>NC_139763.1:27087717-28287717 GCF_965231275.1 Zosterops lateralis
CATGTTTGTACATTGTGTTGGGCTGTGCCATGCAGTATTACAAAGTATTTGCATGATGAGCATTCTGCTAATTAAGTGTGCTTGCATTTGGGGTTTGGGCATATATTAACTACACTTTTCTACTTCAGCTACACTAGCCACAAACCTTGCTATTTGTTGTTATTATTTCTGATTTCAATAAAGAGAATAAACTCAGATGGCTAGAAGTTCAAGAAGCATTTAACTTCAGGATGGCAATCTTTGTACGTAGAGAACCAGATTTGGTGATCTTTTGATGTCAGAACACATCATCATTTGGTCAACACAGGGACACTTCCCTTTCTCTGTTTATCCCATCACAGGTCTTTCTGTGAAGCTGGTCTAGGCTGTTCTGAAGCTGTAGTTTTGCAGGCACACAATGCATAGGGAATTTGTTCAGAGCTTGTGCCCCTGCATTGCCCAGCTTAGTGCAAGCTGTAGATACTAAATACAGTCAAGCAGAGTCTGACCGTGTTAAGAGCACCAAGGGAAGAGTTCTTGGTTTTCTTGGAAATATTTGAATGTTCTGTTTGTAGACAACATTTAACCAATCATGAACGTGAGTTACTATTTTGTTATCAAAAGTGTTTTATTGTGTTCCGTGTTATTTTGGAAAGATGCACAGCGGGAGAGCTGTGTTCCAAAAAATATATAAAATTGATTTTCATTGTCTCTTAGAAGAAAGGCAAAGCCACACTGTAAAAATCAAAACGGGAAAGGCCAAGGGGAAAAAGTTTTTAAATGAGGAAGAATTTTCTTACTGTTTTTGAAATGCAGATTTTTTTCTATGAAAGGCTCAAGTATAATTTGTGGCTTTGAAGATGAAATATTCGCATCCAACTGGGGAATATTCTGGATTCTGTCTACAGGCTGGCTGTGGCTGAATGTTGCTGCAGTAGAGGAGGTGATCTGTTATATCTTCTCGCCTTCTGAAATGTTTAGGCAGTAAAGGTGTAAAACATTTCTGCTCTTGAAGATCCTTTTTTAGTGTGCAGTGTTTATTCTCTGGCTGGTGCATCCTGGACATCAGGTACATGAACATACTATGCAGACATAACAATCCTCTCTCTTTGTATTATATGTGATACAGTCAGACTTCTCAAAGTTTAGATTCACTTCCAGAATCTAAATCTTCCAGATTACTCCAAGTAACCCAAACTCATCATTGCAATACAAGGCTATTCTACTGGATAAAACAAATAAAACCATCACAAAAACAACAGACACAAAACAACAACGAAATGCCAAACAAGCAAAAACCCCAAATAAATTACAGCCTCTAGTTAAATTAATAGTTTCCTGGATGTAACTGGATGTTACAGACTTACCATTAATTTTTATTAGATTGTATACATAGAGGTAAGTGGTACAGTGAAATCTGTGAGCTAGAGGACAGATTTCAAGTTCACTTCTTTTGCAGTCGTTGATTTGTCAACTAAAAAATCTGACTCGGCTGACTAGTGCAAAAAGCCAGTGCATTGGGGTACAGATAGTTTCAGTAATTTTTACACGTCCTATACATGAGAGATTGAAAATTTAATTACTTGCTAGTATTTCATATTGATTTCTTTTTCAAGGTATCTTAATCTCTCAATAACAAAGATTGAGTATCATACATCAATTAATTATTGTGGTTTGAAAAGTGATTGAAAATGATAGTTTGAGTCTATACTTATGTTCTTTGAAGTCAGGGCTGCACCCTTTAGGAGAAACTTGTTTTGTACAAATATTTGCATGAAGGCAGCAGAACCATCCTGTAGCCATGAAATATTAAGCTATGTACATTGAGATAATCTTCATCTTTACACACTGAGAGTAGGATCTTGATTTTTAGCTCTAGAGGCCATCTTGCAGTAGAAAATATCTCTGCACTGTAATTTATATGGGAACCATAGTGAGAAAATAAATATAGATGGATGTGGTAATAATTAAATTTACTCTTCATACATTTTTCAGAAGTGTCTCTGTTGCTGCTCAGTCTTCTATTTTTAGTTTAAATTCCACTTTTCCTTCATATGGATCATGAACATCAAAAGTAATTCCAGCTCCAATGATTTTGCACACTATTTTAAGTTCTTCATTCCTTGTAATGTTGAGAAATTTCACAGCTACCAAGGGATTGCTGTAGCTGGGCTAGGAGGAGAAATAAAAAAAGAAGATTAAAAGAAGAAAATCCTTAAATTTTACACTACCAGTTTAAAAATGAGGTCTTGAAAATAGCCTCTCCAGTTCTCATAGGATTGGAAAGATACTCCATGTTTCACCTTACATAAAGAGAAAGAAAAGTTAAATACAGAAGCACCCACCTGAGCCTTTTTCCCATAGTAGGGGAAGTAGTGCAGGTTGAAGGTGCCGTTCACGGGGTAATAGTCCACCTCCAGTGGGCGAGACTCATCCTGTTTGTAAAACAAGAGAGAGAGAAGCTCTGTTGGTGAAGAAATCATCGCCCGAGGCAAATGTTGTTCTAGGGCTGCTAAGTGTGTGTTCAAGCTCAAGTTCAACAGGCTGTTTAGCACCAGTCTTATTTTTCAAATGAAAGTGGGAATCTCCTGCAGTTAGTATTGCCGAGAAAAGTAGACAAGTGTCCCTTAATAGTAGCTTGGAATTCAGGGAGTTGGACCTGCTGAGAGCCTGAGGGGGCTGTGCTGCAGTGTGAGAGTCACTACAGGGGGCTGAAAGCAAACGGCAAATGTTCTCTGCAGCCCGAAAATGCAAATTTTCAGGTGATCTAAAGTAAACTTGGAGGTTTTTTTCCTTAGCATGTCAGCTGGTGCAAGAACTTGCACAGAACTGAGAATATTTCAAGTATTTGGGATCTGATTTTCAGAGCTGCAAGTGTATTTTTTTTTTTGTCACCATTACACTTGCTCTCAAAGCCGCAGTACTTGAAGTGTGTGAGACCCAAACCTCATACCCTTACCACATATGTGCAGTTCACCCTTGGTGCGGTGCCATTGCCAGGGTAAAACTTGATAATCTGAAAAAGAAAACATATTTGGTCATCTTGGAAATAGTTTTGAGATAAAATTCAGCAATCAATTATTTGAGAACTAAGCTTCAAAGGATGCTTAATATGTTCTTGTGTAAGACTCAAACAAATAATCTCATTTATGTAGGTGAAAAACCGTTGTGGCTGGATATTTGGAAGCTGGACTCAGCATTACCTGGGATGAGCACTGCTGATAGGCACTAGGCTGACCAGAGCCAGTAACACTGCACCTCCTCCAAGCCCAGCTCATTTACCCTCCCATACCAGCTGCCCTTGCTAACGCCCAGGCAGCCAGGGGTCTCTTAAAGCACTTAATTGTGTCAGTAAAGGAAAAGCTGAATGTCCATGCTTTTGATCTTACCCTTCTTAGAAAACCTTGGTTTTGGCAGAAAAACCCTTGGGTTGGTTTGATCCTACAAAACTTGGGGTTGTAGTGGGGTTGCATCCTGTAGAGGCAAGAGTGATAGGAGGTGATGCCTCGTGGTCGCTATCCATATCTTTTCCCTGCTGGGGATGGTATCCAGTCTTGCTAAAGAAGTTTTTTGGAAAAAGCAGCTCCCCTCTCAGTTAGGGCTTGTACAGATTTTTGGAAATGCCTAAGGTGCAAGCCAAACAAAAAATGCAGTGGTTTTGTGTATCAGAAACTGGAGGGGAATTTGAGCTCTTCACTTTCTACCAAAACTGGATCAGAAGGCTCAGAATTTTACCCCAAAACAAATACAAAGTGCTTATGCCTTTGACTACATCCTGAAAAAATTAAAACACTGACAATTCCCTTTATTCCTTTCCAAAAAATGTGTTGGTGGTTTTGACCCTGAGAAAAATACCCTCCAGGTTTGAATTTTGGTTTTACAGGTTCTACTAAAAGTTTTCTTTGCTGCTTGAAGAAATAAGATACCACCTCTCTGAAACCCCATCAGTTATTGTCACATCCTGGTGCCTCAGCTGAAGGCACAGGGCTGTGGTATTGCAGGAGGAAACTCTTCTGGTGCTAGTTTGTAGGATGAGAACTCTACAGAGGCTCAAACTAAACTAAACTTGACTAAGCTGTAGAGAGTCAGTCCGGAGATCACTGCCCTATATTACTTTCATAGGAATGGTGAAAAAATCTCGGGATTTTCCTGGTAGCTCCAGAGGTCTGTCAGGGAAAAGCACAAGATTTTTGATTCCCAGTAGAAAGCAGAGTGGAACCCATGGCAGCAGAGACACAGCAGCTCCCCAGCAGAGACTCAAGCTACTCTTAATTTTTTCTGCTCAGCACCTCTAACTTGTACTTACCCTGTTCATTTTTATAATAAAACAGGGTTTTCCTTCTGGAAATCCAAAAGTTGGATCTGTGATGCCAGAGCAGTTTTGAAGCATGTCTGAGGTAAATTTGCAGGATAGTTTTGTTTTATTCGGGCCATCAAAGGTGTCCTGGATGAAGTAGGTATTATTGGTGCAGTTGATGTTCAGATGCTGAGCAGCTGGTGTATATGCTAGATGTGTGAAGGAAGAAAGAAAAAAATCCCCTCTGAAGCTTTTCATATGCAAATTATACATTCCAGCATCAGGCTGGAGATTCTGTCATGGGAGACTGTACTTCAAGTGAAATTGGGATTAGAAGGAACAAGGAAAATTTAAATTATTTAGGGGTTTGGTTCAATTTTGTTGTGGGTTTTTTTTTTTTAAACATCGAAGCAAAGCAAAACAAAAGAGATTGAATTAAGACTGGCAGCTTGTGTCGATAGCTCCATATAAAGTCAATTTCAAATATAATTTTTCTCAATATGTGTGTGAGAAACATGAAGAATTACAATATTAAGGCTCAATAGGAATATAAATGTGCTAAGACATGAACAAGCAAATGAAACACATAACCTGCTTTGACTGTATTCCCTGAAGACACCATGCTTTATGAGATTTATTATGGCATTTTGATGTTTGTAGTCATAGACAAACTAATTAGATTAATTTAGATGAGACTAATTTTGAAGACCTTTTCTCCTCCCTCTTCCTTCAGACTTTCTATTGGTCTGTTTTCTTAAGGCTGTTTAGGCTTAAACAAAGTAAAAGCCCTAAAGCAGTGCCTGGATTTTAATAGATGTGTATATATATTTGATTTATAGATTCATGAGATGATTCGCTCATCCCTTTTGGAAGATGCACTTTCCACTCAAAATCTGTGATTTGAGAAGGACAAATGTAAAAGGGAAGCACTGACTTAAGGTCCTCAGACCTAGTATGGGAGATAAGGCAGCACATTTTTTTTCAGTATTATGCAAGAAACTTCATTTTTACCTGTCAGAAAAGTGTGAAGAGTTGTCACTAAACCTTCCCAGGTTTTGTTGTCAGATACGTTGTAATAAATTTGTAGTCCTCTAGCCCCATAAACATCGGGTCGTAAGGTTACGCCTTCAGGAGAAAGAAAGGGGAAGACAAAGCAGAGGAGAGGTGCCAGGCACAGATTTGTTTATTTAAATTGAGAGTAGCAATTATGCTGCATCAAGTCTCATTTTAAGTGTATAAGATTCTCCAGCCTTTTTGGGAAGGATTTAACCAGGTAAACCACCTCAGCTGTGAGTTGTTCAACCCAAACCCTGAAGCCTGTGCTGCTACTGAATTATTTTCTTTTCACATATATGCATGCTATTACAAGAACAGCTTGTTAAAATCATTCCAGCAATTGCACTGGATTTCCCCAGGACTTGTTAGCAGTAACAGTCACGTTGGGTTAAAGAAACAGATTGTATGGCAGCATGAGAAACAGCTTTTGAAAAACCACACATAATATGTCACAGGAATTATTTTCCCAGCAAACACCAAACTTGCTCACTACTGGGAGTGGAAACTTCAAAATACAAAGGCATCTGAGAGAATAATTTTTAGGGCTATTTTTTCCCTCCCTTTGTAGAAACAAGCCATTGAGGTGTGAAGTTCTAGCAGTGTGCATTGATGTCTCTGATCATCTCCTCACTCTCTTTTCATGTCCCACAAATCTGTATTCCTAATCCCACATATTTGTTTTATTTTTACTTCCTTGACTTCTGGCCCAGCACATCCTGCTGGTAAGGTATTCCTGCTCTCCCAGAGACTTTCCATAGTGCTGGGCAAGTGTGGAAATACCTACTCCAGGCTGCTCACCCCATTGCTTCTACATCTTGTTGGGCACCCCAAAGCCCTCTCTGGTGCTTGGGGGTTTGAAATAGAAACTAGGACTTCCCCAGGGAATGATCCCTGCCCATGGGGAGAGAAGGGGACCTGCTACAGGCAGGCACTGATCATCCCAATAGCAAGATGAAATAAATGAATATATATATAAATTTTTCATATTATATGTTAATAACTATATGAATCTATAAATATATTCAAATATATTCATCAATATGCAAATAAATGTACCAGATTTTTTTTAAAGGCTGAAAGTGTTTTCAAGCAGAGGTTAAACTTTGCAGAGATCATCTGGGCAGAATTGACCTGATTTATTCCACATTAGTCTCCTCTCAGCCCTGGGCTCTGCCAATGCCTCTCAGCCCTGCTGAGTCCTACACAGCTGCTACGGGGCCCTGGCAGTACCTGGGGATTTCAGCTGGTCCTGGTAATCCGGCTCATAGGGATTAATCGTCCTCATTAAAGAATAAATGGAGAGTGCAAACAGCCCTGACATCACCACGTAGAAAGCCAGGTAATAGAGGCAGATCCACACTGTGGAAAAGAATAAGGGCAAAATTTCAAATTTTGGGCAAGGCTGTGCAGTGCTCTCTCTGCAGCCAGGATGATGCTGGCAGCAGCAGTTGTCTCCATTCCACCCTTGTTCCCAGGGAAGTTCTCCCTGTGAAGGTGCTTTGGAGCATTTTCTTTACACTCAAAAAATATTCTTATGGAAAAAAAGTATAGTTCTGTAAGGATTTTTGAAGGAGTCGGTGCTGAGCTCAGATCATTTAAAGCTTAAAGGTTATGTGGCATCTTGAAGTAATTTCACATATTAAGACCATTTATCTACTTATTACAGATGGACTAAGTGACACAGATGATGAGGTATTTCTTTGACAAACCAAAGTTGCTCCTTGTGTTATTTGGATGACAGATGACAGTACTTCAGGCGTGTTGGTTTAAGACCCATATCCTTTCACTGCCTAATACAACTGAAATCACTAACAGCAAAATGTATCATCTTGCTACTTTATTCTGCTGTGAGATAATGTAAGATTATTGATGTGTTTCCATCTGTATGTGCATAAAGTGTCTTACACATGGCTGGTGCTGTACAAGCAGCCAGTGGTTGTTTTGGAGAGGTGCTATTAGAAACCTCTATTTGTAATCATAGGTGCCTTGTAGCACCTTCTTCTCTACCACCTGGTAAGGCTCACATTTCAGTTGCATCGTCTGTAAAATTCTGGTTTTAGGAGTGGCCAATAAACTACATACACAGTCAGAAAAAATCACCTGGAAACTTGCAGCTACTCCTACAGTCTGTGGGACGAGTATGGATCTTCCTTACAATGGTCCTGGCTGCCCTTACCAGAATGTAGATCATAATTGTAGATCATCATTGCAGACACAAGTCTGACTGTGGGAAGGGAGGCTCGGCTGAAATACTTGCTAGTATAAAATACAATACGTACTGGTATGAAATACCTGCTACTGTGAAATAAATGCATGTTGGTATGGAATACATGCTAGCACACAGTGATAAGACACAAGATCTACTGAGCAGACAATAATTCAGAAAGGAATTTCAGAAAAACAGAACTTGTTTCCAAAGAATTGGGCAAACTCAGCAATTAAACAAATTTCTCCAAGTACCTGAACCCCCTTTTAAGTAGCAATGTAAAACCACACTGTAACCATCATCCCTAGCTATTAATAAGTTCCCTGTTAATGTGTTAATTTTTCTCCTTTTGAAGTATTTGGTTCAAAAACACTTTGAAATCCTACATTGGCAGAACTACATAGATCAGTGTTTTGATCTACTCGATTCAGCTCACAGAGCTGGCCAAAAAGTGGCTTAGAAGCAGATACAAGAACTGCTAGCTTCATTGTGTCCCACTCATTGGGATGACATCCCCCCCACCCCCCAGTTTTTAAGTATACCAGAAGGAAGAGAAGAATCTTGCACGTGAAAACCTACCCCAGTTAATCAAAGACCTTCCCATGAAAAGCTTTGTTTCTGGATTCCAGACAAAACGACGGAAATCTGCCATGCGTTCACTGCAGGTCTTCTTTTCATTTAAAGTTGCCATTTTCTCAGAAAATTTTCTAACAATGTGTCCTCCTTGGAAACTAAGAAATTCAACAGGTGCCCAGACAGTCGACCAAGAAAAAGACTTTGGGTTTTATACCTTCTTCTCCACTGAAGGTCACCGAGATTTCTTCCTGTGCCAATGAAAGCCCCTGCTCACCACTATCAACCTTTATAAAGGGTGTTGATAACACTGGTAAGGGAAAGTTTGTTCCTATCAAATGCCCTTCTCCTTTCTCTTGACTGCCTTAGCAGGTCAGCAGTTATGCATTTTGCCAAGCACCCATAGGGTTTCTGATTGATTCTGTGTGATAGCCTTTATCAGAGCAGATAAAGCAATGGAGAACTTGTTTCTCTCTGTGTTTTCTTTTTTATTCTTTTTTTCCAAGTAACCTGCAAGTAGTAGATACAGTTCTCCCACTACAATGTGTAGCCATTTATTGGGACATAGGGTATTGCAGGGTGGACAGTTAGAAAATAAGTAATTACTTGTTAAATATGCAACTATTTTTGGAAGCTGTTTGCTAGCAGATGGAAGGCAAGAAGGTGGTCAGGATTTAATAACGGTGAACCACATCCACCAGTCAGTGAGACAAGTGGACTGGTTGGCAAACATGGAGGTTTTCCAATTCCACATCACCCTGTTTGACATCAGCAGAGCTAGTGACACAGCAGCCAGATGGGGAATGACCAGGGGATAGATGGCAGCTGTATGACAGCTGGGGCCGCAGTGCAGCACTCAGCATGTGGATGTCCAGCTGCAACCAGTATGGAGTGGTGTCCCTGAAGAGCCAGTACTGATACTGGGACACAGCCCAACTCAGTCAAGCCAGAATCATAGAATCACAGAATGGTTTGGGTGGGAAGGGACTATAAAGATTACCTAGTTCCACCCCCACTGCCGTGGACAGGGTCACTTTCCACTAGATCGGCTTGCTCAGAGATCAATCCGACCTGGCCTTGAACACTTCAGGGATGGGGCACCCAGAGCTTCTCTGACAATCAGTTTCATTGTCTCGCCACCTTCACAGCAAATAATTTCTTCCTAGCATCTGATCTACAGCTGTTCTTCTTCAGCTTAAGGCCATTACCTCTTGTCCCTGAGCATGCAATAGGTCTCCCTTGTTTTATATCACAAAACACCCTGATGGGCCGCTCTCCCCTCTTTTAAGACCTAGACCTGGGAGCGTATGCAAAAATATTAATTATGTCTTTGGTGAGATCCAAGTGGCAACATGAGGGGCTCAGAGGGGGCGCTGGGCTTCGTGCTGCATGCTGTGTATGTGGACAGCGTTCTCCCAAGCCATGTCACCCTCATGGACTTGTTCCCTGTCTCTCCTCTGTTTTGCAGCAACAGAAACCATGAAGAAAGGAGGGCCATCAAGAGCAGAACTTTTGTAAGTACAAGAGTTCTGAGTGTAGAAGTTTCCATGAACTGGGGAACCTGGGGATTTTCCACCACCTTACAAACAGGCTGACTTGGGACTTGGTGAATTGCCAGATGCTTGGCATGGCTGAGCCATGGGCAGCATCCATGTGCAGCTGTGACATATCTGAGATTCTCCTGGAAAGTTTGTGCATGAGTGAAAATGAATGCTACCTGCCTGAAGTGGTTTATAAACCTAGGATGGAGCAAATGCTATTCTATGGGCTCTGTTTAAGGGCTCCTGGACACTGCAGTAATTTGTCAGGATACTTGTTACTGACTAGTAGGCCACTCTTCATGGCCCCACAGGAGGGCTAATCTAAGCTCATTCTTGCTTTATAGTCCATTAGGATTAATCCAGTGACCCCTTTCCTCACCTGCCCCTGCAGGGCTGCCCATCAGCATCCATCCCTGTTACAGTGCCCTGGCATTGTGGCCATTGCAGCCTGCCCTGGTCCCATTGCAGTGCCAGTCCCTTGACCCAGAGCCTTTTGTTGTGTTTAATGTATCCCAAACTGCTCAAAGGGGAACTAATGTTTGCTTTCCTTGGCTGGTTTTTTAATGCCTGCACCACTGACCTTGGGGTGGCCACCAAAGGGAAGGACAGCTGGCAGAGAAGGTCACACAGGAGAAAGGGAAGGTTGCTCAGGAACATAGAGTGGCACAAGGCTGGAGGTCAGACCGTGGCCTGGCTTCCCCTCCTGCACAGCCCAGGCATGGTGGTGGGCAGGGCTAGGCAGGACCCATTGCACTTTTTCTCTCTTGCTGACCAAGGCACCAGCAAGACAAAGCCTGGCTCAGGGAGACAAAGAAGCTCCAGTAGAAACCAATGGAGAATGTGTTTGCAAGGGTCACATTCCTGTGACCAGAGATAGCTGAATGATAGATACAGACAGGGAGGTGAAGCCCCTTCCTGTTCCCATGGTTTGCACAATTAGCAACTTGAGTAATAAGCTTGAAGACCACTTTTGCAGCATTGCCTAAAAGGTTAGATCCAGGCTGAGATGTTATCCCTTGGAGATGTTGTCCTGAGCAGACCTGTGTGCCAGCACTCCTTGGCACACCAGGCCTGGCTTTATCCCAGGCTCCTTACATGCCATTCCAGCTTGAACTGCTCCAAGTTCACCCAGTGCTGACTGAGAACTTAGTGTCAATGTTAATAAAACATTAACTTTGTTTACTCATGATAAGGACACTTATAGATTCCTCCCTCTTGTGGAGGCTGTGCAGGAGGTGGTGGTGGGGAATACCAGGAAAGACAGCTCATTGCCTGAAGCTTCACTGGAGTACTGCCAGCACTGTGATGGGGGTCAGCCTGCTGAGTGGTTCCATGGTGCTGCCTCTCCAAGCACCATGATTTCAGCCTGTCTCCTGAAGGAAGTGTTCATCCCCTGATGCCTTGGTGACTCCCCAGTGTGCAGCACAGATGGCATCAGCTGGGAGGAGAATCCATCCTGGTATAGGAAGATGTGGAGGAGCATCCCATGGGCTCCCTCCCTCATGTACCTGGGGGCTGTACACGAGGCTGGCATTAGAAGCTCATCTTCCTTCCATGGTAGAAGTGAGGTTTATACCTTTGCCTTTGGCCCATGTCTGCCTTCTGTATTAAAAAGTCAGAAGGTGACTGGACATGTCAGGCTTTCTCTGCCTTTCTCGTGGAGAGGGCAAACATTTCTCCTGAAAGTTTTCTGAAATAAAAAATTTAGTATGTAAGAGAATCCCAGTCCCTCAGATGGTGTGGCGCAGTGAAGGAACTGTCTTTGCATCCAGCTTTCTAATTTCAGAGCTTGAGGTGTGATTTTTTTGTGTGTATGTGTGTTATGGTTTTTCCTTTGCTGCATTATGTTTCACTAATAATTCCTCTCATTTGCCTCTCTCCTGTATTTTGCAGTTTGACAGAAGAAAGCACACTGGCATTTTTTCAAGCTAGGGAGCACAGTTATTCTGTGTTTGAAATAAAGACATCTGATCTGCAGCCTGAGTAGTTCAGGGAAGTAAAACAGAGAAAACATCTTGGAGTTGAACTGTTGCTCCTACTGTTTTCAGCCTCAGGGAAAGCAATAAGAGCAAGGAAGGATATAGGCAATAGTGTTGGGTTTATGATAGCACAGCATGATCAAGCAGTGGAAAAGGCAAAGCAGCCTCCCTTCAGGGCTTGGCTGGTCTCCCTTTTTCTGTCCTGCTCTTGTTTGTCAAGGGCTGCAGACCCCATCATGAGCCTAGCCAGATCCCTCTACTCCCCCTCTGCCTCCTGGGAATCCAGAAGAAATTACTGCTACAAAAAACTGCTAAACTGAATGCAAAAATAAACCTAGCAAAGCCCAGTGGTGTTTCTTTCAGCCAAATCCTGCTGTTTTGGGGCAACTTACTACTGCTTGTGATGTATTTCAGATGATTGTGAATAACAGGGTCCTTGGTAATACTAAAAATCCCATGAAGCATCTCCAGCTCTTCTGACCTCATCACCTTTTACTGAAAAGGTATCTCTGTCTGCACAGGCTATCACAGGCCATAGAGTTTCAGGTGGTATTCCAAGAAAATAAACCACATGCCCAGCTGGACACCCATCTGCAAAGATGCACCTTGGCTCTCATTACACTCAAAATCTTGTTTGTGGACAAAATGGTTCATGAAGTAAAGCCAACATAAAGGAAATTTGAAGAGTCTAATAATTTTTACTCAAAATCTAGCTGTTACAGGAAAGAATTACACAGTAAAAACCATACACACATTTTCAGCCTCTGTGCTTCTTTCTTGATTTTGCATTTCCCCATCCACTGCTTCTTGGGGTCCTAAGGTGGTCCTAAGGGGTACTGTGGGTGGCAGGGACAGCCAGGGGCAGAGACATCCAGAGACATCCCTCAACTGGCTCAGCCTTCAAACCTGGGCTGCTCCCAGCCTGACCTCACTGTGGCTGTTGTGGCACTGTCACCTTGTGAGATACTGCTCCCCTCTACCTTTTGCTCCTTCCTTTATGCCTCCTTACTTCAAAGACTCTTGAGATATGCTTAGCCAAGCTATCAATAATTTAATAACTCTTCAGTCTTACTTCCTAAGCCAGGTACCTTAAACTCTGTTATTGCCACGTTCTTTTGAACTCCTCCCAACTTGTCAGTGGCTGGGGGGTAATAAGGTGTCCGAAATCGAATGGTGTTCAAGATGTGGCCTCACCAACCTCAAATCCTCTAAAATCCATGGCAATATGCCTGCTGGCTTAAGTTTACTTTGAGATCTGACCTAATGAGAAGAATACTGCTTTGTCAGCTTGCTAGAATGATGTCTCAGCATGAGCCACTCAGAATTACCTATGGATTTTTTTTCTTACACAGCCCTATCAAGTTGCAAATTCACATGTATTTAGAGGATGTAACCTGGTGTCAGCTGAAGTGCACATTCCCTGACCATGGTGGAGCCTTGCCAGACCCTGGTGAGAAGATGACTGGTTTCTTTGTCACATATTCATAACCTGGTCCCCAGCAGGCACTGAAGGCTCCTGCCCCACCCAACACCACAGGGAGCCCAACTAAGGTCAGGAAGCCCAGAGCTGTCAGGCTTTGCCTGCACACAGCAGGTTTGCAAAGCCTTTGGCTCTTTTGCTTTGGACCTTAAGTCTGCATCAGACTATGCAGGGAAAGGTCAGCTCCTACCAGGTGAGAAATCAATACCAGTGGAAAGCATTGTCTCAAGCTGTGGCTGTTAAAATGCCACTGGGAAAATCTGCTTTTACAGATGTCTGTCTTCATTGAAAATTTTCCTCAAATATGCATGGCTGTTTCCTCCATTGATGTCAGTCTGATTAATACCATATTTGTTAAGAGCTAAACCCCCATAGGCCCTATTCCCCCTACAGATAACAGTCAAGTGTGTGTGTGTATATATTTTATATATATATTTAAAAGATTTTTTTAAAAATACATATATATGTTCCTTTTTTTCCAGGCTGATATCAGGAAGCAAGGGCTAGAAAGTTTAGAATTATCTTCCAGTACAATCACAGTGGCTCGTTCAGCTGTTAATGAGCTCACTTTAGCATGCAGACATCCTTTTACAGTCCTTGTCCCTCTGGAGCTGCTCAGCTGTCCTCCTGGCTTTGTTACAACAAACCAATGCTCTTTTTATTGATGTGGCTGTTGTTGCTGCATAAAAAGATACTTGGTCGAATAAAGCATTCTGAGCTATCAAAAAGCATATGGAATAGTGCTACACTATAAAGCATCCCAAAATCCTTTCCTTTTTTCCAAAGACTCAACTCTGACTGTCCCCCCACAGTGGGGCTGTGTGGTGCTGACCTGCACCCATACAGGCAGCACAGCAGGGTGCTGACATGGGCAGCAGCATCCACAGCATCCCTCTGGGGCTGCCCATGAAGATGGAGTGCAGGGGAATCCACCCCCAGGGTCCCCCGTGGTGACTGGCACATCACTGCACAGCTCTAGAGACCATGACCAATGTCACTTTGCACATCTCCAGAACGGGTCATGCTAAGGGCCATTTTTAAATGGTGTCTAAATGAATCAGGAAACAGCAAATATAATGCATTCAGTCTTCATCCAGGGGCAGAAATATTTCTCTTGTTCCAGTAAGTGTTGGTAAGTGGAAAAAGATCATGGAGACTTTTCCTGATAGATTGACTGTAAGTTCTAAGATCTTCAACAGAAAAGGAAGTGAGAGAAATTTGAGGACGAGTCTGAGAACAAGCAGATTTTAGTATCAAATTATCTCTGTGTTGTACCTACTTGTACGGCCATTAAGCCTAAGCTACACTGTCTTCTGAGAAAATCTTAACTTTAGCAACCTGGTATTAAATTGTACACAGTTAAAGGTGAAATAGTTCTATTTTTGGCTACTTAGCTACAGGACTTAGAAAACTGAGTCTTCAGAGAGACAAGGTGAACAGTTTTATTGGAGATACTATTAATTCAAATGTTGTCTGAATCAACATTTCAAAGGAAGGCCAAAAATTAGAAAAATTATATAGAAATTATAGAAATTACAGGAAAATTGCTATAAAACTGAGTGTTTCACTAAAACAGATCAGAAGCATTTATGGCACTTTTATATTTAGCTGTCATCCTGCTGGGATTGGAACATTTCACAACATGCCTATGCATTAGAATTTCTCTATCAGTACATGTTTACATTGATCTGAGTGCCTGAGATCAGCATCCATAATGGATACTGAAGCTTATGATCCCAAGGCACCCTCATGAAATACCACGATTTAGAATTTACTACTGCTATGAGCAGAAATTGTGAAGATACTTGTGAAAGCCAGGCCTGAGCCTCAAAATATATTCCAGTTGTTATAAAGAACTTGTTCTGTTCCTATGCTATAATACTGACTCAAATATGTATCTTTTATAAATTTATCAATTTATAAATTGCTGTGAATATGTAGCTAGACTTATTCCTTCCTAGAAATAAGTATTAAGATTGGTGGATTTGGCAGGGTGTGTGGCAAAGCTCACCAATCACCTCACAAAACAATGCACCTTCTTCTGATCTGACATGTACAGCATTGCCTGATAGCCAAACTTGAACCTGAAACCCTCAGCTGAAGAGAGAAAACAAACAGTTCAGCCTTCAATCTACCCAAATTACTTCAAAGACCCTGTTTGAGACTCATGACACAGAGTTCAATAAAATCCCACTCCCTCAACCATTCATCCTCCACTCCTGCGGGGTTACTCAGTGGAGTGAGAGACATCTGTATAACGACAGTTCTCAGAAAACTGCTGTTATCAGGGGAAAAACCAACAAAGAGAAGGAAACTAAGAGATCACAGAACTGTTCATTGGCATCTTTTAAACAAAGGAGTCTAATTTATCTTTTTCAGTAGTTTTTATACAAAGAGCAATTAACCAGAGGCACACATGGCAGGTTTATTGTGGGGGGACACAGACACAGCAGGCATTCATGAGACTCGTCAAAAACTTATTTTGGACATGGCCTTGTTTGATAATTCTAGAAGGGCTTTTTCCAGCCCTAAAACACACATGTCCAGAAATAGATTTTATCTAGTATTTTTATTTTCCTCCCTGTCCAGATTTTCATAATGTTCTAAAATTCAATTGCAATCTCTCTTCTTCAGCTGTGACAACAATAGCATCATTCAGTGCACCAGGACAACAGAGCTGAGCAGGCCATTCCTTCCCACAGCCCCAGGACAGCAGCACCCTCTTAAGTGGAGGGGTACAGGACAGAAGGTCTCACTGATGATCTTTGATTTCTGTGCCCTTGTAAACAGCTGTTTTTTCTTGACTCAGTAAAGCAACTGTAAATGCCAATACTGCAAAATGCAGTTATCGATATATGAATCATTAGCAGGTGGCTCTGAGGATGGGTAACATGATCTGGAGATTTTAGTAAGAGGTCACGGGAGGTGAGGCCAAGGTGCTCCTGGGGACACACAGCACTGTGGTTGCCTGCTGGGCTCCAAAGCTGGGCATGGGATGCAGCTGCGTGGGTGCAAAGGCTGTCGGCTACTCCTGCAAAGGAAGCTCTACAATGTTTAGCTGCTCCCCTCCAGTCTCCCAGAACTACTGCACTTGAGACTGTTTCCAAGCCCTCTTATGTCCCAGTGACGCTGTTTACCTCAGTGCACTTAATTGCCACTTTTTTCTAACCTTGGATTATTTCCAGAGAGGCGTTTCTGCTGCTGGACTGGGGGAGGCAGTATCTAGCCAGTATCTGAGTAGGTGGAGCAAATGTTCCCCTGACCTTTGGGGCAGCAACCTGGCCTGCAGCCCTGACTGGAGCTGTAGGGGCAGTGCTGGGGGCTGCAGCATTTCCTCACATGCCAGTTCTTCAGGTAGTGCAGAACCACAGGGACACTTCCCCAGGGCCCCCTTGCAGCAAGAGGCACCCTGATTACCATGATCACGTTACACCCATGTGGCCAAAAAATTGGGGAAATGTGGGTTATTTCTGGTTTCACACACATCCTCAGGGACCCAGAGCTCTGGCAGTGAGACCTGGATGAAGCTGATGAGTTTTGAAAGAGAAAGGAAAGCTCTCAATGCACCTTGAGGATAGCAAAGAATGCAGTTTTGCTGCCTGATGAAGTTGCTCATGCTTTCTCCTCACTTCTCTTTCTGTTGCTCTGTTTCCCTCCTGCATTTCATCTTCTACTTCCTTGCCTCTCCCTGCTGCTTTTGCAGCTGCTCAGAGATCCTGCTGGTTATCCCGTGTTCTCTCCCACCACATATCCCACTTGTTTTTGCCTGTGTCCAGCTGTGTCTGGTGCTGCTTTTGGTGGGGTGCTTCTGGTAGGGGCAACTGGCCTTGTTCCTGGACACAGCAACCATCTTCACATCACACATTGCTGTTGGTTGCTGGTCTTGGGGATTTCCATCTCAGTTATACTAGCTGTTCCTGGCACAGTCAGAGCCCAGAACACAGGACAAAGTGCATTACCTGTGCTCCCCATAAGCCGCCACCCTAAAGCTCTGCATAGAGGATGTGCTTGTGCTCTGCAAGTGAGAAAATGCTTGCTATGCTTATGATGAAAGTGTTTGTTGTCTAAGTGCCTGAAAAATGTGGGCTCACTAAAACTTTGTCTTATATAGAAAGTAATCTAAAATAATTTTTGGAAGTATCCAGAATGTTCCTAGTTGAACATCTATTTATATCCCCAACAGTGCACTGCAGGACTCACAGATACCAACACTCCTCCAGAGCTGCTGCACCCCTAGACATACTGGACAGAAGCAGGGTAGGTGTGTATATATACAACCTATACATACACACCCATTGCTGATTCCTGTGTAGTGTCATTCCATTGAAATCCCAAAAGTCTAGCTGTTTGGATCCTATATTGCTGGAGGTATGGGAGGGGGATTATGGATTTAGGCTGACATCACTTCTCTATTTATGCCCACAAGGAATGCATACACATGTCTGGACCTTCCTAAATATTTCTGCAAATACATTTATAAATCGATGTCACTTCAGACAGACAGACAGGAGGATCAATATTCACTATCACTCAGTGTCCTGAACAGCATTGATCCCCCTCATACCTGCACAATAGGGGCTAAAAGCTGAGCTTGTGTGGTAGCTGTTAGAAGCTGTCCTTCAAGCTACATGTTTTAAGGATGCACATGTGGAATTGCACTGATCTGAGGGATTAAGGGATAACTTGATGAATATACCCTCCTCCTAGACAGTGAGAATGGATGAGATAGCAGGTTGTACCCTACTGTCACTTCTGTCACCTGATACTGAGACCAACAGCATTAGTGAGAAAGTTCAGGGTGAAGAGGAGCAGATGGAGAAACCTGTCAGGTAATTTTTTTTAACATGGGAATAATAGCTGCTGTGGGAGGACCCATCAGCAAAATCAAACCTTCTTCTGGAGGTGAGGACCTGCTTGTACAGGTGACCTCAGCACAGAGCAGGGAGAAGAAAACCAGTCTTTTTGTACTGGTGTGTTTGACCCTTAATTGTTGGTCACCTCGCAGAAAGGACATGATTAACAGAAAAAAATCTATATACTTATTAAAACCTGTACAGTCCTTTTTACATTGAAGCTGCTTTTACTGCTACTTAGGGGACTTTGCTGTCTTAAAGCTAGGGAAATTAAATTTCTCTGCAGCCTGGTGTAAAGTACTGAGTATCAAGGTGTTATGTGCTTATGCCCTCCACGGGAACTTTATCCACAGTTCTTCTATTCAGTTGTATATAGTTTCTGAAACTGTAGCTATGAGTTCACTGTACAAAGACTGGGTAGCATTTCTTGGTGTGTATTGCATAGCAAGGAATAGGGGAAACCAGGGTGGCTTACTCTAGCCTCCAACAGCAGTGTGAAGCCATATGGAAAAGGTAAGGAAGAGCTTTTTGAGGGCAGTACTGAAAGCAGAGCTTCTTAGCATCCCTCCCTTTTGGCTCTCAGGGTTGATCTTGAACAGACTTTCCTGTTGCCAAACCAAGGCAATACAATCAGTAAATAATGTCAATCTGACTATTTGAGGAGGAACCCGAGCAGGGCATGTAAGGTATCACTAGTGCAAGTATGGGGTGCTAAATGAGTTGGACACGATCAGGTGTCCTTTGGGTCCCAGGAGCAAGGCTTAGAGGCTGGGATGTTCATATCTGAACCAGTGGTGATGACCCTCTTTTCTGGTCTGTGTCTTTCTGAGCCCAGGTGACCTTGGAGCCTACAAAGAGTCTTGGAGTCTCTGCCAAGGCAGCCCACAAATTATCTGCATATTGTATGTGTAAGTATTTTTCTATCATTTGAAGCTTCTGCCTGACAGGATCACTTGCTGCCCTGTGCTGCTTGGATTAGAAGAGACAGCTGGCAGCTGCTCCCTGCTGGCTTTCTTACTGCCATTCGTGCACTTATTGATCTCCCTCAAGCCACCCCCTCTCCTCTTCAAACAGAAGAGCCCTCCTGGATTTATTGGTTTCTGGGGCAGAGGCCTTTCAGTACCTTTGATTATCCTCACTGATGAGGCACTGGTGCATCAGGAGTATCTTCACATCTTTTCCAGTTCTGCTGTATCTTTCTGGATGTGGGGAGAAGCACACAGTATCCATCTTAGGAAACATCTGCCCCTAAAATCAATGTGTTTGTTCTCTGCAATATTACTGGTGCCTGTCGGTCATGTACAGAGCACAAAGCAGAATGCGTCCAGGAGGGGCAGACAGATATTCAATCTCATTAAATCCCAATAAATAAATGATACATTGCCTAGCAGAGCAATCTGGGCTATCAGATGTCTTTTCATAAGAAGGGAGTGTAAAGCCTTCTGTCCTGCTGGGAGAAGGTCCCCCTGCAAGCAGCATTAACATCCTGGGAGGTATCACCAGCCACTGTGTGTCACTTTGCTGAGTTCTGATGGGAAATTGCCTCTCCCTTCCTATACCTCCACAATTTCTTTAGATGAGTTTCAATTTTTTCAGGACATGTATGAATATTGTGACACAAATCAGCATATTTGATTTCTATTCAGGAAACCACCCATTATGTCATCACTTTTCCTCAACATATGCTGTATGGACTGTGTAGAGAAGAAAAGCTATCCTCTTCTGTAGAGTGGGATAAACTGAGAAACACAATCCATGACAGGAGAGGAAGGAAACTGACTTAGTTTTTACTCGATAGCTCTTTTCTGGCAATGCTTGGTTGTAAAACCTCAGTAATTGATTCTTGTAGGGATCAGTGCCAGGGTTACCTTCTGAATACTGTCTGTTAAAGTTGTTCACAGAAGATCAAAACTGATTTTGTAGATAAAAGAATGCTGAGCTGGACTGAGCTACTCCAGGACACCCATCTGTTTGTGAACCTATTGGAAAGCTGGAAAGGAACTTTGTCTACGTGCAGACTTGATGTTGTCTGTGTGAATGGTCCATCTGGGGTTTTGAAGCCAACACTCCTCAGACAAGCTGCTCCATGATGAGCAGAGTCAGCACTGGCTGTTTCCCATGTTTCTCTCTGTGTATAATTTCTCTGGTGCTTCCCAATGTGATTGACCTCTCCTTGAAACCCTTCTGCAGTGAATGCATTTACTCCCTCTCCCTTCATTGTCCGGTTGTTTTTCCCCAGATATGTTATCTTTGAGATTGCCAGCTCTTTAAAAAGTGTGATTATGTTTGGCTACTGGGTTCAAGTGTTATTACAGGGGATTGATAGGCAGCACGATTGCATAAGTCCAGCTTCAGGAGAAACAAGGATAAAAATCCCTCGGAGAGAACAAAAAGGAGAAAAGTAACCTCATTTAACAAACCTCCATGCATTCAGTGATTAAAGGCAGAGCCTTCCCAGGCAACTTCCACTTAAAGATGTGGAAGAACATCCCTGCACTGCAGACAGAGTTATCATATGAGGCTGGACATTCAGATGTTGTATTAACAGATATATTATCTGCATACCAGCTAATAATCTGCAAAAGAAAAGGGCCTAACAATTATTCATAACGTAGAGACTCTAAAAAGACATGTTTGGTGCCTCTGATGTCAATTTTGGAGTGGAAAAGAATGGTAGGCATATCACTTAGTGGGACCTCAATTTCAAAGGGGCCAAATCTCTCCCAGGTTTCAACAGGTAGATCAGCTGCAGGGAGGAGTTTCATTTGTAGCTGCACATGCAAATCCCTGTACTTTACTTACCTCACCTAACCCAAGCCCACCAGCCCTCAACCTCTGCATATGGGTGGGTGTGCCTGTGTAGATGCTGATGTGCTGTATAGCCCTACCCAGGAGATGTAAACTCTGGTTTACTTCTGCTAGGAACTAGCTCCTCTCAGGGGGATGTCAGGCCTCCTCAGAATGCACAGGTTTGTTTTCTCAGTTCAGTAAATGTGAACCTGGAACCAAAGTCCAAAATACCAGAGCATTTCTACAGGTGAGCTCAACATTTCAGTGACTGGCAGTCTGGCAAGTAGCTATCTCTGTTTTCAGCCAGCAAAAGGGCTGGAGTCTCAAGTTTCTTCTGATACAGGATGAAAAGTAATTTTTTCCCTGCAACTGATTCCTGCTTTGAGGCCTTAGAGCCTCTTTCTTCAGTGATGCCTTTTAGACCACATAATGTATTAAAGTAAGGTTTTCTAAAGGAATGAGATACCACCCCAGATAGTCTTAGAGCTCCTAACTGGCAACCTAAGCAAGCCAACATTATTTATAAATGAAAGCAAAGTAATTGATAGCAGCAATACAGACTTGGTATTCTGTTTCTCTGTCTGAAATTTCTGGCATTGCAGCACTCAGCACTGCAACTCAAAGCTGGCTGCCACAGGGTATTTAGTGATCCAATAAGCAATGTTAATTTTGTTTTCATTGAATATTTGCTATCTATTTGTGTAGCATGCTTGCAGTACTTAGGGATTTGAGGTATTTTTGCTCCTCTGGAGAAGTCTTGCCCCAGTCTTTCTTGCTTGTTTCCCAGCTTCCAGACCAGTTTCTTACATGGCAGATGCTTGCCAGTTTTTCCCCTTTCATGATCTGTAATATGAATAGAGGGATTTATTATCGCTTTCATTTATTCCTTTACTCTGCTCCAGACTCCAAGTGATGGCCTAATGAATTTCCTGGCAAGAAGACCTGTCTGTCTCCTAGGAATTTAAAAGAGAAATGTATTTACTTCAATAACTTTAAGGCAATTCCTGTCTGGTTGCATGGATGGTTGATGTTTTTAGGAGGGTTTTTAGGAGACAATGACTGCATATATGAAGGATTTCTTAAGAGTGCATTTCATAACCTGTGGCATGCACTGCTTAGACTATGCCAGAGCCTCTGGAACACGGTTCAAAATCATTGCTTCAGCTAACATCTGTGGGCTGGCAGCCACCACTACATTTTGTATTTGCCCTGTTGAGGACAGGCAGGGCAATGATTCCAATTTGGTAGCTCACAGTAACTTTGCTGTTGGGCCTGCCCAGCCATTTGAAGGTTGTTACCACATGAAGGTTGTACTGGTTCAGAAACTTCATCTGCTATCACCAGTGCCTGTAGGAACTGCTTCTGCTCTTGGCCAGTGCTGGATTGCCACAAAGTCAGTTTCAGGAAAGAGCTGAGCAGCACAATGATGAGTGGAGACACCAAAATCCCCCAAACAATCTGTTGCAAAGACAATAGGAAATCATTTGTGGCCTTGAGGCAGGTCAGTTGCAATTATAGAGAAGCAATGCAGAAGATGAAAAGCAGATAAGGGAAGAGATGGAGCATGATCAGAAGCAGTTAATAATCAGACAGAAGGTACAATTAAGAATGAGTGTTCTGTGATGCCAAGTGGAGGAAGGGAGATAATTCAATTCCAGTTGCACTGCCAGAGCACCAAAACACTCTGCCTTCCATTTGTTTAGACAGCAGGAGAGCACTACCAAATACACATCATCATTATAGAAAGAAGCACTCATTTCTCTCTTATTCACTGTGAAATTAATTAAAAAGTTATCTTTTATTTGTAAAGCCACTGTAAGGTTGGGGTCAGTTTATGTCTTTCTGAAAGCACAGTTGCTATTTGAGGAGTTAAAACAACAGAGCATTTATTTCCTGTCTCTGACATGCCTCTTCCTAAATCATTCCTCTAGCGTTCTCCTTCCCTGCCAAGGTCTTGTCTTGGCCTCTTGTCCCATATGACCCTTGGTCCCTCATGTCTGTGCCTGCCCTTGCACGTGTACACCCTAAACATCTCAGAGGTGTTCAGCCACCTGTGTTATGTGCTCTGAGCTGAAGTCCTGATGTCCCTCTTTGGCCAGGGTTCAAACATTTTTAGTGAAACACCTCTCAGAAAGCACTCACAGGCAGCATGACTGCTTCAGCCACATTTTCAGATGAGAAAATCAAAATTGAAACCTCTTGAGTAAGCAGCACCAAGTTAAGATATTCATGTCCTATTTCCTCTCTTTCCATTTGTCTTTCTCCTTGGGTTTAGGCTTTCTAAAGCATACTCTGGTTCTTTTATCCTCACATGATAAATCTGTACATGCAGGGTGCTGCATGTACAGCATGTAAGCAGCAGACTAATTCTATGTGAAGTTTCCACAAACAGCTGCCATATATAAATAGATGAAGGGGTAATATTTAGATTGAAGACCTGGTATCCTTGCTTGGTAGGGGAAATGTAGGATGCTCTGTAGTAGAACATTTTCAATAGAAGAAGAAAAATGTGTCTTTATAAATCAACAAGCAGCTTCTCGTTAAAAACCAAAAGTCTAAGTAAGAAATAAAAAATGTAACAAAATATTCTAGCAAGGAAATTTTTCATGTTAAATGTTTCATGCTTTTATTTATGTCCACTATATTTGAAAGGGTAATAAAAAGGAAGACATAGATGTCCAAAGCAGAGGTGAACACCCAAATGCATGCACATGAAGACTTTGCTCATAATTAAAAGTCTCTGAAGGCTGGATTAGATTAAGCTTTGCTGTCAACAGGTTGTCATAACCTTCCAGACTGATGAAGGCGGTTTTGTTTTAATGTGTGGAAGTCCTCTAGATTTATAAGGATTCTGTAGTAATTAAAAGTATTGAATGTTTATGTTCAGAAAGAACAACATAAATAAATCTGAATGTTTTATATTTTTATTTGACTTCTTCCAAAAGCTGTTTACATTATAGCAGGAACCTTGGTCTCATCACTTGCTTTATTCCTATAGTTCATACTGCTTTAATGTAATTTTTCGAATTAAATGGTGTTTTCCCAGTGAGCTGGAAAGGCCTTGTGTTTATCTTTGATAACAATTACATACATGAGCAAGTCAGGAATCTGATATACACATAAAATCTAACTCTAGTTTAAACCATAATAAGCCAGATATTTCCTCATGAGCTGAAGATCCTTCAAATTCTGTCCAAATTTAATTCAGACCTCTGAAAGACAGGCAGTCCAGGGACTTTTATGCAGAGTATGTGGAGTTAGGCTTTCCCCCGTGGCTTTTTAAATGTTGAGCACACTGACGAGGGATAATGTAGAGTGGTTTATACCCCCCAATGTCGTTTCAGTACCAATCCTTAAGCTGATTCTCCTTACCCTAAAAGGTTACAGCATTTCATACTGGGTACTCAAGGCCAGCTTAAAATGGCCAAAAGAACAGAAGGAATTTGTCTTTGCAGGCTGTATTTTGCGGTCACTGTTTCAGATGTAACATAGAAACATCTCAAATTGGAAAGGACCCAATAAGGATCACCAACTGCAGCTCTCTGCACCTTGCAGGACTACCTAAAACCAAGCCATATGACCAAGTGCATCACCCAGATGTGGCTTGACCTCTGATGGACGTGTTGCTCTAACTACTGTCCTGGGGAGCCTGTTCCAGGACATGACCACCCTCTCAGTGAAGAAACTTCTCCTAATCTGGACTTCCTCTGACAGCTTCATTCCATTTCCTTGTGTCCTACAGTTGAGCACTGAGAGAGGAGATCAGCACCTCCCCCTCTGCTGATGCCCTTGAGGAAGTTTTGGACTGTGACAAGGTCACCCCTCAACCTTGTCTTCTCGCAGCTGAAGAAACCAAGTGACCTCAGCCACTCCTCCTGAATCTGGCACTCAAGGCCTTTCACCACCCTTGGTCACCCTCCTCTGGACATACTCTAATATTTCTCCTCTCTTGTACTACAAATGAATGAAAATGGGGCTCAGTTTCTGCCCAGAGATGCTTGTGCCAGAGAGAGACATGTTCTAAAGGCATCCAGGAGAGAGAAGCTCTTGTATTTCTATATCTCATCACAGCCAAGGGTTACTGAGGACCTGAATCAATGTGTGCCTGCTGTTAATGGTAAGGACAAACCATTGTCCTGTTACTCTCAGGTGTCTGCTCATAACAAGGGAAGTATAAGATTTGAGGAAATAATTGCCAGCAGCTTGAAGAAAGGTTTTCCCATGTTCTGATGTTAAATAACTTTCACATTAAGGCCACAGTTTATGAATGACTTCTGCTGGTGTTCCAGTTTAGTTGTCTCTGAGTGCATTCAGGAAACCTGTGTTCAGTCTGAACCCTGAACACCATCAATGCCTCCCTTGTTTTGTTCTGATCTGTTGAAGTTCTGGTTTCCAAAGCTTTAGGCTTACCTCATTTCATTTTGCTAATCTGAAGTGTGCCAAATTCTGACATCATGTATAAAAGCTCTAGTATAGAGAAAGGGCCAGAATCAAAATCTTGAATTACCCTAAGTGTACTGTCAGAATAGAGAGCCCTTGGAACTGATGCCACTTCCCTGATGCATGCCATCACAGGCATCACTTAGCAGGAACTTGGATGCAAAGGAAATGAAAAAATAAAAGCACACTCGGTTTAGGACATAAATGCTTTTGAGTCACTAAAAAGTGATATTGGAAATGTGCATCTTCAACCTGTGATCAG
Source organism: Zosterops lateralis (assembly GCF_965231275.1). Taxonomy (NCBI): domain Eukaryota; kingdom Metazoa; phylum Chordata; class Aves; order Passeriformes; family Zosteropidae; genus Zosterops; species Zosterops lateralis. The sequence continues at coordinate 27,113,174 of NC_139763.1, forward strand.
GAAGCCCTCTAGGGATAAGAGCCAAGTGAATCAGTAAACTTGGTTATTAGTAAAGGAGTTGTGCAGAGAGAAAAATACCTTTAACTTGAAAGAAATTAAATCTAATTTTAACAGTGAAATTAAGGCCCTTTTGAAAGTTTTATGAAAGCTTTATGAAAGGACAAAAACCATACATGGTCTGTGAGGCAAAAGGAACATCCTATTTATCATGCTATCTGTTTACTACAATCACCTCATCTCCAAATACCATCTATTTTTTTCCTTTAGAAGTCTATGAAATCAAACATGAATCTGGGCTCCATTTGCACGTTTATGTTTGCAGGTGTTTCAGTCTATCCAGCCCACACAGTTTCACCCCTTACTCTACTTTTACTCCACCCATATTCCAGTGACTTTTTTTTCACTGTCACTGAAAAAACATGATAGGGAGTCTGATTTCCTGCTCTCATTCTATTCCTCTTATGCATCTGCTTTCATACATCCATAAGCAAAGAATATATCTTGTTCTGCTACCCAGTGCTGTAGTTTGTTTGCTGAGGAGGAACAGAACAGTTAGCTAAAAGGGGGCTCTCCCCAGTGGCTGCACTCAGAGTGCAGGCTGCACAACTCCTCTTATGCCATGGCATTTTGTCACATTTGGAGCTGACCCTCCCAATCCCCTGTGCAGAACTTTATTCCAGGGTAGCAGAAAGTTCTCCATGGAGACCAAGCAAGCTTGAAAAGCTTTGGTTTTGTCCTGCTCCTTCAGGAGCACCCTCCTTAGCTCTGCACAAAATACATCTGGTGACTTGAAGGCTCCATCTGTGGGGATGCACCGACAGGAAAGGGGTCTTATTACTGAGGATTCAAGCCTTGCAAATACCAGTCTAACTCTTGGTCATTTTAACTCAGTCTCAACAATTGCTCATGGCTAAGATCTTCTCAGCTTAGAGAGGTCTCTCTTGGTTTCTTGTGTGTGCTGTCCTATCCCGTTGAAAATACTGGGTTTTTTTGGTCTAACCACATAAGGCACAGGGACTCTGCTGCTTAAGAGACAGCTCTAAGTTCAGGAGAATTGTCTATGACTGACATCAAAAGGAAACAAAAAAATTAGAAGAAAGAGAAGTGATAAGTGCTTCCTAGACTGAGTTTATTTCTGTTATTATTCAGCATCATCATTCTGTTATTATTTCAGCATCAAAATGTGATAATTTTACAGAATACTTTGGACAATGAGGTCAAAAGGAAATACAGGAAAACATGTAACATGTTCCACTTAACCACTCTGAATATGAGGGCCTCAGAGCTGTAAAAAAAAAAGGATGGGGAAGGGCCAGGTTAGGAGAACACTATTTAAAATCTCCAAATAAAATTTTCTGCTATGCTTTTTTCCTTTGTGAAACACTTTGGGCTGCAATGGCTCTACATCTTTCATCTTCTTGTATGTCTAAACATCCATGGCAGCAAGCCATAGTCCATCTTCTGGACAGTTAAATCTCCTTTGCAGCAAGTCATGGTCCACCAGCTACTTTTAACTCTTTTTTCTTTATTGACAACAGCATTTTACAAAATAAAGTACATGTAGGACTCTGAGCTGCTGCTGAAATTGTCTTAACCCTGATGGTACAGAATGCATTTTAAAACCTGTCACCTTTTTTAATTTCAACTCTACATCTCCTCCTTATCTCCATAAGCAGCCCATGTCACCATATGCACCATTAATTCTGGTACTTTCAAATCAAGCATAAGAAATAAACTAGGCTGTAGCCCTTCCTTTGTGCTGCCATAATGAACCAAGCTAGGCATTGAGAAGACAGAGTGCTGACATTTTAACTTTTAATGGAAGAATTTTTTTCCCACGGAAAGTAACAACAGGGAATGGAGGATCATCCTCCCTTTTAAGAGTAAAGGCCAAGTTCCTCAGCTGTCTTTGAGCCAGCATGGTTACAGCCACAAGTGGGATGGTGTAGAGATGACTCTTGCAGGGCTGAAGGCACAGCTGAGTTAAGAGGTGGACACTGTAAGTCACTGTTCCAGCTGAACATCCTTGGATCTGGCACTCAGATCCCACCTGCTGTTTGCATGTCCTGTACTGTCTCCAGCTAAATTCCAGTGATTCATCTCATTCACTGCCTTATTCTGTCCAGTAGCCAGGAATCCTCATCCCGCCGCCATGACACAATGTCCTGCAGGAGGACCCAGCCTCTAAGTCAGGTTTTATGGCCTTTATTCTGTTACACCTTCATATCTTTATTAAATCCCAAACACAAACACAATTTTAAGAATTGGCAAGCTGCTTCTCTCATGTGTGAAAGAAATGCTGCAGTTGTGATCTTTTCAATGGATGTGAGTGCTGTGAAAATGCTGAAACACTGGACTGCAGGCAGAGCCTGATATCTTATTCCCCTCTAAACAGGTAGGTGTTTCCTAAGGATCCACTGGGAGAGAGAAAGAGACTCGCTCAACATTACTGGGATACCTCTCCATGGTAGATTTTCTTCTAGAACAAGCTTCAAAGTTGACCCACCTGTCTCTGCTCACCCTCTGCCTCTTTTCTCTTTTTCCCAGCTGAGCCACCCTACCACATCTTACAGAATCCACTGTTCTCCTTACCAAGACATTTTGGATTCAGAGGAAACTGCAGTGCATGTCAGAATATGGCTCTAATTCCATATTTCATTGTCTAGAGTTTATGAAGAGTACAGTGAGTTCCTGCAGTTCAAGGAGTACATCAGCGAAACAATTAGGAGATCAGTTTGACAAATGTTGCGGTACATTACAGCTCTTGAGGGGTTGTCAGTGTGGAACTTGGCTCTTGACTCTCCTCATTTTCCATTAAACTTGTGAAACTGCCTGTCAAGGGAAAGGAGAACTTTGTAAGTGAGACTTTAAAACTCAACCAAGCAAAGCTGCTCAGAATATACGGAGGAAACAACCTTGTCAGGATGGGATAAGTGAGGGGCAAGGAGCTCTTTTCCCTCACTGAGACAGCACTACACATTGTCCTTGACTTTGTGTCACTACAGCAGACATGGATGGAGGGCACCTAACTGGCATGAGAAAATGTACAGGTGTCTCACTTACTTCTGGGCTTCAAAAAACTGAATTTGAAGGGATAGTACAATTCACTGTGTTACCAAAGGAATTTTTAAGATTCTAACTAGGAAAAATAATTAATCAAGCATTATGTTAACTATTTAGAAGTGTAATTGAAATTAATGCCTGTTATAAAAATTTCATTACTACGTTTGCGTTCCAGATTGATTTACTGTTTAGGTGATGGCATAGTTTTGAAATTTAAGAGGCGTTTTCCAGAGGAGTTTCCTCATTCATTCCAAAAATTGATGATCTGTTCCTGTTTGGACTGGTATAGATATCCCTGTATAGACATTTCTACCCACATACAAATTAATGTAACTATTCACAATACCAACAAAGTTTTTTCTGTTTTTTCTTCAATTATGCTTCTGATGTGTTATTGTTGGTACCTCTCAAACACACCTTTATAAATCATGTTGCAGAGGTACATATGCAGCTTATATAATAAACTTTGACTCTATTAGTATGACAATATTTCAAAAACAGGTACTTCTCTGAAAACCTTTTCTTTACTTCAGTTTTCAAAAATTTGTTGTCTTGATATGGTTGTGAGCTACAGCACAAGAATGGTCTCCATTAAATTATCCACACATTTTATTATCTAGCTTTATTAACAAATTAATAACACAATGGCTTTTGGTATCATGCAATTGTTTGTTTGTTGTGGTGTTTTTGTAAGGGCAATGTACCTGTCCTCAGGTGTATTCTCCTATGACTTTAGATATACTTGACATTTAACTTGACTTTTATTTTGCTCTTTTCACTTTGCCTCTTGTTCCCATTGGGCTATCCCATGTCTTTACACAGCACACATGGAGCTCCTAGTCACAAAACGTGAATGCTGAAAGTTTATAGAATTCAAAAACTGACTGCATCAATTAGTGGGTGAAAAGTGTACTGAAGGCAATTAAAGAATGTAACTTGCTTTTCACAAACATATACCACGAATGAATGTGTCATTCACTTATTTTGGATGCCTCTGAACAATGCTGTAAATAGCTTTAGCTTTTCAAGTCCATTTTAAAGAAGTCAGAGAGAGTCTTTTAAATCTTGTAGTAATAAAGCATACCCTGGATACTGACTGGCACCAGGAAGCAAAATTTTTAGAGAGAATTGCCCAGAAATTGTCTTTTAATAGCCATATTTTAGTCAAATATTTAGTGGCCATTTACCTCAACCTCAAGACTACTTCTGTTGTTCCTTTCACTTCCTGCGTGATTCCCTTATACTGCTCAGTTGAATTAAGGCAATGCATTTCTCAAGGAACTGTACCAGTAACCATGCCAATAAATACTATTTATATACCAGGAATCAAGGAAATTTGTTGTCATGACCCTGTGTGACTGGGCAAGCCAGCTTATTAAGCATCCTGAATTTCACCTCAGCAATGACTGGCTTACCTTTCTGCTGGGCATTCAAATAATGAGAGGAGGAGACAGTTCCCAGATTTTTGAGGAATACAGCAATAGTCCAAGTATTTTGCTGTAGAGTTAAGTGCATTTGGGCCATTTAAGCTGCTTCACACTGGTAGTCTCTGTGACTGATTTCAGATTTCTTTACAGAGAAACACTATAAATTACAGTAGTACAGAAGACATGAAATAAGTAGCTGGAGAGTCGTACCTAGCAATGGTCCTGGAAGATGGAAAGGGCTGAGATGCTGTCTGGTATTGTTCAGTATGGTCACTAATGACCTTGGATGTAAAGTACATTGAATTAGCAGAGAATAAAAAGTTGGGACAAACTGTTGAGTATTTTGGAAGGATTGTGTTGTTAGACAGACTTATAATTCAAAATTATTTTGAAAAATAATTGTTTTGGTTGTGGAGTCTCCCACACTGGAGATATTCAAGAACTGTTTGGATGCAATCCTGTGCAATGTGCTCTAGAATGACCCTGCTTGAGCAGAGAGGACGGACCAGGTGATCCACTGTGGTCCTTTCCAACCTGTGATTCTGTGAATATTGCCCAGTCACTGTGCATCACCCTTGAAGGAAGATGTGGCCCACAAAGGGTGTGATGACACAGAGGCTAGAGGGAAGCAAAGGGAATGTCTGCTATCCTAGAAAACATGATCTGAGAAGAAAGACCAAACAGATTGATCATGTTCAAAATAAAGAAGAAAATACTTCAGGAACATACAGGATTGAAATCTCACATGTGACCAACCGCAGTTCCAAAGAATGCACTACCACAGTGATGGCCTGTAGGAAAAAGGCAAAAGTCCATCAAACCTGCAGTGTGCCACAGTAGAGGAGGAGGAGAAAACAAGGACATGATGGAGACCTCCAGGCTTATCATTGACAAGGCACTTTTTGGGTGAGAATGGAAACATTATCTTGACAAATATGCCACAAACACACATATTACAAGAACTCTTAAGAGCCCTTGCCAGCCTAACCCTGGAGTGTAGGAACTCCTTTTGGGCACAAATCTCACAAATTATTTAATTCTGACATTTGAACAAGGTACATGAGCCAGGCATCTGAGAAACAAATATCTTAAGAATACTAATTAAGAAAATTCAGGTCCAAGTTACACATCAAAATGGTGAAAAAACCCACAAATTTTTTGCTTTTGAGCCATTCAGCAACATGAATATAAAAAGAAGTACTATCACACTTGCAATGCATTGAACTGATTAACAAGGATTACATAACACATCCAGAACATACCTGTTGAGCAGTATTCTCATTGGTATCATGCAATGATACATAGATCTTTCCTCAATTTCACTGAGGTGGGGTCGGGAGACTCCAAAATTACAGTAAAAGCTCCCACTGTTAGTTTTTCAGTATGTAAGCTCCATTTCAACACATTTTTGACATGCTAGTATGTTCTTGCTCCCACTGCCCTGAGTAACAGCAATTGTGATAGCAGTAATAGAATTGTGCCTGCCAGCTTTGTGATGGGCACACACTTCATGATCAGATATACACTCCTTAAACCCAACAATATCAGTGATCTTGCCTCCAGACTGGTCTTTGTGCCCCTCAGGTGGCCTGCCTTTATCTTGACTTCTTGTTTGCAACTGCCTGATGATTGTACCTGATGTTGATCCATACTTGCAGCTGTCCTCTCCTTGTTAAAACTTCTCCTCTAAAGGACCCTATTAATGTGTAGGCATCCAGACAGATTTTCTTCCCTGCAATGCTTTTGCCTGAGGAATCACTTACCTTACCAGACATCTTGGTAGATGATCTGGCTTTGATGAACCATAATGCAGCTGAGCCCATTTTACACTTACCTCTAAGAATTTTCTCAGTCAAATTAACAGAGCATGGAGTTGCTGTTCCTCTCCCTCCCTCTGCCTTTTTAGAAGACAAGTTTCCTGTTCTCTAACAATCTCCAATAACAGCGCTTCAACCCCAACTTCACTGATTTATCAGAAGTGTTGCTCAGGCCTTGACACCATAGATACGAATTTTTTCAACATTTAGGGTAAAATTTTCCAGGACCTGTCACAGGAAACAGCCTAATTCATGCTTCCACTTCACATCAGCTAATATAATCTCTTACATTATCTTGCTTACCTTATGCTCTCGTAAATACCCTCACCTTATTTTTTCTTTTCATTGAAAACTGTGGCAATGTATTTATTCAATATTTGGAACAGCCTTCTTCTCATCCATGGCATTTAGTCACCACGTATCTTGCTTCTTTGAATCACTTCTATTTATGTAGTTAGAGAATTCTTTGTTATCTGTTACCTTTTTGTTTGTAACATCTGGTTCAGCTATATTTTTATCCATTCTTTTTCTCTGATCCTGCAGTTTCCAACCCAGCAAACTGTACTTCTACAATTTCCTGTAGGTTCATTTGTTTTCAGGTAGTTACTTATTCACTAGCTCTGCAATTATTCTTGATCTATCCCAACCTCTTTTATGGGATGTTGGTGCTATACAGGATTTTCCATTTTGGATTTAAGGTAAGTCCATGATTCTTCCACACTCAAATGCTAGGTCCATGCAGCCTCACCAACCATTTTTCATAGTTTCTTAATGTTTGCCCTCTGATACCCAGGACTGTAGGATATTCCTGTAGATCTATTCTTGGTTCTCAAGAAATTTGCAGTCAGTAATGTTAGTCATTCATCAAAGGTTATTTTCTATAATCAAATTATTTTTAAAGGATTTATAATATCCTTATATTTTATTGAAAATAATTATAGAACAGCTTCCCTTTAGTCTGATCAGTGACTGCTGGTAAAGGTTTACTGCCCATCAGACCTGATATTACATGGTGTGTATGGTGTTTGTCTTGCAGCTGTCTGGGGAATTGAACTTGCTGTTATTTACTGTTGATGAAAACTTCTATTTGCAGCCATCCTCAAACCTGAGAGTCTTTACCAGATTTTGGGGTATTTGTATCACTCTTATCCACTACCACTTTCAAACAAATCTCTTATTTGTACCATCACCATCTCTGTTTTCTCAATCTATTACTTCATTAATTTATATTAAAAACTAGTAATTAATACTATAAATACTACCTCTACTTATTTTTTTTCTTCTTTCTTCTACCTCTTCAGGTTAGAGGATGCAAAGAGAAAAAAGTGGATTCGTGTTTGGCCTTAGCTCCTGGCTTACTCATCTTCAGGGACTACAGGGATAGTACCTGACAAAGTTGTCTCATTCCATCTAACTATTTCCTGGGGAAATCTGCTAAAGACTGAAGAACTTAAATACATTTACACTTAGCAGTTGAAACAGAAAAGTTGTGCTTTTTTTCACGTAGGAGAACACAACATTAGCAAAACACTTGTATCAAAAACATTTTCCACAAAATGTATTATCTTCTCTGCTGTAGGGAAGTCAGGCAAAAGGAGCAGCAGATAACAAAACAGCACAATGCCTTTGGCTGTTTCTCCTCAGTTGTTGCTGGGCTCTGTTGCAGGCAGAAGTCACACAACCTGCAGTCAGTAGCAGCAACAGCTGGCAGTTCCTGGGAAGCAGCAGGACAAGAGTCAGGATCTGCAGAAGTAATAAAATCTGAGACAGTAAGGTTGAGAAATTGATAGACACCATGTAAGAGAAAGAACCGCCCTGCAGCATCTCTTGACTATTGACATTTCCTGCTTAGCCTACACCTGCCTTAACCTATGTCTCTGAGATGCCAGCTTTTGTAATTCAATTAGTATTTCTGGTTGCTGTTGCATTTTATTTCTGATTTTTATATATAACTATATTTTTTTAAGGAAAGAAGAAAGATGAAAGGAAAGTTCGGGACAATTCTGATCTCCACCAGGTGTCAAATTGGCCAAGAAGAAACCCAGAGGTGACGCCAAGGCGGAGACACGGGCAGGACACGTACCGAATTAAGTGGCTGAGCGCTGCACAAGGAAAGCCCCGGTCCGGGGCGGTGCGGGGCGGTCCCCCGGGGCGGTGCGGGGCCGGTCCCCCCGGGGCGGGGGCAGCTCCTCTCGCCCCGCCCCGGCCCCGCCGCGCCCCGCAGGGCGGACCCGCCGCTCCCCGGGCAGCGCCGGCGGCCGGAGCGGAGCGGAGCGAGCGGGGCCGGGCGCCCTTGGGAGATGATGGTCCCGCCGCCCGCCGTGCCGGGCCCGCTGGCCGTGCTGGACCCCACAGGTGAGCCCGGCCCCGGCGGGGGATGCGGCGGGCGGGGCTGTGCGGGGCCGTGCGGGGCCGTGCGGGGCTGTGCCCCCCAGAGCGGCGGGCAGGGGGCTCAGCCCGAGGTGTGTCGCTCGTCCTCCCTCTCGCCGAGGTGTTTAAAAATACCGGTTCCTCTTCAGAGCTCTCAGCTGCGCTCGGTGAATGCCCGTGCTGGAGACTGAACACTGGAGGAGCGGCTCGGTGCGGGACGCGGGGAGAAATAGAAATGAATGCGAGAGCCCGCGGGGGCAGGCGGGGTGGGGACACGTGTGGGCTCCTGTCCATCCTCCCGCTTCTCCTAACTGAATGGCTTGTGTCCTGAAATGCAAACACATAGGCTAAAGAAAGGTCAAGTATTCCCTTATTCCAGGGGAATTTGTTGAAGTTTAGAAAATACAGAACTTACTGCTGGGAATTGCTCCGCGTAGCGTTTGAAAGGATAAGCAGAGACTTTGCTATGCACTCGAGGATCTTAACAGCTGGATGAAAAATGTATCCGATCTAATTTTTTTTTTTGTTTTAAACTTGGAAGCAAAATTATGTTGGTATTGAAAATGTGGCCGTGGAAGATGTGCTGTAACTTAACAACATTTTCAGATAGTCATCGGAAAAGGAAGAATCTGTATGGCAGCTTTGAATTAGTGATTAGCTGCTCATTAAATTATTTATTGGTGGAACAATTGCTGCCAAAACAATGAGGTCATAGTGATACTGCATGGTATCATTTACTATAGCCATACTACACAGCGTATGTGGGCTTGTGGGATTGTTCGTTCATTTTGTTCAGTTATGGATATTTTGTAGCAGAATTGTAAACTGTTTCCCATGGTCTTGAATATATAATGCACTCGTAGAATCTTACTCAACAAATTAATAAGAAAGGTAAGAGATGGGCCCGATAAAAGCTGTTGTCTTGTGGCTTGAAATGAATGCTCTTGCATCTGGTTTAATTAGTTCAGCACTCTGGACAAGTCAAGCATTTAATCAGTAAAGGGAAAGTGATCACCAACAGCAGGTGTGAGTGTCTCTTTTAAGCATCTCAATCCGTCACATTTAATTTTGGGATGCCATGTAGGATTAATTCAATTTCACTGGCATGAAACAGTTTTTAAAACACACAAAACTGTAGCTGAGAGAGATGTGGCACTCACACACAAGTGAGTGTTGCAGTAATTAAAAAATTATAATCTAGCTCCAAAAATCTCCTAAAAATTTTCTCAATAGTAGCAAAACAGCGGATATCTTGGATACTAAGATTTGTCTATGGTGAATTTCCACTTAAATTATCTTATTGTGTGTTTTTAATGCCACTCTCTGAAACATCTCACAATTTTTAGTAGTATCCATGACATAATGAAAATGCACTATTTTTTTCCTCTTGCAAAAGATTCCTTCTTTTTCTCATAGTAAGATGCTAATAAACGTCAGGCTGGGGCATTATTTGAAAGAAGTCTTTCCATTTTGATCACCAGAACTACATTAAAGAAGAGGTATGGAATTATGTAGGGCTAATATACAGCAAATGTGATTGTAATCCCAGCTAACTGCTATATCCTATGGCGACCTTTTTCCTCACCAAAAATTATTCCACACTTTTTAACTTTATAATGTCTGAAGATCAATTTTAAAAGGAGTAGTGAAGTTAGCAAAGTATAGTTTCTTGGTCTAAATGTAGACTTTTTAAAATTCACTTGCAGGTTGTATGGAGGTTTTCCAAGGTGGAGAGGTGCTGTTTCATTCTATTTTCTCTTTCTCTTGGTCCCTGGACGCATTCTGTGCCATGGACATGTTTCATCATTAATTAGTTCATTCTTCTTTTAAATTCACTCTTTGCTTTGTTCAAATCCAGACCCTACTGTTCATCATTATACCCACCACTTTGCCATCTCATGTATACCCTCCCCATAATTCATTGGTCCATGGTCTTCCTACAAATTTAATTTAATTTAACCCCCACCCACTGCAAACAGAGCATTGTAAATACAATGGGGTTTTTTTGCAGCTGATGAACAGACAGAAGTTTTTTCTGAGTGCAGCAGAGTGTGGTCTTCAGCAGGCACTTTTTCTTTTTGTTCTCTGGAGGGTGATCTCAACTTCCTTCATCACAGGACTTTCTTTGTCCCAAGGAGACAGCAGTCTGGTGTCTCTCTTCCTTGTCCTGGTGGTGTTTTCTCACCTTCCATTGTGGAAGCAGGGCTCAAGCAGATACTTTAGTTAACAGATGTTTAGTGAGCAAAGCAGAGAACGTTTCTGTGACTGTTCCTTTTTGTGCAGGATTTAGGTCTGTGCCAGGCAAAGCACAAGCCAGTCATGTGGAAGTTCTGTTACCTCTCTGATTTATCTGCAGTGCCTATTTCTGCAGTTAATACTGCAAAAAACTCGATGCCCATGACTCAGTCAATACTTCACTGGCCAAAACTGCTGAAGATTATTGCCAATAGATGTTAATGACATATTCACACCCTCTACTGACCCCAGCCTCAAGCTAATGCTAATAAGGATATGACAAGGTTTCTTCCTACAAGCTTGGGTTTTGGCATGCTAAATATAAGAATTTTAAGTTATAATTAAATTATAATAAGGTCCAGACTAGGAGTTTAGTAATATTCATACCAAGTCATTGTTAAAGAAGTCGAAGGTAATAAATGTCAAAATTATTCTGAGAGTTACTTCAGTACTAAAAAATTGAAAAGCGAATAACCTCCATGAACTGTTTCCTGCACTCCAGGAACATTGATGTTGAAAGAAAATTCAGGCTACAAATATTGACTGCAACATTTCCTCTGCTCTTAATTTAACTGCTGTTCTTGTATATGGCCAGCCTTCAGTCCAAGCCTTGCCACAGAGTGTCAAGGAAGAAGGCTGGGCCAGGCACACTGCCTGGGCTGGAGACAGGGCTTCCGAGTCTGGCATTGGGTTTTGGCTGGCAGGTACACTAAAAACAGATCCAAATAAACTGCATAGCAACTGCTACAAACAGCAGTAAACAAAAGCTTGAAAAGTCTTGGGACCCAACATGGCTGAAATTGCAAAAGGAAGCTAATAGTGGGAACCCTTTGCAGCTGTAATTTCCGAAGATATTAAACTGCTTTGCAAATATTATATAGGCCTCCCACTATGCTGGTGGCTTATATGCAGGTAATTACACATATTTTGATGGAGCAAAGATTTTTATTGTTATGACTAAGAAAAGCTGAACAGCCATGATAAAAAACAATTTAGGCCTGATTTCTGCCGATCTTCTCTGAGCATGTGGAATTCTTTGAGAATAAGTCTTTGCATGTGCCAGCCTCTTCTCCAGAAAGGGCCTTTGTGTGCTCCTGCACATAAGGCATCTCTCCTAAGGGTGGAGTTCATAGCTAAGGACGTGGTTATTTATCAGAATTTCCAAACTGGACTGTGAAAAAGGGGGAAAAGTGTTGAAGAGTATTGCATTCATAAATTTCTTCTGGCATGTGTAAATTTAAATGTCAAAATGTAATTCATACCAAAAAATGTCCCTACAAATAATGACATCTTTTTCTATTCCGTCTCACTAAATCCACATCAGATTTACTCTAATTACAAATAAGAGCATGCTTTTCCTAAGACATTTTCCAGAAAACTCAGTCAGGACATTTAAGATCAGGTCTTTATTATTCATAATAAGAACTCAGGAGGGTGGGTTGGACCCATAGTTTATCTCCATCCAATCTTATCAACCTTTGCCAGTACAGGTGCAACTCTGAGGAAAACGTGGAGACTTGGCTCCTCAGGCACTTTCCAGTGCTTTCAAGAAGTCTTGGCTGAGGAGCATCCGCCCCACTGGCTTTGGGAAGTTTTGTGTTCCTATGTCCCTTTAGAGTATGTCTACATTGCAGCTGCAGTTTCATATCAGTGGATATGAGCACACATACCCAGCTCACTTTTAGTCTAGCGGTCTTGACTGTCATAAAACCATAGAAGAATTCAGATAGGAAGGTACCTCAGTTGCAATTCCAACCTCCTGCTCAAAGCTGGGTTAACTGTGAGGTCAGGCCTGGTTGCTCAATGCTTTTTCTGCTTCAAAACCTCCAAAGCTGGAGAGAGCACGAGTTGTTTGGACAACCTGTTCCAATGTTTGACTGTCCTAAGGTTGATTTATTTTCTCCTTATACTCAGTCTGAAGCACATTTTTGTATTTCAGTTTGTCTTCTGTCTTTTTTCCTCCTGCTGTGCACCATTATGAAAAGCCCGAGTCTGTTCTCTTGACAACAACTCAAAAGAATTGGAAGACTGCAACTAACCCTGCCAAAAGTCATCTCACCTCCAGGCTGAGCATGCTCTGTTCCTTCAGCCTCTTCTCATACAGAGATACCAGCCCCTTACCTTCTTTGCCATCCTCTGTTGAAATCATTGCAGTTAATTTATATATTTCCCTATACTGAGGGCCCAAAATTGAGTGTAATATTGTGTGGTCTAAAACGTGCTGAATGGAAAGGTGTAGTTGCTCCTCTGATCTCCTAATGATGCTCCTGTCAGTACAGCCCAGGATTCTGTTGCTAGGGCACCCTGCTGGTTCATGATCAGCTCATCATCTACCAATACTCCCAGGTCCTCTCTAGCAGAGCTGCTTTGCAGCCTGGCAGTCCCTTACCTGTATCATTGCAATGCCTTGTTCCTTCCTTTGCTCAGGACTTGGCAACATGTTAAAAACCTTGCTAGAATTAAGGCAAAAGACATCCAATGCTCCTCAAGTCCAGTCTTTTTGTCACAGCCAGCACCTGGGCTGGTCAGACATGACTTGGATGGTAAATCCATCCTGACTGTTGCTAATCACCTTTTTCTTCTGTACCCAGAAATGTCTTACAAGATAACTTACCCCACCTTTTTGGTCCCAGCATCCCTGGAACCACAGTGAGGTTGGTTGGCTTATAATTTCCTGAATCTTCATTTCCTTTTTAAAAACAGGTGGAGCATTTGCCTTTCTTCAGTTTTGGGGATTTCTTAATCTCCATGACTTTCAAAGATGATAAGGTAGGGCAAGGGTATAAGATATTACTTACAATCTGGTAGATATATTGAATGAATCATTTTTGTTTGTAGGAATGACAGCTGATTTGGAGGGCTGCACATATGAAACCTAGTTTTCCCTCTTGACCATGTGAAGCCTCCTGTATTCAACTCCACATACTTGGTGAAAAACTGGTTGCTAACAAAGAACTTCTCTGCTTCCATATGCCTAGTGACCCTCCATGGATTAACAGGGAATTGCCAGAGGAAGACAACAGAGACACAGGCTGGAGAAGAGGTGTTTGGCGAGTCTTAGGAATTATTTCTTTATCTTTAGAAGGAAGACTTTGTACATGCAGGTGAAAGAGACTTTTGTAAACTCAGTAGATGGTATTTGTCTTTAGGAAAGTTGCTTGTATTTCATACTAAAAGACTGGAATCGTTTTGACTGGTTGTTCTACTAGAGAAATGTCAGCAAACATATATATTCATTTTTTTTACTGATTGAAATTTGGCTGAGTTTGCAAACATCACTAATCTTGTTTGGCTTTTGAACTATAAACATTTAACTGAGTTACATGACTTTAAAATTGCCACAAAACTCCAGTGACTCATTGGAAATGGCTTGTTTGTGTTTTGTCTTTCCTGCATTTCCTCTGCTTTTGCTTCCAGCAGTGCCCCCAGAGCCTGACCCATGCAAGGCTGTCTCCCCCTCTCACCTCCTCATTCCTGCTGAGGGCTGCTGCCTCCAGTCTTCAGTGCAACATCACAGTCTCTGCCTTCTCCCGAGGCTGGGCAGTCAGGGAGCTTTGTGAGGCCACAGAGGGAGAGAGACTGGCTCTGCTGTGGCCAGGTTGTGCTTTCTCAGGAACTCCATCCTGCCCAGGTGCAGTGTATGGTGCCATGGCATTGCATGGCCCAATGCTTCAGGGTGATCCTGCACACTCCTGCCTTGCCTTTCAAAGTGGGAACACCAAAAATGAGGACCACAGTTTGATTCACTTGGGTGTCTTTTGTTAGGTAGAGTCATGTATTAATGGCTTTTTAAAATCAGTCTTACTAAGTCTGTGCTATGGGCTGGGGTGTGAGTAACCTCTGGCTACAGCTCCAATCTGCTGCTGGGTAACAAGGTTAAGTGCCTTGGAGCAGCCTGCAAGCTGGAGGTGAGGGTGCTGGTTTTCACTTAGGGCTATCTGGATCCAAATCCCAGTGAGGCAGAAAGGATTTCACTGAGCAGCCACTTAGAAAAGTCTCATCTTTCATTACCTGATAAACTCTATTACAGCTTTGCTTCAAGGATACAGATTTCTTACCCCAGTAAATATGAAGAGCACATTCATTTTCATGATAGCATGCAGAACACCTGCTGATCTTGTTTAAAATATTCATTTCTATATTCAGGCCAGATAGAGTCAAATTGGCACTTCACACAGGTAAGAATTTAGGACCTGTAGGATCTCACTTACCAATGTGAACAACAATTATAAATGTTACTGAAGACAAGGCATAATTATCATTGCACTGACTTACACTCTAGCTAACTCTGTGGGTTTTAATTCCTTCTGTTGTCTGGCAGCAATTTTCCTTAGGGGAGAACAACAGAGGGTTATCTACAGAAAAGATTAACAAAAGAAAATCTTTCATCATTTTGTATTTGTTCTGCCATGATTGCAATGAAAAGCTCTTTTTCTTTTTCCTCCCCCCCACTCCCTACAGGACAGTTTGCAAAAAGGAAGAAGACTTCACTTTGGTTCACAGTTGCACTGCTGGTGGTGTCTGTTTTCATACTGACCATAGGTCTGGCAGCTACCACACGAACAGAAAATGTTACTGTGGGAGGCTACTACCCAGGCATTGTTGTAAGTAAAAAACCCATTTTAGAATATTAGGTACATCCAAATAAATTATTATCAGATGTAAATGGGAAGCTCTGATAGATTGAAAAAAACCAAAACAAAACAACCAAAAAACCATTAGTCCTGTGTCATTTCACAAGAGAGAGCTGCAGCTTTGTCTTGATCTAGTTCTAGTGTACTGTAAGGCGGGGGGGTAAACTATTTTCCTGAAGTGCCCCAAAGGGGAGGCAGTTAGGGGGTAGAAGGATATCAAGGTTGCATTGCACTGCACTGTGCTGGGCTCAGGGAATTGTGTGAAAACCTGTGCTAGACTCCCACTAGTCTCCATTCGAGGTAGGTGTCTGTGTGGCTGGACAGTAGGCATGGGATAGATTTGGACAACCTTTTAGAAGTTTACTGCTTTGATGGAAGGAAGAGTCACTCTGCTCCTGTGTCTGTGTGCCAGGAATTCTGCTGTGTCCATAGCAGGGAAAGCCCTGCAAAATTGACATGTGGAGGCTTCTCCCTAACATCCTTTCCTGTAGGCTTGCATTGTTCCTGTTTCCAAAATCCTTAGTCTTATTTTTGCCTTGGAAACAGGCTGCTTAAAAGCGTTCCTCCAGTGGGCACAAGGTTTGAGCTCCTTTGACTTCTTTGCCCTCTGGTGCCTCTGTGACTTCTGGGGAGGAGTAACCCTCCCAGCCCCTGGCTGGTTCAACCCCCAAGCCCCTTCTGATCTCAGGAGAAGGGATCAGTTATATCCAAAGTGTGTAAATGTCTGGAGAAAAAAAAACAACAACAACAAAATAATAACAACCAAAAAACCCCAAATCAAAACAAACAAAAACCCCCCAAAAATCAAACCTAAACAAACCAAAACAAACATAAAACCAATCTGGTCTGAGTTTTAAATAGGAGGAATATGGGCAGCAAATAGAGAAGGGCAGAGTCAGCCAAGGGGAGGTAGAGGTGCAAGGTGAAGAAAGAAATTCACGTGCTTAGAGTTAGACACTACTTAGGTGTGTGGCTCAACTACTGCCAAAGTATGTTGCAAGGTACCATAATTTCTTGCTCTCTATGGAATGAAATGCCCAGAGAAGAGGAATATGCATCTTCTAGTACTGTGCATACACCATTAATAATTTGTGAGCTAGAACTTCCTCTTACATCTTAGTGTTATGTTGAGAGCAGGACTTTCAGAAAGATAATTTTAGGATAGTGATCCATAAGGAGGTGGTGTTTTAAAAATAGAAGAAAAAGCAGTTCCAAGAATAAGACCTTAAAAGAATGATTTTCCCTTTCATTAACCTAAAATAGATAGATTACTACTGATAAAGTTCTCTTCTTCTTCCAAAATTTGACATAAAATCTTTTGCAAGACCACATCATCTGCATTCATCCCTAGAAAGAAGTTTCATTTTTAAACTGCTGTTTTTAACAAGTGTAATAAGTAATAAACCCATGTGCACAAAACAGTGTTTAGTTTCTTGTAGGAATAATGCAATGTCTACTGACTCATGTGAAAAATATCACCTGCTAAAATATTTTTTGAAAGTCTTGTTTTCATTAATACCCAGATAAAAAAGCAAAAATTTATTAGAATACTTTGAAAACAAAACCTGTTATTAATAATTTTTCCTTTTAACTTATTATTGGAGCCAAATAATTTTCATAAAATGCAGAATTCTTTTTGTGCACATGTGATCGATTATTGAAGTAATTGAGAAAGAGTAATAGGTAATTGCCAATGTAAATGTTATCAAGATATTAAATATCACAAACATTTAGCAAGAATTAGAAGTCGTATGCCAGTCTTACATGATATCTTGCCAAAAGCCTGGTCAGAGGTGTGTGACAGCACTGTTGTGTTTCTCCCTCACTACCAGAAGTGAGTGACTCCAGTGCAGCATTGGCAGATGGATTGTCATAGAATCACAGAATGGTTGGGATGGCAGGGACTTTAAAGGTTTTCTCAACTCCTCTGCTATGGACAGGGACATCTTCCACTAGACCAAGTTCTCAAAGCCCCTTCCAACCTGGTCTTGTACACTTCCAGGGATGGGGCACTCACAACTTCTGTGGACAACCTATTCCAGTTCCACCACCTCCACAGTAAGGAATTTCTTCCTAAAACTAATCCAAACCTACCTTCTTTCAGTCTGAAGGCATTACCTCTTGTCCTATCTCTTCATATTTTCCTGTAAGGCACCTCTAGGAACTGGAAGGCAGTAATTAGGTCTCCTCAGAGCTCCCTTTTCTCCAGGCTGAACAATCCAAACCCTCTCATCCTGCTCTCATAGGAGAGGGGCTCCAGCCCTCTGATCCTCCTTGTGGCTCTGCTCTAAACTCACTCCAGCATGTCCATTCCTTGCTGTGCTGGGTGTCCCACTGAAGGCAGCACTCCAGGTGTGGTCTCACCAGAGCAGAGAGGAGGGGCAGAATCCCCTCTCACCGTCACCTCTTTCAGGGTGTACTGAATAGCCCTCAAAAGGTGCTTCTCTTCTCTGCTGACAGTAGAGGGAGCTTAGAAAACCAGCATAGCCCTGATCCCAGACTCCTAGATATACCTAAGCCGGGGGAGTGATTTATCACTACATATTTAACTGCTGGGCTCAGAGAAAAGCAAGAACATGAGGACAGACAGGCGCTAATTTCAATTAAAAATAAGGTCTGGTTCTCCTAGACTTCAGTAGTAAAATATTAATTTCACAGCTGGTAGAGAGATGAAACCTCCACTGACCTTAGGTAAGCAATTTCTGTCTTAAAAACCATGCAGAATTAACTCTGCCTTGAAGATACCTGTGAAGATGAAAAACAATATCCACTGGCATAGATTTACTTGTTTCTAGAAGTATTTACAGAACAAGTCTTCAGGGTTAGATCTATAATACACTTTGGCTTCTGGCAAGTTCCCACTGACTTCAAGAAGAGTTAAGTGCCTTAATTTCTCTGCATATGTGGTCACTTATAATTTGTTTTGAAAAAATCTTTTTTTCTAAATACATCTTTATTGTGCTAGGTATTACCTGAACTTGTGCATCCAAAGTAATTGAACATAAAATATTTCTGTGTGTAGATGAGTTAATATAATGTAACACTTTGGAAGGTATCTGCAAGCATTAGATTACTGCTTGAGCATTTATTTGGACTGCATTTTTGGAATGATCTGCAAAGACAGAGCTGGAACTGTTTCAGCCTCATTTCCTTATAAATATTATTTATACTTAAATATTTAATGTCACTTCTCTGTGACTACTTACTGTATTGTTTTTGTTTGCTATTTTTATACTCTTTCAACAGGGTCCAGTTGTCCCAGCACCATACTGACCTGGACTCCCAGAGCTCTAAACAGACAAAAAACTAGCTCATATGACTCTAAAACAATCTCAGTAATGCTGTGGCTTTCATCATGATCTCTATGGTTCTGCTCCTTCTGATTTAATTGTTATTATTCTGTGTTTGGTCATTCTTTTTATTCACATGGATATTACTCATTTTGTGTTCCCTGCATCAGCCATAACTGAGGCTTTATGGATTGTTCCTGTTGGAATGAAAAATGGGGCTTGGAACCAGATGTCATTTTGCTGTAGTTATCTTAATTTACAAAGTTGCTGTCCCCTGAACAGAGTGTCCTTGCTCACAGTTCCAAGTATCTCTACTATTTAGCTGTCAGCATGGGTGCGCTTGCCTACTCTTTCAAAGTCTCTGCTTTTAGTCCTTGTGCCTCCCTTTCACATAAATTTTCCTAAAGCACTCAAGAGCAAATCTCCTTTCCCTACATTTGCTTTCTTGAAAGCAAGTGACGGATTCCTCTTGTGATACTGAGCGAGTAAAGTGCTTGCAGGGGATTTGCTTTCTGCTGGGAGCACTTGTGCGGAACAGCAAGGAATTTATGGGCATTGCTTAAGCCCTTGGCTGGGACATGTAGTCCTTAAAAACTTAATTTGTGCTTGGAGGAGGGGCTCTGAGTTCGGTTCAGAGGCCTCATTACAGAGAGGGGCTGGAACTGTGAATCCAAGGAGTTACTACTGCTCCAAAACTTCATGGGCCCATAATAAGGAGGAGCAACACTGGAACATTAGGGCCAGCTTACTTCAGTGTCCCCTCCTCCCCTCTCTCTCCTGTGGCTGTTGGTGATACAGCTGACTGTACTGGTCCTTTTAGCATTTTAGCAAGGATTTTGTCTGGGTTGTGTGATAGTGTCTACTCATTAAAATCAAACAAGTGTAACTCTAAGGGTTTGAACTTTGGGGAACACATCAATTTTTTGAGGAAAAACTGTCTGAAATTGCCTAGAGCTTTGCAATTTTCAAAAATTATGTTGTGTGGACTAAATGTGTTTTTTTTCTCCTACTTTACTTAGTTTTTGCTTTACAGTGTGTAAAACTATACGTGACAATGGTAACAGTAGTCAGGTTATAGATGCATGTCTATACAGACTTCTATTTACTACATGACAAATTTTGCACTGAACTATCAAAGAGCTGCAGTCCTGGCCATTTCCCATTATATTATATGATTTATGTCCAACAGTAACTTCCACCTATTTCCTTCAACTGCCCCATTTAGCCCATCTGTGTGGTGCATTAGCTCAGATATCACTGTATGTGTTGGTATGTTGTCCAGATAAGCTAACCTCATGCATTTCTCTTGGTTTTGTTCTTGCCTTAGCTTGGCTTTGGATCTTTCCTAGGGATTGTTGGAATCTACCTGGTAGAAAACAGAAGACAAATAGTAAGTAACAGCCCTTTTAATTTTTCTTTTAAATTTTTTTTGCTTTGTTTTGTTTTGTTTTTCTTTTGTAATTAGACTGTATTAAATATGAAAAGCAGGGATTTCCAGTTGACTTAAAACTGCTTTGTCTGCTTCAAAATGTTAGTCATTTGTTTCACCACTTCTGGGAAGTTTTAGAGAAGCATGGATGGGCTGCTAAGTTCCTTTGTACAAGGCAAAACAAAAGCACCTTACTTTGTTTTTACTGAATTTACTTTCTTGCTAGTTTAGTGAGTTGAATTGACTGAAGGCAGAATCACTTAAGTGCCAGAGCTTGGCCACAACCATGTAAGTGGGAAAAGGATGGGAAGAGAGCAAAATAGCAGTTTGAGCAGCAACAAGCTACATGATCAGTTCCACCCTAGCAGATGGTCTCATCCTGTGCAAGAAGTTTGTCAGGAACACTTTCCTGAAACTATATGTGTTAAATAGAAGAAAAAATTCTTTGCTGTCAAGATTGCCTGGCTATGTCAGACAGGATCTGAGATACTGTATAATTTGCTTGTAGATTTAGCTTGGCTTCCCAAATCCTTTGCTTTTATTTCTGTGAGGAAGTAATAGGAAGTTCTTGGGGCATCTGGGTAAAAGAAGGTGTAAGAAGGAGGAAAGCATTTGTACAAATTCTTAACAATTTCCTTCCTCTCTCTGCAAAAAGTAACATGCATAACATGAATAATAGCATGTCTGATGGGCACTTCACAGTAGACTGATTATAGCCAAGCATTATGAAATATGATTAATTTCATAATGCAGATATTTCACTGGTATAAATCAAGATTGGTGTTAAGATCAGAGGAGGAACTGATGGATTTAGCTTGTATTTGACTAACAAGTAACTACTTTACTTACAAGTAGTCATAATACCAGTCCTTCATAGTATCACTCTTTTTTTGCATTACCTGTAAGTGCCAATAGTGTATCTGCAAGAATTCCCTTCCTTTTAACTTCTGTTTCTAGCTGAGTTTCATAAAGAAATATGATTTATAAAGCTGTGGTATTTGTCTCTGTCTTTTTCTGTTCCCTATTTCATTTTTTAAATATGTTGACCAATTTCAGGCAAATTCAGGAGGGAGGTAGAGACTTCAAAGGTGTGCAATTCTATCAAGTTTCATGAACATTCACAGGTGGGTAGAGGAGAGAATTATGACTTAGTTCCCCCATAGTGATAAAGGCTGCAACGTCAGTTCAACACTATTTCAAAGTAGAGAATCCAAATGGGACATGACCTGTGAGACAAAAATCTGCAGTAGGTCAGGGGGCATTAATTTTGCTACTAACAAAACACTTAATTAAGAACTATTGCTCCTGATTTCTACATCAGAGACCAGGATGAACAGAAGGTTCCAAGTTGCAGGTTCAGTGCTGAGCAGATGAAAATAGCTTTATTTCCACAGCATTCATGCTACCTTACTAATAGGCATAACATTTTAGGATTGTTTGATTTTTTTACTTTTTTTCTAACCTACCTTGTGGTTTTCTATGCTGCTGTCCTTAGCAAAAGTAAAATGTCTGAAAAAGCCATAAGGTGGGTAAGCAGCAGTTAAAGTATGAATTCCTTGACATGTTGTGTCATTTACACAAGGACTATGGAGACCTAAGTGTCCAGTATGCTTGGGATTAGTGCCTACTTGCATTTCCTAGCATGGAACACTGGAAACTGCTTCCTGCTTATAACATTTACAGATGATTTGGCTGTTGGAAGATTGGGTTTCTGGGGAACAGACTAAGAGAATAACTAGAAAGTTTAATTCTGCTTCTTGCCTTGAGAACTATCCACAGTGGGTCTTTTAACACTGCCTTTGCTGAGGCTGAGCTGATGGTTTTAAATGTTGTGGAAATGAGATTGAAAGGGTTTACAGCAGAAGACGGTAGTTATTCCCTGGGACATAACTGAGTATATTTGATTGGAAGGGTTTAGGGCAGCTTTAACAAATTTGCAGCCATCAGTAAGATTGTAAAGACTTACAAAAGCACAGAAATGTAGCATAAATATGTTCCTCAACCTAAAAATTAGATGTATTGCAGCAGGACAAAAGGGAGTAGAGAGGAAAAGAAATTTCTTACTCAGTTGCTTCTATTTTAACTAGACTACCTTTGAGCAGATACTACAGAATAATTTGAATTTAACCCAGTGTAGCTCTGACAATTATCTGGTCCTTGTAATGACACAATACTTCATTTTTGATTTGTTATTTAAATTGAAAATGCATGCAAATTCTATTGCACTAAGGAAAAAAAGTCTGTTTCAAATTGACCATTCTACTTAAATCTATTTCTCTTTTTGTCTTCTTTTTGTCTTGAAGTTCTATTTCACTGTGACCTGTCCATTTTAAGTCCAGGTTCTTTCATGATCGATGAAATGCTAAATGCAATATAAAATATATCATGATTAGCAGAACCAGTACAGCAAAACCCCAGCACACAGTAACTGATGAGCATGGAGTTTGAGAAAGAACAAAAGCACAGTTAGGCAGAGTGGACAATGGTTTGTTCTTAAAACATGCCATTAATAATGTTGCACTTCTTTGACCTCCTTCTTGGCATCCCAAGCCTACAGTGGGAGTTCGATGTGCTGACCAAGGTATAACCCTTAATTGAAAGGAACTGCTGCTTGAAGAAGCAGGCTCTGCCTCATTGACTAGCATGATTTCACTTCAGCTCTTAGCAATTGTGGTTGGCTCTGATATGCAAAGCTTGGCACCAGCAGAAAAAAACGTCCCTTTGACTAAAGATTTGCATTGATTTGGGATGTTTCTGACTGGCAAACAAAAGGCATTTCAAGCATAATGTGTCACTGTTCCCTTTTGCCTCTCTTGCACTGTACAAAGCAGGTTATGGATTGAAGAGCTGTGTGTAGCTGTATTTCATTCCAAGGGCACACTTAGTCCAGCCGGATGGGTGAAAAACATGATACTGCTCAAATCAAATGGATTTGATTGTAAGACGTGAAGTGTTCCCACTTGTTTGCTTGCTTGCCATCTCCTCACATTACAGTACAAAGTGTTTCCAGTTAGGAAATGAGATGCTGAAATTATATACAGGATTGGGGAAGGCTGGGTGTGCAGCAGCAGAGT
The DNA here is from genome assembly GCF_965231275.1 of Zosterops lateralis. Lineage (NCBI taxonomy): Eukaryota > Metazoa > Chordata > Aves > Passeriformes > Zosteropidae > Zosterops > Zosterops lateralis. The sequence continues at coordinate 27,136,513 of NC_139763.1, forward strand.
TGAGCTGAGAGCAGGGAGTAGTGGTGAGGGGGTGCTGTAGCAGATTTCTCCTCATAAAATATGTGGAGGTGGCACGAGCTTACACCCAGGAATGAATCACTCCCTAAATGTGCAGTGTTGACATGACACCATGCATGTAGTTTTAGCAAACCCAATGGATAAACTGAGCAATGGCTCACAGTTTCCACTCACACGTCTCTCCCATGCCAGCCTCACCAAGCCATGCTGTTTGCAAGGCTGAAAATGAGCACCCTGAAGCTGTGGTGCCTACAAGAGTGAGGGGGGAGGTTCAAGGGCAGCATAATAGCTGCCAGGGATTTGAATGTTTGCAATATCACAGTGCTGCCTGCAAGAGCCCTCACTAGGGCTGTGGGAGCTACAACAGCAGCACAGCTGTGGCAGAGAGCAGGCAGGAAAGGCATGGGAGGAGGTATAGGAGAAAAAAGGACACAGGGAGGATGGGGTGGGGTCACTGGAGCAGGAGTGACCCCTCATGAGATGGTGAGTAAGCACAAACCTTGGTACTTAGGATGGAAGCAATTGCATGCAGCAGGTCTGACACGCAAAGTCATCCACTGCTGAGTCTTCCTCATGTTTTCTTCATGCTAAAAAGCATTTAATTTTCTCACTGACATGTCTAGGATATACTCAGATATAAACCTAGTGCTCAGCCTCGTCCTTAGCTTGTTCAGAGAGATGGAAGCAATGCTTCCAACAAAGTGGAATTTGAAAATTTTGAATGAGGAAGGTACAAACGCGGAGCTCTGCACACAGACAGAAAAGGCAAAGCTATTTATTCAGGCTTCTCAAGGGATGCGAAGTTTAGGTCCCTTAATATGCTTGCTTCCCAACCTCTGTCAACAAGAGGTAGATTTCAAATGAAGTGTTGAAAAGACACTATAGCTGAAGTTGGAGAAACAAAGCAATAATTTTCTCTTCTGTTTTCAGTTGATAGACTTCCCTGACAATGCAAGCACCCCTGTCCTGCACTGACATTGTGTGAGGTAGTATTTTAATATCATCTCTGATTATTTTCTTGACACCAGACTTTACATCTTTTTCAGAACAGAGGATTTTTTGAGGCAGTTACATGTGTGAGCCAGCTTTCAGAAGTGCCAAGCCTCTTTCACTTTTTTCAAAACCAATATATCTTGTAAATTATATCCATCAGAAAATGCCCATTTTATGTAAAGGTGATGGTTATTAATATATATGCCCTCCCCCCCAAAATACTACTATATATACACCTAATTAACTCTGTTCAAACATGTTCTGTTTCATTGGCTGTTTGCAAATCAAACATTCTGGAAGAAATCTGCTTTAGTGCAGATTTTGATCAAAGATACTAATTACTGATTGATTTCACATCATATATTAGGGTAATTAAAGCAGCTTGTTTTAATAAAGAAAGACCACTGAAATTCTGTAGAACCCCTGAGACTATCTTTGATGTTCCTGTGCAAATAAATGGAAGAAGCCTTTACTGTTGCAGGGGAAATGCAATGAAAATGTAAGGGCAATCTTTGTAATTACCAAGGCATTATTTTTCTCCTAAACTCAATTTTCTGACAAAGTTAACAGCATTCTTTCTTTTAGTGTTGATTTTCTGTATGCTCGTATTTCACACAGTTCAGAGAAAAACAATTAATGCTGAGGTAAAAGCGTTAATAATCAAAGAAATTAGTAATCATGCTTCTCTTGTTTACTAATACCTTTTCAGGCACAAATGTTTGCTAGGTTTTGTGGTGTGATCTAACTGCACATTTCAGAAACAGACAAGATTTATATAAAGGTATTCAGAACAGGTTGACACTGACACTTGAATGAGCTCGAGTGGCTCTTCTTTATGTATCTGCATTTTTTCAAAATATAACAGCATCTTATTAGCTGTTAGGTTGAAGCAGCTTATTCTTTGAGAATGTCTTCCTGCTCTCATGACTAGCTCTTCAAGACAGTAAGGAAGTGCTCTTCAGGGGCATCTTGTTCTCTCCTTATGTTCTGGAAGACACCTTGAAGGGTGGTTTAAACTAGATTCTGGAGTTTTAGTTAGCTAAAGTGCCATAAGAAAAATCCTGTGTTAAGTGACAATTATATTTCTCTTCTATAATATTGAGGATATTATGAAAGATGTCATACTATAATTCTGTCTGGTTTCAAATTGAGAATAGAGCAGCCTACGTATAGATGGCCCATAAGCATGGTGTAATCTTGGGTATTAGCTGCCTTATTTTACAGGAATCAGCTTTGAGACCCCTTTTTAACCCTTTTTGGAAGGGATTTGGAATGTGGTCTATCCATGGTAGGTCTGTGAAATCTGTGTTATTCCCTGTAATGCAGGAGAATATTCCACAGGAATACAGGAGTAGAAGTGAGAGAAATAAATGGAGATATTTTGAAGGCTAAGTTATTTCAACTGCAGAGGAAGAGGATAGGTGATAAATCAGTGGGTATGAAAGCACCATCCAAAATGAAGACAAATAAAATTAAAAGAAGTTCTGTGGGCAAGTAAAATGTAAATAAGTAGAAAAGTTGTTTCTAATAGTATAATATGCTGAGAGATATTTTGCTGTTATTAGTGTTATATATTCCATTAATAAAGACTAAGTAAAATACTTTGGATTTCTTTATGCAGTTCTTTGACCTTGTGAGGATTTCCAATTTGTAGTAAATGTAAATACCCAGCCACACAAAGAGGTCTTTTCTCTCCTTTGCTCCTTTCTCTATCTTGCTGACTCCTTCTGCTCCTCTTCCCTGCCCAGACTAAAAATACTCTCCCCTGGTTAAGTGAATAAAAAGGTTCACAGCCAAGTGAACATCAGGCATAGCAAAAGTTAACTGATGGGGCTGCATGGGTAAGGGTGGAGAGGAATCTGTGGAAGGAGGGAACAAGACTTGTCCCTTTTTCTAGGAATAATCTTATATCAACTCCCTATGGCGTGAAACCATTGTCTAAGTGTTGTCAGGGAGTTCAATGCCTGAAGATAGGTAGCATAAATTTCCCAACAGTGTTTGAGAATTTTGAAGTTCAAGGGCTCAAAGACAAAAATAGATACTTTTACTGTGTGAATTACCAAAGGAAGTGTGGGAGATGTTTCAGCTCTTCTGTGATCTAGTTCCTTATGGATTGGCATTTCATATTACATGTCTACAGGTGTATGCTTTCAGATTTTACCAGTGCAGATTCGTCAGCTAGGCATGCAAATATTTATTTATATGTAAATATTATAATATAGAATCTACTATGATATTATAACCGTATAATACATAACCTGTAATATATGCTCACACATATACATGTATGTTTTTACAGCTGACATGTCCTGGCAAATACCTGTAATAATGACATAGAAGTCTGTGCCACTATTCCACTGACATTATGTCTTTATTGCACAAAACACTTTTTACACTCTTCATAGATGTGTGTGCCAGGTTGCTTCAGCTGGTAAAGTTGCAATGGGAAGCACAGTCAGGTCTGTAGCAATCTTTGTGCTCCATCATCAGGGCTGCATCTGTCTGACATAGCTAGAGAGAAGACACCAAATACCTCCACCTGCAGCCTAGCACTGCAGTTCCTTCCCTCCCACACAGCCCTGTGTTGGTTCACTGTTTGTACCAGTCCCAGGTCCTACCCACCTCAGTTTTCTCCCCTCTTTGGAGGAAAGAAATGCAATATCGGTTACAAAGGTGAGAAATTTTGAAAGAGATTCTTTGGTTTCTATTTGAAGAGCTTCCTTTAGTTTAGTTTACTTTAGTTTACTTCTGGAAGCTTAAATTCTATAGAAACAGAAAGAAGATGCGTACCTATATTAATGAAAATATGTCTTTCCACCACATTATTTTCAATACTGCAGTTTTTAAAGGCTGTCACCATTCTTTTGAGCCAGAGACTCAAGCCACAAAGTCAGTTTGAGTTCTGTCTTACTGTGTGGCAGTCTTTTGGGTTGTGGTCCCTTTCAGATCTTGCTTGGGAACAGCACATAGGATTAACAGCATGATAAGACACTTTTTAACTGCCAGTTTGTTTTCTTGTGCTGTTTATGTAATGAAAGTGTTTCTGTCACGCAGTGGAAAACAAGAGTAAACAGTAATGCATCTGATATAAGTTCTGGTGTGTGAGTAGTGAAGAAGGTGAGGTGGGGTGTGCCCTGTTAAAAGGACAGGCAGTTTCTGAACCTCTTGTCGAAGAATTAGCTCAAATTAAATAGCTGAACATCCCTGATAGACTGATACAATCTTCCAGACTCTGCAGGTAGAATTTCACTACATGAAATCTTGTAATTTATGCATTTCTATGAAGAGTGTGTATGTCTTGAGAAACCAATGCAGTTACTGTATAGGGAAAGAGGATTTGTGAAAACAGAGAATTTGGTGTAAAAACAGTTCTTGCTGCTAAAACAGTCAGCTCTGACAGTCTTGATCAGTGTAAATTCCACCATTTTTTACCAGGAAGCATAAACTTTCATAACACATGGTATGCTACATATTTTTGGTTTATTGTTCTCATGATGCTCTGAATGGCTGTTTAAGTGATGAAATGACCTTGTTTCAGCTTAAGAAATAAAAGAGCATCCATAAAAGGAAATATGTGATGAATTCCTATAACATCAGCACTGTTGACCAGTGAATCTAAATTTGTGTCACTTTTGTTCCCTTCCTTTAATGCTGTGTTTGGCTTTTTCTTCTAGACTGAATTTGATGTCCTTAAACGTATCATAATTTTCAACTGTTCTTATCTAAGTGGTTTTGTTAATGTTTGCAAAGGGGAATTCTTATCAGTTTGAAGTGTCTACTGGACTAAGACTTGATTAAGCTAGTTCCAAAACCATTTGGATTTCTCCAGCTGTGAGATCCAGATGATTTTTTTCCTCTTTTCTGTATAAAGGTGGCCAGAGAGTGGCACTATCTGGAAAAGCACACTAGACTGAACTACCCTAAGAATCTGCAGTGCTGCCCTCAGTAAGAGTCTAAAACAGAGGGAAAGGAGTTGATCATACACTCAGCACCTAATTTAATGGGATGGAAGAAAAGTAGAGCAGCTATTAAAAAAAAAAAAAATCTCCCTAAAAGGAGCTAAAACACAAGGGGAGCAGAGCATACGCACTGCACCTCCTTGAAGTAGAGAAGGTCAGCCAGTAGGGTGGTTGGATCAATTCAGACTTGGGACAAAACACAGCAGTGTTATTTGAATGAGCTGAGTATCACCAAGATGTGCTGCTACCAGGAGGACATCAGTAACTGCAGCAATGGTTACTGGAATGATCTGGGGTTCTTAGAGGTTGTGGAGGCTTAAAAAAGCACTGATAATAAAGCTAACTCTGCACCAGGAAAAAACCAAAACTTTTAAAGTTTTTCTTCTGTTTCTTGTCTTAGAAAATGTAAACCAAGTACAGTTCAGTCTCATTTTTTAAAAAAATGTTTTAATAATATCTGTTGGACTCCAGTGAAGTCTCAGATTGTACCAAAATCCTAGGAGACTTGATAGTGCATCATCATTGATGGCATTTTAAACTGAATCAAGACAAGCATTTTACTCATCAGTGAATGAATTATCTTGAATTTAATATGTGTTCATTTACACATATATCATATTCATTCCCTGATTGCAATGTAATGGTGGCTCCAGTTTCAAAGTCTTAAGTGCACAGAAACTGCTTGATATAGGTTTTTTATTCTGTAGATTGGTCATTCTAGTAAAGATTTGCTTGTAAAACAATTTGAAATCATTTCCTAGCTATTCTAAGTCTGGTTTTGTAGCTGATATTACATTATGAGAGACGAAAGAATATATTAATCAGGTAACTTTTCCCAGTAATTTTGTTTCATGTTTCATAATGGCTATTGATTTAATTCCCACCAAGCTTTCATTAAAGATAAAAATATAGGAAAATTTGTCTTTATTTCATATAACATTTTTCACAGAAAATGTATCTTTGTATGTTTTATGAAGTTAGGAAAAAAAGACAAGATGAATTACAGAAAGAGTAAAGCAAATACATTCGTATAAGTTAAGGACTAATGCTCAAGACAACATTCCTAGAGAGTGAAAACAGCAGAAAGACCTAGGCCAGGGAACTATTAGAGTTAGCAAACAAGGTTTTATTTGGGCAGTACAATGTTAAGGCAAAACGTTTCCATGGTACCTTTCTAGGGGCAGTTTTGAACCATGGGCTTTTGTGCCCTAAAGGGAATAGCAATCAAAACCATCACACAGCCCCGGGCATGTGTCAGTGGGGTCAGATGCTGAATTCCCCAATCTCCATATCAAACTGCCACAGCAAATGCCACAAGGAAAGTTCCCAACAACTCGAGTAGTCTGTTCTTCGGATCACTAAAGAAGTAGTCCCTGTCCTAATGATATCTCTGTGCGCTTTTAGGATCTGGAGTGAGCAGACTCAGAGCATGTGCTCCCTTTCTTTTCTTACTCAACTGTGCTGCATAAACCTTCTTGGGCTGGGGGACAGCCAGGACCACTAAGTCACCCTGTTGCACATTTCCCATCCTTGGATACTTCTGCAGTCCCTTGTTGTTGTGTGTAGCCTAAATGATGAATTGTCTACAAAAGTTGAGCAGCAATACCACTGGAAGAGAAAAAGAGAAAATAATGTGCTTACTTTTTTACTGATGCCTACATATGATAAAAATTAACTGTGAGTACCTAAAATGTAACAAAAGATGTTGCAAATCCTGCCTTTCACAATTTTGCCCTTCAGGATGTGGGGAAAGACAAAAAAGATAAATTTTCCAAATGAAAATGCTACTTTGATTTTGAAAGTGGATTTTGATCTTGTTTTTTCTCTTTGGCATAATAATTTATACTTCTCATGTGGTTTCTGTATTCTTTCCCTTGTGTTTATCTAATTAATTCAACCTTTTTATGCATGTGAGGTTGCTTAAATTTCTCATGGGATTTCTCTCCTGCCTGTGTTATACCAACTGGCCTTTTCATGTTGCTGTATTTCCTAATTATCCCTGACATGGTACTGGGAAACAGCAGACTTCTTCACAGGCAGTAAAACAAAAGTCTCCTTGACCACAAACAACAAAACAATCCCAGTTCTTATGATTTATTAATTACAGCTAAAATCTAGCTTTTACTTTGATAATCCCTAGGACTATAAACTCATGGAACAGGTGAAACAACCTGTTAGTTGCTGTCAGCACTTCTGCCTCCTTCCCTTCTGCCCTGGCTATGGTGTCACCTTCTCATTTGCACTGAATCCAGTGCTCGTCTCTCTCTGCAGTCTTCTGATTTAACTCCTGATGGAGTGAATTTCACTGGCTTTGTGTGTGTTTGGGTAAGCACAAGAACTGGGACGAAGGGATCCAGCCCTTTGGGACAGAGAGCAGGAGAAAGGATTGGACAGCAGGAAACCAAACCAAGGATTGGAGAAGAAGATGCTCTTTGAGCTGATAGTGAGCAATCACACAGGTTCAAGTCTATGCCCTGAGGTGCTATTAACAACAGAGAGAGGAAAGGAAATCTGAATCAAAAGATCTCTGGTTTTGCTGATAATATTGAACAACATATGACTGGAGTTGCTGAATTCAACAGTGATTACTGGAGGCTGTGCAATGCAGAAGTAGCCATTTAGCATGAGCAAAGTGAGTCTGTTATATGTAATGTACTTTGCATTTGCTACAAGGTGATTTCAGAAACCTGAGTCCGTGCATTTTTCAGTCTCAGATCAACTTGGTCTAAATCAAGAGCATGAGGCATCTCACACAGCAGCCAGTGCTAGAAATGACGGTCATTATCTGAGAAGTTGTGCTTTTTGGTTGAAGATAGGTAAAGCCTAAATTAGAATCATGAGGAATCCAGGGATGTGCCAGAATTGAGAGTCTAGCTAGCTCCCAGAGGTATTCCACAGGGATGCTGGAAACAGCCAGAGAGGTCCCAGCCTGTAGCCAGCATGTGCTTATGCTGAGGAGCAGTGTGGTTTTCTGTGGGTCTGCTGGCAAACGCTGGCTGCAGGTCTCTGTGTGTCACACAGCAGGGACATGGCACCATCAGGGTGTGATTCAGCACACAGCATGCCTGGGGACCTGAGGTGTAGTGTTTGTGTGCAGTGTGTTCACGGAAGTTTGGCTGTAGCTGGGGTGGCCTCATCAAACCACCTCTTGGGTCTGGTCTCTGGCCAACCCTTGACTCCAAAAATGGGAATCGTTGTGGAAGGCTTAGCTGCCAAATCCCCTTGTCAGGTGCATTTCTGGCAGCTGAACAAGTCTGTGACCAGCCTCCCTGGCCACTGTGTGTCTCCTGTTGCCTTCACTAGTCTTGCTTGCACAGGAGGGTGACCGTGCAGGCAGTGCTGTTGTATGCCTACTGAAGGATAGAACGTTGTCCAAGACAGGTGATTTCTGAGAAAAAAAAAATGCATGTCTTTTCTGAAAGAAGACAGTATGCAAGGATTTAGCAGTTCAGCCTTTCACTAGTTTTGTATTTTTGAGTGTTTTCATAGTTCTGTGACACTGCTGAAGATAGGTAACAGCTCTTCAGGTAATACTGTGTACAAAAGTCCTTCATTCCATCTGCTATTTTGTTCTCCCTATTGCTAAAACCCCTCTGTTAAACAACTGTCTTTTGAGTTTGATTGTTAGGCCCACACAGTACATTTTTCAGTGTTTAATAACTGGTTTTATGGCTCCCTTGTAAATAATCAAATTATTGTATTCTATACAAGAACCAGGAGTAAACATGTTCTGATGGCAACAGCTGTAGAGAAGCCTGGCTGCACATCAATGGAATAGCAAGAGCAAAACTGTTACTTGAATAACTGTTCAAATATATTGCTCTAAATAATGAATAGTTTTCCTGACAAAACATAATGCTGTTGAAAATGGAGATAAGATGATGTGATGGATCAGTATTTTTTTTTAAAGTGCTGTTTCTTTTACCTGTCAGCAGACATTCTCTATCTTTAAATGAACTGCATTGCTTCTCTTTCTAGACAGTCCTAGGCTTGTGAACTCACTGCTCCAGCAATCACCTACTACTCAGGAAAATTAACTTTTGAATTTACAACAGATCTTCATTTGGTTGTCTTGGCAAATTTCAGACGTAATTCATTTTGTACTTGATGTTTTTATGTTTCTCACATTCTTAATAAGCAATGAGAGATTTAAGAGAGAATATAAATCTGTAATTTTATTTTAAAGAATTTTTTAGTGGTGGTCTAGTATTATTACTTCTTTTGTTGTTCAGATATATATAAGGCAATTTAAGTCATAAAAAGCTCTCAGTGTCATGTTCTGCCACTTTGGCATGATTATAAATATTACTTCAGTGAGGAAATTATATTGATTCTAAAGGGACTGCTGATTTGAGTATTTGCTGGTAGTCATGGATAAGAACATCAGGCTCTGGCTGTAAACGTTTGACTTGCACACAACTCCTTGGAAGGGTAGATGATCTCCAACATGACTGAGGAGTGCAAAGCCAGCTCCATAGCTCCTTTCTATGCTGTGATTTGGTGCACCTTTATATGTGGTCTCCTAAGGCTATATGGTGAAACTGAAAGGCCAGCACACTCATTAGGTGGTTTAAGCTATCTCAATGAGTGGAAAATCTTGGTTTGGGGATTGTAGATCATCAATAAATTGTTCATGTGTGAAATGAAAAGCCACCTTGAGGTCAGCTTCCAGTAAATTCATCTTGAGCTCAGGCAACTTGGAAACACCTGGCTTAGCCCACTAATTATTTGATTGACTGCTATGACTTGAAAAACAAGATAGAAGTATCAGACAGTAATGGCTTAATCAGAACTTTTAAACACTGCTGCTCTTTCAAATAAAGAGATCAGGATCTATGGCAAATGCAGCTGCCCCAGTGCAGCACAGCCCACTACTCTGCAGTAATAGGAGTCCACAGCCTTCTCAGTCTGATGAATTGCATGCCAAGATCTTTAGACAGCCAGATTCATGAGACATGAGACATGGCTTTCTACACTGGAGAGCCATGGAATAGCGGAGGTTGAAGGGTGATGTAGCCAACAGTGTTTTCTTAGGGTTTCAGCAAGATGGAACTGGCTACTGGGGAAATACAGCAGGTTCCCAAGATCAACCAGTACCATCAACCTCAGCCATATTTGTGTGCCCTTTTTCTCCCCATGCTGAAGATTCCCATTCCACAGCAATCCCTGTGGCAGGGCTGACTCACCTCTGATTGCATGAGACATGAGCTAAGGGGAGATTAAAGGAGTGTGTCAGAAAGCATTGTGATTCTTCTGCTTTTAAGTTGTACTTTTTGCCAATTCTCCAGGAGCTCTTATCTCCAAGTGAGTGCATCCAACCTGTGGGCTTATATGGTTGTAGTTTATCACTTGCCTGCTATTAATATTTTTGAGAAAATCACCAATGCTGCATCCCCTGGAAGTACTATTGACATTTTACTGTTCTTAACCTAACACAAGCTAAAGAGTCCATTTTTCAAGTGAGTTAGTGATGCCTTACAAATTTGTGAAAATGGCATCTAAGTAGTGCAGATTTTGTATAGGCAAAAGTATATATGAACTGTATGGATATAGTTTTGGTAATCTGTACCTAGGCATTTCAGGAATACATGTTGGGAAGGAGAATTTAATGACTAGTTAATAACCAAAAGGTTCCACATTCTTAACTGAATCCCTTCTCTATGTGCTCTATCAATAAAATAATGCTTTTCTGTCAGTTTTCAAGAATTTTTTTTAATCTGTTGTTATTAACTAAATTCTGTTGTAAATTGAAATCAACCTATCACATAGCATGTTTCAAAGGGCTCTTCTTGTGACTTTGCCTAAGACATGCCAGAGACATGACAAGTATACATTACATTACATTACATTACATTACATTACATTACATTACATTACATTACATTACATTACATTAAAAAAAACATAGCCAGAGAGTGCACGTTAGGTTCACCTAATACCCTGCAGGAACCCACTCCTTCAAACTCAGGGTGCAGAGTCCTCAACATCACAAAATCCTCCAATCTGGGAGAGGAAGGATGGTCAGCATCTCTCCCTCATCTGATGGCATTGGAGCTAACAAACCCAGGGGAGCACATTGCCAAGTGTACAGTTGGTGTTTCAAGGCTTCATCTCACCTGGCTTACAGCCCTGCACCCTTCTGCTGTGACCTCAGAAGAAGCCAGTGTCATCTCAGAAGTGTGTGCCAGCAGCACACTGGTTCCTGATGGAGATGCATTCCACATTCCTTCCAAGTCCTGTAGTTCTCTCCAGAGTGAATTGGGCAGGAAGCTCATGGTGTCTGGGGTTGTTCTAACCCTGCAGTTGCTGTCAGAGCTGCAGCACAGTGAGCAGGGGGCTCAGCATGCCCAACCTGCACAGCCTTTTTCCCCAAGCCCTCCATACCACCACTGCTTGTGCCAGACCACAACTCCAACACTGCACCATCTGCAGTCCTGTTGAGAGAGAATTAATAGTGCTTAATGAATGAAGCAGTTTGGGAGGTAGAAGGAAGTCTGAAGCTGTGGCTAATAGGTTGATGAAGACATTGTGCTGTCTGTGCTGCAGCTGGGACACTCCCTGAGCTCTGCTGTGCTCTACTCTGCCCACTCTGAGACTGAGGGGCAGGCTGGAAACCCCAGCAAGGGTAGGGGCAAAGGCAGCACACCCCAGCCCTTCCACAGGTACCAGTCCTCTGAATCTCTGATTTTGTTGTGGCATAAGCTATTTGAGATGATAAAAGATTTTTGATTGTTCACAGGCTAGTTATTAACTTACTACAGATGCCTTTATCAATTGATGTGAAGTACTACCATGCAGTAAAGCTCTAAAGATTTATGTGAGCCAATGGGAACATGACTTTTTGCCATGTCCCTATGGAAGCACTGCTGTTTTATTAAGTAAATTGATTTGGAAGAAATCACTATTGAGTTTAACTCTTGCAGCTGACCTAATTTTCTCTTGAAAGATTTAAACTTTTCTAGTAGGTTTGATGGTCTGTCAACTCAGCATCAAGAATTTCTGCCATTTTACTAGTGCATGGCTATCATCCTGACACACTGACCTAAAGTGAATTGCAGCAGTGGGAACCATCATTTCAGAATACTAGAAAAACTAGTGTAATTATTTTGCTTAAAGAATTATACTGAAGAGATTGCTCAATCTATTTTTCTCTTCTCAGTTGGTGGCCTCCATCGTGTTTATCAGCTTTGGTGTTGTAGCAGCCTTCTGTTGTGCAATAGTTGATGGAGTGTTCGCAGCAAGACACATAGTAAGTACAGTGATTTTGTCATCTTTCAATTTTGATTATTTATGTCATTTCTAGCAGGAAAGTATTTTCTTTTGGTTTATGTGTAGCAGTATATTAGGATTTTTGATGGTTCTTGGTGGAGATTCCAAACAGAAAAGTGATATAAAATGATGTCACGAAAGGCATGCTAAAAGGTATATCTGCTTAGAAAAGGAAGACATTTCAACCATGACCAACATTTGTTTCCTATTGCACAAAGGCTTCGTGAGCATGGTAAGAATTTGGAATGCACACAGTGATGAGCACCAGAAGACCTGATGGGATTTGAATATGCTATTTTATATGTTATAAATGTGTTATTTGCTGTTCTATCATTTGTGATAAATACCTAAAAAATCAATCTAAACCTTAGCTTTTTACTGAGCTTTGATTTCCAAAATCATCAGGAAATAAGGAGTCATATGTGTTAACAGACATTAGAGGTCAGATGTAGTATGCTAAATAATACAGCAAGTGTGATGGTATATGAGCCTCTCTCTGCTATGAAATACCATGGGCCTACTCATCTTTCTGCTTATGTTCTTTGAGGGGTAGCATAACTCCAGGCATCAGTGAGACCCTACTTGAATTTCTATTAGCAAATACCTCAGAATAATTAGGCTTTAGATGTTTTGGAGTATAAAGTTACAAACAGATTTATATTTTGCTGTTACTGAAGAGGGCTTTAAATCAAATGTGGGTTTCAGAGCCTTATGTGCATTGCACAAGACAAAAACATCTATTGGTATAAACAACTGAGGTGTGCAATGTGGGCAGGGATAAATGCTCTGGATTGCAGTCATATTTTGCGCTATACAGATCCTACAGAATGCTTTTTCTTGGATTTACCCTGTAGTTGGTCTGGATGACACCTGATTTAACTGTCTCTGGCTAGCATAGGCCCAGAGAGCATTTCCATGGGATCTGCTTAAAAGAGAAGGGTAGCAAATTCCTATTTAGATTCCTTACTCCAGAAAATTCAGTGGTTGTGACCTGGAAAACCACTGCCACTTATCGAATTTTTTGGATCTGTCCTGGAGTAGGTGAGGGAACTGGGGTTGTTTAGTCTGGACAAGCAGAGGTTATTTATCTGAAAGGAGGTTATAGTGAGGTCAAGGTCAGTATCTTCTGCTAGTTGAAAGTTTCAGAAGAAATGGCCTTAAGTTGAGCCAGGGGAGGTTCAGATTGGATACTGAGAGAGTGGTGAAGTATTGGAGGAATTTGCTCAGGAAGGTGGTGGAGTCACCCTTTCTGGAAGTGTTCAAGAAGTATCTGGATGTGTCACTTAGACATATGGTGTAGAGGTGATTTAGGGTTGATGGTTGGACTGGATGGATGATCCTGAAGGTCTCTAACCCTGATGATTCTGTGATTCTGTAATTTCCCAGGAACCTGACTTATTTCTGTCCGCTTTAATGTGATCATTAGGAAGTGTTCAGATGGTGCTTGTACAGTCTTACACCTTAGAACTGCAGTGCAGCTGTGCAGCCACAGCCCCCACGGCTGGGGATAGATGCCGCTTCTCTGAGGGGAGGTATTGTGTCAGGGCACAGACACAGGCCTTGCTCCTCACACCTTCCTAGGTGCTTTCAGTAGGAAAACACCAAGGCATAAAGTCATTGCACTCACCCAAGAAAAAAGCATCTTACCATCTGGAGGGCAGTTCTGTATCTGATTGTCAGTGGCTGAGTATGACTGCATCCCCTGAGCAGAGCTGGAGGCTGGAAGGGGCTGGTCACCATCCAGTCATTCCCAGAGCACTGGAGATGTATAACCCAATAACATGATCCTGCTTCAGTCACATCATGACAGGCTTCATGGAAATCCATGACCAGCTGTTAATATTTGAGCTTAGTTCTGTCTGTCACATCTGTATCTTGCTGCCTCCTTCACCTATTACAGAGCAAAGAAATACTGAGTAGCACCATTTGTTGGAAAACTAATTTGCATCTCAGCATGATCACACTCACTTCAGTTCATTCTCCTCTGTCTAATAAGGAGCTTGATAGGATCAGGTGAAGTAAAGATGTACATCACCAAGTTTCTCTGACTAACACACCTGGGGAAGTCTGTAGGGATGATAGAGTAAGTGTGCTCCCAATTAGATTTACAGTAATGGTGGGGCCTTATCTAAAGATCATGTGCCATGCAGACTACAGTGTCACTGCCACTGTGTTACATCCTCTTTGCATCACAGCTCATTTCCTTCAGGAAGAGCAGCAACACCATGTTCAGTCCACTCCCTACAGACCGTACCAGCTTTTTTCAGACCTGGATTGTGCTGCTGCCATTTTGTCCACTGCCTTTGGGGCATAACTGTTGAAGAGTTGGATTAGACTGTCCTCCAGTCAGGGAAAAGACAAATTCCTGCCATGTCGGAGCAGGTGCCTGGTCTATACTAAAGCCACAAACTTTTTTCTGAGAAATGATAGCTGAAGCCAAGCAATCTTCAGACTGACTACAAACACATCTTTCACATCAATTTGGAATAAGAAATGTGTCCCCTTTTTAATTTTGTTTTTAGCTTCATTTGAGCTGGGAAGGATGTGAAGAGGACAAATCACACAATTACAATTTTTTCTTAGTGTGTGCCTGCAGTGGAATGGAGACTATTATTGTTGCACATTTTCTCCTGCTCTTATAAAACTGTGAATAGAATAATAAAATACTTTTCTCTGTTTTATTTCCTTCCCAAGAAGGCATGAAATTGACAAAAATTCTTCCAGGAAATTGATGTATTTCAGAAAAGAGACACTTAAATTATTTAAGACTTACTTTGCTTTATAGAAAGCTCTGGATCACACAATTTATAAAATTAAAAACACTGAAGGAAATGTAGCTTGATTTAAAATAGCAGTAGCTTATTTTAAAAATAATGCAGATATAATTCACCTTAAAAAAACCCAAAACAACCAAACCAGAATCAAGTGAAATAAATCTAAGTTGAAATTAAAGTGCAGTGATGTTATTTCAGGAAAATATGGTGATTAAAGGAATTTATGTGCATTTGTCTTTGCTTGAGACATTTTGTTATTTAGCAGATGAGAATAGTCCAAGTATTCTCTTGGAGATCATTTAACAACCTCCTCTCCCCACACAGGGAGATGCCCTGTCCCACCTCAGGGACACATTCTCTGCAGTAGCTATGACCTATTCATGACTGCAAGCTTTGACCATTGCCACAAGATCTTTAGCTTTGCAGTTGTGTTCCAGAAAGAACCTAAAATAGCCAACAACAAGAAATCCAGGTATGAAGTGAGGAAATTGCCTTTTCCAGCTGGGTTTATTCTGTGATTCTGTGAAGAAAAAGCTGGGTGCTTTGAAGGCAGGGTTGCTTGTCCGCTGTGAGATATAAAATGCACACCAAACCAAGCAGTGTCAAGTTGTTCCTCTCCTCTTCTGCTAAGCCACTTCTGTGTAACATTGATTTAATTTTCAGCTGACCTAGTTTCTTCCTCTTGATAGTGATGGCTTAAGGAATTAATTAGAATAGAGCACATCATCAGGTGCTAAGCCCTGAAATGAACCTGAGAACAAACCTAGCTGAACTAGAGGATATGGAAACACTCCTAGATTTGGATCTTCACCCATATGGTGTAAGTGCAATTTGTGGACTGCTAAAGTATATTAGCTGGGTAATTACCTACTGATTTGGGAGCTTAGAAATTAAACTTGAGATATTTGCGTTCTCTTCATATATGTTAACGCAAAATACCATTTAATAAGGCATTATGTAAACTCACTTTCTTGTGAGGCACAGAAACAAGGCTCTGGGAAAATGCAGTCTTTGATCTGGGGGATGCTCATGCAAGTTGAGCTCTGGTAGGAAGAACGCCAAAGCTGCTGTATTAAGTAATGTCAAGTTGGCAGCGCTGACCTTGTGAAGAAATAGCTGCATTATGGACATGTTCTGTGTGATGAAGATCTGCTGATTTCTTTGTTAAGAGCAATTCCCTGGCAGAGATGCAGAGACCCTGCCCAGCAGTGACCCCTGCCAATCTGTGACCCCTGCCCAGCAGTGACCCCTGCCCAGCAGTGACCCTCCCCAGCAGTGACCCCTGCCAATCTGTGACCCCTGCCCAGCAGTGATCCTCCCCAGCAGTGACCCTGCCCAGCAGTGACCCTCCCCAGCCATGACCCCTGCCCATCTGTGACCCCTGCCCAGCAGTGACCCCTGCCCAGCAGTGACCCTCCCCAGCCATGACCCCTGCCCATCTGTGACCCCTGCCCATCTGTGACCCCTGCCCAGCAGTGACCCCTGCCCAGCAGTGACCCTCCCCAGCCATGACCCCTGCCCATCTGTGACCCCTTCCCAGCAGTGATCCTCCCCAGCAGTGATCCTCCCCAGCTGTGACCCCTGTCCAGCAGTGACCTCTGCCCAGCAGTGACCCTGCCCATCTGTGACCCCTGCCCAGCAGTGACCCCTGCCCAGCAGTGACCCTGCCCAGCAGTGGTCTGTGGGGCCTGGGGCAGAGGATGCTGGTGGTGCTGTGTGCCCTCAGGAGCCGGCAGCAGCACCTGCTGGTTGCACATGCAGTGACCGAGGATGTCAATCCCCTTCCCATCTTTGGGGCTTCTTGTGCAGGTTACACACACTCAGGCAAGGACAACAGCAGGGGTGACCAGCAGCTTTCCTGGCCACTGCTGCATTTTTCTACAGGGTGATTTCATGTACCCATGTAACACAGGACACAGTCTTGCATGCTACAGGCCAGATGCTCTAAAAAGCCATTTGAAAATGTTCTGAGCAAGCCTGTTGGCTTTCCTGTTAAAGAGAAAAACAAATAGTTGTGTTCCATGTCTAACAAAGTTGTTACCTTGACAACTGGTGGTAGAAAACACAACTCAAAGCATAGTTTCTCACTGGAATTAAGTTAGGTAGATTCTCTGGAGAGCAACACTAAATGCATTTTATGTTCTCCATGTTGCCACATGAGACAAAATTACACCTAATTACTTTTAATTCCATTTCCATCCTGTATGACTCATTAATATAATAGCATGGCATAGCATATACCATACAAAGCATCAAAAAGCAGCATGTCCAGCAGGTCAGGGAAGGTGATACTGCCCCTCTGCTCTGCTCTGGTGAGACCCCACCTGGAGTGCTGAATCCAGCTCTGGAGTCCTCATCAACAGAGAAAGGGTATGAATCCCTTGGAGCAAGTCCAGACAAAGGGCCACAAATATGATCAGAGAGATGGAACAGCATTCCTATGAAGACAGGCTGAGATAGCTGGGGTTGTTTAGCCTGGAGAGGAGAAGGCTCCATGGAAACCAGACAGGTTCCATCCAGTACCTAAAGGTCCCTATAAGATAGAGATGAAATTTTTAGCAGGGCTTGCTGTAATAGGCCAAGGGGTCATGGTTTTAAACTAAAAGAGGGTCGATTTAAATTAGATATAAAGAAGAAGTTATTTACAACAAGGGTGGTAAAACACTGAAACAGATTGCCCAGAGAGGTAGGTGGTAGGTGCCCCATCCCTGGAAACATTCAAGGTCAGGTTGGACAGGACTCTGAGCAGCCTGGTCTAGCTGAAGATGTTCATTGCTATTAGGTGGGTTTTAAAGGTCTCTTCCAACCCAGACTATTTTGTGATTCTGTGAAAGGCTTTGCAGCTGTATTTTTCTTTTTTTTTAGTAGAGTGGGTACTAATCATTTATAACTGAAAACTGGCACTAGTTCAGTATGATTTTTATGTTGATAGTCCATGGAGGTGAAATTGTTTCATTGGTGAAATTCCTAAATACAGAGTACTTAAGTTTGCAACCAGTACATTTTGATGCCAATGGTAAACTATCCCACAGTATTAATTCTAGTATTAGACCTTGCATAAGACTCTGAGATGGGAAGCACAGATTGCATTCCTAGAGTACCAGCCATTTACAGGGTGGGATTAGTTCTTTATTCTGAACTTAGTTCAAGGGTTGGAGCAAAAGAGGATTCTTGCAACCAGCTGAAGCCCATCTGCCAAGATTTCTCTTTTGTACTGCAAGACAACCCCATTCACATGTGGAATACACATCCAAATGCAGTTGAGTATACTTTAAATCAAAGGGCAAATATTTTGAGAAAGAATTTTCCTGGAGGGCCTGAAAAGCTTGGACCCTGATGTACTATCATTTTTGTTCCTGTTACTCAGATAGATATATTTTCCTTGTGAAGCACATTACAGCTTGGGAGTGCCCAGTCCTGTGAAAGGTAAATTAGTCAGAGGTGTATAAATCTTCTGACAGAAGTCAGAAGGAAATCTAGTAGAAGAGAAGGTATTCACATTAGAGAAGAGTTTCAGACCACCCCCACAAGCTATTTTGAAATCAGATCTGAACATAGACATATAATGCTAAGCTGTGTTAGTGGTGGGACCGTGTGGAGTTTAGTCTCTGGCTTTTATTTGGCAATGTAGGAATAGCCTGTGGGACCACTGCTAGATTACTGACTCCAGCTCTAGTATTTCTTGGTGCTTTGCCAAAGGCCTTATTGACTTGAAAATCGTTTGGAGAAAAAAAAAAAAATCCGAAGTCTGAAGAGGTAGCTTTTAAAAAATGTACTCAGAAATTTGATTTATTTCATTTGACATTGAAAAGGCTGACAGGTATGTATGGTATCTGGGTAGTCAAAGGTTCTCTGATAGCACAGGGCTTTTAGTCTCTCACACAAAAGCAGACAAAATGCAGTGAGTTGAAGTCAATGCTAAAGAGATTCAAACCATGGAGTAGACATGGTTTCGACAATTACAAATTATGGAGCAGCTTTGTCAAGGTTATGGATGATTCTCAATCACTGAAATGTTTAAATCCCAAGCTTCTTTTTGTGTAATCTTATGAAGCATATCCAGAGGTTATGAACTTCAAGCATAGTCTTGGGATGAAATTATTTAGCCTTTCTTATTCAAGAGGTCATTCTAGAGTTCTAGGGTCTTCAAGGAAGTCTCCTGTGAACTATTTTTACGGTCAGGTAGAAACTCTATTATCTCTTGTAAAACCTGTCTGTGTGGTGCCAGGACCTGTTCTCTGCTGGAAAATGTTTAGGATTTGATAGACTAAAAACACTTGAAAACCATTTACCAAGATTTCTGATCTAGGTTTGCTGGTCTTCAAACCAACAGGAAATGCAAGCTTTAAAATGAACACAACTTAATTAATATCTCTACTAAAGCCGCTGTTCCTCACGTACTGGATAACATACAAGACAACCCAATGATGAATACATTCAATATATTAATATATATATATGAGTACATATATATTGAATATATTGGATGCATCCAGGGACCTGTCAGCAAAACTGCCATCTTGCTAATGTTTTCTGGTCTAGAGCACAGATACAGGGTTTTTGTACCCACAAGTCTGAATCTGATATTTGTCTGTTTCCAGACAGATAAATATTATGCATACAGCCTGAATATACATCACAGAGGAGCTGGTAGTATGCATTAGTTTGGTTACCAGATATTTTGCCATAAGAAAAATAATGACAACCACTTTTTTTTGGAGAACCTCCTCTGATTCCCCCTCAAGTTTGCAGAGCCTCTCACACTGGCAGGAACAAAGCCCCAGTTTATACAACACCTTTTTTTTTTTTTTTTTTTTTTTTTTTTTTTTTTTTTTTTTTTTTTTCCCTGAAATTCCTTTCAGGTTTAGCCAAATAGCAAATTCTTAAAATCCCTTTTTTCCTTTCCTGCTGTGACTTGTTCTCCTGAGGGAAAAGGGCTGGTATTGTGCCAACCAACAGAAATATCTAAACCATTAGGCAGCACACACACACTGTGTTTGGATACCAAAGAGGAATTCACTTATTGATGAGAAGGGAAAAGAGAGGTTCTACATTCCTTTCCCATCTGCCCCAGTGTGTAGGACCAATGCCTTCACTGCTGACAAAACCAAGGGTTGGTCCAGGATTCCCCACCTCCTTGACATAAACACTGGTCCATTGGCTTCCCTCTTTGAGATGTAACATCCCAAACTGAGATCTCTCATTAATGTCATTGCTTTGGTCGTTCAAAATGCAGCAAAGCATTTTTTTGAGAAGCATCCTTGAGGGAAGAGTTCCATGAGGATGCAGTAAGACCATCTTACAACAATTACATGCAATAGGTAGGGAGGAAGACTACTCTTATTTTAAGTTGGGAGTTTGTACTGTGGGAAAATGTTAAGGGAATGACCCACACATTTGAATATTTGAAAGCTAATGTTAAATGCCACTGCCATTTAATTGCATGATCCTGTTGCACAGAGGCCACAATGTCAGTGTACACTGGGCAGAATTTTTAGTGCATTGGAGTAGTAGCAAATCTGGCCTTCCAATTTCCTTGGCTTTGAAAATTAAATTATTTTCTTTTAGCTTTGCTTCTAGTGTACTTAGATAGGCTTGAATTCCTTTGAGTAAATCAACTCCAGAAATAAGGAAATAGGATAGGAAATTCTACACATTTTACTGATATTATTAATCATATTATTAATGCAAGAAATAATATGAGATGTGAGAAAGTTAAAAGGATTTGATCTAAATTTAAAATTACACCGGTATTTTAGTTCCCACAGATTATAGTCTTCTGCATTTGTACATAGATTATTGGCTTCTGCATCTGTGTGGCTTCTATACATCCAAAAATCAGGTGAGTTGCAGAGACAGCATAAATTGTTCAGCAATGTAGAATAGCAGCTTGAGTCAGGGGAGATTTATTGCCTACTTCCATCTTTACTTTGTTACTTGGCAAAGCACAGGCCATGATGGAATTTATGCAAAGTGTACAAAGAAGTTAACTACACTTTAATTCTCAGAAAGGTGGGTGACAGGGGCAAAGGGCTGCAGTCTGTTCTGAAAAGCATAATCTATTTCACTCTGATGTGCTGCCAGCAGAAGATAATTTCCTTTTTTGTTTCCTATTCTCAGAAATGTTTCTAGACTAACAACAGATGTTTTTTACTATGAAAAAAATCAAAGCTTCTACACAGACATATAGAGGGGGAGAAATTAACCACCTGCAGACTTCAGATGGCAACAAAAATACTTCATAATTTTTTCATCATTTCTCAAAGGAAAAACATTGTTTTCAGTTGCTTAGTGCAGAAACTAGTGGAGTTAAAAAAAAAAGGAAAACACATTGTTTATTCATGTGAATCTGAAGTCCTTAAATTCTACTAGAGTAAAAATTAAGGGTGTTTCACTATGATTCAATTTGCCCTAGCAAAGGGTTTCATTTTCTTCAGCTTTAAGAAGAAACCATGTTGAATATGATCAATATGAATAATCATATCATGAAGCAAGAATTTCTCTGTCTGTAAGTGGATGATTATTCAGTTGCATATAATATCCACGGAAAGTATGTTCCCAAGTATTCAGCAGAGTTTAGATTGATGATTATTTATGGCTCTGTTAAGAGCTTATTAAGATATGTTGCATCGCTGCTGCTAGATTATGGAACTTCATACTTGTAATATATTTATTTAGTCTTTTATCATAAATTCCAATAAGGTAACGTACTTTTTTTCCGCCAAATCTGCCTAGAATTTTCTTGTATGGCTCAGTGCAGTTCTCTCCACATTTCCAGCCATCAGTATATCCAGTGACTATTTTGCGTCCGGGGCACTGAGCACCATGAATTTCAACATTTCTGATCTTCTGAAATGCATGTGAGCTTCAAAATGACAAGTCATTGGAGATAGGGAAAAGCTAATTGTACCTAAGCAGTCTCGACATTCATGAACCATTTTGCTAATTGTTTAGACTATTTTACTTTTAAGACTCATGTCTTTTTATTCATCTTGAGGTCTCTCTCATAGATTTTTCCCTCTCTCATGTTTTGGGTCCCAGTCCTGCAGTTCCTCCCATTTGAATGAGCCCTGTCATCCTGGCTGATGTGTGTCAGTGGGGGTCTCCCTGTTCCAGGAGTGATAGGGAGGGTTGATGGCAAATTTCTGGGCATAAACACTTGCTTTTTGACTGTTTTCTGCTCAATACCTAACATAAAAATGTTGTGCATGAAGTTATTATTACATTAATTAAATTATAATAGGGATATGTTGTGCCATGCCCTGAAAATTAAAATCAACACTGAAATGTTAATTAAGCCTCCAGCATTTTGTTTGTAGATGTAGATGTTCAATATATTTATATATTGCTTGGTTAGGTGTATTTAGTGCAGCCTCTTTTCCTTCCCTTCGCTATATAATAAATGCGAAAGATCATTATAAATTAAAGCCCTGTACATTTCAGTCAGCAGGATATTCAGCATTTCAGATAATATTTCAGATGTCTAAAGACTAATGTCTTCCAAAATGGAGATTAGTGCAGTTGGTTAAAGCATGGTGCTCATAATGCCAAGGTTGCAGGTTTGATCCCTGTGTGAGATCATTCCATTCACTTAAGAGTTGGACTTGATGATCCTTGTGGGTCCCTTCCAATTCAGAATATTTTGTGATTCTGTGATTTCTTACACATTCTGACAGCATTAAGCCAATGGGAAGGAGATGGAGCAGTTTTTCGTGTATTTGAGTTACATTACCAGAAACAGAATAAAGAGTCCTTGTGTTCTTGTGGAGACGTTAATTATTCACAAGGCACAACATCATTACAATCAAGACAGAGCAATCAGTTCGTATAACAAACCCTATAATCAAAGTAATGTAATCAATGCAAGTAATCAACTATAATAAGCAATTAAATACCTAACTACATCAAGCAATAACTAAAATTACAGCCTTGAATAGTATCAGCTAATTGCATCACTAGAAACTTGTGTAAAAGCCATCGGTAAGTTTTTTAACTACACAACATAGCTTTTACAGGTGTTGTGGGAATGTCTATAGCCTCATCTTGAGAGACATTGGCTAGCGAGACTTGAATAAACTAAAGCAGACCTATTCTTGAGCCAGGCTTGGGTTTGCTGTATTAAGGCAGGAGAGGCTTCCTCACTGGAGCCTTGTGTGGCCTTAGCCCCAGAGCAGGCAGAGCAGCTGCCCCTGAGCAGACAGGCACCATGTCACTCAGCAGCTCTGCACACACTTCTTTCCTTCCTGCCACCAGCCTGGGCCTGCTTCAGCTCCAGGCACTGCAGGCACTGAACCTCCTTGGGAATGTGCAGGGGAGTCAGCTCCCTTTTCTTTTGCCTGCTCCACTGCACTCCATCCACTTGTGAAGGCTGATGGGCCTTTCGTGGGACCAAAAGTCACTGAGAGAAAATCACCTGTTTTGAAGAGGTCTTAACCTCTCCTAACAGATCTGTTTCCATCTGAGAACTGACCTGTCAGTCCACATCAGGAAGTTTTCTGTCTATGCCCGTTGTCCAACAATGGGGCAGCTCCAGCATCTGGAGGCTTTTCATTTGACTGTAGCAGTACTACAAGAGCACAAACCTCACTAAAATATAGAAGAATAAGACTAAGGCTACCACTGCAAAGTATTTACATAAAATAAAAATCAGTGAGGAAATATAAAGTGAGCCAGAACCATATATGTGTGTTTTTCAGCCATGACAGTGTACAGATATTCTGAATATTTACTGGTTTGAAAGACCTGGAAATGACTATGTACTGCTACCAAGTATTAAGAGAAGAGGATTCTGTAGGATCCAGTCCTTCAGATTAGATATAAATCCTAAAAAGAGACCCTGGAAAGCACAATGTGAAGTAAATCTGGTTTGTGAGAGTAAAGTTTTAAGCCCCACCAGCTGCTTTTCCTATTTTCAGCACTGAAGTTGGGTTGTTTCAGCATAGCAGACAAAATAGGCAGGGTCTCTAGGCTGGAGTGCAGCATTTCTGAAAGAAGATTAGCTCTTAAATTCATGCAGGGCAGATGTAGAAGCACAAGAAAGGGTAAGTGCTGTCTGCAGTCTGCAGTGGGATTGCTCTCATGGCATGACCTCACCTAAAGAATGTAACCAGATACCCTGGCGGCTGTCTCTGAAGTGCTTAAACAACACTGGGAATGTGTTATTTGCACCAGGGGATCACTAATGTGCTGTAGTTACAGTAGCAGTATGGCATGAACAGAAGCATGTCTCTGTCTCACTCTGCATCGCTTTGGAGGGTTTGATCAACTGTACAGTTGGGAACCCTCGACTCCTAAGGCATGGGCAATATGAGTAGAAACTGAATTAACACACATTAGCCATGTCTGCAGCTTAGATAAAAAGAACACTTGAAATACCAGTTCTAGGGCTTAAAGTTTCATAATACACTTTCCTAATTTTTGGATAAATTTTGAAAAAAAAGAAAAAAAATTTAAAAAAAAAGAAAATATTCCATTCCTGACAGTCCAGTCCATTGCAGCCCTTGGCAGCAGCATGACCTTGGGGCTGGGCTGCTGCAGTGTCACAGGACTGTGGGAGTCCAGAAATGCCTCATTTGTTTTTAGCACTCACTCTTCCAAATCCCACCCAGCATGTGCTATGCACACCCAGACAGCCTAGGACTTTCCATGTCAATAGTCAAGGTGATGCTATCAAGAGGGCAAAACATCAGAAAAAGTAGGAAATGATCGCCACTATCACAGAGGAGGAAAACGGCTGAAATGCAGAAATGGAAAGGCCTGGAGGCCCACTTGATGAAGTGAAACTGAACTGGCACATTTGGATTCAAAAGCTGATTATGACCTTGGTGACTATGAGATAAAAGTTTTAATAATTCTAGAAAAGACTGTCTTAGTGCATGGTCAAAAGATGAAATAGAAAGGGATTATCATAGAATGGTAAAATTATTTAGGTTGGAAAAGACCTTTAAGACGAACAAGTTCTATGTAAACTTAACACTGCCAAATCCAGCAGTACATTTAATTTTCTAACCATAACTGTACTTTCCCAACTTGGGTAATTCAAAATTTTAAATAAATAAATAAATAAATAAATAAATAAAAGTTTTTGTTTTACAGTTTCTGTCTTTCAGCCATCTTTCCATAATGTCCATGACTTTATTTTCTAGTACCTGGACTTCCTTTTAGGGTCACAGTGGTTTTTAAACCTGAGGTTTTGTAGCAACCACAGCATTCCAGATAGCTGCCAGCCAAATGCTTACAGCCAATTTATTATGTGGGTTGAATTTCTTCATGAATAAGAGAGGTGGAGGTGCAGTGGAGACTTCTTTAGAATCGCTGGCCCTGATGGAAAGAGCACACCCTGGCAAAGGGCAGGGGCTGATGCCTGGCACTCCCATAAGAGCTGTCCCAGATATTGAAGGGAGAGAAGAGAAGCCCACTGAGCCCCATGGTGATGGTGGGCAGCCCAGGACATTGGCCTGTCCAAGGAGGCAACATTTGCTTTGGGAGCACATGATCTGTCCTGCCCAGAGGCTCCTGACACACAGTGAGCAGTGACCCCTCTCTTCCTCTATGTCCAGCTGCTGTATGAAATAGAGAAGGTTTGAAAATAATGGTATTATTTACAGAAATAAATTTTAATGACGCATATGAGGAATACTATGTTAATAACTATATGTTAACAATTAATTTACAAAACAAACTGTATGTAGCTATATGTATGCAAAAATTTGGTATCTCATGAATTATGGGTAAGGCATTCTGTTGGATTACCCAGAAGTTAAAGATTCTTTACCAACACAAGAGAAGATAAAAGTCTTAAGGAAACTAGCCATTTTAAAATTGTTATTTTAATTAGTTTTCTGACAGTTGATGTGGGTTCAATAATTGGAAATACAGACTTGGAGACTTCAGGAGGTATTGTTTCTTCTTTTTCCATATAACAATGAAATTTTGCAAGTTAAATTATTTTCTGAAAGCCATTTCTACTTCAGAAATTACAAACTGAAAACTGAATTGCAGGTTTATCTGCCAGTGAGTAAAAGCCCAAAACACATTTTTAAAAAATCCACTCCTCTTTCTGATTCTAGAGGGGCATGGTCATGTGCTCTATGTGGGAGTCACAAGGCTTGGGAGCAAACTGAAGTATAAAATGTTTTGTTCCACAAAGCTGACACCCCCTCACTGCAGTATTGATATTACTGCCCTTGGACTCAGAAGTTCCTAATATCAAACTGGTCAGAGCCAATGTGGAAACTGTTCATAAAAGTTTTTTTAAATGGACATATTTGTTTATGATTGAAAGCACAAAGATTTTTGTATTAATCACTCCTGTGAATGTGTAGGATTTTCTAGCAGTCTTCCTCAGGAGAAACCCATCTCTTTGGGAATGCTGTTGAAAAAAGATGGAGGAACAGCCCTCGATCAGAGAGAGACAGGAATTACAAAAGACGTGTAGCATTTCCTCTCATTGTTTGTACAGGGTAGGATCCAACCAACTTTTGCTTGGGCCCCCGGACAGTGATCCAGTCTGCCTGCTTTCCCAGGCTCCTAATATGCTGGCCCCTTCTTTTAGGAGCTTCTTTTATCTTTGGTCTGAAAGCTCTCAGGTTTTTATGCTCCCATGTGCCATGTGCTCCCAGCCAATGTGGGGCAGACACAGATGCTCCATCTAGCCCTCCAGAGGAGCATAAAAGCTAATTGCTTATAACTTCTATTTGTTCATTTTTGCATGCCTGTTTTCAGAAAGTTATCAGAGAGTGTGATCTTGAAGAGAATTATAATCTCCAGAACACCCAGCTGTTGGCACAAGGCTGAGCTGGCACTGAAGGGTGATGTTTCAGTTTGTTTTTAGGATTAAACTTGAAAAATCTTGGCAGCTATCCCTCTCCTATTCATTACTAGCTTTGCTAGTAAATGAAAACAACCGACAACAGAAAATTAAAACTTGACTCTAATGAGACATTGAAAACATTATTCTGGTTTTGGACTCCTCAATTTTATCTATATTCATCTTTTACATGTGACCAGGATGGTTCCTTGCTCTTCAGGCCAACTGGCGTGGTGAAGCCCACGTCCTCATCTCAAAGTCTCTTGGAATGTAAATGGCAATGTCCAAATTACTTACTGGGAATGGTTCTTGGACCATACTAATTTACAAACCATGCCCAGAAATTATTTTGGAAGAGTGATAGTTTGCCCAGGCCAAAGCCATCACCAGCACAGTTCTAACAATTTAATGGGCTTGATGCTCGAGTTTCAGCCCTGGAACATTCCCTGGCACTGATTAATCTACACCTCTCTCAATGCAGCTATGGAAGCTAAGACTAAATAAGTACTGTAATTGGAAAAAAATAGACCTCGCTGTATAATTATTTCAACAAATTATTAGCCATGTTTTGTGAAGTATGGTATATATTTCAGTCAATACAGTTTAAGCTATAACTCCGTTTTCTGGAAGTGAGCTTACACATAAGGGAGATGGAATTTTCCCTGTGTTACCCAAAATATATCTGTTCTCCAAGGAAACAAAAATTGGCATATAAAAACTTCTTTCCATACCTTAGCTAAGATCCATGCGACCTCCCCACAGACATTTTATCAAATCCACCAAAGATACTGTTAAAGGAATACTTCTCTTACACAAAAAACATACTGCAATTCTCTCACCATCAAAGAAAATGTGGGGTTTCTATTGAATGCTCTTAAAATAAAGCAATCAGCCAAACCAAAACCCTCTATATTTGGACCAAATCTTCTTCTCCTTGGCATAAAGCCTTCCCTCCTGTCTGTCTGTCATCCTCAGGGTTTAATACACATACTAGAAAACTATTGAAATAAAAAATTCAAAAGAGGGAAAGCTGCAGTTTGCCTTGTAGGGTTCAAGGCTGAGCAGTTCTGATTTGTCTGAAATTAAAGGGAAGTTCTAGGTGTCCGGGTTTTTGTTTTGTTTTGGTTTTTTGACACATCTGAAAATTTTCTAAACTTAGCTTGATGGCATTCTGACTGTACCTGCCCAGTATACAAACTCACTCAAATGTAGTTAGCTAAGGAATCATCTTTTCCAGTGCTCAGAAGGATTGAATAAAACCTGTCCATTTTTCCTTTGCATCAATAAATAAACAAACCTAAGAATACAACTACATTTTTATAGAGAAGTCTTCCTGTTTTTACCAGCTTCATATTTTGTCCTCTGTGTGCATCAGCAGAGCATTAGCCAACAGAACTTTCCCACCTGCCCATTTCCACTTAAAGGGACTTACTCAAAGAGCAGAGATAGGGAATGCATTATTTATTATACATTAATATTACACATTAGTGGGAGGGATTGAGTAGCTCTGTTTCAGTAATAGTGTTTGAGGAAGTTCTTGGTATCAAATGATATTAAATTAGTTTAAAAGAACATTGTTGCAATATACTTTAGAGTTACTCTTAATAGATGAAATGTACATATATACATGCACACACATATATAGTATTTAAAAGTGGGTTTGTTTCAACTACTATTTCTGTAAGCAGTAGAATCAAGAAGAATCAAGGACTGGTAGGTATCCGCTATATTCGTACTCTATCTGTTGTAAGCAATGTGAAATATTTTAAGACCAGTCTGTCAGGAATACTTTTATAGCTTTAAAGGATGTCTCATTTGCCTTTGGTATTAGACACTGCTATAAAGTCCAGCGTGTGCTTATGTGGTGTGACATACTGTTGGACAACTTTTCAACACTTTTTAATATCTATGTGGTGCCTTATTCATATAAACACCTTAGTAGACAGACAGACCATAACACCTCTGTGGCATGAAAATGGAAGCTTTTTACCAATGCAACATTTTGGCATCCCCAGTGTACCTTTACTTAAAAGCTGTGTGATTTAGGTGTTAAATTTTGTAGGTGTCTGGACAAGACCAATGTTATCTAATCTTTGTTATTTTTGTACACTCATTTATTTGATTGCATGTAGGGATGCATTTGGGAAACGGACTGAATGTAGAAGGCTGGCTGTACTAGTGCAGCAGGCTTGCTGTTCAAAATTGGGTGCATGAAGGAAGGTACTCCTTTGCCATGATTGTGCATGCAAGTGTAATAACTGTACTCACTGTAATTGCTCCAAGTCACAGCTCTGACCTCTTTGCTGCACAGCAATATCAAGCCATAATAGCTGCTATGGATTAATCAATCACCTCCATCCTCAGAGAACAGTGCTGCTTCCAGTCACAAGCACACTTGGATGAAAAGTGTGCTTGTCTTCTCCATCGGAGACCAAACCAATAAAACAACCATTTTTTAAGAGGAAGAAGGTGTAAGAGGTAGAAAAACTGTGTAAGCCAAGAGATCAAGGCCAAAAGTAAGGGTCTTCCTGTACTCGATGGAGGCAGATTAGACAGCTCTCTCACTGCCTTTTAGAAGATATATAATGGTGTCTGTGGGGAGTATCTTAGCATTCAGGGTCAGACTCAGCCTCATAGTGTGACATGGTGGTGTCACTCATCAGCAACCTGTAGTAAGATATGAATGCCCCGAAGGTAAGGCCAGGGAGCATCTGTCTCCAGGTGCTAAGGCATATCTGCTGAACTCGTAACTTGTGATACTTTGAGAGAACTTCTTAGTCTGCTCATAGCCTGACCTAGACTCTGACCCTTTTCACAGAATTGGAGTTGCTGAGACTGGGCAGAACCTCTGGAGATTTCTAATCCAACCACCTGTGCTTAGAGCAGTGTCAACTGGCACAGGTGGCTCAGAACTGTGTCCAGTTTGAGTATCTCTGAAGTTGGAGACTCCACAATCACTCTGGGAAACCTCTTCCAGTGTTTAATCGCCCATAGAATAAAAACAATTTCTTACTATGTTTAAATGGAATTTCCCATATTTCAGTTTGTGCCCACTGCATCTTGTCATTTTTCTGGACACTACTAAGAGAAATGTGGCTCCATCTTTTTCACTTCCCCATCAAGTGTTGATCTGTATTGATAAGGTGCATGGGTACCTTCTCTTATCTAGGCCGAACAGCCCCAGCTCTGCTTTTCTTATGACAGATATTCCAGTCTGTTAATTCACAGACCATGTCCATGGTCTCTCTCATACTGGGGAGCCAAGCACTTTATCCAGCATTCCAGATGTGTCTCACCAGTGTTAAGAGGAAGGATCACCTGGGCCTGCTGGTGGTGGTCTTCAAGGATACTGCTGGCTTTTATTGCCACAAGGACATATTTCTGGCTCATGTTTAACTTGCTACCCACCAGGACCCTCTGTAAAGCTGCTCTCCAGCCAATCAGGTCCCAGTCTTTTCTGATGTATGGGATTATTCCTCCCCAGGTGCAGGATTTGACATTTTCTTGTACTGAACTTGTTGAGGTTCCTGTGGACCCTTTCTCCAATCCAGGTGTCTCTGAACAATGACATGGTCCTGTGGTGTTTCAGCCACTCATCCAAAATTTTTATCATCTGCTAGTTAGCAGAGGGTGCAATCTACCCATCATCTAGTTCAGTAACTGAGATGTTACACAATATTGTCCTGGTTTTGACCCCTGGGGTGGACAACTATTAAGTTACCTCCAACTGGTCCCAACACTACAACCTTAGCAGTTCTACCAGCTTTCAGTCCACCTCACTCTCTATTTATTTAGCCTATATTTCATCAGCTCATCTGTGAGAATGAGAGACTGCCAGAGGCATTAGTGAAGATAAAGATCCAAAAGCAGGTGAGCAAGAATTTTCACTCATCCACCAAGCCAGTCACATCCTTGTAGAAGGTCAACAGGTGGGTCAGATGTGACTCCTTTGTAAATCCATTCTGATTACTCCAAATCATCTTCATGTCCTTGAGATATTTGGAAATTGTTTCCAAGATTACTTGTTCCATCCCTTCCCATCAGTGTGTAGTTTCCTTCATTGTCTTTCTTGTCATCCTTGAAGACAGGATGTATCACCAGTCTGTTTAAATGTTCTCTAAACTGATCCCCCTTTGGCAAGGGTGATTCTTTCTTGTGCCAGATTTTCCCACTGGTCTCCACTGTAGACCAAGGTAAAGAAAGCACTGAATGCCTAAAGAAGACATGAATCTTTTCCATGTCTTTGTGCTATGTTGCCTGCCTTATCCAGTGTTGTGCACTTATTTTCCTGATTTCTCCAATAGAAGCCCTTCTTCTTGCCCTTTGCAACCCTTGCTGGACTGAATGCCAAGAGAGCTTTGGCTTTCCTAACCCCCTCCGTGCATGCTCATGTAATTTTTCTATTTTCCCTCCTGGTGATTTCCCCTTTATTGTACTTCTCATAGACTTCCTTTTCATGTCTGAGTTACATCTGGAGCTCCTTGTTTATCCACACAGGCCTCATGCTGCCTTTACTTGATTTCCTGCTAGATTGGATTAACTGTTTCTCAATTTGGAGAAGATGAACCTTGAATATCAACCCATTTTCCTGGACCTTATTGTTTTCCATTGGCTAGATACAGAACTGTATCCCATAGGATTCTTTCAAACATATCACTGAATAAACCAAAGTCTCCTTTCCTCAAGTCCAGAGTTGGGATCCAGCTCCATCCTCTCCAGATTCTGAACCCCTCCATATCATTAGGGGCAAGGCTGCCCCTGACCTTCACATTCCTGAGCAATCTTTCCTTGTTTGTAACTATGAGGTCCAGCAGAGCTCCTCTCCTTGTCAGCTCCTTGTTCTGGCAGAGAAACTGCAATCCTCTTAGACCTCCAAACTAGATCTGTCCCTGGTAGTCATGGCTAAAGTCTAATGCTTTCCCAGGACTGTGGAAGAATGTTGACCTAGTTCAAGACATGGCATGCTGTTCATGTGGTATTTGCTTTTCCTCTAGAGAAAAAGTTACTGAAGCATTTTTTCTTACACTTGTGTAGTATAAATAAATACATTTTGATGCAGGAAGCTAACCTTTCTCTAACCCTTGAGAGTTGGTGCCCAAACTTGCTTAAGTTTGCTGGAGTAATCAGAAAGGCAAACAAGCTGATGGAGGAGCTTTATTCATTGATCTGTCTGCATTCCTGCCTAGCTCTGCATTTTAACTAATTATGTATTTTGGATCAGCAGGTTTATACACTTCACACTTCATTATCCAACAAGCAGCGAATACTCTGCTTGTGATCTGAAGTAGTGTAAATCTTCCTGCAAAATCTGGGTTATTCCTGGATGGATCTTAAAGCTTTAAAAAGTAGTGTAAGTTAATCAGCAAAGACTTCTGCTAAAAACTTAAATAGTCCTTTGCTTGTAAATTGACATGGAAAGAGGGGATGGCAGATAGCAGGTTTACATCTTCTGTATTGGATCTGGTCTGACTGACATACTGAGAGGCAATGAGCACTTGAGTGCTTTCACAGAGTTGCAGAATTGCAGAATGAGTGACTAGATTGGAAGAGACCTTCAAGATCATTGAGTCCAACCCATGCCCTAAAACCCTAACTAAGCCATGGCACTGAGTGTCACATCCAGTCTTTTTTTAAACACATCCAGGGATGGTGACTCCACCACCTCCCTGGGGCAGACCATTCCAATATTTTATCACTCTTTCTGTAAAAACTTTTTCCTAATATCCAACCTATATTTCCCTTGGCACAGCTTAAGACTGTGTCCTCCTGTTCTGTCAGTTCCTGCCTGGAGAAAGAGACCAACCCCCTCCTGGCTACAGCCACTTTTCAGGAAGCTGTAGAGAGTGATAAGGTCACCTCTGAGTCTCCTTTTCTGCAGGCTAAACTCCAGCTCCCTCAGTCGTTCCTCACAGGGTTTGTGTTCCAAGCCCCTCACCAGCCTCGTTGCCTTCTCTGGACACGTTCAAGCATCTCAATGTCCTGCCTGAACTGAGGGCCCAGAACTGGACACAGCACTCAAGGTGTGGCCTCACCAGTGCTGAGTACAGGGGAAGAATGACTTCCCTGCTCCAGATGGCCACACTATTCCTGATCCAGGCCAGGATGCCATTTGCCCTCTTGGCCACCAGGGCACACTGCTGGCTCATGTTCAGCTGCTGTCACCAGCACCCCCAGGTCCCTTTCCTCCTGGGCACTGTCCAGACACACCATCCCCAGCCTATGGCATTGCAGGGGGTTATTGTAGCCAAAGTGCAGGACTCGACACTTGGACTTATTAAACTTCATCTTGTTAGACTCTGCCCATCCAACCAACCATTCCAGATCTCTCTGCAGAGCCCTCCTACCTTCCAACAGATCAACATACGCTCCCAGCTCTTCATGCTTTTGAAGGCACAGATGGGCACAGATGTCACTAGATAAGTGACAGAAAGTTGAAAAAGTCTTTTTTTTTTTCTCTTTGTTTTTTTTTTTTTTTTTTTGCAAACATAAGTAATTCCAACACTGCTTTGGATAGACATTGGATCACAGAGGACTCAAGCTGTCAAATCCTCCCAAAACAAATACGGTCTAGTCCTGAAACTGACTGAGGTATGCACCCTCCAGCCTTCAAGGTGGCTGTTTGCCAAGGTCAGAAGCACACATTTTCCATCTGGCCAAGGATATTTCATTGTGTTCTTCCTTTATATCAGTTTATGGGAACGGTTACAAGCAAAATATGAAATATGAGCAGTGAATGCATATTTTGCAATAGCATAAATGGAAAATAAGGCAAAACCAAACAATGTAAATTTCTTTCTCTTTATGCCCTAATTTCTTCATTATTCTTTGTTTTACTTCTGGAGTTTGAAGTGTGTGTTATAAGTGGAATACTCAAACTATTATCTGTTTTATTTTGTTCTCACCATGGACATTGTTTGGACATTGTTGAAATTCTTTAAAAGGGAAATCCCTTGAAAAGAAAGTATCTTGAAAACAACCTGCAAAATAAATCTCAGTTCTTAGGTAAGAAACTGTGTCAGAAAAAAGAGTGACTGGACCATTCTCAGATCAGTAGTATTTGATGTCAGGTGTGGTTAAATGACATCAAGTGGTTAAATGCCAGAGGTGATGTCTTTTAGAGAAAAATAGATGATGCTCACATAGCTTAGTGGTGGAGTGAGGATGGAAAATGTAACCCTGCAGAGAGCCATTCTGGAAGGAAAGGCAACATAGGAGGTTGTGAGCCCTTTACTCAAGTGACTGCATTGGTTCAGCTCCACAGAGCTGTAAACATCTGCATGGAAACATGGGACATGGTGCCTTCCACTTCCTCCAAACCAATCACTTTTTGGGCTGTTTTTCTCTTTACAGGAGCCCAGGCCTCTGTATAACAAAAGATGCCAGTTTTATTCAAGTGGAATAGGATTCCTGTATGATGCCTACCAGACTGAGGTAAACAAACTCACTATGCCATGTGTTCATTTCTGCTGTGCTGGGGAGGAGAGAGGGAGATATTTGAGAACATGTCTGTGCATGTAGGTCATGGGTAGATAGACACCCCACTGTTTTTCTCCCTGCTTGTCCAAGCCCCTGATGATTGCAAATCACTAACAGTCAGTGAGGTTTTGTGTCATCATCAGTGCTTGTATCCAGTACATTACTCTGGGACTGGAATGATTCCTAGACCATCTATGCTGTAGAATAACTGTCTGGGCTAAGTTTGTCACATTGTCATCTTCCTCTAAGAAGGCTTTTGTAGACTCCAAGTGGAGTAGGAAATATCTAATTCATTTGTATCATCCAGAAGACTTCAAATCTGTGTATTTATCCAGCACAGACCAAGAACATCAGTGGTTTGAATGCAGCATTTTTATTATCTCAATGACAGTAACATGGTCAGAAAAGTGCCTATATCTAAATGGCTAGCTTTCTGAGAAATCCAGATTTAGTTTTCTTTTCCTGTTTTATTATTGGGGCAAATTGGTGGGAATGAATAGAAAAGCAGAACAGAGAACAGCTAAACAGTGGTATAACTTTCAAGAAGCTAGTTGTTCTTCATCACCATTCCTGCCATGAGTAAGAAAAGGTGTACAAAAGGGGAATGTTACCACTAATATTTCTAGAAATCTTAGCAAAGTATACAAGTTTAGCAGCTCCTTAAATCTTGCTGCTAGGGCATCCTGTTGTTGATCCCAGAAAATATATGACAAAAATATTTTACTGATCTCCTCATGTAAAGACTGACCCAGACAAACTTCTGAAGTGTGACAACACCGTTTCCTGTAAGATTTACTCCTTCCTCTTCGAAAGTGTGCGTGCACGCTCAGACACAGACATGGCCTGAGAAATGCTCCTGACTCCAGTAATAAGCATGTGGTTGGTGTCACACTGACCACAACTCCTTGCAGGTGACCCCAGCCTCAGGCTTCTGGCCAGACAGTTTTCCACAGCTCTGCTGATTCTGGGAATGTCTAAACTTGGGCCACCCAGAACTCCTTCCTCTATTCTGGAAGAAGACCAAACCGCATATCTTATAAAAGTGTAGGTAGTTTCTAATAACATTCTTGTCTGGTTGTTCACTGATTTAGAGTTAGGGTATGCTAATTCAGAGTTAAGGATCCATGGCATTTATACTTGGCTTTTGCTTTTCCAGAGGTAGCCAGGTAGTGAGTAGGACACATGCTCTGCATGTCAGGCAAACACTTAACTAGGAAAGCACATTGCTTACTGACTGCAAGTTTCCTTTTGATTGACATCTCTCAAAGTGACATCTCTGTAAGTGGTCTCCAGCTCATTTGGTGTGCCTGTTTCAGTTCTCTTTGCTCAAAGCAGAAAGATTTTTATTTTCTTGCAATTACCATGAGAAGAGAACATATCTTCAATTGGTGCTGAAGAGATAATTACAAATGTATAGGGCAAGAAAAAGCTGTGTGTCTGGTCACTGAAATGAAATAAGAGGTCTTGACATGCAGAACACCCACAAATGGCCTGTTTCCACCACCTTTGCTCACACCACACACTGATTTGTTTATTTTGGTTTATTCACTGTTCTCCTAAAAAGGAGTGTCTTGTACTGTGCATATTTTAAAAATGCAGTAATAAAAATAGATAACTAGTGTAACTTCTTGGGCCAGGAATATGTGTCTTGTAGTGTAGAAGCAGCTAAAAACATATATAATATAATGCTGATCTCCCTGTTTTGTACTTCTAGCCTGATCCATCAAAACAGGCAGACTGGTCTTATTATTGCTTGGAGAGGGAAAAACTACTTTTATTTCTTATCAGAAGTGGCCCCCAAACCATGCATCAGAGCAAACCATTTTTTAGCAGCCCATTCCATCTTATAAAACCCTCCTATCCTGATCATGAATGCATAACCAGAAAAGGATATTTTAACTCAGCATGTCCTAGGCCATTTTCATCATATACAGGAGGTCAGAACCAAAGTCTGAAGATTCACTAAATGCAAAAGCATAGGGCATCTCACAAAATGGCTGAGGTAGCACACTGTGCTCCAGGATTGGTTTTCAGCCTGCTTTGAGGAGTAGCCAAGTGGGATGGTTCAGTCACTGCCTTAATTAAGCTGATGCAGTCAGTGACAGTACGTGCTCCTCTTCTGCAGTAAACTGCAGCACAGGCTGACAGCTGCAACTGAATGTGACTTCAGGCCAACAAAGCCCTTAGGTTACACTCCAGTAAGTTCAGACACAATAGAGCAATGGTGTTGAAACAAGGTCCTGTCTCAGGGTGAGATGCCCTTGTGACAAGTGGGATGTGTCTGTATCAAACTGTGAGCTCCATTTCCAGATTGCAGCCTAGACTGAGGCTGTCCTTTTATAACCTGCCATTTTGGGATAGAAGAGGTGAATCGTATGACACACTAACCACAGGTACAGCCTTGTCCTGAACAGCAAAACAATCCCAAGGAATTATTTTAATCTCTTTCTAACATTAATTTTGTCACCCATCTTCTACCGCTCAATCAAATCCTACTAAGGACAAGTGTGGCAAGCTGGAGATCAGTTGCGAGATAAACTTCCTCTGCTGCTGAGTTTGTGTGTTTAAGGCTTTCCTTTTGCTGGGAACAAGCACATGAGAGGTACAGACTCATCAACAGTGAGTTTTAGTTTTCGTACTAAAAGAATACACAGAGCCAGGACTTAGGAAGTGAGAAACATCTGGTTTAGCATCTCTGGTGGACACTATTCCATAGGGTAACACATTGGTGGCTGAGCGAGAATTGTCTGATAAACTTGTCAAAAGCAGGCATGTATTCCTAAGCATGATCCTTCTGCTTTTTCATTATGAGGAATTTTCCATTCAGTAGTACATTTTAATTGCATTTTGTGAACAAAATAGTTCCCAGTGGTTACAGAGATTTTTTTTTTCTATCAAATAAAAGCTATAGAAAGAATGTATTTTCTTACTGCTAGTTTACATGACAGTTTCTCCAGAATTTCAAAGTCAATAAGCTAAGACTCTCAGGGAAAACAAAACAAAAAACCCCTTACATATAAAGTATTTTAATTGGTCTGTAGTGCCAGATAGAAGTGATTAATGCTTACCACACTTAACCAGTCATTAAAATGATTTTGTGTCTGGATGGAGAGTGGCTTACGTGTTCCTGCCTTTATTGTTCTAACATCTGTCCATCTCTGCAATTCCTCCTCACATAAATAAACCTTTTTAGTTTTGTATTAGAGAGCCTGTAATAAATGGTACTTATTTGCTGGAGTGCTTGAATCTTTTCTGAATTATTCTGTTTGTGGGTTTGAAGATTGTTCTTGCTGTTGTTCATACATGTTGTTACTTCCTTCTTCAGAAGAGTTTCACTGAAAGGGAAGAGCTCCCATTTATTGGAAGCTGTTCAGATAAATTGGCTCCCTTGCCATTTTCCCACTGTAACAGACTGGTTCTCTCATCCACTTCAGTGTTTGCTGTAGTGGATCTCTCCAGACCCACAGTCAGTTCATCACAGCTGTAGAGATCTGAATCTCATGGCTGCACACTCTGGGTCTCAGCAGAACAGCACCAGGCAGTGCAGCAAAGGGCTTGAAAACTCTGGCAGCCCTGGCTGCAGCCTGGTTCTGGGGGCTCTGGGCTCCATAGTGCAAATGCCCTCAGACCCAGGGGCTGTCATCCTGGTTAAAATTCCTGTGAGCTCAGGGATGTCCTCCTGGCTTCCAGTCATGAATTTTGGAATCTCAGGATCCTGCTGCACAACAGATAAAACAACTTGGCAATGTTGTAGTAGCTGGTTTTTTTGTGGTCAGTACAGTAGGATGAGTCACACAACACTGAAACATTGAGCATAAAAGTAAGTTTCTACTCTTTTGGCAGGTGACATGTCATACCTTAAACAGCAAGTGCCAGCTGAAAGTGAAGAGTAACACATGCTATTGCTGTGATCTGTACAACTGTGAGAAGTAAGTACCTGTGTGCATTCTGTGGCCTCTCAGAAATTCTTGGTTGGTTGTCCTTACTCTTAGATGGTAGGGCCTGAAGAAGTAACACAAGGAGCTTGTATGCTGAGAAATCCAGTTCCTCTGCAATTGAAGTCCTGATACAAACACGAAGTAGGATGGGAGTTGTTTATTAATGTTGGTATTATTTCAGTTTCTTTTTCTTTAAATATGTCCCTAAGCTTTTTGCTGTATGATCAAAACTGACCACTCAGTTACATCCCTGTTCAGATATACTGTTGGTCTGGCAGTGCATTTTTCCCATTAGATTTACTGAATCTTCTGCTTGTCTCACCCTTTGCACATCTCACTGTCATTGAATCAGAGAATGGTTTGGGTTGGAAGGGACCATAAAGACCATCTAGTTCCACCTCCTTTGCTATGGGCAGGGACACCTTCCACTGGACCAGGCTGCTCAGAGCCTCATCCAATCTGGCCTTGAACACTTCCACTAATGGGACATCCACAACTTCTCTGGGCAATCTTGTTCCAGTGTCTCACCACCCTCACAGTGAGGAATTTCTTCCTAATATCTAAATCTTCTCTGTTTTTGTTTAAAACCATTCTCCCTTGTCTTATCTCTACCTGCCCTTGTATATCATCTTACCATGAAACCCCTGCAATTCTCTACAGTTCACCCACAGTCTTTCTTCTTTCCCCCTCTGTATTTCTCATCTTTCTTCCTTCCTACATCTATTTTATTTTGGTTTTGCCTCCACTTCACATGCTAGCAGCCCTGAATAGTCCCAATGCTCTGTAAGACTTGGCTAGTGTGATGCCAGACATAAACATTTTAGGTGTAGGGCAGCAAGACATGAACAATCAAGCTTCTACACAAAGCTTCTGCATGAAAAAGTAACTCTTAGCCAGATGATATCTCAACTAGAGAAGTAAAATGACATTTGGGACTAGAGGGAAGGATTTATGCATGCATGTTTCTTATGCATATGAGAGACACAAAGTGAATGA
Source organism: Zosterops lateralis (assembly GCF_965231275.1). NCBI lineage: Eukaryota > Metazoa > Chordata > Aves > Passeriformes > Zosteropidae > Zosterops > Zosterops lateralis. Next base: position 27,175,745 of record NC_139763.1, read on the forward strand.
AGGTCTATGGAATGGATTAAAAACCTGTGTAGTCTTTTGCTTATGTAAGAAGTGTTAAATCTGTAGATGATGGAGGTATACAAAACAAGTGGGAAAGGTAGAGATTGTTCAACATTGTTACCTTTTCTATGACAGACAGATGATTGAACATCATATTTGCAATGCAGTATATATCTAGTGAGAATGCTTTCTTCGTTGTATGCAGCTAACGCCTGGATGTTAACACTGAACCAAACAGCCCAACTCAACACAGAAAGGAATAGGGGTGTTAAAGGGATGAAAGTATTTGGAGTTGTCAAAAAAAAAAGTGACTGAAACTGTTGCTTAAAGTATAAAGTAACCTCAAGGAGCGATCAGGCATATTTCCCTTTCAGATGGAGATCCTCAGTGCCATTTTTCTAAGACATTGAGTTTGTTTGAAACACTTAGGTCTGATCACTGCTGGGACATTATTTAGTGATATAATTGAATGTGTGTGTTTTGCTATTATCAACATTCTACAGTGGACAGCAAGATCTTATGGCACTGGCATGGACAAATCCAGGGCAAATTAGCAGTCACACTGCTGTGGAGACTTGGCAATTCCAGTTCACAGGATAGTTAGAGAGAAGTAGGAGGAGGCCCACAAAGTGATTTGTTGTCAGCCATGGAATAGACATATATGAAGGCAGGATTGTAAATCTGATTTCCTCAGCCTTATGGCAGCGAAAGCTGTAGGTTTATTTAGTTAAGATGGGTTCATGGCAGGGCCCATGTGAACTCAATGGTAATGGTTCTTCAGTGCCAGAACCATGACCTGAACCCATTGATTGGATATTTCCAGAAGTTACTGTGCCTGGCTTGGTTCTTCCCAGAAACATGAACTGCTCTGCAGAGCTTTCCCTAACAACCACCTCCACTGCTGCCCCATGCACTGGGGATGGAGGAACAGAAGAGTGAACACAGACTGCTCACTTCTGGTTTCCACCGTAATCTGATGGCAATTTGGCAATTTCCAAACAGTGGAAAAACAGGCTTGGCATTTAAAAAAAAATCCAACTCAAATAGCTGCCCTAGGAGCTCATTAGTGGGCTCAAATTAAAGCAGGTGCTGGAAAAAACTGCAGGAACATGCGGTTCCAAATTTTGTAGTAGGATATTTCTGGCTTTTGGCAAGACAATGAGGTGTAACTTCATCACATGCCTGATTTTCAATAACCGATGTGGTGTAGAAATATGAACAAAGATTTTTGGATAGTACAATCCAGAGTGTAAAGATATCTTTATACTGTACTGTGTTGCATTAATTTGGAACCACAGGCACCATAAACAAATATAGCCAGCTGGCAATATCTCTCTTCCTGTGGTTGAATTAGTGCTTAAGCAACTTGCCTTCCCCAGCTTCTGAGATGCCAGCAGATTTCTAGGTGAGCTAGGAAAAAAAGCAAAGCTAGGCAAGTTTTATCTGGTAGCTAAATGACAAGGGCAGCATCTACATACCAAGATTATGTCTCTGTTTAGAGACACTGAACAAAAGATAAAGGGTCCATGTTGGTAACCACCAGCAATCAGCCAAAGTCCGGTTGGTATTAGTTGGATTACATTTGATCCTGGCCTTAGCAGAGCCAGTTTTTCAGCAAGGTTCTCCAGTTCTTCTGAGCAGTTTTTGGTGGGATCATAGATGTAGTACCTTGCCAAAGAGGAAAGCAAGCAGGAAAAAGTCAGATCCTGCAGTGCTCTGTGTTATGTGCAAAGCCGTTCCTGCTGCAGTGATGTTGTCTGCATTGTCTTTCAGTTCAGACCAGTCCTCCAGTTACTATGAATTTCTGGGCGTGAGCAGCTGTCAGGATGTGCTTCACCTGTACAGACTGTTGTGGTCCTCCACAGTCCTCAACATCATCGGCTTGTTTCTGGGGATTATCACTGCAGCCATTCTTGGGGCATTTAAAGACATGGTAAGGCTCACAGTCCTTTGCCTTAGGGCAACAAGCAGAAAGACCCTGGTGAGGGCTTTCTGCTTATTGGCATTATCAAATTAGTTAAAACCAAGGAAGTATAAATGTACAAAGGAGGTGCTTTAAATGTGTTTCCTGGGTGTTGTGGGAGCCTGGAGTGTTACGAGCCACTGCAGAAGGTGAGTGTAACCAGGTTTTGTTAATAGCTCCTTTGGGGCAGATTAAAATGAAACAACATAGTATGATCAGTATTTCTAAATAAACAGCATAGGGTTTATCATAGAACAATTTGGTTGCAAAGGAACACAGGTATGGAGCTGTTTTGGTGGTTATTATCTATAGTAATACAACGATACAAAAGTATTGCAATATGAAAGCACAGCAATGTCACCTGAGGACCCAAATGGGACAAAAAGAGAGAGAGAGAAAGTACAGGAGTGTGAGGATTTCACCACCTGCAAGCGACAAGACTTGGTTGATGTGCAGTCTTGGTTAAAGTGGTGGTTGCTGACCACATCTGTCTGGTGGAGGAGTAAATCCTGAAGATGTGATGGAATGAAGTCCCCAGAATACAACATCTCTTGGGTCTATATTCACTCTGGTTCAGGTGGGAATTCTCAGGTACCTCCCACTAGGTAGGGGAGCTTGATATAATGATGTGAATCATGGGATGCTTTGGGAGTCCTTGACACCTTCTAAGACAACACAGCTGCCCATCCTAGCAGCAGTTGAGTAAGTCCCATCAGCAGAGATAAACATGCTGAGGCCACAGGCAAATGTCTTAAATTCCCTGGTACTTCCCCGGGGGGAGGAGGGAAAGCCCTACAGCTCAGTGGTCTGTGCAAGGGAGCACAACTTAGCATGACAAGGGGCACAATCCTCCCCACAGGATCCAGCTCATATCTCACCCACAATCCATCATTCACACTGTGCCTTATCAGATCAGAGGTTTAGCCACTACAATCCAAAAGTTCACTTCCTCCATCTTAACCCAGCACCCTGGGGTCTCAACAAATGGGGAGATGTTTTGAGTCATTGTCCCTTAACAATTCAGCCTCTTTCATGGATTTATACTTTATGCGAAGCTGTTGCCAGCTGTTCGCAGCTAAGTGGGTCAAGCCCAAAATACAAGAATGGAAGAAAAAAACCACAACAGTGTGAACAAATGCAGGCAATTCACTTAGTGGCATATTTTTTTTTCCCTCCTAATTCATCACCGAATGTGTGGGCCAGCACGGGAGTCTGAGGATGCTAGTTTGTAGCTAACATTTAAAGTGAAGTCCTACATGTGACTGTTCAGCCTTGCGTAGTTCTTTTCCCTGAGAATGGGGATGAATTCTGAAATACCAGTCAAGGTTTTATTTAAACAGTTGTGTGCTCCGGACACTTCAACATCCTCTTTGTTTCACGAAGGAATGCCACCTTCTAGCTACTCCCTGTGCCACACCACCATGTTGTTTGATGTGCACCACAGCATTCAGAAGGGACCATGTGGTGGGAGGGGCTCTCCAATGAAGTGCATCATATGGCTGGACTTACTGACATGTTAAAGGTTGAAGTTGCTGTTCCTGCCATTATCACTGTCAGTGGCCACGTTTGCTAAAGCAATGCCTAAAGACCAAGCAAGAGGCTCATGATTTACTGGGCTCTCAGGAGAGTAGTAGAACTAAGTGGCCAGAGGCATGGAGATGAAGGTGAAATGCAGGAACCAAAGGGAGGTGTGATAGCAACACGGATTATTTTAGATCCATGATGTGTCTGGTGACTGTTGCAGAGGAGAAAACTGAATAGAAAGATGGGTAAAATGAAAAGAAAAAAAAAAAAAAAAAAAAAAAAAAAAAAAAAAAAAAAAAGAGAGAGATAGGGCAGGGAAGAGAAGGCAAGAGAGATAGCTGAGATGTACATCAGCACAGGAGGGAGAGTAGACTGGCAGGAAGGGGGTGCTCAGAACTGGCACCCAGTGAGCCAAGGACCCAGTTAGACTGGAGGCCATCCAGACCCAGCTATGATCAGCATTCCTTAGAAAGCATGCCCAGGTTATCTACAACATGTGTTCGGTGCTTAAAACCATGCTTAAAATAGAGCAGGGCCATATGAATTGTTTGAAATTCACCTTTGTTAAGAGTTGCAACACTTCCTGGAAATATTTCTCTGTCCAGCTGAAGCCCAACAAGCACACTGAGCTAATGCATGTAAGAAATGTGCAGCTGAGCTCTCCTTTATGTAGGGGACTCCTGCAAAAGAGTCCTGATAACAGATTGCAGCCAGTCACTAAAGAGTTGCAGCTGCCCAAAGGGAATAAAAGCAGTTTTCACGTTTTAATTCATCCCCTCCCTGTGAGAGGAGCAGAATGGGAGCAGAAAAAACCACAGGAGGAAATGAGGGGAAGAGCAGCTTGCATGTGGAGTGAAGGCAGCCATCATCTGCAGTTTTTGGGAGAGCACTGCAGCTTAGTGCTGTTAAATGTTTTCTCCTGCCTAGCAGATGGGTGTGAGTGCAGCTGTGGGAAGCGTGCAGAGAGCCAGCCTCAGTCCACCTAACATGTCTTGCTCAAGCCTAGGCTTACATGAGATTTGGGCTGATGCTTTGATATAAAGCTCTGTGCTTTGCAGGGCCATCACTGCACTGCCCATGAGGAACATGGAGCCAAGGAGATGCTCCTGGGAGAATGGCAGGCTCCATGATCTGGCACATTGCCTTGCTGGGAGGCAGAGCCTGGGTCAGAGTCTGGATCCTCTGACTGGGTAGCATAGAAGCATAGAGGGAAATTGCAGCAGCAGTGGATGTGCACCTTGACCCCAAGCTTAGCTGGAGTGAGTCTGTCAGGTCTCCAGCTAAAAACCTCAACTGAATAAGCTGTTCAGTGTCTCCACTGAGTGTGAGCAGAAAAAGGATCTCATAGTTCAAGAGAAAGATGAGTTTGTGTCAGTCACCTCAGCTTGTGAAAGTCTTACTAAAAAGCAGCAATCCAAAATGCAATAACTGCTCCTTGCTCCTGCTTGTGCTTTTTCAGGGTTCTTTTGAGCTAGTACCAGAGATAATTTGCTAATCTGCTGCTTCCTTTCCTTACAAAAGGAGTAGCTCTTGGGGGAAGACAGGGACCAAGAAAACATCAAGCAGAAGAGGAAAAGAAAGGGGCATGGGACTGAAATAAAAAGAGCAAAACCCCCCAATTAAAATATGTGAGAGAAATGTTTACTTTGCTTTAAGATTTCACCTTCTTACATAAATGCTCACTGGCATTTTGCAGGGAAAACTGCATAGCCCCCTGAAATGCCTCACAGCATTGCTTTGGGATTGACTTCCAGAAAACGCAAGGCTGAGCTGACTAGTCAAACAAAAACATCATGTTTATCTGTGGGGAATGCTGGCAGCCAACTCATGTTACAAAGGGGAGAGTTTGCAAAACAGTGCCCTTTCCTTTAAACCCATCATATTTCCTGGACAGAAAAAAATAGTGTTATTTTGGTTGGTTTAGCTTTTCTTTCTTGTGACAAATTCCCTGCAGACCCTGTCACGCTCCCTGTGGTTTTGCTGCCTACCTGAGGGCTGTGCTGGCTCAGTGGGAAATATTTCATTCTCTCCTGACCCCCAAGGTGTCAGCTCAGTGGCTGCTGTGTCACCCATGGGGCTGCCCTGTGTGATCTGCAGGGTGCTGGGGGAGCTGCAGTGTTTACAACAGGAACCCTCCTTTTAAGATCTACAGTGTGCTTGGGTATCAGACATGGAGGCAGTTACCTTAAAGTCACCTCTAACAAAAAGCAGATTAAGATATTACATCAATAGATGTAGCCAAAGTACTCAAAATGATAACACACTGTGATTATTTCTTACAGAAATTGCAGGTAAAGAATTACATGGATAATTTCACTTGCTGATGCTGAGTTAATCTAGAAACTCCCTTCCCTGGCCTGGTATTCATTTGAGGACTTTTGGATGTTTTTCTGACACACCTTGCCAAGGAATCTGCCTGCCCTGAGTTTAGGGCTGCATTAATCTGAACTACTGATAGTCCTGATGGGAGGATGGGGGGTGGGATGGGGATGCCTTTTAAAAATTTTTTAAATTAGTCTCCTTCTTGCAGTCCTTAAAGGAATCTGAACAGAATAAATAGCATTGCTTTATCCCCTCTCTTCTTCCCTCACCCTGCTCTAAAAAGAAAAGCAAACCTAACCCCTCATTACTGAGCTACTTGCCATGAGTTTATGTCTTAGCACTCATGCAACTAAAGGTGCAGTCTGACGTGAAAAGTAGCTGGAGCTCAGACATAAATGTTCCAGCAGGTCTGAGGCCAATGAGCTGACACTGTTAGCATTCCCTGGCTAGTTCATTACTCCTTATCTCTTTGACTTGGGTGTTGGTGCAGTTTAGAATGTCTCAACTTACTCATGTATTTTAGGTGAGTAATTTAACACAGAATGATTACTGGAATATTTGATAAAAGCATCCAACCAGCTTCAGTAACCGAAAATTGTTGCTGGCCCTGGCTGAGACCAGATAGCATGATAATATGATGCTTTGATTAGTAGATGTGGCGTGGATGACTCCCCAAATTTGTCTTCTAGGGCTGCTGAGATGTTCATCCTTAACAATTAGAGAGCATTGCTTTATGGCTGGATGGAATGTGAGAGGGCTGAGAGAGGTTCCCAAGAGAAGAAGCCAAAAGGAGGGCAAACAGCAGCACCCAAAGGGACCCACACCAGAAAGTTGGTGACAGATGCAGAACAGGCATCTATATTTCACATCTCTGGGTAAAGCAAGTGTTTCTTGACTAATTTATGTCAGAAGGATCTGATTTAATCCCTCCCCTGAGGGAGGAAGGGCACACTCTGGGGCTGTGGCACTGGCACCAAACCTTTGGGTCTGAAACAAGAAGGTTACCTGCTCCTCCCTACTCCTGAGGCAGGGTTTTTTCATCTCTCCCCATCATATCCACCCAGCAGGGCAGGTAGGGAAGTGGGTACTTTGTAGATGAGAGTGTTTTAAGTAGGGTGCCTTGAAGATAAGAGACTTGTCTTCTCCCATGAAATAAGCTCTCTGCCTTTGATCCCAGCCTTTCTCCATGCCAGCTCCTGAAATGACAAATTTCTCCAGGAAACTAAGGCCTAGATTTTTCAGTAACCTTATGTGGTACCTCAGTGACCTAGCTGATGTTTTCCATGTACAAACACAATTAATACACCTCTTTCTCAATCACAGAGAGATCTCACACTGTCTTCAGAGGATGCAGTGGTTTATATCTACCACCAATAAACTTGAAAGGAAATGCAAAAAAAACCCAAAAAACAACCAACCAAAACAACAACAACAACAAAAAACAAAAGCCACCACAAAAAAACCCCAACCAAACAAAAAAAGCACCACAACAAAACCAAAAAAACCTCCCAAAACCTCCCGGTTGTTGCTTTCAGCATTTGATTGGCAACTACCATATTTTATTATTTTAGTGAAAAGAAAATTCCATGCCTCTCATGTGGAGGAATCTGCTAACAAAAACAAAGGAAAGGAAATAAAAGAAATCACTTGATTTATCTCATGAAAATATTTCATAAAGCTCTGTTGCTCTGTCCTTCACAAGTTGTTATATAGCACAGGGTTTTAGGGTTTAACACAAACCCTCTTTCACATTTAGCTTTTTTTCCCCTGAAGCTGGTTTAATGTGAGCTATTACTTCTTCCTGCAAACTTCATTTTGCATTCTAATTAGAAGACATGCCAATAAAGCCATGAGAGAAGGATTTTCTGCAGTAGGAATGAGGTAAGCACATTGAGAGTGATGCTGGTGGACCAGCAGCAAATTCCATTTCTCAAGTGAGAGTGAGCTGTGAAAGAGAGCAATTGATCTGGAAAGGGAGATCAAGGTAAATCTGTGTAGGAAAGCAGAGAAAAAAAGACTTGAGGGCATCAAGTGGTTGCTATTGGAAGGAATCTGCAGCAAATGGTGAAGGACTTTGTGCTTTGTGCTGGATGAATAGGAAGAGGCAGCCAATGCTGTGTGCTGTGCTCTTCAGGGTGTCTCAGATCTGGAGTCCTGCCAGTGCTTCTGTAACTTTTGCTAGGGAAGCACCAGCAGCCTTTTTCCAAGGGAAGAAGATTAAAATAGCTGTGTATTTTTACTCAGAAAATTCATTCCGGATACACCCTCCTCTCATTCTGTCTGCTCCTTGGTTTTTTGTACTACTGGTATTGTGTTGGAAAATAGAAAGTTGTTAAATTGTCTTGCTGCTTGTGTTAGGAGCACTTCCTGCTCCAGCCTCCACTACATTGTATTGATATATTGTTGTCTTCTGTGCTCAACAGGTACCTCTGTCCCAAATTGCTTTCAGTGCTGCACCTCCTCCTCAGATCCTGTACAATCCTGCCCAGCAGATCCTGACATACGCTGGGTTCTGTCCTTCCACGGCAACAATTTCTACATATCCATCCTACCCATTGCCTCTTCAGGTACAGTGCAAAAACACACCCCTCTCACATCATCAGGAAAGCATAGGCTGCTACTCAGTACACACTTTGCAGGGGTAGGTCTTAGCTGGATCCCAGCTCCCAGGCTTGTTTGTGGGATGGCTTAGTCAGTGCCTAGTTTTCTAGTCTGTTCTCAGACTTCAGGCTTTCTCTAGATGTCCTTTGGATTCTTACCTGCTGATGAGGTAAGAGTAGTCAAGAGTAGAGAGAGAAGGGGATAGAAATACATGAAATTAATCTGAAAAGATTCATGTAAGTAGTCATGAGGATCTATAGTGACTGTTCAGTCCTGTGTCCCCTGAGAAACAGAAATATGTTGCATTACCCCAATTTCTTATCTGTACTCCAAAATAAACACAATTTTCCCCCTAGATTTCTACTTTTTCAAATAAGTGTTTTCATTTATCTTCCTTCCCCTTCATAACCTTCAGAGGCAGACACCACCAGCTGTCCCCAAGTCAGGAGAGGTTAGTAAGAAACACTGGGATCCACTGGGATGGTTAGTAAGAAATAATGGGAAAACTTAAGTCTATTCCTGGGAAAAAAAATAAAAGCAAGCCACCTCCCTGTATGCATGAACTCATTATGTTGCAGTTCGGGGAGAAGTAATTTCTGCATCAGCATATGAATTTAAAAAATCATAATAAACTTTTTCAAAGGTACAAATTGTGGATGATGGAAGCAGGAATGATGAGGAACAGCCAGAAGCTTAGCTGTCATCTGCTTCCATTGCTTGAGAGCTGTGGGCTGAATCCATTGGTCTGGAGGTCTGAGGTCCTCATGTTCCATCTAAGTGCTTCAAGGTGCTGAATTCAGACCTTCACAAGCCCTGCTCAGATGGTTGTAGTCCTTAATCCCAGTCTGACTGAACACAGGGGTTGTTGCCATGTAGGGATCTTGTACTGCCTGATAATGAGATCAAGTAGCCACCTGTCCCCTGCTGCTACTCTAAGAGGGTCCAGGCTCAGGTCCTGTTGTCCCCAGGTCATGTCTGTGTGGACATCTGGGTTATCCCATGGCATCCCAAAAGGGATGGACACTTAGATGGGGGAAACTGAATTAAGTTTTAGCTGTCCACAGACCTTGCTTGAGCTGATCTACCCTTTAGAGTCACCAGTGGATTAGCTCAGGCTAGAGGTATATGACATTCATTCCTGGTCCTCTGGTGAATCCAGTATCTCATTGAATAAATGCTTGTCAGAGAGGCAAAGTCTATAAAATAAATCAGCCAAATGGCAAAAATAAAGTGTGATAGCAGGAATGCATTTTGAAAGGATGTAACCAGCATTTCTTTTGTTTACTGTGACATGTGCCAACAAAATAATACATCCCTTACTGGTACAGTTCAGCCACAACTAATCTTGGTAACAGGCCTGCCAGCTGGGCAAGTAATGGTCCTGATTAGCTGGGCAGGGACTGGTGGTGATGACAGCAGTTGTGGGTTGTGCCAGTTATTCCTGCTAGAGAAGAACTCACTGCAGAAACAATTCCAGGCAAACAGATGGAAGCAGTGGTTGCAGTTTTAGAGGGGTGTGAAGCAACAACTCCAGAGTAAATAAAACCCCAAGCCAACCCAAACCCACAACAGCTAGGTTTGGAGCTGTATCTAGCAGGTCTGTCAGTGTATCTGCACTGCCTCAGAGAGTTAAAGGACATAAATGAGCCTTCCTATGTTGGGATGTCCCCATTCTCACTCACTAAATCATTGTGTGGTACAAATGCAGGACAACATTCTCCTTGCCAGGAGGGTTTGATCCAGGGCAGCAACCTCTGCTCACATGGAGCCCCATGGAGGAATCAAACACCTTGGTATGGGGTCTGCCAGCCCTGGACAGCTCTAAGATGCCATTGTCCAAGGGCTAGCCCTAGCCCTGGCCCTGGCCTTCTAGATTGGGGCTTAAAATTTTTTAGCAGCAAGGAATATCACTTGCCCAGATTTTTCATTTCCCTTGAAAAAGATCCATGATTATTTTATCTTGTTTTTAAATTCCAGGCACTTTAAGTCACTTAAAGTCTGAACCTGAGGAGAGCTGAGCCTAAGCCTTCAGCTGAACCACATAGACTGGCATGTGGTGGCATATAAGAGGAGTAAAATCCTCACCCTCTTGAAATCAGTCACAAAACTTGGTTTAAAGTAGTAGGATTTTATCCTGAATATTTTTCCCTACATGTATTCTTTTGTTTTAATTAATCCTGCTTGTTCCTAAAGATGGGCTACTTCCCAAGCTCTATTTATTTTTCATGCCTTTTTCAGCCAAAGCCCCATCATAGCTGAGAGCTAAAGAGGGAGACATGCCTACCTGTAAAATACTGTCTTAAGAGGAATCTGCATTTGGCAAATGAATAACACCTTGCATTTATGCAAGAATTATAGCTGAGATTAATTACATCTGAGGTAATTTAAATTTCACAGTGATGCCTGGAAACAGCAGCTACATGTAACATAATCAGTTGGTCAGGTGCTGTGCCTCACCCAGGAAGCAAAGCATCTTTTCCTGCAGAAATTCCTGTTCTGCTGTATTGCCTAGCTGTCTGCACAATGTCTATTAAAAATGACTTGGGTTACAAATGGAATCTGTCTTGTTTCACTAGATACCTTGCTACACTTAAGCAGGTGCTTAAGAACTAAAGCGATTGTGCGGCAATGCATGAGAAATTTAATCATGGGGCTTATTATGTAATACATGGCAAACAACACAAAACTGCAACGGGGTTGCATTATTCAATACTGAAGAAGTTATTTTTCTTTGTCTGATACAGCCTGCCAGCAATTTTCCAGGAACATCATCTACTGATATTTCTTTATCAGAAGAAACACAGCCTCCATCTCAGTCCAGCTCCAGCTATGGTCTTCCCCCAAATGCTCCAGCCCTCTATACACCAACTTACTGCTTGCCTGGAGAAAAGCCTCCACCATATGCACCATAGAACAAATAATTTATTTTAGTAGGTGGTAGGCTTTTATTTTGTTTTAAAGAAACCTCTGGAAACTGTGCTGTGCAGGCAGTTCCCAAAGGAACCCAGCACAGAGTGTGTTACTGCCTCTCTGCTTTTACCCACATCTCCCTGTGAGCAGGGCAGAGCCCTGGAACTGTAAGGGCAGACACATCATCACTCAGTTTGCCTGCAGTCAAATGTAGTAGAACTTTCTGGCTACTGTAAGCATGATATTTCCCTCTCAGTCCACTGCAGAATAGATTTTCTTCAAGAGGAAAAATGAAGAAAACACTCCGGATATGTGTTCTGCTTTCGTAAACCAATATCAAGAGGTTTTAGCCTGTGCTATCTGAGTAGGTAGCTGGAAGCTCTGAGAGTCAATAATTTTGGGTAGCAAGAGTTTGTTTGCTTGTAGTGTTTAATAACTCTTCTGGTGAAAGTGTACCAATAAAGTGTGGCAATTATTTTACAATAAAGTCCACTGTGTATATTTATACAATACCTAAGGCTGTGTATATTTTTAAGGAAAGGAAAACAAAAGAACAGAGGAAGAAGTACCCTACCAAGTAGTTTCCCTTTTCAAGTCTCAGATACAAAGGCTAATTCTACTGGGACTGTTTTAGCTGAACTTTGTGCCAGTCTAGTCTGCATAGTAAAATGTCACATTAATGCACTAAAAATACCATCTCCAGACGTGTATTTTAAGCTATACTTTAGTGTTCAAATTAATTCCTTTCTGGTCAACAGAGCACCACAACCAAAACCATTTTAGGTTAAATGATTCTTATTTATTTTTAAGTTAATCCAAGACATAATGCAGGTATTTTACAATGAATGAAACAGAGTAAATGAAGGGGTCTAATTACTTTTAAAATTTATTTATTTTCTCTAAAGGCTAAGCAATAATACCTTTGGCAGTGCCATTGACAGGAAAAAAGCCATGTCCCTGTTGTCTGCACTCTGCCTTCTTACCATGCACATTAGCTAGAATTCCTTCTGGCACACACCTGCCATATTTTGGGACAGAGGTACTTATGACCAGCATGAAAACCCATCTAAATGCTGCATCTTTTCACTGCATTTTGCTCCTGCAGGAAGGATGTTGGTGCTGCTTGCTCCACAGATTTTACAGTCTAGACAGCAATGAAGCTCTAGAAATTTCCTGAAATGCCAAAGAGTAATACAGGGAATGGAAGGTATTTCTTACTAACATTTTAAGCAGCTGCTCTGTATTATGAAAATATTGAAAAAAACTACACAACCAGCTTACTTGACAGTTTCCTTTGAAAGGAAGTGACACCATTAGATGTGCTTAAAATAGAAAAAAGAGTGATCATCCTTCTACATAATACTTTGCAACTTCCAAGAAATATCTGGTAATTCATGTGTTTTACCTCTATGTATACAAAGCAGATTCAGTACTGATACACATAAGAAGAGAGATTAATTTATATGGACCATAAAAGATACCTTTTGTTCAATTAAGGTTTTTCTGAGATGCAAACATTTAGGCCAGTGAGCAGTGATGAGGTGCCTTGTGTGTATTGCTGACAAGGTGAGTTTTGCAAACGTGGCTGAGAGAAACAGAAGTCAGAGAAGAGACCATTGGTTTTGTTTTAAACATTAATTTAATGCATTCAAAATGCTTATTTCTTGTGCAAATACATACTGTGAAAAGCACAGTCACTCTGATTATTAAATAAGTGAAGCCACATATTTACTTCTATTTATTTGCTATGAATACTACCAGGGGAGCCACCTGGGTTCATTTTGAGGACTCAAAGTCCAGAATAGACTTGATCCCTTTGGGTTGAGCACCTAGACTAAGTGAACAAGCATGAAATCAATGTTTCTCTTGGGTTGAAACAAGTGACTGAGAAAGAATAAAGGAATGCTTATGACAGCTACTGCTTCCTCCAAACCTTTCCCCAGTATGGTACTGTGACAGGGTATTAAAAAATTCACCTTTACACAATCCCTCTTCCTGCCTTTGCACCACCCTCCCCACCCCCACCCCCCCTTCTGTCATTCTCCAGACTGAGAAATTCTGAGTTTCTCTTCTAAACAACATTTTGAGTCAGGGTGCATTGTGGTCTATGCAAAATATGTTCACATACATGCACACATATGCAAAGTCCAGGAGCAATTTCTGCTCTGAATTAGAAAATTAAATGCTCTTGTACACATCACATTTAGTATGGAACTGCAGAGTACTATAATGTACCACAGGATTCACATTTCCAGGACCCAAAATAATTCTGGCTTCATAAATAGTGTCACTTACATTAACACAAAGGTCAGACATGTTTGTGATTCATTTATGCCACATGGTAGTTTTTTTGTGAACTACCACAGAGATTTTACAAAAATACCAGACATGAAACTATTTTGCTAGCATGTTTCATTTGAAAAGAACAAAGTAAAACAGGGCTTGTTTCATCGTCTTGGTTTAAAAATAAGTGTCTTCTGAGTCTGTATTTTTTTTCAGTGGAATTACTCCAAGTTTAATAGATGGGAGATTTTTGTGGTTGAACCCCATCCAGCAGCCCAGCCCCAGGCAGCCACTCATTCACTCTCCCTTGCTGGGATTGAGGAGAGAATCAGAGGGGTAAAAGGGAGAACACTCATGGGCTGGGATAGAGACAGTTTAACAGGTAAAGCAAAATCCACACACACCAGCAAAGCAGAACAGAGAATTCATCCACCATTTCCTGTGAGCAGGCAGGTGTTCAGACATCTCCAGGAAAGCTGGGCAATGGCACGTGAAACAGTGACTTGGGAAGACAAAGACCATCACTCTGACTGTCCCTCCCCTGCCCCTTTTGTCCCCAGATTTATATGCTGATCATGAGGCCATATGGTGTGGGATATGCCTCTGATCACTTGGGGTCAGCTGTCCCAGCTGTGTCCCCTCCCAACTCCTTGTGCACCCCCAGCCCCCTCACTGGTGGGGTGGGGTGAGAAACAGAAAAGGTCTTGGCACTATGCAAGCCCTGCTCAGCAAAGCCGAAAACATTCCAGAGTTATCAACATTGTTTCCAGCACAAGCCCAAACTACAGCCCCATACTGGCTACTGTGAAGAATATCAACAAGAAACAAGCACAGAGCTGTATTTCGGTAAAGGACTAAAATAACCATGAAAAACATACAGCAAAAAAACACTGCAGTATGGACAGTCTATTAAACAGAATATCCTCAAGATTTCCAGCTCTTACTGAAGATACTAATCTAATCTTTCTTGGATACTCCATCAAATCACAAATTGATCCAGAGTCATCAGCCGTAACATAAAGCACTTTCAGGAACACGGTGGTTTCTCTTGATGAACTAAAAAAAAGCAAAAACATAGAACTACTCCTGGGATTTCCTATCCATGAACAGTCTGCCAGTAAGTTATTACTGTCTAGTGGGAAATTTCCTTTCAAACTTGTTCCTGGTCAGACCTGACAGTAGGTCTTCCTCAAAGTATAAGTGAGTAGATCGGTTGAAAGTGATAAAGTTCTGTTCTTTTCTGCCCTACAGCATTAATGCTGATTGATTTGCTCATGATAAGATGTCATGTCTAATGGCTAATAGAGTACCTTCTTTTTTGCTAAATAAAGCAGGGATCCTTGCCAGAAAATGTGCTTGGAATAGTCTTCCCCTTCTTTTTTCTTTTCCTCTGGGACAGTTGTATCTTCACAGTTTGGTCACAGATGTCATCACACATGAGGACTATTAGACTGATGTGTCATCTCTTTATCTGCTTAGGGAAAATGTAACATGACTGGCCAAGAATAATTTATAATAGATCTTGTAGAATTAGACCTTTTTCATGCTAATCCTCTGAAGGATGGTGTAACTTTAGCCACCCAGTACTTGGATTTTGCACTACAGCATATTGCAAGATTACTCAGTTTATTAATTTGATGCAAGACAACGACCAAATAAAACAAGATTTAAGTGACTCAAGACAACCTAGGCAAAGCTCATCCCAACTTCAGAAGGATAGCTGAAAAGCTGAGTACACTTTATGGCTCTAAAACCTTTCCTGCATAAACTCCCACAGATATTCTCACCTCATGCAGTTCAGCCTGGCTAACTCTCACAACTCAAGCCTCTCTGCTCCCAGTAGGCTCACAGTGAAATGAGGCAGCCTAAAAATGCAGCAGCAAAAATATATCATCACCAGATAATATTCTCCAATTCTCAACACCTCATCATTTTCTCCAGCAGCTATTGACACACAAGCCGTATGGCTTTCAGCTTATTGAGTCTTTTCTTCTAAATGTTTCCTGCTGACCAAACTTCATTTTCCATTTTCTGTTGACCAAGAGTTTTTCTAAAGGTCACAACTGAGTCTTCTTTCTGTGGTACCAGAAAGAGAAACTCTAGCAATAAGAATAGTAGCCACCATTTGCTCTGCAGCTGAGAAGATATAAAATACTGATGTAAGCATATAAACCTCCAACCTCCAAAAAAAATTTTAAAAAACTCCAAAACAACAACAACAAAACAAAACAAAACAAAAAAACCCCACCAACTCCCCTCTCCAACAAACAAAAAACCCCAGCCCTTCCCTCTCCTCCCCCTGCCCCCCCCCCCCCCCCCCACCCGGTGTAACCTCCACATCAGGCGTAATCTGAGTCATTGTCTCCAAATAACAGAATACAGAATAATCTCAGTACAGGTAAATTAAAAACTTGTATGCAAATATTTTATTCTCTCATATTTTGCAAATCAGAAAGCAGTGTTTGGTAATAAAAAATAATACAGAATTATTATTTTTCTTCCAGTCCACACTCACATATTACCAGGTTTCCCACATTACAGATAAAACTGTCTTACAGTTTTAAGATAGTATTCACTTTCAGTATATTCTGTAGTTTTGACTTATTTAATATTAGTCTTCTGAACTATTTACAAATATATTACAATCTTTAAACCTCAAAGCAAAGAGTATTTCAATAATCAATCTGACATAAGGATCAGTAGCTTCTACATAACTTCAGTGTTTAAGAGAAACTATACACGCAGTGCAGTAGATCTGAATAATTTATATCTTTTAAAAAAAGAAAAGCACTGAAAGTTTCTGAGTATAAAACTTTTGCATTGCAGTGGTACCTACTGACCCTCCTGGACTGGAGGGCAGGAATGTGAGGTGATGTCACTGTGCCTGTAGAGAGCCTCATCTAAGTCCAGTGCCGTGTTGCTCAGCTTGAGGGTCATGCAGCCGTGGTAGGACGCGGTGACCGGAGTGGAAGTGACAGGAACGTCTGTCGGAAAGGAGAGATAAACATCTCTGACAGCTGCTTTTAAATAAATACCTACCCCACCTAGGCTCAGATGGCTCCCACTGCATTGAATTCAAGTTCACCTCTTTCCATGCTAGGGTTTCTACCTCCCCCTGCCCTCTCGCCAGAAGGCAGGAGCACAATCCCAGACGTGAGGAAAACACCATCTGCTCTGGTGCACAAAAGCCCTTCTCCCAGGCTGAACCCTTCCCCAGCTGCTGTGTGTCTGCAAGGCCTCCAGACCCGGTGAAACCATGAAACTTTGTGCTGCACAACAGCAAGGCTTCACTGCAGTGTCAAAATGTGTTCACACAGCTCCATGTTTTCCCTCCTCCATCTCTGAACCTTCTGCTTTGTTATTGGTGGAGAAGTTAGACTTTTCTCTAAAGCTCTTTGTCTTCAAAATAGCTTCCAAAGTATTATAGGGAGAATTTTATGACAGGAAAGCACTTCCCAAATGCAGCCTGTACCACTTGCTGGACTAATCTTTACCATGATTTTGCTGTGCATGAGCACAGGAAGGTTGCTGGCCTTCATCAGAAAGTGCTGGAATGCATCAGTTGAATTGGTCAGACTAATGAGACTAATTTTTACTGTGGAGATCCACAGTGATGCTCTTTTAATCAGTTTACCAGGGGCAGAAAACAGATGGCAAGGAAGAAGACACTAAGTACAATCCAATAGACTAGAGGAAATTTGTCAGTCTATCTACTAACTTCTGTAATATCATATACACACTGACGAAAACAAACAACAAACCTCCACACAGTAACATAACAACAAGAAAATCTACATGAGCTCTGTCCTCTACCCTTCCCCAAAGGTCATTAGTTTATTTACAATCCAAAGCTGAGCCAATCAAACTAGTTGTGCAATGGAAAATAATGGAAGTCTCAAAGAATATTTAACTTTACAGTGATTCAGGTAGCTAAATAAATCACTTATCTTTACATCGAAGCAAGGACAACTTGAACAATAGGTTGTCCTGTTGACCCAAGATTATATGAAATTTAAAGTGTTCTGCCTGGAGTTATGCAGGGCTGATGTGATCAGATACAGCTCAGACAGAATTTAAGACTGAGTGGGAGAGAGAACATTTGTGGGAGATCTGTAAGTCACAAAGAAATACTATAAATCTCTTCAGCTTCCTGGGGGAGAAGTACCGTTGCTCGGTAGTTGCTTTAATTAATGATGTTATCTATTTCCCATTCCTCCCCATTTACTTAAGTTTATCTGCAAAGGCTGCTTAAAGGAATGCAACACCCCTGTTGTAATACTTCAGATGAATGTAAACTAAATTTTGAGTCAGAAGGAGTTGAAGTTGTGACTTAACAGCTTGAACACTGATCTAAGGAGTCAAACAGATTGCTCTTACATGTGCCACAGGCTGACTGAAAGACAGTGTGGGCTTTTAGATGGATTTGTAAAGGATTAATTTTTTTTTTCTTTGTGTTGTAGCTGTAAATTGTGTGAAATACTTCATTTTCTATTATGACTAGAAATGGATCTGTCTGAAATGTGGCCATGTAAAGATTTGGAAGCCTAGTTTAAAGCTTCCATCACCTGGTGGAATGCATATTTTCTGAAAAATCACTTATGCATCACATAAATAACATAATTTAGGATTTACCAGAACTGAAAAGCCTGTGGAAAATGTAATACATGTCTACATGTTCCCTCTTATCTGTTGCAACTCTAAGTAGTATTTCTTCCACAGCTGCAACATTAGCTGTGCTTGGGATCGGCCTTAGTAAACATCTGAATCCAGAATTCTTTCTTTATTTGCAGCAAATGGAATAAAGACTGAAGTTTGACCACTATACTGCTTTTTCCACAGGGTATGGAAGCATGGAAAAACCAAAAACTATGGAAATGTTTTCAAAATCTGAACGAGCCAAACTCAGATCGGACCATTTGGTACTGTTACTTAACCCAGAGTGATTAATCCAACTGAAGTGCTGAAATGTTTATTTATTTGGCAAATGACAGGGTTTCTCATGCAAGTGCTGGGTTCCTCTCAATGGCAAAAGCAGAGTGCTGGCAGAAATTCCTGTTGCTAAGCACAACACATCAAAGGAGGGGCAGTAGCTAAACCCACAGCAGCCATCTGAGTCTGAGCTGCCACAGCCATGGTATCTCACACTTAGTTCTGGCAAATTTAAACCAGTGCTGCACCCAGCACAGGTAGTCTAAGCAAACCACAGAGAACTTGGGACAGTGACAGAATGGAATGATTTTCTGAGCTATGGAAGTGTCTGCTGTGCATCTGAGAGCTACTTAAAAGAAAGCAGGCAACCTCTCCTGCCTGTGAAATGGCCAACTTAGATAATTCAATCTGAGACTGGAAAATGCCACGTTTGGGATTTCAGCCTTGTTCCTGCCTGTGTGTAAATGTCCCAGAGTATGTGGCCTCTCCCTTTCAGGTGTGACTGGTAGCCATTTGCATCATCAGCATAAAACCTCTTTAAACTCTTGCTCATGGTGGAGACAGCTGCACCATGTGTCCTAGTACATGTGGCAGCTCAGCCACCCTGTTCCAGCCTGATTGCTTCAGCACCTACCAAGAGGCCAACATTTGCACCTCTCCCTTGCTTGGGCAAGTAAGGGCAAGATTTTGTTTAGCTACTGGCATCGTGTGCATCAGAGACATAAGTGTTCCTTTAATAGCATTCCTCAGCAGAAGGGACTGATAAACCTGTTCAGGCAGAACAAGAAACGAATTCCCAAATCTGGCCAAAATTCATGATTGAGGTGCAAGTTTGATCTTACCGGTTCAGAAAAGAGGAGCAAACTGCCCTTCCAGAAGAAACCCTGCTGTTGCTGAAAAGCCAGAGAAACTATAAATGGTGTTAACCCCTTGGTTGCGCCCTACATGCTCTCTGCTGGGAGGCAGTCAGTTAACTGAGTCGTGCTGTAATAAGTTTCAGGAAAAACAACTTGAGGCCCTAGTACTCCCCTCAAGGAGTGCTCCCATGGGTTCATTACATTAATGAAACTTCAGGAACCTGCAGTCCAGCTCCTATGGATTTTACCAGGTTTAAGATAATAACGCAGCTTACAGCAAGCCTTCAGATTAAATCATTCCTATTGTTGAACAAGTAAAAGCTCCTCTTCCTATTTTTGCCTCCAGCTGCCCTCAGAAGGACACAATCATTCAAGGAAAATGCAACCCCAGACCTATTATGTTCCTGCATTGCAGACAAAGCCTGCTCAAGCAGAAACAGAGGAGTCTCACAGCTTGAACAGAAAGAGTTTTCCTAACTCCCAGCTCAGCAAAGTGAGTTGGAAGTCTGTGGTCCATGGTACAAAACTGGAGGCTCACCTGGCAATCCTCCCACGTATGTCTTCGTTGACTGCAAAGAGCTCTCCAAGATGGACAGACTGTCCTCCAGCTCAGAGATGCTTAGTTCACTCTCTCCTGCTACCCCATCTACCCTCAGGGATAAATGATCTTTCTTGAGGATGATGTCTACAGAATGTTCCTTCTTATCACACAGATTTATTGCCAGTCTGGACACAACTGTGTTCTCCAAGGCCACGATGATAAACTGAACAGCAAGGGAAAGAAAGAAAAACAGGCAGTGAGCAGAAAAATATCTAGCTACACTTACCCAGTACCCGGATGAGCCCAGTGTGCCTTTTATTACAAATATTTTGCAGAGGCTCCAGAGAATTAGGCTTATTACTATTGCTGATTGTGTTCTGAGCTCATTTGCATAGATGAAAAAGCAATGAACCAGTGGGACTAATTCCTGAAACCATGTTTTCTCAGACAGAGTTCTTAGTGGGTCTTGCAGAAGTCATTATATTGCACTGGAACCAAACCAACTGGAGCTGCTGTACTATAAATGAAAATTGGCTCATGGAATTCAGTGAAATCCTCCCTGATTTACCCTTGTGGAATGCCAGAATCTAGCCCTTTGTTATAAATGCCATAAAATAGTAGCTTCAACATTCCACCGTAACTGGCCTTTCCCAGCACCTTTCCCACACCTGTAGCCTGTCTCTTGGCTACTTTGGGGCACTTACTGATGAGAATGGAAATCCCTGGTTTATGGCACTAAATAGTTTCTGTGCCAGAAAAATAAAATATGCCTGCATTCAAGATATCAGTTCTATCCTTTATCTAGGCCACACTTGCCAAGAGCTCCTCATTAGCATCTGACACACACCTGTAAGAGGCAGAATTTCAGGCAAGCACTGTTGTTTCAGACCATGCCTTGAACAGGTGGGACAAATAATGAGGCAGGCAGCAAACCTGACAACTGTTTCTGAAAGTGACTTCCAGTTACCAGGAAACAGCAAGGAAACTTCTCTGAAAAAATACTTATTTGTACCTGTTGTTTCAGTTTCTTTGTGGAGTGATAGTCAATCAGAGATAGTGATAAAGGGACAGATGCTTTTTCTGTAACTAGGGCAAACAACACACCAGTATCTGTTGCTGGTCTAATTACAGCATTTACTTCAATTTCCCAACTTGTCTTGGTTTCATTTCCAGAAGAAGGTTGCACTGCAGAAAAAGAAATTCATAGGACAATGTGTCAAATAGGTAAGCTGTTCAATTTCTCCCTGGAGAAGAGCATCTGGAGGGACTGCCACATATTTTTTAATTAAAAAAAAAAAAAATTCAAAAGCACCTGAACATAAAATTGGACAAGAAAATGGCATCAGTTTCCTCTTATTACCTTATGCATTCTGCTGCTTTTCAGAATGTCAAAGAATAACATTAAGCTTTTTTATCACAAAGACTTAGTCAAATTCCCATGGTTGCCAATCTGACACATTCAAAGAACTTCTGCAAGATAGGTCAATCAAAAACCAATTTCTGAACCAGTCTGCCCAAAGATCATTGAGAAATCTAAGTTGAAATTTGACACACAGGAAACATTTCTATGAAAGGCTGTATTAAACTCAAAAATTGTATAAGCACACCACACTTATCACCTACTCAAACTCTTCCTGATCACCAATCTCTCAGAAGTGTGACATATTTTATTTCACCTGTTGAACCCTGAATTAAACTTTCTGGTGTCTTCCTACTGCCTTAGTGCCCTTATAATTTAGCAGGTAATGCAGGCTGCAAAAAAACCTCAATCCTTCTCCTGCAACCTTTCTTCACAGGAGTATTAGCTTTGTTAGTTCACCACATCTTGAAATACAATAATCCATTCTTTATAAAGCTTAGCACTGCAAAGGAAAAAAAAAGCAAAAAAAAAGGAGAGAGAGAGAAAGAAAATAATTGTTTGAAAAAAAATGCAGGTGCTGAAGCCTTTGCTGAGTCCTGCCATCTGCACTTCACCTGCACTTTAGATGCTGCCTTGTCTTTACTTTGCAACATTTGAATCCATGTGCTAAGTAATATGACAGACACCTGGAACTCCCTAATTTACCATGGCACAGCAGAAAAATCCACATAATGCCAAACAGATGGCTCCAGCAGAGCAGGACTTACACACCACACTGAAATAGATGATCAGCATTTGTATGGGTTCAGAAATACTGATAGTTGATTACACAGATAAGCAAATGCAATAACCTAGAACAATAAGATGCCTTTCTGAGTGCTACATTAGTATGGACAAGTTTGACCTGAAACCTGTTATTACTGTATGGCAATTTCATTGGCTTCTGTCAGAGATAGGCTTAGTGCCTTTGTCCCAAGTGTAAGTAATAACACCCCATGATTAAAAGTTAATCCAAGACAATAGAAAATATCAATTATTCTGTCCTCAAGCAGTATGGCTTGCAGCTCTCCCTGTTGAGCAGGAAAAAAATGGTAAGGACTGGAAAAACCTAAGCTGCTGACAGAGAGATGTAAAGTCTCTAAGGCTGAGGATGAGCTGGAGCCAGTCTGGGTGCGAAATGTATTACTGGAGCTACACAGAAAGAACCTAATCCATGCTAGGCATATTTGCACTGGCTCAAACTATCATATATGGGCCTTCCTTCACTAAGAACCACAAGTTTAGTCTTTTCTGCATCAATCAACAGTGAGTCTGGCATACATCTAAGTTTTACACTGTTTATTAACCAGATATGGTTAATGGCAGGACAACAGGCCAGAAATAAAAAATCCCAGCCTACTTACTGTAAGTCAGATTAAACACAGCAAAACCTCGGCCAGGATAGAAAGACCCTCGTCCTGCTACAGCAAAGCATTGCATCTTTTCATTCATCTTTATGGTCTCTTGGATAGAGGTGTCCTCCCCATTCAGCCAGTTCCATGCCCGCATGCAACCATCCAGCCGAGGGTTTATCTAGGAAGATAAAGCAGTATCTTATGCCTCAACTATCGTCCAGTGAAGTGGAATTGGGTGCAAAGGAATACTGAGTTTTATTATGATACTAGACAGTAAAAATCATTTTGACATCTTATGCAATGCAAACCAACAGGTGGCAATCCCAATCCTGCAACACCAAGCAATGAGTGGTCAGTATTTCCCCAGGAAACTCCCCTGAGCTCAGCTTGACTCCACAGGCCAGAAGGGCACTAGCTAGTGCAGGTGCTGATTTGGTTGTATTGATTCTGTAAGCTTCTCTATGTGTTTCCTGTCATTAGTACAATTTATTTCTAAAGCTCTGTAGCTCTACATGGCAATGCTGGAGGCTAACTTAAGGCTGAAAATCCCAATCCCTTTTGTCATTGCAAACAGCCTGCATGACACACAAGACAAACATTGGAGCTGATCACGGTATAAGTTTTTGGGTTCTGGCTCAAGTAGGGGCACCTGCACCACAAGACCAGCACACCACTCTGTACACACCTTACCCCTTCCAGCTTCTAGTTAGGCTATCCTGTACCAAACATCAGCATTAAAATGTGAGTCACTGTGTAAAGAGAAGACTCCTTGCAAAGCCTCTAAATCAGCACCACTACCCCCAATTAACTGAAGAAGAGAGACAATTAAGCGTCTGAGCCAGGATAAAAACCTGAGGAGTTTCTAGCTCTCAATCCTAGATTCTGACTACAGCCTGAGCTTACTGTTTCTGACATGCAGTGGCCCTGAATGACTTTTTGTGAGGCACAGGAGCTGCGCACTCAGCTGCTGCACTCCTAGTCACAGAATCACAAGCTCGTCACCTCATTTAGGAATAAACAGATGCAAATTTGGATTTCAAGGTGCCAACTCTGCTTGTGGTGGACATTCAAACCAGCCTGAGCAGCAGCTATTCCAGAAACACAGCAATCATCCAGTCTCACCCAAGGAATGCCTTAACTTTTATTTATATGCTGTATCTACTTCAATTAGGAGTAAATAAAGAAAAATAAGCTTCTGTTTTTCCTTGGGTCTTACTAAACCAAAACAGCAAACTGTGATATGTTATACATGAAACACAAACTTTGGTTGCAACACAAAACGTGCCCCAGATGTTGGTTCCAGACTTAGCAGGCACAGTGGCACCCTCACACAGCAATGTGCCCACCAACCCCTCCCCTGGGCCACTCATGCTCTCCAAGCCAGCATCACCACTGTGAATTTTGTCATCTGCTCCAGTTTTGCTGTTCCCTAACTCCACAGGTGGGCTACATCTCACCCAAACTTACCAATCAAAAAATCTGGAGTCTCAACTTTGCTATATGCTTAGGCTCCTGCTATAGTCAATGGACAGAAAGCTGTATCCAGAAGGTGATAATTCCACTGTTTCAGGGCAGGTTGAACTGCTCTGAGGAAGGATCTACATTACCCCAAGAGAAGATGAAATCAGGCCCTTCAGGCATGCAAAGGAACACAAGCATTCATGCTATACTTACCGGTAGAATAAGGTCCTTTGTTTTGAAAGGAATGCCTCCTACTGTCAAATTAAGCTGATACACTCCCTTGTCTAGAGTAAACAGGTCCCCTGAGACAGCTATTTTCATAACTGCATCCCTGTTGACCTTTATAATCAAATTTCTTTCAAGTTCCTCCACAGAGATCTGAAAAAGTAAAATTCCAAATTGAATAATTCAGTAAGAAAAGAACTTAGGATCTGCAGTCTCAGCTACAGGACAGATGCCGGTGAAATTCCCAAGATAAAGATCAGACCCCAAACCTCTCTGTTCACTTTTTAAGTTACATTCCACCTTGATAGGTAAATCTACTCTAGAAAGCAGTCAGTGATTACCCTTAATGGTGAAGACAGTCCATCTACTTCAAAACAGCTACGGAAAAATGTGAGTGGGTTAAATACATGACTTTTGTAGGTTGCTTTATTCAAAATGTAAGTGCAATAATGAGTTATTAATGAGAAATTTCCTATTGAAACTGAATGTGAAAGGAAAAACTGGAAGGACAAACAAAATGTCTTTTGTTAGATCAGTGTAAAATAATGTAGAAACCTCCCAGACCCAGTCTTTGAATGCCAACCTCTTCAAAAAGTACCACAGATGATGTAACTTTTGAGAGGGTAATAAAAATGTGTAGTAAGCAATAACTTTTCTCTCAAAAAATCATCTGCAGGTTTTCCCTCCATGTCTATGAAAAGCTACTTCTAGGAAGTACTTCTATTACCACTGAAATGTTTAAAAAATCATTATTTCGATTATGACCAGACTGCACAGAGAAGCACTATAGAGCTTCTGTGGAGGGAGAGAAGGTGAAGCCCAAAGCTGATGCAGCAGACTGCTGAACAGCAGCCGAGATTCTGCTGCTGGGACATAGGTCCAGCTACCAGTGGGGTGTTCTGTGGCTGTAGCAGAAGACAATCCCAATCTTCCTGTAGAGAAGAAGAAAGGAACACATCTCCACTATTTCATAATCTTTTTCCCACTCTATGACAAATACTCCACCTACTCACTCTTCATCTGTACAGCTCCTGGGACACCCAGATGCTGCAGTGAGCTGCTCTACAGAACCAACTATCTATTTCAGAGGATATTTAGATATGCCCTTCCCTCTCTCTGCTAGCAGGCCAGGTTCTCTCTGCATTTTGACTAGCTGTCCTGAAATTGCACTCATCAGCCATTCTGAGCTCTTGCTCTGTGTCTGTAACATAAAGGAGGGTTGAGCAGGTTTGTACCTGGGCACTCCCTTTGGAATGCAGTCTTCACTAATGAAGATAAAGTGAATTTGATAGTAGAAAAGATTATTCACAGACTTTGCTCTTCTCATGAACCTTTTTTCTTTTCTTGTGGACTCCAGTGCAATCTGGTTTATACTCCTACAACACTGCACCTGATGTGTTGCCCTGTGCCATATCCTACAGGACAGGAATTTATTTGTCTGGAGCTTGCTTGTTTAAAGTAGCACCTACACTTCCAGACTGCATTCCATGGAGACACACGAGCCAGTTTCAAACAGGGTTTTATTGGGTATTGGATGGTTGTAAAGCCCATTCAGTGTGTGGGAACACAAGCCCACAGGTCCTGGCAGCCACAGCCCAGCTGGCTGAGCTACACAGGCTGTGTAGCCAAAAACTCACAAAGACACCTCTGCTCAGTGTCATGGTCACCACTGCCCTAATGCTCAGGGCTACAGAGTGCCACAAGGAGCTGGCAGAGACCATCTCCCTGCTCCTGGCACAGACACTGGGCAGACACAGAGCAAATGGGAAATGGGAAAAGCTGGCTGCAGCAGTGCCCATACTGTGAAGAAATATGGCTACTTACAGGGCCACCAGAAATTCATGGCCTTCTCAAATTTTATTAGATTGTATAGGAAGTAATAACATTAAAAAAAAAAAAATCTGAGTTGTTAGCTGCATCTGATCTTTAATACAAGCAAACCCAAATCAGTGAAAACTTCCATTAGAGAAGGGGTTAATCCCTGTGGGAATTCTCAACAGATCTCTGTCTAGGAAATTATATTCTGCCTACTTTACAATGCTCTCTGGCTGTTTAAGCTCTTGCTTCTTATATTGAAAGCTTAACAGCTGGTGCACCACCATCACATAAAAACCAAAAGAAGCATTTAGCATCCTACTCCAATTCCCTACTCTTGTGGCAAGGAGAAGCTACTTGCTGCCTGCCACCATGGCTTAGGGACATTCAGGAGGACAGTTTCATAGCTAAGGGTTCCTGTATGGTTAGCCATAAGGGCAGTCAGCTTTGTGTTTTGGATTCATACCCTGGATGGCTCATAGCACATAGGCAGCTTGTCCACTGTCTGCTGAAAAGCAAGTGGACAGCACTGAAAAAGGACAGACCCATAGTCAGCTGCAGGGTTAAAACCAAATACCAATCTTGTGATTGCTTAACTTTCAGCCCTGACATTTAACAGTACAGGTAAGTTATTATTTTTGCTAACCAGACTGTGTCCTCAGAGCAGTACTAAACTGAACACTGAAAATAAGACAAAATGATGACTGTTTTTGGAAATGCAAAACAAACAGAAGGAGAGTGCATTCTCTAGTATCATAGTTTTATATGTGCCACTTCATCCAGCTGGACTACACAGAAATAACCACATTAAAAGTCTTTTCTGAGGTTTGCTTGTTTGTGTTTTCAATGCTGGTTCAACGCTCATTTCAAAATATCTTAGGAAGAATTAAACCAGAGAAAATACCTAGGTAGAAATATTGGCCTGAAGTTTTGAAAATGCCATCATATTTCCTTTAAAGTATGCAACTTTTGCTCAAGAGATGAGAACATTGCTGGTGCTTTTTAATATATTTTGCTTTTAAACACTCATTGTTTTTCCATCTGCTGGAAGTTAAATAGTAAAATTGCTGTTTTCTCACCACCTATATGAAGTTCTCTCCAGTATCCAAAGTCCTCTGGTTAAGATCTAACCAAAACCAAGGGCTTGATTCTGTGCATACTGAAGTCCAGACTAAAGCTCATAACTGCACTTGAGCCTGGACTGTGACATCTGAAGATCATTGGGCTTGTGCTTCATAAAAAGTGAGGCTACAAAGTACACACAAGTCCATGCTTAAAATGAAATGTGTGGCTACATGTTTTATAATAGGAGACAGTAAAAAGACATCCTTAAACAGGATTTCCTAAATTAAACACCAGAGAGAAAAATGGAGAAATGCAGGAGAGGATAAAATGTAGGAACATATTTATAGTTGTATCACTCAGCCATATAGATTAAATTGCATTTAGAGGTGTGGGACACTAGATGTCAAGCAGAAGAGAGCCAAGTATCTCTAGGGTGAAAGCAAGAGATAAGATAATACAGCAGAGAAAGGAGAAATCAACAGCCCTCCAGCACACCAGGCAAGGTCCCAGGTGTCAAAGATATAAACTATGAAGTCAAGAGACTAAAGGCTCCTTCCTCCTGCTGCTGTTCATCCATGGGTAAATCCTTCTGCTTTGGGGCAGTATCAGCACTGCACAGTTTCACTTTGGGAGACAGTCACCAGAATTACGGCCATTGACCTGCTCCAGGCACACATTCCTGTGCCAGGACTGCATGATGCTCTCTCCTCTACTCCTGCCATACTATCCATGCCTCTGGCAGCTGCCCAGCCCTGTGCAGCCCACATGCAGGGCAGCACCCCTGGCTGCAGGGACACCTCTGCCCCCACCCCATCTGTGTGGGTCCTGCCCACCTGCCCCACACAGCACCCCCACAGCTTGGTCTGTACTGTCCCAAAAAGGCTTGGGGAAGGATTTCTGGGGGATTTACACAATCCCTCAGAAAACACACAGGGTGCATTTCTGCAGCCACTCAGCCAGGCAATTTCTTGGTTAGGATCATACCTGGGGATTAGAGCCCTGACCCTGATAGCTGGCAGGAGACATTTAATTCTTGCCTAAACATGACACTTTTATCATAGTGCCTTCTCTCCCTGAAGAAAGAAAACACATTTCAGCTGTATCCCCCCAGACTAATTATGGGGTAGTTTGTAACAATCTCATAATGAGGTCTGGCACTTAACAAGTATATTAGCTCCTGTGTTAAATGAATTAGCTTGATGAGTGCTGATTTTTGTGACTTCCAAGTCACCCCAGTGGCATCCACTCTGTTTTTCACATCTTCTGTCACCATCCTCTCTTTGCAGGCAATTACAATTGTCATATTTCAAATTAGCAGAACAAATCTTACCATAAAATTCAGTAGGAACTGGCTTGAAGCTATTCCTATATGTAAAGATATAGCATGTCACACATTTTATCTACAGCTTCACTGAACCTCTACAGTTCTCCATTTGGAATCTAAAATTGTTTCACTGACATTAAAGGAAGTGCACCAAACATCATGTCATCTGCTAGAAACATTACCAAATATCAGTAGTTGATAGTGAATGTATTCAAGGATGTTTTCATTTATTAATTAGAAACAATTTTTTCTCACCTTGCTTATTTCTTTAATGTATAATTTTGAGGTTTTATATACTAAAAAATGTAAACCAGAAAATGATTCACAGTTACCAGTATCTGCATTTGTCTCGTATGTGAGTTAGCTGAAAACTTCCCACCCACTCCCCAAGAGGCACATCAGCTTAAAAGTTAAAAAGAACCAATTAAGTAAGAAAAAATTAAAGGAGAGGAAAAGGCAGAAGTGAGAAAGCATGTATAAACTGCCCATCTAGTGTGGATCATACTGCAGGATGTTTTTCATGATCCTGGCACAAATGGCAACAACTGTAACACTCCCAAAATCACCAGTTGATGTTCTGTGAGAGTGCCAAGAAGAACATGAACCCTTACAATCCTCACAATCTCATGAGATTGCTGGGATGATGATATCAATAAAAAGATGCTTTAGGGGTTGCAGTGGTAGCACTGGGTTGACAGTTGGACTTGATGATTTTAGAGGTCTCTTCCGACCTTCTTTGGAATTCTATGACTCTATAATACACCCCAATATCTTTACAAGAGAAACAGTCTATTTTATATATAAACAGACCTGAAGACTTTATAAAAAGTATAGTGTAGCATAAAAATTTTGTCAAGGCCTCAGAAAATCTGAGTTCCTTC
Source organism: Zosterops lateralis (assembly GCF_965231275.1). Taxonomy (NCBI): domain Eukaryota; kingdom Metazoa; phylum Chordata; class Aves; order Passeriformes; family Zosteropidae; genus Zosterops; species Zosterops lateralis. The sequence goes on from NC_139763.1 coordinate 27,205,200, forward strand.
CCTCTGACTCACTTCCAGCATTCAGCCAGAGGGCATCTTCTTGAACTGTTGTGAAGTCATCTTAGCCCTACTGCATCTCAAAGGCACTGTTTGTGCAAGTGGTTGCTCTGGTTGTGCAAATTAGAGATGCAGTCTATATTACAATGGATATAAAGTATAATTCAATTTATTAGGAAAAACATCCTATTCTTCTCTTAGAATGTATAACACACTGGCAGGCATTTAATGGATAGATAGGTTGGAAAAGCATTTCCCCATGAATATACGAGGTTTCTCTGCACTTGAAGAATACATCCCAAACAAGCCAAGAAGGGGTAAGACCTGGGCAGGGGTCTGTGCTCACCGTTTGCCACATGCCATGGTTGATGAGGGGTCCGGTGCTGGTCACGCGGCCGATCCCGTTGTATTTCAGCTGCAGCTCCAGCCGTCCTTTGCGCAGAGCCAACACTATCCATGTGCTGTCTTGATGGCCTCCAGCAAAGAAAAGGATACCTTCAGGATCAAAGGTTCTAAAGTCGAACTCAGCCACAAGTCTGACCGCACAGGTGCCAAGAAATAAATTAGTTATGCAGAGTTCAAAAACCACAGAGTACTTTCCATATAGATAGCATCAATTCTAGCAGCTCTAAAGCTCTGTTAAAACATACTAGCTTTTAATGCACTCCTGAAAGCTTTAAGATGTGAATACAGCTTCTAAAGCATCAAAAATAAAGATGCTTCAGTAATTATTATAAGTATGATAAGTAAGTATTATAAAGATTACTTCAGTAATTATCCTAGCAGCTCTGTGGTCAAGGCTGCTTTTCTTAATTACTGGTTTAGATAACATTTAGCCTTACAGGACCTCATAATCCAAGGAAATAATGAGGGATGTAGGGTCAATTATCATTGTAACAACTCCCTTGCATGCATCAAAGCCAGTCAGAGCATTTCACTGTCATTCTAAATTGCCCTCACCTCGTCAGTTGTTTCCTTTTGAAGCGCAGCCTGATAACAGGAGTGCCGCTGAACATCCTCCCCAGGTGCAAGGATTTAACACTCCTTCCAACAGCAAAAGGCACACATGGTATGATGTTCTATAATCAAAACACATTTCTGAGTGCTTATTCTCTCTCCTCACACATCAGAAAGAGAATCAGAGAGTGCTGTAAAGTAAAGGTCTGTTTGCAGTTACAGCAATGAACACTGACATACCTCACATGTATTCATGTCCTGGGAAAGTTTCACTCCCCCTCTGCCATCACAATGACAGGTGTAACTCCCTGGTGAGTTGACACAGGTCTGTTCACAGAGCTTTTCTTCGCATTCATCTATATCTACACAGGACCAGCGAAGAAGAGAGACAAAAACACTGAGTTTGTTTAAACATGACAGAACTGAGGGAATGGCCTGAAGTTGTGTCAGGGGAGGTTTAGGTTGGATATTAGGAATAGGTTTCTCGCCCAGAGGGTGGTTGGACACTGGAACAGGCTCTCCAGGGAAGTGGTCACAGCACCAAACCTGACAGAGTTCAAGAAGTGTTTGGACAATGGTCTTGGGCATATGGTGTGACTCTTGGGGATGGTGCTGTGCAGGGCTGGGAGTTGGACTCTATCCTTGGATCCCTGTGGGTCCCTTTCAACTCAGCTTATTCTGTGAAATCTATTTTCACAGACAGATTCCAGCTGCCCAAAGATATACAGCAAGTCAGTGGGAAGGCTGGAAGCAGAACTCAACTACTTGTCTGCTGGAGCAGAGCCCTGGGCTTCAACTTCTAGACAAGACTTCCTCCCTTCAGGCCCCTTCTGTTAGGCCTGTACTGACTGGCTCCTGCTCCTTGCAGTCAGGGACTGCATATAAACCCTGAGTTTCTCATCCACTGTTTTCTTTTCTTTTTTCTTCAGCTATTTTTTATCTTCTTCACAAACAAATGCACACTGTGACAGCCCACAGGGATCTCTTCCGGCAGAATTTAACACATAATGCCCAACAGGACTGGTTGGAGTGTGATTTGAGTCCTTACGTTAACTTAGACAAAAGGCAGGGAACAATGCTGCTTTTGGAATGCTTTCAAAACTTACTCTGTTGAGAAAATTTGTGGCAGTGTAGCCAGAAGAACTGTGCATGGTTTCAGTACATATTAAGTTCCTAGTTCAGAGTAATACCAAAAGACAAGTTTTGATAAAAGAGCTACTGCTTTGTAACTTTTCCTGTCCTATGAAGAGAGACAGCAACATGCACAGATGCTTCTGAGCTTTCACCAGACCTTGCACTTTTTAAAATTTCAAGAAATCTTACTGCTTTGGCTCATACAGCTTGATTCAAGTCATCAAAGATGACTGCAAATTCACTGAACTCAAAGGTGACAGCAAGCTCGATGAACTCAAAGGTGACCGCAAACTGCAAACTCACTCCCAGCTAGGGAAAGGGAACAGAACTCCAGTCCAGTGTAAGCAAGATTAAAAAAGAAATAAAAGAAGCTTTTACTGAAGTCTAAAACTAAATTTCTGGGGTTCTACAGATTTAAATGATATAACAAATGCTAACATATTTCTTGAGCTTACCCTGACAAGTTTTTCTCACGTCATCGTACTTGTAGCCTGCATCGCAGAGACATTCATATGAGCTTAATAAATTTTTACAATGAGCTTCTCCACAGATGTCTGCTGATGTTGTGCATTCATCTATGTCTGCAAAACAAGCAGTTAAACAACATGACTTCAGAGGAGTATAATCACTTCACTGTTCACATGGAGTGAGCTTAGGGAAAGGAGATCTCTGTGTAATTTTGGAAATTGAAAAAAATAGTATCTCTAAGAATCTACTTTTAGGGTTAGCTAGCTATAAGAAGTGACTTTAGGCCTCAAAAATCAGTTGGTCTTTTTTAGCTTAAGCCATTAACCCCTGTTGTAAAAAGCAATGCAAAGTAAACCAGGTGAAAAACTGTAAAACAAAGCAACTACCACAAAACCAAAAAGTCCCACCTTCCCCAGTCAGGGGGGCTAAAACTGCAGGTTAAAAAAAGCAGCAGGCAGAAACTTAGAAGTGGCAGCATGAATTTTGCCAAAATGCTGAAGGAACACTCAGCCTGTGGCACTTCAGAGATTTCTGTTATGTGTCCTCAGACAGGCAAACAATAAATTTTCATATATTCACAAAGCTAAGACCTAAATCTGCTGGTCTGTAGTGGTAAAAGAGGATTGGAGCAGCCCAATTTGTCACAGAGAACAAACCATGCCAGAGAGATGTGGGGTTTTGCCATAATGAAAGGCAATGAACTGGAACTGGAAGTCCATAAAAAACCTGAGTGTTTTCCTCACATGGTAACTAATACTCTGCAGAATCCCACTGTTGACAAAACATTTCAGTATACCTAGAGTTTAATATTTACTTTTGCTTTCTAGTATGTGTTAAAACTACAATTACACATTACTCTTGTTGATTTTCCCATGTATGAGTGAACTGGCTGAGTACCCCATGAAGCTTTGCCAACAAATCAAGATGAGGGAACTTTTGTGTGTATGCCCATGATGACAGGAACAAACATAAAAAAACTCAAAATGCGATGATAAATCTGAGCTATTAATAACCACACCTGACAGTAATGTTGGCAGCTGGAAGTCACACATTGAAGCTACAGAATGCTTATATAATAGTGCTCACAGTGCTCTAGGAGACTGTACTAGGGTATGGAACAAATGTACATACACAGGAAAACCAACACATCTGTGTTTGCCCCTTGTCATCCACTTGTCCATGCTGACTGGTACCAGAGGACAATTCAAAAGTGAAGTTGGCTCTTCTAAGTTGCTGCTCCCATTAGAAAGGGATCAGTCATCACTTTTTAGAGTGGAAGTGACACAGAAACAAAATCTTGCTCTTTTTCTTTTTGCTGGTAGTATTAATAAGTTGTTCAGATCATGTATGCAAATTATTTGGAAATATGTCATCATATCCATCTCTAATAGATATATACCTGTTTTTTCATAAGATGAACATAACTTTAACAGCACCTATTGTTGAGCTATTGAGTCTGTCTCAGCATGCAGTTTCTTAACACTTTTAAAATCTCAGTTGCTTAAGTTTTGGTTATGTAAATTCATTCAACAGTTTCAATCACAAACTTCAGGTCCTCACTTTCTGTTCTCAGCTGGTATGTAAAATAGCTGCCAAACTTTGCTAGGCCCTTTCTACACCTATTAATTTTGAGTTGCAGTGAATTTAGCCATCTGTATCTATCTGAATTCATTAGCTGCTGCACACATCCAAATCTAAAAAAACAAAATAAGAAATGCACAAAAGAAAAACAAATGGCTTACATACTACAACACTGTGAGACTGGAAAGAATCATAACAACACATCTGGCCAGCACTTCCTCCTCTCAATGTTAGGATATGAGGACTGATCAACTAAACCAATTTAGCACAATCCAAGCCACAAATCCTCTGTGAATCACGTCTGTGTTATGCTTTTGAGAGCATCACGGTCCAACTGCTGACAAGCCCAGGCATGTATACTGGCTGGAGGACCCAGCAGAACTCCAGTGGAGTAAAGCTAAGAGAAGCTACCAGCAAGTTTCTGCCAGGCTAGGGAGCAGACCAGGACTGCTCAGGGCAACCCAGCTCTCCAAAACACAGACACAAGTCACAAAGTATCCCCCCTGAAGCAAACTGAGAGTCCCAGCAAAGCTTACCTTCACATATTTTGCTGTCTTTAAGAGCATAACCACTGTAGCATGAGCACCGGTAGCTGCCTAGCTTGTTGAGGCAGAGCTGGTTACAGCCGCCGTTCTGCGTTCTGCATTCATCAATATCTACATCAAAAGAAAGTGTCACAGTCAGCCTTTCACATCTGTAAATAATCTACAGAGTGAGAGTGGAATAAGCATTGGGAATGAGAAAGACCAAACAAGAAACAGTATTACAGATGATACAACATAGTGATAACAAAAAGCACACAAAGATTTCATTCAAACATTTCATTGCATATAAGCTCAAGTTTGTATAACTTCCAAAAAAACCCCCAAAAAACCAAGGGAGAGAGAAGGATCTGTAACTAAATAATATCTCCTTCACAGCTCTGAGAATACATAAAAGTATCTTTAGTCACTGTGGAGGCAAAAAAGCTTGTTTGCAGAAGTAAATTAGTTATGCATTTTATATCATATCTAAGTACTAAAATTATGCTATGGCTAGTAAGTTCAGGACAGAAGCTTTAAATAAAACAGGAACACTATATTGTTACTATACAACTCATGAGAACGCAGGAAGTTCCAAGTTCACACCTGCTGAACATTGTGAGCTTAACTGTGCCCCACTGAAGTTGGCAGCAAAAGCCTGCAAAATCCAGCAGAGCCTGGGTTTCACCCTCAGTCTACCCTACCTGCTCTTTATGTCCTGATTGTCTATGGGACTCCAGTTAGCTGATGGGTAGAAGAGCATGTCATGGCATTTTATTGGAAAGTAAGAAAATATGCTTCAGACTGATCAGTGTCTGAGCTCTCAAAGCCAACTGGATACTGACTGGCCTGCTTTCTGAGTTGATTAAATAGGATGCTTGAGTGAACCTATAAACTCATCTAAGTATTTACATGAGAAGGAAAGGCTTGGATCTCCTGCTGTCTCAGTTGTCACGATTCCGGACTGTCTGGATATGATTTCTAGTCATCACTTACTATTGGCAAGCAAAAGAGCATTGGCCCTGACAAAAAGCTTTGCAGGCAAAAAAAAAAAAAAAAACAACCCAAAACCAAAACAAAACAAAACCAACAAAAACAAACAAACAAACAAAAACCAACAAAAAAAAAAAAAAAAAAAAAACCCAAAAACAAAACAAAACAAAAAAAAACCAACCAAAAAAACCCCCAAAACACCAAAGAAACCAGAAAACAAGAGGAGAGAAGATAACTTGTAGAGAAAGCTCTGTGGGCAGCTGGAACTTCTTGCACAAATAGTTTCTGTCTGAAATTCTCTTTTGAGGTGATAGAAATACACCAATGGAATATGTGTGATTAATTGGACATGGAATGAAGTCCTACGAGCAAGGAGGCTTTAACAGACTAATTTTATCAGTTTGTGTGTCATCAGACAGACCTCAGCTTGCAGACTGAAGGTCATTATTCCCACTGCAGCGATGCTAGATGGGAAGATGGGCCAGCTTCTCTGGCTCTGCGGTCTGTGATCTGTTATACCAGGGTTCACAGCAGCAGCTGATGCAGTTCTGCTTGAAAAGCCATTACTATTCTATTTCTGCTGCTGCTTTCAGAGGGGTGGAGCAGAAAGCTGGAGAGTAACTTCTTGGATTACCTTGCCAAGACCAAGCTGAGCTCCACTAGAGTAATTTAAAAATGTTGATGTGAAAAAACTACCTGTTTCCCAGAAGGGTAAAAACACAACCAATGTGTAATCCAGGTTCAGGTCTGTGACTTTTGAATCATGCATCACAGTAACAGTGACCATTTGAGAATACAAAATATCTTTGTTACAAGAATAAGGAAATGAAATTACCTTTTTCACATTTTTTTCCCTGCCAGCCACGCTTGCATTCACAATAGAAATCCCCCTTGAGATCCTCGCATTTGACGGTCCCTTCTTCATGACAAGGATTGGGAGAACACTGGTTTGGCAAATCTGATTTACACAAGGAATAAAAAAACCAAAACAAAACAGAACAATATATTGAAGTCACTGACAACCAGGTGTTTCACTCCCATTAGAAGATGGGAAGCTTAAACAGTACTGGGGAATCACTCAAAAATACTTGCACCTAGCAAAACTATAAGCTAATTCTTAGTGCTCACTAATGTTTAGTGCCAAACAAGCTGTGCCACAAATTTTGCTAGAGCACGTGCAGTGGAATTCACTTCATTGTAAAAGGGAATGAGATACCACCCCCATATCTGAAGGACACATCACGGAAGGAACAACTCAAAGTACCTTATTTTTCTACTCTCACTAATTTTTGAGGAAAAAAAAAGCAGTATCAACTAAAGTACTCAAGAAAGGATGGGTGCTCTTTTCAATCACTTTCGGTAGTTCAACAGAGGATCTTACCAGGGCTGATAGGTTTCTGGCTAACAAAAGTTTATAAATGAATGTTTTGTTAGATTTTTCTATTACATAGAATGAAATTAAAAAAAGGAATACCCATATATCAACAGCCAAGGAATAGCAAACCATTAATCCAGTTTACAAAGACCACAATGTTCCTATGGGGATCTTTAAGCCAAGTTCCGGGATTTGGCAATGAGTTTTCTCATTGGAAAGAAGCAGGGAAGTAGTCACCACACTTTGGGAATGACTGGAGGAAAAAAATCTCAAAGTATCATGTAACTACTCACCGGCTGTAGCCACCTGTCCAAATTCACCTACCCACTTACCTGCACAACACCCAGTGACAGTGCTTCACAGAGGTAGCTAAAGGAAGGATGAGAGCATACCCTTGTTTCCACAAAAAAGTGAGCTGGTAGCTATCATGCAGTAGTAACCTGTTGACACCAGTGCTCTAGATCAGTGGTCTTCAAAAACATGAATGTATTAACTGTTTCCACAACTTTAACCAGAAGGAACAGTGCAGAATCTCTTTCTGCAGATTGCAAAGCTCACCAGTTCAAGAGCCTTTTTTTTTTTCACGTACCTCTCCCAAGCATTTAAAAGTGTCCCGTGTATACACATTAAGTGAGCAGCAGCAGAAAAGACCTGCACTGGTTTCCATGCACTGGTTCTGCTGAGCCCAATACTCTTGATACTCTGAAACTTGACTTTGTAGTATGGTAGGGAGGTTTTTAGAAGAAGAACTCCTTGTAGATTAGCAGCCCCATGAGACTTCTCAAACTAAGAAAAGTTAAGACTCCTACTTTTATCAGGATTATTTTACTTCTACCTGTCTCTTCTTAGCTTCCTCTGTGTGATTCTGTCACTGTCTTGATGAGCTGCTTTGAAAGAACTTTAACACTTCTGTGAGTGCAGGCAGTAGCAGCTCCATTTGATGTCTCATAAAGCACTGAACAGCACTTTTTGTTTGCACTGACTGTCTTGGATTTAAATCTCAGGTGGTTGAGGTTGGCAGGCATCTCCAGAGGTCACTTGTGCCACCTCCCTGCTCAAGCAGGGACACCTGCAGCCAGTTGCTCAGGACCATCGCCAGAAGGTTTTTGATTATCCCAGGGACGGTGATTCCACAAGCTCCTTGGGCAATCTGGGCCAGTTCTGGTTCACTCTTACAGTGAAATAGCATTTTCCAATGTTCAGATGAAACCTTCCAGATGTGCAGGGCTGGGGCAAAGCCACAGCCAAAGAGGCCAGGCCACACAAAATAAAACATAGCTACATGGGCTGTCTTAACATCCACCTGCCAGAACAGCTCCCAGTAAATCACTGCCCAGCTGACACACTTCTGGAGGTGGAGGAGCTGGGAAGGAGAGGCCACGTTAAGGTGGCAATGAGCCACAATAAAGTAAGTCTGTCCAGGATCTTCCTTTTCCTAGACGGATCAGAATGTGTACATTAAACAGAATGATTTAGGTATAGTAAACCAATTTTTTTTTTTAGTAGCACACACCAACTCTCCTAAATATGGCAGTATTTTCAGTCATTTGATAAGCAAATCAAGTCAACAGGGTTATGCACAACCTATCTGATATATCCACAAGTTTTTGATTCTTCCCCTTAGACTGGATTCTGACATGGCTTGCAGAGCCAGATGGTAATAGTAACACTGCCCAGCAGGGTAACAACCCATGGAATAATCCATGGATATCAACTACAGAGATTTCTACCACATCAGCATTGTCAGCTCCCTCCTGTCACGAGAGTTTGAGAATGTAAGACACACTCTTATACTCTTCTGGTGGCTTCACAGTTGTGTAATTCTGCTGGCTTCATAGAAGGTGCTCCTGACTGAAACCATTGCAAAAGAAAAAAATGGAGCTTTTGTTTCCATTCATCTACATGACAGATTTTAGTAAAGCTGTTACAAGTAGTGATGAGCACGACCTTTTCATGTGCTCTTGAGCTGTGCCTGATAGTACTTATAAAGCTCATAAGTGCAGACAGAGAATAGAACAACCAATGCCATCTCTGAAAACAATACTTTGCTTATGCTTGCTGACTGTCACTTTCAGTTCACTACCTTGTTCTGAGAATTTATTTTTTTGATACCCACAAAATGATCCATATTGAAACTTCACAAAATGCTAGGCTGTAAATAATATTACACTAAGTAATTTAATAGTAAAAAGCAGGCACATGTGACCTAACAAAAATCTCATTGTGTTTTCTAAGGCCACGTGAAGCTTCATTCCCCAAAAAGTCCTGTAGAGTTTTCCAAAGCTTTGCGGAACCAAATCCTTAATTCCTAGATGACCTGCAGGATCTCTTTTAGAAAGAGATCCAGATATGCAGAGAAAGTGTAGGTATCTGTGTGGTAAGCATCTATTTGCAAAGCAATTATACCCATTGCAGTCAGTGGAGATAGCACAATAAACAGAGTTTGAAGAAGGACTTGGGCCTCCCCAGAGCAGACACAGTTTGGTTGGGGTAATCCCTCTAGAAGCAGAGGAGATTAACTCTCTGCTAGCTCTGATGGGAATACTGCTCATATAAGCATCCGTGCTGGAAATACCTACTTTACACACTGAATCTGGAGCTGGATCCTAGCTGTAACATGATCTCAAGAGTTTATGAAATTAGGAATCCTCATATATTCTGTCTAAGATGTCTAATCACTGTCATACTTAAAATTTCTACCTTATTTCCAGAATAAATTAGTGCAGTTAATCACCCTCCAGCCCTTAGGCTGTTCAATATCTTTGAATGACACCAGGTTAAAAGAACCTTCCACAACCTTGTTTTGAGAAGAGAAAGGCTGTTAAGAAACAAAGTTTAGAAGTGTCTTGCAGGCACAAACCCATAGAGCTATATAGTCTTCTGGTAGCATCTGTGAAAAATTAGGAGGCACACTAGAATTGGCCAAGCACAAAGCCTGTCATTCTTCCAAGCACATTTCAGGCTCCTTCTCTGTTACTTCTCCTGTGAATTGATGACAGCTAGCCAAAACTCAGCCATTTAAAAACCTTTTAATATTTTAATGGGGGAAAATATTATCATTTTCTTTCCAAACCACTGCATCTGCAATGGGCAGAAATCCCTAAAAACAATTATTCAGCTTTTATTTTTTTCAGATTTTTTCATCACTACCCTTTAGACTTTCATTTCTGAGACACTAATTAGCTGTTTGGAACAATGTTCCCAGTCAATATCACCATTTTCAGCAGAAACTCCTGCTTCTTTGTTGTGTCATATGCACAAGTAAATGTAAGCACTCAGCCTCATGTCCCACTTTGGACTAGCTGGCATACTGCAGCCAACACAGGTACTACAGGTCTGAGAATTCCCAGTTCAAAGGAGTCAACATCCATAAGTGATACTGCTGCAATATGTGAGGGAAATTCTTCACATACCACTTATTAACCTTGGAATTAATTCTTCAAAAAGCTTGTTTTAATGCAGTATATAAATTTGAAAAGTTGACTAAATACTGATCTTACTTTGGTAGCACTTTTATGAACAGATGACTAATTAAACTTGATCACAATAAAAGGGCTAAAAAGAAAATCAACACACATAGATCTGATTTTCTCCACATTTGAACTGCTCATAGGACATATTTAGAATACTTATGCAGTCTTCTACGTTTAGCACTGTAAAGCTTCAAAAGGCAACTCGAAATGTATTAGAAGAATTCATTAAATTCTCTTCTCTAGTGTTAGTGAGGGAGAAAAAACTCTTCACCCTCCACAAAGTTATCAGTTTGGCTTCAAAACTGATTTGAGGTTTTAAAGGTAGCAATATTCAAAGCATAGTCACATGATGCATGAAACTGATCTCTTAATGGAAGAAGGCTGACACAAGCCTGGCTTGACTTTAAACTTTTCTTGAGGTTCCTTAATGGGGTGAGCCAAAATTAGCATTCAAGAGAATAGAAAATGGGGGGCCACACATAGTGTGCAGCCTTATGGTACCTCCTATTTCTAGTCCCTCTTGTTTCTCATATTATTCAAACCTTGGGAAACTGGTGTGAAAGAAACTTGCATTATAAAATATCAAAGCACTAAAACATGACAACAAGATGGCATTAGGCCATAAAATGGAAAAGATTTTGTTTAGTGGGATGAAGTCTTAAGCCTAGAGAATATGAAGACCAGTATTGAAATACTACCAAAAAAAGAGATGGCTGAGCTAATCCCACATCTTCAAGTAGAAGGAGAGAACATTTAACTACAATATAAAACCAAAAATGCTTACTATGAACACATGTAAGGAAATCTGGATTTCTGCTATACGGCGACCCATATTTCTTAATACAAGCTGAAAAACAGAAAATGAAATTGTTATTGTTACAATGGCGAAGGACAGCTTTCAAAGCACACAAAATGATACCCGGTCTGCAAGGATTTGGATGGTGGATGCAAAATCTATGCAATAATATCATCTCCCAGGTGCCTTAAAATTCTGAAGTTCATCAAAATCTTTTAGCTTTGATGCATAGCAGTTAAAAGCCATTTCAAGAGGATGATCACTTAACCAGATGCTACTATGATTCTAAAACTACAGTAGTAACTACTCCAATTTGACCAACTAAACTTTTTAAAATATCTAAAAAGCACATGTTTTTTTCTTTCACTGTGGCATTTGTGATCTTAAATAAAACATATTAAACATGATCAGAAAACAGTATGATGCCATGGCTATGATACAGTTAATAGAATAAGCCAGTAGTTCAGTCAGGCACCTTTTTTTTTTAATTACATTAGTTAATAACTAACTTAATTAAGAAGGGGAAAAGGTAGAAAACTACAAATTATTTCGTAACACTGCAAGTCACAGATATATATACAACATCAAGATTTTAACATGCAGAATATACATAAAGCATCTCTGTCTGCAAATGTACACATAAGTAGAAGTACACACCTCAAAGTACAATAAGGAACATAAAGTCTATCTTAAAAGTTAGCAATGCACATTTATTGCAATCAGATTTCCATCACTTTCCTTAGCAGAGACTTCAGCTGTGACAAGCTCCAGTGTTAGGCACATACCCGCACTCCCACAAAACAAAAATAAAAGCTGAAACTCACCCAAGTATTTCGGGTAAAAATATTCCTATGGAAGAAAAAAAAAAAAAAAAGAATCATATTTGCTTCTGTTTTCATGCTATTTAAGAGCTGCTGTTACTTTAGTGGTCTTGTATGGCAGTTGTTTAACAATTCCAAACACCTGATTTCCTTTTATTTAGAACCAGAAGCAGCACAGTATTACACATGCATTTTGTCATTTGAAAAGGAAAGAAATGTTAGCTCATCTCAAGGTATTTTTTGATAGCAGCTGATCTGGTCAGTGGCTGAGCATGAAGACACCCTCCAAGAGATAAAGCTGCTGCTGATGGCATGAGGTAGGGGAAGGAATTGGAATCCAGGGACAAAACCCTAGAGGGAAGAGTAGAGGATCATTCAGCCACCCTCGAAGGCATTCTGCTGATGCAGGACATGGCCAAGACATGAACACCACAGCCACTAGAAAAAGTACCTTTTGCACTTACGAGGAGTAGGCTACAACGCAACCAACACCATTGCTGTTCCACCCACACATCACATCCTGGATGCTCAAAGAATGGAGCAATGACACTTTGCAAGAGGGGGGAAAATTTACATCCGTTACTCGAAAACCAGACTGCAAAGGGCATTGCCATTCCCCTCATGATACATGGTCATGCATTGCTTTTCCCTACTTTGCATCAACAAAGTGCAGCCAAACTGTGAGAACAGCATCATTTTGCTGATGTGATGTGAATCTAACCTTGCATGTCAGAATAGTCACCCTGGTGAGGCCTTACAAGTCACATGACTGCTTGCACCAACACAGGGAAACTGCAGAAAATGCAGCTGTGCTGCATGGAAGAATGGGAGATTGGCTGAAGCTGACAATTGCATCCCATTCCTAAAAACATACAAAACTTCATGGCCAGAAAAAAAAGCAATTTTTTTTCCACCTTCATGCTGGTTTTCATAATATAAGTCACTAGTTCAAGTGCTGTTAAAATGGTAGTTGGGGCATCAAATAAAGAAAAAATTATGCATTGTATCAGTGCTTATTTTTTTTTTTTTTTTGTTTAAATAAACCACTTCTCAGCTAATTATGAAAGCTTATGCATAGTATAATTCTCTTTTATGCAAAAGGAGCAATTTCCCTGTAACACTATCTTCAATGAGACTGGAACAGAAAATAGCCTGCATTCTACAAAATTAAATTGGTCAATACAATGTGCAAGAGAAGAAACTACTTTATCTTCTCCTCTTGTTACAGATGTTTGGATTGGATCTATACAGGCATGTATAAATAACAGAGACAGGCACACATCATGATTCAGTTTGTTCTGGACTGTCCAGTGCAATCAATTGCACTGCTGTCATTTACCAGAAGAATCAATTGCTTCTCGTAAATATGCTCCAGTTACTGAAATGCACCATGCAAATATTCAACCTAAATTATGAGAGCATCACCAAAGAAGTAGAAGCAGCACCTTACACTTTTGTTAATTTTCAATTCTGACACAAGGGTGATATGTTTGGCATCTTTTGGGGTTGAGCTTTGAAATGTTTTTTTAGCTTGAAATGTTTCATCAGAGTGATGAGCTCAGAACCCACTATGGTCTTTGTTCCCTCTTTGTTTTTTTAAGGTTTAGTTTGAAAAAGACAAGCCAAAAAAATGCAGTCAAAATAAAAATAAATCTAAGCAGTCTAAGTATTCAGATGGGTGCCCATTTGTGTCTGAACACAAACTGAACTTCAACCAGCACTTGAGGAGAAAAAGATAGGAGTATGTAATAAAATATTCCAAACATTTCTTTCATTACTTCCCCTTTATTCCATGTACTTCACAAGAATGTGCAGATGTATTTAACCACCAACAGGATAATCCAGACTTTGGCAAGAACAACTGGTTTGGCACTCACAGGACAATAAATAGGAGCTTTCATATTCATGGCTATTAGCCTAATTGTTCCATGTCAGTGGTGGCAAAGGCATTTTCTCCTTGACCTCTGATGAATGAGTTGAGTGCTAGAAAAGTAGTATAGAATTTACTTTTGTAAAAGTAACTTCCAAATTCAAACTGACTGTGTATTGATTCAATGCCAGTTGAACAGCAGATAAGTGAAACTCCATGGCAGTGTACCACCACAAGCCTCATTCCAGAAAGTATGTAGCCAAGTGATTGAAACTGGAGGCTATTAATAGAAATTTAACTCTTCTTTCCCTGCCTTTCTCATTTGTTTATGTTATACAAATTCACTTCCTGATGCAGGCCAGCACTTCTCCAGGTTTACCAAACCTGGTGATACTACCAACCTAAAATAAAGACACATGCTCACAGGTTCTAACATTACTCATTCTTGTATGATTAATTTTTCATTTTTTTCCATACTCATTTTTTTCTTACAGCTGGCTTCTGTAAATACAATGACAATATATTTACATTCAGAGAAAAGATTAATCAAGAATGAAGGATGAATGATCTTACACCTTGAGAAAAGGAACCTGCTTAAACTGTAGCTCCTTTTCAAAGAACACTGATGAAAAGTTTTCTCAGTTAAAAATTCAAGCTGCACCTAACCTGATAGAGATGCACATTATTTCTCATGTGAACATTCAACTCTTCAATGTTTTCAGAATCTTTTCAGTCTTCTGTGATGTACTAAGGTTTAATGACCCCCAGATGTCAGGGAAAATGAAAATCCTGCACAGGGTTAGGTCTCTGTTAAAAGTGTGCAACTCATCTTCTTTCTACTAGAAGTGTTGAATTGTAATTTCAGGATTCTACAAAAATGCCGAGAGAAATGCTTTGAGGCTTGCTAAGAAGGAGTTGGCAAAGATTCTCTGTTACTATTTTGCTGATTTCTCAACAAGCCACCTTCAATTTCAGGCTCAATAAACTTCTCACCATCCAGAACGTCACACACTATTCACAGGATCAAAACACAGGAAGTTATTTAACTGTTACCACTAGGGTGGCAAAAACCACCACAGAATTATGTAAGTGTTAAATTTGCAGGTCAACATTTAAGTGTGGTTACCCCTTCTCCTTTAGATCTGCTTCCTAATTACTGCTGAAAATAAAAGCAGGAGCAATTGGCTTATAAAATAAAAAGCTATCAACAAATATATAAACATTGGACATAAACAAAACGTTGGACATAAACATTCTCTGGACAGGTTGCTGCACAGATACTGACTTCACCAAGCTCTCTAACCCATCTGTCCAGGAGTAATGTCCCAGTGCAGGCAAAAGGAAGACAAAGGCTGCAGAAGCTCTGACCTCCACAAGAGACCAAACATCACAAATGTAGCTTCAAAAATTCCAACCTTTGTGACTGCTCCCACCAAGAAAACTTTCATCTATTTCCACCTCTCTTCTTTGTGACCCATTAAATTTTCTGTCTGATTTCCACATATCAACCAGCATGGCTGGGATGGCAGAAGCTATGATAGTCAAGGGCCTGGCAGCAGGACACTGGCAGCCTGTGGTGCCCCAGTAACATGAATGGTCCTTCTGTAAATTACATATTTTATCTGCTGCCACTACAGGTCAAACATGTACTTTGAGCTACACCCCGGAGCTGTAACTCACCTGTGAGTTACGTGCCATGTGCCACCCAAAGTACAGCTCAGCAGAGATCTCAGGTAAAGAGGAGGAAACAGGAGAGACTGGGAAGTCCCTAACATCTACACATCTCCACCCTTTCAGTGAGATGGAAAGCACAGCATCAGGCCAGTCTCTCCAGGCAGGTCTTGGCTTGCTTATTTCAGCTCAGTTCCAGAGACCTTTCTCTTGCTGCCCAGGAGACAGAGCTGTGCTTTAACAGAAAAGACTTAAACTCTACAGCCCCAGCTCCTTTCATACAAATATATGTACATGCTAGAAGCAAGTCTTCTGATGCATTAAATGCAATTATTTGTATCCACAACAGTGTTGCAAGATCTAAGATGGCATGCTTTTATTTCAAGGTAGAGTGACAGCAAACATAAGAATTCTGTTCATGGGGCTAAGCTTTTCCTCTCCCACCTGAAGCTGGAGCTTACTATTACCCTGCTGAAACAGCCACTACAACACTTAGTCTGGATACTTAAGAGAGCATAATTTTAAAAGTGTCCTCAAAAAACTAGCACAAGCAAACAACCCCCCTAATCTCCGGGTTATTCATTTTTATATTTGGCTTTTTCCCTCCAAATGATAAGAACAGCTTCTCTGGGGATGTCCTCACAACGTTTCCCACTTAAACAACTGAAGAGAACAGCAACATGAAGGTAAGAATTCACAGCCGTGCAGTGGAAGGGGCAGATACACCTATGTCAGCCTCTCTGCCAAAGGAAACCTACATTGTGACTGTGGTCACCATCTATTTTCAACTCTATGGCCAAAGTCCATGGTGGTAAAATCCAGAAGTTAGTGTAATTATACAGGGTATGCATTAGTCCTGCTGTGTTTTCAGAGAAGATGGAAAAACACCAAATCAGAACAGGCGTTAACATGAGTCATTGTACAAAAATAGCCCTTCTGAAAACATAACAATGACCCTGTCAACACCAGGAAAATGTTCTCACTGTTGCTTTATTTTAAAGCAATTGGTAACACTGGAGACCTCAGAAATAAGGGCCTGCTTACCGCTTCTGTTTATTTTGCTTGAGTACCAGGTCAGGTAAGACCGTAAGGCACGGAATCTAATGAAAATCATTTTGAGCTCTAGAAGCCACAAGTAAAAGATGCAGTTCATAGGAAGGCTGCTCATGTTTCTGGACATCTGGCTCTTGGTGGCCCTGCTTGGACAAGGAGGATGGGTCAAAAGGCCTCCAGAGGTGCCTGCCCATCTCAATCAGTCTGTGAATCTGCGACTGCAGTGCCGCTAACACTGGAGTGTTTCACCGACTTGTGTTAGCAACAGTGATTTCTAAAAAGCACTTTCTTAGTTACCTAGTTACATCTAAGAGAGTAGCAACAACTCCCACATTATGCCCTTTTCTCATTTCTATATAATGACTCTCTCTTTTCCTCTTTCCTTCAGGACTGAATGTTTGTCTTGAGCATGGCCAGACCTCATTTATAAAAGTTCTTCATGTTTCTGCACTATGGGTTTGCATTATCCTTGAAGAAATTACTGCTTTCAACCATAATTGGCTATAACTCAGTGTTTACCAGTTTTCAACTGTTACAACCTGAGAATGCAAATCTCAGTAAGGCTCAAGAACCCTCCTCCTTTTTTAAAAACTCAGCCCTAGACTTTAGGTGCATAGCAAACCTCACACTGCATGACTGGGCCCTTCACCTATATCAGGCACTAAGCAGTTCTGCAATTCATAATTTTAAATATGTAGAACCAGTAGTTATAGAATTTATGCTCAGATGAATGCTGTGTTGCCTGCACAAGTTTTCCTTCTCATCATGAGAGACCCATCACTCAGTCAGGTTAATTTGCTTCCAATTTTGCCTTGTGGCAATCTATATTCTCTATACAAAGAGCAAAGAGAACTTCTCTCCACCGTTTGGTAAGTGAGGCATTAGAAAGGCAAGTAGATCACATTACGATCCAAAAGCAGCCTCCGAGTTTCATCTCCTACCAACCAAGTTACAGCTGCCTAGGGTAGCTTTTAGATTTTTTTGTCTATTTGTCAAGTATCCACTTCACACTGTCTGGCTATTCAGGTGCACAGAGACTGTGACTGCCCCTTCTACCAAGCTGTAAAACTTTCCAAAATAGACGCATTCAAGACCATACTCTCCAGCGTGTCTTCCACAGAGATTAGGCACCTCTGCAGAATCCTCAAGTCTGAAATAAAACCCATCTATTGTCATAACTTCCTTTGCTCTCTTCTGGACAGCAAGACTGTTTCCCAACAGCTTACTGAGGTGCCACTTCAGCAAAAACTTTCTCTGCAATGAGGAAAAGCCCACCAATGATTAGAATGCATAATTAAAGGTGAGAAAAAAAAACTACTGAAAGGGAAGAAATGACGGGGGAAAAAAGTTCATGTGTGTCACAGATACTTTACATTTTGTAAAGATGCAGGGGGCACAGAGACATGACTTCTATAGGTGGCCTGAGGCAGGGTTTTATTAGAGTAAACAGTGTGAAATGGATATAACTGGTGCCAAATACTTCAAAAAATGCTGCCAAAAAACTTACAAAAATAATTTGTAGTGTGATTCCAATTGGTTAATTGTGCTTTGAAGTTATTCTGACAGAAATCTGATCACAAATGCCTTGAGGTTCCTCCACTGCTTCAGAACTGAAAGGCTATTTTCCCTGCAGCTGCAATAATGTGCAAGTTCTCAATTTGGTGACAAATGTTCATTCAATGTTGCTTGTTTGAATCGTTAGTTGTTGCAAGAGTTACAGGATGTGTATGTGGGTAAACTAACACTTGCTCGGATAGTTTAGTCTCTGTAATTATCTTAGCCATATTTAAAACAGAACATGTCATATATCCCATCAAACATGATTTAAATATCAATAATCTCTCATAGATTCTGTGACATCTTATCCATTGAAGTTTTTCCCCTCCTTGTAATGTAATGACACTGTTTCTTTGGGTCTTGCTTATCTGCAGAGATTGCAACTCATACTAACAGCATTCAATCACATTAAGGCATTTAAGGGTTTGGACTGAGAGTGCACAGGCAAGTAAGGAATAGGGAAGTGACATCTTAGATGACACCAGGCGCTTGTGGCAGAATCTGATCTCATACTTCCCTGTAAATTATTTTAATAGTTAAGTAACTTCTGCTTTTCTGTCTATGTCCTAAATATTTTCTGGAATTGAACTAGAACTCCCTTTTCCAGGAATTAGCCAAACATGGTAGCTTTCCAGGTACATGTGATTCTGTGCAGTGCAGGCGTGACCCATTCTCCTTTTATCTCTTCACTTATGCACCCTTCTGTCCTGGCAGGTGTGTAGAGTGAAGACAACACCAATACTTGTTCTCCCCCCTGGGTATCCTCCCCACATCCCAACTTTGCCCTTCTTCTAGTTCCCACTGCTGATGCTCAAAGGAACCGGGAGAAAACACAAACCCATCAGTAAGTAAATTTCTCCACAGATGTCCATGTGTGGGGGGCCTGTAGAACAGCAGTCATAACAAAACTATAATGAAAGCAAAGATACAGAAGGGAGACCTGCTGAAAAACTTCAGATTCTCCAAGATTTGGTTGTTCATTCATTGCTTTGACAGGTAGAGCTGTGACAATCATTTCTATTTCTCTTCCAGCACCCGGCCTTCCCATCCTAACCTCAGGCTGTCCTTTCCACCGTGCTAGTCCCTGCTGGATTGGGGAACCAATCCAGCTGCAAAATCACTATTTTTCTCTGCAGACTACTTTTTTTAGGTTATTTCAATTGGTCCATGCAGTCACCCAAAATGCTGTGTAAGAAGGGTGAAAAGAAGAGGCAAAGGAGTTGCTTATCTCTACTAGGTCAGCTGAATCCCCAATGTGAAATCCACCAAAGCTTGAAAGGCAATGAGAGGAGAGAAGTAAGCCTTATTGCTATGTTCTTTCTCAGTTTCTTCAAAATCTGTGGTAGTGCTTCTGTCCTTGTTCTTCATATTTAGTGGAAAGTGACTACTTCTAGTTCATTAAGCTCACTCAGAGCATGAAACACACATGAATCACAGCTGTCAATTTATACACTTTCAATGTTTCTCTTACCTGATTTTTAAGCAGCTGCCCTAAAAAATTGTATTAGTTCCCAGTAAGCTGCTCCTTTATTTTTTATTCAAAAAAGAAAATGAAATCAGCTCATGGCCACAAAACTGTTTTCTTAATTTTTAATTGTCTTTTTTCACCTCTATCATATTTATTAAAACTTCTTGTACTGCTCTAGAAAACTTACCCTAACTTCATCTACTTTCTCCATTATCATCCATCTTGAAACCAGTATAAACACTCCCCCTTCAGTTTGTCATTCTTAGCACCTTTTTCCGCCCTATCTTCAAATAGCCCCTCAGCATAATATTAGTCCCTTTTGTCTTCTCTTGCTCCTTCCCTCCTGCTGCACAGGACATTTAGTGTATACTACTTCTGTGAAGTGGTGTCAGTATTTCCAGGTGTATGCTGAATTTTTGGGCTGCTCTCCCATGAGTGGAAACTGATACAGATCAGGTAGGTATGAGTCCAGCAGAGTTGAAGGAGTTGTGTCTACTTCCACCAACAGCAAACTTTGCTCACCCTTCTCAATAACTCTTGATAGAGCAGCATTTAGCCAATAAATGCATAACCTGCCTCTTAAGGCAGGCAGGAGTATTTTTGTCACCCTCCTGCTACTGAACACCACCACTGCCAACAAATGCTGTGTCTGTACTGCAAAGTAGATGGGTGCATCCTGATCCACAGGCCCAATCTTTTGCCTTGCAGATCAGTTAGACCCACTGGATTTTGGTACAAACCTCCTTTGTCTTTTATACCAAACTACAGGGAGAAGGAAAGAAAGGGAAGGGAGAACACCTGGTAGACACCCAGATCTCATCCCAGCAGGCTGGAATGCCACTGTGGCATATACCTGGGCACTCAGATTTTTACTTCCTTTTTCTCTCCTTCAACCCATTCCTGGACAAAAGTCTAAATATCCCTGTATTTTCTTTCTCAAAGCTATAAAGCAGGTACCACTGTGCTGGGGAATCCGTTCTTCCATGTACTGAGTCCAAGCAGATTAAAACATCAGCACAGAGTTTTCCAATAACTCTTTCTCTCCCTCTGCACCAACAGGAAGAGATTAAGAAATTTACACCAGCTATAGATCTAGCCCTTTCTCCATGCTCTGCCAAAATGTCAAAACAAATCAGTATATTGAGAAGAACTGTCACAACAAATAAAACCAGATTCTTGCCCGGATCTAGAAAGGAATATTCTATACAGGGATGATGACATCTGTATCTAAAGATGATATCAGTATTTTTCATGTCTAGACTACACAACATTCACTAAATTACTTAAAGAAATTTTACACTGCTTTACTCTCCCAGTAACTCGTCTCCTCCCTCTACATGCCTTCATACTTTCCTGATTAATATTTACAAGTGTGTATCTACCATGTTATTCTTAGAAATAACATCTAAACACTGCCTGACAAGCATGCCTTCTAAAAGATCAGAATGAAGTTTGGATGACCCTAGTCCATGGATGAAGCTCATCTGTGTTAGCAAGACCATGTTGTGTTATGGAACACATAAAAAATAAAACCAAGTGAGCCACCAGCATGCTGAAAACTGACCAAACTGACCCTTATCACACCCTATACATTGCTTCATCTGCATTTCAGCCTCTCAATAAACCCAGCCTAGCAGAAAATGCTGACATTGCTGGATGTTTTGTTAGGATCAGTAATTTTCATGACAAGATTGCTAAAAGCCCCCAAGAACTTGATCTGGTGTCACTGTTGCCCTTGCCATGAGTGGGAGAGTGGAGTAGATTCCTCTCCAGTCCCAAGTTACGCTGTGATTCTCTGCCGGTGTTTTGTGTATCTGACAAGCCATGGATTTTAATCACATTTTGGATGCAAGTCCCTCAAAAAAACCAGAATTTTCATGTGTCTGCCTATGAATCAGATGTCCATCCTGCACGCACATGGAAACCAGCTGGCTTTCCTCAGTGCTCTACTGAGGGCCAAATCCATAAACAGTAAACACAGGTGGCCAGGCTGACCTACATCAGTGTTTCTGGTGTGCCTAACAGTTTTCAATGCATTCAGGATGGTCATTTCAATGGTGAGCTGGAAGAAGAGCAGTAATTCCTCAGCAGTAACAACAGCAAGCAAGATGTGCAGGGACAGATGCTGTACTATGGTACCAAAGGATAAGAGGCTGCATTCAAACATCTTCCCTGTGCTGAGCCTTTCAAAACAGAGAAACTCCTTGCACAAGGACACTTTTTTTCTTCAGTGAAATACAATGTTTCTGAGAAGATCAAGATCTACACTCCTTTCTGCCCTTTGTTTTACATGCTTGGATGACCAGATTTTTAGAACAAGTCAACCAAATTCCAGAGTAGTTTATCAGTCACTTAACAAGCTGTAATACCTTGACCGCATACCAAGGTCAAATTTTTCTGCAGTGCTGCTCTTATAAGGCCTTGTCAACATCTTAAATAAGATAACATTCTTATCTCTCTATCCAAGATATTTTGCAACTTCATCCCATCTATCACATCTAGCATATATTTTGAATAGATCACATTTAGAAACAGTCTGCATACCTCTCATCAAGATGTTTTCCATCCTTCTTCTTTTTACCACCATATTATCTTTAAATTTTTCTGTTTGGCACCTGTAGCATAAATGAAATTACAAAACAGGAACGGTCCCAGAATTCTGCAGTAACGTTTAAGGATGCTATAATCAGCTTCATGAAAAAGGTAGGCTGTAAGACTCATTAATCCCAACTACTTGCTTTTACCATGTATAGTCATACAAGTGGCACAGAGTTTTGTTCTGCCTCTTAAAAAAAAACAAATCTAAAAATGTTTCAATTGATCTTCCTTCCTCTAGTCTGAGTGAGCTGATATTTATATTTTCCGTAACATAAAAGACAAAAGCTGCACTGCCCTGCACATGAATGGCCCTTGGGCCCGGCCTCATAGACTATTCTTAGCAGTTGGTGTAAGTAATCGCACATGTGGCAAAATCCACATTCAGGTTTCAGAGAATGTGCATCTTCTGCTGACTGCCTGCAGATGTTGCTTTGGAAAGCTGATCACTGAAACAATGGAAGGCACAGAAAAAAGGTGCTCTGGTAGAGGTATGTGACACTTCATTTCACTTACTGGTCTGTCCAGGAAATAGGTACTTTTTGTAAAATTCTTGGCTAGATGTTACAATTGGCTGCATAAAGACATGGTTTTACCTGGAAAGCATCACATGAGCTATGTTACAGCCTTGCTTCATCTTACCTCAAATTCTGGATTTGTTTTATTGAATCAGTTAATGCAATTTCCTATCACATCTTTAGGTCATAGGTCTCAAAATTAGGCCTTGAATTTCTCCTCACACAACCACAGGATAGTCAAGAATGGCAAGGTGGGTAAGGAAGACTCATATATTTCATCAGCATCTAATGAAGAGGAAAAGGGAAGAGGGACAACACTTTTGGTCTGATATCACAAGCCTTTCTTGAGACTGAACTGAGAAGCATCAAGATTGATTAACTAATCTGAAACTTTCAGTTGTCAAGGCTGCAAGACCATTGCTCCTGTGGGACAGTAAACAGCCAAATGCCTACACAGATGCTCATCTGGTGCTTTAAAGCATAAAACCTGGGAGATGCAACAGGACAGATTGCACCACTGTGTTCATCGTGGCTTGCCTGCATAGCCTCACAGAGCTCAGCACAGGGCAAAAAGTGCTGTAGCTGCTTCTGCTACAACCTAAGCAGTTAATTCCTGTGACCAGGTTCAGCAAGCACATGCAGAAATTTCAGCCTTCCAAAACTACAAGAAATCATCCTCTGTCAACAGCAATCCGTACACTTCCCTGGTCAATAAAAGCTCACTTTACCAGCATGGATCAGCTGCAGCCTGGCAATACACTGAAGAAGTTACTGTAATTCTTCAAAAAGTTTGGTGTCGTTTACAACAGTTTTTGGCTTTCCTAGTCAGGTCTGTCTCAACTAGCTTGCTTCTTCTGTCAGTCACTAGGACTGGATGTACAACAGTATCTGAAATGACAGCACAACTCCCTACCATTTAAAATACACCTCCATGGTGAATTAATGCTCTGTCCATGAAATCCACAGGTACTGCTGGAGGAGGAGTCATCTATGCCTTACAAAACAGTGAAGTCATCCAGCACAGAGTAACAACAGCCCTCATACATGACCTCTGCCATCATGCATTAGAAAGCTGCTACTGAACAGCAGCTGCTGCTTTCATATCACATACTGATTGCAAAAGGGATGGGAAGAGCCATAAATCCCCCTGATATATTACAGCCCACTTGCTTCTCAGTCAATTGAAGCAAAGTAGTGCAAGGAGTAGGACATACTGCACTTAACAAGCAACTTCAAAGCTCTTGGGAGGTTTGTGTCTCAGAAAAGGTAGGATCTTATGTCACTGCAGATCTAAATATCCTGGTGTAGAAGGACATATTAGGGGGCACAGATACTAGAAGCTCATCTAACCTTTCTTCAGGTTTTCAGGATGGAGTGAAACCTAGCAGCAATAGCAAAGGAAATGCACCAAAAAATCAAAATCACTTGCAATGACAGAAATCCAGCATTGTCCTACAAAACACACTGAAAATATGATGGTATCTTAAAGAATTTATACGTAAAAAGACTTTAAACCAAAATTATTTCACTATTGTCATTTCAGCAGGAGAACTGTGTATTCTTTACAATTTAGAAAATCAGTTCCAAATACTCAGTTAAAAATACTCCTGACATACTTGCACACTATTCTACCCTTAAACTGATTTATCAATGCATTGCCTTTGGCTGCTTTCTTGGCCAGCAGCCAGTTAGCAAAAGTAGTGACCTTAGATCACCTTTATTCCAGAAAGCTACAAAATCCCACTCATAGTCTTCCCTGTATTCACTGCTATATGATGAATATTTACATTGACTTTAAAGTTATATTACTCAACACAAATATGGAAGTAGTGCCAGCCACTCTCACCCCATTACAGTTATCCACATTCTGAGGTAGCTCAGTTTTTGCAGAACAGAGGCAAACACTGCTACATGCAGATGTGACTACACATACATATAAAAGGTGTACATTAAACACTGCCTGGGCAAGTGTTCCATATTAATCTTGAAAATAAAGACTGTCAAAAATCTATCACTTTGCCTTTGCTGTACTTCCTACTGCCTTGTGACAGCAAGCTACTGCACTGTCTATCCAGCGCTGAGGCTGCTAATGAGGCACACATGTCAAGACTTGCCTTACTGAAGCATAAAACATCTCTGCTGAGTCCCTCCCTTGCCCGTGGTTTGTGTTTCTGTATACACACACGTGCTCGCTCTCTCTCTCTCTGTCCTATCTTCTCCCTAGAGCATCATACCATTAACAGGAACATGCTGTGCAGAACTGAGCTTCAGTTTGAACACCAAGAAAATCCACTTCCCACTGCTAAATCAATGCCAGATAGTCTTTGCAATGAGAGCAGCCTATCCAAAACAGTGTTGAGAGGAGGTGTAAAGTGACTGGAGGAGTAAGCCAAGCTTAATAAAGCATCCGCACACTGCTCAAAGTGAGAAGATTGAAGTGAAAGTCAGTCTTGATAGGACTGGAAAAGACAGCTCCATGTGTGGTTTGCAGACTAACTGTGTGAATCCACAGTGTTAGAAGTGCAGCATTACCACATTCCACCATATTTGTGCTTGCCTGCTGTTGTAGTGACAGGTCCCAAACCTACTGATTCTAAGATGCTGATCAAGGTGAATTGGCCGCCATGGATTTAAGACACAGTTAGGACATTCTTCTGAGAAGCCCCAGTTGTGACATATGCTGCAGCACTAAGGGGATTTTACACACAGCTGGGATGGGAAGCTGGAGGGAAGAGCAGGGGTGATAAGGTATCCAGACAAAGCTGTATCATTATGTTGCACTGGTCTTGCTCCGTGGATTTAGACCATGGCCGAACAGGACCCTTCCACCCTGCAGTGACAGTCCTGCCAGGCCAGCCGCTGCCAGGCTCGGCTGCTCACCCAGACCACGCTCAGGAGGCGCTCCTGGCTGGACAGCCCTGACCCTGCCCTTGCGCAGGCTGAGCACTCGTGTGTCTCCAGCCCTTCACCCGATGGCCCTGGGTCCTCCTCCTCCTCCCGATGCCTTTCCCAGCCGTGCCGGTAGCTGGCATCCAGCCGCGCACAGAGGGTGGGACAAACCCCCAGATCTCCGCGGCGGCTGGGCGTCCTTACCGTCTCTGGGTCATTCTCAAACACCTCCCGGGCCTCCTCCTTGCTGCAGTGCTCCTCCACGCACTCCCTCTCCAGGTGCCCTTGCTTGGTCTCCTCGAAGATCTGGTACGCCCGCCGCTGCCTCTGCCGCAGGAACTGGGCGGCCTCCGGGGCGCGCAGCAGCACGGCTGGGCAGCGCCGGGACGGCGGGAGAGGCCACAGCAGGACGAGCAGGAGGAGAGGAGAGAGCAGGGGGAAGGACAGGCAGCGGTGAACAGCTGAGCCCGCCTGGTCGCCCCGGATCCCCCGACCCCCACCCCTCACCCCAGACAGCCCCTCCGGGGGCACCGAGCGCTCTCCTGCTCGGGCGCCGCCCGTGGGTCGCCGCGGCCTCAGCGCGGCCCCTCAGCCGCATCCCCCGACCCCGCCGCCGCCCTCCCCGCAGTGGCGGAGCCGCGCATCCCCCGCAGCCCACCCCGCCCGGCGGCACGGCCCGCACCCGCACACCCGCGGGGCGGCGGGGGATGCTCGGCGGCGTGTGCGGAGGGACGAGCCCGCCGCGGTACTCACTCTGCCAGGAGTCCGCCGCCAGCAGGACCAGCAGCAGGGCAGCCCCGAGGGGCGCCGCGGGATGCGGCATCGCGATGCGGCGGCGGCCGGGGCCGGGGCCGGGGCGGGCGCTGGCGGAGCGGCGGGAGCGGCGGGAGCGGGAGCGGCGCGGGCGGGGAGCGCGCTCCGACTGCGGGAACGCGGCGGCGGAGCCCGGCGGGGGAGCCGGGGAGCCGCTCGCCCGCCCTGCCCAATCCTCGCACGGCACCGCCGAGCCGCGCAGGGACACACCTCGCCCGGCCCGGCCCCGCGTACCTGCCCGGGAGCGGCGAGCGGCGCTCGGGCCGAGGGGCGGCCGGCGGGACGCGGGGAGACTGCGCCCTCACCGCCTGGCACATCGCTTTAATAGCTCCGGGGCTCATCGCCGGGAAGGGAGAAGCTGGCACCAAACCCAACCCAGTCCTGCCATAAATTAGAAACTTGGGTTCTCCCGCACACCAGCAGAGGTTTCCGTCAGAAATTAATTTTCGGTTTGTTCCAGTATTTGAGAATGAACTCCGCAGGAAAGAGATGAATGTCGTTTATTACCACTACGTTGCGAGCCGTGCTTTACTGTCCCTTGTCCATCGGTGGTTACACAGGACACGTCCACTGTGGGAAAGCCAGTGGTTAGCTCGGTGAGCTGTAACCTAGAGCTGTAGGCTCAGAGCTCAGAGCTGCACTTGGGCTGTCTACTGCCACTGCTTTAAAGCCATCCCTTTCATCTGTACTGCTCTGTCCGAGGGTCGATGTGACAGATTGCTCCAGTAAACACAGCTATACACTGTTCAGGAAAACTTAAGTGGCATAATTTGTTTCAGAAAAAGATCTTGTCTAGTTTAACTTTGTTATTTAGGTATATCTAATATGGACTCTGTGTCTCCACATGAATTACTGCAAATATAATATAACAAATGTATTCATATCACATATAGTTGAAGTAAAGTAGGTGAAAACAGAAGAGCCAGCCCCATTCAAAGCAACTATCCCTAGGCTGGTATCTTCTGTCTGACAATAGCCAAGAATAGAGAGATACAGGTAAGAGATATAAAAACATATAAACCACCATTGAGTGGCCTTTTCTTTCTATTTTCCGCTCTTGAAATGCAGAGGAAAAACTCTCAGGTGAAAACAGTATCCAGTGCAACCCTAACAGCCACAAATGTACTACTATTTGTTTTTACCATTCGAGTTTATAGACCTCTCTCATATTATTTCAGAACCACCCCTTTTCCTGAACTACAGAGCTTTGGTCTCTTACTTGTTTCCAAACCCCTTTGAGCTGGCATTGCTCAAAGGAGCAGTCCTTCCAGTCCCTGTTGCTTTTTCCTGTCCTTTGGCCATATCTGTTTCTTGTGCTAACATGCTGCAAACTCAATCAGAATAATCCAACAAAAATAATTAATTTTGTTTCAGATCAGTTCCCCCACTGAGTTGCTGAACAGCTGCACAAACACCAAAAGGGAGAGGCTTTCAGAGGTGACAGTGAGTAGCTGCAGGCAAAGGAGATTGGGCCTAATTTCATCAGCAAAGCTGGCCAAAATGGTTTCTGAAGCTGCAGCTGAAGGCAGAGGTTTCCTAGGACTGGCTGCCACTCTCCTCCCTCTGTTGTGTGTCCCCCAGCCCACGTCCACAGATGTGGCTGTGGCATTTCAGCTCAGTCACCTGGCAGGAAACTTCCTTTTTTTTAGTGTGTGTGTGTTTTCAGGCAGGTTACTGTGCTGAAAGAGCTCAGTGACAGCATGAAGAAGTGTGGAGTGGGATTGCAGCAGTAAATCCGTAGTCTGCTCTGGGATTGCAGCCTGAGCCCCTCCAACAGAAACCATTCCCCATTTTTCATCCTGCCTTGTATTTTTTTTATTTATACTTCTTTTCAGACAATGTGGACAAAACTACATGCAACAGTCAAGATATTATTTTATAGTAACAGTGTCCTGCTTGTTTCTTACTTCTGTTTTCTTCTTACTATTTTCAAACATTCCATGGATCACTTTTTAACCTGTTCTTTCCAAAGAGCCATGAACAAGAGGTAGGTCTGAGATCTCTTTCCTGAGTGGAAAACACTGTCCTGAGTGCTGATTTACCAGTGAATACAGAAGGTGAGGGTTGTCTTTCATGGGTGTGTCACTTTGTGTGTCTGTATATTAAATTTCACCTGTCATTTATTACCCTGTCATGTTAAGAGTGTTATCAAGTGATACAGCCAAGCCAACTGAACAGCTTCTTGCTACCAAAACAGGTTGTCCCACTCTGCCTCCCCTCTGTGCTTCCACCTTATCCCCAGATGTACAATCTTGGTATACTTTTGTCACTGATGTCACCTCTCAGTAAGTCAATTCAACTCACTCATTCAAGATAAAAGTTGGGGTTTTTTTCTAAAAGTCTTCTGATATTCTTGATTACCAGTTAAAGATTTGTCTGTTCAGATGAATTCTGTATTATCTGCCAACTGACCTCATGGCATTAAGCTTCTCAATAAAATTTCTGAAGATGTTGAACAGCAGAGATTTTTGTGGGTTCTGGAAACTGCATTATATTGTGTAATCTGAGTTTTCTTTCTTTCAGATTTATTAAATCCTTTTCTGTTTATCCCATATGATCGCACTTTGAGAACATATGGTAAAAGACCAGCTCAAAAGTTTTTTAAAATCCAAGTATCTAATATATCAGAACTATCCTTATCTAAATAAATATCACTCCTTGAATCTCAAATGGGTTTGCAAAACAAGACATCCTTCTTGGTATGCAATGCTGATTCTTCTCCAACATATCATTCAGTTCACCAGTTCTATTCGTTATTATGTTTTCCAGTAAGTTGCTTGGCACAGACATCAAACACTGATTTTGGTGAGCTCAGAAGCCTTTTCAATAGCTGTATTTTCCACCTTCCATTCTTCTGGCATGGTAGCATTTAAGGCAGATTTAAGCAATGAGTTGAATAAAGCAACAGTTTAATTTTCTTCAGAATTCACGGATTTTTTGTTGTTGTTATCTGGTCTCAGCCATCTCAGTAATCTCTTAGGGAACATGAAAAACAAGATAGAAAAATAATGCTGAAAATATTAAAACAATGTTATATGAGCTGCTTGTACTCTCAGCATGTCCCATTTTAGACTCTCTTTCAATTTTAGAGTACTCTAGACACAGAGGTTTTCAAATATAAATCTGAACCTCTAGGATTAGTTTCCACTGGTTTTTAGACACTAACCAGAAATATGTGCCAAATTTAACAAGTTTTGAGAGAAGTGACTAAAAATACAACTAGAAGGTGTTCATTAAAGATCAAAAATCTTAAAGTGATTCATTGGTTAACGGACCTTGAGAAACTTACTCCAAATTCCAATGAATATCCTTTGGTTTCTCTTCCTTAATTAGTCCCAAAAGAAACCAGTGTGTAGTATGTAGCTAAGCTGCAGTGGTGTAGCAGAAGAAGGTTTAACTGAGCAAAGTTCCTTTAGGTTCCTGCAACTAATTACATTTGTAGTCACCAAACTGCAGAATGAAATTACAATGTCCTGAAAAGAGTACATAGGCCTCACAACTTTAGAGCTGAAGAAGAAGGTGAAGGGTCTGGAGCACAAGTCTTATGAGGAGTGGCTCAGGAGGCTGGGGTTGTTTAACCTGGAGTAAAGGAGGCTCAGGGGGTGCCTATGACCACAACTACCTGAAAGGAGGTTGTAGTGAGGTAAAGGTCAGTCTTTTCACCCAGCCAACAAGACAGAGGACAAGAAGAAATGGCCTCTAGTTGTGCCAGGGGAAGCTTAGATTGGATATTGAGAAAAATTTATTCACTGTAAGAACAGTCAGGCATTGGCACAGGCTACCCAGGGAAATAGAGGAGTCATCACTCCTGGAAGAGTTCAAAAAATGTGTGGATGTGGCACTTGGGGACATGGTTCAGTGGTGGACCTGAAAGTGCTGGGTTACCAGTTGGATTTGATGATTTTAGGTTTTTTTCCAAACTTAAACAATTCAATGATTCTGTATATTCATTGTGGACAAGAGGATGGGATTCCCAAGCCTGCCCTTCCTTCCTTCTATCAGTGCTCTAGCCATGGACACTATGAGGTGCACAGTTCTTGACTTCTGAAGGACTCTCTCTTCTGTGTAAAGTACTTTTTTGACCTCAAGGAAGAATTGGTTGGACATGTCCTATGAGTTGTCTCACAATGCCAAAGTATCTCAGATTTTAGAGCAAACAACTGTGTCACATGCTCATTCTGCAATCATTTCATGTTATTTTTCCTTTGAAAGTGTTCCTAAGGTATCTTTCCTATTTTTTCTTGTATTCTCTGAGTAGGGAGGAGTAAAAGGATATGAGATTTCATCAGAATATTTAAGCAATTAAATGATTGTGGAAGGCAGCATACTTAACCAGAAAATCCCTCTGAGAGTAAGAGAGGTGATTCCATGATCCTTGACCTGAATGCAGTACAGGCTGGCCATATGCTAAATATACTCAGCACATTAAGATCTGGAACTTGCTGCTTAGTTGTGAACTATAATTCACATGCTGATGCCAGGAAATAAACCTTCCAGGTTCAAGGACATCTGAAGAAGAACTGTCATCTTGTTCTCTCTGTGCCTGTCTTGGTCCCAGGTGAATGAGATTTCCTTTCATTAAAGGCTAAAAAGGTGGCTGAAAATGGCCTTTTAGGCACTAGCAAATCCAAATTGCTTATCTGGACAGTGGCACTCCCTCTGCAGCAAGCAAGGCAACAAGCAAACGCCTGGGCAGAATGTGCCACTGCCATCCATGGGTGAACTCTCAGACTAAATGGCACTGGCCAACAGCACCAGACCTCCTGCCACAGCCTACAGGACATCACAGCTCCTGGTTTATTATATATGTCTGCAGGACATTGAAGGGTTGAGGTGGGGATGCAGGACCAGAGGGTCTGTTTTCTGTGCAGAGTCATCACTAAGCACCTGCAGGTGGGGAGACCAATGGAGCTGTTGTATTTACCATGACAAGATGTTGAGGAGAAGAAGGAGAAACTAGAAGAGAATCTTCCATAATTGACTCCGCTTTTTACTTCTTACTCCCTTTAAAAATAATACCTTTGCTTCTCTCCATTTTTAAAACAGCCTCTGTACTTCTGGGATCCAAGCACTAGATTGTGAAGTTAACTGCACTGTGGAGGAAGCCCAGTTCCTTTTATCTCACTCCTGCCTTGTCTGTTATCCAGTTGAGGATATTAAATTCAGTTGTAATAGATTTCTTGTTTGATGATTAAGCGCTTGTTGTACCATCACTAAATGTTTCTCTAGTGTCTCCTTATGTTGCCATTTTGCATTAGAATTTTGTAGAGTTTAAAGGTATCTTGATTTTCACCCACACATGACAAAGCAAAGAAGATCTCAAAACTGTAACTACTGTGGTCAGCAGACCAAAAATAACTCTAGAATGCCCCTGACAGGTAATTTACATTAACAAAGCAGAACCCCAAATATCCTACTGTCTTCACACACACACACACACACACACACACACCCCTTGATTGTATGGAAAAATTACACAAAAATTTCTTACTGAAGCAGTATCATTTTGAAGACCTGAGAATTTGTAATTTTGTTTCATCCAAAGATGAAAAAGCTCCAATAGCAGCATGTGTAGCTTGCCCAGGTGGACCTCAGTTAATTAGACAAAGTATGGGTTCCCACACTAAAAAATTAAGATTTCTTTTTCTCATTAGCAGAAACTGAACCCAGACTGCAAGACAGGAACCTTTCATGGTACAAATGCAATCCCTGCTGCTTAGAAAAGTTGTTTGGTACAACCATCTGGACCTTCTACTAATGTGCCGCTGCCGCAGATGAGCTGGAGCTTTTTGCACAGCCTGCACTTTCCTTTCTAAAAACAACAGAATTTTGAACACATCAGCTTCATTTAATGCCTGGCTGTAAAGCGAATCAAAACAAATTAAAATTGTAACGTATTTGTGATGATGAGAAGTGAAATTTGTAAGTTAACAAAAATGAGATGCAAGCCTTCTAAGAACATTTCCAGGCACTCAGCATGATGCTGGATAGTCACACAGCTCCACTGAAAGACATAACTAATGCATATGTGAAACCTTATACAAAGACACACATTGATGTAGAATGAAAGTGGTGATGAAAAAGAATGTCAGAAGGATGAGAAACTGCAACTAAAAGCAATTAGAAGCCATGCTTAGATTCAGGGTATTTTCAGATTCAGGGATAAATATGAAAAACTACTTTCTCCTCTTCCAAATATAAGTCCTTCATGGAACCATACAAACATGCGCCTTTGTTTAGATCAGACCAATATTTCTGTGTGAGAACATGAAATTTCATCCAGAGGTCTTTAATAATGTCAATGGCATAAATTTCCTCTTCTCTTGTGTGTTCAAATTAAACATTTTCTAATAAAAGCGATCACAGAAAAGGTGCCCTTATACCGCAAAATTCTTTTGAGTGATTAGCATATATACTCAAGAAGAAAAGGGTTAACTTTTCTTTCACTTTTAAATATGCTTAATTCTAGTGATGATGAAATGGATGAGAACAATAAGTAAATGTAGATTAGAGAGAGAAACAAAGACTTGGGTAAAAAATGGAGCTGAATGCATGGAGAGAAATGTAGAAGAAACATTGTTCATCTTTCACACATGTCATTTATTCAAGAAGAAATTTCATAAAAGACTCTCTAATTGATGTCTCTCTTCAATAAGGGATCCAAACACTGTTTTCTGACAGTGATGCATTATGCTTGAAGGAGAAGGAGAAAAGCTTCTTTTCCTTCAGGTGCTGGTCATGCCCGTGTCCATATGCTGAACTGAATGACCAGAGAAATACCTTGCAAGGGACCAGTTTCTATTCAGGGGCATCAGCTTTCCTGCTGGATGCTCTGCAGCTGAGACAACTGAATCTTGCTCTAAAGCATTGCACCAACATGGACGTTTATGTTTCTTCTGTTTTCTCTGACAGCCTCAACCCAGTGGAAGTGTGCTGAGTTAAAACAAGGGGCACCCTGATGATGAAGAAATTATTGTGACCTGCATGACTGTGGGGAAAGAGTTGAGAGAAAACACAGCAGTGTCAGCAGATTGAGCCCAGTTCTGACTTATACCGAGGACAAGAGTTCAACAAGCCTGAATCCCAAACCAGACTTTGAGTAGGAATGAACTTATGAGTGATGTAAACATTGCTGGTGAATGGGATTTGTGTTTTATTAGGCCATTCGTATATCAATATACTATGAGCTCATCATGGCTTCTATTCCTATGCATTCCACATGTGCTTGTGTCCTAGAGGATTTTTAGTTGTTGAATAAAGCCTAAAATAAATATAAATAAATTCAAGGGTGACAGGAGGAGGAGAAGGATATTGCAGCAAAACAGTAAGAACAAATATAAGCCCATACAATGCATTCTACCCTACAAAACCTCACGAGGAATGATATAAACACCAGGAC
The DNA here is from genome assembly GCF_965231275.1 of Zosterops lateralis. Taxonomy (NCBI): domain Eukaryota; kingdom Metazoa; phylum Chordata; class Aves; order Passeriformes; family Zosteropidae; genus Zosterops; species Zosterops lateralis. The sequence goes on from NC_139763.1 coordinate 27,239,149, forward strand.
GGCAAGTGGAATTGCTGAGATGTTACTTGAGTTGGAGCTGTCTCTCCAAGGCAGGAGGGAGAGTACTGATATCCATTGCTGCCTTTGAAAAGGGCTTCTTAGCAGATGTATGATGTATTCTTTATCATTCTCATTAACTCAAAGCAATAAACTGCATAACTGAAAAAATTACTTGTGCATTGAAAAGAAAATTGGCTTATCAGAAGTCAGTGGCTAAACTCCCAGCTGTATAGTGACAGTGAGAGACAAAAACAGAGTTTTAATGAGATATAGCTCTTGCCAATGCTTTGAGCTCTTAAAGGGAGCTCTGCTTGGAAGAAGGCAGAAGAGCTGTCACTGCAGAGCAGCTCTCAAACCCTGATCCCTGGGGCAAGCTGCTGGTGGTTGGGAAGAGTTGCCTGGTAACAAGATGCTGCTGCCTTCTCACTTCCAGCTGTTAAACTGCATTGGAAGGAGCTGAATAATACCAGAATAGAAATCTAGCTTATAATTTGTGGTTTAATGCAATGAAATAGGAATCATTTTATAGCATGTCTAAATTGTTTAGGTCACGAGTCTTTACAGCAGAGTTCTAGCAGGTCCATGTTGCAAAATGGCAGGAGGGCTTTCTGTGATCTTTTGTTGATCAGCTTCTTGCTCCAACAAGATTTGTCAGTGGAGTGCTGTAACCTCTGGTGTGTGTAAAGGATGGGGTAAAGGTAATAGCAGAAGGGATTTTTAACAGAGCAGACAAGAAATAGACATAACCAAGAAAACAAAAGTCATTTTTTGGAAAGAGTATGCAAATATATGTATAAAAATACCAACATTTATATATAATTTTTGAATGGAAAATACAATATCTGGTGTGCTGATTTCTCCATCCAAATGGAAATGTGTACATTTATCTATTGTTGTTGTTAGTAATAATCATAATCATAATAGCAAAGGTCTGAGTTTAATTCTACAACGGGTGTTCTGCTTTCTCTTCTGGAAGGGAAATTCTAGTTAGCCAGTTTGAGAGGGACTGAGATGTGAATGAGGCCTGTTAACATCTCTGTGGGAGATCAAGAAAAATGGGAGTGTGGGTCAGGCCAGGGCAGAGGGTTATCCCACTGTAAGACTGTCATCATTGAGAGAAGGAGTTTCCAGATATGTTGTTGGACAACCTGTACTGACTGCTGTGAAGTTTCCTTCTTCAAAAGTTGGAGCAAAGGAGAATGCCTACAAAAACCCAAAGCAGCAAATGAAAAGGAGGGGTGAGTCATCCTCTGAAGTTCTGGGAACAAAAGGTGGCATTGATGTGGGCTTTGACAGCAAAGGCAGTCGTGGGGCCTGCTTATATTCTTTCAAAGGGTTGTAAGCAACAGAAAGAGAATATCAGCTTTGGTTTAAATTCAAAAAATCATGGTTCCATGTGTTGTTTTAGCTGGGGTAGAGTTACTTGTCTTTACAGTTGCCAGTATGGCACTATGGCTAAAACAGTGTTGATAACTTGGGATGTTTTAGCCATTGCTGAGCAGGGCTTGCACAGCACCCAGGCCTTTTGTGCCTTTCACCTCACCCTGGCTGTAAGGGGGCTGGGGATGCACAAGGAGTTGGGAGGGGACACAGCCAGGACAGCTGACCCCATGGGAGCAGAAGGAATATCTCACTCTATATGGTGTCATGACCAGTATGTAAAGCTGGGGAGGAAAAAAGAAGGCGGGAATGTTTGGACTAATGGTGTTTGTCTTCTCAGGTCACCATTACACAAGATGTTGCTCGGCTTTCCTGGGTTGACTGGATACCTGCCTGCCCATGGTATCCAGTGCATGAAGTGGATGGGAAGTGGGAATGAATTCCTTCTTCTGCTTTGCTCACATGTGTGGCTTTTGCTTTCCCTGTTAAACTGTCTTTGTCTCAACCCACGAGTTTCTCACTTTTACCCTTCTGGTTCTCTCCCCCATCCCACTGGGGTAGAGTGAGTGAGTGGCTGTGTGAAACTGGAGTTCAACCATGACATTCAGAAACATGTTATTTTAACCAGGAATAATAGGGAGGGAGAGGGATATCTAGGTGAAGTATGACTTCCCTTTTCCATTACAGTTTGCTTTGAAAGATATGGTAATGTCACAATACATTGCTAGTGAGAGCTGATTTTGAGCCTGTGTTCTGCTAATTTTTTCAAATACTAAAACCTTCTAAAATTATGTCAAGAAAATATGTTGCATTCATGTGCAATCTGATCTTCAGGTAAATGTACCAGCATTCTCTTCTCTACAAGAAATATTTATGTTTTAGGAAGATAGTGATATTGTGAAAACAAAAAACAGGAGGCACACAAAAATAAAACCAGTCTGTACCCCCATCCATAGACACATACAAATATGCACATATATGTACCTCCATATTCCATGCATGTGTTGCCATGTTCCAACATCCTACAAACATGAATCAGATAAAATTCTTACAACAGTCCTCTGAGACAGGAAGGTATTATTCCTGTTTACAGATTAGAAAGCAGAAGTCTCAGGGAAGTTCAAAGGTAAAACCCAGGAAGAGCTGGAACTGACTTTATTTTTTAAAGTCCAAGGTGGGAGGTTTTATGTCCAAGATTCACAATACCATCTTTTCTTTTTGCTGTTTGTCTTGATTTCAAAATTTCTATGGCAAATAGAGAAAAAAAATAATGGGAAAGAATAGTATTCAAGTAAAATGAGAAAATTACTGTTTCCTTTTAAGCTGAGAGAGGGAAAATCTTTCCTTCATCTTAGCTTGTATCAGAGCCATAATTTAAAAATGAAGTGCTGATTCTTCAAAATGAAATTTAGTTTTGCTGTCATTGATGCCAGCTGGGTCTACAAGCTCTTCCACAGGAAGAGATGAACAAGGGGTTGAGAAAACCCGAATGAATTACACTCAGACTACAATAATTAAAGCCCTTCTTGGATCTTAAGGACTGGAACCAGAAAAACAATGGTCCAAGAGACCCAGTCCAGCACCAGTGCATTTTGGTGCGGGCAGTCCGGTGCATAATAAAAAGTCAGCAGCAGTTTGCTTTTAATGGAATAAATGGGGCAAAGCAGGTCTGGAAGGGCGGCAACCCCCTCTACAGACTGGTAAAAGGGGCAAATAAACCCACCCCCACTGCAGGACATGGACCAGGGCTTCCTTCAGCCTGTGGTGCCGACTCCTTGTCCCTGAGGAGTGCACCCTCACCTCATAGGCACTGCTGTGAGGCAGTGGAGATGATGTGATACTCTGATGTATGGAGAGGACACTCAGGAGGGAATATTGTGTTTCCTACATTAGCCTCCTTTAGAATTTTAATGTTTTTTGTACATTATATTATATACAATATAGAGTGACTGTATATTGTACACAGACCCATCCTAACACTGGATGCTGGCCTCTGCTGCAGATTCTTCTCTAGATTTACTCAGAGATTACTTATATTGACTCTCTTCAAAGGAAACCTGGTCACTAAGTTGTTGCCCTTTGTCTACAATCACTTTGCTTTCATGTATGGTTTGGCACCAGCTGCACCAGGAAAAGGCACATAATTACAGTTTGTTTCTAAGTTATTTGACCAGAAGTCCAAATTCCAAGTTCCAGAAATTACACATTGGTTATAACTAAGAAAAAAAAATAATCAAGTATTCTGTTAAGAAAATGGTGTTAAGCAAAGTACTCCTGAGTCAAACCTACTGCAAGAAAAATGCCTTAATATCTGAAAAAAAAAAAAAAAAAAAAAAAAAAAAAAACAAAAAAAAAAACAAGAAAGGACAGAAATTTAAGTTGTTATCTGGCTATAAAATTAGGTTCAGCTGTTTTCTTACTAGACTTTCTTATTTTTATTGTGTGCAATGTTTATATATTGTGCTCTAGAAATATTTTATTGCATAAATGTTTGGCTTAAGGGAGGGAGGAAAGGATGGGGAAAAAACCCAACAAATAATCCAGTGTATTTAAGGTATTCAGTCTGTACATATGCTTCAAGGATGATTCCAACAGTGTGGCGTACTATATGCCGGGTGCATCTGCTGCCTGGAAATGAAGCTCAGCTTTCCACAGCACTTGCCACTCTGTTGAAACTAGAAATCTTCAATATGCCAATCACTTGCACAGACACCAGCTCTTAGGGCAAGTGTAGTAAATGTACAGGAATACACATTTTGGGGATGAAGCACCCTAAATCTCACATGCAGTATCCTGAAGCAGTAGACTCACTGCATGTGGGCTGAACGAGTTATGTACCATGAGCAGAGGAGCTGCCCTTGCTGTGCAGTGGGGGGTTTGCAGCGAGGCCACCCAGTGCCTTTCAAAGCACTTGGTGGGACATGAAGGGGAAAGGTGCTGTACCTGCTGCACTGCTGCCGTCCTGTGTCTCCCATGGGCAGTGCCACACTCTAACTTCAGGTAGAAAAGGGCACGAGGCCAAAACTTTGTGTTGGGTGCCAAACAAAAAGGTAAAACCCTGGGCAATGCCACTGGTGTGAATCCTGCATGTGTTAACCCATAACACAGGAACTTGTGTGGCCCCAAGTGCATAGATCTCACACGGCTCTATAGACTCTGACCATGGTGAAGTTGATTGCCCTCAGCAGTGCTTCAGGTGTCTCAACTCAAAGCTGTGGCTGCATCCTGAGTGCCACACAAGGAGTGATTAAATCTGGGCCCAGGACCTCCCCAAGCATCAGCACACGCTTGCCTGGGGGGCAGAGGCATAGAACCTCCAACAGCCCTCTCTGTCCTTCCCTCTCTGTGTGCCCAGATATCTCCTGATTGACCCCTTTGATGACTGGAGCCACAGAGGAGCTGCAGCACAAGCTGTTCCCATGTGATGATCCCTGAACCCCGATCTTGTCTCTACCTCTCTTGCTGCAGTGTCCCCATACTCTCCCTGTGGGTAAAGGGACGGGCTCCTCTGATGCTCCCCCAGCTCCTCCTGCTGTACCTGGGAATGCTGTCTCCACCCCAAAAGGGCTCCCTCCAAGTGCACTAGGGCACTGCCTTCTTCCTTCCCTGTGTTCAGCTTTTAATATGCATCCCTATAGCATTGTGCAGCTTCCGATGGGGGCTGATAAGCAGATTGCCTTTTTTTTCCCTTTTTTTTCTGTAAAGGCAGAAAACGAATGCAAATGACATTCACTGTGGGTTTTGATGTGTGTGGCTTGATGCTTATCAGCTCAATTATACTGCAGGGAAAGGAATGGCAGGATTGTTCTCCTAGTGCTACATGGAATTTAACAAGAAAAACTGTTAAAGTCTTTGTGTTACAGTCAAGTGTAACTGGGGCCTCCACAATTCCAGAAGTAAAGTGGGTTCTCTGGCCAAATTAAAGAAAGTGGACTATTGCCAAGGAAAACATTTTTGTCCAGTTTAGCTTATCTGATGTTACCAGCATGTAGTGATACACTATCATAGAGAGTTATTTCCTCTGTTAAACATAGAAGCAAGAGCAAGGATGGATAAACAATGCATGCAAACAAACCCCAAGTGTTTAATTATTTTAGCTTACCATGACAGGAAGCAGGGGTGGAAGGGGAAGGAGATAAAATTATTAAGCATTCCTCAAAGAGCCCAGCTACCGCTTTCTATGTTGGAATTGTCTCAGAGAAGGAAGCCTGAAGCACAGAGCAAGTGGCTGTCCAGCAGCCAAAAGCTCTCACAGAGCCCCAGTCTGCTGCAAAGGAGGAGCCCTCTGAGCAAGTTGGGGGCCGTGACTCAGGGTGACCCGGATCTCATGGCCTGGGAACTGCACAGGAGAAATCAAACATCTTGCCTGCTTTTAGATGTGTCTGGAGGAATGTTTGTGTCTGATCCACTCACTCCAGGCTTTCCTCATGACAAGCAGGGAGATGCGGATACCATTAAAGGCATGGTTCATCTGACACTTCAGGTGTCTGGTCTGGGGTTAAATTATTCACACCCTGAATACATTATACATTGGTTAAAAAGAGACTATTCCGTAGTAGGTGTCTGTGTTATAAATATCAATATTTCATCGAAAGGGACTGTAGGGCTCCACAAGGTTTCTTTGTGGCAGTGACCATCAGTCTTGGTGGTGGTTGCCATCATTGTTGGCCACTGGGATCTGCATGGCTTTGCACACCCAACAGGCAAAGGGAGGCACAGGAAACCAGAAACTTTCCTTTCTATGAAAATGATCCTAACCCTTCAAACCAAATTAGTGATTTTGCACTGCAACAAGGAGTGACAAGGGTTGTCTACCCAGTTAATGCAGTTTTACAGGTATTTATCCCTTTAAGCTTGAATCCCATAGCTGAAGTATTTAGATAATTCCAGTTCATCCCAGACCAGAAGTGTCTGAGCAAATCAGAACTTACAAAAAAATTTCAAAGAGAAAGTATATGTACAGTAAATATTGCTAATTACCACTATAAATCAGTCTTAGTACAGCAGCTTTGCTACAGAGCTGTTTGTTAGGATAAATTTTTATACAGGCAAGATAGCATACAAAGGACCAAAGGGATTTTCCATGATGAAGGGCTAGAAATATGTTTGTGTGGCTGAGACGGGGGGTTTGTGTGGTGGCAACCCATTACCTCCATACCTGGAAGATGAGGAGCAGAGCTTTGGCTGAATGTCCAGAACAAGTTCTGGGTTGTGAAATCTCTGTGTGAGGGAGCAATGACAGCTCAGCTGACTTTCAGGTCTGGCTCAGGTAAGGCTGTGTCAGCATGCTGCTTCCCCTCCCATTGCTTGGAGGGTAAACTATGAATGGGGACATCATTTCCTCACTGATAATCTGCAGGCCACTGGATCCTTTTCGCACATAGAAATGTACGTTGACATGCAAAAATATATCTCCTGTCTATACCTTTTTCAGTTAAATTGTGCAGGGTGAGACACAACCTCTTCCAACAGCATATTTTGGTTCATAAACTAGGACATTCACTAGCACAGCAGCAGCAAAAAAAAAAAAAAATAGTGTTTGATAACCCCTATGTACAACAAACAGGTGTTGATGGCAAAAAACTTGTTTTGCAGAAGGTCCCAAGTAACCTCAAGGCTGAACGGAGAGCTGTAGAGTTGTCTCATTCCCTGCCAGTGATCCTGGGATGTCATCCAAATTTACCTGTGGCTTCTTAAGTTTAGTTCAGTTAAAGCTGAGAATCAGCAAAAAAAAAGCATCTATATATGTAGAAGGGAAAAAAGTGACATATTGAAGATTGTATCTTGATAGCCTACATGTAAGTCCAGAGGAACACCATAAACAACAAACACATGTAAGCATGTATACATTCTCCAGTAGTCACTTGAGAGCCACAGTTTTAATTTGTGATGCTGAAAGCCTTGATTCAGAATGACATCAGTCAACACTGAGTGCCTGTCAGAAGCTGGTGCTTTGGATTTCATTGTTGTCTCACAGTGGTGTGGAGCAATATCTTATGGGGCTTTCTGTACTAGATCCAGTCCAGACAAGCTAGCAAGACATTTATACATCTTGATTTGAGGCAGACTACTCATGTTCTTTTGTGGTGTGAAGCTGAACATCTGATTCATGAGTGGGATCCAGATCCTAAACAAGAGTTAAGAAAATTAATGCCTTTACAAAATTAAACCTCTCAGTCAAGTCCTGGATATTTTCCTCCAGATAATCCTCTAAACTAAAAATTAAAAAGAAAGAAACCAGACAAATCTTGACTCTAGATGCAGTCTAATGAAATTTGAATTGGCAATAAATTCTCCTATTTCATAAGAATGAAATAAGATAGGGAGAGTATGGTGAAATCAGCAGAAGGTATCTCTAAACCTAAATTTCTTAAAACTCATAAAAAAAAAATAATGACTCAGTGACATAAAATCCTAATCTAAGCAATCTCTTTCTCTCTTTCTTTAACTAAATTCTAGAAATTAAGCTAGAATAAGTCCCTGCAGTACAAAAGGCTCCATACCTCACAGGAATTGTTAGAGGTTTGCAATAGGCTGTGGTGGAACTCATCTGAATAGGACAAAAGGATAGGATAAACAGTTGATGGACATTTTTCCTAGTGTGCCTGTGGGCATGTCCATGTACCATCTAAAACTGAGTCTTGTGGATGCCAACAGTTCTGTGGGTATGAGCAGAGGAGATAGAACTAAGCCAAACAAGCCAACAGAGAAGCTATTCACCATTTATGTGGAGATAGAGCAGTTGCTCCCACATAGAAACAGCTCATCCCCACTTACCATGCTCCACATGCCAGCTACAGTGTCACTTCAGTTCATAACATCAGTTCAGAGCTCTTGTGAAGCTAGGAGAGGGGCATGGAGTATCCCCTGCTTTAAATGTATTTGGACAATAGGTTATTGTAGGATCCAGCTATAATATCTGCAGGAATTCTCGAGATCAGCCATCTGGGCTTGCTCAGCCAGCACTGCCATGCTCAGCAGTTTGACTGCTTTCACCCATTGCCCTGACAGTGGCACGGGCAGTGGTAGCAGAAAGCCAAAATTGAGTCAGTCTTTGCTATTGTTTCTTCATCTGTGGGAAGTGTACAGAGGGCTGAGACTGCAATCAAGATCTGCAGTGGGGAAAATGAAAAAGTCTAAGGGATTAAGAGTGGTTTGAAAGACTTCACGTTTGTTTACATCCACTAGTTTTTCCTTTTTCCATTTTCTCTGTTGCTCCAAGAGTACTGTAGCATGGAAACATCTTAGACTGGAAAGGCTAGGTCAGTCATGGAAAGATATACACTGAACAAGGTTCTGGCATCAAATAAAGGTCTTCCTACCGCAAGCAATACTAGCATGGTCAGGGTTAATTTCATGTGTGGGATTCAAACTTATGCAGCCTATTTTGAATCAAAGGACCTTTTGGCTCCCTGCAAGTAAAAATGGAGCTGATTGAGTTTTTCATCATCCTTGATTTTTTTTCATCAGAATATTTACACATTCTTGTTTGGTTAAAATTTGGGACTTTTGTGGGCCATTTGTGTTTTGCCTCTGTGACTGGCATATTAAAAAAAAAAAAAAAGCCTGAAATGTCAGTGATCTCAAGAGGAGACAACAGTGACTGTCTGAGATTACTCTAAGCACTCTCTTTCCTACAAAGAAAGAATAGAAAGTTCGTATCTACTTTTACACATAGGATAACTTATGAAGCCTTTGAGGAATTCTGTACTGGTTAAACAATTTTCATTGTCACTGGGGGAAACAGCAAAGTTTGGTACGTTGCTGAGAAATGTTTGTGCCTTTAGCATCTCCTGAAGACTCATGTGCAGTTTTATTGTACAGTGCTCCATTCTGCAGGTCGCTTCAAGCCTAATTCTGATTTTAATGAGACTAATGGCAGTTCCAAATACACCCTTTGGGAGCAAGTGAATACAGCTCATTTTGATTGACAAAAGTTAAGTAAATGTAACATTTTCCTTCTGAAAACAAATGGAAATATCTTTAAAAATGAGCTTAAAATAGATATTTACATAATGAAAAAGACAGTTCCTTATGTTCTTCCAATTTGCATTCATTTTGGTTCCTTCAACAGCAGCTATTGGGGATGAAGTAGTTGAAAAAGAGCATAAGTCATTGAATCAGAGTTAAGTCATGTAGTACCATGACCCATATATTCCTTGCATGGTTCCAAGTTGAAAGGAATGTGTGTTTCTCTGGGAACATATAGCTTGGAAAAAGCATATAGATGATAATAATAAAAAAGCATGCAGCTGAACATGGAAAGACACATCTGTCAGTAATTGCTGCTGTATTTTTTTCTCAAAATCCATCTATTTCTCATAAATTTTCATGTCTGTGCAAGCATATTAAGAGATATTGAGTGATGTGGTACTTATTGGAATCATTACAAAACCAACAAACCTGAGGAGAAAGCCAGCTTTTCAACATTCTATTTACTATACAGGACAAGCAATAGAATACACTGGTAAAATTTTGAAACTTCACAGTTACAGTGAGTAAGCACTCAGTAAGGAAAGCACAGTTTTGCAGCAGGTTTCAATTACATCCATAGTGGATTTCAGGGCAGTTACATCAGCTCCTATATGCTGGGTAAATCAAGAAGCTGATTAGCATGGATGAATGGTGCAAATAGTAGCTTGTGCTTCTTCTCTCAGTTATTTCACCTCCATTTTCTCTGTGAACACACAGATTTCTCAAGAAGTCATCAGTGCTTTCAAAATAGGCCTGTAATGAACTGTAGGCAGGTTTTGCCTGTTCAGTGTTCAGGCTGCTGATGAAATTACCTTTCCTGAGAACTCAGGAGTGTGTGATCATGTTGGCTGTATATTTAGGATGTCTGTTCAGAATTCTGTTAAATTCTTGCCTTATGCAGGCACAATTTCTATTGCACTATTCAACAGAAAAAAATAAATACTAGCAACACAAGCATTTTCCCAGTTCAATCATTAAGAGGCAGATTGTGTGGTTCGGAAAGCATGTTTTAAATGGGAGAAGGGGGAGACTTCACAAAAGATTATATGTAATTTGATGATGCTTTAAAAGCAAACTGAGAATTGGAAAAAAAATCAGTAGGATAAATATGGCCTCTATGAGCTTTTGAAAACCCCGGCACAGAGTCCTGCTGGCCTTTAGGACTACAATCATAAAATCAGCAAGCCAAATATCCTGATCCATTGCTTGTGTAGACATAATCTTCCCACCTCTTTTCAGGCCTCCTCTGTCTCAATAGGCATTCCTGACAAACCTCAGCAGTGACTGCCTGCACATCCTTGTAGACAAGCAAGGAATCCCCTGTGATGGTCTGGACACCCCAGTGATCTGTTTCATCCTGCTCTTTGACTCGGGGAGCAAGCTTCCTCTGAGGCAAGAGGCAAGGGAGGACAAAGCATAGCTCCAAAATGATGAGCTGCCAGTGGGAAAAGGGGAATGCAGAGCAGGAGATGTTTTAAGCAGATCTGAAGGGACTGGTGTGTGTGTGTGGCTGTGGTGAAGATGGTGAGGTTGTCAAGCTGCCCAAGTTGGGAATTGTTGTTGACTTCACCAGTGCTAGCAGGTGCAGCAGTGGAGGCTCGTGTGGGTGTGGAGGCTGTAAGATGCCAGCGAGGAGGAGGCGAAGCAGCCTTAGGGAGACTCTTTGGCTCTACTCCCTTTTCCTTGTCTTCCCCTTCTGTTCTCAGCAAAACCTGGAGTGAGGAGAAGAGTGCAGGAGCTACAGACAGAGGATGCAGCTGAGGTAGAGGCAGGTAGGGCAGATTCTCCTGCCCACGGAGTGTCTGTCTATGGCCATGGGCAACACAGGCTCTGGAGTTCACAGTGGCCGCAGCAGATCTGATTCCAAATATGGGAAGAGGTGGGTGGGATGAAGATTGGTTCCCAAAGAGTCCCAGGACTGGTGGAGAGCACAGTCCTTGTGTGAACACTGTGAGGGCAAGAGGCTGGTGGACATAAAGGGCTCTCGGTGGTTAAAGAGGATGTGAAAAGAAGTTCTCTGGGAGCTGGGATAGAGGGCTGGCTTTGCTGGAGCAGGATAGGGGTGCTGTAACCCACAGAACTATCAAAGGAGAGCATGCTGAAAGGGCTTCAGTTGATGGAGGACTACAGTGACCTGTCAAAAAGAAGGACAAATTCCCATCCTGTCATTGCATGGTTGGCCAATGACTTCAGAAAAATTCAGTACAATTTCCTTTCCAAAAGAAAATGTTGTTTTGAACTAAGCCTGTGCATTTCACAGATGTACCAATATACTGGCTGATACAACTCCTATTCCAGAAGAAGAATATATTATTTCTTTTTGATAGGAGGTCAAATAAAAAAGGGAATGGACTGAAACCAAATTCCAGTATATTTGTTATTTCCAAGCTCCTAATTCCGAAAAACAGTGTTGCACAACATTTTTTGCATTTTCATCCATGATTGTTCTCTGAGGGATTAACATTACAAGACACACTCATGTGGACAGCCTGGGCAAATATCTCCTTAAAAATTCCATGAGGATGAAGAACATGACTTTCTGGAAATCACTCAATGCAAAACAGTGTCCAGATTCCATTTGAAGAAAAAGACATACACAAATAAAGCACAGAAACTTTCAGACTTCAGTGGATAAATCTCATTTTGCTTTTACCTCTGCTCTCAGATAGGAAGGCTCCTGTGCTCTTAAAAACTCTATAAGCACCAACACCTCTTCCTTCTCCCTCTGCCCTGCCCCCTCTCCAACAGGATCTTCCAGTTTTAGCTTCTCACTTTGGGGTCTTCATAGCTATTCTACTCAAGGAAAAAGGGCAGGGGCTCAGCTAGAGCTCTGTATTGCCTCCACACTTCATGTTTAGCTGTGTTCTGGACTGTCCTGCACAGCTCTCTGCAGCGTAAGCCTGACCTAGAGAGCCTTAACCAGCACAAATGTGACCTGAGTTCTTCAGTGATCCTTGGCTCTGATACGTGGCCCTTGTCAGTTTAGCTGAGAAGAACCATCCTCTAAATCCTGCTTTTGTGAGAACAAATCCAGAGAGCTCCACCCTTACCAGCCCATGCTGCTGACACCAGGTGTGGGTGCTGTCAGGCAGCAGAGCTGGCAGGGTTGCACAAGCAGCTACAGGTGACACGGGAAGGAACTGGGAAGAGGCTGGGAGTCTTGGGAAAGACACAGTGATATTCCTTTGGTTTAGAGTTCTAGTTTAGTCTGGTTTTGAGTTCTGGTTGTTTTCCCTCATCTCAGGCTTTCTGGTGTTTTGGGTTTTTTAATAATGATTTATGAATTCATCTGTACATGGGATAGGCAGTAAGCATAGCCATAAAAATAAAACTAAGTGAAAGAAAAGCAAGTGCAGAGGATGGATCAGTACCTGGAGTTATAGCAATAGGATGCAAAAGGTCACAAAAAAAAACCCAAACAAAACAACATGTGAAAACAGATTTTGTTGACTCTTCTGCTTCCAGAATCAGCTTGGGTTATTTTATGGGACTTCTTTTGCTCTTTTTATAACTTTCCAGGATGGCTAAATTTCTCACTAACTCTTCAAATTCAAAAGCAAACTGTGGCAACAGGAGCACATCTGTCCCAGCAGTCACAGAATCACACACTCTTGTTTTCTCCTCCAGCACCACCAAGCACTCTAAAGTCACAAAACTGAGGTCATTGCTTGACGTTTTGCACAGTTCAGCCTGAGCATGCCTGGGACTTTGCAACATGAGGATGTCAGCTGCAAAACACCCACCAAAACCAAAATGGCCTGAGGCATCATTGTCATGCACTGAGGGTCATTCTGTGTTCCACAGATCAAGGGTAAAAAATGTTACCAAACCAGAGCATTGCCCCTAGCCCTGGGTGAGGGGGAGGTTGAATGCCTCATAAGTTGTGGGAAACAAACTACAGAGAGCCTGGGGCAGGTTCTATACCTCTTCTGGGTAGCAATTTTCTGCTGTAGTCACAAGCTGTCCTGAATTCACCTACTTTTAAGCCTACTGTAAAAATTATCCTTAAACAACAGCAGTTTTGGGCAGTGTTTACAGGAAGCATTCACAAAGTGTTAGAGCAGCAGTACCTTAAGGGAAATTTAGGTTTGCTTTTCCTCCCAGGTGGCATGTGCCAGCTATGCACAGATGAATGTGCAAAGGTACAGCTCCAGTCTGCCTTCTTCTGAGGTTCCCAACATATATCTTTTTGCCACCCAGTAAAGAGCATGTTCAGCTTTACCTCAAGCTACCTCATTGTGTAATCTCAGACATCTTTATTCCCTCAGGCATAGCCCATTGCAGCAGACCCAGTTTGGAGGAACTATCACCTCACACACCAGAGACTGCATCATGTTGTGCATCTGGTCTGCATGGTTCCATCCCTTCTAATGCTGCTGATATTCCTGTTAATCCATGCTGCTGGTGGGGGAAAGCCCATTCCAGATGTCCCTCCCTTGATCTATAGCTATGGAAGCTGGGCTCCCACTCCCCATTCCTCTGTGTCACATCAGGGTCAAGATTGTTTCATCTCAGCAAGCAGGAAGAATAGTTATTTCTTTCTGAGACAAATACTAAAAGACTCTTAATTGCCTTTTAGCCTCAATAAAGGGAAAAGAGTGAAAAATTACAATATTATGTATTTCATCTCAGGGCAACTTCATGGTTGCCAGCTTCTCCTGAGAATCCATCCTGGGCTATGGCTGCTTCAGTAGCTCCCTCTCATTCTAGCTGCAGATGTGGCCTCATTTTCTGGAACAAGAATCAACACTGTAAATGTTTACACTGCCATAAAGCCTAAGAAGCCCTCCATTTCTCAGCATCTTCAAGGTGATCACTAGTCAAAAGGCACCACTGAGCAGCCACTCCTATCTGTCAGCCTGCTCTCTGCCATGCAAAAGTCAGTGATTTCTGCTTATATGCAGCAAAGAGAACCTTATTGTTTCTGACTCAGCTCAGAGTATTTTGTCATGTCTGATTTTGCTGGAGGCTCCAGCCCCTCATGCCAAGTTATGTTATCACAGCAAGAACAGCTAAATAGCCCCAGATGGCCTGGTTGGTTCACATTAGCCTCCTAGGTTTTTAGCAGCACTGTCATATACCCCTGTTACTCTTGGACAGTGCAGAGATTGCTTTCTGGAGCCAGGTTTCTGAACAGTCTAGGTGGATGCTCCAGGGCTTCGTTCTGAGACTCAGAGGGCTTTGGCTTGGCGTGTATTTAAAGCACTCTGGGTTTGAATAAATCATATCCCTGTGTACTACCATAGAGGAATGTGGAAGATACTTTTGCGGTCATCCACAACATCTTTGTGGAGATTCTGGGGAGTAAAACAAATAGCACCCTTCCAAATATTTTGAAATGATACCTCTGACTGTGAGGGAGAAAAAGTTTAAAGAGAAATTAGGCTGTTATGAGTTATTTGGACTAATAACCACAAGTAGAAGAATAAGTTAACTTCTAAAAATATTGTTCAGCTGAAACCTCTGTGTCTGGTTTTGGGGGGAATTTTTACTGTGCAGTAATGCACACACTGCATTAAGATTAAACATTCAGCAACTTGACAGGCAGATTAAGCTCTAAGACAAAGTCATCACACCGGTGTTGTCCTGCATAAACTGAGAGACATGGCATGGTTGGTACCGAGTGCTGTGGAGAAACATCATCACCCATCATCTTTTAAGGCGGCTCATTTTATTGGTAACAATGCCAGCTGTAGTCTCAGCCAGATATCTTTTGCAGATATTCTATCTGCAAAAGTTGAACTGAAAAGATCTGCAGAGAGTTCTCTGTGTGGTGTAGTATAACAAATTTCTAGATTTACTGAAGTGTTAGGTTTGGAATTTGCTATTCAAGCATTCCTTCAATGGGACGCAACAGATACTTTGACAGCTTGTTTAAAAGAAAAATCTGGTCTCCATTATGTGTTAGTGCTATGTCATATAAACTTCAAGTAGGAAGACACCATTCTTTTAGCTCAGTTTTGGTCATTATGACTATATCCTGCCATTGATCTATATCTGGGTCTCTAAGCTGTGTCCATTAAAAGGCCTGAAAATGTATCAATGGCAGGATATAGCCCTTTGTTCTTTCATGTTGCAATCATGAGGAATTAGAATGGGATCTGGCTCCCAGGACTTTGAGCTGGCCTGCAGCTTTATGAGAGTGGCTTGTATCCCTCAATGAGGAAAGCCTTTGGAAAAACAGGCTGCCATCTGATAGCTTCCAAGCTCTGACACTGCCAAGTACAAACTATTTCTCGCTGTATGAGGCTACTAGCCATTCTAGAGCTTTGGTGGTGATTTGTAGTTGATACCAGGGTGTTCTTGGATCTTTCTGGCAACACTTCTTGACCCACCTCCTTTTATTATGTTTTGATCCCCCATCAAACAGATGTTTGATTTCCCAAGTGCTCTTGCACACTACATCAGCCCTGTATGTGCATGGTTGGCTGGAGAGCAACAGTGGGGAGGGAGGGAGAGCTCTGACCATGCTCCTCTTTGAGTGCCCAAAGCCGCCTGGTGGCCTAGGGCCCCTCAGACTCCATAAATTCCAAATATCCTTGCCACATAACTCCATAAGCTTGCATCTTCTGTGGTACGCACTGTGCAAAAGAGAGGGCTATACACCATTTTGGTGGTCCAAATGTCATAGCCAGCACCTTCCAGTGCCAGGAAAGGGTAGAGCTGGAAACATTTCAGTCCTCAAACGTGGGATATATTTATTACAGCCAGAGAACGTGGTGTCAGCTCAGTAAAGCAAGATCTGCTATGCTGCCGTAAATGTCCCTGTGGAAGTAATTCTTGCCAATAATGAGCCAAAGAAAGGTGGCAACCTTGCAATCAGTGATCAAAACTGCTTCCACTCACTTCCACTCACAACCCATTTCATGTTTTGCATTTAATGCCAACCAGAAACCCATTAAAGCTCTCAAAGTACTTGACCACTTGAATTCTAACTTGACATTTAGGCCAAATAACTTAGACCATTTTTTAAAATAATTTGCTTGCAGAAATTCATTTTTGTCCAGAACACTCATGTGAAAATTATTTAGGCATTGATTCTGTACTGAAAAAAAATGTCCTCTATAATTTTGCAATCTTTGGGGGTAGTCTAATATTGAATACTATTAATAGATTAGGTTAAAATTAAGCACCTTTTTAAAAATTAATGTCAGGAATTAAGATGAAGATTTTATTCATACAGAACAAATGCAAGGTCACAAGACTGTGCTTTTATATATATTATACTATTAAAAGAGTCACAATACCCTTCTCAGCCATTCCAGAAGTCAGTTTTACAATTAGATACTTGTTAGTGGAAGGAGAAATAATTTTGATGATGATTTTATGGAGAAATATTTTCTAATCTCAGAAAATTTGAAACTTATTTTTGATTTTTTTTTTCCTCATTTATGTATGATACTAACAGATGTGAAGAACATCACAGTAAAGGAGAATTCAGAGCAAAAGATCTTTAAGCATAAGATTACATGATGTTCCAGTGCTTGCTCAAATGGACTTGGATTCCAGAGGATGTAGGACTGACCAGCCTACAAACTCCCAAATAACAAATACTAACATATTGTTCATATATGACTGCTAATGTAGCTTTTTTAAGCCTTTTATACTTTAAAACAATATTAAAGTGAGAAGGTCATGGTGTAACACTTTTCAAAATAAAGCATTTTACTTCACTATCGGTCACAATCTTTGCATGCCACAGTCGGTGTCAGACTGATAGAGATAACGTGCAGTCTGCAAAATGTGGAAAGCAGTTTCAAAGCTGCCTTCTTTGTCAGGTGCAAGGCTCAAAATCCCAGGAAGGGGCAATGAGCAGGGCACACCTGGAGCTCAGGTGGGTTCTCCACTTGCTCTGTTTCTTGACTCTTACACGTTCATTTCTGGAATCTCCAGGTCCCTGGTTACTTTACAGCTCATGTTCATCTGCATTGTTTTCTTTTGCTCTTTCTTTTGATCAGTTTGGAAGGAAGCACTTGCTGTCACCAAGGGCTGAAGGCAGTGAGCCCTGAGCAGCACAAGTGTGGAGCTGTAGGTTGCCTGGGAGCTTTGCAGTCTGTAAAGACATGGTATATCCTCCACCACACCCCTTTCAATCCTTTCCTTCCTGGCTCACTGAAGGAACCTGTAAGGTGTGCAGGAACACTTTGAAATTTGAACACAAATAGGCAATTAAAGGGTTCAGGAGAGGACATAAGCTTGATCAGTAAAACACCATCACACTGAGCTTCTTTACATTGTAAATCTCCTGAAGCAAGTGAAGATGCAAAATTATGCCTCCTGATGGCTCCAGTCACCCCTGCATAGGAGAACGGTTCTGAATTCAGTTGCCACATGAAAGACCACTTTTTCTTTTACTTGGATAATGGTTAAAAACAATATTTGGGTTTTATGTTGCTTCCTGCCTGAAACAACACCTCCCCTGTGTGTCCCAGACTGTTGCTGCTGTATGATGGAGAAGCAAAACACAGGCTTTTGTTTTGGACTGCTTACTGGTTTGGAGGCATTTCATGCCTCATCATTAGCCAATGCTCAGGGCTCCCTATGTTGTGCACACTATTAACCAGCCAGCAATTTTGAAAATATTTTTATTGCTGCTAATTACCCTTCAGGGAGACTGTAAAACAGAGTCTTTATGGCAATCTCTGAGCTGTCCATGCCTGGAGGAAAAATATGAGAATGATTAGCCACGTTTGCTAACCAGAGCATCACAGTGATTGTGTCTATGTTCCTGTAGCTCACTTGTGCCAGGCTGCTTGGGAGATGTTTACAGCTTCCCTTCTCACAGCTATTCTGAACAGTGATACTCACATGAGAGGGAAAAGAGTCACAGTTCCTTAAATGTGTTTCTGTTTCTGAAATAAGCACTTCATCCAACCTTCCACCAGTGGACTGAAGATGTCCCAGTTTAAAATAACTACACCCTAACTGCAGTGGCTTGGTCTAAGGCAGCTGAGGGATTTGGTGGGGTACTGTGGGGAGAGGTAATCCATGCAGTCTTGAGTCCATCCAGATTTACTCCTGATGTCTGTGTCCACCCTATCACCCACGATATCCATGTGGGTGGGGTGCTGGGGAAGGAGCTGCTGTGGCTATCCAAGGGATTTCAAGAGCTGTAGCTCTGTCCTGACCTGGGCTGCCCTGCCAGGGCTGGGTCCACATGGAACCAAAACACAGTTCGCCCTCTGCTCCTTTACCTGTGACCATGTGGGATGTCCCCCTTTTTCAGTGCCAACATCAAGGATTGTAACTCCACAGCTGGCATGTGGGCCAGAGATGTGTGAAAGAAGTGTTCAAATGGCTGGGGACTAGGGGAGGCATTAAGATGCCTCCTTTTGTCACCATATAGATTCTATACCGAGAGAGAGAGGTTATGGCAGAACTGCATCATGAAGTCTCACCAGGCTGTGCTCAAGCCACACGCCTGGCCCATCTGTAGAATAGGTGTTGGCACCTGGTTCTTAGGGTCTGTATGACACTGTGAGGAACTGCAGCAAAGAGCCAGCACTGAACACTGCTGCAGCAAAGAGAGGGTTTATTTGTGTTCAGGAAGAAGAGGAAAGAAAGAATTACGCTCAAAAAAGGAAAGAGAAGTGAATAAGGACATTAGCACAATTCCTTCTAGGGGACTGAGAAAAGGAGGGATGAAAAGTAAAGCTACTGAGACAAAATAATCACATCTCTACAGCCGTGCATGCCCATGGAGAGCCTTACCAGGACAGGGCTGCCCAACATTGCTGAAAAATGTCAGTGGGCAGCACACGGCTGGGGAGTATGCCTGATCCATGCCCTGCTGCCACTCCTGCTCCTCTGAGTAAGCTGCCTGCTCCTCACTGCCCTCAGCATCCCACAAATGGAGATGCAAGTGCAAATTGCTCCTTTCATGCTTTCTCCTTGGCTGCCACACAGACACTGAAGATACCAAATGCTGGTCCCTGCCTCCACCCATGGAAACCTGGATCTGCTTCTGGGCCCAGCACAGGGAGGTTAAGGGATGGTGAGTCACCATCAAGAGGGGTGTGAATAGCACCTCGTTTTGTGGATTTGAACATTACAGGGCAAATTAGGATAAAACACTTTCTCTAAGCTTAAAATTACATATTTTTGCAGGACTTGAGTCACACTTGAGCTATTTTAAAACTCTCTTAGAATGCTTAGTTTTATTTTTCAGGAATAATAAGTAAGATGGGACAAATTAAAAGCTGTAGCCCAAGCAGTGCTGAGTTTGTGTGAGGGTCAACAGAAGATTACATTGCAGTTTTCCAGTTTGGCTCATCCTCCTTGTAGGAGACTTTCAGAAACTATCTTGTACTAGCTCTTTGTGCTTGAGGTTTTCCTTCCACAGCTAGAAAAGCCCAAGATCAGGTAGATCCCTGCCAGACTGAACTGCAAAGTGGAGTGAAAAGCAGCAATTTTGATTTGAAGTCCCATATATAAAAACCTTTCTATCCCAGGGGATCTAGAACCCAAGCAGCCTTCTCTCTTTCAGAAGCCAGAATTTTTTCGCATGAAACTCTTCCTGGAAAGATTTGCTTGCCCTGATGTGATCATACGAAGAAACTTTGTCAGTAACCACAGAAACTGAAAATCAGAATGTATCTGCTGAGCCTGAGCTCTGTTTCTGTCAGGAAACACCCTCTTTTGTTAGGTCTGGATGCCTGCTCCTTCTTCACCTGTGCTGTGTTTAACTGCCATGAGCACTGATCCACCAGGAAAGAGGTATCCAGCAACTGCCTGGTTTTATCATATCAGTTCAAGGTTGGAACCCACCTCATTGGTAGGTTACCCACTCCCCTTGATGTCTGATTCTTCTTGAGATTTGAGGCAGCAACCTCTGAGGTCCTGAGCAGTGAGCAGCTGTATTTACAAACAACAAAGTCAAATTACTGTCATCCCTGAAGTGCATTTGGCCATGTAGATGAGCAGCAATGTTTCCTGTGAGTGCTGCCAGCTGGAAATGGGTAAGAGGTGTGGGGTTAGTGGCACACTTCCAGGGTGTGCCTGCTGCTGGGATGGATACTGAAACCAGCTGCCAGGAGCCCAGGAAGCAATGTGGTAGGTGAGACTGGTGCCACAGCAGCACAGGAGCTGGGCTGGGCACACAGAGACAAAACCAGTGCTGGCTGAAGGTCTGCTGGGGTGGAAGGACACATGCACACGACACACACATGCATCTCCTGCTGTCCATGCCACACTGAAAGGACTATCCCTGGACTTTCTGGGGTGCAGGGAGTCCTTTGTGGACCAGAGACAGAAGAGCTGGGGGTCAGTTGAGGAAAACATAGCCTGATGCCTTTGTCATTTCAAGCTTTGTTCTTCTGTGCCCTTCCCTCAGAGTGTGAGTCTCATAAATAACCCACTCAGAGGGTTATCTTTCTCTTGACAGTCTTCTAGGCCTTAGATTTGAAGCCACAAAATGCTTCCAAGCAATGTCAAATTCAAGGAAAGCAGGTATCTGCTGCTAGCATTTAGCTTTTCATGATAAGCTTTCCCAGCACACAGAAGCAACATGAATTTTGAAGTTGTTGAACACAGCACCTTCTTCTGTTCACATGTATTTTTCTGGACTCTGTAAAGAGCAATGACAGAGATGTTAAAAGAAATTAATATAAAAGCTTGCCGGGAGGTAATTGAAGACAAGCCTCTCTCCTGACATGTCTCAACTTAGATTATCGATTTATCATTTGTGCACTACACACCTTGATGTTTCAAAGGCCAGGACATTTTTTGCAGCACTGCCAAAACATGAGCAAATAAATTAAATATCCACAAGCAGAAATACTATATAGGAGGTTCTGTCTCAGGAACAGCTCTACTTTTGGGTCCTGCCCAGCATGGGCCACTAGCCCAGGGTGCCCTGTGGGATAACCTCACTCAGATAAAATGATAGATTGCTACAGGGCCTTTCCAAGGAAGTTGCATGCTTGCTAGGAGCCTTTGTCAAAATGAAATCCTATGGAATCATCCCACTTCAGTTTTTGGTTTAGGCCCATCAGCATCCAAGGTTGAAGGAGCATAGATGAGATAATTTTCAGCAAGATTAAAGGAGAGGAATAAATGTCTGCATCACATTTTCTCTGGAAATTTTCTGTATAGAAATTGGAAGTCCCAGCCATAAGCACACCCAAGTCATTATGCTTTGTTTCTGGAAAACAGAGAAAATGAGAAAAACACCAAACTCTGATCACAAACCATTTGGGTACCTTCCCTGTGAGAAGCCTCTTTCTCATGTTATTCCAATTTGATATCAGCTAGTGGGGTGAGATGGTTAAACACAAATCTCCGCTTTCCATGTTCATTGAGTAGACAAGGTTCAGGCTGGTAGAGTCCTTAACAGTAAGACTTGAATGGTGGCTTGTGACCCATCTTGCCATCCTTAGAGCATGAGGATAAAAGCTGAAATCCTGACTTTAGACAATAATTCACAACAGTCAGCAAAATCAGACAAAGTTCCCGTTGACCTCACAAGGGCAGGATCAGTCCCAGAGGAGAGCGTAGCTTGCTTTGGCCAAAGGCTTACAGTGTTTAATCTCACGCTTTCCAGTGGAGACAGCCACATAAGCCCTCACTTACATCATCATGTCTTAGTGCTCTGAGGCTGCTTCAACAAAACATCTGCTGAAAAAAGCATGGAAAGAAAGGATGGGACAAAGTGGGCCCAATATAGGTACTGAGGCCACTCAAGAGTTTCAGGTGCCCACTAAAGCCACTCTCTAGCAGTAAGGGCCAAAGTGCCCCACACAGCTAAAGGTGATTCTGCAGGTGAGTCCACACAGAGGACCCGCCAGACAAGGAGCATGGGTGTGTGAAGTGAGGCCACGGGTGTCAGCCCTACCCTGCAGCTGTGGTGATGGCTGAGCAGCACCTGGTCCTGGGCAGTCCCCTGTTCCTAAACAATCTCTTTGGTGATAAAACAGTAGGGGGGCAGCAGCTGAGAGGTGTTTCTGTGGGCTCCTGGTTCAGCACGGAGGCAGGCAGTTAGACGAGGCAGTGAAGGTATTTGGATTCCCAAGCCCTTCTGTTGTGAAATTCTGGCCATAGCGAAGCCGGTGGGAATGCCGCCACTGCCTTCCACCAAACCATGATTTCACCCCATAGGTATTAGTTTTTCCTCTCCTCCCACGACCAGTGCAGATATTAGAAAACCACATTTATCAGGGTGTTGCAAATAAATACTCGTTGTCACAAACCTGCTTTCTTTGTCAAGAAGGGCCCAATGAGCCTAAGAGAACAGGCTGAAGAGCAGCAAGGATACAATGCAACAAAGCACAAATAACACAAGAAAAGACTAAGAAAAGCAGATTCAGTCCTTAGGAGGAAATAACCCTGTGTTCTGCAAAAATAATCAGCTGACATATGCAGCTTAAAGCACTCTACGAACTTTGTTTTCCTACAGTAACAAGCAATGTCTTCCTGCAGTACCCTGCACACAGGCTTTGCTCTCTGCTCAAGAAGCAGACTAATCAGATGAGATGGTTCATGACAGCATGACAGAGAGAAAAGCCTTTCCTGACAAAAGATCATTTTTTTGCTGAGCTAAGTCTAAACACAAACCAAGCTTGAGGTGAAAAAGGAGAGAGATGGTGGTGTGTGGCATGGGACCAGCAGGACAGAGATTCTTCTCTTCCTTTTGGGCTTTGGGCTTTCTCCAGCCTAGGCCAGGACATGCACCAGGTCCAGCTTTCATGTCAGGAGAAGGAGAACATTTATATTGACTAAAACTCCTTTTTTCTGTTTTTTTTTACATTCATGTGGCACCAATTCACCTGTTCATTGATAGGGATCAATGACACACATGACACACATGGTCACAAAGCACTTTCTACAGGTAACTCTCTCAGGCTGATCCCTTGAGTTTGATAATTAACTGTTTTAAGGCAGGATGGTTATCAGTGTCTGGCACTAAGAAAAATGCTGCACAGTTAACATGGCTGCTTTTTAACAGCATCTCATCCTAACCTGGAGTGCTGCCTGTTTGTGTTGGACATGATTAAAAAAAAAAAAAAAAAAAAAAAAAAGATGCTGTAGCAAGTATAAATAAACCAAAAAGGGAAGCAAAACTGATGGTAACATAAAAAAAATGGATTCGAAAGGACACTTCCTAAGTGACATTTTTTATTGTAGGACAGAGGAAATTACCTATGTTGCATATTTTTAAAAAAGGGTTCAAACTTGAAGTCTGCCAAAATATCCAAATCCCACGTGAATGCAGGGGAACACAGTCCACAGCAGCTGCCAACCCACAGGTATGGAGGGAATTTGGCTCAGTATTGCATCTGGTAACATGGCCTGAAGACCAAAATTTTTCACGGGAGAGCAATTCCTCCTGGTAAAATCTGCTGCTCTCAAGACAACTGCTGAAGATACAAATGCATTTACATGCTGCAGTCAAACATGACCTTCTTATTTCCAATGTTCCTTTCATTGATGTGCATATGAAAATATGCAGGTATGCTGAGGGCTCCCACCTGACCATGTCTGAGGACCTTGCACAGACAAAAGCTCAACACTGACCCTCTGGCAGGGCTGCAGCTTCCTGCAGTGACCCTGAAGGAACCCAGCCTAGTGAGCCAATGGGGTGTGGATAATGTGGAGCCTTTGCTCCTGTCACCACTAACTTTCTAATCCAGAGGAAAGCTCCTCTATGTGGAACATACTGGACTCCTGGAACTGGTTTGAATCCACATTTCCCATTGAGGTATTTTCCCTGCTTGGAGTTAATATCAGAGTTTGGTGATGGGAGGACAGTGTTTCAGAGAGTTAGGCTGTGAAATTTGCTCTGATTTTTTATATCTGCAATGAACAGGGGACATGAGCCATGAGCTGGGGAAACATCTCCAACACCATGAGGCACATGAAGTGCAGTGGCCAGGGTAAGAAAGTCACCCTGTAGCATGTCACATCTGATGCTAGCAGGAACATGCCTTAACCACAGCTGGTGTGATGCTCCTGCAGAGCAAGCTGGAGGTCCTCAGAAGGGTTTTCCTCATGCAAGATTGCAGGAGGCAGCTCCCCAGAGAGTTGTCCTGCCATCAGCTGCTTGGAAAGGAAGTCTTGCTGATGTAAAAGTTCAAAGGAGAAAAGCAGGTCTGTCACCTACTGATTCTTATGCAAATCAGCAAAATCCTGCTGGTCAAGCACAATGTAGCATCACGTTTTGTGACTGTGAGAAAATATGCCCAGAGCACCATGGGCTTGAGCAAGTGGGATCCATTGAGGGCTGTCCCAGGGCAGCATCACACACAAACTCATCACAGCAGAGACAGGGAATATAAAGGGAACAATCTGTAATCTCTAGGGGCTCACTCACACAGCCTAGGTCCACTGGTCATGCTCCTAACCTAGGACCCAGGTTTTTTTGATTTCCAAAGGAAAACAGGAGCAATATTTAAAATATCTTGTTTGTTTGTTTATTTGTTTTTTGTTGTTTTGGGTTTACCATTTGTTTTTTGGAGGTTATTGATATGTATTAAAACTGGAACATTCTTGAAAAATGGGATTTCAAGCTCATACAGGTGGAAAACTCTTATTCTGCAGCACTGCAGCTTGGGTCACACTGCACTGTGGGTCCTTTCTGGAGGGTGATGACTGCTTATAAAGGGTTCCTGAAAGACACTAATAGAAGACAGGCTATTGTTTGTGGAAGTAAATAAATTCAGGGAACCCACTCTGACACAAACAATTGTTTAGAAGTCAGACACAGACAACACACGGTTTGTATTTCTGGCTGCTTATCCTGTGTGGTTTGTCGTGTGCGAGCTTTTTTTTTTTTTTTTTTTTTTTTTTTTTTTTTTAGCATGGATTACTATGTCTTGCTTGTTTTGACTGTCAGTTGGAATAGGTATGCCACTGACAGACAGTGGGATAGAGAGTGCTATTTGCATCATGTTATGTGAAAACAACTGGTTTTCACACAGAGTCATGCTAAATGCTCTCTATATGCATTCTTCAGTCAGGAGTCCTCGGGGACCCAGATTTATGACAAAGTGCAGTGATACTGGAAAAACTGTCTAACAGCCCTATACTCACTTCTATGGTTAATCAGCTTTAGTATTCCTTGCTCTCCCTATTGTTTCAGGAGCTATAAGCACATAAAAACAGATACGTTGGTGAAAAGGGAAAGGCCTGTTCTCAACTTGAGAATATTGAGTATTTTTTTTAATACCAAGAAGGACTGGATCATATTTTGCAATTTAAACATTAATGTTTTATTTTCTTAAGCTGAGGCCGCCAGAATTTCGCACTTATGCAAAAGTAGTACAATTACTGTGTCTCTCCGCATCAGCACCACAGAAAAGAAGTCAAGCTAACATTAAACCTGTCCAAAGACTGGAACTTTCTACACCACACATCAGTCAAAAGCTCCCAGAGGAGCAATACCCAGCCTCTTCCATGGGGTTTTCTAGTGACAAACTTGCCAGTTTAAATTTCTATTTCTCAATGTTTTCTGAAAGAAAAATGTGCCAAAAAAGTTCTTTGGCTGAGCTCCTCCATCTCAGTGGCTGAGCGAATGTGCAGAGCCAGCACCTCTCCTGCCAGGCAGCAGCTTGGTGCCTCTCACATGCGCTCAGGGGATTCTTGGAAACTCTGTGTCCCCACAGCCAGGAAGCAGGCCGTGCTGGGACATTGTGTAAATCTTCCTGTAACTCACTGAATGCTTCTTCAAGGTCCCAAACCAGAGGGGAGGAGCCTTCCTCAGCTGACTAAGCATTCATCCATGTTCAGCTGAGAGGTAGGTGATCTTCCTTAGCCCTCACAGATCCTCCCTTCCAGTGATGCTCCTCCAGCAGGCTCCAGCTTAGGGAAAACATCTCCAGGGCTGACTGCTGTTTTAAGGATACACCATGAAGCTCTGATCAAACAAAAACATTCACTTACCAATTGCCAAAAGCAAAGAATTTCAACCAGGTTGGAGCCTTGTCTGTAGACCTGCTCCCATCCATACAATCTCTTTCCCTGTGCCTCTGCTGGGAGGGAAGCTCAGGAAGACAGAGTGCCCTTAGTTCCAGTGCAAGGTGTGAAGCATTGTGTGTTTTTCACATAAGTCTGAAGACTGGCCAGTATTAAAATCAGAGTCCATCTGAGGACAGTTCTACAGCTCAGTTCCAAGGGTGCTGGCACTGCTGACACAAAGTTGTGGCTCCTCCAGCCAGCTCCTGTCTGCTGGTAAACAAAATCTCATGCAAAATAAAGAGCTGCAAACACTTTGTTATGTATGGAAGCTTGGCTTAGTCCCTTGGTAAGACTGCACCCCAGGTCAGTCCAGCTAACAAGGGGTGAGTACTACATCTCCACAGGAAAGCAGCAGAAAGACACCAGTTACAGTGGTCCCAGCATAAATTTCCCCAGAGGGTGACTTTTTCTCTTACAAACACCTGATGTGCCTCTGTCACTGGGACCCCAAAATCTTGCATCTTATCAGGTCCAATATGGTGTATATGAGGCTCATTTTGCAATATACCTCTAACTTTTTTCAGAACCACTGAAGGAGCTTTTGGCAGACAGAGCTAACTTCTGGTGCACAAACTGGATAGCTATCACTCTGTCTGCTACCCCACAGAGAAGCTTTCCTGGCCCAGTGGCTGATTTGATGAAGGAGAGCTGGTGCTGGTCCCAGAGGAGCTGTGGGCCCAGCCTCAGTCAATGTAGAACCACATCAAGCTGAGCTCTGCAGGCTTTGCTCTCCATCTGATAGAGGCTTTGAATCTTCCTGCAGCAACTGGAGTTAACTCATAAAAGCACTGACTGTGGGGACACTCTCTCCCACCTTTGGTCTGGCTATAAAGCAACTGCTGGGGGCTGCACTGTGAGGCCTCACGGTATTTCTGTATTTCTGACCCTTTGCACCAAAAGGAGACAGCAAAACACAAACATGTTTTTGGGTCCAAGAGGTACCACCTGTGGTTCAGAAGAGACCCAGGGTGGGTGTGATACAGCATGAAAGCAATCATGCTTTTATTGCTTAAACCTGCCTAGCATGGGGCAGGTAACAGCCAGTGGCCTCATGGTGGGTCCTCAGTCCTCTTTTATTTAGCAGCATAGAAAATCTCTGTGTCAGGGATGGAAACAAGGAGGTGAAAGGGAATGAGGGGTTCCCATGCCAGATCAATTTTCCAAATCACGAGTCGCTAGTATGCTTTGGTGCTTGATCTTTTCCAGCTAGTATTGAAAAGAAGAAATCCAGTGGGGGGAAAGAACAAAAAGCCCAAAAGAATCAGGCTTCCATTGGCAACATTTTTAGAGGCCTTGAGCAGATTCTTTTTAGCTTGTTCCTAACTTTATCTTTCCCAAGATAAGGCATGGTGTGTGTAGGGGCTAGCTGCAATACCAGCCAGCTGTGGTGGCTGCACCACTGTGGCCTCCTCTGCAGGGATCTGGGCAACAGAGTTCAGGAGCTGCTCCTGTGCCGAAGACCTCCCTGCCTGAGATGGTACAACACTGCTAGGTAACAGGAGAAGGACAAACAGAAACTTTATATTCAACAGAAGAACTCTGTGAACTCTTGTGACTTTTAAATCTGCACTCTACCTCCGCCAAAATAAAAAAAAAAAAACCTTGTATGCAGCTGGATACTTGGATGTACTTGGAAGATTTGTCCAGTAGTAAGAGACTCCAGTGGCAAGTCTGTCACTTACAGGACAAATTAAAAATTTAAAAAGAAATAGAAGGGTGAAGTAGTTTTCTCTCTGGCCATGAGGTAGCACCATTGAGCTATTCCCAGCTAAACCCAAAACTAACCTGCCTCAATTTTACATGCAGTGTTTCTGCAGGCACAAGTTGCCTGTCATTTTACACTGACCATTTCAAGAGATAAGGTTTACCACTGTGCTAATTTAGTGACGAGTCAGGCTATGCCAACTTCTCTTGGCCATTTCCCTCCCTCTATGATCTTTCCAATTCCTTGCATGAAAATCAGCATTTTGTTGACTATGCTCATATCATATCCTTTACAAAATGTCTCTGGGCTCCTGGTGAGTGCTGATGAATGCAGACTCTGCCAGGCTCTCAGCTGACCAGGGCTACCCTCAGCCAGCCCCACCACACAGCTCCCCAGGGTGAGCAGAGAGAGTGGGACAGGCTCAGACTGCAAACTGCAAAGCAGGAGTTCCAAAAAATATTTACAGGTTTGAGTAGCAAACTCAGTTTGAGCTCCTAGTGGTATTTTTTGTGTAGTAAGTAATGAAAAGACAGCTAGAAACAGACAAGTCAAATCTATTCTTGGACACCTATTTATTATATTATCCACCTCTTAAAGACATTGACGAATTGGAGAAGAGTGCACTTTGCTGCCAGACATTGTCTGGAAAATATCAGATCATGGCCTACAGGACATCCACTTTCCTCCAAGGCAGCTCTCTGCATTGTTTTTATGTACTCTTGCCAAGAAAATCCACTGGTCAGAACAGGGTGAAAAGACACAGCTTGCAGAGATGGCTTGCTGCAAGCCCATTGCTCTGAACAACATATTTCCTACAGCAAAAATTATCTCAGGGAAAAGAATAGAAAAAGAAAGATTATCTTATGAAAAGCTATTTCCATCTGCACCTGTACAGTTGATGGGACTCACTCAATGGCAATCAAGGAAACACTACCCTTAGTCTTTCAAGAAGGCTGCATGAACATCAGATTAAATTAATTCTTCTGTCTTGAATGGCATTTATGTCAGGAAAAGGGAATTATGCTTTCCAGAGCTTCTAGGGACACAGACTGTGCTGACATCCAATGATATTTACTTTTCTGTAAGTTGTATTGCCGGGGCAATACAAAAATTGCCCAATATTTGCTGATGATGTATCTGATACACATTTTTGTGTTTGTGTGGGGGTTTTTTTGTTTTTGTTTTTGTTTTTTTTTTTTTTTTTTTGTGATTGATTTGGTTGCAGCAAGAGAAAGTATTGTGCTTTTGA
The DNA here is from genome assembly GCF_965231275.1 of Zosterops lateralis. Lineage (NCBI taxonomy): Eukaryota > Metazoa > Chordata > Aves > Passeriformes > Zosteropidae > Zosterops > Zosterops lateralis. The sequence continues at coordinate 27,268,407 of NC_139763.1, forward strand.
GGAATACAGCAGGACCTTCCATGAGAATGGAAAGTTTCTGACAGATGTATGCTGGCAACTTGGAAGAAAACATGTCAGCCCCATTGACAGAGGCAGGGCAGAGAGGGGAAAATGTTACAAGAGAAACATGGAGTAAGTGGGAGATTTTACCCAGCCTACCCACTATGCTGCAGCAAGCCTTGTGCTTTATGTGACGGAAAATTATCTGTAGTTCCAACAAACACCACAGGGCTGCTGACGTGGAGGCAAGTCCTACAGGAAGGAAAACAATAGTGACCTTGGAATGTATTTTGGATGCCTCAGTCTGAGCTGGAGCAGCTGTGCTGCAGACAGCCCTGTACCATTGAAGACTAAGTGGCCACCCTCAGGGATCAGCACTGCTCAGACTCTTCAGCCCTCTGGCAACCTGACTATGAAGGTTTCCTGGGACATTTTGGAGGAATGCAGATTTCTCATTTCTTTCATAATTTTAATAGTCAACAGACATGGTGTCTTCAGACCCCCCTCACTGAAGGGCCAGCTGACAGATAGAAGTTTCATACTTCAGTTTCTGCTAATTCTCTGAATATCTTGCTGAAAAACAGTCCTCTAGGTGAGATACTGCCACAGCTCCAATAGTGCTGTTGGTAGGTCCCAAGCACAGACCTGTCTGTGGCAGCAAGAGAGTGTTACTGAATGTGACGGGGGCACCTCCACACCCCCAGCAATTCTCCTACATCTGTCTCTACTGAATTTAGGTTAACAGTGGTGGCAGTGGAGTCTGGCTATTTTTACACCTTCTGCCTCAGAGATTTACAGATGCAAGCTCACAGTGTCCAGAGGGTTTGTAGGGCCAGTGGCTCCCAGTAAAAAAAATTGGCATAGGCAACAGAGAAGTTTGGGAAGTGCTGTCCTGTGCTTATCGGGGCTTTGAGGTGCCTTTTTTTTTTTTTTTTTTTTTTTTTTTTTTTTTTTTTTTCCTTGAGATTAAGATGCCAGCTCTTAGTTTTGGTAGGATTTGAAAGGATCTAAGACTGCACAGGCCTTCCTCCCATCATGGAAATCTGAGCAGGATGCTCAGCTCCTCTGTTTCAAGGGAGCTGAACGATGACTCGCCTGACTCGAGTTTCTCAGGGGCCTTTAAAGTTGTGTCCCCTGGACTTGTTCCAAAAGCTGCTTCTTGGGGTCAGGAGCTGTACAGGCAGTGACAAGTCATTTCTGCTTCTCCTCTACTACAGCAGAAACACATCATGCTGAGGAGCAAGTGCTTGGGATTGGCTCAGGGCCCAACCAGGGAAACACCAGCAGCAGCCCTCAGGGATTCTGTGAGGTGCAATCTGTTGTATGCAGTGAAAAGAATACACATACAATCCCCTTTTGCCTCCAAAAGCCTTCAGTCCAGAGAATGGCTTAGGGGACAGGAGACAGTGGGATGCTGGAAATATTACTCCAGGTGAAGCATAATCCACCAAGGCCTCACAACTGAATCCAAGTCTTGGTTTGTTTGCTGAATATTCAAAACCCTGGAGGTAAAGCTTTCAAAACTAATTTAACAAGAGAAAGTGTTTGTGACTTGGGCTGATGTAAGTGCTTCATACACTCACTGTACCAAAAACATCTCCCAGGGCAATTTTCAGATCTCTACTGAGTGAGAGGGGAAGTCCTCTGTTAGTGAATGCTAGACTGCCAGACAGCCCAGCTATCATAAAGTATATCTGGCTAAGGAGTAAAGTATATCTGGGTAATGAGTTTTTGGCTGTGTGGCTCTCACTGCACTAGGAAGAGGTGGTTTACCTAGACCATTATGCTGAACGTTTAAAGCAAAGTTTACCTAGAGCATGCAACACCTCTCTCACTCACCCACAAAGCCAGCATGCCCTGCAGGGCAGCACAGGCAGAGATTTAACCTCCAGCAGGTTTCTCGTAGCTGAATTTGCTCTTCATTCACCCTTTTCTTCATTTTCAGTTGCAAATCGCAGGTAGTTGGAAAATGTTTCTGCCAGGTTTTAGCCCAGTAGTGCCCTCCCCAGCCTCTGAACAAACACAAGGTAGCACACAGCTCTTATCAGTGAGATGTGGCCTTTTCACTTTTTGCTGTGTAAATCTTACATCTCACCTGTGTCTGTTATAAGAGAAACAAAGAGATAGCAGGGGAGAGGAATATTGTATCTAACACTGGTTTCTTCTCTCATAGCTTTTTGTATTTGCCATAGTGTCACCCTGAGAAGAGCAGCTTGAGCCAAACCCACCTTACTGTTCAAAATAAACCTAATTTTGTGCTTTGCCTCCAGCTCTTCCCGCCAAAACCATACTTTGTACTACAAAACCAATGACCATGGTGAAAGAAGGTAAAAATTAGATGATTGAAAATGAGTGTGAGACAGACCAGCAGCAGGAATTTAAGTAGCAAATGGAGTGAGAGCATACACTCACCTGAACACAAAGCCACACATTGAAGGAAAAGGAGCATGGCTTCAGCACAGCCCTTTAGAAATAAGCATTAAAGATCACAGCCTCACCCTGCACCAGCCACAGTACAGGGGGTAAATCCTCTGTATAAGGTGACTTGGACATATGGAAAACCAGACTGAAGCTCAGTTTTTGTTTTAATTAGCATCTGCTTCTCAGCTGGTCCATGTCAACCCTAACAGCCAAGAATGAGATATTCCAGCATCTGGAGACAGACATCTCAGCTAACCAGTGCACAAAATATCCAGTCTCTGACAAATGTAGCTGAAAGCAGCCTGGGCCACCAGCAGGCAGGTCCTGCAAGCCCTGTCCCCGTATCTGCCCGAGGGAAAGGCACAAAACACTGAAATTTAGGGGTGTTGCAGAGGAGGAGCTGGGTGAGAAGTGCTGTACTCCCAGTTCCAAGCATTGGCTCAAATATCCGGCAAATATTTCTTAAGAAGGGATATCTGCAGGTCACGCGTCCCAGGGAAAAAACACAGAGCAAACAAAAAGAGATCAGCTGATCCATGCAGAGCACTGGGAGAAAGCCACACAGCCAGTGTGATTTAATGCTTCCTCTTCCAGGATGTGCTCTAGAGAGGTGCTCCATGGCCACATGTTACAGCCTCCCCAGTGCCAGCTGGGCATGACTCTGGCAAACTCCCTGAACTCACATAGTCCTGCCAGGGGTGGCTGGTAGCCTACAGAGAGCAGGACCTGCTCCTTCCAGGAGAGCTGCCAGCAGCCATCCCCCATGCCATGGGAGGGCTGTGACAGCAGCAGGGGCTATGGAGGTCAGGGATTGATTAAGGCATGCCAGGAAAGAGATCTGAATGTGTGATGTTCAGGAGGGGACATGAAAAAAAAGCTGTGGAGAAAATTTCTCCCCTGTCCCTTCCCATACCAGATCTGAGCAGCTCCCAAGACATTGGTGCCTGTTTAGCACTGGCCCTTCTCTCTCCTGCCTCGTCCAGCCTGGGAGGCAGCCCAGCTTCTCTGGTGCCTGGACATCAGCACAGAAGCAGAGGTGGTTTGCCAGCAGCTCCCTGCTAAGGACTGCACACTGCTGATAACCCCACCTGATCCCTGCAAACAAAACAGTAAGGCACAAAGGATGCTTTCTTTGTCTTAAGGATGCGCTTGAAAGTTGTTCTTGGTCAGCTGAGAAGCTCTAAAGAAGTCTCACAAGATTCAGGACTCATAAGATTGATCAAATATAGTAGTATTCTTGTTCTGCTAGTGCTTGCAAAAACAATAGAATGATACACCCAGTTCCAAATTTAGGAATGCTAGTATTCACATTGTTAGTATTTTCTTTTTTCAGAACATGAGTCCTTTGGGCCAGCTCTAATGTGGATAGGGATGCACTGTATCAATGCTGTAAGGGCCTCTGGCCTTGGGATTTCTTCTGAGCCACCCCAGAAATGACCACAGGGCCACCTGTAGCTCTGATCCTCACCACAGGAATCACTGGAGACACTGGAGACTTAAATACACAGTCATTTTCCAGTGTGAATTTAAAAATAAGGATGCACAGTTCACCAGTCAAATGTGTTTCCCTTTGCACTTTGGAAAAGAGGACAGAACAGCAAATCATGGGACCAGAGATTGTTAAAAATGAGAACAACATCCCACACATGAATATAAGAAGTACACATAAACCGAAAGCAATGACCAGGAAATTCACTACTGCTTTGGTGCTCTAGAACATAGTGGTACCACATGAGAATTGCCACTCTCCTTGTGCTGAAGCAGGAGGGATTTACCTTTCTCATCTGGCTGCCCTCTGCCAAGCAGGAATATTGTTTTATCTGGCATGCAGTACACAGCTGAAAGCACTGTGAACTCGCCATGCAAAGCTTGAACCAACCTGCTCAGATTCTGCCAGTCCAAGTTTGTTTGGGAGGGCTCACTGGGTCCTGGCAGTTTCCTGCTGCATCAGGGGCTGTTGGAGCAGCCCCAGCTCGTACCTGACCGGGAATGGTCCTGTCCCACCACAGGAGGCAAAGGAAAAACAACCCAGCTGAAGCCCTCAGAACATGGTCTGGCAAGTCAGCGGGAACCCATGATGGGCTCACATCCCACCTGTGCCGTGTGTGGCACCAGCTGAGCCAGGAACGCGCGGAGCCAGTGCCGATGTCCCAGGAAAGCGCTCCCGAGCTGCTCCTGCTCGGCATCACCCCTGAACAGCACACCCTGAGCCGGCCCGGGGCTGTGGGACTGATCCTGCAGGAGATCCTGCACCCCCATCTAGCGGCCTCAGCCGTCCCTGTGCCACCAAAGGCGAGAGGGAAAACCCTGTGAGGACATCCAGGGCTTGCAAAAAAATCATCGACTGCACAACGGGGATGAGTAAAGAGTGACAACACACATCACAACAGCTGGGATTCCCTGCTGTCACCCTGGCTGTGCTTCATCTCACCAGCTTCAGATGTCTGCACCCTAAGAGATCATGCCAGGTTCTTTGCAGTCTACAGAATGGAACTGAAAAATTTTAAGGTTTGATTAATTTCACCCTAAAGTAGACATTCTAAAAAGTGTTGCAAATCACACTTTAGAGAGGCCTTCTTTCCCCTGACTATTGGAGGATGAGTAACTTATTGAAATGCCAGCATCTACATGTGGACATCTGCAACTGAGAGGCAGATCCTGTTTTCTTTGTCTTATGACATCTTATTGAATGAATTAAAATACAAATCTTGCTTCTCATGGGTATCACAAGAGATCTGAGATTGGTTGAGTAACACACTAACAGTGCTATCAGAGTTGTGTATGAACATATTCAGCAGAACATCATTCCCCATTCCCTGCAAAAGAAAACTCACTTCTGGTTTATGCCATTTCAAAGCCTGTAATGTCTGGTTTTGAACACTCAGCCCCTGCCACAAACAAATACTCAGATGAGTGAAATTTTACAGGCAAGGATGTTGGCATAGTTGCCTGTGGCATGGAAATAATTGTCTTTGCATCCCATTACCTCTAAGCAGCACTGAGATTCTTGTAAGGGAAGAATAAAACTTCCCAGAGAGCTCACCAGCTTTGTTCTTCCTCCACTGCAGCATTGTATCACTGCCCAAGTGACCTCCTTCACTGGGTGAAGACAGTGGTGCTGTCTCAAAGACAAAAGCACCATTAGGAGCAGTCAAAAGACCTGATTTGAGGGGCAGGTGGGATGAGGGGTCCCCTAGAGGTCCCTTCCACAGTGAGTGGTGTGATTAGTGATGACAGGATTAGGGTAATGGTGAACACAAGGTCTGAGACCCCAGAAGGGGAAACAGGCTGGGCCTGCACCTTGGACAAGAGGAAGGTGCTGGTAAGTGGGGCCTGTCTCCATCTATTCTGTCCAGGCACCAGGGGAGGAGAAGAAATTGGGATAGTTTTGGAGGGGCAGGGCCAAGGAAGGAAGGAAGGAAGGAAGGAAGGAAGGAAGGAAGGAAGGAAGGAAGGAAGGAAGGAGGGAAGTCAGACAAAAGAAGTTGTGCTAACCTTGCCTGGAGAACCTGGGGAGACTCGTGGCAGCCCTGTCCTGCAGCACTCCTATGCAGGGAGCCAGGGAAGTGCCCCACCCTCCTCTTTGCGAGCCCTAGGCAGCTGCAGGTGGTCCATGCACATGTGGCTGCATGGTGGCTCACAGGGCTTTCAGCTCTAAAGAAGCACAACAGAAAACCTTCACAGCAGGAATTGCTTAGGCAGGAGAAACATGCAGAGAAAATGAATTACTGGACAGCTCAATTAAGAGAGCATCATGCAGCTTTGGGAGCCCAGTGGGCAAAACCAGTACTGATTTTTCTATTTTAGGCTGCCCATGGCCTCCTGGCTCTTTTTATATTGACTGTGTCAGGTCCCACCATAAGACCTGAGCAGGCCCTTAAACACCAGAGCACTTGGCCTTTTCCAGCCCAGGAAGATGAGTCCTGCCTCCCAATGAGGATTTTCATAGCTTTCTCCTCTTAATGAAACTGATACTATCTGCCCAGGCCTGCTAGTATCTCCATCCCCTCTCCTGTAGTCATAACTTCCAAATAAAGTAGAAGCATCAGCCATCCCTGACCCAAAATAGTTTGGGCATCAGCTACTCTTTGGTGAGATTCAATGTAAGTCCTATCAGAGGGCTCTACAAACTACTCCCTATGAGGGCTTTTTGCTTACTGTTCCCTCTTCCTGCATCTTTGACAGAAATTATACCAAGGTGACTTCTCCAAAATGAAAAAGAATGACAATATTCAAACGAAGGAGATTCAGGCCCAGATCTCTAGTGGGAAAACTAGCCTGCATTCTCACAGTCTTCAGCATGCCAACTCGAGGCAGCAAAAGGCTGGTGGGGAGGATGCCCAGAGCAGCTATCACGTTCTCTCTGGTGGTAAAGCTCTCCAGGTGGCTTGTCCTCATCTTGTCAGCTGTGCTGATGCAAGTATGTATGAGACTGCTGTAAATCTGGTTAGGTAGATGCTCCAGGTTTTTCTAAAATCTCCTCCTAACAACTCCCAATTATTTCACTGATTCATTTTCATCAGTGCTATTAATGGGATGCAGGACCATAGCCAGGGCAGGCAGCAGAATCTCTTTAAGGGGGCCTTACCACAAGAGGAGACATACCACGGCGTTGTTCTCACAACACTGCAGCGCAGCGGGAGGCAAAGCATTTGCATCTCCAGACACCACAGATGAGTCTGTCTATTTTTAAAGTTGCTTTTTTCAGCTGTGATCCTCTCTAGTCATAGGCTGTCATGGCTGCCAAAAATATAGCTTCTATGGAGAATGAGAAGTAGGAATTCTAGCTGAGTTGAAATGCACAAAAACTTGCCAAAGAAAGCAAAACACAAGGCATTTCAGGGTAGCCTTCCCTTTTTTTTTTTTTTTTCACCATTTGTATTTTCATCAATTATTTCTTTCTTCACCTTTAATTAATAAAATTCACTTCTTGTATTCCCATCATCAGATTTCTCTACACAAATGTGATGACTACAGTTTTAGTTTCCAGCCCCAGAGAAATAAATGGCTGCATTTATCCAAAGTATCTTTCTTAGTCAGTTAAATTTACAAATTCATACCTTTGGTACATGATGGCAATCCTGTGCACTGCTGTCATTTCTATGAAAACTTAACTCATTTGCCTGTAAGAGTCCTTATCTAGATAGTACTTTCGTTATGGCCTCAAGTAAACAAAAAGTGTACTTCCTTTTGACAGCTTTAGGAGAGAACAACTGTGCAACTGTGACAGAAGTTAAAGATGATTAATGAATTTAGTAAGGTAAGTCAGACACCATACAGACTCCACATTTGCAGAGAGAATTTGCTCTCAACACTAATCAGACTGATGTCATCTAGGGCATGTTTTCAGGTTAAGATTCAGCATAGCAATATTTCTTAACTAGTAAAAAGCCAATTTCTGTTTTCACCATTTCAACCTTTCTTACATCTAGCCCAGGCTGCTGGTGAGCCTTTGGTTTAATCAAGACTTCCACGTTATTTTTGCAGGCAAAGCTACTAACACCAGGCAACTTTGTGGTTGAAAGTAACAGCTTTGCACAAAAACAGTAAACCTAATGATGTTAAATTTTCAGGTAAATCAGAGTGGCTCAAAGGGAGTAGCAGAAGAAAAATAAGGATTGAAATGGAAAGGCATATGTAATTTCTTCACAAGTTAGGAGAATTGGTTTCTATCCTCAAGATCAATCTCCTAGGATCCTGTTTTATTTTAGGAATCCAGAACAATTGATTCATGACGACTCTTTGCAATCTTTTCTTTCACAGATCATATCCAGAATCTTATCCATACAGGAATTCAGTGCTTCTGTCTTAAAATTTCCTCTGTTCCTCAGTACCCACTAGAGCTTTGGAACAATTTATTTACTGTTTAATAACAGTAGCCCAAGAGCCAGAAGGAAGTGCTGTCTTCAGTCAGCCCTGCTAGCCCAGCTGCAATGCATCCACAGGTGTCTTGTGGGAAGATGCTCTTCTTTATCTCCAAGCACCACCCACTGTCAGTCCTTACACCATATCCCTCCTGCAGCACCCAGTTCCTGGACCTAATAATGGGGGCTGTCAGGATTCACACACTCTCCTGCTATCTAGGTGAGCTTCTCACACAGACCTTTAAAAAGGTGGAACAGCAGAGAGTACTGCAGGAAGAGGATGGGAATCACATAGAAGTGTTCAGGGGCCTCAGACAGCTGTCTCACACAGCCAGCTGCCTTACATATCTGGGTTCTGTCACATCACTCCTGCCCTAGCACATTGCTTCAGCAAGGGAGAAAACAGGCACAGGGAACTTCTTTGGCAGGAGTCACAGAGGGAACAGCCCAGCTTCCAACTATGTTTTCTAGCAAAACTAATTGTGCTGCTTTTCAGCCTTGGACAGAGCAAAGAAGAAAACTCACCTGATGTGCTTACTTATGCCTATGCTTTTTTATTTTTTGCTATTTTCTTCATTCCAGACACAAGAGATGTTGTCCCAAGTTTCCCAATCAAGCTATTTCTCTTGTGGGCTGGATTTCTGAATGTTTCTGAAGATAGCATTAGAAACATATGCTGCAGACAGACAGGAGACAGAGGCTAAGCAAGTGCTGGAAGCCCTGTTTTAACACAAAACCCCTCACCAAACACACTATGTTATGCTATAAGAAAAGCAGATTTCAAAGATTTCCTACTGACTTAAGCTATGTTAGCAGGAGAAGAAAATTATTGTATACATTGGATGAGACTGAGTGAACAAGAGAGCTGGAAATTGTGTCACAGTAATTTCTCATTTCTTACAAATCTTGTGTCAGTTTCCTACCTCATTTTATGTAAAATTTTGTTTTCAAAACAAGGCTTGCAGTTCCGCAGCAAAGCCCCACATTTACACAATTGTGGTTAAGTTCATCTTCACCAGGGCACTGGTGATGTGTCTTCCACCATCAGTTTGGTTTTTGTTCCTGGATGTGGTTTATCTGTTAAACCACTACTGTCACTCAGCTGGAGCACGCCGGCAGCAGCTCATCCCCACAAGCTTCTCGGAAGCACACACCTGGGTTCTGGTGAGAGACACTCACTGCAGCAGTGGGAGTTACCTTCAACATAAGCTTAGTGAGCATACCCTGAATGCCAGCCAGCAGCTTTCCATCCTGGGGGGCCATTGCCCAGCCTCCCTGGAAACACTCCCCAGGAGAATCAGTGTGTGCAGCTTGTCACACATCTCAGAGCCAGAGTTCTGTGCACAATTATCCAGAGAGGACTGGTAAGCTTCAGGACTATGACTAGCAGGGACCTCAGCAAGTCCAAGGTTTTGTCACAGAACGGGTCCTAATCAGAAGGGTGATGGTTCCATAGATCTATGAGCCAATCCATAGGCATGCAGGGTGCTGTGGGCTCAGCTCGTTCCTCCTGTCCTTTCAACATGGTCTCAGCTTAGTTACTGTGCAGTAACACAAGGAACTAGTGCAAGATGCTGACCTGGCTGAGCAAGCTTTCTTTGCTAAGGTAGTTTATGGCTGGCTCAGATGTGCAGTCTGGTTCCCTGCAGAGTCCCATGGGTGCAATGCAGACAAGAAAAGATGTGAGTGGGGATGGGAGGAGGAGCGAGGATGGGACTTGGCAGGTTACACTCACAAGGATCTCTCTCCATGGTCTCACTCTGAGCAAATGCTGTGCCAAGAGGCATGCTGGTGGCCACTGTGAATTTAAAAAGACTCCAAATGTGGACACAGTTTTCAGAAATAAATTCATTTCTTTTAATTGGCAAGTAGAACACACATTACAGGTCATTAGTATTTTATAAACAATATTAAGTTACAAATACATGTTAAAAATTGCAGTTCATGGCAGCTAAAAGCTTGGAGTCCTAAATGCATCTTTGCAATGCTTCATTACTTCCCTTTCCCCAGTCTGCTGGATGAAGATGAATAAAATATCATTTATCATCTACTAGAAGGTGGTCTACTATATATTCAAACAAAACCAAAACTTATTTCCTAAGGACATCACTAACAAACAGAGGCATTCAAAGTACTTTAGCCATCTTAAATCATATCAGATGCAATGAGGACACAGTTAAGAATTATTCTTTAACACTTGAAGCAAAGACACAGACATCTTCACATTAAACTGATCAATGCTTTCTGATCCAACTCAGCTTAAAACCTGTACTAGCTTCTACCCCACAGAGGCCTGAAGTCCATCATGCAGGCTTCCAAGCCATCAAAGCTAGACGTTTGTGTATCGGACCCTTACGCAGAGAAAAAATTATGGTGTACAACTAAACAGCATACATAAATATGCACTGAATATTTAGAAGATCTTTATTCTTCTCCTTTTGTTGGTATTAGTGAGATACACAGCTCATTCCATTTTTACTACACTCATAGTATTAACAAGTTATCATTATGCATGTTAATATACTAAATATCATTTAACAAGTCTCTTTTAAAAAGTATTTAAAAACATTTTTCGAAAAGTAGAAATCTATTTTCCAGAAAAGCAAGTGGTACTAGGATAGCATGGACTCCAGTGCATAAACATCCTTTCAGAGAAGACCCATCTTGACGACTTTCGTGCCTGGGATTCAGCATGTCTTAGCTGCCAGATCCATATTCTATTTGTCCTTCTCACTGTGGTGATAGAAGGTCATCAAAATCAGCTTACCTTGCCTTTGGCAGACTTTCAAAGACTACCATTCACTGGACTGTGTAAGAGACACGTAGCTTTGACATGAGTTCATTTCTTTCTTACTCATATTTATGAGAGTCAGTTTTATTATACTGCTGAGATTGTATCTTCAAATCCAAAGTCTGCTGAATGTGCCTGGAGAAATTACTTCGTATCTCAAAAATATCAAGAGTACCATTCAGATTTGAATTTCTATTAAAAACTGTGCACAGTTAGCAAAAATTACACTGCTGTAAAAACAAAAGGCCTGCTCCTTGGCCTGCTCAGAATACAAGCTACAATGTAGATGATTATGCCAGAGGGATTTTTCTCTGCTTCTTTTCTAAATGCAGGCATTAAAAGTAAAGTGTTACTAAGCTTTTCCTAAGAGAGCACGCAGGGGGTGTGGCATAATATACATTAATGAGGAACAAAAAACAGTAACAAACAACCATTCTAGAAAATGCTGCAATATTAGCAGCATGCTTGGTTTCCAAAACACAAGGAATTGCATGGGAGTTGTCAAGATGAAGTCCACACACCTTGATCATTGAACTGATCACTAGATTCCAAGAAACCAAAGCAAATTTAAAAATACACATGACAACTGCCTAGAAGGCAGGGTTTTATCATCTGTCAATAACCAGATGAATAAAGTGCATAGCAACTATTATAACAGTTTCTTGAAAAGAGAATACGTTTACCAAGTCTCAAAGTTTGTAAGCTTGACACTTATCCATACATTTTGCTACATGTGTGGCTTCCCTTTTGTTTTGCTATTTAGCATCACTAATCAACCCTTCAGCACTGTCCTGTGATTTCCTTTGCACTTCATATGGAATGTGCTGAGATCTCTGACTGTTGCCTGATGTATGTCTGGAAGCTCTTGTCACCAATGGGATGTTCTCTAAAAGAAAAAGAAAAGCCAGTATTATACATACAGCTTTCTGTCAAGACATGGAAAGATCAGAACAGAAAATGGAATATGCAAGAACATCTTCCCTAAATTTGATTTCCAAAGTTGTAATTGTAATGGTAATACTGCATTTTACTTGAGTTAGAACTGACTGAATTGATCCTGTTTATTGTCAGCCATATGCAGAATGCTTTATGTGTACACAAAATACAGTCATGTGGCTGTGTCAGCCACTCTTTCCATTTTTAAACCAACACTCCAAGATAAGCTGCTAAACACATGCATCTTCTGCTATTAACTGCTCAGCTCACCAGCATGGGTTCAAAATTTAAAACCAACAGTATAGTCACATTTAAATTTTATGAATGAAACTGCATTAAAAACAAGCATTAAAAAAATCCTTTCAGTACTTTAAAATACTGTTATATAAATCCTAAGTCACAGTGCTACTCTATGTATTTACAGGACCTTTTTTGGACAAAATATGGTGAAAACCAGAGCACAAGCAAGGGAAAAAACCATCTTCCAGAACTGTTCCCCTGTTTGTACAACTCATTGTACTTACTGGCTTCCATACTTTGTCTTCTTAAATTTATCCCTCTTATACTGAGCATGCTCCTGTTCTAAAGTTCCAACACCTTCAATAATCAGCTTTAGTGTTTTATATGTCTCCTTAGGGTCATCAATGATGAATGTAGAATACTCTTCCTCTTCAGGTCCATCATACACAGATTTGCTCCCACAGGCCTCTGGAGAAAAAAAAAGTAAATACAGGAATAGATATCAGGCAGGGGGAAAAAGCAAGAAAGCAGACTTAAAAAAAAAATTCAATCTGGGGTTCATACAGTTTCTTGGTTTGCTTCTGTATGACCACCACAGTTCTGTGGCTGACATCAACAGCAGAAGTTCCCTGTCCTTTTGCTGGGCTGTTGGGAGGCACAGAGGCTGTCCCATGCCTGTTCCCTCCTCCTCATCTAATACAGAAAGGGCAGCAAGCCTGGCAGCTGCTCCTGGCTTGGTGGGAAGCTGCCCTTTGCTGCACAGGCAATGCTTTAATCTCAAATGCCACTATCTGCACCCCATGCATACATTTTGGAAACTCTTACACAGGCCTGCCTCTGCTACTGTGCTGTAGGGTTGGCCTGCACAAAGTCAAGTATTCATTTTTTGGGACAGGTTCCATCCCCAGGCAGCAAGTACAGGCTGAATTTGAAAACATTACAGGCTGAAGTAGTCATGTTTTACCACAGTAGCCCTAAAAGATTCATACAATAAGCATAAGCAGAATATGCCATAACTACTGCCTGGCTGCTTGCTTTTTTGACATATGCAAAGGGGCAAGTGATACTTCAATACCTTCTGATCTTACCAGGGAGCCTTCCTGACTCAAATCTGGACACTGACTACACATGAACATCCACAACATATTTCCCATGTGATCTACTCCTGCACTGTAGCGGAGTGTATTAGAAGGAGAAAGAAGCAGAAAGAGTATTTCACTTTGTCTCTCCTTCTAGCTTTACTGCTGTCCCAGTCTCAGCTTTCAAATTCCCTTCCCCTTGCTGCACTGTCTGTGCCAGACCTGCGTCCTTTTCCCCAACACCGAAACTCGATGCAGGCTCTGGCAGCGAGGACTCGGAACAGGGGAAAGCTGGGCACCAGTTCAGACAGCTCGGAAGTGGTGAGGATCTTGAGTTTGCAATTGCACAGCAGCCAGGAACAGATTAAAGTGCTTTCCAGTCTGTGTGTTTGACACCACTAGCTTATCTCATATTATAAAATAAAGTCCTATTTAAAGATCAGTGCCACAGTGAAGGCTTCCCCGCCACTCCCTGTGCTAAACTGGGATTTCAAGTCTGGCACTGTGTACACCGGATACTTCTCTTGGCATGTCTACTAATATCAACTTCCTCTGCCATCTCTTCTTTCTTTTATCCTTTCCATCACACCTCTGCTTCCCTCAGCTCCTGAAAGTTTCCCTGCCAAAACTCCACTTTTCAACATTTCACAGCCATCTACAGGTCATCCCTGATGGGTAATTCTGAAAGAGCCTTTCCAAAGAAACCATTTGTATCCAGTCTGTTCTTAGGATCTAAATCAGGGAATGTGCATGCACATGACTTCTGGTAACACAAAACCATATTCCACTGAAACCTCAACTTTGTTGGTGCTTCTTGTAAGGATCAGTAAACCTCTGGTTCAGCACTGGCTCAGGTTTGTCAATTCAGAGCACCCAAGCAACGCTCTGTGCCTATGCTATTTTAGGATGATGTGGTTAAGACCGTATTTCAAACAACTGTTATTACGCAAAGAACTTTTTACAGACCATGAGACTACACCAAAAATAATACAACTGCCTCAAGACAGCAGAAGGGGAAACAAGTGGAATAAAGGCCACCATGTTCTAGGATATGATCTGAAAGGCTGGTGGAGCCAGGCCATCCAACTTCTCACAAGTATTTTTGCTTTGGTAAGTGAATTGGAGATGCAATGATCTTTAATCCTCACCTTGCATTTTCTCCAATTTTGGCATATACAGGTTGAAAAGAGAGTAGATGCGTTCAGTTTCTCTATCTCCATCTATATCCAGTTGTATATTTGCTGGCAGGCCTCTGTAAGGCATCAGGAAGAGAGGTAAGTTACATGCAAAACAGTGTATTATGGCACATAAAGCACTTAACAAGGAAAACAAAGTAAAATACAGTTCTCATGAAAGCCAGGAGATTGTGTGTAACAGAGCTCAAAACCTTCCACTTTTTCTAAAAAGAAGAAGACAAGTTCAAACTTCTTTATGCCTCTATTTATCCAGCATTCTTTCACTGACTTGAAAGAGAAGATTTTATCAGTATCCAGACATTTTAGTGAATTAGTCAGCTACAACCAGATGGAGGAGCCAAATCACTGAACTTCAACTACCCAGGTCTTATATTCTATGTCTAACCACCACTACAGTCTTGTTACTTCTCTCAGTTTAGATGAAAACTACTTCCTACAAACAAGGCAGTCCATCTCCATTTAAGAGAGAGCATAAGCAGCCCCATGAAAAGATCAGTTTAGAATTAAATCTATTAGCAGATAAGTGCTTCAGGAATTTACAAACAGGATATTGAAGGGATTTCAGACATTTTCATTAATGACAGATGATCAAAACCAAAGTATTTTTAATTCCACAGTCAACTCCTATCACCACCTCTAACCCTAAAAAGCCAACATTTTGATCAAGACATGCAGAATCAGGAACACCAACAGATGGCCTTTGAACACCTGCACACCTGGCAAATCTCAGTTAACTGTGCACCTGCAAGTCACCCTGCTGAGAGACATGTACCCATGGCAGTAGCTACATTGATGGCACATTAAAACCCTTACCCTGTGCAGGGTGTGCAGCCAGGGGTGTTATCTGCAGTGGCTTTACAGCAAAGCCAGTGGCCATTGAGATAGGCTGAGGGATGGTAGACAGTGAGGCGCTTCTTGTTGCACTGGCTAACTTTGGTGAGGATATCAATCCAGTCCTTGGCCTCCACACAATTATTTGCTTGGATATACAGGACTCTCCTTTCAGGCTGGATCACCTGGAACATCTGCAAATAAACCATAGAATAAAGTACCAGAATGAGTCAGTGAATCTAAGACTAGACTCCGAGTGAAGATTTATTGCAGGAAAAACACAGCATATTAAAATAATGGACCAATAAATACATTTCAACACAAAACCAAGCAGCAAATGTGTCCTTAAAAAACAAGACCTTTCACCTGGTACAAGGAGCAAGATATCATTCCTGTAGGGGAAGATTTACAAATAGCTAATATCAACTTGCTGCTTGGGTCTCAACAAGATTTGTTGTCAGCCTCAGGGAAGCAATTTTAGTAATGCTGCAACTCCAAGTTTTGGAAGGCTGACAGAGGAGCCCAGTGCTGGCCAGAAAGGAAAGCCTTGTCAGCAGAAGGCAGTAAAGAGAAAAATAAGAGTTTGGATCCAGTCTTAGTCACAGCTTTGCTTTAATACTGCCATTTTGCTGGTCCTCTTAGTACCTGTTTCAGCATGACCCTTGCCTTTTAGTAACTTCCACGCTTCTGCAGCCAATTACAGCTGCCACTAGAAGATCACAGAAATACTGCTTCTCTTTGATTGACATCAGGTGATTTAAATAATTACACATTAATTCTGTGTTACGGCTTGAACACTGAAAATCTAAACTAAGCTCTCCTGCCTGTTCAGAACAGCTTGCAACCTAAAAGGGTATTTATTTTCCTCGTCTTAAAGAAGGAAATTTTTGATGCACAGCCTTATTGGTTGATTACACTGAGCACACACTGAAGATTACTAAGCTCAAGTTAGCGATCCTAGCTGCAAATTTTGGAAAGGTAAATTTCCTTCATTTCCTCTAGCTTCTGTAAATACTTAACTTTAATGCATTTTCTTCTCTCTTTCAGGTATGCCTAAACTATCTTTTTCCCTTCTACTTCTTCACGTGATTATTCAGATCATTAGACATTACATTGCCCATATCATACAGAATACAATTTTCCCAACAGCTGGTTGGTTCCGTTGCGTTTCTTTCAAAAATAAAACCAGTGAGGTGCACATACACATAAGCCCAACAAACAACATACAAACAAACCAAACAGTAACAACAAACCAGACTCAATAAAATTGAAATTTGTCTTTGTTTGTTACATACACCTGGCTTGAATTCTGCACCTAGCTGGGCTGAGAGAATGTTGGAGACTAGTACCAAGCACAATCCTTTCCTCCTTTGTGACACTTTTAGATGTGCATCATTCCAAATAGCAAAAGCAAAACTCAAGAAACCATTGCCCTAGGTTTATTTAGTATCCCTATTGGTATCAGACATGGCATGTGAAGGAGCTGCTTGGCGTGATCAGTCCAACAGTGCCAACTACACACCAAAAGAGTCCTTTCAATAAAACTCTTCAGGACATAACTGGCAATTTGAGTTTGGGAAACAGGAATGGAAGCAAGAAAAAGGAAGACAGGAGTGTGCAGTTCAACCCCCTATTAACACAGAGCTACAAGGAAAAGAATTTTAATGTCCGGCTGGGGTAAATGGAGCCTCCTGCATTGCAACAAAGGAACAGATTTAAGGAGTATTGCTTTGTGTAAAGGGATACCAACCAAAGTGATCCAACATATGGCAACAGTTACTGAGGAGCCCACAACTGAGTCAAGAATTTCAAGTGGCTGCAAGACCTTTACTCTACCAAAACCATCACTTGCCAAACAACACAGAAGAGCCAAAGAGCACTTAAAGCCGTACTCATATTCCCAAACTGTGCTTCAGACCAATGAAGGCTACTGGCCTTACTGCCAGACAGGCAGATTTAATGAGTGAGAAAGACACACTTGGTACAATTCTGAGCACAGATACACTGAGAGTATTTATACAAAATGCGAATTTTTATCACACAGGCACCCACGAGGAATATCCATTGCAAATACATCTGCTGTGGTGTTCTGAGAATTCTGATCTTGCTGCAGTAATCTATTTATGTATGGCAAGAAAAATAGGAATATATTAGCACAAGAAGGTGGTAACAGTATTTTCCACTGTTTATGGAAAGACTGAGTCTTACTTTCTGGAATGGATGTAGTCACTTTGATTTCCCAGGTAATACTGAATTTAAGCAACCAAAATAGCACAGGGATTTTGATGTTAACAATAAAGGTGTATTTTTCTGATAATTAATCTTCACATTACAGACATTTTGAATGCTCAGTCTAGCTTAGTAGATTCAGTGCAAGCTGAATCTACTTCTCTCCACTGACAGTGAGTTTTATCTCAACTGTGTGGCTGCTTTCAGTTCAATCAAGTTAGTTTGCAGAGTGCAGTTAGCAACAGTTCATCACATGTTACAGCTGCCTTCTGATAGCCTATAGTATTTTGCAGCTGGGTTGGTTTTTGCCTATGTAGTAGAGTTATAAACACCAGAGCAAATTATAGTACAATTGAGATGTGTTCTAGAAGCAAATGGAACTGAAAGTTACTCCTCGTTTTAGCAGAGAGAGAGAGATGCTACCAGAATAATACCTAAAACTGGGAAATACCGAAGAGCCTAGAATTGTATTTCACTTTTAACAAAGAGCTGTTTGAGTAACCTAATATCTAGGGCAGGATTGAGCACTGCCTGGCATGGTGCTCACAAGCATTGTAGATGGCAGGAAAGACTTAAAGGCAGAAAAAGATAAAAGTCACAACCATTTATGTGTATAAATAAGTCTGTAGTAGATGAATGTTCAGAACTGGAAAAAACTGAGCACTTCTTTTTGTTTAATTTTAAATACAATTTTGAAGGACTAGACTCAGCTTTACAGGCAGAGGTGCATGAAAAAGGCTCCCAATATTACCCAAACTGATCAAGTCTGTTCTTACTCAATACAGAAGTTGGCAGTAGTGTTCCATGCATGAGAAATACAGCTGTATTTTATTCCCTACTGTGGCAAAATCAAAACCATACTAGCACAGTACAGAAGTTATTTTGGTACATAACCTAACCCAAATTAAATATAAATATACAAATCCATATATATATATATATATATATACACACTTTCATGAACCAATAAAGAAACCTAATAGCTAATAAAGAAGTTGTGATCCTTCACAATTATAAGCAGCAAGTTCCTTCCCACCAGAGAGGCCTGGCAGAAAGGGCAGGGACTCGATCATCTTACCTGTGTGTGACCTTACAGAGCTGACAGCTGAGCAGCAGCATTCAGTACTGAGTGTGCTGCAGATCACGAAACCCAAAGGCTGCTGACTGGGCTGTTAAGAATCTGAATGGGCTGTACTTTTGGAAACTCCTGCTACTATATACAGAACAAGCAGCTGTGGTTGTACATCTTTCAACAGAAATCCAATCCAGGTTACAAAAGGGAAAAAGGCGATTAGGCTGGTGGATCTGGAGCAGTCTAACAAATACATTAATGAAGATGACCTACTTACATTTTTCATTTTGAAGGATTCCTCCTCTAGTCTTTCCACTGCCAGAATGTTTTCAATTGGAATGCTACACAGAGGGTGATCACCTGCAGAACACACAGACACACAGATAATGAGCCACTTACTCACAACTCATCTTCACCTTTTGCCCTTTTTGTAAGGGCTGATTCAGTTTCTTTGAAGATCATTTTGACTGCATAGGAAAAGAGGGAAAATATTTCACTCAGCAGGGATTTGCTAGCATGGTCTTTAAGTATTATTTTAAGTACATTTCTGTTTTCAGCTGTGCTACCTTATGCTAGCAAACCTCTTAGAAACTGACTACTGCAGCAGGACACTGTATATTTACTGCAAAGGTGACAAGGAAATAAATCATTCCTGTCAGCTGAGCTGAACTAGTGGCTACGCAAGATCTCAAAGCTGAGTGTGAAATAATGACTGGCATGATCTAAACATACTTCCTTATCCTTCTTACTCCCTATGGAGTACATATATGATGGAAGGAAGTGGTATTTGTTGTGTACTAATGAATAGACAGGAACAATTTGCAAAAAGCAAAATCCTTGCTATTAAGCAACATTAAGTGAACACACTTTGAAAGTTCAAAGATTGCAGGTGAATCCCTGTCTACCACATCCAGTTGTGCCAGTGCTACAGGAATTTATGAACACAGGCCAAGATGCATCTGAGAATGTTCAATACAAACCCAAATTCCAGCTTGAGGTTTGCAAGTTTTGTTTCCTAGGACAATCTAGGTAACTGTGAAACTTACAGATGATGTTAATAACTGATATTAGACAAATGTTAACAAATACTTTGCTAGCTTATAGGGTATTATGCCACCCAAGAAGCTTCCCTAACTGCCCATACAGACACTAAAAAAAGAGCAAGAACATACAGGCTGACAGACACGCCTGCACTGTGTCTTCTACAGTTACAGATCTAGATCTCGGTCTTCTACTCCTACACAATCCTTATGCTTAATCTTTGCTCCAATGTATCAAAACAAGACTGGCAAACCTTCGTTACCTTTGCTTTTCTGATAGGTAAACTCATGGTTTGTCAGGCGAAACCATCTTTTCTTGAAGTTTTTCATACCGAATCGTTTTCTTCCTTGTGCTCTCTTGATCATGAACCTGGTAAACAGGGCACCAACTGTTACAAGACATGCTCATGTACGTAGATTTGTACAGATATGTATATACATACAGATATATGTCATCGCACTTGCAAAGCTCTAGGAGGGGAAACAGAGTGTTTTCTAATTATTGAGGTCTTTTTTGGCAAGGAAAAGAGTCACATTTGGATAGTTTAGTGCATCTATTAGTTAGGTCTGTCCTTTTCCCAGATCTAGATGAGGGGCAAGACAGGTAACTTGAATTGTAGTTAGTTAACTGAGCTGCAGTTTGTGCCCTCTCTGCGGTTACAAATCCATCTAAATGTTTCCTAGTACAGCAGAAAAAAGGCAGAACATGATTAGTACTGCTCTAAGCTCGACTGTTCACTCTACAAGCTTTACTTTTTTTTAAGCTGTGAGAAAGCTCAATAGGTTTAGCCTATGTTTAATAATTAAAAGGCAGGTGTAAAGCCTCAGGAGCACAGGAACTATATCCTTACATGCTTTAATCACACTCAAGCTCTAGAAACAAAATTAGGATGTTCCACAGTCTCATTTGCAATTGCACATAGGTACTGCAGCCAAAATGCAATTTCAGTAACATACAAAGTGATCTTATGGCTAGAAGGTAAAGCACCCTCATCCCTTTTTTAGCAGATTAGGGGTGTTCATTTACTGAGTTGTCAGTTATAACTAATTTCAAACTTGAATGAGTTTATTGTGAAATTAGTTTAGTGGGAAACTGTGATGCATCCACCACTTTCCTAACCACTAAATCAATCCAAAAGCTTCAGTGTGACTTTGGTGATTTCATACTGCTCAGCATCACTTTTGTTAGATAAAAATGTGTGTGCATATGCAGTAGAGAGTTGATAACAGCTACTCTACGCATTACATTAACTACTGTGCCAAATACAGAACTGTATAATGGAGTGGGTAAAAACTACTTCCTACAGAGTAGTTTTTACCAAGTAGGAAGGCACTATACAGCACAAAGAGCACACAAGAGAGAACAGTGAATGACCTGGTTTAAGATTTTTCAGTAACAGAGCTAAAATGCTTAGAACAGCTAATACTGTTTCTTGCTTCTGGCACCTTCAGTCACAAGTAACTACAATACATCTGACCAAACCACAGGTCTGCTAAAGCTCAAACAGAAACCCAGGTTCCTTCAGACTTTAACTATTTTGTAACCAGCTGGGCTGGTGCCTGCTGCTCATTTCAAGCTGTGTGGTCAAAAGTTGACAACGACTGCCTTCAGCAGCAGTTTGTTTTTTTTTTAAACTGGTTATAGTTACACATCTCTCATTCTTAAAATGGTCAGACAGTTACTGTCTTGGTCCTTATTCCTGGAATATTTGAGAAATATTTAATAACACCATGTGATTCAGGTCATCACCAGGCCCACTGGCACTAACCCTCACAATTCCAGGCTAAGGCAAATTTCAAAGGAAGAACCGATACCCTTGGGCAGGACAACATGGTCTTCAAGTTAGTTTCTAGTCGTTCTCATGCCAACACTTAAAGATGACTTAAAATTGCAAACTCCTGCAGAGCCTCTCCTCTTTGAAAAATGCTAAATGTATGTGGCAGAGCTAAGAGTACATTTCTAATTAAATTCTTAATAGTTAACATAGCCAAGACAAAAATGTGCTTTTATTTTACAGAGATAGGTGACCAGCATTCAAAGTCACAGAAGTTACAAGGTCAACTTCTTTGTTTCTAGCATTGCAAAACATATGAGAAATCATAGAAGCATAAAGATTAAACCCATTTCAGTACAAGGTGGTTGGAGATAATGTTTCTTCTCATGCTTATGGAAGACCTGAATCTGGATCTGCCTTAGCTTTACTTAGAAATATTGACATGCTCTTTTCACCAACAACAACAAAAAAACCCTAGTTCTCCTTTTCACTCTCTTCCTTTTGGAAAGAACCAGGCAGGCAGCTGTTAACAGTGATGGCATGACTGATGTCAGCAAACCCAAGTGTCAATGACTAATCTTTTCATTCAAAAGTACTTATGCTATAGATTTCCATTTGATACTCTTAATAGAGGCAAAGATAGATTAAAAACACAAAAGCAAGAAAAAATATTGCAAAGGCAAATAGAACCCCCCTAAACAGCCACTCAGTCTGGAGAAGAATAAAATCAAAGGCTGTGAAAAGTCCCAAAAGAAAACATGGCAATAATGCAAAATGTTAAAAAAAAAAATAAAAAAGACTACTGAAGGCCACTGCTTAATCTTGAGAATAATTTACATGAATACTACTTAAGAAGTGTCTAGAAAATGCACGCTCTGTTCATCACTTTCAGTAAGTTCTTCAGGATCCATACAGTGCTTCATGGTGCCCTGCCTACAGATCAAAATCCTCTATTCTCTATTTACAGAAGGTTTTTGTTTGAAGGAAAATAAAATAAAAGGTCAACATCGAGAAATGTGTAACTAAATGTTCTCTGCTGGGTTTACACAGGCATTTCAGGATGGTTAAACAGAGTACTTCCTCCCCGAAGTTAAGTCAGACAAATCTACTGCTGCAAAGGACATGCTGTCAGCCAGTAGCTACAGCAAAGCAGCAACTGCCTCTACCATCTTACCTGCATGAACTATTACCATCAACTTTCTTTACTGTTAGTTTAAGAGTCCTTACAACAGCAGCCACAGGCCGAGCAAGAAAAGACAGAAAAAAATCAGACAGGAGCAAAAGAAAGACAGAGGCAGAAAAAATGTTTTACAGTTAGAGGATAAATGCTTTAAACTATAAATTTATTTTGAAAACCAAAAGGATGATAAATGTACGGAATTCAAATAGGCAAAATTGCTTCTAAGGACAGAAGTTTATCAGAGAAGTGAACTGTCAAGGTTAAATAGAAGAGGTAGTCACGTTTTCACTGAAAATGTAGGTTTTGTATCACTTAAAACAACCATGAAGGCTTGCTTTCAAAAAATATTTGAGCTTACTGAGCTCTGACAAATTTAGATTTTTTTGCTTTCTTCCTCCTAGCTGAACGAAGTTGTTTCTACTGTGCACTTAGATGATCTTTAACAATCCAGTTTTGTAATAAAAAATGTCAACGATTGGTATCTGAAACTAACACAGCATATGGAACATACTTCCCAAAAAAGGAAAGGTACTAAAACTATAAACTGTTCCAAGTGCATGTCAAATTTTCCTCAAAATGGCCATGATAATAGTTAGCATATGTATCTCATAGGGCAGCAAAAGCAAATTCCATTTGCAGGCTTTGCTCTCATTAAGTTGTTCAGTATCTGTCTTCACAGTCTTCCACTGTCTTCACAGTGGAATTTTACAGCTTTTATTCACTGGAGTTCAGGAAAAAGACCCCAGCTTGATTTTAATACAGTGCCGATCTCAGTTTATTTTGCCTTAGCTAAGCTAATTAAGTTCTACAGGCTTCTCTTTCCTCCACTTATTTCAAAACACATTTATATTAAGATGTTTAGATCAAATGAAAATATGTTCAAATCAGCTCTAGCAACCATAGAGAGCAGAAATTGCAACACAAGAATTTTCCTACATTCCTCTCTGATTGCATGAACGGAATAGAGGTGGCAGAAAAAGAGATGGCTGCCTTACAATGGTATAAGCACATGAGCAGATTGTTTTGTTGCACATGCATACTTACCCTTCTTTAAGCAATATAGGTTGCTCTATGCTCTTGTGATCTCTTCTTCCTGAAGATGAAATTAGATCTAGAAACTAAAACATGAACAAAAAGCAGATGTAAAAATGACAGGGCCACACTGCCCAGATTAAAACCTTTCAACATTTGCATAGCACAGTTACAAGAGTGTTTGTAAAAGTTGTTAAACAGAAAGTAATGGCAGAAGCTTGAGGAATTTGGAGGTTCCCTAGGCTGTAACCTAAAAACAGTGTAAATGCTCTTAAGCAGTAGAACTGCAGATGCTCAATACTTCTTGTGATTCTTTGTTATATGGATCTTTCACTTCCTTTTGGACTAAGCAATTTTCATCACAGATCTGCAGCATTCTACAAAGTACACACATCTCAAAAGCTCTAAGCAACAGCTTATTAATCCAATCTATTTATTAACTAGAAACACATGCAAAGAAATGTTACTATTGACATGTGCATAATTTGATGAAAGTTTCTTGAATGTGAGTTATCAGGAGTCTGCTTTTCTCAATACACTTCCTGGTTTACCAACAGTATGTACTGCTTCTAGGATTCAACTTCAACAGCACAGCAGGATTTTTAGAACCTTCACATGCATTACTTACATTTTTTACTGCATCTGCATATTTCTGTTCATTGAAATAGTCATAAAATGTAGCCATGTAAGATTCCTTGAAATTGGCCTGAAATACAATATTATTATAGAAAATGTTGTTAATAGCAGTAGGTCAGGAGGAAAGCCACTGCAGATAGACAAGTTGGGTTTTTTTGGCCAGAAGTAAAATAAGTGAAGCGCTGCTTTCATGTTATACAGCACACATTCAGTAGTACCAAACTTTTATTTCAGAGGCAGCAGAATGCATTTAATATGTTCATTTACTACCATTAATAATGCATTATTCGAATGCTTCAAAACTCTGCTTTTGCTTTAAAATTTCCTCCTGACAAGAAGTATAAGAAAAAGAATTCTACTGTCTCCTACTCCTTCAAGGATTCGTAACTGAGGTACACAGCCACCCACAGTTGCCTATGTGAAACCTAACAAGACCCCAACCACCCCAAATCACCACCAGCTACAGCAGTGCAGGGCCTTAGGTACATTTATTTCAACCAAACCTCCAGAGTATGAGCAACTAGCGCTAATCTCACCACTGACAGAAAACTGAATGGATACGAAAAGGAAAGAAAAGTCCTTCCCCTTACTGGGTGACTTTTCTCAGTTCAGTTTTAAAATGGTGAAACAATCTACAAAGCACTGTAGAGCTGCTAATCATGTATCTTAGATACGTAGAGAACTGCACAGGTTCTCCTGACCATTGTCTTTCTTCCAAAGGAATGAATGAAGAGCTCTGAAACAGACTTCTAGATTGGTCACACAATTTTGCTTTACTGAAATCTAGTTAAGACAGATTTAGTTTTCCTCTAAACATGAGAGGCTTATAATCAAAACAAACATCACCACTTTTGCATGAGTCTAGTGCAACTCAAGCATTTTTAAAGGCTTAATTACAATTAATGATAAAAGATTAAAAAAATCACTTCCCTAAATTAAGCCATTAAATGAAAACAGCATACTTACAGATTTAGATTTTGATAAGCTGCCTAGCGTTTGAATGGTTTTAGAGATAAGTGTCAAAGTTCGAGAAGTCTGAGGATCCTAGGAAGAAGAACAATATTATATGGACTAGCTATTTAAAATAATGAATAGAGGAAGGTAAATTATATTTTCTCTTTCTTATTTCACTTGCAGAAGAGTAACAAAAAAATTAGAGAAGACCCCTAATAAAACACTGCAGGAAAAAAGTTGCTTTTATATTAAAAGCCGTCATGCTCCATAGGTACTTTACTGACCTTCAGAGATCCAAAGGCAATCACTTGCAAAACAAAAACAAGGCTGTCCAAATCCTCCCCACTCCCAATAAGAACAACTACTAGAAGCCTGACATGTGTTGTTCAATATCCAAACCATTTCCAACACTGCTGACAATCGATCCAGTATTAATATGATGCAGCAAGAATGAAGCAATGACCCTTTTTTCCACAGCAGCTTAGACCATCTACCTTGTTTGCCTTTAAATTTCACTCTTCTTCCAGTAAGTCCCAAGTTCTTCACATAGAAAATCATTCAACATATGCTTCACATCCAAGACAGATATAATAGATTTTTGAACTAACAAAGGTACTTCTCCTAAAAGCTTTTAAAAGAATTGAAGAAAGAATCTCGATAGACAGACTATGGTGACAGAACCATAAACATAGCTAGAAAAATACTGATACAGTACTTACTGGATGGTGTGGTGTAAGCTGAAAGAGGTTTGGAGAAAGAATGGCAGGAGCAAAGAACCTCAGGAAAATAAAGCTGCTGACAGCTGTGTACCTTACATCTAGGTCGCCTATTAAAAAAAAAAAAAAATACTTCTACTCAGCATTTCAATAATCCTCTCTGAAAAGCCTCATGAAATTATCAGAGCCTTGAGAGAGCTAACTCGAGCATGTGCTGGATAATGTATATATTTGCCAGTTACAGGATTAACTGATGATAGAGGATTTGGACCCAGAGATCAGCTAGTTTAACCCAAGGAAATGTCAATGAGACCCTCTTTAAAAAATAAGCAGGTTCACAACATAAGCTGCAGGAACACCATTCACTTTTCCACCGCACAGGGAATTTCACAGACATCTGCTATTCCATATATGCACTGAAGTATGATGAATAATTTACATAGTTTATGAAACGTTCAGCACAGAGGCCAAGTCTCAATTGCCTACTTATAGCCCTGAGCACAAGTGTTGTACAGATTCCTAATGTATTTATTCCAGCTGGTAGTTACAGAAAATACATTTTACTTATTTATTTAAACATAAAATAAAGAGCATGACAGCACAGTCAATGGCTTTCCACTTGAGCTTGCCTACTCTAGAGTGACTGTTTAAAAGCTGAACTTGTGTTACTCTCTCTAAAACTTCCCTACTGTAATCTGCTTCCCTTCATGAAAATACATAGCTTGGTTGTTTTGCTTAATTCTGGTTTTACATTGCCCACTTACTCTCACAGAGTCAAAACAACTAAGAGGGATTGGAAAGAACTATCCCTTGACAACCAGAAAACCTTCACAGCACATGGGCTCCTAGAGCAGTGAGCCTGCAGTAACTCCAATTTATAGACTGGTTTTTATTACAGATTGACATATAGGCACAAAATAATTCCACTGCATGGAATCTGCAGAATAAGCCATTACAAAATTCTGAACATTCGAAAATTGAGTATGCTTTGCAAATACTGAACCCATAAAAGATCATCATAATGATCTTTTTAAATGCTGTTTTCCTTCAAAAAGATGTTTAAGAAAAAACTCCAATCATCATCAAAAATCATGTTCTTTTGTGACATGAATAATCGGTGAGAAAATAGCATTAACATACTGCAAATATTATTTTGGATAAGCTGCTGTTCAATTACTAAATCCAACAGGGATCATGCAGACATCTAGACCACACCTGTATTTAAAAGCTATCAGTTATGTAAAATAAAATAATATATATATAAACTCACCTTGAAAACGTTTGGCAGCTGATTCTCTCAGTGAAAAGAAAATATCGCACATCACTGTAGGGCAGCTTACACCAGATTTTGTAATTACAGTAAAAATGCGATCAACATATTGCCTCAGATTTTCCTGGAACCATGGAAAGATTATGACAAAATTAGTATAATTTTCTGCTGTGGAAAGTGGTACCATTCCTGGTTTTATTCATAGTGGCATCATTAAAAGATTCCCACTTTCAACATTATACACTTGAAAAACAAACTCTCACTCATTTATTCTGTTTGGGAAATGCACATATTCAAGAAGAGTAAAAACATCGTTCCTATCAAACCAAACATTAAACGATACAGCTGTATGGCAAATCATTTCTTCTTCTAGCACTGCTTACTACATCATCAGCAGAATCATAGAATTATTAAAGCTGGGAAAGATCTCTCAGATCATTGAGTGCTATGGTTAACCCAGCACTGCCAAGTCCACCACCAAACCATGTCCCCACGTGCCACATCAACATGCCTCTGGTACATTTCAAGGGATGCTGATTCCACCACTTTCTTGGGCAGCCTATCCCAGTGCCTGACCACCCTTAAGAAATTTTCCCCCAATATGCAGTTTAAGCCTCCCCTGATGCAACTTGAGGTCTTTTCCTCTCATCCTGTCACTTGTTACTTGGGAGAAGAGGCCAACCCCCACCTTGCTGCCACCTCCTTATAGTTGAAGAGAGAGAGGCCTCCCCTGAGCCCCCTTTTCTCCAGGTTAGCCACAGGCTAAGTTATCCTTGCCCTCAGGGCAGCAGGGGAAGTCATTAACTTTCTCCAGGTATTGTATTTATATCATCATGTAAAGCTGTGATGAAATAATTATAAGGGTGGTGTCAAGAAAGCTTACAGTGTATTCTAATGAATGAAAAAATTATTTGCAAGATCAAACTTCTGAGGACCTCAGTTAAACTTGCTGGCATAAACAGACACTGTCCTCAAAATCTAATGCATACCCTGTTATTTTCCAGGTTTTCACCATCTTTTAATTTCACAGGATCAATTTCACAAGGTTTATGCACCTGGCAGATCTAGGAAAAAAAAATAGTGAACAATTGATATATAAGTTTACCTACAAGCACAAAAAGTTTTGTAAAAAGGATAATCTGTTAGCTTTTGAGATGAGAGGTAAAAGACAAAAAAACGCTTTATAAACAGTATTTTTTATTGTAACATCAAAGGCAAATTACATGTGATCTTTATTTTTTTCCAAAAAGTAGAATTAATTCATTCTATCCTTTCCTTTAACTGAAATTTTCATCACAGATCTGCAGCATTCTACAAAGTACACACATCTCAAAAGCTCTAAGCAACAGCTTGTTAAACTAACCTATTTATTAACTAGAAACATTTGCAAAGAAATCTTACTATTGATGTGTATAATTTGATAAAAGTTTTTAACTGAAATGCAGAACTGTTCTTTAGACTCTCTCAAGCATGGCTGTTCAAGAAAACACCTATTTTTCCAAAAACAGTCAACTTTGAAACTATATCCATATTCTTTAAAGCTTGACATTTTCTGATGAAACATTAAGACAAGAACAGCTGAAGAAACTGTCAAATCACTTAAAGGAAGTCTGTGGTCTGAAAGTATTGCCCAATTACAGCACCAAAATACCCACACCCACCATTCTGGACTGGATAGATAATAAACCATTGTTCCAATATGTGCATCACATGCAGAGTTATCTAAGAATAACTGTATCTCTTTATACCCATGGATGAAATGCATTACTTATAGTTTCACAACAGCTTTCTACTGCATATGCTATTTATTAATTTCTCAGAAACAATATATGCTAGTTTTTATAAACAGAGTATTGTGGTTTAATAAACAGGAATTTTCCTTCTCCTTTAGTGCAATTTGACTGTTTCTGAATTGGACTCAGCTATGGCTAACATAACATACAGGATTTTAATGCAGAAAGAAGTTATTAACAGCTATTAATAAGCATTATTCTTACAAGTATTCTTAAAATGAGAAGTAATAATCAGTATCTGTTCCCTGAAAGCCTTTACAATGACATTTAAACAAATAAACAGTATGAACTGTTCTTACCTCATCTATAATTGGCTTTAGTGTAACTTGCAGATAATGCATCCCTGCCAGTTTCATTGTCTCATCAATGCACTTGGAAGTTAACGAGTTTCCTCTGAAAATGGTGTTTGGATCTCTGGAAGTGAACAATTTTCTGTGATTTAGTCTCTTTGTAATGAACTGCTAATACATGGAAATAAAAGCAGCAGTGAAAGGTAACAGAATCCTGGGTTTGAATACACAAGCAAAACCTCCCTTTGACACCAGCCTGCCATTAAATGAAGCATTTAGTGTACTTCCAGGGTATAACAGAAAAGCAGCAGCCTTGGAAAATCCAGAGGGACTACTGAACTTCATTGTATTAGCGTTGTGTGCCCAGTGCACTATCCAAATATATAGGCTCAAATCAAAGAGGTCTACAGCACAAATGTGGGAAACATCTATTTTCACATGCTACTGAACAGTGCTAATTTGAATAAAGGAAAGAGACAGTGATTTTAGTCTCATAACTATACTGGACATTGCACACTTGCACCTACAAAATAAATGCTTGTGAGCTGGGAGGAAGAAGAAAACACAGGCTCCAATGGCACAGCCCTATTTTCTAAGGGACTTAGAGCAATGTTTTGTGACAACACAGCGCAGACCCCAGTTCAGCCCTGACAACTGTGTGGCAAGCTGGCACCTTGCAGACTCAGGTTCTCCTAAAAATCTCTTGCACAGAACTCATCTTGTACTAGACATACAGCCTCTGTGACTGATAAAGCTTCAGCCAGTTGCTCTATCACACCTCCCGGCTTAGCAATTCACTTTATGCAGATAGGTACATAGCCAATGATCTCATCAACAATACATACAATCAAAACCTGTGCTTAGTGACAGCAGATCAAACCTGGATCTGAAGTTATTTTCTTGTGCATATACACACTGATGTCTTTCCTGTTTTTTACAGCTTACTACAGTTGTACTTATTCACAAGCAGTGAGTAACAGGATTAATTACTTTGCTGGATTCATCATTTTGTTTCACAAAAAACCAGTAATCTCACTGCCTGTTACAAATGCCAGAAAACCATGAAAACAAACACCATCTTTGCTGCTTTATCATAGGAACTTGACTGGCTAGGGATCAGCAAGTTTCCTCATGCTGCACCAACTATGCTGTTTCAGCCAACCTGCAGCTCAGAAAAAACACCCCTACCTACAGGAAGGAAAACACTTGATCCCTCAGACACTCTGAAAAGAGCCAACCCACACAAAGACTTGATTTTGTACTAAGGAAGTTTTCAGTCAGTATGTGTCATTCCCCTTGACTCCCAATTGTCTCTTCTACTGTTAGTGAAGAGCATGACTACACAGGCACAAGGACTGTAGCAACAAACATTTTTTAGGATCTGCTTGGTACAAACACTAGATCTTACACTGTTGAACTATCAGCCCACCAGTAAGTCAAACAAGGAACTCAAAAGAAGTAGCTGAAAAAACCCAACTTCATGTTGTGCCATCCCACACCTAATTCAACCCCATCCTTAATCCTTTGCCCTCTAACTGGGATGATTAGACACACAGCTTGCCTTAAATATTCATGATTAGGAAGAAACTTGCTTGTTGTTTTGAAAAAATTCAACAAACACTGAGCATTAAATGATTTATTACATACTATAAAGCTGAAATGAGTTCATATGAACAGCTGAAGGTAATGTAGAATTTCAGTTATCATATATGCTTAAGACTGAGTAAAAATCCCTGGTCTCATACTAGAATAGTCTTGCAAATCATTTTCACAAATGAAAATTTTATTTTACCTCTAAAGGTAAAATAAACCAGATCTTGAGAGCGGTGTAAGAGTTTAGAAAGAACTCTGCCACTCAGCTAGGAAGGAAAGGAATCACTCTGACAATTTCTTCTGAAATTGTATATTTCTAAAAACTGAGTGGAGGATTCTAGCACTAGCCAGTGCAGCTTAGGTACTTTTGATAGCAGGTTTGTTGTTTTTTTCTTTTGGTACTTACTGAGTTCTCTTCACTTCAGCATTCGCAATGGCACTTATGAAAGGCACAATTCTGCCATAGTGTAAGAAAAGCCTGACAAGAGGTATGGCCGCTTCCTGTTTTTCTCTGCAAACTTCACCCAAAATATGTGCAGCTGATGCTGAAACAGGCTGAACAGTGGAAAATAAAAACTTTGAGAAATCCTTCCAGAAAAATCATTCTTCTTTCTATTCCCATTAGCTTCTTAATGCAGAACCCCCCCACAACAGTTGCAACGGCCAGTTACCCAAATGTCTGTATATAAGGTGGCTGGATGTTCCATCCCAGTTTTTGTGGGCTGTAAGCTCTGGTCACAAGAGGGCAGCAATTTAAGAACTATTACAGTACAGTCTGTTTTTATCTCCCATGTTTTTAATGGCTGTCTTTTCGGTAAATGTCACTTGCCTGGGAAGCAAGTGAAGACAAAGAACTCTAACCCTTCACAGTTTCAAGTCCCTGTGAGTACAGAACCCAGTTATTTTACTGAAAAAACAAAAGCACCATTACAACTGTAAAAAGTATAGATAGGGGCATACATGGTCCAAATCTCTGATGTTTCAAGATTAGTTCTTGGTTTGGGTTTTTCTCAAATATGCAAATAAACCTGTTCCTGCCCAGTAAATGAAAACAATTGATCAAACTGAAGCTAACTTGGCATTTTCACATGTAAAATTAAAAAATCACAAAGAATGTGCTGCTGCTAAACCCACTGTGTTCCTGGGTCTGCCTTCACCTACCATACAGAATGTAGATAAAGATCTCTGCAAGGACTGAAAACAAGCAGTAGGGATATGCAGAGCTTAACAAGGCTCTGAGGTCCGAAAAGGAAGAGCTGACCTTTCTGGTAATTACACAACTATGGTGCCAGCAAGATTGTGACAAATATTCAGAGACCTCTGTGAAGATGATCTGCAAGTAAACAACAAACACCACAAGCAAATTACCTCAACATCTGCAGATTTTAGCAGGACGTCTCTCAGCGGACTGTAATAGTCTGAGGAAAAAACATGGTCCTCAGTGTAAACCACATTTAACCTTAAGGAACCGAGGTCATCAGGTTTCAATGACTTGTTACCATTATCTCTGGGCTGCAGAAAATACCTGATATACAAAAAATAGGACAGAAACTTAGTGCTGAAACACAGGATTTTCTTAGGCTATTTATGAGCATTGAGAAACTGTACAGATACAGAGAGTATGTATATATGTATCAAACTCCTGAGAGTTCTGAATCAGACTTTTTTTTTTTTAATTATTTTTTAAATTAAGTTTGCCAGTCTGTTTTGCACCAACTGCAACATGGGAAGTTCTGAACATAAAGATTTATGTAGATATGATTAAAACCCCACACATTAAAACCATAGCACTGCTGATGAACTGCAGTAAATAATATAAAAACAACATACTACAACTCCCACATGCTACAGAGGGGCAGACTAAAACCTCTAATCACATTATCAAAACAACTTGTTCTTACACTTGCTAAGATTACTTTGGCTTGCTTACAAAAAAGATACAAATTAAATCTATTTAAACTTTATCACATAGCAATAATTACTCTTAAGTCTTCTGAGTAGACATATGTTTCTACTTATTTTCCAAAAGAAAAATGTCAAATACCATGCTTCATAAGAACTAGACTGTCGGAGAAATTTCAAAGGAAGTCTCAGTTCTCCTAGAAACTCGTCACCAAACTTCAAGTTACTGGCATTCCAAAGATCAACCCTGTAGTAAAAACAAATAATTTAAAATACTACTAAGAAGTTTCAAAAATAATTTAAAAAAAATCCCAACATTTTTTTCCAAATTTGTTGGAGGTTTTTCCCCTCAAGTCTACGAGTTAGAAAGACTTGAAACTGTACAGCAATGGTTTCCAAACAGCTAAGAGATAACCTTACCTTACAATTCACCTCCATAAAACATTATTGAAAAATATCATTCAGATTAACTTTTTCTCATCTGTACTGTTTCCACTGTCCATATTGAGAAAGATTCAGATGGCTGTGTGGCTATCCCAGATAATGGAAAAATACAGGTTAAATGGACACCAGGGGAAAAAGCAGAAATTTATTTAAGGACTACATATTGTCAGTCCCTGCTTTAATTTGGGATTACTAACAGCTAAGTGGCAGCTTTACAGAATTATTTCTACACGATTTTTCTCAGTTTCTAGCTCCTAGGCAGACTCCTGTGTGAAACATACATACTTACGGCACCTAAACTACTTCTGCAGAGATATTCAAAGCCGTAGGATAGTGCTACCATTTGGTAGAATCTGTGTATTGGCTGAAGCTTACACAAGTTTGGGCAGTCCCTCACATTTGGGAAGTTCTGGTATCTATCGGCAGATGATCCTTTTTTCCCTTTCATATGCTCTTCAACATCTGGATGGAAACCAACTGCACTGAGATTCAAAGCAGAAGTACTGGTGTCCAACCCAGCATGTAGGTACATGCTACCATATTCACCTTGAGGCAAGGGTTTCAAACTCCAGGGTATTTATTTCTGTATGTATTTTAGGTTTTCCCTAACAGCTATTTTTATTAAAAAACAAGATCAGCTGACTATTTTGCAGCTAAGTGACAGCTTGAATGTGCCTTAAGCTTTTGCGGGGGGAAAACAATACATGGAAAGAAATACAGGTTTTCAACTAATGAAAATTTTTAGAAGAGAAACTTTAACTTGGATAAGGTGCAAAGTTTTCCAGCTGTGGACACATTTACACAACTCTCCTGGTGTCAAGCAAGTCACAGTAGAATGGCCAAAGAACAGATGTTGATAGCCCTGTTAAAGGTTTATCCTATCTTATGCAAGAACAGAATACATTATTTTTAAATCCTCTGAGCCTTGTACGTCTCAACAGTGTCTCCTGCATCAGCTGTCATACACTAGACACATCATAAGCTCACACTGCATGCCTGCTAGGTAAAGTTCTTCAGACTCTGGTAATTTGGACAGTATCTCTGCAAGGCAAGAATTCTCCAAAAGAAAAAGACTCCTTTGAAAATTTGACCTTCTCTCTCCTTTCCCCATATTTGATGGGTTATTATCTTGCTAACCAGTTCAGACAACTAAAAGCAGCTTCAGGAGGAGAGGAATCTTTAAGCTTATTTACACAGTCAAACTTACAATTTACCAAGTATTTACAGGCTACTGGTTTCCAGTTTATCCAAACTCTTTTGAGATGCCAACTAGCAGTAACACTTTCAAATACAGACAGCTTAAGGGTTTCCCCACAGTTACAGAAAAAATCAGTGCAAAGGATCTGTACAAGAGGAACTAACAATTCAAAGTAGATCTCACATAGTAAGCAAAGCAGGCATGCAAAATCTGAAGTTACTGGTGTGCACTTGGAGTACAAAGAATAAACAGCACTTATTAAAAATGTTAATACACAGATCTCAGAGTCTAAAATATCACTGTTTCTCAAGATTTTTAAAAGGCAAAATTATGACAAGTGGTATTTTGAAACTGGTCAGATAGTAGTCACAGAAAGAAACAAACAGGAGAGAGGGGGAGGAGAAACAATGAATTCACCAGAACATCTGGTCCCCAAGTGTTGATATGCCCTGCCTACAACTTCCTACACCCACTCAAAAAGAGAAAACTTTTCCTAGCTTTACAGAGAAATCGTGAGAGACTAAGTCTCCTCTTCACCCTGTGGAATTGTATTTTTCTCAGGAGAGAAAAAAAAAAAAACAAATCCCCAAACCCATAAATTGTATGATCTGTCCAGAGGGCTTGAGGGCAATCTAACTCTCACTAAACAGTGGAGGAAGTGAGTGGGAGTGGAAGGGGAACCCAAGATGGAAACAAAAACACACTGTCCCAGAGGGGACAAAAGCTCTAAGGAGAATTTGCCCAACTGAGACTAACACTTTTTCTGCTTTTGCCTGTTATTTAAGTGCTTAATCTTTTCTGAACTATTTTGCAAGCCTCCTCTCAAACTATTCATCTCTACCACACTGGGATATATTGGTTTTCAGGAATGACAGACTTTTCTGAAACTCAGCTCCACCTACATTTGTCTAGAAAATATACTTAGCAAGTAAAACAACTGCATAATTTCATTTAGTCCAGTAGCATAAAATAGGAAAAATTGAAATATTAAACAATTTGTAACTGCTGTACACCAATGTCTAGTGTCAAAACTATCAAAAAAATCTACTAGAGAATCCTAGCTTTCATTTAAAATCAGTGCATGGCTGAGCATCATGGTTATAAAGACTAGACTGGGCCTTCTGAGACATGGTGTAGCTGCCCAGTCCATCATATACATCCCATGAAATATGGGGCATGTTACTTCATACCTGCCTATATGATGCAGAGCTTTGCAGAAATACAGTCTAGTGCTAGGACCAGGTCACCTGCTGTGCTGCAACAGTGACACCACCAAAGCAGCTCAGCACTGCACCTGGCCCCATGAGTCAGCTGTGGGTCGCCCCTAAACCAGCTACCTTTGCAATGCCTAACGCAAATGTTCTCTGTGAAAGAGCACAGCTCTTGCCTCCCTCACATATGAACAGTTTCCCTTTCCTGCCTCAGAGCCACGGCAAACACAAATCTATTAATGCTCTTGTAGTGCTGTGACACTACACGACAGGCTACACGAACCAGCAGCTGTCACATCAGAACAGCCCTCAATCCATTCATGGAAACAGATGTGTTTTGCTTGCTGGGAGTAAGCATTGTTCCCCTTTCCTGGTCTCCCCTTCTTTCCCCAGAGCCAGTTGTGATTCTGAAGGAACTACGGAACTTCCTGGGAGACGCCTCACTGCCTCTCTAGTGAGAATATATGGGGAGGGACGCAGTGCTACTATTCTTCCTCCAAACACTGACAATAAAGGAAAGGGGAATTCTCACCACCTGATGCAGAAATAGCAGTATTCATTTACTGTGCATACAAGATCACCAGATGGTCCAAGCCTCCAAGTTTCAATAGCATGTGATGGCAAGACGCATGTGACACTTTCAAGTTTTGCATCTCCTATTGTTTTCTCACCTCTCTTTATACTCATCTGTCCCCACAGACATTGTTGACTGGCCTCAGCAGGTTTTAAAATAGTACTAAGAGGGTGGCACAGGGTGGGGTGGGATTGTTTTGGTTTTGAAATCAGAATTGCTTTTTTTCCTGTGCAACTGATTTCACTTTTATCATATCAAATCTTGCAATAAAGAGTAAAGATGGAGGGCAAAAGAGAAGAGAAACTGTCTCTGCCCCAGAAAAACTCTGAGTTCAAGAGTCTCCTTTCAGGCAAGAAGGACCTTATACAAGTTGCTACAATTAAGTGATAAAATAAAATATACTCTGTAACTTAAGAGCATCACAGAGCATCTGGGCTGTCCTGGGAAACTGAGGGAGGGAGGAAAGGAGAGCCCAGACATAAAAGGCTGTGCTTAATGACAGCTGCATATTAGCATACACACAGTGCACATGAGAAACAAAGGAAAATAATAAGGATCTCTCCTGCATTGGAACCAATACACATATTCAAGACAGAATCTACAGGACAGTGGAGGTAAATAAATATACAGATACAGTGACAAAAACTCATCTTGATTTATCAACTAAAAAA
Source organism: Zosterops lateralis (assembly GCF_965231275.1). Taxonomy (NCBI): domain Eukaryota; kingdom Metazoa; phylum Chordata; class Aves; order Passeriformes; family Zosteropidae; genus Zosterops; species Zosterops lateralis. The sequence goes on from NC_139763.1 coordinate 27,305,345, forward strand.
ACCATACTTGCCACTTTGCAAACAGAGTTTAATACAAAGTTACACAACTCTGGAAGACAACTGTGTGCTAATAATGTATTTCATATTACCTAATCTCCATTTTGTCCACTTCATCTACATCTTCAATGTCAAAATGGGATTTCTTGTTGTAGCTACTGGGTCTTGTAACCTAATCAAAAGGAGGAAACTTTTAGCACCTTGATCTGATACAAAAACATTCTGATGTAACTTTAAAAGCTTTGGAATAGCACAGCATTTTACTACCAGCAGTGACTTCAGTCCTGATACTGAAAACATTCATGCAAGTGAATAAACATACAGACTAAACAGAATACTGACTACAAAGTGGTGGTTACACAACCATTTCCAAGGTAAGCAGATACTCTATACTTTTTTTTCCAGAGAAAGATCATCTTTAATATTACTACAGCACTTTAAGTTTATGCACTTTAAGTGTACATTGACAACAGAAAAATACCATTGAAAGGAGCACCACTTTCATGATCCATCTAGGGAAAGAAAAGGGCAATTAATATTTGTGTTTTAAATACAGCTGTACAACAGATGCCCTGAGGCACTCTGCAGAGCACGGGGGAGGAACCACAACCACCCTTAAAAACATTTTGCAGTGTATCCAATTAAAATTGGGAAATTCTTCCTGTTCTGATATCCTGGAAGTCAATTTAACCTGCCCACCCAACAAATACCAAGCAGACCAAGAGACCCTAGCCTGTGTTATGCATATCAGAATATAGAAGCAGCTGCACAGTTCACCAACCATATTTGCAAGACTGATTAACAGGAAAGCACAGGCAAAGAAAAAAGGAAAAAACTATAGAACATTAGCATAGAAAGTTTTTGTACAAACACTTCTTAAAATTTGTTTTCTACCATGATTGTAAAAACTTTGGTGGTTGTATTTTTGCACAGTGCGTCAGAAACTTAAGAAAATGGTACCCCACCCAGCTGAAACCACAGCAGGAACTGATCAAATGCAAGGGTGTATCATGATGTGTGGGTTCAGCTCTTGGTTGCACACAGAAGCTGAACTTTATTGTATGTTTGAATATGCTTGTGGCTTAATACTCCTCACCCACAAAAACTAGTTTTTATTGTAAACTTTGACTACTTGGTTTTGTACAGTACATGAGATGCAAATGGCAATTAAGGGAGGCAATGATACAGTTGCATAAGTGGAGAGGAACCAGAAAACAATCTTTGGCAGAGGACTATATACACTATATATACAGAGGACACATATACTATATCTTTCGTATTTGTGTATGTATGAGGCAGGCAACATTTTCCAAGTGATACGCAAAAACTAAAAGGTGCTACTAGCAGCACTGGAGAACAAGTGCTCCAGACTAATGGAATCAAATGCACCTGGTAAGCCCAAGACCACACTGGATTTAAACACAGTCTACAGCTTCAGCAGTTAAATACAAATTTCCTCACTCTAGCCTTGCAAACACTTCACTGTTTCTGCGAAGTTCTCTACAGGCCTGCAAATGACAGTTTCTACTACCATTGTGAAGCTAATGGTGCAATTTTAATAATGAAGCAAACTTTAAGGTCTCTTACTATCTGTAACACAGGAGTTGTTCCAAAAAGATTTGCCATAGGTGTAATTTATGGCATGTCCCTTCTAGGTAAACACTTTCTCATAAATTTTGCTGGAATCTGCATGTATGATATGTCTCTGTTTACCCACATGACTACTTAGTGCGCCCATCAATACAGCTCAAGAACGTTATTCCAAAAGGGATAGCTGTATGGAACTGCAGATGAAGAACTTCACAGTCCACAGTGCTAAAGTAGCTGACCCATAACATTGTACAAAAAAGGGGGCACAACTCTGCTGTGTTGGTCCTTTCATCTGGGAAAGCTGGCAAGCCATTAATCAGCCACTCAGGTTTTTTCTCAGCACATACAAATTTAAAAACAGGTCCCCAGCACTTCACTCTTGAATTCCTGTAAGATGACCGTTTTCCTGTGGCTGCACACACAGCTCCATGCCATGCTGCAGCTGAAGCAGTGGTGAAAATGGCTCCTAATTATCAGGTGCAAGTTTCACTCACCGCACCCCTTAAATAAGCCCTTCTATTTCTCAACAATAACAAACAATAAGCTATCTTTCATTTAGAAAATTAAATCTGTGTGACTTTTTGTTTGTAGAAAAGAAAGTAGCCATTCACTGTCTTTTACAGAACAGCTTCATCCTTAGAAGCTTGGACAATCACTGTGCTAGCAGGCTGCAGAAAAGCTGATGAAGCTGTTCAGAAGCAGAAAGTGACACCGCTGTCAACAGCATGAATCTCTCAGCTCCACAGGAATCAGAGCTTTGCATGCACCAGCCACAGGTCTGCCCATGTCTCATTAGTGAATTTATTTCCCAGTCATAGCAGCTCTACTGAACCTTGTTCCTTGAACACGTTTAGCCTAATATGTCCTAACTATTCTCAAAATGAGATAAATGATGGCTCTGTCTACACTAAGGGTATGTTTATATTTCAGAGCTCTGGCTGATTCAGTCATTTCCAAGCTCTGCTCTTCCCAACACAGGATTCATTTTGCTCTGAGTTAGCAGAAAAAATGGGGTGTGGGCTTGAGTTCAGGTTTTGCTTTTGCTGGTACTTGCACATAACCCAGCTCTCACATTAAGGCAAGCTAAGCAAGGCCCCAGCCCCCTCCCTCCCAACTCTAGCTGGAAGATGCTTTGTTTCTCTCCTTCCTCTCCCAGTATGGCATCACCTGCCAAGTTCAGTTCACTGTTTCTGCAGCACACACAAGGCCAAGCAATCAGGTGAAGTTTTTGTGGCTTACAGTCTGAATTCCCAGATTGCATTCTCATTAAAAAGTTCTCACTAACAGGCTCCTCCAGAACTGCCTATATCAAAATAAGGTAGCTCATTTCAGTTAATTTACATATAACATCACTGCCAAAGACCACAGTTCTGGGCCAGGTGAGGAACTGAAATCCTGGGTGAACACACAGACCCCTCAGTGCAGTTTCAGCACTCGGTCTCACGGGATCTGTGCCCCGCTAACTGTGCCCATGCAACAACTCCACAGAGTCGCATGGAGCCAGGGAGCACAAAAGCTCACTGCAAACAAGGCAGCTATATCCTAGGATGAGACAGGCTGAGCTATCCTGGCCTGCCCTCATGGCTTCCAGCCCTTCAGGCACTACAGAAAGTGCTCCTACCAATTAGCAACTTGCTAAATCTGTTCTGTGTATCCAAACACATTACATCAACAAGAGCATGTTTCTGCTGGTATGACAGACTTTAGATTGGTCAGTACAACTATTGGCTTCTAGGCAAAGACAGTGGTTTGCAGGAGAGGGAAGACAATGTCAAGAATGACACGTGTGCTTCAGATCTGCACAGTGCACTGGCACTTGTATGGCTCCTCTCTTCCCAGCTCCCCTTCCTGATGTGGCTGTGGCCCAGAATTGATTTGAGAAACCACATCCCTGGGTGCCATCCCTATGCCAGCAACAATTTCTAATGCAAATGTGACCTGAATGATGCAAGCCATGCGAGCAGAAAGGGCTTTTCAATCTATGTCAACTGCACTGTGCTACTCTAGCTTTTTTTCATCAACTTCATAATTACAGATATTTTCTTGAGGTGTCTACTGAAATAGAGCAGTCAAGCATAGACCAGCACAGTGATATCCAAGAGAAAAAGAAAATGATACACATAATTTAGAAGACAAAATTAAAAGTTTCAATAGAGATCTAAATTATAGACACATGCACATTTATGTATGGACACACCGCAATTAGAGCTACTCTTGCCAGAAAAAAACAAGATGAGGAGTTTCATATAAGTTATACTTTATCTTAACTGGACCTGTTGAAAATGCTCCGTATTAAATAAAGCTATAGAGGTTTCACCCACTTGGAGAAAAGGCACTGGTATTGCAGCAGACTCAGTAGACAGCCAGAACAACCAGTTTAAATGTATTTTTCCTCTGCAGTTTTCAGTATTCCTAAGGAGATAACCTTCCTCCCATTGACTGGGAAAGACAGGGTGGAGCAGCTATATAAACACAGACTAGGAACAAAATATAATTTCTCTCTGTGTGTGGTTTGTTCAAGTTTTTTAAACTCATTTTTAAATGTGCTTTTTGCAAAACTCTAGTGGGATGAGTTGTGATTAAAAGTAAAGCCTATTGCTCAGAAGTGCCCAACTTGAAGGTTTTCCTACAGAACACTAGAGGTGAAAGCAGGATACTGCTCCTTCAGCAGACAGCCAGTCTGAGCTGGGGTACTTCTTTACCCTGTACCATGCTTTGAAACAGTCTTCAAAGATGACAGCTGGCACAACATGGAGCAGGATGCTGTGCCAACTATCCACAGTATAGTATTTCAGCTTATCACCCATTCCTTTGAAATACCAACCTCAAAATAAAACACTTCATCAAAATGTGGATTGTTGGTCTTCTTTTTAACTTTAGTCTTTTTGGCTTCTGATCTGAATAAAGGAAACAAAATAAACAAAAAAGGGGTAAGAAACAACATGAGTAAAAGTGTGATCCTAGAACAGAGCCACTGAAGAGGAAATAGCCATCCACTTGATTTGTCTGATAAAACTGGAATGCCATGTGGCTCCAGCACAGCAAGGCACAGACACTTGCACACATTTAAGAGAGAGATCCAATGCATTCCTATTTCTCTAAAGTGGCAGTAATCACATTTTGTTATCCTATTTTAAACACAACTCCTTAACCCTTATTCTATCACTTGCTTGACATAGTAGAATCTTTTATCTTTACAAACCGGCAAGAATGGGGCTCTGAGTAGCAACATTTGGAGGATGGTCTCAGTCTTGACATGACTCAAAAATTCCTCATACTCTAAAAACACAGGAGACAAAGACTAGCAATACTAGTCTCACAGCTATTTCTGTGATTCATATTTTATAATTCTGGTCTGAAAACTCAATCACTGCTTTTCAGTGACAATCAAAAAATCCAGAATGGTTTCTTCAGTAAGAATATTTTTATTGCTGTACTAGCATTCCTTTCCCTGCAGCACCAGCAGCACCCAGTTAATATGGTGGTGAATTATTTTGACTAGTGCTGAGCAGAAGTCTCTATTTCAACTGTTCTGTAGGTGTAAGATGAGGCAGAGCTCTCCTCCCAACCACTCAGCAGGCCTGACCAAGTTCAGCACTGCCCATTCATCCCCTAAGGGCTATGCCATCCGCCTGTGCCTGTCTTTGAGAACACAGACATTGACTGCTTGGTGCTGGGCTCAAGCCAGTCAATGCATTTCTCACAGGCCAGCCAACAGCTGTTTCATGGTTTCCAAATGTTATGAACCTATGCTTGATTTGTTCTCACTACCTACAAGAGAAAAGCTGTGTGCTGTCCTGTGTCACCATCTTACCCTACAGCTCTGCAGGCATAGATAAAACAGACGCAGATGGAGAGGCACATCAGCCATGTGGAAAACTGACCTACTAAATAATTTCATTCCAGAATCTATCATTCATTTCTCATGCACCAAAGCTGCTTAGATAGCTCCTAACTGCTTATATTTATTTGACAACTCTGTGTATTTCACAGAGGTCAAGTAAAGCTGGGTCCAATTCTCAGTGCTGCTCCAGACTTCCCATGTGAAAGGAATGGGCCTGTCCACCAGTATACAATATTTTTCCATCTACAATACAGGCACAGAAAGAGTTTTGTTCAGGAAGTCTGATGAGTCTAAGTACAAATCACATAATAAACAGCAGCATGTTTGTTGAAATCTTTATGCTTGTCATTGAATAATTGCAGCTGAATAAAGCAGCTTTCCTAATCTAAAATGAGAGGTACTGGAAAATCCAGAGAGGAGAAATGATGTAGAGATTAAGAATATCCCACTATTCCTAGGAGAAGCTGAGAGATAAGAAAGACTAATCTCCTCCAGGACACAGGACAGATTGCCAACCCCATCTCATCAGTCACACTTGCCAATCAGCCTCTTTACTGATAAACCCATCTGGGAGGGGGCTGGGAAGCAGGATGTAGAACGGGAGGCGATTATGGCAGCACAATTATTGAGCAATTACAAAGCAGTGAATGGGAATAAGCTGCATGCTGCTCGCTGGAGATAGGGGGCAAGCCTTCTCCCCCCCACCAAAACCCAGACAGGAATAGGATAAGGCTATGCTCCTTATTCTGAAGGGAGTACATTATCAATAGTCATACATTATCTAGACTGGGGGACATAGGGAAGCAGACAAAGGTAAATTTGGACATTCAATGGTTAGTCAATCAATTTCCTCATAGTTTCAATAATAGCTATCCAGCCAGTCATTTGAAACAAGTTACAGGCTTAAAACAGAGAGTACAAGTCAAACGTACAAGTCCATTAACAGAAATAAAGCACAACACACCTAGACAAAGAAGCAGAATACAGACGGGCTCAAAGACTTCTCCGCATGCGAGGTAAATATTTGTCAAAAATGCTTCTTATTTATAGTATTTTTAATAAATTGTAGTAAAACATTATTAATAACCCATGCTACCAAATCTGACTGAGATCACAGCAGAGCTGTTTTGTTTCCAAAATGACACAGACATAAAAGATGACTAGATAAGCAGAAAAAAACAGTGACATCCAACAGTACAGGAAATTTTTATAACAGATGGGAAAATTGAATCCCAAATTTAAACTGAAAAGTATTATGCAAAATCTCATCACTAAAACCTCATTCCAAATTTTATCCATGCTATTATGTCTGCATATATCAAATTACAGGACTGAGCCACTGAGGGTTTTTGACACGCACATTAATTTGTCACACCTTGAAAGTGAAGACACTCTAAATATTCACATGCAAACGTGCATACTCGGCAAGATGTTGATGTATTCACATTTCTCTTCCACCCTGCCCAAAATCAGGCAATGAATTTGCTCAAAAACTGGCCTCCAACTGTGAGGTGAGAAGATGCATAAATTAAGACTAACCACAAATTATATACTCTGGGATATTCAAATTATTTAGAGATTATTCAGATCTTTACATAAATCAGAACTGAAACAAGTCTCAAATTACTCATTCTAGCATAATTCAGTAGCTCATACACACACCCACCCCAACACTTAACACATTCTAGCAGTGTCTAAATACTCCCAGCTGTCCATTGGAGAAAGCAAATTTCTAATAGACAAAGGAAACAGAAACCATCCTTGTAAAATGGAAGCTCTTGACAGTGCAATACTTGCCTGGAGGGTCCTGCTAAGGTAACGGTGGCATAGGGATCACATTGTCCATTCACAATGGGCAGCCCTTGGCACTCCAAAACTCTGGAAAAGAAGAAAAAGGAGACAAATAAATTAATTAAATGGAAAGAAACTGGAGTAAAAATAAAAGTGAAGCATTTTTGTAGGGCTTTTTTTCATAATACTTTACACTAGGGAATTGAAATATCACTAATATCACATTTAATTTATACCTGAACTTGAGAACACATTTTGTTCTTAAATACTAACTTTAGTAAGGGGTAAAAATACTGGTAAATTACTGAGAAACCTTAACTCAAAGGAACCTTATTATGCAAGCACAGCAATTTAAGGTTAATGGAGTAGGAGTCTGCTGTCAAGATGGAAGCTGTCAGCACTTTAAAATTCTGTGACAACTTATTCACCAAAATACATAACCAGAATTTATTCTGCAACAGAAATATAAAAAACCCACACAGACAAATCTCAGAAGTAGTTAAGTAATTTCTCAGAATAACATTCATGAAGACCACAGTGCTTCTGCAAAATTTGGCATGGGCTTATTTGTAAAGTTGTTTTAATTACAGACAAGGAAACAATATGACACAGCCATCCTTCCCCATGCTTAGCAGCTCTGCACTCAAGTAGTAGCAGAGACATTGGAGGGACAAAATGGAACAAATTGGGGTTTGCAGCACACAATGGTGGGAAAGCCACCCTTTTGCACTCTCATTTCAACATCTCTTTGGGGAAGAAAATAAAAAGAATAATAATAATAAAAAAAAGAAAAAACCCCAACACAACTACCCTCCAAATGTGAAAAAATGCTGCATGTTTCAGAAGTTAAAACCTACTGAGGAATGCAGCACCAGATGGAAACAAAGACAGACAAGCCAGTTTCCAGGACTCTCCTGCCCACAGCAAATTCTGCTTCCAACAGGTAACCTGCTGGGCAAATGTATTTGCAGAATTTTACCTGGAAAATTTCAGCAAAGACAAACCACAAAGCTCTTTGGGCAAGTGAGTCATACTTTCATTGCAATGTAAAATATCATGCAAAATTCTGGGTGCTGTGACATCACATGCAAAGTAATAGCCATTTTACTGTTTTCAGTGATGGTAACTTCAATGCAAAAGAATAATAGGATGAGCAAAAGAGAAAAATTCAGTAACAGATAGTGCTCCACAATTTCATCCACAAGGCAAGTTATTTGGTAACATATAGTGTACACTTTAAATACAGTTTAACTACAGGCCTATTATTATTTACTCTCCATAAAGAGAGAAAAAAAAGTAATATTCTGTATCAATACAGGAATCATTTTTGTACCAGAGAAGGTACAATCTAGATAGGTTCACACAGTACTACAGGTAGAAGAAGACTGAAGATCACATTAAGGGGCACACACTGGCATCTGAAATGATACATTACATTCATAGCTGAATTGTCCTGCCCATGGTCCCTCAGAATGAAGGCTAGGTAGCTGTCTTTCAATACAGACAGCCCCCAATAATGCACCGACTCACAGGTTTCTCAATTGCACAGCTCTAACATCGCCAACTCCTCATTGCTAATTCACTAACACTAGTACAAAATTATGTCCTGTTTTCTGGATATCCAAGTGGAATCCTAGATCAAAATCACAGAGAAAGTTAGGAAAAGCCTGGATCGCACAGGCCATGTGCTGCTTTAATGTCTGGACTTCTATTATTTCACTGCAAGTTTACCACCCACAGAGACAGAATTTAGAAGCCTCTAAGCCACCTAGTTTTAGCAAATATCTGATATTGCAGAGTGCTACAACACAAACAGTGAAATTCAAGCCACAAATTCTATCCTAGCACCAGCTGAAAATACATGCTGTAACCTTCACAAACTCTCAACATCAAGCAGCACACAAAACACAGTTTGGTTGCCTCAGTGCAATGCATATAGTGCCATTTGAGATGACTTAGTTTCTTCCACCATCTCTCGGTGCTACTCCAGAGAGGCAAGAGGTACCCATGAAACACAAATTTGGCAGCTCCACATCTCTCAGAGGCCTCATAAATAGACCAGATCCCTATTTACAAGCAATCAAATCCTACTCCAAATTCACCTAGCTTACCTTACAGAGGAAGTGTAGAATAAGCTTCTTTTTTTTTGCAGTAATTTGTAATAATACAAATACTCAAAATTTTAAGGGAAATACCACTTTTTAAACTTAGAAAGGGCAGATGTAAACAAAGAACATTACAGCCTTCTGACAGAATATCTGTCAGCGTAGGAAGAAAAAACAGTAACAGCAGAAAATTTTTATGGAGAGACAGGTGCAGCTTGATTTTCTTACAAGTAAAGGACGGACCTTTAAAGGACAGTCCTTTTAAAGTACTTTCCTTTCAGTGGTCTTTACACTAGTAGGATCACATTCACAGCAGAAACACTTTCCTAGTGGGCTACAGCAAGACTGCTGGTAATTCTTTTAGGATGGCAGATGTAGCTTGCATACATTCCTATTTAACAGAATAATTGTACACCAAGTGTCAGTGTCAAACCAAACTCCTGGGTTCCAGTGCTTCCTTAAAGCAGTCTGGAAATTACTTAAAATGAAATAGTAAATCAATGGCTTTATAGCAGTCAGCCAATTTTCTGCTGCTGATGAATGGATTCCAAGTGAGCTCTCATCCATCCAGGAAGAACTATGTGAAATTTAAACAGAGCATGTGGCCAGAGAGAGTATGACTCCTGTTTTAGTAAAAGCAGTTTTTCACAAGAAAGAAAATATTAAGTGATCCTAGAGAGCATAATCTTCACTTGAGGACTTACAGGGTTTGCAAATGACTACACAAACGAAACAGAAAATATATTAAAAAAAAATCACAGATGAATTTGAATGATATAAAGTGTGAACTCATCCAAACAAAAAATATGTATACACTAACTGTACACACGGACAATGACAAGATCTATTCTAATATTGCCACATTGGAGAATTTAAGGCTGATTTTGTGGGTAGCCTTTTGTTATCAAATCCATCATCAGCAATCGTTAAAAAGGCAAGCAGTATCACCAGCTGGTTGGAGAGAACACAGCAATGTACATCATTGGGCAGCTACGATTTGAATCGTGTGTGCTCTCCAGAACACATGGAGAAGAACAACAGATGGCTTCTAACCACTCATAGCTCTCCCAGGTCAGTACTCTCCAGCTCAGAAAACAGAAGTTATCCATCCACAAACAGCTTACAAAATCATGAATGGTGTGAAGAACATTTCCTCACAAAACAAGAATTGTGGGGCACATAATTTTGAAATTACCAGGCAGAAGGTTTAAAAATAAACAAAATGAAGTACTTTTTCCACACAATGAAATTGCAAAACTTATTGCCATGGGGTGTCATGGAGGCTGAAAGAATATGTGGATTAAAACCAGCACTACAGAAACTCATGGAGTATAGGTTTGTAGGCAGCCATTGAAGCTTCATGGTCCAGAAGCCTCCTTCAGCTCAGGAAATCCCAAATTGGTGATCAGGAAGAGAGCAATACGGGAGCAATCATACCACTTGAAGCATCACTCACCAGTGAGCATCAGTACTAGGCTAGACTAGAGGGGCATTTTACACAGTAGGGTAGTTGTTCTGTTCCCTGGAGAAAAAGCAAAAACAATAGGAAAAAAAAGAAAAAGAATAAAACAAAATACACAGATGTTCTTGTGCAGTCATAATGACTTAAGAGTAAGATGCTTCTTTGTGTGCAGCTGGAATAAGAAAAGCAAAAACAACCTTGAAAGAAACAAAATGTGGGAAAACAGGAAACAGACACCGACAGACATCACAAGCCTTTCAGGTAATTTAAAAGCAGTTATTGTTTAAGAATGTTGAAGAAATTGGGCATAAGACTGAAGACTTAGGATTTTGAGGAAGGAAGGCTGTGACTGGAGAGATGCTCGTTCTGGTTCTTGTCTCTTACAAAGCATTATGAGGAGAAACAATAAAATTCAACAATGCACAGGTCTGTTTGACTCATGTTAGAACACTCCTCAGCTATAGGATACTGTAATGTTAGGGCTGTTTTTGTTGCAGTCATTTTCTTCAGTCATGGGAAAGTTGCTAAGTCAATGCTTGTCTCTCCCAGCCTGGTACCAAAACACTGGCTTTACTTGGCAAGCAGGAAAAGAGCTAGAATAAAATGTCAGCTACTTAGAGACAATAAAATGGAATCTCAATTATGTCACATGGCCATCACATTATTTAGACTGACAGTTCATATCTGGATTAGATGAAAAAGAAAAAAATATGTAATAAAGGTATGATCTTGGGAAAGGGGAGCATAGTGGGAAGCAGTGAACAAAGCCAGTAAAAATAAAATACCCTTGCTCTAGTCATCTGCAGAATTAACTTAACTTACATGTACTAGAATAATGGAAAAAAGCCTAGACAATCAAGATTATTCAAGAATTACAAGTCAACTTATCAGACCCCAGAGGATAAAAAAAAAAAAAAAAAGTCTGGTGGCTGCCAGATTCTTGTCTACCCAACTGGTAATTTCTCACCATTAGCTGTCTGGAGCCCAGATGGGGCAAAGTGAGCCATCCCTCACAGCTTGCCTGGCTGGGCAGAACTAAGGTTATAGGTTATAAGTGCTGGGTCATATGAGAAACCTCTCAATGCAGCTGCCTCACTGTATTTTGCTTGTGGTTTATAAAATTAATAGGTTTCAAGAAACAAGACAGTTCAGTTTTCAGTGTGGTTCATGACCAAAACTTCAGAAGAGTAAATAAGCTATGGAAAATTCCCAGTGGGTAAGAGAAAACCTCAAAAACCTAAACTTATCATAAGCATGCCCTTGTGTCTACAGAAGCCAAGAGGGTGACAGAAGCAGAAGGTCTTGAAAAAAAATAAAGAGATTTTTCAACAAAGACTGAGTAGCTCATATCTGACAGTACAGGCATTTCCTCTGCCTCTGAGTTGCCCACTAAGTGCTGTAGGCTGTAATTTCTGACACAGCCCCTACACAAACATACTGAAAAACAGGCTTTACACAGGTGAGCAACATCAGAATGATCCAAGCCCACAGGCATTTCATGCTCCTGCCCTGGAACTGCAAAAATTGTTTAGAAATTACAGGCTTTGTGATTACTTCAAGATGCATATGTGTCATCAGCCTCTTTGTGTGCCAGAATGGCCAAACGAGGCAAAAACAGACAAAAAAGAAACCAGAAGGGACATAGCCATTCTTAAAACTTGTACGCGTATTTACTGTTTTTTCCAGAATAAATCACCTCCAGTCTACCAAATCAGGCTTAGTTGTTTCCCCACTTTCAGCCTAGCGTAGGGACCAGCACACCACTCCCATTCTCCTTCTCAAATCAGATGCCTCAAGAGAAAAAAATATACATAATTTTTTCAATACAATTGCTTTCTATTGCTGTACCATATATTTTAATTGCTTGGTTTCCGAGATCAGTATAGATACTTAGCAAGTTTGCCCATCTATCTTACCATTCCTCTATTTCCATCCTCCACTTGTTCCACCTCTCTTTTATTTCTTTATATTAAGACTTCATTCCATCTCATATGCACATTTTTTCAGCCATACTGGTTCTGCTCTGCATCATTTTAAATACAAGAGACTTCCTCCTTGCTTGCTCTAGTGATCTAATGATTACTTGAACACTCAGAACTTTGTGAGGTAAGCCTGACCAGACAAGTACCAAGTAAAAAGCAAACTTGTGATAGATTTGTCAGAACTGTCATCAAAATAATGCACCTTTGGCTTATGCTAAGTACTTGTTTGGTAAATCACATTTCCCAGAGCTGGGTATATGACTTAGCTTCTTCAGTCTCCCTTGATCTCTTGGTTTCTTTTTTTATTTCCTTCCCAATTTTTCTTTTCTACTGACTAGAGTCATCTTGTAACATATGTACTATCCTGAGAACTTTGTCTTCCAGGGGTAACAGAACATCTCTAAATAGTCTCTCCTTGTGATTGGGCTTCTCATGGTGCATAAAATAAGGCTATTACTCTTTAATTTCATCATGGAGCACTCCAGTCATTTTTCCTAATCTGATAACAAAGATGTGGTGTCCCTTCCTTGCAATATTTAGTTCATTCCTGAATCCTTTTCTTTTGGTTCAGCTTTGCACCATGAACTGAGCTGCTTTCTCATTCCCAGTGGTTTAAGAGGAACTTTGCTGTAATGCTGCATGACAGACTTTCATGTACACCTTGGCCAACTTCACACCTGGGTGGGCACGTGGTAGCTGCTCTCAGACCAGTGAACTGGCATACACCTTCCACTGCAAGCAGGAATTATTACCAGGGCTCCTTCTTATTCCCTTTATCATAGCCTTAATAAACCAGTTATATTCACATGTTTCAGAGGGGCTCTGTCTAAACATAATTCAGACAAAGTGTATTCACCACTAATAAGCAGAAAGGTGCCACGTCTAGCTAGGAAATTCCCTGAATCATAAATTTTTGGAGGCCAGAAGAGTGTGTCACTGTATGACTGCTCTCATAAGTCTTCATCTCCAAGACCGACTCAGAGTCAGGATCCTGGGTTGAGTCTGACAAAATGCTGTATCTGTTTGTGCACCTTCAGATAAGCCTTGCACTTCCTCTTTGCTTCCACAAAGTAATCTATTGGATGTCCACTGAGGATTCAACATAAACACACAACCCTTTTGTCAAGAGGCTGACAAAGTGGCCAGTTTCTTCTGAAATAAGACAAAAAAATTACATTTACTCAATCCTGGTTTTAAATTCCACTTTGTCTTCATCATCAAAAATACAATTATTATGCCCCAACCCTCTCAAAATTTCTTTACCAATCCATATTCTGACTTTGACTTGCGCCTGTCCCTAGGAAATAAGGAGGCTAAGAATATGAAATCCACATATTGAATCAAGTCCTTGTCCTCTGGATGATCATGTGAAGCTAAAGGATCATGCCCACTCCCAGTAAGTGAACTCCAGTAAAAGATTATTTCAAAGGTGCCTATTCCTTGACTTTTGGAAGTGATCTATTTGTACCAAAACAAGATTTCCTACTATTCTTCTCACCTGAATGTTGTTTTGTACTGGGAACAGATCAGTTTCCTCTGACAGCAGTTCCCACATCCTGGGAATTGCCTGCAATGATGTGCCCTGGTTCACCTTCAAGCTATGTCCCACACAGACACAAAATGTTACAGTGCTGCCTAGTGTCTGGTGACCACTGACCATGCCACCATGGCAGAATGAAGCAGGGAAAGGAAAGGATGGGACAATGTCCAAGTAGATATAGCCATACTGAACAAAATATACATCAATACTTGCTTTATCATCATGATTTTTCAAGACATTTTCCCATAATATTATTTCATCTCTTCAGAAAACCTGAAACCAGAGTATTTATCCAATCCTCATCCACACTGCTGCTCTCCAGTCTAGCCTCCCACCACTCTCACTGCCCCTCCAGGAAAACCATTCCCCTTGAGGAACTCCAGCAGCACCCTATCTTATCTGGATAACACCCTCCTCCTCTTGAGTTTATTTTGGTGAACAAACAAGTTATAAAGCAAAAATAAACACTTGCCATCTTCTTAACATTTGAGAGGATTAACAGTTCACTGGAGCTACTTTCCCCCCCCCTTCGTGTGGCAACTCATTCTGCCACAAAGGTCTGTGGCATTAAATGAAATTCTGCCCCATTCAAACAAATGGGGCTGCACCTGAGTCAGCAATTTACTCACTGTGTATTCCCTTAGAATAAAGACTTTTGCAGCATTTGAGGCATTGACTCTGAAATATTTACATACAAAGTATATTTATACGCTCAAAATTACTCCTATTTTGATTGACCTTAAGGACATCAGAGGAATAGGCTGTACAGGCAACTACTTTGGGTTTTTTCCCCTTCAGAATACTCTCCAAAGCCTCTACAGCAAAAGCACAACAGAAACTTTGAAACTGAGATTACAGCTGCAACCCCATGTAAGCACTACCTTTTCTTTCCCATTTCCAGTTCAGCTGAAAATTGTCATAGTCCAACAAATTTAAACATGTTCTTAAACACACGTTACTCTGAACAGATTCCTTCCCAAATATTCATACAAAGCCAACAAGTAGCATATAAAAAGCTAATGAGCACAGCCCCTACTTCCCCATTCTACCAAATCCTACTACAGATATTACAGTAAAACTACATCCAGTGCAAAAAATCCTACTTAATTAAATATAAGGAAGAAATACTGTTAACACATATGCATCCCTAAAACCAGTATTACTTCAAATAAACTGCAAATTTCTCATGCCCTTAAACATTACACATTTCTTAGAAGTTTAAAAACAGACTTTTTTTTCTGTTATTAATATAGGAGCTATCCTCCATACTACAGTTCAAAACATCCCATTTGCTCTCCAATATCAACTCTAGAAAGACCTTTAAAAGCACACATTTACAGAGCACCATCTGTACTCTGCACTAAAGAGAGCAGACTAAAATGTGTCAGCCATCCTGTTCTCGCAGGACAAGGAGTTAATCCATTTGTAGTTAAGCCAGTTATGAGCAAATTACAGGAGAGTTTCCTAAAAACCTCTTCAGAAAACTCCTCAGTTATGTCAATATTAAAAAATGGTTAAATTATTCTCTATGACAGTGCCCTGAGGATTTAGTACAGACACAAGCTCACTGAAATTTTGAACTACACTGATGTAGTGACTATTCCTGGCACTGACATCATCATTTCCTTCTGCCTTGGTCTCAGACTGGCAACTCCAGCTATTAACAGGGAACAAGAACAGGAGACAAAGGAGAAAGGCTAAGCAAGAAGTTATTTCTAGTACATGCTGATATTCAGAGAAGAAAAAAAGATGCAAATAAAAGTTAAAGCAAAGCAAGTAAAGAATATGAAGATCATAATAGGATAGCAAAACAAAAAAGAGGTACAATCAGGAAAGAATAAATGTGCTCAATGATGGTACTATATGGATTCTTGTAGGGGCAAGTGACGAAATTTGAATTTCATGTAGTATGGCAAGAAGTCAAGGAATGGGTCAACACATCAAGGCAGCTGCAGAAGCACTCAGGTTAATGCAGCATGGTGAGAAATGCAAAAGGAGTGGAGCACAAAACAGCAACAATTACAATACACAGCAAATTATTAGAGTCCAGCTAGCAGCTTTAGCTGAGCTGACTGTGGCCTGTGGCAATCCTAAATGGAAGCAATGATATCCTGTCTGTACAGGCTGATAAGAAAATATAGAGGACCAAAAGGCACCTTGGGAATCAGAGGCAGAAAGGCTGTTATGGCTAAATAATGAAGCCAGACCATGACACAAACATCTCCCATGTCATTTTTATTTGCTTGGAAAGATATATGGTTCTCAGTGTTCTGTATGGGAAATATAGGTTTTATGGAAAGAAAACTGCAATGATCTCTGACTTAAGACCTGTCCAAGCTTAACCTGCTCCCAAGCAGGAGCTGCGGGCACACAGCACAATCTCTCCCCTCAGACAGCACTTGCATGTCATTGTGTACATGTGCATGAGCACGTAAGAAAACAAAACAAGCTGCATGAATGTGTCCTGATTTCTGCCCTCCACCAGCCAGCAGAGGCTAGAAAGATCTATAATTATTAGATATTTGATACCCACAGGACAAGAAGGAAGACAAAATGAAGAAGGTATTGGAATAACTGACACTCATCCCTAAGAGGGTGTGATACAAGGCAGAGCAAAAGTTAACAAATCACTCAAAAGCTTTTGAGTCTACTAGCAGGAATCTGATTATGAAGTAAAAGATAAGGAAAAGGTTAAAAGCAGAAGCTTTAAAGAATTTACAGCAGAGAGAAGGAAATAAGGCACCCTGGTGAGGAGTGGGTAGGTGTAGATATGTGAGTGGGGGTATGCAACTCTAAGAAACAAAAGAGACAAACAGAAGCAGCTCATCCTAGGTCTTTCCTACCTAGCTGGTGAGCAAGAGTTTCTTCCCAAGTGCTGAGTATGGTCATGTCAAACAGATATCCCAGGCTGGCCACAGACATAGTATTTTAAATAAAAATTTAGACATGCTGGTGAGTGACCTGAACTGACATGTTCTCCCTGAACCGGGAGAACGTGAAGTATAACAAACTGGAAAAGAGCCAGTTTCACATACGCCATGACACATTTGAATCACAGGGCCCAACCACCCAGAACTCTTGGGCCAAGAGGATGCTAAGAAGCATTTTTTGGTGATGGGGGATGCACAGAGGAAGGGAATACAAGGGAATGAGATGGCTTAGTGAAAGCAGTAGCACCAACAAAATGTAAACCCAGATCATCCCTATCCAATCCAAGTATAATGATTTTTCTACTAAATAAATTCTTGAATACTCTTCCACAGAGATTTTCATATCATATTTAATTTGAAATAGTAACAAATACACCTTTCTAAATTAAAACAAAACAAAAATAGGTTGCAATTTATAAAGAAAAGAAGTAATTATTTGTGGAACTAGAAAGCAATCAAAGGTGCCTTCGACACTTCACAGAGGCTACAATCTTCTGTAATGAGAATGCCTTGGCACACTGGAGGTAGGTGGAACCTTTAATACTTTAAAAACTCAACTTGAAACAACTCAGAACAACTCTTGATTACATTTATGTGAATAATCAGACTATCTGGGATCTTGTTAACAATGGTTATTAAAGGGCAGTGATCTTCATTACATGTCACAATACCTTCATTAGGGAATTCAAATTAAATTGATTCATCAGCCCTGCTGAGATCTGATGGCAGTTATGTTGCCAACTAAGTTCCAAAGTAATGCTGATACACTGAATTTGTTTTGATAAGAGAACTGGGCTAAAGTTATACAGATTGTGTCAGAGTGAACATAAAAATGCTCTCCAACTAGAATTCACAAAATAATATTAATAACTTGACTCTGTCAGGACTAACATATCTAAAAAGATGTAAATGCATCTCATTGCAATTACGGAAAATGCAGTAATCAAACACAGGAGGCAAAAAATAAAAAGCACACAGTATTTAACATGGAAATCAAGCCACTGTATCCTCAAAAACTGCCCTTTATTTTAAAAAAAGAAACCCAACCTAAACCAGAAACATTCAATTTAAACCAGATACACCAAGTCTGTAAAAGGCGGGAAGCAGAACAACAGAGTCTTCTTCAGTAAACCAAATAGCAACATACAGATCAGGCTTGTTAACTTTCATTTACCTAATTTTTTTACACTGATGCAGATAGAGCTATTCGTAGAATAGTATGGGTTGGAGGGACCTAAAAGATCATAAAGTTCCAACTCCCCTACAATGGGCATGGACACCTTTCATTAGACCAAGTTGCTCAAAGTCCCATCAAAGAAGCACAATCATCATAAGGATCAAAAGGCACATTTTGTAATACACTTTCCTATGAAATTAACTGAAAAACTTCTATCAAAGTCCCTGACTTGGCAAAAGGAGAGATTAAACAGGATTCATAAACCATTTATTTCAAAAACAGCTGTCACAGGAAGGTGACTTGCCTAATTCAAATCATTCCTCCGGTCCTACAAGGAGATGTCCAAGTGTTCTGTGCCTGAAGGATCAAACTGTGAATGTAATACAGAAATTCCATCAGGGATGTTTTGTGGCCATTCTGAAACCAAAGCAAGTAGGTCCTGCAGACAATATCTTCCATTAGCAGTGAAACCTCCCTAATAAAGCATCGTCCTCTGCAATGCTACAACTATAAAGCACCAGACTCTTAAGACTCTCCACAATTTTTAAGACATTAGGAAAATACCTACTACTCAGCAGTAGGACTGCCTACTACTGAGTCATCATGGAGCAAAACCCAGAAGGTACCTGGAGAGGAAGACACACAGTTCTAATAGAAGACACAATCCCTTCGACCTGTCTGACAGGAAAAAGCACCAGTTGCGATTACCTGCACAACAAAAGCACATCCACCAAATGGTAAACCTGGTAGCCCCTACCAGGAGCTAAGCATTACACAAATTGTAAACAATTTCCCCTGGCACACTGTCCCATTTGACTTTCTCTCTGAAAGGTCAGTCATGTCATAGGTTTAGCTAAAACTTATGATATCCCATCCAAAGAAGAATGTGCTTCACCAAGTGGTGGTTATACCATTGCTTGTAGAGCACTATGCCTCTAGAGATGAAAAGCAATGTAAAATGCTCTTTATTAAAGTTTTTAGTGGCTTGTCACATCATCTTATGGAAAAACAAGATGCAAATTAGGGCACAGTCAGACAGGCATGTTGGTATAACCAGCTGTAATTAGTAGCCCGCACCAGCTTTTTAAATTCCAGTTATTGCAGAAAGAGTTCATACTGGTGTTATGTTTATCCTCATAGTTTGGGGCAAAAAGGGATCTCAGAGATCACACAGTCTGACCTCTTTTGAGACAGGGATGAAAGCTTACACCTAGTAAATTGTGAAAGAAGTTCATGATGCTTACTTCATCTTGAGAGAGTATTTCTGAAGAGCAATCGAGGCCTAACTTGAAGGAATCACAATTATTAAAATATCCTGTGTTCCACATGAAATTGTGTGCCGATTAATGATTATGACAGAAACAAACACACACAGAAATAAACTCCCCACCTCCAATGGTTTTACTACTTGTTTCCCACTAGTCTTGAGTTTCCAAATATTGGTTATCAATTATGGTAAGAATAAGTAACCATAAGTTCAGAAGGACTCTCTTTTAAATAATGTGCATACTGAGATTTCACAGAAAAGACCTCTCAGACCATCAAGTCCAACTTATCACCTAACACCACCACATCAACAGACCACAGCACTCAGTGCCACATCCAGTCTTTTCTTCAGCACCTCCAGGGATGGTGACTTCAGCACCTCCCTGGGCAGCCTTTTCCAATGCCCAATCACCCTTTCTGTGAAGAATTTCTTCCTAATGTCCAGCCTAATCCTCCCTGGCACAGCTTAAGCCTATGCACTCTTGTCCTGTCACTAGTGGCCTGGGAGGAGAGGCCAACCTCCACCTGGCTAAAGCCTCCTTTCAGATGGTTTTAGAGAACGAGAAGGTCCCCTCTGAGCCTCTTCCTCTCCAGACTGAGCAATCCCAGCTCCCTCTGCCACTCTTCACAGGACATGAGACAGGACCCCAGACCCTTCATCAGCTTCATTGCCCTCCTCTGGACACATTCCAGCACCTCAAGGTCCTTCCTAACCTAAGGAGCCCAGAACTGGACACAGTATTCAAGGTGCAGCCTATATTGTTGGATTCAGCCCATTGATCCAGCCTGTCCAGGTCCCTCTGCAGAGCCCTCCTACCCTCCAGCAGACCAACACATCCCCCCCTCCTGGTGTTATCAAAGCTTTTCTTGCACAAATCCAGCAGTGAATCACATATTTACCAGCTCTTCTATTTTCCCTGTAGCTCTGCCATGACCACTTCTGAGTTTAACAGTATGCTTTTTAGCCTGGTCTCCTAAAGATAAAAGCTTAAGAGAAAATGCTTTCTGTCTATACTTGTCAATCAATCTCTTGCTGACATTCTTTTTTTAGTCAGTTGGCATCTTCTACAAAATTTGAATAAGTGGTAGAGATTTCAAAAGATACTCTAGTTCTACAAATTTACTAAACTCAACGGCTACACAGAGAAGAAAGCACCCCTGGATATCCCTAGGGAAGCAAGGGCTGCACACAGCAGTTCTCAGCAGCTTCTGACTGAAAAGCACATAAATAGAGTCTCCTGTCACACTCAGACACCTTTTATAAATATCACGTTTGGGCAGGTGGGGCATAAAACTGGACAATACAGCAGTGACTGTCAAACAGCTGAAAGGGTAAAACCATACACAACAAGTACATCTGCAGTTGTACACAATCTAGCTGAATTGTTGCCTCTGTCTGAAGCTTGAATGAAATTATTACAAAACCATCAGCCTGGGAGGAGATGAACAGTAAGGTAAGTTAAAATTAATTGCAGACATTACTGCCTCCAAAAGCACAGACTCCTCAACAATTTCTGTGCTTACTGCAGCTTCTTTCAGAGTATTTCCCTTTTCTCTTAGTGTTTATGAGAACAAAATGATTAGAGAAACTAGCAACCTATCTTTTAGGACAGAAAGGAGTGGGACAGTGAAAATTACATGTCTCAAAGTGCCATTAAATTAAAAATGTGTATTGAAAGATTTTTAAATCTCACTCACAAGTGTTTTTTATGTTACAATTATATAATTGGCAAAATAGGTTAATTTTTCAATCTTCTCTTACTGAAATTTCCAAAAAATGGCATCCAAGTCAAAGGTTTACCCCAAGACAAACAAGTGGGGGACATACAGTTGATACCAGGTTATTTTAGCACTGTGGATTCTGGAAAGTACTCAGTCATAGCACATAACTAGTTGCATTCTCAGTACAATAATGTACCAAGAAGCATGAACATGATTCCAGAGGGAATAGGGGAAGTGATACTTTCTCATTATTTCTACATCCACTGTATGACTTTTTGCAATAACTTCCTCTCAACAAGTCCCTCTGTGAACAATGAAGTTAATTGCAAGTGTTTCCTAGGTATTGTGTACCATGTCTCTACTCTCTGTATAACTGAAAAAAACAAACAAACAAAAAAAAACAATGAAAAAAGAAATCATCCAACCTCAACACCTGGGGCCCTGCAACTTCCTCTCTACCCTCCAGCTTCCCCTATTTCTAGCCTAGCTTGATGTGTGTCCCTAGTTCCATTTTGCTACCTAAATATCATGTTGTCAAGTGTTACTCCTGGAGCAACAGATAAAAATTTTGCGGAGACAACCATGATTTGTAATTTGTGCCTCATCACATTGCTCCTTTAAAAACTTCTCCAGCATTGGTTTTGGATGGTGCCTGCCACAGAAGCTGTAGAAATCCCAAGAGTCATTCAGAAAGAAATAGGGTACAAGCTCACCCTTGTATTATGCTAAAATAGCATGTACTCCAAAGAACCTTTTGATATAGGTCATGTTGCAAGACAGCTAGCTGGTTTTCCTAGGGCCCCACCTCAAATGTAATCGAACTCCTCCAGCTGATAATCGTTAAAGGACATGAGTGAAGTAAAAACTGCACACATTTGGGGCACTGACAGCCTGCTGAAGGTGCTAGCAATCCACAATTCTCAAAATCCATGCACCTTTTACAATGGATACTACAGGAATGCTCTCTAATGCCCCGGAAGCACCCTAACACTGTGACCTCAAGCACATTTAGAAATTAAATCATTTACCATAAGGATTTATGCTTGACTAATTTGCCTCCACTTATAATCCCAGTCTGTGTCTACTCTGTGTAAAACAGAAAGTAGTCACATTATTTACACAGCAGCATTTACTGCTGAAACAGAATGGCTTAAGACTTACATTTGACTCTTTAATTACAGAGTTTTATACCTATTCCAGAGAGTCATGTGATGACTATGCAATCTCAAAATGGTGAGCACTTTAAAACATGTTCTCTGGAGGAGAGTCTAATCGAAGTTGCCGTTGATTGGGATTACAAATAAAATTACACTTGTATGTGATTTGCATAAAGAATTTTGTGAATAGAGGAGAAGCACTGAAGAAACAGAATACAAAAACAAAGAAGCATGAAACAGACTTCATTTAGTGGGAAACAAAGCAGTAGCAGAAGACAGTATTTCTATATATCAGAGGTCTAATGGAGAACAATTGAAACTTGATTTAGGCTGCAGAATAGTCAACAGAGGCTATGGTGGGGATGAAGAAGCACAGCAGAGACAGTTTAAACTCAGTGTTATGAGAGCTGGGAAGAAAGAAGAAAAAATTGATTCACTATGTTAAAGCCTTATAAAGACACATATCTCTTCCCCTCTGTACTCCCAAAACCCACAGCACTACAGCACTTCATGATAAAGGTATCAGATACTACATGATTTAACCTCTGAGCACATTCCCCCCATCAGTTTATTATGAAACCCATACAAGATTAAAAGCATGATCAAGCTGCAATCCTGCAGGAAAAGGCACAGCTTGATGCAGAGCTTGCTCTCCAGAGAAAGGAGATTGTAACACATTTAATGGATACATGAGTTTATTCAAAATGAAGCCGTGAAACCGCTTTATGCCTTCATTAGCATTTCTTCCCAGGAGCAAACAGAAGCTGAAATTTTTCAAAATACTGTGAGTTCACCTGCTTGATGCAGGCACTAAACTGGCCTTCTTGTAGTCAGCAATACCTTTTTTTCCCCTAATTGATGCAGGTCATATTTTAGGCAGGAATATAAACTTCATTTGACCCTGAAGCGAGTTCAAAGCTGGCTGCAGGTCTCTGCAGTGGAATGGAAACGTCTCTAAAGCAACACAAATGTATGTTCTCTATACTGGAAGCAGCAAACCCAAGAGGGCTGAGTGGGCCATGGACCCATTCTGGATGTAGGCAAAGAACACCAAGAGCTGTAACACCACAGGAAAAGCAGCCACTGCCAGCTCTGGCCTCAGGCTACCTCCACACCCAACAGGAGCTGCTGCCCTGCACCACACCAACATAACCATCAAGAGCCTGAAACTGAGCACTACTGTCTCACAGAGTAACAAAACATTGCCTCCATGAAGAAAGACCTCCTGGTTCCTGCTGACACTTTGGCAGAACACCAGCTCCAATTTCTAAAAGGAAAATACTGTAGATGGCACATCACACTCAAAAGAGAGGAGCAAACCCTCCTCTACACCACTGACAAGTAACTAGACTTCACCACCACCTATTAAAGAAAACCAAATTACTATGAGAGATTAAAGAAATTTCATCAGTGAGTCCATTAATGAGTCCAAGTGTTTTCTGCATTAAAACTGAATTCAGAAAAAACAAACAAACAAAACCCTCTCAACAAAACAGCAGAGTATCATCTAAAACTTCACTGGTCACTCTGCCTGCACTCCTGCTTTCTGCTCTTAGCAGCACTAGAGAGCACCACAAGAGACGCCAACAAAATTTGGTCTTGAGCATCAATAGGTAAATACAGCCATGCATTTCCAAGCTTTCTCTTTAATCCAAGAGATCCTTTAGACAAATTCTTTGCCTATTCCTGGTATTTGATTAAGATAGTTATGTACTAGAAAGTAAACTAGCTCCAGCATAAATGAGGAAAGCAGGAAACTAGATAGTAAAGGGAAATTCTCAGGTGACTCAAAGATGATGCCTGTATGTTTACACAAATGCATTTAAGCATATTCTATGATTGAAGGACTAGCTACACTCCTGTAGTTTTTACAGGTGTCTCCAAATGCAATCACAGGAGGAAACAGCAAATCTGCACCAGACAAGATGGGATCATGTTTTCCTCTTATGCTTTAGATTAGGATCCAGGCTGCTGACCCAAAAGCAGGAGTGGCCATTATCTCAGCCCTTTCAACCAGACTTGATATATATAAAACTTTGCCCTTCATGAGTTGTGACAACAAAACCAAAAGGCTGAGCCTCTGAAATTTTCAAAATTAAGCATCATTTACCTTAACCTTAGAAACATCGTATTGCATAAGAGACTTTAAAACAGCTACATAAAGTCAATCTGGTTTAGGGCAGTGATTGTCAACCAGTGAGCAGCAGTGCTCATGGACAAGGAAATTCAGATCTATAACGTGAGCAATCAGAGAAGAAGATCAAATGCTGTTCACTGCATGCTCTGTACTCTATTTATATGGCAGGAAGGCTTGGGAACCATCACCAAGTCCCAGGGCTCCCACCCCTACAAAGAGACCTTCTGCTTTAACCCACACCTGACAAATAAAACCTTCTTCCTTACCTCCCTCTCTTCCTCTTCAGAAGGCTTTTAAAGCCCACAGATCAGTCACTGTTCTTTCAATAATCCCTGAAGTGCTTCTGTTAGAGATGTCATACCTACTTATTGTCTCCTTTCCTGCTTGCCCTTGTAAACTGCCCATTCAACTTTGTTCCACATGGTTGGAATAAACCCTGTGGAGCCCTCAAGAGAGTTGCACAGCACTTAATTTGTAAATTAATGCAGAGCAGCCACGTCTTCCATACCAGAGCCACAAAAGCTTCACTTACCAAATAAAATTTCAGCATTGATAATGTATTTGTAGACTTATGAATTGTTTACTGGAAAACTGTGTTACTACATATGAAAGACAGCAGTGGCCTCTGAAGCACATATGTTGTTATTTAGCCATATAGATTTACTGGGTGGGAGAATAAAAGAAGCAGAGGGGAGGAGGGGTGAGCTCTCCAAAGCAGATGTTTCCAAGCTTTTTTAAAACTAAGAGACAAGACATAAGACAACACTTGAAGGAGCAGCTGGGGACACTGAATAAATACAGACATTTAAATGTGACTAATTACATACACATGCTGGAATTCTCAAAGGATGATCAGGGAGCCAGGCTCCCAGCTCACTCTGACTTTCAACAGGAGTTCAGTGGCCTGTTCCTTCAGGCATGCTGCAAGATGTCATCTTGCTAAATACAGAACACTGCCTCTAAATGTTGCCTCTAGTAGCTTAACCACAGCAAAGCCTACAGATTGCCACAAAGTCATCTACAGGAGCCCTCCTCTTTATTTAATAAATACAAATGCATGTATCTGCTGTTCCTTGCCTGTGTGGCTCTGACAGATGAGATAAAGTTGTCTGGACAGCCCAGAGGCTCTGGGGAACCATCTTTCTGTGCTAAACACAAATATGTTGCCCAAAAACTGCTCTAGCAACAGTAGGGAAAGGTTTACAAAAGGTCTATGGTTCCTTTCCAAGTACTTTGGTTGTAAAGCAGGAAAAGTTTCTGTATATGGGAAGTGGTGGCTCATAAAAAAAATTTAGGGAGAAGTACATACCACCGATTTTCAGACGTATTCATGTAATACAGCTAGACACACACTGTTCATTGCTTAGTTCAAACACTTCCACCCAGTATGGCTGCAGAAAGAGACTCTTACCCTGGTCATTTTTCATCCTCTGCATTACAGAAAAAGAAAAGTGCAGTTTCTAGGAGACACGGGATTAAGGCTTGTTTCAGCTTAAAAAGCATGAGAAGAAAAAAAATAAAATACAACATTGCTCAAGCAGCTGCCAGCAGCTGTGTGTCAGTACAAAGAGGTGTGTATGGACACGAGCACCCGGAAGCATGGGAAAGTCTTGACCACTTCTTTCCATGGCCTATCTTAAAAATGTTCATAAAATTACATTTTATGTAATAAAATGATATTTTATTTCTGACACATAGATTTCTGACAGGTGACAAACAGGAAACAACATTCACTTCACAGCCAGTGGAAGGTGAGGCCAGATGTTGGTAGTCACAACAAGCAGTGGCTGACTATGCAGAGGGCCAGGGAAGACTGTGGCTGTAAAAAGTGTAGAGGAACACAGCAAGATCTTTTGTGAGTGAAAGACAAAGGGGAGAAGCCAGACCTACTGAGTAAGACTTTCTTTTTCCCTGCACTGAAGGTAACTCACTACATGGCACAAGAGTATTTAGTACAAATGCAGCTACAGGAAGGTACCAAACCACAAAGTCCATGAGCATGTTGTTTTTTATCTGACACACTTGGGGAAGGCTCTGTGGTCAGCAGGCTGTACATCTGCTCTCTCTGTATGGTGTGAACATACACATCAAAGTCTGCATCCCAAGTCCTGTAACTGGGATACAGGAGACTTATGGGGGCCAGTCACAAGGACCACCAGGTTTTGCACCAGGTGCCACAGGGGGAGACCACAAGTAGCAAAATCTTCCCAGAAGGAACATCCAAAGTGAGAGTTGTGGTTTTTACAGAGTATGACAGAAGACGTTGCTGGGGGACACAAGCAGTGTGAGCGTGGTGCTTACATCTGCACTGTCAATATAACTTTTAAATCCACTAATGCTTCTCCTTTTAATCTCTTTTGCAGGGTTTCAGTCCCTGAAGAGATTGTGCTGTAGCAGCTGGCTGAGACTATGGCCTCTGATGAAGCACAACAGCTTAGTGGTTTAAGACTAAATGAAAGTACTGAATGCTTCCTAAGGAAAAGCTATTAGGTAACAGTTTTTGAACTGAATTGTTTGCTTCCTCTTCAGGGGCTAAGGAAGCACACTTGCCTTTTGCATTTTTTAATAATCTACTACTTAATATTCAAGAGCTCAGCACTCAAATATTTTAATTCGCCCTTCCATTCAGATGAATTTTTCCATCCATTCATCCTGCTGACTGTTCACCACATGCTCCACAGGCCTGCAGGCTGGCTCAGCCCCAGATGCTTTCCAGGCTTTCTGGAATGCAGAGGTGGCAGTAATATGAACAGGCTCAGAGGGCACACTGATAAAGACCTGTGGGTAAGCTCATATCTTCTGGAGAGGTAAAAAAGTTTCCTAATTGGGCCAAGTCTTCATTTAGCCTACATACGTGGTCTTTGAAAACAAGCACTACTCTGGGGCTTAAAAAAGCAAGTGTCTCTAAAGTATTTTTAAACAGCTGCCCTCTGGATACAGCTTCTGTTCTCCCTGCAAACCTGAACTGTTCAACCAATTATATGTATGAGGTCATCTGCAGGGTATTGTTTATCTTTGTAGCTAAATGCTTCATTTAAAAAAAAAAAAAAAGCTATTTTTTTTTAAATGAAGTCAAAGAAGTTCACAAGACAAGCATTAGATTAATCAGAACAAGTCAGTTTTTAAGATGAAGTGACTCTAGATTCTTGCACATATTTTTACAGCCTTGTCTTATTCATTCACTGTAACAGCCACAAGAGAGTCACAAGAAAATCAGCTATTTTCACAATACTCAATTGGAAGCTGCACTTCCTTCCCTAAAATACCTAGTGTTTGCTTTTCACTCATGACCTACCTCTAAGAAAGGTTCTGCCTCTCCTGCCTTTGCTGCTCTCCTCACTGGCAAATTCCAGCTATATAGACATTTAGCTGAGCATTGCCTAATTACCACACTCTTTTCTTACATGCTGAAGCACTAGAACCAAGATGTCTATGAACAAACCTGAAAGAGATTTCAGATCATGTTAAGAAAAATGTTAAGAGCTGCAGTTTGCTGTAGACCTTCCTGAAGCAAGCAGTGTGGCATGAAGAAAATGCTGGACTACATTCTGAAATGCTTTTATTCCCCCCCGATGTACTCATTCCCCTTCATCATTTCTCTTCTTCTTTCTCACAACTAAGACACATTGCCATGAAAATCTGCATCAGCAGAACTACATGCTCTAGAAATATCCCTCTTTCCCAATTTTCTTATTTGAACTGCTAAGCTCTACTGTCACTTACCACTTAAATAACAAATAAATGTGGAAACTAGACAAAGCCAGAGTGTCCAGGTCAGATACCAAAGAGAAGGTGGCAATAGGAAAAGACAGTTTCAGCAGACAAAAGCTTGCTTGAGCTCTGATTCTCAAATTTTGTTTCTAAGACACCTGGGCTCATTATGATTCAGTTGTTAAACCTCATGATTTTTCTACACATTGCAGCTAATACACTGAACAATACCTAGCAAACCATGGTTACAGAATGCTTCACAAACCAACCTAAGTTTTTTTTCTCTGCATTATAGAAAGTTAATGAAATAGTCTTCAAATCAAGAATTTCTAAGCTAAAATTTGAATAAGTTCTTAAAAGTTGTCTGGCCAAATGAATAGAAAGCCAGAAAAATCACACTGTTAAAGTAGTCATTGCCTTAGTGCTATTCATGAAGCAAGAAGCTGCACATATCACATATTAAGAAGGACCTTTTCAGATACCTATTGCTAGCATTTCAGGAAGTTCACTGAAAAATGCATTGGTACTGTAATGTTAGCAGGTCCCACTTACTTGAAGACAAAACCTTTAAAAGACAGCTGGCTGTGGTATGACACACTCTCTCAGAATAAAATAAACAGAGGCCAAAACTTCTGAAGATTCTTCAGTACACCACCTAACTATTCAAAACAGATGAGAGCAGAAGGGAGTTTCAATTAACCTATGTTTGCAGAGTCACAGACATCACAGGATCTCAACTCACAATTAGGGTTCAAAGGATATGGACAGAAGGCTCTGCGGCTGCATCACATCTAAGGAGTGCAATATACACTTTCAGAAAGGCCAAAGGAAAAAAACCTCAATGTGGCAATCAGGACAACTGTGCTCCTTTTTCCCTCTCTGAGCACACTATCCTCCAGGCTTGCTTCAAGGAGAGTCCAAGCTCAGTGACAAACACATTGTCCTGTATGTCTCACACACATACACCCTTCTCTGACAAAGAAATTGCCTTTTCCCACTTTCTATTTCCTCCCTGTCCTGCAAAGCCTTAGGACCAATAGCAATACAAACAACACTTAAAAGATGCCAGCCTAGGACTTGGTAGATAGAGGTTTGAGCTCTGGTTCCTCAGATTGTGTGTGACCATCATCACTTGGTCATATTCAAATTGTGCAATGGAAAATGACATGAGAGTCCTCAAGCAGCAGTTAGAGGAAGGGTGGGCCCTTCAGGTGGTGCACAGCTATACTGACATGGCAATTTTTGTTCTCAAAGAGGTACAGCTGTGTTCCAGCAGCATTGTGCCCTGGTTAACAAGTTCACTGGAGCTCAGAGCGCACACAGCAATTTACAGCAAACTATCCCCTGGTATTTGCTCTGCCTCATCACAGTAGACTAGAGAGAGAAAGGGTTCAAGTGTATCTGCTGCAGAGCTCTGCAAGGACCTGCATGGCCAGAGGGGATATGCACAGGCAGGCAGGACCACTTAGCCCAGCATATCCTCCTATCAAGAGTGGGCCTAAAGTGCTGGAGGTCACCATATGGGTCACCTGCATTTGTGATGTAAAGACTACCAGGACAAAGCCTTAGCAAGGCAGCAACAAAATGATAGTAAATACTGGTCTGAAAATTCAGCTGGTCAGAACATTCCCAGCAGAGAATTTATCATATTGACATGATTGCCAAACAGCTAGAAGTGTATGATGCCAGCAGTCTGATTTTGACAGCTCTTCTGCCAGAGGACACAAAGCATTCCTCATAGAAGCCAACCAGCTCTGCCACTACTTCTGAGATAACCTGAAAGGCTTTGATGTGGCCAGAGAGCAGTGATCTTCCAGACCCCTCCTCAGAGGACAGAGAAATTTTTACTGCCATTTGAGTCCTGTGGCATCTCTGTTTCAACTTGAATGAGACTGAATGGCTGATTCTGAGGCTGCCTTAGTAAGTGATAGCAAAATTTTCTTTTAAGTCAGCTCTGTAACACACTCTCACCACACAAGTTGTGCTACAAATTTACTTAGCTGGTTATGTCCTTAATGCAAATTAGGAGGACATTAACATTACCCTTTGATGTCTTTTTAGTATTTATGCCATGACTAAATTGGATAAGGGATTTATTAACATTTAAGACTATTAGGAAGAAAATAACAGATTACGTGGAAAGAAGGAAAAGGGGAAAAAAACCTCACACCCTATAAATTCAAAAGATATTTCTGATTAAGAACATTCAATGTCCAAATAAATGTGTTGATTCCTCCAGCTATTTTTAAATGAAGCACTGCACTCTGTTTGCAATCAGTGTGTTTCTCATAACTTCACAGCTGCATTTCGAGTCCTACCGTGTTGCAAGCTTATGGCAGACAACGCCAGTGTCTGTTATGACTTCACTCAGTCTCAGCTCCAGGTGGACCTTCCCCTGAAACACACCAAAAACACCATAGGAAAAGTTAGTTTTATGCATAGGCAGGCACACCATTCCAACTTCAACCAAAGCAAGCCAGTTTGTGCAAGTAATTCCAGAAGAATTACTATTACAATTTAATCTGAAGATAAAATAAGAGCTGTATAACTAAGGTCTTTCAACTGGCAGAGAATCCAGACCAGTAGTCATGCAACTAAATTTGGGTGCATAATTCCCAGCATTATGTTATCTCTATATGTTGTACTAATTGAAGGTTATGGAGTGTCCACAGTCGGACACAGAAATGTTGTGTTGAAGTTGTAATTAGCATTTTAAACATTAAGCAAGTATCTACAAGACTATAGTTAAAAATTATATCACAGAACTATGTTATAAATTAACACCTATACATTTTAAATAGGATAAAAAAATTATTAAGCAATATAAATTGCAAGCCAAGTATCAATAAAACTATATTGAACAGCTATTAAAAAAAAAACCCACATAAAATGTTCAATCATGTTGCTAGCATTCACAGCATCTACTGTTACAGTTTCCAACTCCTTTATCATCACATTTTTTTATTAAGACATGGACCAAGATATTATCCTTCAATATGCTAAGAATATAAAGGCAAACATGAATACCAACTGTATTCCTCTGAATTATTCCATTATATTTCAAAATGTGAGTAGCCACTCCCACTGACAAATACTCAGCATCACTTTTACAGTGTGTATACAGTAAATGCAAAACATTTTGTTATTGACCAAATCTGACATGCCAGCAGTGTCCAGTCATCTTCTACAAATTATCATAGCCAAAACTGAGCCTTTCATTTTCATTACTCTCCCCTCTACCTTGTACTAAAGGATGCTAAAATCCGCCCTGCTAATTCATCACAGCTCTAATGTGGGTATCAACTTTACCTCAAATCACACAAAATTCTTTTGCCACCCCTTTTATAAGATCTTTACTCTTTTTGCACAGGACCAAAACTCCTGCCAGCAACTTCCCTATCTTTTGTGACTAATTACTACAACCTCCTGCTTTATGGAGATGTCTGTCCTGGGCAACAGAGGAGAGTGAAGATGAAACACTGGCCTCAGGGTTTTTTGTGTTTCAGTGACCCAGGTATTCTTTTTCACCCTGTCAGTGTGTGCCAAAGTCAGCATCTGAGATTGGCTTCCAAACTGAAGGCTATCCTCATACATAAGAGCAGGACTTCTCTACACAAATGCATAAAGCCACTTCTAGAGCCAGCTCTTAAGGACTCAGTACCACTGCAATGCCCACTGTAGCTGTACATGACAAGGGCTGGGCACATAATCAGCTAAGAACTCTGCTTAAGCAGAACAGATTTCTTGCTTTTGTTTTACTATATTTTCCTTACATCTCAATATTCTCTCTCCCACTGGGTGCATATTCTGTTACAGGATCTAAACCATTAGTCTCTGGAGAATAAATTTATATTATGAACGTGTAAAATCCACTACTGCTATCTTTGTCGATATCCTGCTAACTACCAGAGAAATCAACATTAATACAAGTTTTGAAGAAATTAAGAGACAAGAACAAGAGATTTAGCAACTTCAGAGAAAATATCCCTTTGCAGAAAAATACCAATGTATACAGATGTTTTTACAGAAATATTCCTGCTGGTCTTAAACAAAAGCAAGACTGACCTTTCTCAGGAAAGAATGCTTCAATGCACTTAGATGAGCCTGAGAGCGAACTTGAAGTGGCCATTTGCTCAACACAGACTGAATAAAATGGAAGCTCCCTATTTCAGAAATTAGGTTGAAAAAATATTTTTAAAAATAATCCGTATTTCACGCATTTTTCTAGCTACATTAAGCATAAAATGATAGTGCTGCCTCTTCTGGGCTAAAAGCCATTTTTTTCTTGTAGCTTTCATCTTCCTCTTGTGAAAGCTTTGAAAATGGTCAGCTGCTCAAAAAGTGACTCCAAGCTTCCTACAGCAAAACAGAGGTCGTGGGATCACTGGGACCAGCAGCCTACAACTATTCCCAAAACTACTCCAGTGTTTTACTTCCAGCTAAAAACTCACATACCTTGAAATGAGGCTACAGTAACACACTTTCGGGCTTAATTTACAGAAAATGTTACTCTTACATAAACAGAATGCTTTTCCCCAAAACAATTATACTATTATGCAAAACATAAGGGATTTGTCTGAATAAATGCACTCCTGAGAAATGGCATTAGTTTGGTTTACAAAATACCAGATAATTCATTTTGCAAAGAGAAGAAAGAAAACTGCAATAAATCAGTATCATAAGATCAAAAGTTAATCTAATCAACAAGAAGGTCAACTTATTATGGATGAAATGTACTAAAGAAACAGAGAATTGCCATGATCTTTGACTGACAGTTTGTAAAAAAAAGTTTATATTTTTATTATTAAAAGAACTACTGTAATAATAACTATAGTCTCCTATTGTAGTAGGTCTGCAGAGTTTACAAGCAGGAAAGATTAGACAAAGCAACAGAACAAAAAAAAAAAAAAAAAAAAAAAAAAAAAAAAAAAAAAAAAAAAATTCCCTTTTACCAAAAGCTGGAAGAGTGGCTTCATCCTGCTCAGAGAGAATCCCTCCTTCAGAGCCAGTCGGCTCAGTCCTGCATTATGAGGTTATTATGCTTTTTTCCCTTTAGCAGAGAAAAGAAATTCTGAGAAAAAGTCTGGAGGTTTGACAATTCTGAAGCAGCATGTATTAATTACTCAAAACATTTCCACTAACAAATATATTTCAGGGTGTTTCTAGAAGCAGCTATGGTTATTAGCATAACCTCCTTTGGAAGGGTAGGACCCCTTTTCAAGGAACAAGCTGAAGGAGGGCCAGTCCAACTGCTGAACACTTCCTTTTCCATCAGCTCTGGCTGATAGGGAGGGTGGGTTCACAGGTGGCACCTCCTTCCTAACCACATCTAACACCATATAATGGGGACAGCCAGTTTCCAGTTTGCAGTTATTGATTAAAGAAGCCATTGGATGACTGAATTTCTTGTAGGGAAGCAGACAGTACTCAAAAGGACCATCAGTAACAAAAAAAACTTTTGAAAGGCCTTACTGAGGAAAAAACAAATTATACTATACTTGTTAAACAGAACCTTTACTACACACTCTGTTATCTGAAAACTAAACTGAAACTGATTGCAAGTTGGCAAAGAAAAGAAAAAGCAGACTCAAAGTTCTGGTTTTATAGATACAGGAAAAGCCTGTCTTCAACCACCTCCTTTCTGCCTGGAATGCAGCCATGAGTCACCGTGGATTGAAACACCAGAAAACAGTTATAAAGCAAATAAAAGTACACAAATCCTACCTAACTGTATCATGTTTCCAGCAGTTGCAAATTTGTGGTTTAATTTAACCACAGTACTTTGAAGGAAAAGAAAATGCATGACCACAGATTATCCTAAAGTTACTGTTATGACAAAGTTCAGCCATCCTGAAATAAAGCAGTTTTAGCATCTTGAACATGACCTCAGAGGCAGTGTTTGCGAGGTCACCAGGACACCACTGGGAGCACTGTCAGAGTGCACTTAAATGCACACATTTTGCCCCGGAATCTGACACACCCCACATGAACCAGTGACTGTAGGTTCAGATGCAACATGCAACCTAGCTCAAAACAGATGTAATCTGGTTTTTCAGAGAAATATTTATGAAAAAGTACCGACAAATACCAGGAACTTCCATGCCTATCTGAGGCTCTAGAAGGTACAAAGACTGTCAGTCTGCCTAAGTTCAAGACAGGAGCCAAAGCTACCAAATTTCCTAAATCATTTTAAAGCAAGTATCAATCAGACCTCCATCATTTTTGTTATTGTCATATTTTTAGAAATCTTTCACTTTTTACAAACATCAAAGGAAAAGATCAAGTCTTTACTGCTGATTTTAAACAAAACCAGAAAATACACAGTCTGCTTGAATATTAGGTATCAGGTCCAAAGTCTTAATATCCAGGGCTCACACAGCATGATAATTTGCTTCTACCAAAAAACAATAGTTGGTATCACAGGAACTCCTAAATAAGGTATTTGTTTACTATTCAACCTGCTGGACAAGAGGTTTGTAGTCACCCACGTTTCTACTTCTCACTAGCCAACCCAATTTTGCTGGGAATTTTCCTCTCCAAGGTGGGAGTGCACCTGGATTAAAGTTTTTCCAAACATTTATTCCCTATGGGGACACTTTTCCCAACACAACTCAACTCTGCTCATTGCTCAGTAGTGTGGAAAGAGAGACTGGGACTCACTTTTGGCTCCTTACTCTTTATCCTGCTGGTAGAGTGTGACTGCAAGAAGTTTCACGCCAGCTCCTGGAGATGGAGGAGGGAAGAGATGTAACAGACATGAGCTGTAGGGGAGGACAAGGCCAAGCAGGTGACATGAAGCACAGCTCATGACTGACTAATGCCAGCACTGCTTTTTTTTGGAATCTCAAATTCAGGATTGTGATAACACTGGTGTGTGTTCCTTTATTTTTCCTTACTCCAAATTGTCTGGAAAAATGAGCATTGGAAGAACTCGGCGCTGCACAGAGACCATTCCAAACTAGGGAATAACCTTGTGCCATTGCTTTGTCAGTCTTTCCAAATTTTATTTCCAGGATATGGCAAGTGTTATTGGGCAGATTCTGTCTACTCTAAAACCTTTTTAGCCAGCTTCCTGAGAAGTCACTTTCTGCCAGCAGTAAAACTCAAGAGCAAACAAGAAAACTGAGACAAACCCTAAGGGCTCACTAAATGCTGCCCTTGAGGGAATACGAGAGGAAAGACCAAGGGTACAGCTACTGCTTTAGGTAGATCCAGCCCTGCAGTATTATCAGCAACCTCACATAAGGTCAGGCCTAACAGCAGGTTTGAAAGCAGGAGAAGGAAGGAGTTTGTTTGTTGTCTACATTTGCTGCTCATAACAGCTGCTCCTTCCTTTAGCAGAGGGCAACGGGCGGCTGGGAAAGGTCCCAGGATCATGCTAGAGATCACAGCCTGACTGCTGGACCAGAGTGCAGCTCACAAGGAACTGGAACAAAACCCAGCTAATGGCTGAGGAGAGTGCAACAATTCTATTCAGCACTGCAGGGATTCATAAATGCTAAGCAAAGCGGAACTGATATCTGCTTGCTCTCCATATGTGCAAGAATGTCAGAATTGCTCAGTAACTGGCAAACAACCTCACATGGCATTATGTTAACCTTCCTGTTTCTCTTCTAAAGGAAGAATACTGCCATATGGTCAAAATCCTTAAAATTAATCATGTTTTCTTTTCAAATAGTTTGATGGGATATAATATATACATGTTGCAAGTGAAAGGGTTTCATTTCCCCAGATAAATTATGTTCTGCAGATACAAAACCCATGTATGTTACTTTAAAACCATGCACACTCATTGTTCAGCAGTAGGTGCTCCTCACCACATCATGTTACAGACTAGCTATTGAAGAGTAATAGACCAAAACTTGATTGGCTGCCTTTGTGCTGCTAAGTCTGAATACTGTGCTCTTACATTCATATAGGGAGGAAGTCTTGCCACAAAGCAGGATCTGGTCAATAGCTGCTCTTTCCCTTTACCACAAACATTATTTATCCTAGCTGATGCATGGTTCAGTTGTCTCAAAAAATTTTGTCAATAGGCATTTAGCCTTGAGAATCTCCCCACCCTACCAAAACAGACATGTCATCTCTCTTCAAAACAACTAAAAGATAGAAGCCTAAATGCCACTGTTAAAAATATAGAGGGTAGCACCCATTTATTTCCTGTGTGTGGTAGAAAGCTGATACCAAATCTAGAAGCAGCTTCTTCTTTCTACAATTTGCATTTACCCATGCTTACAGTAGATTGTACAAAATGCATCAGTGACTCATTTTTATGCTAGAAGTGTTTTCATTACCTACACAAAGATAGTAAATATCAGTGTTGGACAGTGGGCATGCAATGCTCTTAATTGTTCAATGGATAATGTAATTCTATCAATTACTGGAGTAATTGATAGAAACTACCCTATACAGTTGCTCCCAAAGACAATTATATCTTGTATCTTCAAACACACATTCTTAATTAACAATTAGCAACAGAGCCATCACAGTCCAACACTACTTGCTCCACATATACAAAGAGCAGTGATATATATATATAGAACAGGAAGCAAGCAGACATGAGAGAGACCTTGGAAATTTCAACAAGGTGAACAAAAATAACAAAGTAACACTTCCAGCTTCTTCCACAGATCTGGGATAAACTTCTCCATCACACTACACTGAATGAAGAAGAGCTAATTAAGAAGCTTGTGGTGAAACCTTGGCTCTGATGAAGTCATGGCAAAACTCCCACCCCCAGAAGGCCAAGATTTCATTCACAAAGCCAGACACTTAGGATACAGATTCAGCATTCAGGGGGACGGTGCTGACAAAAAGGACATTTTTTTTTTGAGGAGCACACCATGCCTTAACTAGATTCTTCTATCTAATATACAGGCAGCAGCATTTCAGAGCCAGTAATTAAGTCCAGCAAGACAAGAGGATTTCAGGTGTACTCTCCAAACGTACCCATAAATAATGTTTTCCACCAGTAAAGTATAATACACCACATGACACTGATACCAGTCCATACTCAAGAACAGGCATGTTTAATCAACAAAAGTCAAAGGCCGGCACAGACAAAATGCTAATGTGGAAAGGAAGAGGAAAGGCTTTTGGTGTCTGAAGAAAGTACTTAACATCAGTAGATCTTTGGCACAAAGCTTTGAGTACAGAAGGTTAAAATGTGAGACAATTTGCTTCCTCAGTGTTGGTTATCTGCCCTTTACATGTCTTTTATTTTTATTAAGTTGATAGCCAAATAGATATCTCAGACACAAAGTTCTTATGAGAAGGAAGGGGAAATGAGCAATTTTCAAATTTTTGTCAGACTTTTTCTACCCCGACAATGACTTCTTATATAAGACCTTGAGCATAACTGGCTTTGGAAAAGCATTCTGTCATTTAAAACTGAGAACTCAGCTGTAAGAGGACATGGCTATTTCATATTTGTCAATGAGGTAGAGGAAGTAACTCAAAGCACACTTGAAAAGGGGAACTTTTAAAACAAGAGCCTGCACAGGAAAACATGTCAGAATAATCTAACTCTCTCTGCAAGTCTACCCCACTTTGGCATATACAGACAACATGGTTTGGAGTATGCTGGTGTATACAGGTGTTAATCAGACTATCTCTAGATCTTTAATCACTTCACTGATTACACATACACAAAGGGTATTTTGGCAGCAAAGCGCAAATTTCACAAAACTTGAACTATGAACTCAATGTGAAAAAAAAAATAAGGGTAAAGCTACTCAAAACCAGGAAAGGCCTTTAAAAGACTGCATGTGCACTTGGGCTTAAATTCCACCGAGAACACATGGACCACTGAGAGCATGTGTCATCTACAGCCCTAGGCAAATATCTGAATCAGTTACTGTTCGGTAAACTTCCTTCTGTGAAGAAAAGGAAAATATTCATGGATCAGAGGAGAGATATGCACAATAGCATGGCAATTTTTGCTTCCAGACCTCAAAAAGTATGATAATGAGAATACAGCAGGTCTTGAAAGACAAATAACTAGTGGAAAAGAAACATGTCCCATATAAAGTATGCAATATCATGTTCCTACTGACCTCAAGCAGCTTACAATGTTGTCTCTTCTGCTACTAGCCCTTTCCCTCCAGCTGAAGTTCATAATGCCTGATTGTTCATCATCTATTTCAACGCAAAAGTTAAATCATCCTCAGTAATGGCTCAATTCCTGTTCTACTTCTCACTAAAATACCTGGGCTCATGTACTGTCAGACACTGGGCATTTAACTCTGGGCACAGTACTGAGGAGAAGGCAGGCTCCATCAGAAGATGGGAACTTAAAATTCCTTTAGCTAAATGCACACAAACCCACCTGGTTATAGCTTTATACTTTCAAAACAAGTTTCTCAGTTTGGAAAGTTAAGCCATAAATTAAACATTAATGGTTGCTGTCAACTTCCATTCTGTACTCTGTATAAGAAAACTTCCTGATCACATTTAACATTTTACTCTATATTTAAAAAGGAAATATTCAAATATCATATTTGTATGCCAAACACAAATACAAGCTGCAGTTTCATCATTTGTTCTCCACAGAGCAGCTCAAACTTAACCACCTAGAGCACAACTGCTGCTTCATCACCCATCTATATCTCAACAGCATGTGGGGTATCCACTGACATCAAAGTATGAAATGTGTTATTTTCAAACTAGTGAGAGCAAAACCAGCCAGTAAAATTTAGGGGCATTGATGTACCAACAGAGTAAAAACCTGTCAACTTCAAGGGGCAGTTACAGCCCACTGCTGAATGACACAGCACTGTGCTCTGGTAGCTACTGTTTTCTACCAACTCAGATTAGGGAAAATTCAAATGCACCTGATGATGCTGATTTCCTCACTGTGTAGGTTTGCTAGACGAAATGGTGAACCAAACCTACAAAAGGCATGTGGGTTGTAATGCCTGTTCTGTATCTGTGGGCTGAGCAGCTGCACAGTCCCACCTGTACTGCTCCATGTGAGACTGAACACAACACGCTGGTGAGATCACAGGACTCTGAGCAGCAGTCAGCCCAGACACACAATGCCCTCATTCTTTCTTCAACATTCTTCCTTTACTTGCTGTCGAGCAATAAATGGAGGTGGCATTAAAGCATCTGACAGCAATATTCATATCTATGTAGTCTGACAATTAATGTAGTCCTGCTGTAAGTAACATCCTTTTCTGCAATAAAATTTATGAAGCCATAATCTCATTCCTGACAATACAAAGCACCTTTATAAGACAGTAAGATTGTAAAACCATAAAACTAGATTCAAAGTCTCAAGTTAAACACCTGGGAAACACTCTGTGATGAAGTTCTACAACATTAACATTTATGTACTGATTTTTTGAAGTATACAGGAACTCATACGAATGAGGTACAAAAACTACATTGAATAAAATTTTAAATTCTTCTCATTAAACTTCAGATAGCTTAAAATATCAGCTTTACATCACAAATGATATTATCTGTAATTTCAAATCAGTCTTTCTGTTTTGAAAAATGAGGCACCGTGTCCCAGAAGTGGGCCACATGAAACACAGCATCCAATATCACTAATATTTGAACACTCCATTGTTTTTAAGGTGGTTTTCAGTTTCTGAGTGTGCTGGCTATTCTGTTTAAAATCTGGGTATTTTCAGACTTTGCACAGGGTAAAGGTAAGACCCTTCATAGGTTTATTATTCTTACCCAGTTTCTTTCATATCACAGCCTAATGTATTAGAAATAGTTAGAAACTCGATCTCTTCTTTCTTTTTTAACTTCTGACTGCATAACCCCAAACAGGTCACATTCTTCCTGACATTTACTCTCACTGTATTCAAAGTGTGGGAGTGACAATAGCTTACCTCAACAGAGTGCTGTGATGCATAACTAAATAACCATGAAGTGATCTACAACATGGAAAATAGTACAACAGCCACCGGCTGACAAAAGCAGAAGATGCAGGAGTTTCCTGGCATACAGCTCAATGTTCAGTCCATCAGATTACATTGGAAAAACTGCTAGAATGATAAAACTAATAGTTGGCACATTAAAACAGCCTTTGTACTAGTATTTGCATGATTCATTGCAAATGCTAGCTATTAAAAATGTCTTAAACTATTTTCTTTAAAATTGGAGGAAAACTGTGTAACATTGTACAAATACTCATCATTAGCACATGTATTCTATTTTCCCTTACAAATGAAAAAGGGCTTAGAAGGACAACTGAGATATAGCAAATGTGTAACAAACACAGAAATATTTAATTTGGCTATCTTCACTTTCATAAGAGCTCATACTAAATATTTACAAACCTGCTCCCACTATTATGGAAAATTGAGCCCTCTTGCAATCTCAACATAAAGACCAAGGAACATTTAAATAAATGGATAAAATCAGAGTATTGTGTAAACTATGTTTACACTACTTGTAATAAATGCACGAGGCCCAGAAACAGCTTTTAACAGTTGGGCTCTGCTAAGGATGCAAACAGAGGGAGTGATAAACTGTACAATTACAGAGAACCTGCTTCCAGCAAATCCTGTGCTCCTCATCACTCCAAAAGCTAGAGCTGCCTGCAGCTTACATTACCAGTGCTGCCCTAGAAAGCATCCTGGTCTAAAAAGCTTCCACAAACTCACTCTGTACAAATATTGTAACAAAACAATGCAGAAGCTTATCTAAATATTGGCTTTCTTCAACTGATAAATTACAAATGGAAAGTTTTCATATCCTACAGGAAATAAACAGCCTATTGTTCTAAAGGCACTGTCATGAGAAGCTTTGGGTTAAGACAACAGGGACACCAGGATAAACAGAATAGATCTTATAGTTAAAAGCCTGTTAAAAGCCCTTCCATCACCAGTGACACTGAAATGTGGCATTAAAGAAGATCAATATTTTACAAGAGAATGTCACAGGCTGAACAGGCTGTCCTGTATCTTGTATCATGTGCATAACAGTGTATTATTTGTGTCTTCAAACAAAAAGAAAACCTAATCTTGCATGTACTTTCACATATGCTTCACCATATATGACCACACACTGTATGTTGGAAGGTGTGTGCATTTTAAGTATCATTTTCCAACCTGGTATGGGCAGACCTGCACACAGACTGAAAAGCCAAGATATTGTGTCCAACCCTACCATACAGAAGTATCTAAGAGGCATTTCCCCTTGCATTTATCTGAGGACTATCTCCTCCTAAACAAATATTGTGGTTCAAAAGTGATCCATAATATATACTTACAAGAGAAAAAAGAATGTAACTGGCAAAGTACCCTGCTATATCATTTTGATTTCTTGCTTTGTTATAATGACTGTTTTCACAAGACCTAATGTCATAATAGAAAATAGAATCTGCTTCAAACGAAGGCAAGTACAGAAAGAGGAGTCTCACTGTACAAAAATATGTGAAGTACTAAACACTAAATGTAATTTAGGGCTGAAGTAATTCAATTAGCAGCATTTCCATGGTTTGGAAGAGGGCCTAGAGATCTGGCAAGGAATGTTTTTCACATTAAAGATGTACTTGTTGCCATTCCTGTGGCAACCTGCCAACATAATTACTTAAAGCAGTACCTGCAGATACTATTTTCAAGATGGCTCCACTCCCTGAGGAATCAACTGTTATTTATAGGGCCTGAAGTTATTTGATACTTGAGATAAACATACCCCTCCTTGTATCAGTGACCTGATAGTTCACATAGTTTTAATTATTTCTGTAGGCAGAATCTTGACCCCCAGTGATTTATGCACACTTGTAATCGACCCTACACTTATCATCAAAACCCAAACCATACTAATGGGCAACACTGCCTTTTGTAGGCAAGCAACACATCTGTCCTAGAGCTATGAAACCCACGAAACTGCCATGGCCTTGTTACAAATACTCCTTT
The DNA here is from genome assembly GCF_965231275.1 of Zosterops lateralis. NCBI lineage: Eukaryota > Metazoa > Chordata > Aves > Passeriformes > Zosteropidae > Zosterops > Zosterops lateralis. Next base: position 27,347,636 of record NC_139763.1, read on the forward strand.
GGCAAGATACTTGTTTAACCATCTCACCTGTACTTCTGAATCAGCATCAACATGCTGGAGTTGAAACCAGGTGTCTCTGTTATGATACTTCTGCAGATCTTCTTTCTGTATAGCTACCTTTCCTGAAATAAAACAAACCAGAAGCACAGTTTAAGACATGCTGTAGCTTTACCAAGATATATTTCCACCAGAACCAAGTTTTAAAACAATGATTTAGGGCCTGCCCTATACAAGAAAGGCTTTAGAGCAACAAAGGGGTTTTTTTGGGAATACTTCTGTACACAATACATAACGATGAACACAATACTGATGGATCATACAATTCTAATGAGCATCATTTTCCACTGAATTTTGTGAATGACTTGAAAATTCCTGAAGTCACCAGAGTGAAGCACTGGACACTATGGACAAGCTTGCAAATATGCTTATAACAAAAATGCCATTATTACTTCTCTGACACGCAATTAAACTTCTGGGAAGAAAAGCTTGGAAACTGTTGCAGAGGTTTTTTTTTTTGTGGCTGATGTCTTGTAACAATCCCAAATTAAATTTTCCATGCATATGTTATTGCCAATAATATTTCAGGATGAGGCATTTCACTGTATAGTTTTGTAGGAGAAGGGAAACAATTAGAGATGTCAAGTCACAGCAGATTCCCACATCTGCATTTTGGGGCCCTGTCAACCTCCTTCTCTCACTCCAATCTTTCAGACTTCACATTATGCAAGCCAGAGCCACCCAAGAGCTATCTCTGACTGTAAAGAAAAGCCGGGGGGAAAACCCACCCCAAAACACTGAAGAGTTTTAACTTTCATGTTTTTATACCCGTTTCACCACTATCAAATTAGCTGGTTTGGTAGGTACGGTAACAGCAGCCAGTTCCATGCTGGGAACTAAGAGCCCACATGAGAGTGAAGGGTCAATGCAGAAATTCCTGTGCTGCCCAGTCTCTCCCAGGCAGTATGTAAAGCACTCTCTGAGGGGCAATGAAACCTTTTCCAAGCGTCTTTCTTTGTATACACAGAGCTGAGCGTGGCATGCCTGAGGAGCACGTGATCCTCAGAAAGCTGCTCTGGGTTGGGTGGCTCCCCAGGCACTGAGCAAAGCAGCATATTTGAAGTGAAAGAATCCAGGGCAGTCAGAGACACTGACAAGGCTCAAGGAAGCTGGGGTTTGGCAATATGCTTGGGTAGACTTCTGCTGCTAAAGTGAGTTGCTCACATACAGTTTGCAACCACTGCTTTGTCATAAAAACACAGACTTTCTTTACCAAATGTTGTTAGATAAAACTCAACAATGGATATAGTTTTGTGGGAAAAAGATCACCAAGGCTACTAAATGCATGCAGTTTGACCAGATGTCAGTAAGACGTTACCCCAGCAAATGTTAACAGAACATGCTTGCAAAGAAAAAAAAGGAAAAACATATGATCGAAGACAACAAAAGTGGCAAACACAAAGCACTCTCCCTTCTGAAATCTAAAAGTTTACAGAAGTCCTAGCAGTAAGTTATTACACACCAGCATTCCCTCTATTTATGGCCTTTAGTTGGATAGCTTCACCCAGCCCTCCTGTTTGCTGGGCTACACCCCATACTATGCTGCAGCTGCATTCTTCTGCCACCTCAGGCTGTTTCTGATGACAGTTTCCAGAATTCCAGTCCCAGTTCTTAAATTACCCTGCCATTCTTCCACAACTGCCCTCCATAGTATCTGCCAGGGTTTCTGCTCTAGCTTTCCTATCAAAACTTCTGACCCATTATTTCTAAGTCTTGTTCATTCTGTTCTCAGCACCATCTTCTCACTGCTTGGCCTGTAGAGATTATCAAATCCATCTCCTGGCAAACATTTAACCAGAGATTAACAAGGGAGACTGTTTATTGGATATGCAGAGCAAGCCACTTGAAACTTCTTAGAAAAGCAATAATTAAATTACACAAACTGACAAAATTATATGCCAGGAATGGTAAATAAGACATCGGAACTGTGCTGAACATGTTATTCTGCTGAGAATCCATGGAACGATGACTCTGTTTTTTCAAAGTTTCTACTTTTATTCTCCAACCACAGTGGTTTGTGGGGAACCTAGTTTCTCTAAAACAGTTTGAGAGCATTGAAATGCATGACCTTCCACTAATTTCTTTGGACCTCACTTGAAATTGTTTACTTTCACTGCTTGCTATCCTCATGCCACCCTTTAATCTCTTGCAGAAATCCTCCACTCAGCTGCAGCGTTGCACACACTTTCCAAACACCGTCACTCACAATCAGTTTCATTCAGTCATCTCCCATGTAAGGAGTGCCTTGCAGAAAACTCAAGGATGGTTTCCCAATATCTGCACCTGTACATAGAGTATCTGGTGTGATCACTGCCCCCTATTTCAGCAGAGAGTTCCTCTGCTCTCTGCATCAAGGATGGCAGCATAACCCAGATGGGTCTGGCCACAAGGTGAGTACACGACTGCAGCACAAAGTGTTCACAGGCAATGGCACTGTTAACTCCGAGGGAGTTAACGTGATGATACAACTGTTTTCATTAGGAAACTGTTTGAACAGCACTGTTTGCTCTGCATACAAGCAAGTTTTATTAATGACTGGAACTTATTGACTGGGTTGGCTGTTACCCAGGTGTTTTCATTGCATACCAAATGATCCACAAAGAAGAAAAATCTACTAGGGAAAAAAAAAAGAGGGTGGCAGTAAAAAGAAGGCCTACAGTTTGGCCAGTCTAAACATACACGAAGATATATTACTGATAAGGCAGAATGCTTCATCTGCCCTATTAAAGAGTTCTCTGCATATACACAGAGGAGCTTCCCTCACAATTTGTTAATAACTCTACCTGCATCAGCCATCTCCATATGCTCATCCACCTCACACTCCTCCTCATCACCAGACACAGTGCAGGTGCTGAGCATGGTCATGTTTCTACTCTGGTCTACACAGCCACTGCTCTTCCACTGACTGACCTATGTCTGACCTGGCTCCAACTACTTCCAGCAGCACCAGAACTAGGTTAAATCTAGGCCAATAATCACAAGCTGTTGGCACCTGTCACTTGACCTGACACTACACGATAAGAACCTGTAATTCTCTTTTGAAGATAAAACCCGACATGAGAGGTCAGAAAGATTTACCACCACTTATTTAAAGGATGTTTTCCTCCTTGTGGTTCTTCAGCATGCTCCAAAACACGAGCCCATTGTCTTGCACTATTTCTCAAGACTTGGGTGGCTTCCAGACGGCATCAAGAAACTCTAAATCTTGAACCTGAGGCACCCAGCCACTCCTGCTGGTTTCCTCAGAGTGGCCTCAGGCTGCAGAGTCTGCATCTGTTTAAGCTTTTAGACACTGTATGGGAAGAGGCAGGAAACAGCCAAGCTTGTTGAACAATATAAGGTGTAATTTCAAAACTCAGTGTAAGTTACATTTTTAGAAGCTAGATTCTCAGCAATAACCAGCAAAGATGAAGTAAAAACAACCTTCTCATCTGAACTACTTTCTTTCTGAAGCCTGATGTTCACCACAACCTCAGACTGGGGGAGGGTAGGAAAACCTCACACACTCCTGTGTGTTTTCCATCCATATGGCAGCATTTTCCCTATGACTGCCACACGCCCCCCCCCCATCAGACTGAACAGATCTTCACTGGAACATTTAAATCCTAAGCTCTGTGCTCAAAACAAAGGTGCAACATGCCACAACCGAGCTCTTCCTTCTGTGAACTTCTCTTTAGGAAAAAACAACTTATCTATTATTGAGGAGACAACTTACAGATTAATAAAGTTACTACCAAGGCCCTGGATGATTTTAAAGCTGCAAATTTTGCTTTAGAATCCCTGATACAAACTGATTTAAGAGCCTCCTACATTCTCAACCCATGCAGCCCTGTCCTCTCAGCAGGGCATACTGAAACTGTTCAGGAAATCAAGCAAATGTAAAAAAACACCAAACAATGAAAATAAATACTCTGTGCAAAGAGAAAAGAATTAGAAATAAGTTTCATGTATCACATGTGGGTGGTGTTGGCATTTTTAACACAAAGGTCGTTTCAACTGACCTGTTTTAGAGCTTCCCCACTCAAGAGCCACATTAATATAGCTAGAAGACAGTAGGACATCAGTAATTTGGGCACAGAGGCAGAGATTTTGAATGGAGAAGGGTAGAATTTCTGGCTACACTGCCTGGGAAAGTACTTGTGGAAGCACTGCACCTTCAGTGCCCATCCCTCATTAGTTACAAACATTTTTACAAAGCAAGTCGATGCAGCCCACTAACTTGTCCCTGAACATGCCTAAGCAAGTCAGAGTCAATATCCCCATACAAAAACTTAACAAAATTGATAATTTGGCCCAGGTATTCTCCAGCCGTACACAACCACCTTCTGTCTGCATTACCTGTTGGTGTCAAAAGGGTTAGGTATTGGTTGAAGGATTACATCCCACCTTTTAAGAGTAATTTCCTACTTTGCAGATGATATATGTGAATGTTTATGACAGATGCTAGACTAGTAGAAGATTTCTTTACTGAAAAGGTAGTCACAGCAGCAATAGAAAGGAGCCTATCATTTTAAGAGGGCTCAAGGCCCTACCTGAACCATGATCCAACATGTCTGGATCCAGAAGTAATTTTACAGAAGCCTAAAATAAGAGTATTTCGGAAGCTCTTGTATCTTCTTTTTAGGTTATCTTTATCTTGGAATACTTACACAGTGAAAACAACAGAATTTTACACACTGATGCCAAGTGAGCTGAAATAATATATAATATATATTATATAAAATCTTTCATTATCAGTGACTGCAGTACAGTTAATTTAAAACAATGGGTTAGGTCTGAGTCACATATTAAAAGGCCCCAAAAGTCTAATCAACTGAGTCTTCTCCCAGCTCTGAACAGAGACTTTGTCTCCTTCCTATATAATGCAGAATTAGGCAATAAGTGGGCCTCAAAGCTACTTCAGAAGTTGTTTCATGTTAGCATGTTAAGTGCACAGACACACCGTGTCACTGTATTGATTTAATAGAACTGATATGAAGGTATACAAAGAAAGTTGCTTTCAGTAGTTGGAAAGACTAAGGACAAATCAGAATCAATTTTAATCAACACTTTAGGCTGTGAGAGCCTAATTATCTTGAAGCAAGAAGCATCACTGCTATTCCTGCCTACCTAGAGTTTTATAATTACCTTTATGAAAGGTTATTTGTCTTTAAATGAAAGTACAGAAACACTGACTACCTTGTTCAAGAACAGCACAAATTCACTTACCTCTTCCATAACACAGAAAAAGATCAAAACAAGCAAGCTCCCTATTTCAGAGTTACAAAGATAAAGATGAGAATTAGGGGCAACATAAGGCTTCAGAGCCTTGGAAGCAGCAGAATTACTCCCTCATGGCTCCTGTGCAGTGCACCATGAAGCACAAGCACTATTAGACCATCTGCTACAATGGGTAAGAATTTAGTGGCAATAATAGCAGAACATTTCCAGCACAGCATTAGTGCATCCACAGAGAGCACTGAGGTATGTGATATTCATGACCCCAATTTCATTTGTTTGGGTTTTTTAAACTAGTCCAAATATACTAAGACTATCACTTATTAAATCCATTTTTCCCCTTTGTGGGATTTATCTTGGATAATAAGGCAGAGAAAAGTAGGCTGTGGACAAAACATAGCTTCTATCCTTAAAAGTTACAAGCTGCAGCATTGCATGAACTATCTATCTTCTATCAGGGTTGTTTTGCTGGTCACAATGCAAGAGATCTCACATGTCTTACATCTGAATTTCTGCTCTCCCTTCCTGTTAAAAACAGCAAAACCCCCAAACAAAAAGAACCCTCATCAATCACACCCTCTGGTGTAACTCTCTGCCAGCTGCTCTCTGGGCCCTTAAAATGGCCCTACATTTGAGACACTGGGTATAGCCTGTGGTTGGTTGCAATGGGAGAGCAGTCCTGAACTCCAGACTTGCAGTCAATACTGTCTGCCTTACAGCAGGCACCAAAACCCTGAGCATGCTGCCTGCACTGAGCAACCGCCTCATTCATTCCCTCATTCTACATACAGACAATATAAAACTTGTCATCACATCAGGAGGAGGGCTGCATGAAAAGACAGTCGAGGTTCTAGCACATCATGCTCAGTAGTTTTGTTTATATCTGTACTTCTAGGATGAAGAAGAAAAAAATGCCACTTTTTGAAAGCTCAACTTTGTCTTCCTGCTCTTGGGACCACCAATCAGGTGAAAACATACTGTGAGTGCATCCTAACAACTTATTCTATGCAGAGAGTATTTACTTTAGCCTTTCTATGTAGCTGCAGAGAACCTTTCCAGGATAATTCTAGTTTGAATCTTTTTGAGACTTGTCATTGAGGAAGAGTCATCTGTTTCCTTTATTTCATTAGTAGTTATATTTATACAATACTGAGTAGATACATTACTCCCACATCATCCAGAAGTACATTACAGAAACAGTATACCACTGTTTACTGTTACTAAGCCATGGTCAGGCTAGAAGAAACCAAGGAACACTATTTTCTACTGAAATTTTGATCTCTGCTTCATGCTGTATTGGAGGATCTTTCCTGCACTTAACTAGCAAGAAGCACAGTTCATCAGGGATGATTTCTTTACAATTTTTTTCCTTTTAAACTGGTAAAACAATGAAATAAAAAAATGTGATGCTTCAGCTACATTTGGAAACAGTTACCTAATAACATTAGATGGTTTGCTTGGATGTTTGGTTATAAATTGTGGCAATTCTACAAACAGTCCTCCTCAGCTTTGGAAGTAGCTATTAACAAAGGCAGAGTTAATTCAAATATGCAAGCCTTAAATAACTTTGAATTCCAAGGTGTTTTCACTTTGTGTCTCCAAGAGCTATGATTTGGTTTCATCTACTTTAGTCCAGATTAGTTAAGCTTAACTACTTCTGAAGGCAAATTAGTTTTAGTGCTTTATGTTGCTTCACTTCATGCAGCATTAAGCAGGAAGAGAGTTACAACCTGCCAGGATACAATGGCCACAAGAATCTCAATTTGTCATACAACACATCTAATAACCTGTAATGAAGGTGACTTAGAGCAGTTAAGTTATTGTAAACGTAATTAACAGAACCACACACTAGTCTTCTCCCACTGGCTTCCTGCTCCTTCACTGAAATGCTTTACCATTTCACATCTGTGCTTTATTCAGCACCATTCCATCCCCATCAACACAGCAGCTTTTTGCTCTGTTCGGTTCCTGCTTAGTACAGAAGTTGGCAAGTCAGTTTCATGTATCTCCTACCAAAACAAATGAAGTGCTGAGGTGAAAAAAAAAAAAACAAACTGACTTAAGCAGAGGATAAATAATTGTGTATTTGTCACCTGAAGGACAGATGATATCAACTAATCTCTCACCAAAGTGTTAAGTCATTTGGTGTGGTATATTTCCTGTTTTTGAACTGATCTGTATGTTTAAGGTCACAGCCTGGCAGCCTGAGCTATTCATTACACAACTATAAGAATACCAGCTCAGGGCGTGTCACAAACATGGTTTTCTTCACTAAATCTAGCTCAGTTATTGAGCTGTGAGAAGCCCAGTTTATTGTTATTGCAGACACAGCATGTCTCATCCAACTCTAAAAAGCTGAAAAATATCAAAGCAATCATTAAAGAATAGCAGCACTATTATCCTAATATTCTTTCTGCTGCATCTAGCCAGAGACACTTTTTATCCCATTATTACTGGAGGGGCACCTATTGACAGTTTTTCAAGTTATTTCCATCTCCTCTGTGTTTTTCTCATTGTAACAACAAGATGGAAATAGCTATTCAACATAATATAGACACATATTCCAGTAAATTGGCCTACTACTGCTATTTAATCATTCAGAAACAAATGTGATTTTAAACTGCATTTACCATTGCTTTCAGTAGTATATTTCCTACTCAAAGCATCTCAACATATTATACAAATCAGTACATAAACTCTATCCCAGTAACAGTATCAATTAAACGACTTAAAACTAGTTTACTTTCACAGTAACTATTTGCTATATTTTATCTAGAAAAAGAGAAAAATAATATTTCAGATCCACTGAATTCTGCATTTTCTTGATTGTATTTGCATTTCAACCAGCATCCAAGATTCTTCCAAGACACAATTGTTCAAAAGTTGTGTCTGGTAAACTAACAAAATCCCACATGACTTAGCAATTATGATTAAGAAAATGCAAATGTAATAAGCAAACATGCAAACTCAAAAGATATCTTTATCTGCACAATCCTCGCATCCTGTATGCCGAAATACTACAGTATTTTCCAAAACATATCTGCTACACATGTTCCAGTTTGAGTTTGCTTGGCTTTTCTCGGAAGTTTATGTCAGGTTTCAGGGGGTTCTTGTTTTCCTATTCTTTCTCCCACATCTTCTGCTTTTGGTAGCTTAACCATTCTCATCTATCATACCCTGAGCTGCATTTCTGAAGTTAAAGAATTTGCCATCACAAACTTACACATCATATTTGAATAAATAAAAGCATGCCTGAGCTCCAGTAACCCTGGAAGTCTTGTAACACCAAGAGAAACTCCTGGAAACATTTAACAGTGAACCAAAAGGAATTCTGCTAACCAACCATCTTCAAAAAATAGCTACTTGCCAAATTCTCACCATTTTGACCCATATGCACTCCATTCTCTGTCTCAAACCAGCCAAAAAAAACAATGCAAAGAGATGTCAAACATGGCAAATCGCACACAGGTAAATTCACAAGCTCAGCAACATATGGACTTAAAATCAGTCTCTCTTGGATGGAAGACACAACCCCCCAGCTCCCTCCTCTGAGAAAGTTCATTGCTGGATGAGCATGAGTAACCGCATTTTCTTCGACAGAAGTCTCTCAGGATAACAGAATGTTACAAGTGATCTTTTGAATGCAAACAAAGGGCCCCTGACTGCAGAATTTGGTGGTTCAGTGGAAAAGAGCTCATTCTAGCTTTACTATGACCACCCTTTTCAGTAGTGAGGTCTTCCAAACCTTCCTTGCTCAAGCCTCTTCAAGAAAATATTTAAGTCTTAAAACTGAGCTCAAGATACACATAGAGCAACTATTGCTTTTAAATGTTACATACTTTTATCAAATTAGGGAGTTCTCATGTTCAAAAAAAATCTACTGTTGAACTTTGTGGCTGCTGACTCCCATTCAATAGGAACTACTGAGAACAGCCACAAGCAGTTACTCCAGAGTACTGTTCTCTTTCCAGAAAATTTTCCTACTACAAGCAGAACTTAGAGAGTAGCATCAAACTGACAGTTATGCTGGATTTTTTTTTTTCCTTCATCCCATTGCTATTTATTACACTTCAATACCTTTGAAATGCTTTTCAAAATATGTCTGCAATAAAGAGCGAGGGGAACAGAGAGAGGAAGAGAGTAAAAAATTCCGCAATAGATAATATGTACTGTAAAATCTCAGTGTAGACAGGAAACAGCAGTTTTGACTTCTAGTGCTACATCAACACTGACAGCACACTACATGGTTCGGCTGACACACTGGAGAGAAGGAACGGCATCCAGGGGGACTTGGACAGGTTGGAGAGGTGGGACCATGGGAGCTTTGTGAAGTTTAATGAGGCCAAATACAAGGTCCTGCACATGGGTCAGGGCAATCAAAAGCTCAAATACAGGCTGGGTAGAGAATGGATTCAGAGCAGCCCTGAAGAGAAGGACTTGGCAGTGTTGGTGGACAAGAAGCTCAACATGATCCGGCAACACGCACCTCAAATTTCCAAGTCAAGTATATCCCAGGGCTGCAACAAAAGCAGTGTGACCAGCAGGTCTAGAAAGATTACTCTGACCTTCTAACTCTGCTCCTGTGAGACCCTAGCTGGTGTACTTTGTCCAGGTCTGGGGCCCCCAACACAAGAAGGATGTGGGCTGCTGGACTGAGTCCAGAGAAGGGTCACTAAATTGAGGGCTGGAGCACCTCTCCTATGAAGACAAGCTGTTCAGCCTGGAGAAGATATGGCTCCAAGGAGATTTTATAGCAGCCTCCCAGTGCCTGAAGCAGGCTGACAAGAAGTCTGGAAAGGGACATTTTACAAAGCCTGTAGTGATAGGACAAGGGGGCCTTAAACAAAGAGTAGGTTTAGAGTAGACATTAGGAACGAATTCTTTTCTGTGAGGGTGATGAGGCACTGGAACAGGTTCACCAGAGAAGCTGTGGGTGCCCCATTCCTGGAAGTGTTCAGTGCCAAGCTGGATGGAGCTCTGAGCAACCTGGTGTCCACCATGTTTCAACCAGGGATGCTGGTTGAAACTAAATGGCCTTTAAGGTCCCTTCCAACCCAGGCCTTTCTATGATCCTAAGACCAGTATAGTAACACACCAGGTTTGCCTACCTGTGGATTCTGCAACACATGCAAAAGTTAACATTGCCATCACCTGAAGAGGGTGAAAAATGCAAACTGGATCAATCATTTGAGCATGCAAACTAAAGTCTTAATATTTTATGCATGTCCTCTTCACAAACTGCTCCCAGTACCTTTAAGATTACTCCAGCAGCTCCTGAACAATTCCCCTCCAACATCAGAGCTTGATTATTAAAACATGAACTTAGGAAACATGGAGAAAACAAAAATATTTTCACTTCTCTCTCTGCAGTTTCACATGTCTGACACATATTAAGTGGTTCAAGAGACTGTTTTTCCAAGAGAGGGAGTAAAGCCCGGAGCAAGAAAAGTCCCTGGCCCATTGATAGGTCACTGCAGCTGCTGAAAACTGGTGACACACAAGAGATAGGATAATTTCAACAATGACAACTCACCAGTTGAAAGAAGGGAGGTGTTACTTTCAAAGTACAAGGGAAATTGGACATTAGAGAGAAAAAAAAGCTTTCCAAAAGTTCACTCAACAATCAGAAACTGACTCCCTCCTTCCCAGGATGCTATACACACATGAGCTCACTTATGGACAGAGAGAATGACGACCTACTTTCCCAGCTCATATGTAAAACAATAATTAAAGAAAGAGCTTGTGTGACTGCATGACAATTTACTGTAATGTAAAGATACATGTAAAATATCTGCACCACCACCCCATGGTTTAAGATAATACATTTTATGCCATCATACAAACTCTTGCTCAACATTTATACAAACTCTTGCTCAACATTTGACAACTTCCTCTCTATAGCCTCTCTCAGATAGCTATAGCCATGGTAGTCACACACAGCTTATTTCAAAATAGATGAGTAACTGAAAAAAAAGTAAGTCCAAAGTGTTCAAGTGACTTCAAATAGAAACTGTTCCCCTCAGTAACAACTAAGCTTTTACAAAGTTTTCACCCCCAAAGAGATAAATGGAGTGTCACACATTTTGCTGCAGATGAAATGCACAGCAAATAATATCAGGAAAAGCAGGAATCTTGTCAATCTCAAACAGCCACTGGAAGTCTTTTGGAGCTCTTCTGTAGGTGACAGCTTGCTCTGATACACTCCACAAAATTCTGTCATCATTGTACTTGGGGTACCTATGGCCACCTCCTCTGCCTGTTAAGGCAGCCATCGTTTAACAATACAGGGTGCAGGCAAGTGTGAGGGCTCTGGAAAATGGCAAAATTAATGGCCTTGCACACAGGAAAAAAAAAAAGTAACATTTGCAGTAATAAATGAGGTTGTTAACATTTAAACAAGGTTTTATAGCCTGTTTTAGTTAAACTGCAATCTGCATTCACTGTCACAACAGACAGTGCTTATCTCTCCAACTTTTTTATATATAATATGTAATATTGAAGGCATTTTTGACGACCAACAAAAGGACAATTTTGAGCAGCACTTACCATTATCATCATCAGTCCTATCAAGACCCCCAACTTGTAAGACTACATATGATGTAAAAGTCAAAATCCAAGAGAAATAAGCTGTAAGGAAAGTAGCAATTTATGAACACATACCTATGATGGAATCCCTTCGAAAAACATCTCTGTCAAAAATATAAAATGACAGATGGCGAAAGGTCCGAGGAATTTCACAGTAAAAATCTTCTCCATAGAAGGGGCTGAGTGAACAAAAAAACCAACATACACAAACACATACACACATGAAAAGAAAAGGAAAATAGATTAGTGTTGGTATCCTAGACAAGCCAGTGTGTTTATATTTCATACCCAGAACATCACTCTGGACTGTGATGATCTTTCCCACCAATGAATGTGCACTTTCAAGCACAGTTCCATTTTGACTCTTCCTAAATATCTTAAATGCCCACAGAACAAGATTTTTAATGAGCAAAAAAGAACAGATACTTCTTTCTATCTGGAAAACAAGTGTCCCTTTACAAAAGGGGCAGAGACCACATTATTTGTTAATGTACAGTACCTTGAAGGATAGGGGGAGGCCCCTGCTGCCACAGAATGTTTACAGTAGAACGTTAGGATAGAGATCACAAAAGCATACACAAACAGGATGAGAAAAATACAGTATGGTTCCTGGCTTTTTTTTTTTTAAGCATTTAGTATATTTAAAATAAAATGCCTACAGCCATGGCATCTTTGCTCATCCCCTGCAAAGTTTCTTATTTAAAGTCAGATTCAGTCAACTGATGGTAACTAAGCCTTGAAGCTGGCATCATGCTTGTTACCTCAGAGCACTGAATATTTATTTTTGCATAGTGGAATTGTATTGATTTTTTTTTTTTTTTCAGTAAGACCACATTTAAAAAAAAAAAAAAAAAAAAAGAAAATACTATCTCAGTATGAAAGCTCTTTAGGGACCTAAGGGGCTTTCTTTGTATCCTACCAATTTAAATGGGGAAAAGAAATCTCAGACACCTGACAGCAACCCTTTCAGTTTCTATCAAATTACATGGTTACAGATTTACTCCTAGGAACCATAAGCATATATCAACATTATTTATTCATTGACAGGTCTACCATTTTACACAGACCTTTCATTCCAAGTCACTCATGCTTCAGTAGGTCTAAATGAGTGGATGCAATTCAAGTAACAGGGACAAATACAGCAAGCACTGCAGATGTAGACTTTAAAATAAATCTAATACCAACAGGCCAAAAGCCAGCAAATTTTTTCTTCCTCACTTAAACATCGACCTCCTTATTGCCTTGGTTGAGCTCAAAAATGAGACAGAATTGTGCTGTAGTTTAAATCACCATTAATTTTTTTTATATCAGAAAATTAGATATGCAAAAGTTATTAACAATTCCTTGGATTAGCTTTTAATTTTTTTCTATTGGAAATAGAATTTTGTCAGGAAAGGTGATTCCCTGGCTTCTTTAGGGGATGTTTTACACCACCATATGTTTTTGCTAGTATTTCTGCCTATAGGAAAAATATGCTCCCTCAAAATTACCATGTTCCCTCAAGAGCTGGCTAACAAGTCTCCCTTCAAACACAAACACACTGCAAATTAGCTAATCAGCCTGTGTTTGAAGGGAAAATGCCACATTAATTTCATGAAATCCAGAGATATCACTCAGTATCCACCAAGAACATTATTTATGTCACTACTCCACTAGCCACACGGAAGAACACATCAGATGAACAGCAAAGCCCAAGGCACACCCACAGGTTAAACTTCCACCACTGAAATGGTTTCCCACTCCTCAAAATAAATGCATCCATCAGTAAGTTACAACAACCAGTGTGAGGCTCACTCAGTCATCCCTACCTTGAGGGCAGCAAGGAAAACCTGACAGCTGGAAATGGCAGCTGGTTTGACTGTCCCAACTGCCCCATCCAACTCAGCAGCCTTTGTTACATCCTCTTTACCCATTGTACTCTGAGAGGCCTTATTTAGAAGCAAGAATTTTACAGTCACCACTTCAGGCACAAAATACCTTAATGCTTTGTTACAGGCAGCTTCAACCAAACTGGGAGCTACATGACTGTCCCAGCAGCCATGCTGCTGCTGGAAGCCCCGAGGGCCTCTGCGCAACTTTTTACGTGTAGGCTTAACTCTAGGGGGCCAAACAAATGCATTAATATTGCCCAAATACCTAGTGCATTATACATGCAAAACACTTTCATCATTCTGAGCTTTAATACTCTATTCAGCCATAAAATTGTCCTTTCTGCTGGAAGAACACGACAGATGAATTTATTCACTAATGACCTTAGAATGAAATGATACTTAATGAACTGTGGATTATACATCCATTCCTCTATCAGAAATACAAGGGAAGCTTCAGTGTACTGCAAGTCTAAATGCAATATGAGTGATCAAATACAAGTGACTTATATTGAGCATATTTTAATGATTCTAGGGGGAAGAGCAGGGAAGAGACATCAACTGGCAAGTCCCCCTATTAATGTTTGCCATTGTGTTGAACAGAGGCAGAAGTCAACTAAGATCACGGCAAAAGAAACAAGAGTCAGAATAGCAGTATGGACAATAGGAGGTACATAGCCCGGTGCACAGAATCAGAAAGAGACTCATTAAGAGAAGAAATGTTAATTCCGTGAAGGCTGACTTAGCCATGCAGGGACCATATCGGGTCACTACTACTGGGACAAGGTTCTTTAGTCTAAGCAGTGCAGTCTGAACCATCAACAACAGAACAGAAGCTTCATTCTGCTCTTGGCTTCACCCCTCTGAGATCTTGAATCCCTTGCAGATTCACAACCTCTCATCACTCAGGTAACACCCCTGGGGTGCACTGCTTCTTAATTAATTTAAGCAAGCAGATTTCTAACACAAGCATACTCCCTCTGCACTGGATAATTAGCCAGCAAAGTTTTAACTGCAAGAATACACATCAAGATAAATCCGATATGTTCCCAACCCAATCTTGTGTAGCTCTGCAGAAACAGTAACTTCTTTCTGAAGGAATCAAATGCAACCACAGAAATACTTCCAGCTTCCACTTAAATGTGTGCTTTTTCTCCATGTATCTCTTCAGAACAGTACTCGCTTTGTCTCCCACCAAGACCTAAAGAACAAGAGGTTGCAGCAGTCAAATCCCATGATTTATTTCCCAAGCTAACTCATCTTGAGCAAGAACCCCAGGGCTCCAGAATTATTTTTCCAAAAGAAGAGCTAAATCCCTCCCCCAGCATCTCCTCTCTCTGAAAAACCAGAATTTGTCGGATGGGGATTCAGTGAGGACTTTTATTTTGACAGAACAATTAATAAAAAGCAGCAACATCTGCCTACCCAGCCCTCAGGAGTCTGACAACATCCTCCAAAACAAATACTGGAACTAGCCTGGCCGAAAACTCAGAAATCTTTCAAGAACCAAGTGAGTTCAGATTCACTTACAGGTTTTGAGTTGAACTTTCCGTGTAGATGAATCAGTCCTACACTCAGGAGAAATTTTAATCATTCAAAGTGGAGGAGTAACAGTGAGGGCCTCCTCCCCAACCCTGGCAGCATAGACTGCACATGAATATGATCACAAGGGAAGGGCATAACCAAGACTAGTGCTGTCATTATTTCAGTTTCTTCTAGACTTCAAACAAGTGATAGGACATAACTGCTGAGAGCAGGAACTTGCAAGGCCAGAAAAAGTGGATCTCCCCTGAAAATGCAATTCATCTTCTTCCGAACTGAACATAACTGCATTTTCAAACTCAGCTCCTTCAGTAAGGACTGCCGAGTTTAGAACAGCTCTGCTAACTTTGTTTTAGTTTTGCCATCACAGCAACGAGAAGAGTCTCAGTGCAGGTATCAGCTAGTCTTTAGTTATGAAACAGGGCTTGTTCTTAAGTCGCTGTCTCTTGTTTTCCTGATGGGGTTAGAAATGGAGAAAGACCTGTGCCAATTTTTAAATCCTTGCTCCAAGCTTTCAGGCTCACAAGGGCCTGATTAGTCTTCTATTCCACATACTCTCACTTCACATCCCCTTTCCATTTCTTTTTTGCATCACTTTAATATGTCCTGAAGAGGAAATCTCAACCTCAGCAGTCCTTTCTCCT
Organism: Zosterops lateralis; assembly: GCF_965231275.1. Lineage (NCBI taxonomy): Eukaryota > Metazoa > Chordata > Aves > Passeriformes > Zosteropidae > Zosterops > Zosterops lateralis. The sequence continues at coordinate 27,363,549 of NC_139763.1, forward strand.
CAGGAAGCACAGGGCTCTCTTACTGCACAGCTTTTGTACAGCCTCCACCACCAACACACACCCTGATCAGTCTCTCCTCAGGACACTTTCCCTAGTATCCTTCCATAGCTCTCATCACAGAAGAGATAAACACAAAAAATAAAGTCAGATAGATGCATAAACAGTGCAATGGATTTGAATCTTCAGGCATACTCACTCTATCCTCACCAAAAACTTTCTTGTTCTGAATGTTCATGGCATGGGAGCAGGAATATCAAGAAAAAAAAAAAAAAAAAACACCTAGAAGAGATCCCTCTAGGTATTGTTTCACTTACTTACAGCTGTCTAGCCCTCCCCATTTCAAGGTATCCATTTCTGAATGTCTTCTAATGCATGTTTTGGCAGTGGGTATTTTCAGGAGGAGAGAGGGAAGGAGAAGAGAAACAAAAATTTCTGTCCAGATCAAGTGGAATGAAAGCAAATAAGGAAGAGAATCCTTACTTCAAACACAATAAACCCTCTAAAAAAGGGTTCAAAAATAGTTCACATCTGCATATTTTACTAAATTCCAGAAGCATACTTGCAACTTTATTTCATAGCTTCATATATCTACTGATATCGTCACAAATAATATTAATGGAGAGGAAGAGATTTCATAAAACAAATGTTAGTGTAAAAACATCTCTTTAGTTTCAGGCTGTGTTACAAAACCTCATGCTTGTTTCTCAATACTTAGGATTCGCTAAAGCAGTTTTGTTTTTGTGTTGGCACCAGTACTTCAGTGGATGAAGTGAAAGAGTTGCATGATGAATAATAATGAAACCCCTCAAACCAGAATTCTTTGTTTATGGATTTTTTTAAACTGCTTTTGTGATTAAAAGTAAGGACTATTAACATGCCACAGACAACTCCACATCCTCTGACTATTTTAAAAGGTTTAGAAATACTGAATTCATCCTGCTGCATGAACTGAACAACAGAGTTCACATCACCATGTGAGCAGGAAGCAAAATCAGTCTGTACAAAGGGGCACACTTGTTTGTTTCTACTACTAAGCTTTTTCTATTACTTGGCTAATACTTTTTACACTATGCTTTGCAGCATATGTAAAGGGAGTGGGGCAGAAGAGAGAAGGTTTATTCAAAGCAGATATAGCAAGACAAATAAAATCTGAATGCACTTCAGTCTCCTACTAGACACAAAACTGGAAGACAACAGGCAAGTTAGACAGACTCTGTAGAAGCCAGAGTCATCAGATATCACAGTAGCTTTCTGACACAATTTATTAAAAATCACTAATATTATATTTGAAGCACAGACTTGGCAGAGGACATGCAAGAGGAAGTATATGGCACAGGAGGCAACATGCAAATCCAAACATCACTTGTGCCCACTGTTGACAGTGCTGGCTGCAGTCTATCAGACACCCACTGAGCATAAGTGATTTTTTTCTCATGTCACTGTGCAGAGACACTCAGATGAACAGTGCTTTGTTACACGCATAACCAGCCCTACTGCACAGAGGAAAAAAATAAAGCAGTGTGCATTTTCTCAATCCCGTGCTCAGAAGAGACTGTAGACAGACACATGAGCTATAGTTATCAACCTCACTTGACAGTTGCTGGTTTGGCTCAATGAGGCTTACAAGGATTATGATAAATTGAAGCAGCAGCCGTTTGGCCCCTGGTCACCTCCCAAAATATTCTGTAAGACGACACACACAAACAGCAGAAGTCACATTACAGCTGCATTTACTGTTTTTTTTAAATCACTCAAAGCAGCCTACAACACCAACAATTGTTACTCACATGGGTGGCTTTTCATATAGATAAACGCTCTCATTCATAAACCCTGCCTTATGGGTCTCAAGGTTCACTTCATTCTCCATCTTCCATTAAGTCTTGCTTCCCTTACTGGCACTCTTCCCAGCTATATTACTTCCCTGCACAGCCATGCAGTCCTTGGCTTCAATATCCCTGACCAGGCTGAAGTTGTACCCCTATCAATCTTAAGCCTTTCTCTTAGAGGCTTGGGGAGTTCCAGAACTAAAGTTTATTGTCATTAGGAATTCAAGCCACGGTTAGATGCTGTCACATGCAAAAGACAGCAGACCCTGGGAACAGGCAGGAGTGAAACTGCAGAACACACTACAATATCCTCCTCAAGGCCTCCCTGCTTAAGGACTCTGGGCTGGGGAAAGTTGTTATTTCAAGGAGGTGAGCTGGCAACATAAGAATGTAGAAACAGCTAATGGAGCTAACTCAAATACAACAGCTAATTTTGGCAATGCTCCAACTAAGGGAAACAACTTTGTGTTTAAAATTTGAGAAGTGGCCTGCATCCAAGACGTTATCAGAACGCGATGTTTAGCTATGCAGCCATAAACTCCAAACACACAGGGAAAAAGGATTTAAGTAAACCTAGAATTAGAAAATAACATTAAATATGGAGGTAAAATAACTTAAAAAGTTCTGAGAGCTACTGGCTGAATTTGTTACCTGATCTAATTCTAAAACAAAGACAGAGCAACTTCTTATTAAAGAGAACATACCTTTAACTAGGAATTTACAGCACATTTCAATATACAGTCATCAGCACACTGAACACTTGTAGCTCTCATTGTTATGTTCACCAGAGACAAGTGGAAAAAACAAACAAACAAACAAAAAAAACCCGACCACTGGGGGTGAGAAAGTGGGGAAAGTGCCTATGGCTTAATTTGCTGTTTCATTCAGGCTTTGATCACTATGTTTAGCACGTGAAAAATTCCTCAGTGAAATAGTGGTGAACTAAATAATCACCAACCCGAGATGCTTGGCTCACCTCTCTAAAGCACACACTGTCAGACATTTGATTCTTAGCGTACGACAGATTTTGCCTTTATTCATATCCTTGAAACAAATTTAGAGATGTCACATTCCTTCCATTCTTCACCTATGATTTGAGAAGCTGCCTTGATTTCCTGTTGCAGCTGACACTGCCCTTTAAGTGAATGGGCACATTTGATGCAAACTGCATAGGCAAAGTCAGTTTTAACACCAACAATCCAAGAAAGTTCATCCTCAGGAAATATCTGTAGCTGGGAAACACTCCTGGATGGTGGAGCCTGAAGTAGGGAAAGCTACTAATGGGGGAGGATAAGTAGTTTATTGAGCAAAGGAAATTAATAGGCAAAATTCTTGTCAGGCTGTTTACTTGCAGCTCAGAACTAAAGAAAATTTGTAGATCTCTGCATTTAAAAAACCACAGTCTAACATGTTCTTAGGACATAAAATACATGAGTCCCTTCACGTACATATTTGCTAGGTTATATGGAATGGATCCAAATCTATTCAGTGCCTTTGTAGATGACGGTAACATAAATATTGAATGACAAATACAAAACAGAGAAGCATATTAAATCTTGGCTCTAACTGACCTCTCCCTCATATCTTATGACTTGCATGTGACCTTCTTAGAATTTAGTAAAAGCCTGTGCCAAGTTTACAAAAACAGTACTGCTTGAAGAGTTCAAGATTCTCTCCTTGAGAACCTGGATTTCTCGGTCTGACCAATTCATGCATTCACTATTCTTGCCCAAAGATCCCCAGAGAAGTGGGATGATTCTGAACTACTCACATAAACAGTGCTTTCATGTTGCTCCATGGTTTTGTTAGGAAGGCCTGCCCCAGTGGTAACTAACCCTTGTCTTGTTTCAGTCAGACACTACTAAGTTTATCACAGCAGCCCTCGAAATCTTCCAGCACAAGGCAGCAGGGCCCACCCTTCAGTTAAGCAGCAGCCAAGAGGCTGGATGGCAGGAATGATTTAAGTTCCATATTGTAATTTATGAGCCCCACCTGACTGCTGAACAGAGGAGGTAAGATTCACCATGCTGGCTCCTCTCAGTTTTTGAGACACTAATTTAGATAAAGGGCATCAAGCTCATAGAGATTCTCTTCAGAGCACTGGTAAGGGCACTTGACTGGACAACAGGATGTGCTGGTTCAATTCTTTTGAGTTCTGAATGATTCATGCCTTGTTGATTTAAAAGGTTACTGCTCTCAGCTGTCTTCTCATGCCTCTGCCACAGTCTAATAAAAAAAGAAAATATGCTGCAGAAGATTAGGACAAAGCTCAGGGAGGCAACTTCTTACACTGTCCCAGCATAAAACAGGAGAGGATGAGTCAGAGCCTGAAGGTTCTATAACAGATACTCCAAGCAAGCCAGAATTGGACATTCATCCAAGTCCCTCTGGGAAGGAGGGATAACTGTTTCCTTTTTTCCATCTGCCAGTTCTATTTAAGCTTTACACCAGGAGTAGGCCTGCATGGAAAAATATACATTTATGCAATGCCTAGTAGAAGCCTAAAGAAGATCAACTGAGGGAGAAAAAAAAAAAAAAAAAAAAAAAAAAAAAAAAGAGGGGCGGGGGGGCAAGAACTGATTCTCAACTACACCAGACATTGTATCAACTACAAGCCTTTTCATGCAGATGAAGAAAAAAAAAAATCAGAAATGCTGCAAAAGATGGACTTCTCCAGGCTAAATCTGAACAGGAAGACATCATTCCAGAATCAATAGTGCTAGGGCTGCATATGAAAGACCTCGTAATTCAGATTTTCACATAAAGTATTTTGTTTTCTATAGAATACATAAAAATAATTTTTGAGCTTATTGGAAGATGAGGGAGTTACCAGCATTAGCAAAAATACAGGCAATCCTTAAAACTTTACAGCAAGCCAGTCCTGTGCCAGACATGAAGTGATAGGAAGTATAAAACAGGTATAAACAACAAATCAGAGCCAGTGCTCTCCCCTTCAAACTGTAGGGGAGAACTGTGTCAAGCTGTGTCACACTCCAATGCCAGCCACACAGAGTTTCAGGCAGGACCCAATTAATTCAGTCAAGCATTGGCCCAGCTTCACATCCCTGTTCCCAAACATTGTGCATCACTGCATCAATACCTCCAAAAAAGGACCAACAAAAGTCACAATTAATTCTCTGCTGCTCAGAAATTACATGGCCCATAGGGCACATAAGCTTCACCTGCCCAGTAACTCACTCAATGGGTCAAATCAATCTGCACACGAGCATTAAAGAATGGAACAGCATAACCAGCTCCTCAGCTCATCCCAGAATCCTACAAGAAACAACAGGCAACTGCAGTATGGTCTGGTATCATTTGAAAAACATCTTCTGGAAGTCTATGTACACATATGTTTTAAAAGATGTAAACACAGTCATGAAAGATAAAACAGCTGTTTAAGTGTGCTTCATGAAGTAAAAGCAACTCCTACCCACAGATTGGGAAGATATCCCAAGATTACCACTCGTATTTGGGATTTTTGTCTGCTTTTCTATAATGTCCCGGGAAACACCTATATGGCTAAATGCAAAATTGAGTTGATATCAATGTCTTTAAGAGGATATTCAGAGACTGTAAAGCAGCAAGTTTTCCAAAAATAGTATTTGAAAGCAGAAGCTCACATAGGAGAAGGCAGGCTCCGACTGAAGACAGGAATTCACTAGAAGAAGAAAGAATGATGAAGGAGACCATCTTTAGTGAAGCCTTAGATCATAGAAAAGAGGTCCATAGTGGGATTTTGAGAGGTCATCTTGTCCCACTACTGTTTCAAAGCTGGAAGATCCCTATTATTTAGTTGAGACTGATCACATAGATCCCTTTCAAAGCCATCATCAATAAACACAAAAACCAATAAAATCTACTCTAGTGCTTCAGAACCTTCAACAGATATTTTTCTTCACAGTTAACCTTAACTTCAACTTCCTTCCCCACTGCAATTTGAGTTCATTATTACGTGCAATATCCATACTGGACAGACAGACTAGTTCCCGCCCTCTCAAACTTTTGTTTTGGTGGGGGGGTCTGTTTGGGATTTTTTGGTTCTGTTTAATTTTTTTATTTATATATTTATGTCTATTTCATCCCTCTTCTCTAGGCTAAACAATTCCAGAATTTTAATCTTTCCTCACAGTTACACTTTCCAAACCTCTGATCATTGCTCAGTTCTCCCCTGAATTCACCTCAATTAACAAAATGAACTTAGTCCCATCAGGAAACTAGAAACCTTCCAGTTTTGCAGAGCCCCAGTGTACCTCTCCATCTTTATAAGAAAGTCTAAAGAAAGATGGAACTTTTCCCACTGAAGGAATTATACTTGTTGCTTGTTTTTATTACCAAGAGTTTGTTTTTTCAATAGAAAAATGCTTGGATTAATTCAAGGAAATGACATCAACTATTCTCACACATCCTCACTTCTCATCTTCCATTTCCCCGTGAAGCACTAATGATCATCCAGGAAAAAAAAAATAAATCCCAAAAAGAACAACAACAACAAAACAATGTATATGACTTACAAAATCACTTTTAAAGAAACAATTGACTATTAAGTTTAGGGACACTACATGTCAGCTACAGGGGTGAGGAAGAAGGCATATGGAGCCATTTTTGGGTTTTTGTTTGTATACTACAAAATAAAAGACCATTACCATCATCACTCAAAAACACCAAGGCTTAAAGATGACAAAAATTTATGTGAAAGAACAATTAAGGAGACTTACAGGAATAAATCCCACTCACATTCCTGAGTGTGCCAGGTACTTCTGAGTGGTTGGGAGTGAGGTCTAGAGATACTTCCTTAAGTACATTATTTGCAATAACAAGACAAATAGCAAATTCCTAACGTATTACTCAAATTGGGAAAAGGGTGAGAGTTATCTCTTAAGATAAAAGTTATAAACTTGATTGTTCCTTGCTGCTTCTTTCCTCTACACTAAAAAAAGCCTTGCTTACCAGAATATATGTATATGCCCAGCCTAGCTCCCTTTATTTTCCTGATGTCTAAGGATTTTCAGAAGAAAGCATTTTAACTTTTGGTACATGCTTCTCATTCTGTTTCATTCTACATTTGACCTCTGCAGTCCCACAGGAAGTGTCCAGGATAGTCAGACAGGCATCTTATGTTCAAACCTCTCCTTTCAGTTATAGCCTCATGACAGGAAAAAAAAAAATAAAATTCTTAACTGCCTAGGGCAGCCAGACCAATGCAAAATTCTAAGCCTAGAAATATGCAAAATGAAGTTTTGTGCACCTTTTCTAAATTGAGATTTTAAAAGCTTAGGGAAGTACAAAACAAATATTGCAGAAAGAAAGGAGCACTGGTGGTACATTGTTAGGAAAACATTAATATGGGTTGCCTTGGTGAAGGCATTTTCCCATAAATACAGATAGGTATCATGACATTACTGTTTTTATGACTAGTGTTTTTAAAACTGGAAGAAGAATCCTATTCATCCTCTTCTCCCCTCAAGAAAGTATCTTTGGAATATTAAACAAACCTAGTAAGCAGAGAATGAGAAGAGTTAACAGAAGATTTATATATGGGTGTGTTACCATAATGACTTCTCCACTATTTTGGTCCTGAAAACCTCCTCCTGGTCCAGGTTTACAGTACAGTAGCAATCCCTCATCTTGTTTGGCCCTGGATATGTAGGAAGATTTTTGGCTTCACCTAAAGACAAGAAAGAAAAAAAAAAACAAAACAGAAAGATCACATATTAAAACATTGTCCATAAATTAGTCATCTGCCAAATAATGCAGAGTCAGTATTATATTTTCCTTCTCAAATATGAAGTGTCTATTAAATTTTGCAGCAGCCTCCTGTTTTCAGTACAGCAGGTCCTGACAGTAAACAGGTTTAGAGCTCAGCTAAGAACTCAATTCTCTATGGCATCCAATTTATTCACATGTATTTGGATGCAGACTATCTCCTTCCATAAAATGTTTAGGTTTTGATCAATGTTCCCTTAAGATACGAACCACACCACACAACATAGCAATCACACTTCTCAATACAGCCCACTAATTTTATCCTAAAGCCATTACCAGAACATAGCAAATGAACTGTGCAGATCACAGCTCCATCGCTCACCACGGATGTGAAGATGGGAAACAGTCACTTTAGATACAGCCAACAGCCTTAGATCACAAGTTGGACTTCAAAGCACTTTGACAGGATAATCAGCACTTGTGAAGGTGCCTAACGTCCTTGCACAAAGGTACCACGCAACTCATGAATATTCTTCACAATAAACATTTGTTTCAAAACTACAGCAGGAAGTAAGTATGTATCATTAACAACAACAATAAAATGGACAGGACTGAGGAACCCAGGGTAACCAAGAGAGCACCAAACTCAAGCGTACGAAACAAGAACAAAACCACGGTTTTCCCCTCTACATATACATTAACAACCAAAGCAGAGCACTAAATTTCCTTGGCTGACTGATAAAAATCAAAACTCTCCAACAGGAAACTGGACAATGCCCCTCATCATTTTGCTAAAGTACATATCACTTATGTGGACAAGTGATTTAATTCTAAAGACAAAACTCAGACCTAAATGTAAGCCTGAAATTCTCATGTCTTATTTACTGTCACTCTTCCAATTGCCAGAGATTATTAGCACATAGCATGGGTACTAGATCATTCTCTCCTGGTAAAAATATAAGGAATAAAACTAAAATTTCACAGACCAAGGGAACACAGGCCTGTTTGCCAGCACAGAAGGAAACTCTAAATGATGGTAACAAATATAACTTTCTATCTAAACTCTGAAGCTCAGCTTAAGTACACTTTCCTAGACACATTGTTTCTCAGTCTCCAGCGCCCAAAAAGCTTTATAGTATTAACACAATCACCATGCTTTTTTCAACCCTGTCTTCAGTAAAGACACACTTTTTCCTTTTGGCAGATTTGTTCCACAGCAATGTGATGCATGTGCCTGTAAATGCTGAAGATGCACAGCAAGGAAATGCTGAGCCAACCTGCACCCTCAGCTCAGGAAAAGCATAAAATGACACAGAACTCCATGTCTTCCTGCCTATGATCTCTTTCTGGCACGCTGTTCACACACTTTTGCTAACTGACTCATGGCACACCCTTGGAAACATCACACAAGCACATTTCTCACAAATGGCTTGTATATGGGTGACTGTATGTGCATGTTTTCTAAAGCTAACCATAGGGGATATATAGGGGCACTAGAAAGGGACTTGAAACTGTTGCTTCAGACAGTAATGCCTCACTTCAGAGTTCTTCTAAATAAGTTTGTTCTCTCAGCTCAGCTGATACAACTTGATAGCATTCTTCCCACTTCCTTCAGAGTTGTGAGACACTACATTAAAAAAAGCTGTCTCCACTGTAATCTGAAGGTGTGACTGGAACATCTGTTGGCACCCTCAGTGTGGTGTTAAACTAAGCTGAATGTTAGCAATAGTTTAACTGCAGCAGCTCCAGACAAAAATACACTGAGGATTATTGATGGCTTGCTCAGTCTGCACTGAAGTCTAGCCTGCCATACTAAACCTCCAAGTTTTATTCTTGTTAGTCTGAGTCCAAGCAAATTACAAATCAAATGCACTACTCTCATACAGATTGAGGCCTCCAAGTCTGTCTTCCCTCCCCAAGCAATCAAATTCCTATTAATTTTTCTCCATAAAATCACATGAGACCAGCCTCTTTCCTGGATAACTGGGTACAGTTCCCCAAAGAGACAGTGTCAACAGGAAGCGTTTCAATAGCAGACTGATAAGGAAGTCTTCCTCCAGGGCTGGCACACTGTTCTCACGGCTCTTCCAAGAGAGACACAAAACTTTTCAAGCTCAAAATCAAACCAAAACAGTAACATAACTTCCCTTTTTCTTTACTCTTCCACTTCCTACTTCAAGATTAATGTATCACATGAAACCAAATCTCTATTTCTCATCTTGATTTACATTTTTTAAATGTGCATAACATTCACTTAAGCACTTAAAGGTAATAGTTGTCAAGTACTCTGTAAGAACCACACTCTGAAAACTCAGTTCCCTTCTTTCTTAAAAGACTTACAATGGGAAAGCCCACAATATTGAAACCTAAATGCAGTGTGAAAGAAGACACCATTTAGACACTAGAAAATGGCTGCCTGCACAGTCTGTACAGCAAATTAAAGGTCACCACCATCACAATGTTAGAAAGTGCACAGAGAGAAGATAGAGGGAGAAGACATTTTACAGTAATTTCTTTATTCAAAATGAAAAAGACCCTGAAAAACCACTGAGACTAGAACAAGGGATTAATTGAACAACTCAATATATTAATCATGTTACTGACTTGAGTAGCTTACAAAAAAAAATACGGTTTCCTCCCAACACTGGCAGCAGCCAATGGCTGTTTAGATTCCTCCAGCACTGAGCAGTTGAGAAAGAAAAATTTATCAAGCTTTCAAGCATAGCTTAAGACGCAGCTCTCTAGCCAGACATTTTAAGTCAACAAACACGCTCTGTTAGAGCTTCAGTTGCTCTTTAGATTCCTCCAAGACAAAAAGGTTCCCTCTGTGGCACTGTTTTGCCCTCCACAATGAAGCTGAACAATTTGATCAGTATTTTTTTGGATTTGCTACCAGCAAAATGGAAAAAAAAGAAAGTCCTGAATACATGACAGTCATGCACCATTTCCATTTTCTCAAAAAAACAGAGCTAATGAGATCATTTATTTTGGGCAAGAATTTAATCATTTAACCTATCTGTGTGGAAGAGCCATCTTTACCAACTGCATTTTCAAAAGCCAATTCCCTTTTTTTTTCCTCCCCTCTTCATATGTGTGAAGTACCTGTACACTAGAGAACTTGGAGAGGGTTTGCAGAGGAAAGGTCAATACACTCAACTTTAAAACCTTTAGTTTTCCACTTCCACTAAGAAGAAATGGAATGTTTCTTAAGATGTCTAAGACCCTGACAATTTAGACTACATAAGCACTTTGTTTTGGAGCATAAGGCTTCCATTTGGAGCCACAGCAGCAGAATAATCTGTTCAAGTTTGCAATAGCTTTTCCCTCTACTCCTGCACTTCTAATTTACATGGGTCCTAATTTAACTGTGGGCCAAACTCAATTTAGCACTAAGTACTTAAACCTTGCAAAGCTGATTTAATCTATGGAAAACTTAACATTAGGTATTTTGGACAAGTCTTAAAAAATAGACTATACAATTCTGAATATGTCACTGGCTTGCTATCTTCTCCCCATTCTCCTCATAGAATTGCTACAGGGTCACTGCAGCTCAAAAATAGACTGCCAGGGCAGCACAGATAGCTTAGCTTGAGCCAGGCACAGGGAATGCAACAAGCTGGAAAAAGATGAAGAAAAAACTCAAACTTGTATTCATCTTCCTTGTTCTTTCCTATGTTGCATATTCCTGGCCTGCTTAAAACACCGGCAATAAAAGGGAAGCAAGTAAAAAGGGCTCTCCTACACATATGGCAAGGAACAGCACTGGGAGCATAACTGGTAGGAACTAAAGAAACTTGAAAATACTTCTAGGAATAAACAAATATACATACATTTCCTTAAGGTTTTGCCAGTTCAATTTTTTTTTTAAGCATCTAGTATTTTTTAATTGAATTTAGATACTTGCCATTGTGTCATCTTTGCTTCTGATACGTTTTCCCAGATGCAACTTTCAGAAAAGCAAAGACTACATGACAGCCATGTATTATATCTACCTTTTGAAACCAATTTCCTGCTCTTGTACTGCCAAATACTGGGTCACCAGCACACATCTGCCAATCTGAATGCATTAAGGCAGACTTTGTAATGCATTAACAAATTTAGCTTGCTGTTTGCTAACAGCAACAGATTTGACCACAATGGTATGAGAGAACCATTTCTCAAATTGTATCAGAAAACAAAGCAAACAGAAACCTACCTCCAAAAAATAAATCCAATAAAAGCAGCTGAGCTTTCAAGGCCAGAGCATTTGACTTCAGGGAGAATGCCAAAAGACTTAAGTACAGAAACAAAATACCTAAAACCTGAAAAGGGCATCGTATCCGAACCCACAACAATCCACTTTTTTTCTGCTATATTCAGGAAAACATTCTCCAAAGAAGCTTGCAGGGAAGCATTTCAAGAACAAAAACAGCAGCAATGTATGTCAAGAATGAAAAGCTTCTCCTGTTCTCCTTTAAGCTCTCTATCTCAACAGAGATACTAGAAATCTTGAAAAAATATCTCAAGCACTCCTTTCAAGTTTTCCTTCTTCTGAAAAAGCATCATTGCTTGAACATCCACAGATCAAACAAAAACAGAAAAAGAAAAATGTTTGTACATCCAGACCTCTGATCACCACAATTTATGCTTAAAAAGCTCTTCATGCACAAAATTCAGCATATACGTAAAATATCAAGATGACAGCAAGTTTCTAATTAATATTTAATTTTACCTGAAACATAATATAATACCACTCAACACTGATTAGAACACACAGAAATAGCTAGACTTTCATGCCTTTGCCTATCAAATTTAAACTGAACAGAAACAGTTGCATTTATGTTGAATGCTGACAAAGCAGTTCATTTTCTTGCAAATAGAAAATCATCTTTTTTGCAGATGAGATGAGGAGTAGGGGAGGGATATGACTGCAATACCTCAGGAAGAATGTACTGATAAAATAAACCCTTTTAGTATTGAAACGGTCACAGCTGAAAAACTTCCACTCGCATTAGAAACCAATTTGTTACTGAACAGTTAATGTGATAATTATATGACATTAATTTAATGTTTGAAAGCAGAATAGATGGTTACATTTGTATACAATTCCTACATGTAGATATACTGTGTGTATCTCTCAGAAAAGGGAGTTTGAATTATTTTTTTCCTGCCCAAATAGAAAATAGCAACAAAATAAAATAAAACATTTTAAATGTGAAGTTCCAAGAACTAGTGTACTCAGCATGCACCTATGGAGCTATGTAAGTAGCTTAGTGCTCTTTTGTACATCTGTAGTAAAATAAAAACAATAAATACTTTCTAAGCAATACATGCCAAGTGTCAAAAATGTTCTTTTCCCTCCACTTCTGTGCATAATTCTCACAGCCTGAAAATAAGAAAAATATGTGAAAATCAAATATTTAATAAAGGAAATTGATATATTAAAAGAAGTTTTTCTTTTAAAACAAATGAGGCTAGGAACGCTACTCGTCCAACAATCTCTTTTTGCCTTGACCACTGGCATTTATGTAAACACACATACACACAACTTTCCTCTCATGGAGAGACAGATTGCATTAGATTTCTAAACCAGGTCAAAAATAGCCATCTGTGAAGAGATTTTGATGATCTGGAAAATGAGAATTTTAGATGACCTGTTCTTAATCTAAAAGCCCTCGCATGCCAGCCGCTTTCCACGTGAAATGTCATCACATTATCAGGGAAGGCACTTCCTCAACAAAACAACACTGAAGACCCAGACATTAGCAACAACTCCTGAGCAGCTCCATACCACAGCCTCAAAACCTCAGCATTGCTTCAGCAAGCAGCCATCAAGGAAAGCACGCTATGTTAATCACAACTTTTTAGGCAAGAGTATCCTGTGGAAACCCTCTTGGCTTCAGGGAAAGAGCATCAACCCCAAATCTTATGGCATGAAACTGAAGACCAGCACCAGCTGATACCTCTACTCACAGCCTGGTGACAGGAACATTTGGCATCTGTTAAAATCCCATCTGCAGAATCCACTTCATCAATACATCCCTTGCCATGCTACTGTACTACCTCCTTTCTCCCTCACATGATTAAACTTACTCTATACGAGTTAGGAACCTTCATACAGATCCTTCTCAGATCTGGAGTCTGTTCCGGCACAGCAAACAGGCCTGTCACTGTAACAATCGCTGAGCCTAACCAGCCACAGCCTGCATGGTGAGCAGATTCAGACTCATCACTCAGAATGGCAAGTAGCCAAATTCCCTTTTTCCTATACACGTGTGATCAGACATTCCAGTTCTCCTTTTGCAGCCCCGAAAGTCCAATAAACTGTCCACATATCTTGCTTTATTTTTCTGGGTGTAACAGAAGCAGCTGAGGATATTTTCACTGGAGAGCAATGAGAAGCTGCAGGCTGACAGTCTTACTTCTCTTGTAAGAAGAATGAACAGAAAGAAGGCTTAAAAGATCTTGTCATGATCTTAAGTACTTAAGTGCTTACAGCACAAGGGCTGTTAATCAAACCCAAGGGCTGAGAGGAAAGATGCCTATAAAGCAAGTTTCATGAGAGCTTATTGCAAAATTAAGATTTAGCTTGTACAAGAGAAGAAGCATAATTCTCCTCAACTCTTTAATAACTGGTTGTGTGCTACTTGCCAATATTGTGGTCAACAGCAGGCATCAGGTTTCTCTACAGATCCCCTTAGAATAGTAATTTAATCCCACAAAATAAAAAATACACAGTCCAGCTGCTTTTTAACAAAACTGAAGCTATTCTTAGTAAAAGGACAGCTTGAAGGTATTCTACTATTTTAAAGTAGAATACTGCCAGGAAAAGGTGTTATCAAGGAGTTTACATTTGAATTCAATTTTCCTGTGGCATTCTGGGGTTAGCATTATAAGTTGCTTTGATGTGATTTTTTTTTTCATACTTCTGCAGAAGAACTGATGAATTAGCTAGACTCTGTATTGACAAAGTTAGACTCAGTTCCATGTTTTTTCAATCCAGCTTGTGTTTTGATGATGGTACTTTGCATCAAGATGTCTCATGCAACTTCCCAGCTGCATTTGATAAAGACTTGTGCGGTTTTTTTCTTACAGTTTCAGTACTGTAGGGACTGGCTACAGGTTGTTCCGAAACCTCTGAATTGTGGCCTTTGTTTAGACTGTGGCTTGTGCAGCTCTCGGTAGGTTTTTTTGTTTTGTTCCAAGGTGGGGCATTTGTGAGGGGGAGTTGTTTGGTTTGGTGACACTTGTTTTTTAAAAAAGAAAATCAGCTTCCTAAAGTTAGTAAAAGACCTTCTCTCAGCAAAGTTTAAGTCACTGAACATCTGTTGTGCGAGGCCATGAGGGAGAGATTTGGGCTGCAAGAGGGGCAGAGCTGAGAGGAAGTAAATTTAGACAGGCTATTCCATCATGGAGCTGCACTGTGCAAACAGTGAGCAATTTCAGCTATTTTTAGAAAAACAGTATGACACCGGAAATACAAGCAAATTATGTACAACATCAAACAACAAAATCCAACAACAATTCAAGTGTTCCCTTTTGAGAGCCTCTGTACTTCATAATAATTTAAGACTGTTGCTCTGTAGTAAGGAACCTAGTCATTGCTAAGGAATGAAAGTACTGTTCTCAAAAACATCAGCATACACAAAAAAAGTCTGTGGAAACAAGTATTTTTTCTTTCATTTATATTATTTACAGACAAACCCAAAAGTTGCATTACAAAAAAATAAGAAAAAAGAATTTTTATCTATGTACATACCATTCTTTTTAATTGTAGATCAAAAAGCAACAGCTGTGTGGAAAAATCAGCAAAATACAAGCAATGAAAAAGGAGTGATCCCCTCTCTCTTCCAGGACACTAATCAATTCTATAACAACAAGCGACAGCAAAAATTTTTAGAGTAGAGTAGCATAAAAAGTACAAATTTGCCAAAGGCTGTGTTTTGCTTAGTTTAGAAACTACTAACCAAAAGCAAGAATTGCTGAAAAGTCAAAAGTTTACTGGTACTATTAAGAAACTGTAACTGTTTCCTCTAATGATTCTGCTGTCTACAATGGCTCTTGCTTTAGAATTACATCTTCACCAAGCAGAATCTCACAGGATCAAGTTTAGATCAAGTTCAGTTTGGTCCTCTAGCTCTAAAATGTCCAAACCAAAATAAAACCTAGCTATTGAGAAATTGGGTGGTTTTGAGCACAGAAGTTCAAGGCAATCTTGAAAACCATCTAAGATTCAGGAATTAATTGAGAAAAGAGTGTCTTCCTCCACATTCAAAACACTCTTCCTAATAAAAAATTAATCATCATAAGGGAGAGAACAAAGTTTTTATATCTCCTCAACGTGCTTTGCTTTAGTCTTTCTTCAAGAACAGTGAAAATAGGTACTTTCCTACAATGAGATCAATTTTTTTTTTCCCATTTAAATATTCCTTATGTGTTTCTTCACATATGACAAGCATCCTCTGCACTAAGGAATAAGATAAAAGGAAACCCTTTAAGAGAAGTGTGATCATAACCTGCTCTCAGTCTACATGATTATCAATGGGTTTTGAATGAAAAAGGGAAATCATACTTTTCTAGCTGTAGTCTAAGGTGGCTGACAAATGCTATGTTACAAACAGCTCTCAGATTAGGGCATTATCAAACTCATCCACTGTATTTGTTTTACTTTAGTTACCAGGCCTTTATTTAAATAAGACTTTTTCTGGTAGAGTGGAACAAAAATAAATTCCACTTGGACATTACCAAGGTTGGTGCTTTACATGATTATAGGTGACTTTAAAACTTTATTTCACTGTTGAACGGCCTGTATTGCACAGATGGATGACAAAAATACACAAGAATTTATATAAATTATGCTAATTTCTTTTTGCTAGCTTGCAGTTCCATTAATGAAGCAAGACCAATGGCATCTCCCCCTCCAACATTTTAAGGTGCCTAAAGGCGTTTGAGCTTGACTATCAAAGCAATCACTTGCCAGCTTGCAGTGCTGTGCAGCTAAACTCTTAAGCCTGCAGATGCAAGGATACACTGCAACTGATCTGCAAACCCACTGATTTCCTCATGGAAAGTAAGAGGACAACATGCCTCTACTCTGAAGCCAGACTGGCTTAATTACAGCCACCCATCACACAGTTTGGCCCAAAAATTTCTAGAAGTGGCTACTTCCAGAACATCCACACACTGACAGAACTGGATCATCATCACCATCCAAGATACTAAACATTCCATTTATCATGCCAGCAGGCTTACTAAACAAATATCTGTCTTTTAAGAAATCTTATCAGCACAGGATTCCTGGCTCCTTGTTGAAATAAAATTTTCACTTCGAAAATACAGGTGAAGACAAACTGACTTAAGTATAGGGAGGAAATGACACTTGTAGCTACCACTGCCTTTAGCCTTGGAAAGTTTTCAAATTGCAGGCTAAGAGTGTATGAGATTATTTTTAAAATTAGCTGCAAAGATCTGCCCACAAATCTAGAGCAGTATAAAGGACCTGATTGACTAGCACTGAGCAAAATGAACTGTAAAAAAACAAACAAGAATTCCCCCATCCAATTTCCCAGTGTCCCAAGTGGTGGCTGGGGGAAGAATCTTTCAAGGAAATGAAGTTCACATGCACAAATACCTAAGCATTTACTTGTTCTTGCTTCATCTGCAGTCACAGGATCAAGTCTTCATCTCACAGTACATAAGATCCAACATCATACTCATCTCTGCACAAAGTAACTGCCAAAATGCATGGTTATGATGTTTTCCAGGGGAAGCCAGTGCAGCAGGATTAAAGAAACTTCAAAGCAACACAGGTCTGTTCTATACCAGTGGATATTCACATAGAAATAAGAGCAAGACTCAAAATTAAATTTTGGTTGCAGTTAATCACCTAGAGGCTGAGTATTCTGCAAATCTGGCAACGTTTTTTGGAAGCTGGGTATTCCCTATAAGCTGCTCATCCACACCCACAAAATTAATCCAAAGTTGAATTTTAGCATATCTCTTTAGTCACCACAGGCACGTCTTACACAGAATGACAGGAAAACTAACAACGTGAACTAGTATTTGTAACAATTATGAGTGTCTGATATCTGTGAGAATCAGCTGAAAATTGGAGACAGAGCAAGACCACCACAAAAACCTTCACAAAAAAAAAAAAAAAAAAAACCTCCAAAACACCACTATTTGGATTTCTATAGATAATCTTATTTTCTCCTACACTGGTCTGCACCTTCACCTACTTCTGGACCATTTTCCTGTCAAAACATTATTAACAACTTACAACATGAAAAATGAAGCTGTTCATAAGAACCAGAATCAAAAGTCTAATGTAGAACATTATTCATCTTTCCTTCTATTCAGGTTTTCATCTATAAACTATTACAAAGTTTATAACCATTTATTTCAGCAACTCCCAATCCTTTACTGTGTCATAACCCTAATCTGCTCTCAAGGCACAAACCAGACATTGGTCCTGAGGATATTCATAAGATGCAATACTTTGCACAATTTAGGTGCCTGCATTAACATTTACTGTTGACAGACTCCTGTGTAAGAGGATTTGGGCCATGAACATAACTTGTTTTCTGAATCATAATTTGTTGTCCATTTTTTAGATAAGGAGCTTAGCTATCTAACAGCAACATCTGGGTTATGCACTTACAACCACACTGTATATATTTTCCCCTCTCTCTTCCTACTTCTGGTCTGGCCACCACACATTTTCTGCATTAGTTTGTCTTTCAAACTGCTACTTCCCACAATGAAACACTATCCTTAAAATCTTCTAGTACCAAGATAAAGAACTTCAAGAGCTTTCACAACAGCATATCGCATAGTAGGGACTGGGAACTGCTGCTGTCCTAAAGTTGTATGAAACCTCCATTAAGTCTCGGCTCCATCAAACCCTTCTAGGTACAGATAACCCAGCAAGAAGAGTTTCTGCCCTAAATACTAAAGTCTGATTCAGGTACCATGATAGTAAGCCATCTATGTTAACGATATTTGTTATTACCACTGCTTTTATAAATCACAAAGTTCAAGCTACTACTACATTTGCAATGTAGATTTTGTTCTTAACAGTATAATGAAAGAAGCCAAGTTTAAGCAAGATGTGTTTCAGCACATTGAATTACTTAAAATTCACCTTATAGACAATTCTTTGCCAGTTACTATGAGCCCTGAATTTAGTACACTAATTTCAGTGGGACTCCAATAATATGTCAGTTACTATGACTGTAATATATTTTTCAATATAACGATGCTGCTGAGCCCAAACAGTGAGCAGTGGGGGAGCATGTAACAGGCAAGCAAGGCAACAACCTGTGGTGCAATTTATTTTTTAAACAAGATTTCAAACAGAGACTAATCTGATTGCCCAGAGAAGGGGAACATCACATGAATCCTGGCCTGAGGAACAAACCTAATGAAGAAAGCATGACTCATTGTGCAGGTAATGTGATGAGAACCAAATGCTTGATCATCCAACTTCAGTAACTATGGGAAAACACATTTACTTCTTCACTCCTCAGCACAGAGTATAGATAACACAGGTACAACACTGCAGAAAAAGAAGCAAGCAGCTGAATATAGTCATTTATTTACAAGCAATGATCAAAACTACAGACTTGAGAAGTTTGTAAGTAGCTGTGTGCTCCAAAAACGCATCACTTGATATAAGCAGCTGACATTCTGAAGAAACATCTAAGCCAAAATTACAGTATTCCCCTGCAATTTCTAAAAACATTCATATGATTAAAATTTGCATTTACAAATGCCTAACTTTTCATGAACTATCGGCAATCCTGTTGGGGTTTTATGCAAAGTATAAAGTGAGTATTAAAAATGGAAAGTGACCTTTCCTTTTCTAAATTATGCAGTGTTAATATAATGAAACTCAATTGATGTTGGTTTTCTTTCAGTCTTCTGGTTTCAGTTTACAAGTTAGTCATATCAGCTGCAGAAAATGGGGTAAAGTCACATTGACTGTGAAGTGCTCATGAAGCGTTAAATATTTTGCATACCTACTACTAGTGAAAAAGCAGAAATAACTTGTCTATTCAGAAGTGAAGGAATTCAAAAACATGAACAAGAGGAATAACGGACAACTGCTCCAAAATACATTCACAGTTTTATTGTTATATGCATCTTCAGTTTTCTGGTTCTAATACAGCACAAACTTACTCTGACTTTGCCTCAGAGGTCCAGCAGTAACAAGAGCTATACCAACGAAGAAGACATTCTCTTTCTTAAAATGCTTAATCCTACACAAATATTCATACACAATAAGGGAAGATGAAGTTTTAAAAAGGGAAGGGCAGGTAAAGGACATTTGACAGGATGGAGGTATAAATGCACAGCATTCCTAAACATAATGCAATACAAAATATATACTGAAATGCAGCATTAATCTTAATTTAGAAGTCATATTCTGAAAACTTTGCCAAATCAAACCAAGAGCCAACTTCACAGTCTTTGAGCCAACACAACTAGTTGGTGACAGTGGCTTGCTTTCATGACACACAGGTGGAGAAACCATTGCAACCAAGCTTATTCCTCAGCCCAACAACCAAAAAGAACAACACACATTTAAGTAAATTTAAACTCTCAGTTTTGAATCACAGTTATGTGGTGCAACTACTAGTCATCAAAACCCCAAAATACACAAAACCCTGGTTAACTCTGTCATCAGCACTTTACAGAACATATCAAGCAGGCAAAAAGTGATAATATACCCACACACATCAACTTACAATTCATCTTCTTCAGAGCCCAACAGAATTGAGAAAAATCATGTTTTTCTTGCTGATACAGCATGTACTAGTTTTATCTCAAATTCGAAAAATAGAAACCAATAAATCCTTTCTTATTTATTGAGGGTCACATGAAGCTATGCTATCACATGCAGCCAGTGTCAATAGGTATCTAAAGCCCAACCTACACATGTGCAATATCAAGCTGTCTTGAAATAATCTCCTCAAACCCCTGTGCAAATTCATGGCTTGCAAAAGAACAGGAGACTGGAGTTAGGGAATGCTTCTGATAATCATGTGTAAAGTGAAGCTGATTTCTGGATTATATCACACACTTTCACAGACTGTAAGGAAGTTCTTCACAGACATTTACAATAACCAGCTGCAAAAGCTAAAGCATGTAAATAGACATGCCCATCCAAAGACTATTTGTTGGATAAAAATATTCCCCTTTTTTACCTTTTAGGGTAGAACACAAGTTACACAGAGTAGATGGACACAAATCCATGTGCACGCTGTAGTCATAACTTTTAATGCTGTGGGATGGGGATGAATACATCAGAGATTTGGCTACCAAAACAAATTAATCCTCTTTGCAGAGATCACCCAAGAATGGAAAGTCATTTATTCAGCCTCAGTTAACCCCTTTCTCATTTCATGTGGTTTCAAAAGTGGTCCATTTATTTTTCCAAAGCAATACCACGCAGCAGAGCTGTTCTGGACAGGAAGTTTCCATCCCCATGCAAGAAACTGGCTCTTCTGGTTGAAGACGTGGATTCCATCTCAGTTCTGCTGCAGACTCCATCTGTGATTGTGCATAGTAAGTCACATAGCAAACTTTCATGGTTGAATTCCATTCCTCTCCAGTACTGCATAATCAAAATGCAACTTCAGATGAGACTACATGGGAGGAACGCATTACAGTATTCGCTAATGCAGCTCCATGAGAGATTGCAGAAGCTGCATCTGAGGGCCAGCAGAGCCATCTCACCCTGACCCGCATGTCTTACACCAAAGGGCTCTCCTGTGCAACATGTCAAGATCAACACCTTGGAGTGGGAAGCCTCTTGCCTGCTGTCATAACAGCACAAGGGGGGAAATCAAACACAAAGCAGAATTTACCAGTGCAGAGCAGGAGTAGACAAAGCACCCGGTCCATTAAACAAACAGGTAAGACAAACAGTTCCCATTAAGCATGACAGGAAATATCTTACTGTTACCAGTATATACTTCCAGCAGTGCTATCACATCCATACAGAGAAAAAAAAAATAAATAAATAAGGTTCCCAAGGGCTTTATTGTGGAAAGAACACCAATTTAAGCATGAAAAAGGTACTATAACTGTTCCAAAGAAACCTGGAAGAAAAACACCTTGTGACAGAAATTACTTGGATAGGAAAGACATTCTTCATGGGAAGCTGCCTGAGGTATTCCATACCAAAACAGAAAGGCAGAAGAATCCCAAGTGGAGAGAGGGTACATACATACAACAGAACCACAGAGTATCACAGACATAAGCCGAACAACTAAGTTCCCACTAAGGCAAAGTTCACCTCTACATACTCCAGCACTGTTAGATCTCAAATAACCATGGCAAAAAACACAGCATAACCATGTTGCTACCAGCTATGGAGTTAAGGGATCCAAAGAAAGACACTTTCTTCTCATCTTCCCAAGATGAGCCATTTGTGAATAGGAATGGTAATTATTTCAAAAGACATGCAGTCAGAATAGATCTTTCCTATTCTGAAGATTTTTGACTCGTGAGGGTTTCTGCAAAAGAAACTACTTGTTTCTTATTTCCAGCTCTAACTTGTTCTGAAATTATTAAACTTGCATTATAAATTCCTAAGTGAGGGAGCAGGTATACCTGCAAGCAGGAAAACAAATGCAAGTTTGCTATTCAACCAAATAAACTGCCTATAAAGCTAAGCAAAAATATCAGTCTTTAAAGAAACATCTGTATAGGTAACAATATTCTGGGTCACAGCTATTTGCTTATTTCTTGGGAGTTCTTATAGTTCTCAATCAAAGTTTCTCTCCTCTGAAAGGCAGATAGATTTCTGTACTAATATGTTCTTAGCCTACATAAGATATTCCTCCAGAGAAACAGCAAACACTATTTAATATCCTACCTTTGATAAGAAAGCTCAAAAGCAAGTATAACTGATTTTCAACTGAATTGCAAGTCAGTGTCATTTCCTGTACTCCAACACACTCATTCTGTGTCAGAAGACAAGAGTTATAAAGGGAGGTTTTAAGCAGGGAGCAGCAATGTTCTCATCTGTTTCAGTAACACTGCAGCTTCACAGCCACTTGAAGCCATCACAGGCCAGCTGACTGCTCACTGTCCATCTTCCCCCACGTGGTGCAAAAAACACGTTCACGTGCTACATAAATCCACTAAGCAGAACAGACCACATCAGCTCACAACAGATCTTGCACAGCCACTAGCTCTGACACTATAGAGGTTCCTGATGGATCTACACCACAGCCTTTTGCAAGAAATGGGGCAACAATGAGAGTGAACAGGACAGGGCTTGTGCAACTGCATGGCACTGGACATACTTCACACAGGTTTATGGGATGTAAGCTCCTGGAAGATCTGAGGCTGCAGTCTCAAGCACTTGAACTACAGACTCAAGCTGCTGGTGCTGTTCTATAATGCTGTTGATCTAAATACTCAAGCAAAAGCAACCAAGTTTCTGAAAAAAAGAATCTGGTCTACTTAGGGAAGATCCAGTTCAATTCACCATTCAACTCTCTATTACCTGACCACCACTTAATGCTCTCTGCTAGCATTGGCCTCTACACTCTTTTTACTGTTGAGGCCTTTGAAAAAAACAGCCATTAATCCTGCAAAGCTTTTCAGACCTAACAAAGTCTATCAAAATCAAAGAGAAATAAGTGAAGAAAGCCAATCTATGTAAAATAGTACCAAATCTTGGCCATTCTGTGATGCTTGAGCTCAAATAAACCAATTTTAACTTTTTTCCAAGGCATTCTTTGACAGTCAATTGCTCTACTTTCATTTATCCTTCCCTTTATTCAGTTGAATCACCACTGTGATTGAAGCTTATACTGTATGTCACCTCTTTCATGAGGTTTCTCGCTCCTTACCAAAATGAAGTCTAAAATACAATCAAGAAACCCACAAGGTAATAATGAGCTATTCAAGTGCATCCATACCCTACTTACCATCAGTAACACTGATTCTCCATTGGAAAAATTAATATTTTCCCCAAACTGGTGCCACCTGCTGAAGCATATGTTACTTCTAATTCCATACAACTCCATACTGTCAGCTGAAGAGGCCAGGTCACTGTCTCTCCATCTCCAGTGCTTTCCCTGAGGTCAAGTACAGCTACAGCCTCCAGTGGCTCAGCACACTGAAGATGGCATGGTGTGGCCATGAGTTAGTTTTCACATTGGATCAGCAGGTTCAGCAGCTCCACAGCTGCCTGCCAACCACTGCACTCGAGGGCAGAAGGGTGCAATAACAGCTCCTCTACAAGACAATGAATAGTTGTAGCAAGTGAAGTGTGTCCCATTAACACTGATTTCTCCAGCTGTATTCAAATCCAGATATGGAGGAAATATATCAGAATCACTGCTTTACCAAATACATTATAGTTCCTACTGCAAAACCACATTTCCCTCTTAGCCAGCACAGTCATTCCCTGTGATGCACATGCAAACTGAAGGTAAGCAGACCTATTAGACTGTATTAAAAATACTGTCTTGAGATTATTCACAACAGCTGTTTCCTCTTCAAGTTAGTGGAAAACAGATGGCAACATAACAAGAGCTAGATAATTTTAAAAATTAACTCTAAAACATGACACTTGTACAGGATGTCTTCCACTCATGCGTCTCCAAATGGGATAGTAAAAATAAATTGATGCCAAATGTCATTTTGCTAGTACAATATAGCATAATTAACATATCAAGAAGGGCAGAACAAAGAATACTTCAAATTGCACAGAAAAGCTGCATGTTGTGTAGAACACAAAGCTGTTGTTGTAGATTCCCTACAAAACACTGAGAATATTATTTAGCTCCTCTGTCAAACACGTACAAAGCCTGACAGCATCAAGACACCTACAAAGCATCAAGACAGTACAATTACAGGTGTGGAGAACAGGGGTGTATACTTTTTATAATCATTAGCAATTTCATTCAAGATTCACATGGGTGGGAAACAGCACGGAAAATATTTAAAGTTATACTAATTATCTCTGTGAACATAATGAGGGGATTTTATCTGTGTCAGTCTGGCTCAACTGCAGCCAATCAACTGCATTTCATGCATATTCCATATGCTTAAGAGTAGAATTTAAGAAACTATAAATACACCACTGTAACAGTTTAAACACACATTGAGCTCAATTTATTATTGAGCTACTGCATGTTGAAACAATTCCTACCAAAACATCAGCATTTATGGACAGACAGCAATGAATCCTCAATCAGTTATGCATCCACAGGACCAATTTAGAGCCAAAGGAGAAATTCTGGACAGAAATGAAAGCTATGCTTCCAACCACCTACTTTATGGAAACAGTTTACGGTAAGTGGTTATTTTTTTTTCTTCCTAATATGTTTAGCACTGAAATGCAGTATGCAACAGACCCCTGAACTACCAGCTCACATTTCAGAATCTACTAATGCCTCTGAGTCTCAAATTTAGAGTAGTGAAGAAAACAATGCTACAGCACTTCATTTTTCAGACTCCTGGAAGTGTCCACTTAAGTCTGGTATACATTGAAGAACTTACAAGGTGCAGCTTTTTTTCCCTGGCGGAAGAATTCATTTATTTTAAAAGTTAACAAAGTAGTCTCTGCCAATCCAGACAACTTTCCAAACTCCACTGCAGATCTGCCGAGAAATACACTCTATTCTCCTACTCCATTAACATGCCTGGTACGAGCCTCCACCATCTATCCTATTAACATTTCTAAAAAACTAGAAAGTAAATAACCAGAGCAGTTAGACACCATCTTTACAGTACAGCAAAACTAGTCCAAAAGAATAATTATATGTAGATATATTTGTTCATCCCCTTTAAAAAAAAAAAAAAAAAAAAAAAAAAAACAACTACCTCAAGCATAAAACAAACCATATACATAAATTGTGCCAGATGGTTAGCACATTTAGAAACAGAGATGGTCCTAAAATCAGCTCTGGATACACTCAACCCTATCACTGACAGCAAAACCCAAGCCATAGTCCCTGTGACTCTCCCACCCATTATATTTATTGCTGTAATTTGAAGCCAATGTGCCTCAAAACAGCAACACTTGTGATCAGTAAAGCATATATACAAACTGAAATATTATTCTCCACATTAATATATCGCATATATTAATAAAATACACTGCACATAGTCATAACCTGCAAAATATATACTGTAATAATAACATATCTGCTTTACATTATATGGTTTTTATACTGCATAGTCATGAGTTACAGAGATATAGAAAACCCTACACAACTTGCAAACAACTTTTAACTTTGAAACTCTCTCTGTTCAGCTGACATTTAAAAACCTTACTTTCATTTCTGACTATTTATTCTGCTAGGTTTTGATACAGCTTTATCTGAGATGAAAGCATTCTCTATTCTCTTTCAACAAGCATAATCAAGTATCACATGTTGCTAATCTTTTACTACATCATAAATACATCTAAGTGTCTGGAATAGTGAAAGTGTTTGGTGTATTGAAGAGCCAACCAGTGAAAGAGAACAATTATAGCAAAAAAAAAAAAAAAAAAAAAAAAAAAAAAAAAAAAAAAAAAAAAAAAAAAAAAAAAAAAAAGATATTTCTTTCCATGCCATTTTATCTTTCTGACTTCCATTCTAAGGGTAGAAGACTGAATTTTGCAACTTGCCCACCACATTACTCAGCAAATTTGTGATCTCAAGCAAGACAGTGAAGTTTCTGACACACTCATGTACTCTCTAGCTGTGACTGTATGAATCAACTTCCTCTATTTATGGAAACTAGGTATTAAATTAACTCTTGCCTTGGCATTTATCATCTACAAGCTTCATTCTCAAATTCATGGGATATCCTCTGTCCAGCACAGTCTGCCATTCCAAGTTGTGTAACTCCTGCTGGCATGGCTACCAAAGTTGACACATGTTCATATTGCAGAGGTAAAAAAACCAAATCAACAAACTGTTATCCTCTTGTGAAACACAAAACCCAAGTAAATTACACCCAGACTGCCATTTCCCATTATCAGATCCACAACCAGACCTGTTCAAGTGGTATCTCTTTCATTGATTCTCTCCCTTTTGTAAAGGCGAAGTAGACATAGACATATGTATTGAAAATTTGTCTTGTAGATTAGGAACTGAATTTCCAAATCTTCAACATAAATCCTGCCTATTTTTCTTCAGAAATCAGAAGTCATAAATGCCACCAGTCAGGCTTACATTTAAATGGAAGGAGATGGGGAACATGTACAGTTGATAACTGTAAAATAACCACCTAAAATAAATCTGCCAAGGAATCCAATTACATCACTGAGCTTTAACCACTTGCAGGAATGAGAAGGACACCCATTTAACAAGCTTCCTTCCTCTTTAACAAGCTTCCTTCCTCATCCTTTTGCCCCTCGACAGATCCCCATTTGAAATGCTTTACAACAACTGCCTATATCAAGTGGATTATCTAAAATAAAGTTCTCTCACTTGTTATCATTAAGAGCTGCAAATTAGCAGCACAGCTAACACCCAGGGGAAGATGTTTACTGAATAGATAGTACAGCTCTGTGGTCTTCCCAGCAGGGAGGAAAAAGCCACTTAACTAGATAAGCCCTCCTTTCAACTTCTCTCCACTTCCACCTCCCTGCTGTACCCTTCAGCTCAAAGGAGCACCTAATCTAACTTATATGGTGCCAGAATCAACACTGCACTTAAGTAAAAGAACTCTCATAAAACTCCAGCACTAACAGTCAAGCCAAGCTATAAACATTCAATAACTTACTGAACACATCCCATGGGTGCTCTCTGCTACTTTGTTTTGGGAGATCCTATACCACTTTCTTTACATAAGTTGTGAATATCCCCCCCCCCCCCCCCCCCGCCCTCCAACTGCTGTCTCCTTAATCTTTGCTTAACTTGTTTGCCTGTCATATCCCTGCTCTTACACAAGCAGGATACCCTTAAACATATGAGAATGCTTGATGTCATGCAGCAAGGAATTACTAAACCCACAAACTGCAGACTTTATGTGCATCTTACGAGAAGATAAAAATCTCTAAGCAATTTGATTATGCAGAACAAGCCTCAGATGCACTTAATAGTACTCCAGTATGTGAATTTACCATAATACACATTTAGGCTACAATTCAAAATATTTTGCATGACTTATCATTGCCTTTTCAGAAAAAAAAAAAAAAAAACCAGCAGTAACTTCTAACTCTTTTAACCAGGCAGAACTAAAGAGGAAGATGAGGAACACATGCCTATCTATAAAACACTGGTCATTACTCTCCCTTCTGTGGAAGGAGCATATTGCAAGTATTGCTGTTCTGAGACACACCACTGTGTTTCAAAGCAGCAGGAAACTTGAATGCAAACAGAACCAACCCTTTCATCTCAAGTACAGGTCTGCAGGGAGAACCACGATTGAGTTCATAAGCTAATTTCCACACAACCCTCTGCTGCAAAGACTCGTTCAACAGCTCCCACAGAAATAAGACCAAGAAGTCTCTAAAAAATCCTTCTGGGAAGGGGGAAAGAAAAGAGGCAGGAAACAAAGGAATATTGAACTCTAATAGATCTCTTCTGCTAATCAACAGAATGCTGCTGACATGATGTAAGGGCAGACTTGACACAGCCTGGAGAGAAGTAAGAGCATGCACCAGAAACTTCACAAAAATCAGACCCAGTTTTCAAACCACAGAAAGAGGGAAGAAGAATAAATCACTAAAAAATGTTATAGAATGAGAGTGAGATACTAGTCAAAGTACATGGATGAATAAAGGCACAAAAACACAGCTGCAAAAGGTTAAAGAGACTTCAAGAGAATTTACTTTCCGTCCATCCCAACAGTCTAATTAGCAATCATTGTAACATACTGTATCAACAGCTACCTAATACCTAGTGCCTCCCACACTTGCCCTTATCCACAAAGAGCTGTGGAAATACACACCACCCAATGCAAGTCACAGTGGCTGCAACAATCACAAGGGGGGCTGGCTCCCCTCACACACAGGATGCATTTTATTGCCACAGCCAGTGTTACAAAACACGCAGACCTATTTTCTGTTATTGCATCTCCACTTCCTCTTTTCACCCTTTACGATTCACACCATGGTTATCCCAGGATCAGGAACTGCAGAAGGTTTTATGTGATTTAAGGCTAGCCCAGACAAGATCTTACCCAAACACGAGCAGTGCCAGGGCGCTGAGCAGAGCCTCCCCCAGCCCTCGGGGGTCTGGAGGCCTCGGCTCCAGGCCAGCTGTGACACAGTGCAGCTGTGTAAACTCGGAGCAGGCTGCTGGGGAGGCAGCCCTGGGGGAAAGCACTGGAGGAGGCCTCACTGGAAACCCTTCCCCACTTCAGGGCTGCATTCCAGCCCAGACCCTTGTCAGAGCTCTGCAGGTTTGTCTGCACCCAGCCACACCAACCCTGACTCTGCCCTGATGACTTAAATTCTGGTATTACCTTGGACCTACTCATCACTACAGAGTTCTCTGGTGGTCACCAGGCTCTTGGTTGACCCTGGCTAACATCATGAACCTGCTCTACCCTTGTTTGGCTGCCATACCACCTCACTGGCAAGATCATTGCCCTGCCTTTGTTGTCACGCTCAGCTTCCAGCCTGCCTTTTTTATCAAGTAATCCACTTTGTGCTCTGTGACAAGTGCAATAGGATAGTCTCACATTAAATTAATCTTTTGTTCATTCAGTTCTGCTCTAAATATTAATAAAACACACTCTTACACCAGCAGGGCATTGGAGTTTTGTTACTAAGGTCACAAGGATCAGTGGAGTATTTAACCACTGTTATTCCAAACAGGGCAACACTTGTCAAGGCTAAGCAAAAGGTTATGTTGTAACATAAGTGAACAGCAGCTTTTCAAAAAGGTAAGCAGCTAAAATACAAAATTAAAGTTATTACTAAGGTTATAGCAGACTTCTCTACATTGTTTAGACGACAGGCAACTAGAACAGAAGTTATCTGCACAAAACAATGCTCTACACCAGGACCGAGACCTTGGTAGTGCAGTGCTCAGAATTCCATTACTGTTAGCTTACAGAAAGGCAAAAATTGTATTAAATACTGCAGATGAGGGACAATCTAACAAGCATGGGAGGATGGGGTACACAGGGGAAAGAGAAAGCATCAATTTAGTACCAGTTTCTTAATAATAGCTTCCTCTTTAGCTCCTATTCTTCAGAACCAAATAGAGTACTAAAGCTGTTTTTTGCTAAACTCTTCCTACACCCCTCAACTGTTTCAGCTAAAACAGGCAACACCAACTCAAGAGAAGTCAGCCTGTCCAGCAAATGTCCAGGTGTCAAAATGAAGTATTAGGCAGCCCTTGGCTTTTGACTTTAAATAATTCAATCAAAATCTCCAAAAATCCCAGAGAACAGAAATCATCATTTTTTCTGATCCTTGTAAGAAATACTTGCTCTAGTACTGCATTTCATTTCTCCCATACTGGTTATGCCAGGCAGGATTTTCACTGCAAAAGCCCCGTCGTGTCAGGAAGACACAGAAGGCATTTGACTCCAAGTGCAGATTGACAAGAACAGGATCTTGAAAGGAAGGAAGCAAGACTTGACTAGGCAGAGAAACAGAATCCTGCTTGTCCTCCCCTGTCCCTTCTGGCAGGGCTCTCTCATCACTCTGGGCACTGCTTAGCCAAAGCCAGTTGATTCCATCTCTACAAATAGCTGGGAGAGGTGCCTGTGAGGCATCTGCACTCTACATCCTAGTGGGGGAAGGCACATCACAAATGAAGTAAGAAGATTGCCACAATGGAATAACAATGGCTGGATACATAATTCAGGTCCAAGACCCTTAGCACTTCGACAAAATTGCCTTCCAGAAAAAAAATAGAATTAGATGGAAATTGGCACCATGAGTGGCAAATGCCATTTTTCTATTCTGTCCCCTACTTAAAAGAGTCAACTCTACCTTGAAAAAGGCTGGATGATTAAAGATTCCACCATATAGTAAGAAATGCAGCAAAAGAACTCAACAATACCAGAGCAGGTTTTGAACTAAATATATGGGCAGAGAACCATGTATTCCACTACAAGAACAGAATACAGATGATGGCAATGATAATAATAATAAATAAATAATAATAATAATTACACAAGTACCACCCATCCCATGGGCTGAAAGCAGTATAGTGTTTTCCTTTTAAAAGTAAATATATAATCCTGTAAAGGTAAGAATGTTGTGTACACAAAAGGACTCAAGATTACAATGAACAACCCTCATGATGGTAACCCTCAGTTTCAAGGGTTTGACTCTGGAAGCTCACCGGCACTCAGCAGACACAGGTAAACAATACAAGCCTTTTAGACACTGCTTCCAGCTGCCAGGAACATGAATGAAGACATATGTCTGATGTCATAATGTCACAGTAAGACAAATATTCAGGCTGTTTTACAGGCAGAACAGCAGCTATAGTGTTTCAGTGACTTTCCTAAATCAGGCTGTCTTTCAAATGATTAGCATAAAAACTCATCTATCATTAAGGCTAATTAGGCAATTAATGAACTTTAAAAATGACACCTGAGAAGACTGCAAAATGAATTAAGTGGGCCAGGTCAAACTTACTCTCCTATATGTTGAAGGTTTGGGGCTGAACCCCCTAATCTGGATTATTACAAGAGTGCAAACCAATTTTGTATCACAGTGATTACACTATCTACAGCTAAGCCGTAACTCCTGATATGATTCTGAAGCCTGGGTATAACTAAAGACCTTTCAGAGGCATCACTAGTACTACAGAAGATGTAGAGCAGCATCCTTTTGAGATAGTTTTAATTTACAGAAGTCTCAACCTCCTTCCCTTCCCCCTCCCAAAAGTTCTCAATCACAGCCCTCCAACAGAATTCATGTTAGTCCCCATCAACATCCAACTAAGTGCTCCATTCCTCAAAAGAAATACTTGAAACACACTCTTGATATCAAGCTATTTGTTCCAAAGATTTTACTTGAATGATTGGTAAAAAAAAAAAATTAAAATCCTGATTAAAGTAAAGCTAACCCATTGGCTCAAAATCATGTTTAGAAGCTTTATATTGTCGTCATCTTCATCCTATGCTGGCCTATTTTAGTGCTAATCTCATGTTCCCAAAAGAAAACTATCATTCAACAAACAGAAAGCAATGCAAAGCAAAAAAAACCCCAAAAGTAGCACACAGTGGCCGAGCTATGGCTCATCCTTCCCACACCCTCTTCCCACCGCAGCTGTGAAGGCTCAGTACTCCAGCACAGCTGGTTTCAGGTGTACCACAGAGGTCAGAGGAGCAACAAACCCTTTGTCAGGAAAAAAAAATAAATGAAGTATCCATGTCCAAAACAATGGCAAAATGGCAAGAAAAAATATCAAATAAATGCACATGATACCTGCACTAGATCAAAGTGCACGGTGCTTTGCCTCTGTCAAAACCCAACCTACCCAAAGAGAAATATCCCAATTCTATCTCCTGCTGGCTGATCCCCCTAGAAAATAAATACACTGCAAAATATGTTAGCCTTTCACCATGACACTGAAGACACCAATGTTATTCCTAAACAAAAGCACTGATAAATCATCAAAACTGCCTCCTCCAGAGGTACAAAGGGAAGCAAATTCCTCTCTTTAGGCACAGCTACAAAATCCTGCCTTGCTGCTGACTCCATACTCTGAAGGAAGTAGGTAGAAGCTCCTGTCCACATCCCATATTGTGGAGTTCAGGAAAGCAATAGGGAATCTGACCTAGCCCCATACCCAGTGTTTTCCCACCACACAAGTAGTGGGTTTTTCAGATCACATTTTGTAGCACTGAGTTAACCCCATGCAAAGCCAGAGGAGTTTTGGCATATCTGCAGCCTGGCACAAATTCACAGACATGTAAGCCCTTATTTGGTTCTAAGCCCTTCCTGGATAAGATATTCATGCCTGACCCCATTTTATTCTGCCACTGCATGGTCTGTTAACCACAGAACTTGCTCCTATGTGCAATTTGTATGGTTGTGCTTAAGTAGAGACCCCACCTTACAAGCACCTGGTACTTCCAATTATAGCTCAAACAGCCACCAAACATTAAAAAAAAAAAAAAAAAAGCACGTTTGACACAGTACACCTAAGCCTGAATAAGATTCCACTGGATCAGAAGAAAAATACACCTTAAATTCCAGAGATTCACTCTCCCCAAGAAAGTGAAGCCCATATTCAAGAGCATGCAGTACAAGTTATTTCCAGGACCAGATTACCAATTCCCATTACCAGAAGCAGGGCACCAGCATACCAATAATCTGCAGGTGTTATCAGGAAACTTTACTAACAACAACATTTTCTACTAGACTGTTACAGAGACTAGTTACATTTAATATTGAAGCTGGCTTTGTAAGTAATTCAGCTCAGTTTTTTTTCCACTTTCAATCTCACAACTTTCTGGAATACTGTCACAGAATCAGATGTCAAAACACACTATCAGAGTATAAGAGTTTCACTTTTACTGAAATGATTTTGCTCTATTGCAACATTCCAAATTCCCCCAGGCACATTTTATTCCCTGTCAAAAATCACAGAATCACCATTCAAAAACAGACAGGCAGGAGTATTGGTCTGAATAAAAACTAGCTTTTTTCCTCCCTCTCAGGCAATTTTGCTTAGTAGGCCTAAAAAATAAAAAGCCCTGAGGGAGTAGGGAGAGGCACACTATCTTGAAATCTAGTTCCTTCCAACTCTAACATGCAACACAAATTTCCTGAAGTCCATTCCAGGCACCACAGAGCACAGAAGTTGGCTTGACACATCAGTAGGAGAGGGAAGGGACACTAACAGTCCCCCCAGCTTTAAACAGGGCTGAATTTATGACCACTGATCACAATCTCCCATGATCATTTCTGAAGCACCTAAGCCTTTTCTGCAGCAACTACCTGGAGCTCCTGTTAGTGGGAACTCTGGTGTTCACAGTGGTCAAGCAGAGTCACCCAAGAGCTGCTGGCCCTCAGCATGCAGCAAAATTAATTATGTGGAACAATCTACAAACACGGGGTAAGACAAATATTTACAGAAGTTAGAGTAGCACTGGTCAACTCCTACCTTACACTTAGGGCAAGAAATGCTAATAGAGTACAAATGTGGTTCTTCAGGTATCTTAACAATTTGAAATTTGAATAGTACGCAATATCAGCCAAAGCCTTAAACATGAAATATCTACACTGTAAATGTGACTACAAGTTTATAAAGAGGAACAGGCCACAGAACATTTGCAGAAATAGCTGATGGGTCCTTTCTCTTATCTACCAGGGAATATTTTACACAAAACTCAGAACCTGAATATTATGTTCCTGGAGGTAAAATGCAACTTATCATTTGAGGAACTGAACTAACAGATTAATGAACCAGTGCTGCAGGGATAAGTACTCTGAAGGAAGTCTCTTAAGGACCAGACTTGGTCTAGACTACTGTGAACTTGCATAGATCAAGATGAGGACCTTACTGTCAGTTACACCAGTGCACAAAATTCACAAGAGCACAGCTCCTCTGACTTGAGCAGAGCAGGTGCAAGTTTTCTAGGACCTTTACTGCATCCCTGAAACAGGGCATAATACAGCCTAATAGCAACAATAATCACCTACAGAGCAAAATGGCTTTTGGGTTTACTAAGTTCTCAGACACGCTGAGCAGTACGGTTACCTTTATATAAGTGCAGAAAACATGAGAACCTCAAAAATGGTTCTGTACCCATACAACATGCTGAAAGACACACAGCTGCTGGAGTTTCACAATTCTGTCACTATTTTTGCATACTTTGTGGGAAACAAGTAGCTCTTCCCTCGGCTTCTTATAATATGTAGAAAAAAAAATAACATGCAACTACCTCCATGTACAACCATTTCATGTAATCAATTATATATCTGCTGTCAGGGACATCTGGAAAATAAAAATCAAAGGAAGACAAGAAACTGTACCAATCAGATTTGTAGAGGAGCGACAGTCTCAATGCTAGCATTCCTTGCTTATCTCTGCTATAATGTATTAAAAGCCCCTAAAAATAAGAGAAATATTTCCCCAATATTAAGTTCTCCATAAGAGCAAATGCTGCCATTTCAGAGAAATTCCACAAATCAAAAATGGAAGGGAAAACAGCAAGTGCATAAATGAAGAGAAAAAAAACAATGCTTCAAATGCAAGTCTCATCTTAAGAGCAGATGCTTTGTGAAGAAGTTTTTGAACATATATTGTACCACCACAGAGTTTTCATGACTAGTGACAGCAAAAAGAACGAAAGCTGCAATCTCAGAAACAACACAGGAATAGCAACATCAGAAGAGCCAACCACTGGACTATGAAGAACTTCCATCTGTTCTGGAAAACTTGGGGCAGCCACTCAGATACATAAAGTATTCATAAAGACACAATTTTTTTCAGGAAGAACAGAGCAACTACCTGCAAAAAATTAGAGCAATTCTGTTAGACAACAGCATTTCTTCTCTTTTTTACTGACTATGAACTATCTGCAAGAATGCAATCCCAATCAGTAGATTTTATGTAAATGCGGCTGTTTCGGAGAGGACGGATTGGTTTTGTTTTTAGACACAACACAACTCTCACAGTGTCAGAGCTCAATTTTCCAAGGTTGTCTTCATGCATTCTATAGCAGTCACCAGCCTTTCAAACCAAAATCAAAAAGCAACTGTAGGATGTCACACCCTGTGTCTCCTGCAAAATAGATCTAATTTTCCATTACAAACTGGTGATTGTTCCTGGGCAGGGGGAGGGAGAGAGGGAGGGAGGGAGAGACTAAGAAAGGCAGCTTTTGTACTATCGACCAGATTTTTCTTCTATTTCTACCACTCTCCTTCCTACAATTCTACAAGCTGAACGACAGCCAGATAAATCAACAAAACTATTTTTCACTGAAATATGACAACAAAGCATCTGAGAAGTTTCATAATACAGTTCAATTTCACTATTCAATTACACTGTTAAACACAAGCACATATAACTACCTTTAAGAACTCACCAATTGGTTTAAAATGCACATCTTGAAAGATGCTAAGAGAAATAGCTTTCAGAATGTTGCACTGTAGTACTCAATGAAACAGGAAATGAGGAACAAAGAAAGGAATTTCATAGATTCCAGATGTACTCTAACACCAGCTGGGAAATACAAGCAAGAATCAACTACAGCCTTGTAAAAAGCTACCACTAACTAACTGTTTTCTTCTAGAGCTCTTGAACAAAAGTAAGTAGCTGTAAACAATTTGTAAATAGAAATATTTTTAGAAGGAATTTGAAACAGTAATAAAAATAAACTTCTTACCCTCCCTCCTATTTTTAAGGAGTTTAAAACTCAGTCACTAGTTCATCTGGTTTTTTGAGTTGCTTTTTTTAAACATAAGAAATCTGTATAAACAGTCATAACAGAAGCACAACTGTAAATAAAGTACTTCAAGTTGGCCATTTTCCAATACTTAGAATATTAAAGCTGAATAAAACTCAAAAGCAAGGAAAATTTAAAAAATAATAAAGTTGATTTATACTACATGCCTTCTATGCAACTGGAACTGGATGGAATTTAAATTTGCAAACTGCTATAAAAAAAGTTATCAGTCATTTCAATTTTTTATTCCTATATATATAAATTAAAAAACAAAAAAACAGTCAAACAAAAAGAACAACCAAAACCAAAAACACTCCAGATTAAAAATCTTGGAAATAAAACTCCTTCACAAGTTCCCTTCTGTGCCCTGCGTAACACAACATCTCCAATGTTTCATCTTCCCTTTTTATGAAACACAAACTCAGGCCTTTCAATGCACACTTCTTCTAAATGGATTTTGAAATCTCTTAGTAACAAGTTTAGAGACAAACAGACAAGTATATTTCCTCCCAAAGTCACTGTAACGTATGAGAAGAAAGCTTAAGCATGCATCTTATGGAACACAGATCTGCGTCCTCCTCCTCCCTTCATCACAGAAATAGGTGTTCTTCCCAGCTTCAAGACTTTTCATTCATTTGCTGCACATGGAAGAACTGAGACACTTCACCTATTAGGAGCATATAAAAGCACATTAATATTTATGAAAATTAAGCCTTGCATCAAATGCTACCTGTTCAAACCTACCAGTCATTCTTTAAAAAGCAAAACCCTCTTACCATCACATCATACTAATCCATTCAGTGGCAATGCAGTCACAGCCACACACGCCAACAACAAGGAACAGCAAGATTCAGTTGTTGGGCTAATGAAGGGACTTTCATTTTGCCCCAGTGCTCCCTGAGAGGTAATAACAGGCAAATGCACAAGTGTCTAGCGAAGTAGAAAAAAAATGTAATGCTTCAGAGGTCTGGAATGAAAACTGAACAGCAGAAACATTTATCAGAAGCCTCAGAAGTCTTCAACATTTGTGTTCTTTCCTCAACAGATTTCAAAAATACAGATACACTATATTTTTTTCCCTTTCAGACAGAAGGGAGGAAAAAACCCCAAACAAACCTCAAAGATCTCAAACTTTCCACTGAATATATGAAGTGTTTTACAGTTGGCAATGATCCATTAAAATCTGAGAAAGGAAAATCAGGCAAAAATATTCCAGCTCTTCATAATTTTGAAGCTTTACATTTCATTTTGCAAAACTTTCACCCAGAAAGTCTTCTATAGGAGGAAAACAACATGAGAAGTTCCAGGGAAGTTCCTTTCCCCTTGGTAGAGGTTAGGATGGGAGAGGAAGGAAGTTAGATTTGTTTTGTTTTTACTCCAAAACAAAGCTTTTATTTGGCTCCTAAATTCAGTCATCAGTCCATTACGTTGAAGAAATCAGACACTTCCAAGGAACAAACACTTCATAAGGTTTAGCAAATGTCAGTAAAATCAGAAGGTTAGAATGGGCAACTCCACAATCAGATTAATAAAATATAACCTGCTATTAACTCCAAGCTTGAGTTTTTCCTTGATGTAACCACAAAATACATAAACCTCCAGTACTAGAAAGTTTAAAAGCACAGCATAAAGACTTACTAATGCATATTTTGACTATTAATATAAGCCTTAGGTGACTTGCTCCCAGAAGCATTAATAGTCCACTGGCACACACACATTATTTTTTTTTTACATATCTGGCTGAACATTTGTTGGTCCAATCAATATGAGCAATGCAACTGTCTGATATTTACATCTTTTACAGTATGAAGCCAAGTCTACAAGCCTCTGATTTTATTCTAGGCTTCTTGCTCTCACAAGAGCTAGCTGTAAGATTTATTCTCCAAACACATCCCTTTGCGAAGTGAATTGTAATAACATGAGAGGTATTAAGTACTCCTTAACAATCCAAAGTGGATTTTACCTCATCCTTCCCCCCTCCCCATCCTCCAATAAAAAAAAAAAAATTGCGACATGAGATACTCAAAGACTTAATTTGACTCAGAGAAGTATAATTACTGGCTTTAACAGAATTATTCCTAATTTACACTCCTGTAATGGAGATCAGTGAGAAAGGAAAGAGGGAATTTTAACCTGATTAATACTATCAAAGGTATTTTTGATGCAGTTTTTCAGCTCTATTTTCTAATCTTGGTGTAGGCAACACTGTCCATGAGGTCTTCCTCAAATAGAGCATCACTGCAACAAATGACTTCATATGATAGCAATGTTTGACAACAAAACCACATAAGTAGAAATTTTGATTTGAGGCAGAGAAAGGGGAGAGGGAGTTCTGTCAAGCATAAATATGATAATCAACATTAGATGCCTCAGCTTTAAAAGACAAGTGTGTGATGGATAAATGGGGCAGCATGTGTGATTATTAATTAACACCAACTAAAACACCTAAACTTTCATAAACAGCTAAGGCTCCTGAACTGAGTGTGAGATTCAAGTAGTTCCCCAGCAGAAGGTCAAAGAATATAGATATATCAGTCTGTCAGGTAATCCTCTTGCTGCTCTCACTGGAGTTTCAACATTTGTTCTCCAGGAGCAGCTGCCAAGCTGGTGTGTATTGCAACTAACAAATACATCAAGAAAACCTATAGTAAGGAAAGGGAGTGAACTGAAGAGCACAGAGAGTCAGGCAGTGTCATGATGCTGCCAGTACTCAGACATGAAAGCAAAGGATGCACCTGCTTTCCCTCACGTGCACACTCCCAGTCAAGCTCTTGTCCAGAAACACCTCTGACTACCACTGGAGTGCACAGCTCACTAAAATAGAAGAAAACTAAACCCGAAAAGAAAATTAAGTTGTATTCTTTGGTTCTGCTTTGCAAATTGAACTGGATTTTCTTTTCTGCGAGCAGAGAATCATCAGTCAACAGCAGGTGTGCAAAGAGCACTTCATGGCTGGGAGCAAGATGAGTAGGGAAGGGAAAAGACAAGACCTGCCTTCTCAGCAGCATCAAGGTACTAATTTGGGTGAGCATATCGGGATTTCATGCTTTGGACTGCAGCTACCAAACAGAATCGAAGCAATATGCAAAACATAAAGAACAGCATCAAGCAGAAAAGACACATGAAAACAGAACAGGAGAAGCTAAAACTGGCATCTAACTAACCCAGCAATTTCAGAACTAAAAATCTGGTTTTAACTAATGATAGTGAAATAGTAAAAAAACCCAACAAAACAAAACAAAAACACACCAACAAACCAAACCCAAAAACCATTGATCAGTCTGAAGGGTAATTCAATGCAATGACGTTTTCAAAAGCATTTCCTGGAAAAACAAGAAAGATATGCAGCACTTTTATGCCCTTATGTAAGAAAATTTGGCACTCTGGACACCAAACAATCACTTCCATGAAGAAACAAGAAAACACTTACTTCTCATGAGACACATTAAATACCAGTTTTTTCAAATGAACCAATTCCAGAAGAAGACCAAAAAAACTAACAAGTTTGCTTATTGACATCAGAGGCCCTGAGTAGATTTGTTTAACAGATTCACTCCTGGGAATTTACCTCTACACACTCTAAAAACCAAAACCCATGGGCTTCCACTCATATATGAACCCTTCTCTATTTAAAAGAAAGCAAGGCTATGGAATTTGGTATCAGGCTGGCAGACTCAAACACAAGCATCTTCTATTTCTTCAAAACTACATTCACTGCAGCATTTTCCTCTGCTACCTCTGTTTCCTCCTCTCACTTGCAGAAAACATGGTCTCCATTTTTGCTCCACCATGGCTGTTCTTGACAGTCCATAAACAGCCATTGCACTCTACGTCTAGAAATAGCACTGGTCCCAGACCTTTTCCACTCAGCACACTGAACACAAACTGGTCAGAACACAGCCACCCCCAAATCCAGCAATTTTAAGTAGTGAACCAGCAGTGACAAATCTGCATAATTTATTCTGCACCTTCCATGGCCTGTGAGACTCAAGCCTTAATTAGCATTGCTACAGTCAATCAGTAAGAACATTAAGTTGCCACTTTATTTTACCTATGCAACATCAGTTTAAGCTGTACTTGTTAACTTCTTAATGTGAAGAAAAGATCTTGAGAAGTCTTGAATATATTCAGGGTGAGATGCAAATAGCTTTTCTTTCTTTCTCTCTTTCCTTCTTGGTCCTCTAACTTAGAAACACCAAAAAAAACGTTGTCTTTATAAGAAACACTTCACACTTCCTAAATAATAATTTTCCATATACGTATATATATATATATACACACATTTTTATATAGTGAGAGAGAGAAAGATACCTGGGAAAAATTCTCCAATTCTAAAAATATCTATTCCACAACCTTTTGCCCCATTTAAATGGGAATAAATCCTTTTACAGTATTATGCAATGAACATATTTAGTCGTAATTACTTCTACAAGTAACCACTTAAGACAAGGCACTAAATCCCAGCAGACATTAAAAGGGACATCTTCTCAAGACAAAATGGATTTCCTTGAACAATCTTAATATTATTAGACTTAATGAAGACCTTAAATTTGTCAGGGACAAGATAAGTTTCTTTTTAGCCTGGAAAACACAGAGACATCTCTTAAACATTTACTCTGTACCAAGTTTAACGGTGGAAGCCTGTGAATACCTTCTCTTGGCAACTGACCTGCTTAAATACCAGTAAATTATCACTTAAATAAATACTCTGCCTGACTTCACCCAAGACTCTCAGTTTCACAATTTAACTGCTTTCACAGTGTCTTATACTACATAGCTCTGCATGAATTAGTAAAGAAGGCACACTAAGAGGCAAAGAGATGGCACATCTACAGACCAACCATACTCGTTTGTTAACTGGACATAAACAAGGTCTTACATTTCCTAGAAAATGGGGTGAGTTTAGAACAGGGTAAGCTATGTGTGAAGCACCAACCTACATCACGTAGGAGGCAACTCTTATCACAAATATTTCACTGCTTTGTGATTCTGATCACACTCAGTGCTATCCTTAGATAGCTTATGCTGCTGGAATTCCCGTATTTTAGACTAAGACCTCAACACCTTATAGCCATAAAATGGCCCTTCTGAAAGATGACAAAGGAAAGCTTTAGAAGCTCATGAATGTCTTAAATTGCAACAAGCACTCACCGTGCACAAGTGGATTGTTATTATCTGTCAGGTCAACAGAAAGATGAGCAAAGGGTCCTCCTCATTCTATTATAGCCCTAGTAAACTCTCAGTGTGCAATATCCTCCTGTCCCAATTACTACTTTCCAACTACCAGACAGAACTATAACAAGCTCTACTACTGCTAGAAAAAATACTATTTTAGAACAGAGCCTAATGCCGCTAAGTACTAGATTTCAGGGACATGAAAAGCTTGTTGAAGTGAAAATTCACAAATGAGCTGTTTCTTTGGATTTTTCAAGTATAAACAATTTCACAAAGTAAAATCTAGCAGCAGGTTCTCTGCTAGCCAGCATACAGCTTTCAACAGCAGAAATGTTAAACATGAGCTTTTATTTTTCCAACTGAAAGTTTAATAGTCAATGCCATTTAAGGAGAAAAAAAAGTAGCAATTAAGTATAGCATATTTATTAAATATTAACAGTACAACAAGTCATGTTGTCAAGCAGAAGGACTCTCTTTGTAGTTTTTCCAGCCAATCATCAGCCATAGAGCCTTCTGTTGTTTCCTTTCAGGTTTTGAAACACTGACTCATGGAAATATCAGCACTGCACACTTCCTCAAAGTGACAATCTTATAGGAAGTGTTTGTTTAGTCTTACATGACACATTGTTTTGTTTATGTATAAGGGATTCCGGTAAAATAATTTTTAATTAAGGAAAAAAAAAAAGACATAAGCACAACGGTTTCAGTTATGGGAAGCCAAAATAAATCAATTTCAACTAGACATCCAAACAGCACATTCATTAACACAAGTACTACTTTTTTTCTTTCTACTGTACATTACTTCCTTGCAACATGAGCAGAAGTTGCCGGGCATTAACTTCTTCCAATTCAACTAACCTCAAAAGAAACTGGACAAGAGGTAGAACAGTAACAACTCCTCTTAACACTGGTACCCACATCGACAGAGTTCACATGGCTGCTCCACAACTTCAGCATCTCAATGAGACATCTTTGGGAGATGCCACACCACTGTCAGTTTAACTGAATGAAGCAAACACACAGCTTCCTACAAAGCTCAACTGTTTCAACATTTTCAAAAAAGGAGACAGATGGCTCAAGCTAAATCCAGGCATGATTAGAAATAACACTCCACAGAACATGGAAGCACTTAGGAGATCCAGGACGTAATTACCCACCTAGCTAAATGTGGCTAATTCCATGCAGCCCATCAGTCCCAAAAGAGCAAGTTATATGAGCAGAAGAAAATGCCTTCATTTACCTGCAGCTTCTTGGAAATACAGGACAAGCCAGCCACAGCAGTACATTACATTAGGGCATTCAAACACCTGCAGGCTACA
This sequence comes from Zosterops lateralis, assembly GCF_965231275.1. NCBI lineage: Eukaryota > Metazoa > Chordata > Aves > Passeriformes > Zosteropidae > Zosterops > Zosterops lateralis. The sequence continues at coordinate 27,405,886 of NC_139763.1, forward strand.
GATGTTTTGCACAGCCAAAAGCCTCCCAACTGCATCCACGTCCTCATTAAGAGAGGCATGCCAGCATGGGTGTCCACTCCATTTGCACTGATTCCTCAGTGCATCAATCCTACGTTTCACCCCTTATTCTAAGGTACACCTGTATATCAGTGTCCCCATTCAAGATTTGTCAGCAGAGGTGCTACAGAGAATGAAACATATTATCAGATCAAGCACAGAATATCTAAAAGTCAGATATCAGTCAGAGCTTGGCTATGAAACAAGCACCCAAAGAACAGAACTGACCATTTCTACAGCACGATAAATCAAAACAAATCAACATGGAGAATTACTTATCTTTTTGCCCTCAATTAACTTTTCTCTTTATTCATTGAAAGATTCAAAGCCTCCTGTCACTAGAAAAGAGAGAAAAGTACAAGATACCCATGAATGGGAAGTGCTAAAAGAAATGTAGTACTGGGAATAGCTGAAGAAACTAGTGTCCCTCCAATGCTCATCATCTTTTCAGTGGTGCCCAGCAACAGGATGAGGAGCAGTGGCCATAAACAGAAACACAGTAAGTTCCACCTCAACATGAAGAACTTCTTTACACTGAGGGTGGCAGAGCACTGGAACAGGCTGTCCAGGAATGTCATGGAGTCTCCCTCTCTGGAGACATTCAGAACCCACTTGGAAACTTGCCTGTATAACCCACGCTAGATGACCCTGCCTTGGCAGGGAGTTTGCAGCAGATGATATCCAGAGATCCCTTCCAACCCTAACAACTCTGTGAGTCTGTGACGTCCCTTCAGATCAGTCACAGGACCTTTTGCAGGGAGCCTACAAGCCTCCATACATAAATTCTAGAAGATTAGGATTGCTTTGCGAGGCCAGCGTAATTAAGAACACTCTCTCAATGCACCCCAGCAGTCCTGACCCTTTATTTTTCTGGCAATCGTCCCAGGAGCGGGTCGCTCCCGCGTTGTGCGCCCCTGAGCAGGAGCGGAGAAGCCGCGGAGCCGCCGCGGCCCCGGCCCGCGCAGCCGGGAGCGCTCGGGCCCGCCCCCTGCCGGGCGGCGGCGGAACGGCGGCCAGCGCGGGCATTGTCCTCCGCATCCTCCGGGAAACCTCCCGCTCCTACCGCTGAGCCCGGCCCCGCTGAGCCGCGGGGCTCCCGGCTTTCCTCTCCCTGTCCAGGCTAAAAACAGCGGGGATCCCTGCTGCTCTTCTACACTGATCAAGTGCTGAGCTCTGATAGGGGTTCCGCTCCATAGCTTTAGTCCGCGACATGAGGAGATTCATCGCAAGACTTTTGCTGCTGTTACTGTTCGATCTCTGCAACAATTCAAAGAAATTCCCACACTCTCGTGACTTCAATCATTCAGGTATAAGATCATCACTGCCCCCTTCTCAGAAAACCCCAACTAATCACACACAAACACCTTAGCCACAAGTCATCATCCTATACGCGAGATACGGTCTTAGTCCTTTTACTAAAAATCACCAGAGAGAAACAACCTGCAATTATCATCACTCACATGGTGTCCCGATTTCTCCCTTGTGAAAAGACCTTTTTTCCTCCCCTCCTCTCTTTGAAAAGAGACAGAGAACAAGTCTCCAACCATACTCTGTAATCTTACTGAATCTCTTTTCTGGATGTATACAAGAGCATAAAAGGAAGACGTTATTTTTAGTTTAGATGATAAAATTTTAACTCTTAAAAACTGCCATCACTAAACTACCTGTTGACAATTAACGAGGAAACGATGCTGGCAATGGTCTCTTTGAAGCGCTAACGCCACTATCCAATAACGAGATTTTCTACGTAATCTCACGTTTCAGTTTGATCTAACACGCCAATCGGTGGCTGCAAATTTACTTCCGAACGAAGGGAAACGCAAAGGGAGATTGTCCAAGAGCTCTATTAGGAAGCCCCACGCCCCGGGCAGCCCCTGCTGTGAGCCCGGCTGAGCTCCGCCGCTCCCCGCAGCCCCGAGCCCCGTCCCGGGAGGAGACCCGCTCCCTCGGCACGCGGGACCGATTGTCTCACGGAAACGAGGGATTTCCCTCCCGGCCGGCACACTCAGAACTCGACCAAGGGAGAGTTTAATCCGCTCGCTGACATCTGTCGCTTACTTTCTAATAACGTGGTTTGGAACTCGCTCAGCAGCCAGAGGAGCGATCCCCCAGGCGCGAGGGGGAGAGCTGTGCGGAGGGCACGGCAGCCCCCGCCCGTCCCCGCACCGAGGGAAGGGCCGAGACAGCGGCTCCTGCACAGCCGCCTCCGGGCCGGCTTCGCCCCGGCCCCGCCGGTGACACACAGAGCTCTGCCTCGGTCACCGCCTGCGAACTTTTAGAACGTAGCTCAGCAACAAAAATTAAAAAGAAAATAAGAAAAGAAAAAAGCACCCTAAAAAGGAAAAAAAAAAATTTAAAAAAACCAAAACACCTACAAACCCCGCGAAATGGGCCGAATATCCCGCACCGCTGGACTCCCGCGGGTGTCACTCGCCCGCCGGGCGCCCCGCGCTGCCCGCCCTGAATGTCCCCCGGCCCCGGCCGCCCCCGCCCGGGCACCGACCCCGCGGAGCCCCGCGGAGCCCCCCCGGCCCCGGGCACGGCCCGCCGCGCCGCCCCAGCGGGGCACAGAGCAGCGCCAGGGGCGCTCGGCACCTCGGGGCGCTCCGCTCCGGCGGGGCTCCCTGCCCACTGCCCCGCGCGCTCACCGATTTTAATCCTGACGCTCTGGAAGACCCGCAGCCCCTCTTCCTCCACCGCCATGGTGCTGCCGCCGCCGCCGCGCCTGACGCTCAGCAGTGCTGGAGCCCCGCCGCCGCGGAGGCGCGGGGAGCGGGCAGGAGGAGGCAGGCGAGATGCTCCGCCAGACAGGAAGGAGGGAAGGCGGCCGGAGGGCTCGGGACGCGCGGCGAGAGAGCGGGCTGGAGCGAGCGAGGCTCGGAGCGGCCGCACCGCGCAGCCCAGCGCAGCGCCCGCCTCTCCCCCCGCGGGCCCGCGGCGCCCGCCCCAGCGCCGCCCCCTCATTGGCCGGCGGGGCGGCGGCCGCGGCGCTCATTGGCCCGCTGCCCGCCGGGGCGGGGGGAGCGCGCGGGGGGAGCGCGGCAACAGCTGGAGCGCGGCCGCCCCCCGCAGCCCGGGCCCGCCGGGACCCCCGCGGGCAGCGCCAGCGGTGACCAGCTCCGGGGCCCCGCTCCAGGGCCCGCCCGGCCGGAACAGCCGCCGGGAACAGCCCTTGGCGTCACGGCCAGAGGGAGGGAGGGATGTGCGACTCCTCTTTCCCACACAGCCATAAAGAGAGGGCTCTAGCGATGCCCCGGGTTGAAAGCCATTCATTAGTGAGGAAAAGAAGACCCGTGTTAAATAAACAAACCCGTTTGGGCGCTGGGAGCAGGCCAGTCTGTCTCCTGGCTCCATTTGATCGGTGGCAAAGCTGGCTCTACCTGATTGCACAGAGAGAGCAGGGGAATTCAGATTTCAGGCTTGCATGATTGCACATTAAACAGCAAGAAATAGGACCTGTGTCAGTGTTCAGTGCCAAACTTTGGGTCTTGTAAAGTCAGTAATTGGAATACACCTTTCCTAAAGGTCTGGCAACAGCAAAGCACAAAGTTTAGTGGAGGTCTACAGACTACATTGTTTCAAAAAGTAAAAAAAAATCAAACTACCTTTGTTGCAGTCACAATCCCCCTAAAGAGGCTCGGAGCATCCCTATGCAGAACAGTCCAGCACGTCTGATAAGCACAACAAAATGCCCTTTCTCAAGCCTGCAAACAAACAAACAAAATAAAATTAAATAGTTTCCTGTTCTAGCTCTAATTTCAGGAGTGAGAAAAAGGCAAGCTCAATGAGGACAATCTATACATATATTTAAAAGCTAGAAGGACCGCAAGAAATCAGAAGGCAAATCAATCCCATGCAGTATGAAGTCTGTACCAAGAGGTGCATGCAAACCTGACAAAAACAGTTGAGCAATCCATTATTACTTGAATCATGGAAGGTATAACATGTAATAAATGCCCTTTATTAAAAAAAAAAATAAAATAAAAGGTGAGATATTGAAATAGAGAAGAGCAAATGAAAAGCTTGTAGGAAAGCCTGTGGCATCTGAGTTTTCCCATACAGGTATGGGCCTAACTGAAGGAAACTGGCAAGCTCACAGCCAAAAAAGGAAGCAGTGAGTTCTTAAGGAGCTGCCTGACTTACTGTGTCTTCCTTGTCTGCATAGCCAAGTGACATATGTAATTTGATAAAAATATTTTTACAGCACAGGACTCTAAAGAGATTTTATAAAGTACAGGCTTCCATTTACCAACATCCATGCCGTCATTCCTTCTTCCTCACTGTAATATGCCCAATGTCCTGTAACCTCATTATACCCATTCCACCATGTGCCATCCTTTTATAATGCTCTCAGCAACACTTCAGCTCCTCTGCACGCTGGTCCTTCACATCCTCCATGATACCTTCAGTGCTCCCTGCCCTAATAACCTTTAGCATTTTCTGCACCATAACCCAAACTCTGATTGTCACAATACTTCTGATTCCCCTATTTTTTCCCACCTTCCAGCTGAACAAGAGGCAACACAGCAGTCTGAACAGAAACTACAAAAATGCTGATCAAAGAGTTTGCATTTTAAGCAGGACATTGTCTCAGACTTGCTAACCTGATGTTGCCTCTTAGATGCTGGATATGACAAACAAACAATTTTGGGGTATACATATCTGTTTTAACACTCTGTGCATGCTCAGATATAAAAAAGAATATACGAAGTCTGTTGCTTTTGTTACTTCACCACCACACATGCACACTCCTTGAACATATTAGTACAAAATAAATACAAGCCCACTGGGCCACCTCACTGAAGAAAAACGGCAAGCAACTGTTACACACAATGCTGTATACAGGCACAAACAAAGAATTACAGCTATATGGAAGTAATGCTTATATAATAGGCTAATGTTTAGCTATAAGCAAATGTAAATGTATCCTGTGCTTAGGATCTTTATAAACCTTCCTCAAAAGCATCAGGGAGAAACCTGCTTCCACGCTTCAAATAGTAGGGACATCTTGAATAAAATATTTTATTTCTGTGTTTGCCTTTGCTACATAAGGATTTCAGCTGGCCTTGTTTTTCTCTTGGAAGCTTTTCTTATCTACAGAAAGTTGACCCCAAAATAGTCATTAAAAAAATATTAAAAAATCAATTTTTCAATTCTCTTCCCAGCACTTACTGCTGCAAGAGTTGTTCTCAGCAGATACTGAACAGACTATCCTTCCCAATTTGCCATTGTGTTCTTTTCAGACAGTTATGGCACTTCTATCTATACCCTTTATGCCTAGGAAATGAAAGACTATATCTACCTATAATACAGTCATTGTATGTTCACAAAAATCAAGCTATACATAAATTCCCCACCCCTTTATGTGCACCCAAATTTGCAGTCAAAGCCCACTACCTTAAATCTAATGTCATTTGACCCAGCATAAATTCACCTTATAATCTAAGGTGCTGATTTTCTCCCACACCCTAACCTCAGGTGTTACTTGCAACCTCTCCCTGTGCTAACGCTGGTCTCACAAGGATGTGTGGTGTAGCACATTTGTTGGGTAAAAAAAAAAAAATACACTGTCGTGATTCCCATTTGTATATTTTGAAAAACAAAAGTCTCATAAGCCATGGCACTTGTAAATTCTTTACCCACGATCATAAGCAACCTGATGAGAAAGCATCTCAGTCCCAAGGCGTGGTCAGGGCACATTGGCATGCTGGGCAGCTTTAGTAACACATACCTGCCCATGGCTGCACTTCCAGGCTATTTTTCAGGATAGTCTAGCTTTGCCAAGAGTGCAGATATGTCGAGGAAAACTATGGCAAAATTTAACCATAATCCCAGATTTTCCTGTGAAATGTGGTGAAGCAAGACCAACTTCCACACTTAAGCATGACAGAAACTACTAAGATGCCTACAGAATCAATTAACAACAATTGGAACAGACCAACATTGAAAAACACACAAAAAATTAGTAAATAAAAAACCAGTGTATAGCAAGAAAAAATAGGGGGGGAAAGCTGGCACCTTCTTATACATTTTGCCATGGAATAAATTAATATTCCTCACATGAAAATCTCTAAATGGCTGCTTGCAGCTCTCTGTGCTGCCCAGCTATGCTTCTGGTTTCCCACCAGATCTTTTCTGCTGAAGCTCTTTGTCAGTGCTTTTGCATGTGGTAGTTTATTTTCTGTCGGATCTTATTTTCTTGACACACTGCTGAAAGCTTGTTGCTTCCTCTATAATAAACTTGTCTCCAAATGTTATACAGTCCAACAATGTAAATGCAAGCACTGTTTCAAAATTCACATGAATATATATCTTTAAGGATGTTAAACACAGTATAAAACCAGCCAAAGAGGTGTGTGCTGCTTTTTCAATTTCTTCATTGCTGGAATGAAACCTCAGCAGCAGCATCACATATGTAATGTGTATATTACACATAAGATGTGCAGGCAACATGAGGTGTGCAGCTGCAGCAGCCTGATCAAAAAAATCTAGGCAAAGTGAAATACTGCTTTTTAAGATGTGGATGAGTCTGTTAGTGACAATGTCTATCCCAACTTTCTTCATCCAAGCCATATGGGTTTATATTATCAGCTCTTCAGAGGATTCTTGAATCTAAATTAGACTACAAAGAAGGTCATTTTCTGTGACTCATTTGTGCCAAGCAAGGAAATCATTTCCTCTCTTGATCTACATGATAGCTTTCTCTTGGGAGGAAACAGAATATAAGAAGCTCTCTAATCTCCTTTTGCATTATGCAAGAAACTAACAAAATATGAACCTTCTATCCCCAGGGTAGCACAAAGCTGCTACCTATATTTATGTGAAGGAACAACATATTTAAGACAAATCTAAGGAAATATCACTGTTATAAAAAGCAAGACTATGATCTGATGACTGAGATACTGTAAGTGAATTATAGGAAGACATAGACAGTTTTAACTAATAATATCTGTAGCAGGCCTAAAGGCAGCTACTCTCCATGTAGAGATGCTGCATGATATGACAACTACGCTGACTAGGGTGACCCTACAAATATTTTTCCCTGGTAAAGTGAGCGGAGAAGCAAAGAAGTCTTTGTTAGAACCTCTGCATTCTGTTCTCTGCCTGAGTGGTAAATCCAGACCTTGCAGTGATACCTCTCACAGGAAGACAGCAAAAGTCGCTGGGTATTTTTGCTCCTGAAGTCCTAGAACCAATCAGCTGGTCAGGAAAAGGCTGCAGTCCTTTTCCTCACTCTCCATGCATAGTGAGATATGGCAGAAATATACTATGCAAGTAGGAAATTAAGACTGAGTCTGTGATTACCTGTGTCTCCCCAGGCTAAGAGTTCACATCTGATGTAGCTACAGAGGAATGATGAAACAGTAGTGAAATTGCTTGTATGATTAGTCTGGCAGAAAAACACTCTGGCCATTACATTAGATAAAAGAAGAAAAGAAAGAGAATGATGGCAAGAAGAAACATTTAATTAGCAAAATGTTAGCAACTGTGACAAGAAAGCACAGATTTCACAATAATACAGAAGTGACAAAATTTAATTAAAGGAGAAGCATGGGAAAAAGCAGATACTACTGAGGTGGCTGTTACTGAACTCTTTGTATGTACCAGTATATATGCATGTGTGGTACACTCACACACTGGATAAAAATAGATCTATGCATCAGAATCAGGAAAACTGGGAATTGCATTGCAGTTATTACACTTAAAGAAAGCAAAGATCTCCCCTGTGACCCTGAGTACAGGAAGTAAAGCATGTCTACCTGTTTTTCTTACTAGTTGCCTTTTAAAAAAATCCCACATTTTTGCTGCTTGTTGCTGGAACACAGGGCCAGGAAGAGGCCAGAAGGGGGAAGAGAAAAATGACTTTAATTACAGGAAAAAGGGGCCAGTAAGAACTGGTTGTTACATTAGCCAAGACAATACAACTAACTTTTATGGTATATGTTTTTTAACTTTTTTTTTTCCTCTTTTAATTCTTGTTCTTCACTTCCAAAAATCTGTTGGTCTAGATTTCTCCTAAAATATATATCTATGTTAAAATCCAAGTAATTTCAGCAGCAAATACAGAACATTCAGAGTTGCAATGAAGTTCACCAACATGAAATACTTTCTGGTTAAATTTGCAAAAGCATTGTGTTCTGGGCCATATCTGTTTTTCTTGAGCCTGTAAACTTAGCTTTCCTATTAAGGAACAAATGCCTTTATCCTTCCGTAAAATACTATAATGTAATAAAACTGAAATAAGATCTTACAGAAAAACAAAAATAAAACCAAACTAAAACACTAATAAACCCTGTGATTATGTACAAGAATGAAATATGGTGAATTTTCCTGCAGTTTAAAAGGTATGCATCTATTCTCATATCTTCCACATTAACCTTCTATGAAACTGCTAAGTGAAAACAGTAAATAATATTGAGAAACAAAAACTGAACAGCGATAGGACTTGCTACTATTTTAAAAATACTGAATATGTCTGTTTACACAAGCATATAAACAACCATATTTCATGAGTCATTGCATATTGGCAGTCATAATCATAATTTTCATATCTCCTTTGCTTTTAAGTCATCAGCTCATCTGCAGTTTCTCTATTCTTTATGAGAATTAATTTGACAAAATAAGACTCCATCCTTACTCTTCAACTCCAAGGCAAAATTTCAACCCCCCTCAGTTTGGCAGCACCAGCAGTATCTGTTTTGAGGGGACTGCAAGGAGGCCTTTTACCCTATCTTCTCCCTCTTATCCATGCAGGGGGGTGTATAGCCACCCAGAGGAAAGCCATTGGGATTGTGTTATGAACATCCACCCTAAAACACACATAAAACAAACACTTCTCAGCCTCTGTGATGTGTTCCAGTTCTGTGCTATAAGCAAGACCTATAAGACAGATGCTCTGAAGTTTACATTGCCCCTGCAAAGGTTTGCATCATTCATCCCCAAGCAAGGGCACACAGCTATCCCACATGCTGCTGCAAACCTTGAACAGACTTTTCCATGTAGTCACGCCTTTAGCATGGGTCAGGTCCTGTGGTCTTCCATTTGCTCAAACACCCCATTGAAGCCAATGCTGGAAGGTCAACTTGCAAATGCCACCCTCTCTCTGTGTAGTGAATAGCTCCCATTGAACATACTGGGATTACTCATGTGTGTGAGTGACTACTAACAAGAGCAAAAGGAGCAAAATCTGGTCCTCATTAAGGACTGCTAATCTGAAAAACCTCCTTCAGTCAGTAGTAACACTCAGGCAGAGCAACTCTGCCAGTGAGAAGCCACATAGGAAAGGCAATATAGCACCGTTTGTCACTATATTTTAACACATAAAATACTGATTCTTTGAAGCATCAGTTAATTATCCAGGCATAACTACATGGAGGAGCTCTACCCCACCATAATTAATGAGCAAAGATAATCTTTTACCATGAAATACAATTACCCAAATGGTTATTTGGAGGTTTCTGGAACAGAAGAAATTTCTCTGATCTGGGAAATTAAAAAAAATCAACGCTGAATTCAAAAATAAAAATCACCCATACTTGATACCCAAGTATTTAATTACATATTATCATGGATAACTACTAATGGGCTTCAATTACGCAACCTTATTTTATTGCTTTTGGAAACATTTATAGCCACTAGATAATGTGTAGATTTAAGTCAATATCTGAATAAACAGCCTGGAAAACACATCATTTTTACCCAGACTGGGTTACTACCATGATTATCATCTGCCACCTGCTGGAAATAGCTGTGATAATGCAACTAAGTTCCACAGATGGAAAGTCTGGTCACTCACGGAACAAGTGGAAATGTCAAAAAGCAAAAATACATTCCTTGTACCCGATAGTTTATTCCTCTTGCACCCACTGGGAAAGTTTGATTTGCCCAAGAGGGATATTTGTGAGCATCCACAAAGAAGTCTTAACATGACTTTGTTTAAACAAACAGAAATTAATTTGCTATTGAGAACAACATTATCTGCCTATATCTGGCCAGAAGGCAAAATATATAGTCTGAAACTAATGCACCTAATTAATCCCATCTCAGGCTGGAATATCTGGCTTGCCACTCTTCTGGAAATGGCATGATTGCAGGTCCCCCTGCACCATCCCCACATTGTTGTTGAGTCTCATTCAAAGATATTGACCACTCTGGCTTTATGGTGGCCCATAAAACCCTCAAGGATAACAAAGCCTGCCCATTCAAGACATCTGCTCTCACTCAAAAAAAAAAAAAAGGGACAGTGTTTGTATGCAGTATTCTTTAGAGCCAGAACCTTGTAACTTGCTTCCTCTGTGCCAGCAAAACAGAATGAGTAATCCAAGTAAGCCAGAGGGTAAATCCAAAGGCAGCACTGCAGGACTGGCCTTCATCTCTCCCTTGTGCAGAACAGGCTGAAGAGTAGCAGGACACACAGGTAAGACTAGCAGTTCTTGTCAGGGGGCTGGCTTACTGTGTCCCACTGGCTGATGACAGAACTAATTGTATTGGTGTGATTTTGCAATTGGCAGGTGTCCCCAAGCCAGTAGGGAGAATGAGACAGGTGCCACTATATTAGAGATTCAGACTGGTTTTTTTAAACAAAATCAAACTCAGGCCCTTAAGCAACCAATTTTTGCATGCCCAAGAGGTTTAGAACATCAGCCAAGAGTTAGTGTTTAGATGGTTCTTGCATTCAGGGAAACAGTGGCTTTCTCTGCATACCTTTCAATTATTTCTGAGGTCAAAAAAGGAGAATAAAAAAGGAAGATGGAGAATAAAAAACTAAGAAAGAGAATAAAAAATGAAATTATTTTTGAAGGTTATCCAGGTCTGTGGGATGGAGTGGGAAAAGAAACAAGGATACACATCTCAGGACCTAATAAAATTCTAATTAATTCCTCATTTTCTCCACTAACTTGCTTTAGCCATTATAAAGCAACCAGCTGTTTATAGCAGTGAGAATTAATATCAGCCTTGAAAGCAATATAAAAAAATCTAAAACACTGAACCACACATTAGCAAGAATTAACACAGGCATGTACTGCCACAGGCCTTCTGCCAGGGGAAGGGCCAGGCCTGCAACAGCACCATGTCCCACTGCAGTGTACAGCATTCCCTCCAGGAGCACTGGCCACGGGCCATGCACCCAGAACAATGTTTCTGTCAGCATTTGCTTTCAGTTGAAAGCCTTTGTTGCTTCACCCTGCTTTGACTATTCTAAGAAGGTTGCTGTTCTTCAGGTCCCTGAGTTTCCTCCTCTGTGCTGCTCTTAGGAGTTGACACCACTCTTACAGCAACATGGTCCTTGCCTGCACTGGTAAGTGGACTTCATTGCAGCCACAAATTTAGCTATGTCTCATGCAGACAAGTTGGCTGATTTACTCCTGTAAAGCTTGGCAAGGGTCTGATATAAAGAAAATACCCAGAAGTAAAAAACCTGCCAGCCGAAGAATCTGCAACAGCCTGCACGCACAGAAGTCTGACACCTTTGCTGCAGCCATTGCTGCAGTGACATTTGTCCCCAGGGAGGCATATGGCTGAACACACACCCTCCCCTGGGAGCATATGGGGCTGCCAGGAAAATTCACCCAGCCCTCTGTCCTCAGACATGCTGGCCTCTGGCTACAGACCAGCTGTTCAGCAGCCAGAGCCTACCCCACCCAAGTGCCTTCTCCATGACCAACACCAGGACAGGGAGGTCATCACCCAGAAAGTGTCCCCCTCCTCAGGCAAAGTGGGGGACAGGGCTCTGGCCTTACCTCTGTGTAACTACTCTGTGCCATTCATCCATGCAGCAAGACCAGCCTTCCCCAGAATGCTAAGGACTGCTGCACAAGCAAACAGACCTCAGTGCAGGAGCTCAGTCACTGCTCAAGAGTTTTGTACTGCCCTATCTTCTCCCTCTGTGTTCTCCTCCCACATTAAAACTACCCAGGAACATTAGCTGTCAGTGCTAGTCTTCTTGGCAATTTTTCTGGAGATCAAGGAAATCATGTATTTTAGTAAACATAGTCCAAAAGATTTTAAATTGGATAGGTTGATATAAATATGTATAGATAAACAGAACTCCGTGTGATTATAACAATGTTTGTCCCTTCCTCTTCCTCCCTTCCCACCCCCTTTCCCTTCTCCCAATTTCTCAGACAATAAGTGGGAAACAACCTCATTTTCTTCCCTAGCCAAAAATTAATTCTTGTTCAAAACTTCCAGAAGAGGTCAAGTCTAAAGGAAGCATCTGGTCTATCTGCTTTTGTACTGCAGCAAGAGCTGTATCCCTGACATTCCCTCCCTCTGCACCACTCAGCACTGCAAGGCCTTGAGCCACTCCGGGGAGGCTTTGCTCACACTCATGCACGAGGGCACCCTTGGTGTGACTGCAGGCAGCTCTTAGATGGAAACCCCTAGGTATTCTGCATGCACAGACAGAGCACATCCCACTCATCCCAGCACAGCTTCCAGTTGTTTTTTTTATCCCCGAGTACAGATGGACTCTTCACCTACTGAGTTGGGTCGTTTGTTCGTGAGTTATCTGATAAGGGGGTGTGCTTGCAGGGTCAGAGTCACAGGATGGGTCCTAGCATGTAACTTACTGAACTGACCAAACAATAATTTGGCTTCTCTCAGCATCTTAAACACACATCCAGGGACAGGCAACAAGTGAAGGCAGACTGAGCTTGATCCTCAAACACACCCACAAGTGGCTTCCATTCTGTGGTTCAGTCTGTGCATATGTTCAAAGTCAGTCAGTGTAAAACACTTCATAGAGCAAACTAAGAAATTGTCACAACTTTAAAGCTCTCAAAAAACCCCCCCCAGAAACAAAAACAAAAACAAAAATCAAAACAAACAAACAAAAACCCGCACCAAAAAAAAAAAACAAACCAAAACAACCCCACCAAAAACCAGCTCAGGACATATTTTCCTTTTCATATCTATAGAAAAGCTTTAAAGCCTTAGAAAATATACATTCACCATCTTTCATTTTCTTCGTAAATACATCAAGTTCACGGCAAATGAAAAACTTGAAAAAGGCACTTCTGGTCATGGTGAGCAACAGTACCTCCTGTTAGAGAGCATACGATCTCTATGGGGTGTGCAATGGCAGAAGAAGCATTTTTTTACTTATTCAGTAACTGGGCAGTAAACATGAGCAGTTACTGTAGCTAGCAGCTCCTGAGTCAGCCAAAGCTCTTCTGCTGGCAAAGGGGGTGGGAGAGGAAAGGGCAGCCACTCACTAATTTGCAATGCAGTGGGAAGTAACTCAAGAATCAAATTCCTAGCAGTAATACCACCTGCAGATTTGCAGTCCTATATATTTTATGAAGAGGTTTGCTTAAAAATCAGACCAAAACAAAATATTAAAAAGATTAAAAAGCAAACCCAGAAACCTGTGAGAGCCATAGGGTGCTGAGACCTCCAATGAGAAGCTGAGCACACTCCAAGGTTAACAGGTTAACAAAGCAGTCTGGTATTGACTACCATGCTATTATGCTGCAGAAAACACAATTCTCTCTGCTGTGTGTGAAAGCTAAATGTATTTGTGTCTTAATACATACTGAAAAATCCATTTTTTGCAAAACTAAAAATATTCTTACATTCATTATCTACTCATTTCTCATCTGTTTTTAGCAAGTACCTTTTGCTATTTAAGAAATTATATGCAAGTCTAGTCTGCAGCTTTTTAAGGATACTTCAGAAGACTGCTTTGACTAAGCAGTGAAGCACCATTCTAAAGAATTCCCTGCTGTACCTCTAAGTTTAGAAGTGAAATTAGAACTAGAGGTAGGACCGATTGTCCCTGTCTTCAATCACCATCTTCTGATAGAAGAGACCTGCTGGACCTTAGGTAACTCAACATGAAGACAACCATCGAAACTGCTGAGTTTTTCTTCCCTTATGTCAAAATAAAACAAAACCCAGCAATACCAATTTCTCCCAGAACCCTGTTTAGAATGCATACATGAACAGTTTCTGAGGATAGAAAGAGAATAGGCAACCAAGAAGAAAGTTTAAAGGCACTTGCCTTCACAGAATTGAATTGATAAGCAGCTGAGAACCCATGCCAAATGATTTCGATTTCTTATTGGGCCATGTTTCCATCAATCTAAGAGACAATGTTTTTTCTTATATTTTAAGGGCTACATCAAAATCAGTAAAGTAGATAATGATGTCCTTCAGATGAGTCTATAACAGATCATTAAACATATAGCATTTAAAAGATCAAGGCCAAGGCCCTTCCAAGCAGTTTTATTTGCTCAAGAGCAAAATATAATTGTGTTATGTGCACGGTTCAATTTTATATATGTATTTGAAAAAAATGCACTTAAATTCTGTACTCTTTATTATTTTAACTGACATTCTCCACATCTCTCTTTTATATTAACTAGAAATTAAGAACACAAACAGTGGGGAAAAAAACCCCACTCTTCATTTCCTTCCATCATTTGTCTGAAAAGAAGAATATTTGCCTTACAGCTCAAAATTAGTAGGTATCAAGATTTTAATTATATGTCTGCTTCTGCTGTTTAAGCTCCATTTCACACCAAGTGTAATAAAAACCACTAATGCCTATAATCAACCTTACTTCAACCACTGATATGAAAAAGATAATCAAGATATGTATTAAAAAGAGCACTGGCCCTGATTCTGTGTTGGGTATTTGTGTGATAGATGTGTTGCTACATCCAATTGAAACACTGTGTAAGATCAACCTGCACAAACAGCCTTGTAGTAAAAAGGAATATCCCCTGGTTCATCCTTGAACAGACCAATTCTCGTCAGTGAATTTTGGCACTATCTGCCAAAGGTTCCCTCCCTTCTTCCCAGTTCTCTTATATAATGTGCATTTATCTACCTGTTTTAAAAGACCCATGGCAGCTGCAAGTTGTAATCCAAGTCTTCTCCTTAGGAACCAAGGACCTTATAAAGAAAATGCATGAACCAAAAGCAGACTTCTTTAGCAGTCTGCCAGACCTAGCTTCAGGGTGCTCTATACCATGAGGACAGAAACCTCAAATGATCTGCGTCAGCTCAAAGTCATCTTTGGAGGAGACCAAGCTGATCTCAAATGAGCTGAAGAACCTCTCTTTTATTTTTGAGAGGGCTTGAGGAAGCATCTTCACCCATTCACTTTTCTTCCAAATATTGCCTAAGAAGAATGAAAGCCAAGGTGGTCTTGGATGAGAACCAGCAGCCAGCTTGGTAAATGGCTTTTGGAAGTCTGTTTCTCTGTTTTTCTTAGCAGTCAGATATTAAGCAGATGAAGAAACGTGAAAAGGCTGTTAAACCCCAGAACTATTTCAGTATGAACACATTTTGCCCAGCTTTTGAAAAGAGCATTTTAAATCAATTAAATAAATGTTTTTAAAAATGTATTGCAGAGGAAAAGACCCCACTGAGGATTTGTTCAGAGCATTACTTAGGTGTGCCATACAATTCAAGACTCAGTAAATGTAGCCCCTTATGCAGTCCTTTACATATTTGTATGAATTATTTGTAGAATCATAGGTTCTTTGGGTTGGAAGGGACCTTAAAGATTGCCTGGTTCCAACCCCCCTGCCATGGGCTTACACCGCTGTCTTTCCTTCACCAATGAGAAGCAGAGCTGGTTTGTGAGGTATAACTGGTAATCTATTTAATGTATGAATAAAATACTCTCTGCTATAACATTCAGTTCTTGTTTTCTATTCGTTACGTGCATTGTTTGAAATGCTACCACCAGCTATTCATTCCTTTTCTGAGCAGTGATGCCATGACAACCCCCACGTGACTGGCTACAAGCATACCACAAGTCTCCAGGGCTTTGCTTTAGAAAAGACTCAGATTGGTGTTACTCACACTTTTTTCTTTTTTTTTTTTTAAAGAGCCCAGTTTCAGAGATGCTTTATTTTGTGGAAGATGCATCAAGCTTACCTGTCAATTCCACCATGTGGCAACAACTATTTCAGCTAAAATGGGACAAAGCAAAGTATGAAGAACTCAATAAAGGGGTGGATACAACTGTTTAATAAAGAGCATGTTCTTTAAGTCTTCATTAAAGAATGTGCTTACTCAAAAGGACTACAGCATCTCTCTCTTCCTTCTTAATGTGTTGTGAAAGTTATTGATGAGTAATAGGGTGGAAAATACATGTTTTGAGAATATCAAGGAAACAGATGTATAGCTTTTGTGTCCATTTAGGATATCATAAAGATTTTCACCAAATTTAGAAGTGAAAAAGATTTGATTAGTCATTTACTCCAAATCAGTAATAATGCAGGACTTTGCCCTCTTCAAAATCCATAAGCAGTGAATAACATCAGTGATGATTCAACTCCATTGCTACCTTAGGAAGATTGTATCACAATACAATTAGCTTTAATACGAAGAAATAGTTCTTCATTATTTCCAGACTGGGTCTGCTTCATTAACTGTGTAAAAATATCTTCCTTCCTTCCTTCCTTCCATTGTTCCCCTAATTTGACTTGCAGGTGGAAAGAAGTTAAAGATGAGGTAGAGAATTAAATTTGACATATTTTTCTAACTAAATTGACAATATTGAAATAAATAAATTTCTTTCTGCATGGATTAGCCTCAAGAGGCTCACTAGTGTTTATAAGCATGGCTATTTAAACAGTGGCTCTTTTAAAGCAGAGAACTGATATCAGCGTAGCTGAAATACCCTCAGCATCCACTGTTCATACAGAACTCTCCTTTGTTCAGTGTATGGAGCATTGCACTTCATATATACATGAAGGGCCAAGAATAGAGGTTAGTGATCACCGTGATATATAGTGAAGAAATGTATTTATAGAGAACAAAATATTTCCCATTACTCAATTGCTCTTGGATTAAAAGCAAGTATTAATTTCTGAGTGCAAGTGAAGAGAAAGAATAACTATCATGTTGAGTGAGGGATGGCTTAGAAAGTACAGAATTTTGTTTTTTATTATGGGATTTGCACCAAGCAGCAATTAACAAGGTCCCCAGTGACCAAAGAGTGGCCTTTTCAAGTGCCCCTGCATTGTCACGCTGGTGCTTCTAAATTCCGATTCTGGTTTCCCAGAAAATCCACTGTGCTTTCTCCTGGCACAAACACAGACTTGCTGCAGTGAACACCAGCTACTTGAGCAGAGGTACCTGCAGCTGTGGTACCTGGGGGCAGCAGGGTGATTTGGCAGGTTGTCCTGAATGACAGAGGCCTCTGGGGCCTGGGCTTTTGATCTACCAAGAGAGATAGAAATTGCTCTGAGAAAACATAAGGGTCTCTGTTTGGTGATGTGAAGGCTTTACATTGAAAGAGCTCACAAAAAATAAAAATAAAATAAAATAAAAAATTAACCAGAGCAAGAGTGAAAGGGGGAAATAGGAAGCCAGGAAGAAAACAAGGTAACATTCTTGGAGAAGACCACTGAAAAGATGGCAATGTTTAGGAATAAGTTATCATTTTCTCCATGATGCAAAGGTACAAAAAATGTCAGCGTGTTTTTATGAACCCAAGAGCAAATGCATCCAGTCTGAATAATTTTGCTATTTTCTTAATAGAAAAAAAGGAAAAGAGAAAAAAAAATTGAAAGTAACATCTCCTCTCTGCAACATTCTGCATAGAATTAAAAATAAAATGGTTCCAAAACCCTCTGTAAAGTGCTGCAACAGAGATAATGGTGGGCTTATAAATGGCAGGGTTAATATTTTAGTGGTGTGCATATAAGAACGAGACAGAAATTGTTAACAACGATTTCCAGAAAATGAAATTATATTGATATGAATTCTACAGAAGAAATCCAGTTTCTAAATCATCCTTTTGTTGTTTCAAGTTTCAAACAGTTTGCATATATACAAATTAAGAGTTTGCATAAATATCGCATTTTGTTCTTCACACTGGTGATTTGTACTGACTGGTACAGTAACAACCCTCTTTTACAAATTGTATCTCATCTTAAAGATTTTTTTTAATAACCTATTAGTATGATAATTAAAGGAACCTGAAGAATCAGAGAAGATAGCAGCAGAAGCCAAAACTCTCACAGGTTTGCCAAGTTTAGTTTTGCTATCCAGTAAATGTCAGCTACTTAGCATGATGGGATCTAGAAAGCATGCAGATGAGCCCTGTCATCATCCCCTGAAAACAGTTGGAGTTCAGAGCAGTTTCCTTCTGGGATCCCACCTCCTCTGAGATGACTGCCACAAGAAAAGCAGCCGAATGTTTTCACAGAAAGCCAAGCAGCTCAAACAAATTTCAGACAAAGTTAGAAACTGCTAAACATTATCCCAGTCAATGCTGTAAATTATTCACTCTGTTCTAAAAGCAAGGAACTTGTCCTGGTAGCATGTATGAAAAGTCTGCTATCAGGGATTCAAGCCTGATTTTTGGCTCAATCACAAAGGTGTTTCAGGAAGAGACATAGAAGACTTCTGTTACATTCAGGCAGTGCATTAGTCATGTCTTACACTGAGGGGTTTGTGTTGGTGATGTGCTTGCTGCTTTTACTTGTCAGTCTCTTATTTTTCAAATAGCAAGTATTTCTCTCTTCTTTACATATCGCTGAGTCTGCCTGAGTTGGAACAGTTCACATGTAAGTTATGAGAGAGGGAAATGTATTTCATGACAAAAAATCATTGTTTCAACTGATCCAGTGTCACTCCCTGCAGAAACTCACTCAGAGAGAAAGTGGTCTCCCCTCTTAACCTTCTCTTACTCTACTCCATTACTAGATTTTCTTCTATGGGGTTTACTTAGTCTAATACAGCTCACAGATTATTCTTCTTCTCATATGTTGCATGGCTGTGTAGGTCAGATGGAGATAAATATTATTATGCCACTAAACTACCAACTCCATCAGAATTATTAAATCTACAATGTGCTCTTAATGATTGTTTAAAAACACTAATAAGAAGAGACCTGGGAATACTTTCAACACAAGAAGTCCTTTTCCAGTATTCTTACTGCTCTGGTAGCATCCTAAAAAGTATCCTTTTGGAAGATCTGACTTATCTCAGAAGTACCTGGTCCTTTCTTACACTAGTCTTTTTATTTCTGCTGGATGCCTAATGAAAAATGCCTACCTTCTCTTAGACAGTAATTTCTGTATCAAAATATCAACACAACTGTAACCAGACTGTATGCGTTTTCTGCATTTTTCCATCATAAAGAAGACTTTGCATCTCCAGCAGACTTTAGAACAATTTTCTTCAATGTTTTCATTTCTCCACTACTCTCCTGGGCAAGTCTGGCTTTGCCAATACAATGAATCATGTGTTTAATAGTGTTACTGCTGGCTAACAAAGCAGAACACTGGAATTAAAAGATCTTCCATAATGATATGGAAGGATATTTCCAACGAGAAAGGATAAACATTTCATTTCTGTTGCAGATCCAGACAGCAAAACCATTAGTGGACACGTGTCCCAACAATATATAGCCACAAGCTGAAGATATAGTATTGGCTATTTTTCTGGGCCTTCACATCTCCTCTCAAAGGAAATAAAGAGCCTAGCAGATGGTTACAATTTCAGGGTCTTTTTTTTCCCCTCAGTGAAGTGATTGTTACAACAGGATTATCAGGATTCATGAATAGCATATTCCCAGCAATATTAAATAACTTCTTTTATCTTTATGATTATTGATGAAATCAGAGTTTCAGATTAACAAGTGCTAAAGAGTTCAAATAGCCTCCTAAGATGTATTTCTGCATAGCTAAGAAAATACCATTGCAAATAATAAGACTAGCCCAATCACCAAGATAAAGAGCAAAGAACTGAATAATAGGATGTTAACATATTCAAAGCAGAAGAAATAACAATGGGTAGCCTTGACTGGCAGTTATCCTTCAAAATCTTCCTGCTCCCAAGAGACAAATTTTTAATAAAGGATGAGAGTGGAAAATAAATTGTTAGCTAATTATCTCTGTCACTAAAAGGAAACAACAACAATTAAAAAAAAAAACAAAATCAAAACCAAAACACCAAAACAAACCCAACCAAAAAAAACCACCAAACATGAGCAAAATAGAAAATGCATGCAGCTAAACCCTGTCAAAGACTTAATTTCTAACACAGTGCCCCCCAGGCAATGGGAGCATAACCCATATAAGGACTTCAGAATTAATTTCCTTAAAATTGTTTATCATCTCACTGTGTGACATAATAATCCCCAGGCACCTTAAAACAATTTCACTAGCAAAACAATTCATTTCTTCTTCATGCATAAATTCACGTGCTATATTCGGATGTGGGTTCAATTGCTGATGTTAATTTTTTCCCCATTACTGTAAAAGTAATTGCTTAAGTTCCTTTGAAAATGAAACACTGTATAACCCCCCCACCCCCCCCCCCCCCCCACACACAGAGGTTAACAACAAAAACACCAACAGGGACCCACTAGTCTTAGGCATGCTCCTTAAAACTACAGGTCCTGATACCTCAAAGTGAGACTGGTTCTTTCTCATCCTCCTGATTTCCATACTCCTATAGAAAGAAAGGAGAAAAGAAAAAAAATGTGATCTTCTGGTATCCAGTTCTTCTTTACAATTATCCTCCTCAGGGTTACTTTGTCATGACCAGTTGACCATGTTTGACCATGACCAGTTTGCATGACTCAATGCACCAGGTTTTGGTACCTTTACACTACAGTGTGACCAGCATCTGGCGCGCTTTGCTTACAAAGCCCAGCAAACAAGGCAGATGCACTAGATTTCCTCCAGAAACCTGCTACTCTAACATTAGCCACTCAAAACTGTCAGATCTGGATGAGCAGGATTTACTATTTGTTTTGAATAGGTCTTGAAGTATATTTGGAGTGTCTAGAATCAAATATGGGGAAGGAAAGGCTGAGAAAGGAAAAGACTGAATTATTATGCTCAAAACAAGACTATTCCTTCAGCAATTCTATCCCAAGAGCCTTTTGAGGACGAGATGTTGAAGTCCAGCTATGAAAATTGTGCTTTCCCTGCTTTCCTCCATCTGACCTCTCTCTGGTTATCCTCAATTCAGCCTTTCCAGAAAAGAGATTGTGACAGTAATGTGTAGTTGGACCTCAGATAATTGTATAAATAAGTTTTTCTCTTCACCTCTCCCCCATTCCTTCCCAATCCCCTCAAACACACTTTCAGCATGGATATGTGTTCTTTGAAACAACATGATAACATCTTTTACAAATTAAAAAATGCCTCAGGATATCCAAAGAGATTCTCTCTCTTCCACTGGACTATTTCCATTTTTATCCACTGTTGACACTTTAACTTTTTTAACACTGTTTTAACTTTAGAGATGGAGATTATTAATACCTTCCATTTTAAAATCAAAATTTAAAATGCTTAAAAACATGATAATGATGGAGAGAACTAGCTTATACTTCCTCATACTTCTCTCTCCATTTGTTCATTACATCTAGTTGTTGCTTCTCTACTTAAAACAGCCTGCAGTCCCTCCAGGATGAAAACGGCCTGCAGCTGGACTTAACCCAATTCTCACTGAAGTCAATGGAAAAGTTACTATTTGATCCAAAGCCCATCAAAGATAATGGA
Source organism: Zosterops lateralis (assembly GCF_965231275.1). Classification (NCBI taxonomy): domain Eukaryota; kingdom Metazoa; phylum Chordata; class Aves; order Passeriformes; family Zosteropidae; genus Zosterops; species Zosterops lateralis. The sequence continues at coordinate 27,427,428 of NC_139763.1, forward strand.
GAGAATCCCTCTGACTTCACAGAAATCTGGACAAATCCCATCACGTGCTTGTACACTGTCCATAACAATCCCAGCTTTTGATAAGAGCCTATGAAGGCTGCTAGAGACAAAAAATATGATGATGATTCTGGAAAATATGTTGACAAATATTTACAGAACTTCTGCTTACACTGATGAAATGCATTCACTAATCATGCAGGCTGCAGCTGTGGTTGCAGGAGAGTGTTTCAGGGTCTAATTCACAGCATTGCAAAGGGCTTTGTCTCCCTGTGTCACTATGCAATGGTGAAAAAATGTGTTCTCTCAATAACAGCACTGAGCTTTACCTGATCAGTGTCTGTTGCATACTGTGTAGAGAAGGGAACAGCATGTTTTGAACACCTCATTGGGCATCCATGATACATCACTGCTACTTGTTATGCCCTTGTAAAAACAATCATTTCTTTATCCCTTCTGTACACAAAGTTGGAGGAAGACCAACTCTCTGGCACTGAAAGAGACAACTGTTTGCTGCTGGAGAAGATGTCCTGCATCATGAGAACAAAGGGAGAAATTTACAACAAAAATGACTACAAGGCCAAAAAGTAACATCAGCAGCACTATTTCCATGTAGTTATCAAGTTTCCTTTCCAGTGATAAACATGGCTAAGGATAAACTGCTCTGTGAGGACACATTGAAAAGGCAGCCTAAGGTATAATCAACACTTCAGAAAGCCATTTGCTCATCCTGTCACATGAAATCTAATGCCAGGTCATTTTCCTCCTACACTCTGTTGAAGAGAAGTTGGCTTTAAATTAGTTTTTCACTTTAATAACTGAGGGAATAAAAACAAATAGAGGGGGAGTAATGTTGCCCTACTTTAAGAAAATAAGTGAAGCAAACCTGTTATGTCTCAGCAAAGGTGTTGATCTTGCCAAGTGAGTCATTGCTGCTGACTTTACCAGTTGTTCCTACAGACACCACCGGAAAAAGGGAGACCCAAAGCTGAGAGATGAAATAAAGTCAGAGCAAAAATATAATTAAAATTTAAAAAAAAAAAAAAAAAAAGTGGAGCAGGAAGCAGGCAAAAGGGAAAATTTAATTTACTGCTCAATGGAGACCAAGCAAAATGTGCCTTGAAGATTTATCACTGGAGAAAACCATCCTAAATATATTTGATTCAGCAGGAAATTCACAACCCAGTAGGGCACAGCAAACCAGCTGACAACAGGGACAGGTTTTTGAAATGAAGGGTTTGTATAGTTCAGGTGGTGGTTGTCATCTCCTCTGATTCATTTGCAGCCAGTCTACTTCTTGATAGACTGAATATTCACCAAGCCCTAAAGTGTCTCCAAAATGCAAATGCTGCTCAGCTGAAATGACCCAGGTAGAACTCACTACACATTACTGTCACAAATATCCTGACATTTACACAGTTCCTTTTACCTGAGGCAGAGTTGGTCATGGCCACATCATGCAAATCCATATCATAGCACTTATGGCTTGTCACTAGTGAATAATATCCAGATCTGTGCAGGCATCAACAAGAATTAATTCCACTGCTGAAGCTGTGATTACACAAGGTACAGAAGAAACAGAGCATCCTCCTCCTTTCTATTCCTTCACTCTTTTCATGATTCAAATAGCAAACTCCTGTTGTTTTCTTTGGATCAACTCTGGTTTTCACCAAATCTCTCCATTAGCTAATTAAATTTGTGACAGCAGCAGAAAATTAACACAACAAAACAAAAAAAAAAAAAAACTGGATTGATTTTTTTTTCCCCCATTTTCTGCAAAGTCATGAATTCCAGGACTGTTGCAAGAGAAGATCATACAGTGGGAGCAGGGGGGAGAAGAGTAGGAGAAGGAAAAAGGGACTTTGCGGGATGCGGGTCCTTTGCTTTTTGGTGGCAAGAGACTGTTGTGAGATCAGCTCAGCTACCTGGAAAATTGCAGCCTAAGAAATCACAGAATATTTCCAAGGCATTTGAGGCAGTAGACTTATCTTCACTCTCTTCATGCTTCTCAGCTCAGTATATCAGATTTGTACACAAGAGAAACTTATAAACCAAAGTAACAGAAATCAATGATTAAGCATTTCAGACATCAGCTATGCCCTCACCCACAGTACTGCACTACTGCAATTCTGCAGGATTGGCACTAATCTGAGATAAAGTTATAGAATTGTTCCTCTTGTAAAATGTCCTAAAATTCCATATAGGCAGGAGTGTGTTTGGAAGATACTGAACAAAGTCTATTATCTTAAGAAGGACAAAAAGATTGGCTTACAAGGGCCAGTTAATGCAGATCAAGAAGGAGCAAGTCCCTGTAGCGGAGGTACAAAATTTCAGGTGAAATTCCCCCTAACAGAAGATTGACAAACACTTCACATTCTGGATTCCTAGGCAAGTGTGAATAAGTTTGATTCTACTTATATGGTTTTCCCCTCCAGTTTAATTGAAGAAAAACGAAAGCAGGAGTTGTGGAAAGTGAATCAGGAGAACTGAGTCATTTTGGATAGAATTACAAAGTCCCAGCCTCAGTATCAGGTTCAATGATGGCATGAGGATTGGCAACAAGCTGAAAAATACATGGCCAACATTGCGAGATATCCTCGTGAGCAGCGTAAATCGCAGAGCCAAAAGGTAGCCCTGAGCTTCTGTTCTTTCCTTCACAGTTATTTCTGGATCAGAACTGCTCAGAGAGCACATTTTGCTGCACTTCTGTACCGGGGATTAACTGCACAAGGCAGCCAGCCACACAATTAACAGCCTTTCACTTAATGCAGCCACTCTTATCAAATGAATCCCAGAGCACTCTTCAGACTTTATCAGGCGATTTGTAACTGCTGTAGTTTCTACATTCAGACTGTGCACCATGGAGAAATGGCACTCTCAGAAATAATCTAAAAATTGTTGAAAAAACCAGAAGCAATTGCTTACCAGTTACCTGAGAGAAACAGCCAGACACTACAACAACATTTGAGGTGACCAGAAGGGCACATGCGTTAAGGGCTCCAAAACCTACACTGGCAAAGTAACCAGGTTCTTATTTTAATCAGTAACAGAAGTAAAGAAAATCAGCAACAAAATGACTATAGGAGGTTTTAGCAAGCTTTTCCAGAGAAAGAAAACAGATTGTCTCTTGCTTTTCCATGTCCATCTAGTGGGCTTTGAGCCCTCAAAGTCAGAAATTCCCAACTTTCCTCCCACACAAACCAGAGGGAAGCTGCAGCACTGCCCATCAAGCAAGGAGCTAGCATCAGCTTTGCCTTTACCCATCTTCCCTGTTCCCTTGGGTGCTAGGCCTCTGTGGTCCTGTGTCTTTATTTTTGAGACATGTCCTCTGTCAATTGAGTTTGAATCAGTATGTGGTTCATACTATCTGTATGTTCACCATATTCACTTCTTTACCCATTACCTCTAGCCTGAGATCACTGAAATAAATATTTTTGAAACCAATACTTTCTGAACACATGTAAATGGATTTTCAAAGGTGTAGCTCATCAAAATTCGCCTGAATCTTTGGAAGACAGTAAATGGTACTTCTTCTATCCTAGGACTATCCTTTTGTCAAATCTTTGGTCCAAGTTCAAATTCCAGAGGGCTTGTTCAGGAAAGGCAAAGCAGTCAAAAGAAAAAAAAAATTAAATTGTGGCACTGAAAACAAAAACTACCTCAGCCTCTCCCCAGTTTTTGTCTGGACACAATTCTTGAATCCAGATATATCAGTTTTACTAAAGCTTCCCAAGACTGTTTAATCAGAGGCAGAAAGCAAAACGAAAAAGCTTCAACTCAAACAGTTAAGACTTGACCAAGAAACTTCCAACTAAAAGAGAAGCTTCTACAATGAAAAAAAAAAGAGGCAGCTTTAACTGCTGTGGAGGCAACATTACAAACCAAATAATTATATAAAAAGTAGTGTTGTTGCAAATCCAGGAGCTTTATAGCCAGAAAGTTCCGAAATTACGGAAAAGTAAATATATACTGCAGCCCTTCCCACATCAGCTGTTAAGTCTGTGCTGTAATTAACAGGTACTAAAACATCTGTAAGAAGTAGTCACTGGAAAACACCTTTTCCACTCATCATTTCAGAAATGGTTAAGCCATTTTGAAGGACATTTGTCTTTTGACAAATAAGCAAACATGATGCGAATACCTGCTGCAAACCTCTTTATCAGCAGGGGAAATTCAGTAAAGTTGCACATGAAAATAGGATCAGTGGAAGTATTTGGCAAAATCTGCCATAACATCTGCTGCTCTGATCTCTCCGTGATTTTATAGTTCACTTGACACCAGTCCACAGTCAAACTTTATTAAAGTACAAGTCATACCATTCCTTGTCAAGCATTTTTCTACTCTCCTTCTGTTGCAATTGAAAACTTTTTAACTAGTCATATGTATGCTTTAACAGCAGGAAAAAGTGAGAATCTTTTTTACATAAGGACATTCCTTACCAATCCAAACTGAAGAAAGAATTTATCTGAACCAGCCTTTCCACTGGCCTGACTGAAGGAAATTGCTCTGACTCTGGTGGCTCAGGCAGTACTCATGAATGAAAGAAAAGGAGAATTCTCGTTCTTTCCTCTGGAAGAGGACAACAGCTGTGTCACCAGCAAGCACTTGTCAGCTTTCTTTGCTAACTAAGCTTTGGTGCCAAGAGAATAATCCTGAAAATAAGATACATAAGGTTATTAAATCAAGGCAGAGAGAGGTTCCTTTTTTTATATTTCTCTTTTCTGTCTGGAAGAACAATTTAAAAAACATACATCTAAATGAGATGAGGGAAAAAAGAGAAAAAACATCTGAAACAAGTGTGAAAAGTAAAATGAAGGAAAAAGAAAGAGATCATGGTAATCATGGAAAGCAAAGGAACAGCTAGAACAAGACAGAGTTCCAGAAATAGCATTATTCCAGTAGTCTCCTGTGAAAGCAATTTAGGAAGTAGCAAAGAATTCTTACTCCCTCTTGGATAATGACAGCATTTGGAAATTTTACTGTCCTTAGCCTTCCTGCTTTGTCCTTATTCTGAAAGTCAGTCCTTTTCTGGCATAGTGAACCGGGAGAATAGGGATCACAAGCCCAATTTGTGATTGCAAACATCACAAATGTATCAACATATTTTGATTTCTGTAGTTTAAGTTAAAATACTGTTGTTCCTATGCAGATGATAACTTCCAGCATTAAAAAAATGGACTTGCGAGGGTATAACCTTTTAAACTACATAGCTAAACTTAGCAAAATTTGTAAACTGAACTGTAGAATTATCAGGAGTGTGTTGGACAATCAGGTGAAAGAATTCATATAGTTTAGGATGCTAGGGGTTAAGTATTCTGCAAAAGTGTAGATATTAAGGACACTATGTCTTCAGTATAGGGAAAAAAACATGAAGCAAAATGACATAAAAGCCATTTCCCCTACAATTCCCATCAAAATTCCTTTGAGATTGTAACAGCTAGTAAAAAAAAAAGCCTAACTGGGAAAATTACTATAAGCCAGCAGTAACTGTAGCATAACTAATTGATCTGACTACAATTTGGACTTTTTTTCCACATGACAATTTTCATCTAAGTATCTAAGGTCTCTCCAGCAAGGACCCAGTTGGGTGACAGTAAATACTTCAGAGTGAGATTTTTGGAAATCTTCAGAGGCTCTGAAGCCCCTAAGCCACTTGCCACAAATGGAGGAGAGTTCTTAGCAAACCAATTCCCTCCCACTGCAGCAACACGTCCTTCTTTACTCATGATTTCATGCAATTTTTGTGTCTGTCACAGTAATTGCATTCATGGAGTGAAATTACTAAAAATACATAAAATTTGTTTCAAGCTTCCCTTTTAATAGGATTTAGCAGCTAGAAACAAGAAGAAAAAACACCACATGACTGATCAACTCTCTGCATGTTACAATCTACCACTCTGTTACACAACCATTGATGTATGGTCTAGGAGGCAGACACTTTTGTTCTGAAGCACACATTCTGTATTACTAATTTTTAATTACACTTCTCCAAAAGAAAAAGTGTATTAAAATCACCAATTATCTTAGCATAGCCAAGCAGGGTAGCAGCAATTCTCTCAGAAGGGTTACAATCAAAATCAGAACTTAAACCAGTACCAGCTATTCCTGTATTTAACATAGAATTTCATCTGCAGCCATGATGGAGGCTACACTTGGATGTACTTTCTCATGTATTTTCTCCTTTGTTATTTGCAGTATGGATCAATAGAAAATGTTTGAAATGCTATTGATTAGAACATTTTCTAAAAGACAGAAGCTCTAACATGCGAGACTGTGATTTTTAGTACTGAACTAAGAGTAGAAGTACCACCTGCCATAACCAACACCTTACAGTACAGTGACTGCCACACAACTGCAAATTCCTGGCTTCAGAAAATTGCCAGTTTCCCAGGGCAGGATCCCCAAACTCACCAAACCAGAGAGAAAAGCTTCACCATACCTAAGTGCCTGGGTCAAGAAGGAAAAAGGATTCTTTTTTGCCCAAAGCAGTAGTGGGACAGTCAGTCCAATGTGCTGCAGCAACACCCATCCTAGAGTGCATTGAGTATGTCCAGACCCTGTTGGAGGAGATGGCCACTGTGCAGTGGTCAACCACAGAGCTCCATGGCTGGATGGAGGTCATCTCAAGCCACCAGCCATGACAGGAAAGTGCCAGGACAGACAAACTTCGCTTCTGTTGTGCACCTCTGTTACAGCAATCACACTGGGCAAGCATATATGTTTCCTTCAACAGTAGCTCATTTCTATAAGAAAGATTATGAACCCTTTAAGCAAGAGTAAGAAAGTAATTTAATGAACCAAAACTTCCTTTGCTATCAGAAGGAAGATTTGGAAGCTTTAGTAGCAATTCTATTTTATAATAAAAATGTCCTGTGACCTTTGGGCTGAACTGAAACACCCTGGAGATCCCCTGCTTCACGTGGTTTTAGATTGGATCATCAGGGCACAGCTGGCACTGTAAGGGGCCAGCTATCCTTAACAAGTTATATCACTGAACCCAAAAATTTCTTATTTCCTTTTCTTCTTTAAAAGCTTCAGTTTGGGATAATAATAACCTAAAACACTTGACAATATGCCACTTCCCTTATAATTAAGTAGAAATCTGACTCTCTTCAAATCCCTGGCTCCAAAGTTAAACACTTTGCTACTGAAGCACTGGTATGATTACAAACTAAATACTTGAAACAAAAGAGAACTAAAGTACCACTTATAAAAAAGAATGTCAAGAGTTACAGGAAATGTTAATCTCTCTCAGGGTCAAGTTCTTCTTTCATTTTCACTATTGTAAATCCAGGCTAGCAGCTTTATCTTCACTGCAATTCTTGTGGATATTGTAGCCTCGCATTAAAAAAAAAAAAAAGTCAAAAAACCCTGATTAACTCATTTTGACATTTTAAAGACATCTGAACTGAGATTAACTACCAGCTCACTGCCATGAGAAACAAGAGGTCACTCCTCCCCTTTAATGCCAATCCTTGTGCCTTTCTTCCATTCTGTTTGTCTTATACTTGTGCTCTTGAAATCCTGAACAAGGTCAGCTGCAGGAGAAAAAAGTTGTTTTGTTTATATTTTTTGAAAGGAGAATAGTTTTCCAGGGCTTAATTAGCTGAATCAGTTCATTAAAGATGAATTTAAGACTAAGCAAGGAAGGAAGGAAGAAGTAAAGCCACACATTCCTTTGGTAAAGTAGAAAAACATTTACTCACTGCCTGGCAGTATTTAACACCAAAATAGTTCTCCTAAGGGTTGACAGAAACACATGAAATCCAGGAAAATGGTTGCAACTCAATAATCCATGTTGGTTACCATGGAAAAGCTATGAATATAGACACAATAAGTGTTTGTCCAAGTCAGGAATGACTAATCTGGTATTCACACACACACCCCTTTAAACTGGACAAACACCAAGTATGAGTGTATTTATTTTACTACTTTTAATATTTACCACAATAAAAGGAATATTACTTAAATATTCCCAATTTGTTGGGGGTTTTTTTTAAGCAGATTTTTTTATGATTTTAGGATAAAATTATTCACCTGGATTTCCAGGCCCAAATTTAAGCAAGAACAATGAGTTGAAACCATATTGCCTGCAGTTTTAAAAAAATGAGTTGGGCCTTCTAAAAATGTTGCACTTGTATAATTGCATTAAAAGTTATGAAACTGAAATATGAATTGTGTTTATTTTTAGTTGCTTTCTAGTTACAGAACATGCAGTGTTCATGTTTTCAAGTTTTCCTTTCCTCTTACGAAGTTAAGAAACCTTCTTTTGAAGTTTTCAGTTGATGTGGCAGCAGGAACATGAAAGAAAAGGAGAGAGAGAAAGAGCAATACCATGAAAGTTGTAATAAAACTGCAACAGTGGTGATCTTTTTTATTAGATACCAGGAAAGAAAAATACTGTGAGGCTGGTGAGGCACTGGAACAACTTGCCTAGAGAAATTCTGGCTACCCTATCCCTGGAAGTGTTTACAGCCAGGTTCGATGGAGTTGAGAGCAACCTGGTCTACTGAAAGGTGTCCCTGTTCTCAGCAGGGGGTTAGAACTAGACAATCTTTAGGGTCCCTCTCAATCCAAACCATCCTATGATTCTATGGTTCTATTATCTTTGTTCCTAATTCTATGATCTTTGTTTCCAACACTTACATTTGACTCAATTCTAACTTCACTGAAGTCACCTCAACCGCTCCATGTTTTGAATGTGTTTCTAAAACTAAATTGAAATATTTTTTTTAAGAAGGGATGTAGAATTTAACTTCTATGTATTTAAAAACTACATCAGCACAAAAGAAGAGCAAAAAAAGCATCAGTGTCAGGCAGCAATATTTAGAGGTTACCAGGACAGAGTACAGCACGATGGTTTGTTTAAACCTGTGGTTTGATCTGTCCCTTCAGTATTAAAATAGTTTCATCCCACCACACATCGTGCTGTGAAGGATGGAAATGATACCTTCACCTCAGAGTTGAGGAGTTCTGGCATAAAGTTTACTGTCACACTAATCAGAGGGTCATATTTGCACCTGACACTATTCTCACTATTTGCATCCCAAGACAAGCCAACTAAGTCACCAAGCAAATCAGCTCAGGTATAAGAAAAATTGAAACTCTTCTCTTGAGTATAACAGTTATTCCACAGTCCTCAGCTACTACCACAAATTCAAGCACATTTATGTAAGACTGGACACAGAGAACCACAGAGTTCAAGGTCCAGGTTCACAAGTCAGTGAGAGGTTGGTGCCTGAAATATCATCTGAGGATGTCACTTCCTTGACAACAAGAGGTGCAAATAGTCTTTTGCTCTTCTACAGCTGAAAAGCTGGAGTCTGAACAAACATATGAGCCACAATATGTGGAAGCACAGGAGTTTGTTGGGCTACAGGAAGGCACTGTGTAATTTGTCATCCTGAAGTTCTGTTACAGCTCTCCAATTTACAAACTCATTTCTACTGGGACTTTGTGAACAGTAACTACTAAACTATACCTGGGGGAAGATACAGCACATCAGGAGAAAGAAAACCCCCATGGTGGGAAACAAAGAGCATGTAGGAAGGAAGGTGGAGATGTGATGGTGATGTGTGGTGCTACTGTGTCAGAGGGGCAGGTAATGAAAAACTCCCATGCCTGCTGTTGTTCCAGCCCTCAAACATCATTTCTAGCTGGAGCAGCCAAAGAACAGTTAAATGAGGAAGGAAAGCTGAAATGGAACATCCTGGTCACCTCCACATCCGGCATCATCCTCTGTTTCCTTATTAACCAAATATAACCCAGATTTATTTCACTGTCATATTTTCTTTCGAATCAGCAGATTCTTTATTTTTTCAATTAAAGCAAAGCTTGCTAAAGCTGCTGGAAAACACACAAGCTCAAGCACAAGGATAATGGTTACAGTATATATGTGTATGTAGAAGTGATACACTACCACCTCCTAGCAATTCCCTGGTCTGAGAAAAAAAGCAAAAGGAGATAATACTACAAAAACCATAGGGAAGTAATAATTTTCTTATATATTTAAGTAATGCTGAAATTCAGCCTGTAGAAGCTCGACATTTACATGCACTGTTAAAGGAATAGAAGAAAATCCTTCTTTGGTATGAACAGAGATGCAACTTGTGAAGTGAATCACAGCTATCTTTCTGCAGTGTTTTCTTTCAGTATTTTTTGAGACCGTTAATAACCAAAAGGAATTCAGCTACAGATGAGAAAGAGTTTTTGCTCTTTCTTACCTATTTCTTTGTTGCTCATGACCAATAGAAAATTAATTTTACATTCTGCATCAACCAGCAAATTTTGAGCCTCATTTCAATTTTAAAACTCACAGTTCTCTTCATGAATTAAATATGGCATCTAGTAATACAATCGCTACGGTAAGGCTGGAATTTTTGTTCCAATAATACACTGATTAAACTCTGCCCTCAGGAGTTTCAGCTTTCAGCATGACAAAGGTTGCTTTGATTATCCCATGTCTGCATTATCTATGTATAAGGGCTTAAGTACAGTGCCATGATTTGGGAGGCATGTGGAATCGTGCCTGTCATATATAATCTATATGCATACACACAAATTAAATCCCATTGAGCTGGATTCCCTGGTGCCTCCCCGGAGCTCAGCTGGCATAGCTGTGCTGAAAATTGGTCCCATTCTCAGGAGACAGACAATCACTTCTTGCCTCTGCCTTCCCGCCCCCATCCTCCAGCTGTCCCTCCCGGAGCCGCTTGCTGCTTCATTTGTGCACTGCCAGCACTTTATTGCGGGAACCGCGGCCTTCAAATTGCTCCTGCCACTTCATTAACACCATCAGAAACAGAAGCATTTGCTGAACAGCATAATATTGATAATTGGTTTAATTTGGTCTCACTATCTCTGCCAGGCTTCCCTGCAACAGAAGCATGCAGAGCAAGCCTGGCCAAGCTCTTTTAACAGCCTGTATGGCACAAGTTTTATTGCACTCTTAGGCTCCTTAGTTTGAAGCTTAGCACAAATTAGAATACAAATTAACAGATTCCAGTGCAAGAGAGCCCAGCCTTAACCAGGCATAGCTTGCATCTCCCAGAGGACAACACACCTTGGATTTTGGGCCAGCTGGTACAAAGCAAATGGAGGGCAGCTATAGCCTGGCCACACTCACATAAATACGTGTGAAAACACACAAGTAAAGACAGGCAAAGAGGGTGTAAACCCTCAGGAAATACTGGTTACCCACTAGTCACAGTCTCTGCAGCTTTTCTATTTTCTGTCTCTTTTGCAGTAGTTCAATCTGTCCTTTGGTACATATGTTCTCACAGCCCTGAAAGCGAGCTTCTCGTGAAAAGTGCAAATTACTTCATCTTTGCTGCTGCTCCAATTTCATAACTGTGTTTTGCAGTACCAATACATCCTGCATCACACTTTTAGAACATACTAGTAGTCACCAGCTAAAGCATTTCAGCGTCACATCTACATCCTAGGCTAGACAAAACGTGACTGGTAGATTAAACAACATGGAAAGACACACAGATTGGCAGACACACAGTAAGGATACAGAGCACCTGACTGGTTCAAACTCACTGTCAGTGAGAATTCACATGGAGGCAGCTCTATTCACTGGACTGTGTAGGACATCAGCTGATGTGAGTCTTACTGTGAAAAATCAAAGCAAAATTTGCAAATATCAGCTAAAGAAGGTATAAAACACAGATCACATTATAATGCTAGGCATGAAAATTTGCAAAAGTTTGCAAAGCTTCAGATATGGGGGAAAATAATATTCACATTTGCTGGAAAAATCAGAGAAACAAAATTCTAGCAAATGGGTGCAAGTGCATAGAGCTAGTCTGGACTTAAGATCAATTTCAAGTACTTTAGAGATCCAATCTGAATGTTTTGAACAACGAGTTTCAGGATTTGAGTTTCTGAGCTGAAGTCAGGAGCCCGTTTCCTCTAGGCTGAGTGCAACTAATAACAGCTGTAAAAGAGTTCTGGCTGCCTGACAGGGCATACTTTCATCCTCTGACCTTTCTGAGAAAAAGAGCAAGGTTGGCATAGATGTACTGGCACATTTTTTCCATCATATAACATATTATCCTGATGTAATTAATCACTACACTGTAAACACAATTTTATTTTTATGTTTATAATTTCTCAGACTGATAAACACTTTCTGCTATGGAGTTAATAAATACATACAGTTTTTGAAAATCTTGTTTGTAATTCAGAGTTCTTGTAAAAGGAAGAATATTTTGAATGATATGTTACCTCCAATACCAAAGATAGACACTGGAGTTTGACATGCTTGGGCTCCATGTTCTGTGCAATGAACATTCCCAATACAAAATACATGGCCTACATATGAAACCAACCAGGAAGTGAGGGGAAAAAACTTGGGAGCTTAAATTATCTGCCAAAATAAAATATCCTGTTTACAAAGGCGCTCACACATTTTCAGACGGAAAGCAAATCAAAAACCACAAGCCTTCTTTTGTTGGCTAAGTATGGTTCTATATCTTAATTAGATAATCAAATTTAAATAACGATGTTTGCCTCCAGTTTAGAAGTGTTGTTTTCTGACCACACTTGTAAATGGCAAACAGCTCAAGCCACTAAAATCAAAAGGGAGGCTAATTGTATTAGGCTAAAGCATGCAAAGGGCTTGACTTTACAAGCCTTTCACATACAGAACTCCGACTGCCTACAGGATCAGAGTCTTACATGTTTATCTGGGACCTTCCTAGTCCTTTCAGTTCTATTTCTTATGCTTGAAGAGCTAGGTTGCCATCTGGCATAGGCTTGCAGCAGCTGCACAAAATAAACTCAAGCAAAACATATCGGCACAGGAGTAATTAACAATTAGAGTGGGCAAGTACTGCACATTACTTTATCTAAACAAAAGCTCGTGGGGAGTCCACACTCTTAAGTACATCATGATCATGTACCACCCTTGCAGTTGCAGAATTTATTCTTCAACCTTAGAGGTCTGGAGAATGCTTCATCCAAACCATTACTCCCAAGTATATTTTGGGCTAAACTTTTAAGATTAAGTTTTGATCTTAAACTATGAATGCTCCAGTGTGTGTGTGTGTGTGAATACAAAAAATACATAAAAACTGGAAAAGCTTTTTTTATAAGTTCAGTAAAATGCCTGGATTTTTTTTGTTTGTTTGTTTACTTGAATTTTGTAGTACTTTCAAAGCTGCCCTCTAGTAAGCATTCTGTTTAACCTAAAATACAATTTGACCCAATATATGCAATTGAAGAAATAAACTTATTTTATAGAATAAAACAATAGCCAGTTCACAAGCTGGAAAAGGTATTTAATGGCTTTAGAAAGACTGGCAAATTATCAAGTATCATTATATTGTTCACAAAAGTGACTGGGATATTTGCAGATCTTTCAACGTGCATCTTGGAATGTACATTGAGCAAATCTCTCAACTAAACACAGAAAATAATTTGGGGTGGAAAAGATCTCAAAAATCAAGTCCAATTACAAGTCACAACCACATTGCCAGGTCCACCACTAAATCATGTCCCCAAGTGCCACATTTACGCATCTTGAGAATACCTCCAGAGATGGTGACTCCAATACTTCCTGGGCAGCCTTTTCCAATGTTTGTCAAAGCTTTTTATGAAGAAATGTTTTCTAAAATGGAGTCTAAACGCCCCCACAACTTGAGGCCATTTTGTTTTGTCCTATTGCTTATTGTTCTTTTGTCCTATTGTTACCTGGAAGAAGAAATCAACTCCTACCTCCTTTCAGACAGTTGTAAAGAGATGTAAGGTCCTCCCTCAACTTCCTCATTTCCAGGCTAACCCTCAGTTGCTGCTCATAATATTTGTGCTCCTGACCCTTCACTAGCTCCCTTGCTCTTCTCTGGACACTCTCCAGCACCAGTGGAAATAGTGAGGGGCCCAGAACTGAACACAGGATTTGAGGTGTGGCCTCACCAGTGCTGAGTACAGAGGGACAATCCCTGCCCTGCTCCTGCTGGCCACACTATTGCTGATCCAGGCCAGGATGACATTGGCCTTCTTGGGCACTTGGGCACACACTGGTTCATGCTCAGCCACTGTCACCAGCAGGTCCTTTTCCACTGGGCAGTTTTTCAGCCACTCTGCCCCCAGCCTGCAGTGCTGCAGGGGGGTGTTGGGACGCAAGCACAGGACCCAGCTTGTTGAGCCTTGGCCTTGACCCATCAATCCAGCCTATTCAGATCCCCCTGGAGAAACTTCCTATCCTCCAGCAGATCAACACTCCCATCCAATTTGGTGTCTTCTGCTGAGGGTGGACTCTGTCCCCTCATCCAGAATATTGATAACAATACTGAACATATCTTTGTAAGTGGAGGAAAAACCAGTTTTCTCCTTACATCAAAGAAGTACGTGCTTTCTAAGATTTAGGTAAGGAATTTTTATCCCATGAAAGTGAAATGCATAGGTCCTTTAAAGTCCAGCTACTTGTGACTTGCTTGCAGAGTGACCATGTCAATCTGACTGTGGCAAATGTGTGAAGTACTAGAAAGCGGTTTTCAAATCCTCAGTTTCTACAAGGCCAAACAATCTAACTTAGTTGAATCTAGTAGGACTAAAAGCACAGACACTGGACTGAGTTCATTCAGAAGAGAGCAAAGGCTGTTTAGATTTGAGAGACTGGACAGGAAGAGAGAGAAAGTTGCCCCATGCATGTAGCTTTGTGTTTAGACAGGACTACCAACTCTAGTCCCTTTAATCACCTCTCCTTCTCCTGCTTTGGACATTACACTAGAACTTCACACATGCAGCGACCATTACCTGTGATTCTTGTGCAGAGCAACCCTGGTCTGTATGTACAAAGGAATCGATCTCACAGGTACATCAAGTTCTACTCATATATGATAACTGATGGATTTTGGACACTTGGCATTACCATGCTTAGAGCAAATATATGTCCTTGAGCAGTAAGCCTGGACTACCCTGGACATGCATGAGGCCTAATGACACACAATCAACATCTCAAGTGCAGTAACTCTCACAAATTTCTACTGCACTGTTGAGCAGAAACATAAGCAAACATGTTAGCTGAGTCTGTATCCTGGGTGCCCAAGCAATTTATGCTGCCTGTAGAAAATGCTGCCAGAGGTGCTTTGGGTCAGGGTCTCCCTTCTAACAATGAACACAAGAGAACACAGCATCTCTGAACAGCTCCTGCCTCAGAGACCTTTGTGCCAGATTGCGATATCCCCAGTTTCACATAGAGATCAGTGAAATACTCTTTTCTAAGCCTCAGTCATTTCCTACTAGCTGCTGCCAGGCAGAAGGAGTGGAAACAGAACTGCATGTAGAAGCTGGATCTGTGGCAGCCAAGATATTTCCTGCTCCAGGGGAATTACTTACTGGTCATTTTCAAGCACAGTTTAATCTCCTGCATCAACTGGAAAATGAAATCTGATAAACTTAACAAAGTTGATAATGAGAGACAGAACCGGGTACCTCTCTGAAAGTCACTTCCAGGGTGCACCCATTCTCCTTTCAGCCATAACAGCTGGGATCTATAAAATCTCCAAGTAGGTTTTGATTAAGGTCCAGGTAGATGTCTACATGCCAAGAGGTCAGCTGAGTGTTGTACAATCAAGAAGTCAACAGGTGTTGGTCTTGCCAGAACCAAAGGAAGGCATCACACATGCCAAAGGTGAGTCAGTTAGCAAAAATTGTAACATTTAACACTAAAACACACTGAGGCTAGTTTGCTGTGGTTCCAAAAGAGTGCATTGATCTAGAGACTGGAACAATCAAGGCAGCAGTTAGAGAAAAAACCTCCTTCTTGGTACTCTTGCCAAACCAACAGAAATGCCACTTACATTCTTACAGTTAACATCCAAATAACTGATCACATTTCATCACGAAGAAACATGTTGCTATTGCCTGAGGCAAGCATAGAATCTACTAAAGAACCAAATAGGAACAAATGAAATATTAAGCCTGAACTTGACTAGCAACATTCCAGTTCCTACCATATTTTTTGGGGGGGAGGCGGGGGGGGGGTGGTGTATATTAAGAGGACAGATTATTCTATGGAATTCGTTACTTTTCTGTATTGCATCTAACTAGAAAAGTGCAACTCAGCGAATCAGGACATGATTTATCTCTCTGGCCTTTGAAGGACAGATGGGGTGCTCTTGGTTAATGTACCAAGGAATGCAGCTCAGGACAAAGACCTGAGACGGATGCAACCCTCATTTTCCATTATGCTAAAAACCAAGAGGATTTTCAAATTTATTTTCAAACAATTTTTAAATTTCCAGTATGTGTGAAGAATTCATCAGCTGCTGATTAAAAAAAAAAAAAATAAATATCCAAGGAATGGAGCTCTGTCTGCTTAGCCATGCTGAACAGGAGCTAAGGACACTGATTCTGCAAGAAGCATCCTCAGCCTCTGTGACTAATGTGACTCAATGGCACTTCAGGTATTGTAGAGTGGTTGGTGTTTGGTCCCATGAATCTAGACTAAAGGCATTTATCTCAGTTTGTTCATAACAAAAAAGCCCCTAACACTACTTGTAAGATCATCACACGCTGTGAGAAATGAGGACTGAGGAGGGCAAAACACAAGTTCCACTTTTATAAAGATTGCTGACAATGAATCCGAAGATATTCTCTCTCCCAGCTGAACCTTGGTGTCCATTTGTTTATCTTCTTTCTGGATGAAAAAAAAAATAGCCAGAAAAAACCAAACATGGCTAAGTCCTGGAATGGTCACCATATCGGCTTGAGGAATACGGGCTCAGTTTGCAAGTTGACTACTCCAAGACTCAGTGAAATCGCGTTTAACAGTGACCTCTAGTGTTGTTCGGCAGCATCTTTGCTTTTTCTTGGGCAAAAAAGATCAAATAACCTGTAATAAAATGAACCTGCCTTTATACTACAGGGCAGTATCAATGCCCAGCCTCTGTTGTGGATGAGTTGAATGCACCTCAGTCAAAGCAGAGAGGCGGCAATACGTTTTATTGAGGTAAGGTAATAATTTGACAGAGTTCAATAAATTCCATGGAATTCAAGGGTGGTTTAACAAGGTTCAGTAAGTTTGATGGCAAGGCTCACCTTATTAATTCATGCATGGAAGAAAAAGGCGGGGGGAGGGAAGGAAAGGGAGGGAGGAGAAGAGGGGGAAGAGAGGAGAGGAGAGGAGTTTTAATTCTGCAGTAACTATTGAAAGCTCTAAAAACCTCTTAAACTCCCGTTGTCATTTTCCACTTAGAAGAATAATCAATTAGTAAGTTTTCAGTTTTCTAAAAAACAGCAGAAACTCGTTCGCACACAAACCCTCAGTTGATTCGAAACTTACAGTAACACTAGAGGGCAGGAGAGCAGCTTTTAAACCCAAGTGTTGCAACTTCATCTGGCTAAAGATGTGCTGAGGAACGTCTCTTTTGTAAGGGAACAAAATAGAAATGAGGTATTTCTCTTCTTATAGACTATTTAAATCTGCTAAAATATTTTTATTACCGCATACTAGCACAAGCAAAGTAGTTCAATTTGAGCTAAAGAAATTAGTTCACAACAAAATATCCTTTCATAAACACTCTTTATTTTTAAACATAAAGCATCTCTTCATTCACTTCACTTATGCAATCTTTACTGGAAGATTTAGTTAATGTTTTTTAGGCTTCTCCTCCTCCAGAAAAGAATGTTTACATATTGTTTTATACATCCCAGTCAGTTGTAAAGTGTTCTTCAGATTCATATGCTGAGGACCACCAGGTTCTGCTCTCACAACTAATTTCCTTCATAGTCAAGAGGAACAGACTCTTCTTTGTCAAAAGTGTTTCTGCCTGCTGTACAAAGATGTGAGAATTAGTGTCTTTGAACATAGTATTTTGCAGAATCTCAATGTGGCTGAGGTTTGCAGGCACCTCTGTAGGCCATGGGGTCCAATCCGCAGTTCAAGCAGGGCCACTGGGAGCTGTTTGCCAGGCCCATGGCCTCCAGGGATGGAGGGACACCTCCAGGGACGGAGACTCCACAATCTGCCTAGGCAGCCTGTTCCAGTGCTCAGTTACCCTCACAGTGAAAAGGTGTTCTCTGATTATCAGATGGGCTCTCCTCAGTTTTAGCCTGTGCCCACTGCCTCTGCTTAGCATTGGCCCACTGGGCACCACTGACTACAGTATTTATTTATAAGATGCAGAGCTATACACAACCATTTGTCACATCAGAACATTTTTAAATGTGCAATCTGGCACTAAAACAAAGAAACCAAAACCAGTCTGGAACCTCAGATTAGGAACTTCTTAGAAGCCAATGCTGTTTTAAAATGGGGGTTCATAGGACCTCCCCAAACAAGTCTCAGGCTCAGTAGTCAGTCATGAGAAAAAGCATACTCAAGTCTCAGTCCTAAACAACACAAGTGTCTAGGGATGTAAAATAAAGAGGGGATTCACACCACGAGCACAAATCTGAGAAAATGCAAATGTGATTATGCAAAATATCAAAAGCGCCTGCAGGAATAGTCACTGTGATCTATCTAATATCTAGACAGCATGAGAGATTTCGTCTACTTGTCGTGGGAACATGTTCTAGTTTTGGTGGGGGCTTTTTTGCTAAAAAGTTTCCATGAAATAGTAAAGTGCTTCTCTGACGTGCATGCTGATGAAACTACAATAACAGGAGTTAAAAAACCAGCTGCAACAGCAGTGATAGGATATAGAAGATGACTTTTAGAGGGTAATGACAGAGACAACAACAAACATGGATATGGAAAAAAAATACAAACAAAACTTATCCTAAACATGCTACAAAACTGCTTCTCAAGGAAATCAAAGGTATACATATTTTAGCTATTTTCTGTTTCACACAGACTGCTCCTAATGCAGCCATTGATTAAATTTCTTTATGGAATTGAAGGATACAAGTGCCAAGCTATAACATCTCAGTACAAGAAAGCTGCGTCTGTCTGGTACAGTGATCTGAAAAACGTAAAAGTTGTTCTCCGGATATGATTATTTCAAATATTGCATCTTGGCAACAGGACAATCAAAGTCCTCATTTCTTTAAAAAGAAATGCCAACAACCTAGGTTTCATGTTAGCTAATCAGAAAACATGTAGTGGATTTTCTTGTCCATGCTGGTGATGAACTGCAGTGGTGAGCAGCTCTCTTCACAGTTAAAGGAAATGAGTCACAGACTGCAGAGCTGCCCAAGCTGCAGCCCGTGCAAGATATGCTAAGTCTCATAGGCAACAAAGTGATGACACTACTCACTACTTCACTGTCCCAAAGTTTAGAGGGCAAACTCTTAAATGAGCAGGCACATCAGCAGACTAGTCCCATATGGACGTCACAAACACTCTACAGCAACTGAGATAATACTTAGATATAACTACACTCCTACATGTGGAGAAATTCATTGAGGTCCTAGGGTAGACTCCATTACAACACATACATTTGGATAACTATGAGGCAGGTGCTGAAGGTCTCATTCTAGGCAGCAAAAATCTAATTAACACAAACAACAGAATCCAGAGAGCCAGTCAGCTCCCCCCAGTGCAGACACATACGCTTGATCAGCCATATTATTGATATTGAGCCACTAACAACAGAAACTCTCAGGAAAATGACAAAATCTAGACTCATGGCAAAGCAAGCCCCAAGCACCTCATCTGCCTCCTGGTACATCTAGCTCAGCTCACCACCCCTGGCTACACAGATACCACAAGTCTTCTCAGTAGAAATCTAAGGAAAATAAGATGTAAATAAAACCTTAATGAAGCAGAAAATAACTCTTACAGCTAAGTCTTACTTCAACACATACTCATACAATTTCTAAAAATGTATATAGAGGAGTCTAACTATAGTTTTGTAATAGATTTGTAATAAAAGTTTTATAGCTTTGCAATAAAAATTGCTTTTTGTGATGCAAATATTTATTTATTTCTCAGTGTTAAAATTTATCCTGAAGGTGTTGCATTTTATTGTGAACAACATGAAGAAACAAAAGAAAATTGTGTTATCTTCATTTCCTTAAAACAGATTTCTCTTTTTTGGATTCCTGAGCAAGAAAGATGAAGCACCCTCAAACTCATCCTATGCACTTCTGTTAGCTAAAAGGGAGTAGTATGGCATGAAGGAGAGCAATCAGCATGAAAGAGGACACTCTTCTAATATTAATCTCTTGGGAAAAATAAAACCAAATGTGATCTTGATCATTTTGATACAACCAATGGGGTTCAGTCATCACCACTGCAATGAGTAAAAACCTGCTGCAGAGAACAAATACCAAGATTCTTTGCTTTACAGCAATAGGTTTGCATCACCTAAGTAACTGCAAGACAAAAAATGTTCTATGAGCAATAAACCCACTAAGGTGGTGTTTTAAATTACTGACTCACATGGCCCCAAATTTATTGGCAAGCCCCAGATTCTCTTTCTTCATAGTAACTCCAGTCTCTGTCCTTGAAGCCTTCTGAGACAATCTCTAATTGCAATCCTGAGCCATACACAATCCTCACTGGACTGCTGGCAGGCCAAGTGGAGCAGGTAACTTCTTAGTTGGAGCCGTAGTCTTCCTTGAGGGAAAAAGGGCACTAGTCTGTCCACATTTCTCTAATCCTGACTTCACAAAACTTGCAGAAAGCAACTTTGCTTCTGGAGACCTGTCAAACTTACCTGACAATGGGATGAAAGATGTTTGGAAGAAGCAGGCCTGATTTACAGCAGTTGTGTAAGCCAAGCTAAAATAAGAAGCAGGAAACTTAAATAAAGGCCTCACTTTAATTGCAGATTGTGCTTTTGACAGCTCATGTAGTTCATCATGAGCAATCAAATCATAGACTATCAGGTACAGAATTGTCATGCTAACAAGCCTAGAAGTAGAAGAGATGACACAATTTCTGTATGAAAAGGCAAGAATTCTGTAAGATAATAAAGAATGCCATTAGGAGACAAGATAAAGCCAACTGCTTTCCATCCTTCTCCCCTTCCATGCATGCCACAGGTGTCCTCAGTTAATCAAGGTCAGTCTATTTCTTTTTTAGACCCACTGAAAATCAAAATAGTACCTTTTTCCAAGTTTAGCCATGCTGCAGGCAGCTGAGGGAGAGTCACACCCCATGGGTGCAATTCAGATATCCTGTCTCTGGAAAGTGGAGATTGCCAAGGGCTGCCCCTTGGCAGGTCTGCAGCACTTACACACAACATTGGAAACAGGAGCCTACGTGGGTTTGGGGTTGCAGGGATGAAGAAGAAAGACTTCAGAATGAGGGCAGTAGGAAGGTCACTCACTTTTTCCATTCACCTGAACAAAATAGCTGAGTTAGGGGCCACCTTTGAAACCTTCCTAGAAAGATTGTCATACACTCCTGGGCTCAGAGAGAACTTCTCCCACCTCAATACACACATCCATTTCAGAGGTCTCACTTCAGTTACAGTACCCAAGCCAGAAACAGGGACACTTTCCAATATCAAAGAAGACCTTTTTCATGTGCAAACTGAAAGTGAACATGCTCACTTTTACTTGATAAAGGTTACCTAACCTGGTGGAAGGTGACCCTGCCTATGACAGGGAGGTTGGAACTAGGTGATTTGAAAGTCCTCTCCAACCTGAATTGTTCTGTGATTCTATGAAATGTGCAAGCACCAAACCGACTCAGAAACAGTAATTCAAAAGCAGCAGAAAGAAGCTATGTGATAGCACCAGCATATATCATGTCTATAGGTATTTTTAGAACAAAAGAAAGAAGACATCTGAAAGTAGATAAAAATATAGGAACTTCCAAAAAGTGAGAAAGTCTTACTATGACTGTGGAGCCCTTCACTTCCTCTCAAGATTTGATACTTGAGTGAAATTTGTAAATCAATTTATTTTAACTGACTCTCCATACTCTCACCACTGTTAGAAGTATTATTAAGCAAAGCAGTAGGTATATCAACACCACTTAACCATTACATTAATTTTGCTCTCTACTGGTTTTGAATCTGAAAGAGAAACTTACGTCTTATTTGAAAGTACATAACATTCAAAATTTCCCCTGTTGACACCTAAAATAATTTTTAAGCCTCAGCCACCAGTTCACAAAGATCTTGCTGTTCACAACACGATATGTCAGCCCCATCTATTTGCCCACATTCCTACGTAACTCTCAGTGAAGGAGTAAAACCATGGAGTCTGTCCACAAGGGTGCTTTCTTTGAATGACCAGTTACTTCATGAAAGCTGATGTCAGACCAGCTTCCTGTTGAAGAAACAGGACTGGAGCCCACCTGAGCAGAGCCCCTGGAGCTGCACTGCTGTAGCCCCCCAGCATAACTTAAGCAACCATTCCTCTGAGCTCCAGCCCCAGAAATAGCTCACTCAGAAGAGCTAAATTTTCAGGAAAACATGAAAAAGCAGCACATAACACATGTTAGGAAGCAACATGAGATGATATACTCTGCTTTGACAATGTAAGAACCAAATAGATGCTAACGGAGAAATAACACTCTCTTATCTGCATTTCTGTACCTGTTTCCTCATGTTCATAGAGAGTTCCCTGGACCACTCCAAGATCCTACAGATGACAGGTCCTCTCTGTGCTTCAGAGCAGCTCCCGGTGACCATGGCTGTTCTTAACAGTCACCCATCCCCAACAAGAGCATTTTCTTCTCTTCCAACCCCCACACTTCCTGTGCATCTTTTTTTTCTTCCCCAGACAAGATTTCTATCTTAGTGGTTAGCACCAGCTCCTAATTTTCATATTTTATTTCATTTTTTGCGCATTTCATGAAGTATCAAACTCAGTTTCTCTACTGAAATATTTAAACTAAAAGAGGGTAGATTCAGACTAGATATAAGGAAGAAACATTTTATGATGTGGGTGGTGAGGCACTGGAACAGGTTGCCCAGAGAAGTTGTGGATGCTCCATTCCTGGAAATGTTCAAGCTTAGGTTGGATGGGGCTTTGAGCAACCTGGTCTAGTGGAAAGTATCCCTGCCCTTGGCAGGGGGATTAGAATTTGATTATCTTCGGGGGTCCTTTCCAACCCAAACCATTCTACGATTCTATGATTTTTAAATTTATCTTGTTCCATCTGAATTACTGCAGTTTGCTACCCTGATGTCTCACACTGAACAGAAGCCACTGATCTCTGGTGAGTTGTTATTATTACACCTGGTCTAAGAGGGAAACATGCCACATAGAACACACAAATCATGGGCTCCACCATTCAGCAGTTTCTAAATGTTATCAAAATCTCACTCAAACATCTTCTGTTGTACACAGAAAGACCAACAAGCTGATGAATACCTACGCTGTTATTTCCATACTGATTTCAAAGAGGATTTTAAACCAACAAATGCAATGAATGAGTGGAATGGTAGTACTCATTACAAGCCAGAAGTTTCTGAGAACTGTAGGTACAAAAGCTTGATTGCCTCCTGCCATGGAAGGTATTTGCACACCCAGAAGCTGTCTTTAAGGAAGTTGGATAATAACCCTCACTAGATAGGACTGTTGGATCCAAAGAAATCACTATCACATGGATTAGTTTCTTCATTATGGATCTAATGAAAAGATAAACAAAAATTTTGATTTCCCCAAGATGTTGGCTACCAATATAAGAAAATGTAGCAGACCTACAAATGCAGTTGAGTAATCCCTAATCTGTGCTACACCAAATATGCTTGGGAGAGGCAGGACTCCTAGAAAACCTCCTAACACACCATCCACCACTGCAAAGTCCCGAGGGAACATTTTCACCACACGGCTGCAGCAGCTGAAGGGAGCTCCCAGGGCAGCAGATCTCTAGGGGAGCGCTGGCAGAGATCACCATGGGATCACAGAGTGTGCTGAGCTGCAAGGGACCCAAGGGTCACCGAGTCCAACCCCGGGCCCTGCACAGCACCATCCCCAAGAGCCACCCCATGGGCTTGAGAGCACTGTCCAAAAGCTTCTGGAACTCTGCCAGGTTTGGTGCTGTGACCACTTCCCTGGGGAGCCTGTTCCAGTGCCCGGCCACCCTCTGGGTGAAGAGCCTTTTCCTGATATCCAACCCAAACCTTCCCTGACTCAGCTTCGGGCCATTACCTCGGGCCAAATTCCACAGACAATCTTTCACTTCGAAACTGAAACACCACAAATTTTTCTCTCTCTACAGTATGAGCTGTAGAGAAAAGTCCCGGGGCACGTTTATTTCAGGGCGTGAGGAGGCAGGGCCTGCGCGGGGGGGCGTCCCCGGCGGCCCCAGCGCTCCCGGAACGCCGCGCTCGGGGCGCTGTTTCCGGGAGGGAGGGAGAGAAGGCGGGGGGCGGGTTTGGGCGCTGCACCGGCGGGCGGCCCGCGGTCCCTCGGCGGCTCCGGGATTCAGGGCGGCGCGGGAGGGACGGAGGATGAACCTGGAGCGGCTCCGGAAGCGAGTGCGCCACTACATCGACCAGGTGAGCGCCCAGCTGGGGAAGGGGCGGCAGGCCCCCGGGTTTTCCCCGAGGAAAAACCGCTCTCGGCGCGGCTCCCGCAGCCAGGGAGGCCGGGGCGGGGCGGGAAGCGGTGCCGGCCTCTGCAGCGGCGGAGAGGGCGGAATTCTGTGACAATGCCCCGTTTTCCCTGGCAGAGGAAGGAGCGGTGGTCAGAGAGGGGCGCGGCGGACCGGAGGTGCTGCCTGTGCCGGGGCCTCCCGGTGGGTTTTCCCGTTCTTTCCCTCGTGCGGAGGAGGAGGAGGAGGAGGCGGGAGCCGCCCTGGGGCTGCTCTGTGGCCGAGGCGTGTTTGCAGGATCCCGCCCTCTCGGGTTGTGCAAGCTGGGCCCTACTTACCTAAGGCAGGGGAAAATGACCTCTATTGCACCAGGGCTGGTTCAGGTTGGACATCGAAAAAAAGAATCTTTTCTCTAAAATGGTGATTAGGCGTTGGAATTGACTTCCCAGGGCAGTGGTGGAGTCACGCTTCTTGGAAGGGGACATGGCATTTGGTGATATGGTTTAGTGAGTGTAGTGGGTTCTGGCAAAGGTCGGAATTGGTTATCTTGGATGCCTTTTCCAACCTTTATGATTCTATAATCGTTACAAGGGGGAATGGATTCAAACATAGAGAAGTTAGGTTTAGGTTAGATATTAGGAAGAAATTCTTTAGCGTGAGAGTGGTGAGGGTGGAACTTGAAACAGGATGCCCAGAGGAGCTGTGGATGCCCCATCCTTGGAAGTGTTCAAGGCCAGGCTGAATGAGGCTTTGAGCAGACTGGTCTAGTGGAAGGTGTATCTGCCCCTGGCAGGCTGGAACTAGACAATCTTTAAGATCTCTTCTGACCCAGACCATTCTGTGATTCTCTACCTGGTGATTAAGCTGCCCATCACGCTCCTGCAATGCTGCAGATGGCTCTTAGGAGGGCAGGGTTGTTTTCATTTGCTGATGGAGTCAGCAATTACGTTGCTGCAGGGCAAGAAAAAAGAAAAAAAGGAGGCACAAGAGGAAAAATACATAAATAAATTAGATTAAATGCAGCATCAAACTGTTCTGCTCTCCTTCCAGTTCAAGCTTGGTGCGGGCATCACTGCTGAGAAAGGCACACCCCTTAAATCAGCAAAGGCATTTCTCTGTGTGGCCAGCAAGTCTGACTGAAAGGCTGATTAGGGACCCAAGATAATTTAGTGGGTTTGATTGTTTTGGTTTGCTGTTCTCATTTGTGTTAAACTGTTTCACCAAGCTGCTTTGCCACACAGTGGTATAGACAGCTCTGCACTTCTGAGGAAGGAGCATCAGGAGGAACATGAAGTTGCTTTTTTGTGTAATAATGTGTCATCCTATAGTACTGTAAGACTGCTCAACAGAAGTCATGCAGTGCCTTGTAGGCCTGGGTTATACGTTTCTTTTGTAGTGTTGAGATAGTAATTTAAATCTCTCTTCTTGTGGACAGCTATTAAATGTGTGTGGGGCTGGTTTGTGGGGGGGGGGGGTTATTTTTTTTTCCCCCTTGGGAATGCAGATTGAAACCAAACTATTCTCTTGACAAATTTTCTGGGTATTATTAATCCCCATCAAGTAGGAAATGTAGGAACACGATAGAAAAGACCACTTAGGTGATGGAGTGTGGGGCTTTATGAGGACTGGGATACCATCAGTGTGTGCATTTCGGAACAGACTGCCAGACCTGTACTCCAAAAGCATAAAACAGTCTCTGAGGTTCTGAACAAACTCCACAACTGCAGTGGTGCAGGAGAGGAGAGAAGCCATCAAGGCTTTCTTAGTCTTCAGAGAACAGCAGAGTGGTTTGGGTTGAAAGGACCATAAAGACCATCTAGTTCCAACCCCCTGCCAGGGCCAGGGACACTGAAAGGCTGCTCAGAGCCTCATCCAGCCTGGCCTTGCAGACTTCTAGGGATGGGGCATCCTCAGCTTACCTAGGCAACCTGTTCCAGAGCCTCACCACCCTCACAGCAAAGAACTTCCTCCTAACATCTACTCTAAACCTACTCTCTTTTTCAGTTTTAATCCATTCCCTCTTGTCCTCTTGCTACATGATGGTGTAAAGTCTTACAAATCCTTGCAATGGCAGGGTATTTGTTAAGTGTCCAGCATATCCTAGGAATCATATTAGATTTCATTGCATGGAGTGGGATAAAAAGGAACTGCAAGAATGCTTGGTGATCTTCTCAGGAGATAATCCCAGCCAGTTCTGTGAGATTTTGCTTGGCACCCCAAATCTGGTGGCAGTTGTAGCTGGGTTAGTGGGA
This sequence comes from Zosterops lateralis, assembly GCF_965231275.1. Classification (NCBI taxonomy): domain Eukaryota; kingdom Metazoa; phylum Chordata; class Aves; order Passeriformes; family Zosteropidae; genus Zosterops; species Zosterops lateralis. Next base: position 27,454,068 of record NC_139763.1, read on the forward strand.
TATACCTGCAGGTTCTGCTTTTTTAATGGTGGCAATCAAACTAATGACCTGTTGCCATACTTACACAGCACATCACTTTTGGTCAAAGATACCTGCATTTTATTGTAGATAAATGAACAACACCAAATTACTTTTGGATATGCCTTGGAGGTTACAGTATTGGTCCTTTTAAACTATTTAAGTTACAAAGATCTGAAATGTGAATCACCATTCATTAGAAACTACATGCACAAGATATTAAATATGAGTGATGTACAATGTATTTCAAAATTATCCAGAAAAGCTAACCCCAAAGGAATACTAATTACTTCTATCATGCTTTTACAGCAACAGTATCAAAGTGCCCTGTTTTGGGCTGACAAAGTAGCTTCACTTTCTCATGGTAAGTGGTTTATTTTTACATTGTATTTTTTAAAAATTCTTTCTGATAGTGTTCTCTTTTGGTGGGGTTTTAGGGCTGTTTGGCCAAATGCTGATGTTTTGAGTTTGGTTTAAATACATGTTAGTGGTGTTTGGAATGTCATTCTCCTAAACAGAGCAGAGCTCATCTTTCTTCCCTTTTGAACTCTGTGTTACAATTCATATTTGAACACACGTTAAGCTTTGCCTTCCTTAAGAAACAAAAAGAGCAAGAGCAACAAGAGGCCATGGTGGTTTCCCACAGGACTCAGGGTTGCTCTGGGTGACAAATGCAGTGTGGAGGAACACACTGTACATTGGGAGGGAGTTGATGCTGCCCATGACCACCAGCACTTACACTTCTTAAAGTGATTCCAGGGACTGGATCCCACAAAAGCTTTGGTTGCCAGTAAGGTAGGAGGGTACTAACTGTACTTCTGAAATTGCAACTCCAAGCTATGGAAGTCCAGTGCTTTCACTGTTGTTAGGTTCCCACTGATCATTTTATTGAGAGAGACATTTATGGGGTTTTTTTTTTACCCTATGTCCAAGAGCAGGGTAACCTGCAAGTGCTGCTTTTTTAATCTGTATCATCGTTGTCTCCTTCTCATGATACACCTCTATTATGACATTCTTTGTATTCACTGTCTAGTGCACTATCTGAGCTCTTTAAAATTAAAATCTGATTCTTTTCATTTTAATCTCTCACTGATAGATACTGTAAGTACTTTATACATATTTATAAATAAAATTTTGTAACTCAGTAAGATGGTAGAGTGGGGGAAGATATGTCTCTAGTGAAGCAGAAGTGAACATGCTGTATTAAAATGTTTGAAGTTGTATTGTAAAACAATGGTTTATAATTTGTTCTTTTACTTCAGAGGAACCACAGGATATCTACTGGTTGGCCCAATGTCTGTACCTAACAGCTCAGTATCACAGGGCAGCACACGCCCTGCGATCGCGGAAGTTGGATAAGGTAAGTAATTTTAGTCAAAGACGTGCTACTGTTACCCCTCTTTTAAGGCTCTGCTGCTAACCACAGTGACTTCACCATCACAGGATTATGTTTATAAGAAAAATAATTTAAAAAGCTGCATTTTTTAGTTCATAAGGTCCTGTGTTTAATTGGTCAGGTTTAAAGCATTGCCCACAGATAAGATCACAGAAAAGAGATGGGTCCTAGGATGTAATGCAGCAGGTATGGAAGGTGGATTTTCACTTCAGATGTAGTTGTTTCAATTTTCCTTCCACTCTGATAATGAGTGGTAAAGACAAGAGTCAAGTAAGTGTTCTTTGAGAATTTAGCAGTAGAGAAAGTGTTACAGGCTTGGTCAGGAAGGACTTTTGGTGGTGAAAGGGGTGAAGAAGCCATAGAACTGAAAAAGAGAGCAAAAGGGACTCCAGCAGTGTAAGCAAACACATTCTCTCTTTATAATTGATGTGTATGAAACTTCTCTTTCAGTTGTATGAGGCATGTCGCTACCTTGCAGCTAGATGTCACGTGAGTACACATTTTAACCCCTACTGGAAGCAAACTAAACTAAATAAAAGGCACATTTTGTGAAGATTAGATACCTAATAGGCAATGTAGATATATGTTCATTGGAACTACAGGTTTAAATTTTTTGACAGTTGATTTCATTGTTTAACTTTCAGTTGGGTCACTGAAGTATCCATTGTGGCACTAATCTGAAGAAATCCAACTCACCTTTTTTCCCAGGAAATACTCCTCTAGTATTTTGTGGGCAAAGAATGTGAACTGTTTTTGTCTCATGTCTTCATGTTTACACTTTTATTTGGTTGGTTGTAATCTGACCAGAGGAAATGTGATCCATAGTTGTATAGCTATAGTTAGCAGCTTTATACTTCTGTATAAAATGTCATACAGAAGAGGTAAAATGCAGTTCTTTCAGAAACAGAACTGAATCAATTGTTAGATTAAATACAGAAAATTGAAATAGAATAATGTGCTATTTATAGAGTAAGATTATCATGTTTAATTAAAACCTGTGTTAACTGGTTTTAGAACCACACCTGTTTCTCTGACTGCATACTGCTGAATAATACATTTTTCTGTACATGCTTTATTTTATAATTTTTGCACATTTTTATAATTTTATCATTTTTGCATATTATAGATGACCAGTAAAAGAGCTAACTGCAATTATAAAATGACAAATGGCCAAATAAGAAAATGCATGCATGAAAAACCTGCTGATAAACACTGGTTGTTATAACCTATGCCCTTTGAAACATGATGCTGTTTGTTGGTGCTTTATGTACAAAATTTTCAAAACTTTTTTTTTACATGCACGTTTGGTTAGTATGCTGCAAAAGAGCATCAACAGGCCTTGGATATTCTTGATATGGAGGAGCCAATCAACAAACGACTTTTTGAAAAGTACTTGAAGGATGAAAGTGGGTTGAAAGATTCTGCCACAGATTGGGAGATGTCACAGTCCTCAGTAAGTGACATTATTTTAAAAAATATTTTTGTAGGAATAAAACCTCTGAAGTCAGAAAGTGATTTCACAGCTCTATGAATCTGAAACTTGCATTAAAGCTTTCTTTTTCAGATAAAATAATTTTTGGAAATGTTGAATCATTCTTTCAGTCACACATTGTGTATTAGCTCGCCTGTATGAAAATAACTCAGTATGCAAAAATAAACAGTGTTTTGCAACAACTTCTTATACAGTATTTGCAGACACTTTGCAGGAACTTCATGGTCTAGCATTGGTTTTTACAGTCTTTTAGCTCTGTCGTGATAATGTAGGCTAACATTGCTTTCAGTTGGGCTGCTGGGTTCTGAGATAACAAACCAAGGGTTTTTTCTCATCCAGTTATTTTTAATGAAATTCTTCATAATCACCCAAGTGTTGTTCTCAGTGGGATATTCTTTGATCACATTTGTGAAAATTATGTGAGGTGAAGTTGAAATTTTGAAGCTCAGTGAAAAAGTTCTGTGTAGACACAGTTTAAAGAGATTGGTACAATGTGTAGACTGAAGGGTCTGTGAAGATTTGCCAGTTTCACACATACAAATTAAAATTTATTAGCTGCAATTACTGTGTAGGTGATTGACAGCATTTTCCCTGTAAGACTGAAGTAGCAAAGTGGGTTACATTGCTGATGTGAACTGATTTTGAATGCTGGTATAATTGGACTAAAGGACTATTTAGTCTGATGATAGAGTTGGATGATGTGTTAACTTTCTCTCTGCTGACACTTTTGTGGCCTTCTGACTAAACTAAATACCCATCAAGAGAATTTGGAAAGAACATCCTAGTTAATAACTTTGTAGCACAACTAGCAATTACAGGCTTTCACGGTTTTCTTTTCTGCAATATCTATGTTTTGGATTGAAAACAAGGATATATTTTTCTGTTCAGAACAACTGAGTCCATTGATTTGGCCTTTGTCATCTCTGCTGTGGTCATTCTTTTCTTGCATGAAATATGTGATTTAATGGTCAGCAAAGAAGTGTATTGCCTTTGAAAGTGACAATTTCTCTGTGTTGAATATGAAGGGAATTCAGTATAATTAGGTTCAGTATCTGATAATTCAGTATCAGAGAGCTGGATGGCAGAATTAGAAAAGGAAAACTCTGTCCTCTTTTTGTTTATTTTAAGCATGTGTTTATTTGGCAGTAGCTAACCTGACAGAGCATTCTTTGGATTTTTCTTTGAGATAGTGGAGACAACTTTTTATTTAAAGACAGCACTAGAAAACCAGGTTCTATCATACATGAAATACTTTTTACTTTCCAGGGAGCACATTTGATTTGTGCTCAAGACTAAATTACAAACACTGATTCAGTCTTTGACCACCAGTCCTGCTTTTCCACCAGATCAAGAGCTCTATATGCCTTTTACGAGGGAAGATCTATGATGCTTTGGATAATAGAACCCTGGCAACTTACAGCTACAAAGAGGCCTTGAAGCTTGATGTTTACTGCTTTGAAGCATTCGATCTTCTGACATCACACCATATGCTGACAGCACAAGAAGGTCTGGAGAGAAGTATCTCTCAAATACAAGTAAAATTTACCTGCTTTCTCAAGACCTGTTTTCCTAAATAAAATTTAAAGCAATACAATGAGTAACAGACTTCAAAATGTTAAGAATAGAAAATGTATGAAACAAGGGAAAATTACTATTTGCACAAATTTGAACTTTTATTTTTCAGTCCTGCAGTGGTAAGAGTTGAAAGAAACGCAGTAAGCAGCTGTCCTGCTTGTTAGCTCCTGAAGCTCTTCTGCTCTGCCCAGCACAAAGTTTCGTCCTTGTTATAGTCCTTGCAGTTGGGATGACCATCATAAAATCCTTTGCATCTCTAAGTTCTTGAAATGTTGCATCTTACTGTTTCTTCTGTAATATGACCACTTCAATGTTTTTTTAATTCATACAGAAAAAGAACTCCTTGAATCTCTACCTCTTAATAGACAATGTACGGAAGAAGAACAGGAATTGCTTCACTTTTTATTTGAGAATAAATTGAAAAAGGTAAGCCCCAAAAATATGGAGAATTGGTTGAAAGTCTTGGCTTTGGGTGTAAATTTTTCTTGGATCCCATTTATTCTGAACACTGAAATAAATATGGACTTTGTAATTTTTAAAAATTTTTGATGCAGTACATCTCACTTTAGGTAATACTGTAACCGTTTTCTGTTAATTGTTTTCTGCTGTGGTAACAACTTGAAATTCTGATTTATGTTTTTGAAAATTTATTTATTGAGAAACTTCTAGGTGGGGAAAAAGAATGTTAATAATGTAGACAAGATGTCAGTTACCTGAAAATATTAGGCTCTAACAACATCATTCCAGACTATACTTACCCAAAGATAAGGTGATAAGGAGCATTAAAAGTACCTATTGCTCAGTTTTAATTTCTACAGCCTACATGAAACATATTGACTATGGCAAGCGTCTTCTGTGTTCTAAATGAGCTTTTAAGTACATTTTAAAGAAGCATTTTATCAAATACAGGTTTTATGGAGTTTCGGTTAAAAAATAAAAATTTTAAGAACTTTAAAGATTCTTAAATATTCTTTTAGGACTAAAAATATTAATATTATACCATCTAATTTTAGTTTAGTTTAGTTTTTGTTTCAAGTGTTGTTTCTTTTGTCTTTCAGTATAATAAACCCAGTGAAACTCTGATTCCTGAATCAGTAGATGGTCTTCAGGAAAACCTGGATGTGGTAGTATCCTTAGCAGAAAGGCATTATTACAACTGTGACTTCAAAATGTGTTATAAGCTTACTTCAGTGTAAGTGTACAAAGCAACTTTCAGGGTTTTTTCTCATATATTGGAGTGTCATAATTATTCCTGGACTTACAGCAAATATTGTTGTTCAATGGGTAAACATACAGAACTATTTGATATGTATTGGAATATACATGTCATGTGTTATATATGTCTCAGGTATTAAAAATGTGTAGTTTGTGTCTGGCAAGACATGGTATTTTTATAATACATATCAGAAGTATCCAAGGTAAAACTCAGCTTAATCAGCTCTGTGCTGAACTTCCCTTCATCCATCCTCTTCCTTGTTCTGGTACCTTCCATTTTGTGTGCTCTCTACCTACTTCTTGTTTGGCTTTCAGAATGAACTGGTTTTAATCCATTGGTTAGTTAGGAAGTTTGATTTCTCTGGCCAATCAACAGTTACAATCTTATTGATAATGATCAAAAGTTGTTATTAATTTAAAAACTAGCATGTTATTTCTAATTTTGATGGGGGAGTATCGTGTATCAGCTGCTGCCCAGCCCAGGCCTGCGCTGCTGCTCGGGTCAGAGGGGGCAGAACACTCCCGTGGTTTGTTTGCTTCTCAGCTGCTCTGGGTCTGGACTCATGGATATGTTTCTAATGCCACAGGAAACAAAATTTTTACAGTTGCCACAACTGAGCTAAATCTGACTCTGAAGGCATACTGCCAGGTGTTAACCTCAGGAAGTTGAGGAATATTGCTTGAAAGTTGCTGTCAAATGTATGGAAAAGATGAACAGAAATGTTGTTTGCTGTCTGCTGGTTAAATTTGAAGTGACTTGCAAAACAAAAGTGTGTTTTATTCTAATTCTGATTTTCTAATTGTATATTCAGCTTGAAAGAATTTTCTGTTATCCTCTTTTGTTAAGCTAAATTAACTGTTAGATTTCTGGTTTGAGGAGAGCCTTTATTATGTTGTAAGTAGTTACCTTTTAGTTATAAATAGTTTTCTAATACCTAAAGTGGTAATTAACTGGAACATTACATGCTATACAAGCAGTTTACTTTTAACACATTAAAGTTTTTGAAATGTGCATTACAGGTTTTTTTAATTTTTCTTTTAGAGTGATGGAAAAAGATCCCTTCCATGCAAATTGTTTACCTGTACATATAGGGACACTTGTGGAGCTTAACAAAGCAAACGGTAAGGAACACAGAATTCAATACTCTTCAACAGAAGGCTGTAAAGCCCCAGTTTTTATAAAGAATTAAAGATGCCAAGAAACCCCCTTATATACCATTTGAAAAATTACATATATATATTTCCTCCTACCTGCTGTTTCAAGAAAACAGTGGTAACTGGTAAAGAAGGGAATTTCAGAGCTGACAACAGGATTGAGGGTTAGGGGGAAGTAGATGTGCAAAGAATTCATAGTCATGAGTGTTGCCATCTTTTAACCACTGGACTGTGTAGCCAGGAGGCCCGTGAGCTACGCTGCCTCATCCCTGTCATTGTGATTTCTGTTTCCAGGTGGTCTTTGTACAGTATCTGGCTGTACTTTTTATGCTCAACAATAAAATATAATAAATAAAACTAGAAAGAACTCTTCAGCAGTTGTTTATGCTTAGGTGGAGATGATTATTCTGTGATAGAAAAAAATCTAGACTCTCCTTGCCTTTGCTGTTGTGAAGGCCTCTCTTTAGTTCAAATAAAGATAGATATTATAATAAACATGCAACACCTTCATTGGAATTACAGTAATAGCTTACTTGAAGCTGGGGTGGGTTTTTCCTATTCCAGACTGCATATAAATCAAGTGAACAGCTTGAATGTCTTTAAAATCAGTTGGAAAATAGAATGAGCTCATATGCTGTGCAGTCTCTCGGGATGGTGCATTATATGTACACAAATAGGTCATTAGGTGTACTGCTACTTCCTGGTGATTCGTGAATCACCTCCCAGTTATTTTACAGTTAAGTACATCTGAAAAAGGGGCCAGTACTGTGATTTTTCTTCTAAATCTGCCTTGAGAAGCATTATGTACATAAGTTAATACTTTGTGAGCCAGTTGTAATATTTTTTTTTCTGGAGCTGAGAGTTGATACAAAGTGCTCCAGGACAATCTCATTGGTTTAAGAGCACTGTGCTCTGAAGAAATAGAAACTTTATGTGCTGAAATGCTATTTCCTTTGAAATTGCATAGGCAATAGAATTATTATCCTGTAGGTGATTACTGCTGCTATTGTTAGAAAATCTGTAGTAAGTTATTCCAGTAACTAGAATTCTTATTTTTACTAAAAAAGTAATCACTTGGAATTATTCCAAATAATATATAATAATTTATTTGCTTTTGTCCTATTTTCAGCATATTAATGCACAGGACTCTACTTTGAAATGGATCTAGCCAGTATGTTATACCTTTTAGATGTAGGAAGTTGAATAGTATTTTACCTTGACAAGGTACATTCAAGTGTAATACTACTGGCATTTATTTTAATGTATGTTAATGATGTAAGTTACAGAATTCTTGAAGGGTGGGAAATAGAGCTGCTTATATGTCTGCTTTGAAGACTTATGGGTTGTTTTGGTTGGGTTTTCTTTAGCTAATTGCAAAACTGAATCTATTTTGAGGCTGTTTGAAGCATTACCACTAAAAGAAAACATTTTGTTCACTTCTGGATTAATAATGTTAGGTGTTTTTTATATTTTGTATGGAAAGCTAAAAGACTTGAAACAGCTGAATGTTTTAGCATGTTTTAATTTTCTTTTCTTGTTTCTTCCCACAATGTAGAGCTTTTCTATCTTTCTCACAAACTGGTGGACTTGTACCCAAATAATCCTGTAAGTTGTTCTAAGTTTTTGTTGTCAGGTAGTTTCTTTTTTAGGTGAAAGCACATAAAAGTTGTAATGTATTAGTTTGAGCTACAGAATTCAGAATCTGTTTCTGGAGGAGGCTTGTAGAAATGGTTCACTCCTTTTATTTTCTCTGCACTGTAATTCCCTCATACCAAGGTTCTTTTTACAAAACTAAGTACCCGTAAAAGGTATTCAGTGTGAGTTATTTACTTTGATTAATAATTTAAAACAAATGCTACAGTAATAAATGTCTACACGTCTCTGAGCAACCTTTTCCAGTGTTTGATCACCTTCACAGTAAAAATTGGTTTTCTTTGACTTGACCTTAATTTTCTGTGTCGCAACTTGTACCCATTGCTTCCCATGCTATCACTGCACCCCTGAAAAGAATCTGGCTCTGTCTTGTATTCCCTACCAGTAAATAATCGAGGACAGCAGTAAGCTTTCCACTTAGCTCTCTTCAGGAGGATGAGTAAGGCACAGTTAGAAAGGTACATGCCAGCAGTTCTAGCTTGTCTGTAATACCAAATAATTTGAAGAGCTGACTGTGATTTCAGTGAAAATGTTCCTAACTTCTCTAATTATTATGTCTTCCTCTCTTTTGACTAAAATGAGTGTGATGTATCTAATAATATTCTATTTTGATTTTAATGTGTAGGTGTCATGGTTTGCAGTAGGATGCTATTATCTCATGGTTGGCCACAAAAACGAACATGCTAGAAGATATCTTAGGTAAGGTTTTTTCTGTTTTCCGTAGTGAATCTGTTGCTCGCTTGCCAAGTAAACATTTAATGTTCATGATTGTTTGTAACCTCATAAAGAGAAGCCTCAATAAACCGATTAGGACTTAAATACTTCTGTTGCCACCCTTTTTTTGGTATAGCAGTTTAGACCTCATACATAGAGATACTTTAAAAATGAGGAAGACTTATCTCTCCAGGCAGTCACCTTCCTGTTCTGGGCAAGTGTAGTTCCTGCAGTCACTCATGCTGCTGAGCTAACTACAGCTGTAGCTGATCAGGCCTCAGTTCTCAGCTGAGGGACACTCAGACATTTCTCTCAGGTACAGGTTTCATATCTGAAAGGGAAGAGTTATATGGAAAATTCTGACATTTGGCTGTCCAGTTCTTTCTGTGCACAAGCAACAGTGGGCTTTTTAGGTTGGATCAATGCGGTTTCCTGTATGTCTTCTGTGTGTGTAGTGAATATCAGCACTGGGGAGCAGGACTTTGCTGTGAAGTAGGGCATTTGTTCAGGTGCTTTAAGCTTAAACTGGGAAGGCATAAATCAACCTGTAAGACTAAGTTTTCCTGAGACCTTTACAGACAATATATGTAAAGATGGGTTAGTCATTTAGACGTTTTAAATGCCTGGTTATTATGAGTAAAGTATTTAAATTCCTTACAAGTAGCACTGTGAAATTCTTCAAGTAGCTATCCTGAGTGATATATTTGGTTTTGGTGCTGAAAAAAAAATATCTTTAAATGTACAAGCATTCCTAGACAGCAAGAAAGGATCTGTAGAGGTTGAAGAGAAAAACAAACAAACCAAAAAACAACAAACATCAAAATTCAGAGTAGTTCTGGCAAAAAGGAAAAGAGATCTGCTAAAAGTGAAATAGTAACAAGATGCTTAAATTTCTTGGAGAAGAATAATAGTGTAAAGCTAACAAGGCTAGGGACAACTGTGGGCTACACTATGGTTTCCAGAAAAGAAACTTGAAGACACAGTCAAATGCTCACTTACCTTTCATTGCTGTCACGGGTGGCAAGATACAAATGTTTGACTATGTAAAGTTTTGTCTCAGAAGACAGAGAACAAACTCTTTTGTAGGATCTGTGATGAGAAATAATGAGTTTATACTGTGACAGACAAAATTTAGATTATATGTTAGGGAAAAAAAAAAAGTTTTTAAGGATAGTTAAGCAATATGATAGAAGACTTACGGAACATTTATTATCTTATGTCAGAAGCTTTTAAGAAGATTGGGCACACTTGTTATGAGCTGTTTAGTTATGAATGCCCTTGCCTTCAGATGCAGAAAATAATCTACACAGCTTTCTAATGTTCCTGTCAAGTCCACCTTTCTGTAAAGTCTCCAGGTTGATGTCTTGATGCTCAGGTTGCAGTTTTCAGCTCAAGACTTGAATGACATTTTGTATATTTCTCTGGTGTACGGACTGTGATGAGACAAATGCTCATCTGCATAGCTAGCCCAATTAGATTGCAAAATTTCAACCTAAATGTTCATTTGGTATTTTCATATCCTACTTCTTAAACTTGGATTTGATAGAATATATTCATTTCAAAATGTATAGCTAGGATTTTCCAATGAGTTTTGAGTCACTACTAATGTGTTCTGTATTTTACTCAATTCAACTACTAAATAATTGTTTAGGTTCAGTGATATCAAATAATTCCTCCTGTCTGTGAACAGTAGCAGAAATAATAAAATCAATTCACAAGAATGTGTGATACTTTTAAGTACTAAATAGTTTGAACTTTTAAAATGAACTATGTTTACCACTGGTCATTACAGACAATTTCTTAATAGATACCTAACCATGTGGCACAGCATTGCTATCTAAGTAGTCATGTGAAGCAGATGAAATGTAATTTCAGATGTGTTTGCTTGTGACTTGCTGTTGTTTTTAGCAAAGCCACCACCCTGGAGCGAACCTACGGCCCCGCATGGATAGCGTATGGACATTCATTTGCAGTGGAGAGTGAGCATGACCAAGCAATGGCCGCGTACTTCACAGCTGCACAGCTCATGAAAGGGTCTGTACAATCTTCACATTTGGGAAGATTCAAATGAATCCATAAGTAATGTAGAATATTGACTTACGTCCCTTTAAACAGTAGCAATGCATTTGCAACAATTACCTGGTAGAGAACAAGGGGAGAAAAAACCCCCAAATAATTTAACCATCTGCATTTAACTGCATTATTTGGGATTATTGTTCTGATTTTATAAGTTCTAAAGTCAAGTTTTATATATAAGTAATCTAAGTTCTGCCTGCACATCATACCAGCTCATCAACTGCTGTATAGTAATAGCTTGAATAGCTCTTTGATGCTGTGTGAGGGGGTTGTAAAATGAGTCGTGAACTAATATTGCATGTAAAACTATTGCATTTGATTGTGGTTACTGGTAAATGTAATTATTTTATTGATTACTTCTTCCATATTCTATTTGTAAATTAAATATATGGATGAAATTAGGGGGAAAAAACATCAGAACTAAACTTAAGTGCTGAGAAAATGCATGTGATTGCAGAGCAGGTTACAATTAACTATTGGAATTCAATCTCTTGTTAAACACACTGGTAAAGTCTTTTAAACTTCCTCTTAAACGTCCATTCAAATCAGCTTTACTTGGATGTACATAAACATATGCAAAGATTTGGTATGACTTTATAGTTTGTGACTCCATTCTTGACAACCCCACAGAAACAAACATTCACTTTGTTTTATGGTTTTTAGGTGTCATTTGCCAATGCTCTATATTGGACTGGAATATGGTTTGACCAACAACTCCAAGTTGGCTGAACGGTTTTTCAGCCAAGCTTTAAGCATTGCACCTGAAGATCCTTTTGTTATGCATGAAGTTGGAGTGGTAGCATTTCAAAATGGAGAGTAAGCTTGCAAAATATGATCAAATACTATTTTAAACATGTATTATTCTGAATTGTAATGTGCCAGTATATCTACTAAAGTACTTATATTGAACTACAGTGTCTTTTGGTTATAGTTTAGATGGTGTTCACCTTCAGTCCTTGCTTTCTACATTGTTCTTCCTTGTTTAAGATGGAACAAGAACATAATTTAATGCTTGAGGAGCATTCGGAGATTGATGCCATCTTCCATGTGGCTGTCATTGTGTAATTTAATGCCTGAGAAGGCAACTATCTGCACACATACTGTAAAGTTTTGTACAGCAAAACATTTTATCAGCTCAGGAGGTTCCAGATATATTCTGGGGGGAAAAACCTAACCTATATAAGAAGTCTTTAGTTAATATTTTTAGTTTGATTCTGATTTTTTTTTTTAGTTTTGTCTTGTTAGCTCTTAGGGTCACAATGCAAAATATAGCCAAATGTAAATTACTGGGCTTTGTATCTAATGTCACTCATATGATGAAATAATGTCATAGAAATATTTCTTGAATACAGTTTTCTCATACTGCTAATAAAAGCTCTTCACTAATTTACTTTTTTTTCCCCCACCCCTTCAATCCTTAGCTGGAAAACTGCAGAAAAGTGGTTCCTTGATGCACTGGAAAAAATCAAAGCTATTGGAAATGAGGTAATTATTCTAATAACATGCAAGGTCATAAATTTGTAAAATTCCAGCAAATTCTGTAATAGCTTGTGACAAAATATGTTGTGTTTATTTTAAGATAAAAGTAATAGAGTATAAATTTTATTTTAAAACTGTCTTCAGTGCTCCTAGGCTGAGACTTAACATGACTTTTTCCAGTTAAGTGGAAAACAAGTTTTGTTTGGTTTGCATCAAGTTTTAATATCACTGACCCTTTAAAGAAATATTATTTGATTTAGGGAATGTAAAAAATAGAAAATGAGTTACTGAATACATGTTTTGAGCTTTTGTGTTCTGTTAGGAATTTAAAATGCTTGTGGTATTTTTCGTGTTCATAAATAAAATTCCCTATTCATTTGTTTTTTTTAAAGTAGACAAAATTTAGTTACAGTCTAGGAAGCTGCAGTTATTTGAATTGTTGCATTATTTTGCAGGTGACAGTTGATAAGTGGGAGCCTTTGTTGAACAACTTGGGACATGTCTGCAGAAAACTCAAGTAAGCAGAGAGTACTGGAGCTCCATTTCTCTATAATGCTGCAGAGATGTGTTTTCTCTCTTCTTTTTATCAAGATTGTGTATCACATGACAGCAGTGTAGAATTACCCTGTAAGAACAAGATTTTCTAAATCAGCTTGTGAAAATAATTACATTAATCACCCGTTATATCCCGTTTACTATGCAAAAGCTAAAGTACTTAATGTAAAAGCCTTTCTTTAACAGTTGATTCTTATTAGGGAATTACTTGTAGGCTTCTAGATGCTTGTATGGGTGTGAATTTTAACTCTCCACTGTCCCAGTCCTCACATACTGAAATATGTCCATTGATTTAATTAACGTAAAGCTGGGTTTGTGCCAATTATAGCTTGGATTAGTATTTACTTGGTTTTACTGAATTCAGTGACATTATAACACAGAAAGGGAGTCTTACTTCATGTTTTTAGAACAAAATTATTTAATATTTCGTTTCATGTTTCCATTCCATGAATAGAAAAAGTGCAAAGTACACATAGCAGCTTTAACAGTTTTAACATAGAGATTTTTTCTCATCCATTACTTTAGTCTGACTGTAACCAGTGCTTTCTTTTGTTCAATCAATGCAATTTTTAAAAAAATATTTTAAAATTGGTGTACACTGTAATTTTTGTTTCAAAGTTGCAAAGGAGAATGTGATTATGGTAGATGAAAACTGTGCTTCTCCTTTGGCTTTGGTAGTAATTGCTTTGTGCTTAAATTGCCAATTAGTCTTCATTTTCATTATGAAATAAGGACGTATAACAGTTACTCCTTGTGCCAAGCTCAAACAAAAGGCTTTCTGAAATCTGTTTGTGAGTATAATTGCAGGGTTTTTCAAATATTTATTTTTTTTATAATTACTTTTGTCTTTTTTTTAATTTCTACAGTAAGTTACTAACTGCTTACATCAGGCTTTGTACAACTTCTAATATTTGCTCAGGTTCAGAAATCAAAGCTAAAATATTTTTATATCCTTGTAAACTATCTTCCAAGAAAATCAAGATGAGAATTTAGGCAACTGTACATATGCTTTGACATCTTAAAAAACTCTGTAATAACTAATTTAGTTAGTGTCTGTAATACTATGGCTATTATGAAAATATGGCTATTATGAAAAACTTACTGGATATATGTTTACTCACTAGTATTATGTGGTTGAAATTTGAAAACAGCATATTCAAATACAGTGGTAGTCAATTGGACATGTAAATACTATGAGTGAAAATGAAATCATGTCAAAGGTTAGTGCAGCAAGCAAACTGTTGCATAATTTTTCTGCTTCAATTGTTACTTGATGCCCTCTAACAACTTCATGTGTTGCTCATTGCATAATTTCATCATCGCTTTAGATGTTAAACTTTCTTGTGAACAGGTGGTATCTATCTTTATTTTTTAACAATGTGGAACTAGGATGTCAAATGTGACAATTTAATTTCTCAGTATAATGTTGTAGTATACATTTAGTCCTTGTTTTATAAAATGACGAATGCAATAATCAGTGTAATTAATAGATAATTTTCAAAGGTTGGTATTTGATAGATATCATGGATATGTGTAAACCTCCTTTTCTGATAGAATGTGTTGCAAAATGACAAAGGTACCAGTGTATGCAGCACTTAAGGGTTGTGAGATTTCAGCCCAGGGAGCTTTTCTCAGTTTGAATCATGTGTGATTTAGTCTCACACTGCTCCTTTTCTCCCTTGGAAAGAAAAATGAAAGCTGCAGAAAGAAAGCCAGTGCTACAATGAGCAAAATTAAACATCTAAAGCAATTTATCATATCAAACATCTAAGATCTCCAAATGGGACCTAGCTGTATGCAGCTGTTTTGCTACACAAAGGAGAACAGTGATTTCTCAATTGCACTGAGGAAGAAAATTGTCAATATCCATGAGTCTTTTGTACATTCTATTACTATGTTCAGAGTGAAGCAATAATTTGAAAGTTCTGGCACAATTGTGTTCCACTTTGCTAAAGAAAATACCCACAGGGTACTGTAAAAACACCTTTCACCATGAAGCTTACTAATAGATGTCCTGTACTTAACCCTACCAGGAAGTACGAAGAAGCACTGGAATACCATCGCCAGGCTCTGGTATTAATCCCTCAGAATGCTTCTACTTACTCTGCCATTGGCTACATTCACAGCCTCATGGGCAATTTTGAAAGTGCCATTGACTATTTCCACACGGTACGTAACTGCCTTCACCTGGAGGGCTGGTCACAGATTCTGTTATTGACTGTTTCATTCTAGTTTGGAGCAGAGAACCAGCATTTGTTTCCAGCCTCCAAATGAGTGTTTATTTTATAATCTTAGTTTGTTTTTTCTTAAATCTTCTATATTTTATTGATTAGGTAAAAAATGGCCTCTTTGGCAAACTTTGAGTTGCAACTTATATTTTATATACGTAAGCTTCTCATGCATCTGAAATTCTAAATTTTTAAATATAATTTAAATATATTTTTTAAATATAATTTAAATAATATTTAAATTTTAAATACTTCCAACCTAGAAATTTTACAGTAAGTAAACAGCAGCATGTGTTATATCTCATGATATGTGAATGATTTCCTGTCTGTATATATGTTCTTTTCTGATTTTGTTTTTGTGTTTTACTTGCTCACTACTTCAGCCAGTTCATATGATGGTGTTATTTTGGTTGTGCACTGTTTTGCTTTTACAGTGAAGACTGTGCTCAGATAGCATCATGGAACAACAAACCAACAAATTGAACCATTGCAGACTTAAGATGTAATTGTTTTTATTTGCTGCTAAAATTTTTTTTCCTATATATAGGCCCTTGGTCTCAGGCGAGATGACACGTTTTCAGTCACAATGCTTGGACACTGCATAGAAATGTACATTGGTGATTCTGAAGCCTATATTGGTAAGTCTCTAACTTAAGTGTCTCTTAAAGTCATTGAGTCCTTTGAGAGGATTGTTATTCTTATGTCAAGGAGTGACCACTACCTAATTAACTCACAAAGTAAAGGATGTTTTTGTTTGTGTTTTTTTGGTTGTTTTTTTTTTAATGGCTAAGTGAGTCAGAACATAGCAGCAATTGCATATGATCACTGGCTTTTGTGAACATCATGACAGTAAACTCTCACCAGCATATAGAAACACTTCGTCATTAAAAATGCCAGTGGTTTCTTTTTTAGAAAATACTGATCTTAGATTGCAAAGGGAAAAATTAAACAGAGGTATGGAGTTAAGAAAACAGAGAACTAATGCTAATGTTGCTGTTGAGCAAGGTATTTTCACTGTGTCAAAACTTGTTTCTGTGCAGACAGGATAGGTTCTTCTGAGTCAAAAAATACAGCTTTATATATAGTACAAAAAGTGCTTCATAACAGTAATACATTATATTGCCGTAGGCTAAATTTTCTGTGAAAGTTTTTTCTCTGGAAAAAATCTTCTGTATTTTTTTATAAATTTCTGCTTCATTGAACTTAGTGATTTATCTGTAGCAAAAACAGTTAATGTCTTGTCAAGCGTGTTAAGAAGGCTGAAGCCTTAAAGTAAAAGCCATCTGTGTGCTCTAGTGCTTTTCCTGCAGATTTGTCTCATAATTGAAACAGATGTTTCTTTTCAATATTGTCGTGCTCCATATGTAGTCATTTAACACATCTGGAAGAACCATGCAGCCATGTGATATGCATTAATGCAAACCAAGCTGTGTGTAACTTAAACAAGAGAAAAAGCCCCTTGGAGAATTGGGAAGGGAATTGGCAATTACTTCTCAAAACAGACTTTTGAATCTGAGTTGTACTTCTTGTAATATGCTTTTTTGAGGAAAGAGGCTGCAGAACAACTCATTCAGCTTCAGTCATTAAGCAGCAGCAGCTCCTTGATGGTGTGAAAGCAGAGAATTATAGTAGTTTCTGAATGATAGTTTCTTTGAGATTACATTTTTGGGAGTATTAATTTGAAATAAACTAATGGTTTGTCTGTTTTCCTAGGAACAGAGATCAAAGACAAATTAAGATGTTATGACTTCGATGTACACACAGTGAAGACATTAAAGAACATAATTTCACCTCCCTGGGATTTCAGAGAATTTGACATAGAAAGACAAACTCTGGATGAAAGTGGCATAGTAACATTAGAGACATCAAATCAAAGGAAAAGTACAGATACCAGTCGCCCATTGGAAGAAACATTTGAGATTGAAATGAATGAAAGTGATATGATGTTAGAAACATCAATGTCAGACCATAGTACGTGACCATAAATACTGGTAGAGAGCTCATTTTGTCTAAGTGTAGTATGTTTGTTTTAGCATTTTTGTTATTGTGTTGTACTTTCATGAATTTGCTATTTTTTATATGAATTCAAATTACTATGTACTAAACACCAGGAGTTTTATAGTTCCTACTTTATAAATATTCCTTTCCTGACAGCACTCTCATGAAATCCCCACCTGAATCAAGAAGACCTCATTGCATCGAAGCAGGCCATATACATTAGTTTGAATCCAGAGTATTGGCTATTTTGCACGTCTGTGCATTACTGAACATGAATTCAAACTTTAGACACAACTGCACTTTGGAATTCAAGAGTATCAGGGGAGGAAAAGCTTGGGGAGGAGTCTGTATTTTATCAGCAATTGCACACACACTTACTGTGGAAATCTGTTGGGTCCAGGTGATCCTATTGCTTTCCTATGACGACCAGCACAGCAGTATAGAGAAGTCTGGCTCTGTCCCAGTGACAATCAGAATTGTGCTGTGGCTCCACAAAGGGAACTGAAGATGCCCAAATTTCCCTTCTATATGTTAGAAAATATGGATTGGACTTTGCATTGAGTGCAGAATTCAATACCAATTCCATATATTCTTAAACATGAGAAAATAAAATTAACAAAAATGTTTTACTTCCTAGTTCTAAAACAATTCACCCATGTTCTCCTGAAAAACACAGTATGAGCCATGAGTCTTAAGTGAAAAAGTATCCAAGCAGACTGTTGGAAAAATTAATCATTTAGGAAGCATATGCATCTCCTGGGTAGAGTCAGGTCTCTCTTCTTAATGTGGCTGGCAAAAACAGTTTATACAAAGGGCTTTCTTTTGTTTTGGAACCTGGTAATTGAGGTGTGGTGCAGGGGACTTCTTTGAGGTAAACTGGGAATTTTTCCTGGACATCTGGAAGAATCTATGATGAGTGTGTCTCAACAGCTGCTTTAACTAGGCAAGTCTCTTCCTTTAAAGGATCTTTTGATAGTTATTTTTACATCTGTGCTTATGTATCCTGAATGATTGTAACCAAGACTATGTCATGGATAATATGACCACAAAGACTTGTTGCTGCACACAGAAGGATATTGCCAATAGTTTCTCAAAGATTCTCAAGGATACAAACTCCTTTTTCTCTATAGCATTATTTTTAATCCACCATAATTAAATCTAGTTTTCTAGTAAGACATCATGGCAATTTCTAAATGGAAAGTTGCAAAACAGTCTTCTAGAGAATCAGGCCTTTTGATTACTGTCAGACATGGACATAAATCTTGCATTGTTTTCCTCTGTTACTATTTTTTTTTCATTGGTAAAACAAAATGGGTTTAAATATTGATAAAAGTTCATCTTTCTTCCTGTACTTCCCAGTTACGATCTGATGCTGTGTCAGCTGTGATAGCAACACTGGTTTATGTTATTCCTGCCTGTAGGAATCTACTGTGCTACTTCCTCAGCTGTGGTAATACAAATCCTTGTGTTACACTGCGAATGAAATCAGGGAACTGGAACAGCATTTTAAAATATTTTCTAGATCTGATCAATTCTCAGATTCAAGGAGAGCAAGCCACTGCTGTGTTATTTGTCATCAGTGGGTTGGAGTGGGAGGAAACAGATGGAATAGCAAGAATGGGCACTGCTGTAATGGCAGCCTGGGGTGACACTGTGCCTTGGCACCATTGAAGGTTTTTTGGCTGGCTATTGCTAACCTTCGTTTATTGGTATTAAAAATTACCTAGTAAGAAATGTATGCAGAGTGTCCTAGATTGTGAAGGACACTTTTGGATGTCAGAGGAATTCTTGATATGGCATGGCTTGGCTTGGCTCCAAGCCTTTTAGGCAGCAACAGTTGGGTTAGAGTTTGTGAGTTCATGATGTATGTCTCAGACAGGACTTTCAGGGAAAGTTTTTCTCTACACATTTATCTTCTGTTCAAATCCCTGCCTTTGTACTGGCAGCACCTGCTTGCCCTGGTCTCCTGCATCTCCCATTACCTGTCGTGGTACAGTCCTGCTCTTCCTAGATAGTGCTTGCTGCCTTTCTGGGTTACTATGACATTCACCCTGGCTCTAGTTAAATTGTGTATTGTCCTTGTTCTCATGAGGACTTTGGTTATTAGTTTTGGCCTGACTTGTCCCTGCCACGTTACTTAAGGCCCTGTCCAACCCGGCTTTGACCACTGCCAGGGATAGGCATCCACAATCATCCACAATCTCTCCACTCTTCCAGTGTCTCACCATCCTCACAGTAAGTTGCTTGCTAACATTTAGCCTAAATTTCCCCTCTCAGTTTGTACCCGCTCTCCCTTGTGCCGTTCCTGCCGCAGCCCGGCAGAAGGGCCCGGAGGCGCCGTTTGGAAAAGCTCTCGCCTGTGGCCCTGGGGGCTGGGGCTGGCGGGCATTGCCCGAGTGCAGGCACTGCTTCATTTTCACAGGACCTCCCTGCAGGCTGTCCTGGCCTCACACAAGTGACGATTAATGGCCTTTTTTCCTTTTCCCCACTGCTTTCTCCCCAGAATGTGGCTACCCCTCACCCTGCATCCCAAACTGAATAACACACCCCCACGGTGTCTGTGCCCTTCCCGCCCTACGAGTCGCTCTGAGGCCGGGGTGACACGGCACCCGTGAGCTTAGGGCGAGGCCGTGAGAGGAGAGAAAGGGGCACGTTTCTGTGTCTTCTCCTCGCACGGGCACAGTGGGAGCCCCGCGGAGCTCCAGAACGGAGGACGCGACCGGAGGCACCGCTTCCCGCCGGGGCTCCGCGCGATCCCGCCCCCCGCGGCCGTTCTCGCGAGGTTTCCGCGCGCTGCGGGCGCGGCGCTCCATGCGCTCGGGGCGGGGGCGGGAGGCAGGGCCGGGGCCGGGCCGAGGCGGCCGCCACCCGCGGCCCATGGACGCCCCGCTGCCGCAGGAGTCGCCGCGCCGCGACACGGACGCTCTGCCGAACCCGGCGCCGCCGCCTTCCCCGCCGTCCCCGCTGCCGCCGCCGCTTAACCCGGCGCCGGGGAAGCAGCGGGAGGAGAAGAAAACGGCGCTGAGCAAAGTGAGGGGGCGCGGCGCGGGGGTGGGAGAGGAGGGGAGGGAGGCTGCGGTGAGGAGACTGACCGAGCCTGGTCTCAGCAGGTTCGGGTGTTTATAACCTCTTCTTCATCTGCAGAATGAGGGTGTTCATTCCCTGGAGTACTGGGGGACCCCCAGCGTCAGCGCTGGAAATCGTTTCACCTTTAATTGTGAAGTCAAGGCTGGCTATTGCTGTGCAGATCAGCTTTTGTCAAGGGCAGGAGCACATCTCTCTCTTCCCTCTTTATTCGAGCGCTTTTCAGATAATGCTTGCAGGCTGTAACAGGTTGTCCAGGGATGTCGGAGTCTCCCTGTCTGGAGACATTCAGAACGCCCCTGGACGTGTTCCTGTGGCACCTCCTGTCACCGTGCCTTGGCAAGGGGTTCCAGCCCTGACAGTTCTGTCAGTCTTTGAGTACTGTGAGATTTGATTTATTCCTGGGGTTCTTTAATTGGAAACCTGAAGCACTGAAAATGCCTTTAACTCCGAGCTCAGTAAAGTTAAATTCAGATATCTAAGTACTCAGAAATTAAAACAGATTGCCTGAAGCTTGATGGCCATTTTACTGCTTTGTGTGCTAGTATCATTCAGCCAGAGGTTTCTACACCGTTTCCCAGCCTTTATTATTGGGCAGTTTAGTATTTGGGTGTGGTGGGTTGACTCTGGGGGGCTGACCTCCAGCCAGGTGCTTTCGCACTCCTCTCTCAGCAAGACCCAAGAATAAGGTATGATGGAAAAAACGAAGTGTCATCACAGGAAAAACAGGCACAGCCGAGGTAGTACCTCATAGCAGCTTCTTACAGCTTCCTCACAAAGGAAAACGGAGGGGCAGGCACTGATACTTCCTCTGTGGTGGCCAGTGGCAGGATGCAAAGGAATGGCAGGAAGCTGTGTCTGGGGAGGTTTAGGATGCCTTGAGGAAAGGGTTCTTCACCCAGAGGGTGGTTGGGCACTGGGACAGGCTCCCGGGGAAAATGGTCAGCGCTAAGCCTGACAGAGTTCAAGGAGCATTTGGCCCATGCTCTCTGGCACGTGCTGTGAGTCTTGGGGCAGGGCCAGGAGTGGGAATTCAGTGATCCTTGTGGGTCCCTTCTAACCAGGATACAGTATGGTTCTAACGTGGAGAGAATTAATTTACTTAAATGGCTAATTAAAAATTAGAGAAAGCTGTTGACAAAAAAAGATTGCAACTAAAACACCATCCCACCTCCCCTCTTCCTTCCCAAGCTCAACCTCCTCTGCTTGGAAGCACTGCAGAAGGATGAGGAATGGGGGTTGCAGACAGGACATAACCAATCCTCTCTGCTGCTCCTTCTCCCTCACACTCCTTCTCTCCTCTGGCATGGGGGACGTGATGTGGGACACAACAGAATACAGTCCTTCATGAAGTGCTGCAGGAGTGTCCTTCCCACATGCTGCAGTTGTTCATGACCTGCTGCAGCATCAGTCTCCTTCATGGGCTGCAGGCCTTCAGGATAAACCTGATTTAGTGTGGGCTTCTCTGCACAGGCTGCAGAACCCTTCAGGGCATCTCCAGTTTTGGTGGCATGGGGTCCCTCATGGGCTGCAGGTGGAAGTCTGCTCCACTGTGCTCCTTCATGGCATGTGGGGGAACAGTGTGTCTCACCGTGATCTCCTTCAAGGAACTCTAATTTGGCACTTGGAGCACCTCTTTCCCTCCTCTCCTTTTTGTCTGCAGGGCTGTGTCTTACAGTTTGTTGCCCCACCTTTACTCCTCTGTCTCACCACTGCTGTGCTACCTTTCCTATCTATTCTGAAATACCTTTCCCACAGTCACCTCCGTCTTGGCTTAAGGGGCTCAGCTGTGTCCTGGGGTGGATCCATTGGAGCTGGATGCACTCAGCACTGGCAGCCCCCAGCATCCTCTCAGAGACTGCCCTGAAAAACCCCTGCCAGGAGCAATTGAACACAGCCACCTATTACACTAAAATACTGCTGTAACAAGACTTAAAAGCTAGTTTAAATCATTTTTTAGATATACTTTATTTTTTAATGTAATCAATATCTATTAGGTTGTTGATGATTAAGTTGCAATGGTTCTCAGGCTGTTCATCAGAATATGTCACTTATCCTACAGTTTTAAAACAATTGCAGAAACTGAGTCAGGGAATTTGTGCCTTCTGTTTCTACAGTATTTAGATCAAATATAAATCTCCATTTCTTTTTTATATATGCAGGTGGTTATTCGAAGGCTTCCTCCTTGTCTCACCAAAGAGCAACTGGAGGAACAGCTGCATCCTCTACCTGCCCATGATTATTTTGAGTTTTGCACTGCTGATCCAAGGTGAGGATGAGCTGTTTCTGTAGGTTTTCAGGTGCTGAAAACCTAATCAAGGTATTTGGGACATTCCAAATCACATGGTTTTCCTCTTTTTCTTATTTTTGTTTAGTTACTGTTATGGCCCACATCAGAAGGTAGGGATAACCCAGGTTTGTGTTACTAGATCTCTCGGGGCACATTGGTGTGAAATGACACTGAATGATCAGTATTTGTAAATAAACAGTGTAGGGTTTATTACAGAACAAGTTGGTTGCCAAGGAAAACAGTTATGGAGCTGTTTTGGTGGCTATTATCTATATTAATAAAACATGAAAGCATTGCAGTATGATAGTCCAACAACATTATACAAGGACACACAAGGAGAAAGAAAGAAGGAGAAAGAAAGAAAGAAAGAAAGAGCAAGAGTGTGAAGCACAAAAGAAAGAAAACAAAGTACAAGAGTGTGAGGATCTCAGCACCCGTAGGTCCTGCAGTAAGACTTGGTTGCTGTGCAATCTTGGATGCAGATTTGGTAGGAGGAGTGGAGTGGGAAGTCCTGAATAAATGGTGGGGAGAAGATGGTGGAACATGCCATCTCTTGGGTCTATATGCACTCAGGTTGAGGTGAATATAAATCCCACCCCACTGCAGTGAGGAGCTTGATGTAAAATGTGGATCAGGGGACACCTTCTAAGACTACCCAGCTGCCCAGCACAGTTGAGTCAATTGTGCCCTGTTATGTCCCATCAGCATAGATAAATACTCTCAGATCATACAAGAACTGCCAGGCATTTCCCCGGGGGAGGGATGGGGAGCCCCACAGCCAAGTGGTTTGTGCAAGGAGGCCCAACTTAGCATGACAAGGGGCACAATCCTCTGCACAGGATCCAGCTCCTGTCTCACTCACAGCCCATCATTCACCCTGTGCCTTATCAGATCAGCGGTTTAGCCATTACACAGCTAAAGGTTCACCTACTGCATCTCAACCAAGCACCGGGGCATCTTCACAAATGAGGAATGTTTTGAGTCATTGTCTCTTAACAGTTCAGTCTACTATTTAAAATATTTCTGAAAGCTGTCTACATATGCAGAGGCAATGGCATTCCTGCCCTTTTCTTTTACACTGGAAATTTTAAAATGGAATGTTTTAAAATATGAATAGGGCATAATGTAGTTTGAAACCCTGATGTTTCTTTTAATCTTCATTGTAACAGCCTGCTTAATTGGCTGTAAGATTCAGTCTGGGGCAAACAATCACAGAATGTTTTCATGAGTTCCATTTGAGTTTACTTTCTTCTGCATATAATTTTTAAAATCATCTGGTTTTATTCGGTTTTTTCTCATGCAAAATTACAAAAGAAGAAATACTGGTTGATTTAAATTAAATCAGAATTCCTGGTATAGTTACGTAATTTACTCAGTATCACAGTGGTAAAATGCAATTCCCTTTTGAATAAATTAGTTTCCTGAAGAGAAACAAAACACAACGTATGCTCAATCTTCACGTGTTCTGAAAAAGTAAAGTATATGATCCACCTTGTCATATCTTACTGTGTGGTGAATCACTGGCTCGAGATTCTTTCCACTGCCTACAGAGGGATCCCAGCTATATATTGCTGACCATATTTCAAAGTTAAGGGTTCTCTCAGAGTCAGTTTCACAATCAAGAAGAAATAAATGTTTATTTAGAGAAATTATGACAGTTTCTGACCTAGGTAGTTGCACATAACTGTAGCAACAAAATAGTCGGTGCTTCAGCTTTTCTGTTAAGAGCACAAAGGATGTGAAGTGAGGAAAGAAGAGAATTTATTGTGATTGTCAGTCTTGGTAGTACCTTACATTGCTCTTCTGAACTTTGTCATCTCTGTTTCCAAATGGGCTTCTTTAAGGCTTCTGTCCCAGCTATTCATTTGGTAAGGGGAAAATGCCAAAGGCAAACTCTGAAGAAAAGTCAGTTCTCTCTATGTTTAGATGCACAAATACCAATTAACAATTTTAAAAATTCCAATTTTAATTTTCAAAAAAAGTTTGCATAAGAATTTTGGGAGTCTGCCTGTTAGAAAAGAGAAGGCACTGACAGCAGTTGCCTATATAAAGTTTCATTTTCTCTCCTGTGTGATGAAATTTGGATTACCCAAAAATCTTGTTGTTCACTCATTTAATTGCATCTGTGGCAGGTTACCAATGAAGGATACTGTTTTTTCTCTCACGCTGGTATTTGTCATGTTATTCTCTTGTGCCTTCACAAATCTAAACTCACCAAAAAATCATTTGAGTTTGAATTTTTCAGAATGAAATGTTTTGCACTTGCTCCTTTTTTTCTTCATCCTGCTTTTCAAAAAATGTGTTTTCAGACAAAAGATAGATTTTTTCAGAATGAGTTTATCTTGACCAGGTTTGTATGACTATAGCTTCTTTCAGCAAACTACACAACTTACACTGGCATTTTGCTGCTGTTCTGCAGTGTTGGCTTGGCTGATTATTTGTCTTTTGACTGACTCGAGATCACCTTGCCTATTTTGTCTCCTTTGTTCAAATGCTGGCACATACCCATGTATATATTTTTATGAGTCTCTTTACATTACCCACTCAGGAATGAACAATAAACTTTCAGAAAGTAAAATTTTAATCAAAGGTAATATCAGTCTTCTCTTACCCAGCAGAGAACACTTTTTGAGTATAAAGCATTGTATTGCCATAGTCTGTCATGTTATGGACAGTTCACAAGATTTCAGCAAACTCTGTGCATGTGTCTTCATGTCATCCCAGCCAGCAGGAAAAGCTACAGGACAAGGTGGGCATGTTTTCTCTGTCTTCACTGACTAGCTTTATTCTAGATCCTGTACCAGGTGCATAGTGGCAATCAATCCAGAGAATTCAGTGATAACAAAAACATGTGAAGATGAAAAGAAATACCATGTCACCCAATGAGAAGGATTTGAAGAAGCTGCTCAGTGAAAAGGATCTGTTTGTTGGAAAGGGAAAGGGGCACAGAGATGCTTTGATACAGAAGCAGACAAGTTTCCTTAAGAGCTGTAACATCTCAATTTAATCACGTCCTGTGTACCTACATCACAGAAGTTTCTATAAGCTCGTTCAGATTTTAGAACTTGTCAGAAATTCATGCCACAAATGATGGATGTTGGAAATGATTCAGGAGCAGTTAGACAGATACTTATTTAGACAAGTATTTAATCTATGAAAACCTATTAAACACAAGGTACAGGTTTGGTATTACAAAGTCCCTAGACTGCAGATATTGCAGTTATGAACTGGGTGAATTATTTGTACATTTTCCCCTTTTTAATAAACTTTCTCTTGGCATTCTCTGTTAGTTGCTGTTGGTAAGGGCATTTTTGGTCTAGACCACTAGAGAGGTCTAACTGTAGCTGTTTCTACATTTTATTTCCAAGATAATTCATCCTAGAGGACAAAACAAACAACAATATGCATATCAAATCCAGTTTCTCTTTTTTTGTAATATTTGTAATATCCTTAAATGTTACATTTAAATTTACAATATACTATTATAGGCAAGCTATAAAACCTGTACAAATTTCGTGTGATTAATGTAATTTTCACTTTTTCAGTTACATCCATTTCAGTAAAGTCATTTCAGAAAGTGATTTGTGTTTCGTTCATTTTTCAAAATCATCTGATTCACTGCATTACATTTATTTTCTCTTGCATATTGACAACAAAATGCAAACAAAACACTGTTTATGGGTAATAAAGACTCTACCTTCTTGACTGACTGTTGTATACTCAGACTTCAAATATTAACTATTTTCTCCAGATTTTTTTTTTCTTTTTTTTCTGTTTGTAAAGGTTCCTGAGCCTGTTCCAAAGATTTGACGAACCAAGTCAAGTAATTGATCTCTGGCCCTTCACGGTTTGGTTAATCTCTCTGGACCGGCACTGAGTGCTGGGAATTGTTGATAGTGTTGTGGGGTTATGAAAGGAGAGAAATCTGAACACAGGCTTTGCCTGGCATGAAAGCAGTTCAAATAGTCAGTGCCATGCCATGGGTCACAGAGAATGATGAAGCTCTTCCAAAGAGCACTCTTCCTTTTCCCTCCATTACTTCTTCCCAATTTTGTGTCCGGGATTATTGTAGGTAAATAGCATTAACACTGTAGGATGTTAGTTTGCACCCAGGACCTGCAGCACTGAAGGGGCAGTGCCTTTAGTGTTTCAAGGGAACCACCACTACTGTGTTCTGGGTGAAATAATTGACAGCCTTTGATTGACACAACTCTAGTGTTTCTGCTTTTTCTCACAGGCAAATTGCTCATTTGTAGCTATTAAAGGAAAGACTAAAATTATTTGAAATAGTGACGGTTCCACCCATTATGTGAATGACCACAGAAGATGACAAGGATCAAGGCCAGGGGATTTTAGCTTGACATGACAATGTTGATGATGAGTTATCAATTACTTTATGAATGGGTGGAGGAGTTTTTTGACTCCAAAATTTAGTTGTAGAGCTCTATATACATATAAGTATATATTTTATAAATTCCCACCATGATTCATAAGTTGATAAGTACTTTACCAAGATGAGATTGCTGGTTTTATTATAGTTTATATGTTGCTGTGTAGACTGTAAATAGCTATTTGAAATTGCATTCCTGTAAATCAGTCTTTTTACACAATTGTGTTAAAAGATACTTTGTAGAAGAAGTAAACATTTAGAATGTGTTTGTTATTAAAGTTGCTAGAAAAATAGGGACTTAAAGAGATGATAGACTAAGTGTTACAGAAATAAATGTACCCTGAAAGATTGAATACCTTTGAATGCAGAGCAGAAAAAAGAAGAAACTGTTGGAATGAATAAATATGTACACTCAGACTCATCTGGGTTATTTCCATAGAGATTGCTTCAAGTGCCGACATGTGCAGTGCATCTGTCCAAGACATTATACGTATGGAAAGCAGCATTATAGACAGGAAACATATGGCAAAATGGAACCAGCTCTCTGATGATAAAATTGAATTTCAGATCCTGAATTAAATCTGTGGTGGTGGTAGATACTTAAAAAAAGGAGACATACAGAGTTCACTGGTCCTTCCATAGGACTCAGCTGGAAGACAAAATCAGAAACAATAAAGAGTATTTTAGCCAGTAACTGCTAAATACTAAGTACAAAAATCAAGCAAGACTTTCTTCCTAGTAGGGTTGTTAGCCTCAGAGTGCCTGTAGCCCTGTGCATTCTTTGCTGCATGACCATGCTGCCGAGTTCTGAATGGATAGGTAAAGACATAATCCAGGGTGAGGAGTAGCTGCTGGAAGTCAGGTGTCTGAAACCTAGAGTAGAAGTGATATATATGCAAGCCAGTGCTAAGTATTTTGAATTTGCTAGGTTTAGTTAGCTTCCCACCTAGAGTGTTGGTTTTGCTCACTCTTAGGCACACTGCACACTTTGCTGGGTAAGAAACCTAAGACAAGGGTTTGAAACACTCAGGTGGGTTTTGTGCACTAGGCATTCTGATAGCTAACACACATGTATATGAGAACCAACTCTTGTAGAAGTGGCTCCATGAGAGAAGGAACTTAAAACAGCTAAGCATTGTCAGAGCTCTGTTGCTGCAACCTTCTACCCTGATACATAGCAACAGTAATGGACAGACAGTGCTGTGTAATTGTGCTGCACATCAATATCTTGCTGTGCTCAACCATGCTTTTATATGGTATGTTTCTGCTGTTGTATGTGAAGTTCTTGAAGATGTTAGTAATGTATAGCAACAGCCTTAGATCCCTTACTTGCAATGTAAATTCTAAATCTCTATTTTCCAGACTCCTGTTTATGCAGACTCAGTTCTTTCTTACTAAAAAGTGCATAATAACCATATTAAATGTTCCTCAGCTTTGAAAGATACTCATTCTGTTAAAGCTGAAAAAGCTAGAAAAATATTATGTACCAGGAAAAGATTATGCTGCCAAAGCAGGTGAAAGAGATGGCATTGATATACCAGCAAAAGGAAACAAGGAACGAGCAAGCCTTTGTATTTTCAGTTCTGTTTCACAGTGTGTCCAACTGTACGGTTCTAAGTTCCTACAGGAAAAAAAATCCAACTGTATGATGAAGCTGCTTGCTGTGCACTGAGGCAGAGAAGTGCCACAAAAATGTAGGAGTGGACCCTTGTCCAAGTAACAGTCCTTAATCCACAGAAAGTTTTAGTATTTTACAGAAGCTGAAGATGGAAAGAACAGTGAAGTAGTTATTTAGACTGGGAACTAAAACTCAGTTCCTCAATCTCAGATAATAATAACTGGAATGAAAAATAATGTTTCCTCAAGATTCCTGGTTTTGTCTGATGAATATTTAGCACTTCAAGTATACAATCATATCAGTCTAATGTCAGGCCTCATTTAATTTAAAAGCACATGAAACATAAGAATAGTGCTGTTGATATGACAGAGAAGGAAGTTTCCTTCTTCATGGGAGTACCCATTATCTGAGACTTTTTTACTGTTGTAGCCATTAGGCAGCGCAGAGACATTGCTTCCAGTACAGCTATAGATTGCCACAATAAAATTCCCTCCTTTACTTACACATTTTAAAATACATCTTTTAACGCTGTGTAATTATGAAAAGTGTTAAGCTTTGTCTTCTTTGAAATTGATGAGAAGAAATCTTTTTAGATCTGCTTTGCATCTTGGTGGTAATTCTACAGCCATGCTATAGCATCTTTCAGCCCTGGCCATGCCCTAGCAGGCATTTTTACAGTTACCCACTTAGCGTTCATGCAATGATGTTCCTGTCCTAGAATGTCAAAATGTACTGGGTATGTATGGATAAAATAGCTCTTCCCCTCTTCCTTGGAAGTAGTTTATCCTCTTCAAGCTGTAGAAACACTTAAGAGCTGGTATTTGCAGAGCATCTAAATGAAAAAAACCCTCTAGGTTGTTTTGGTTTTTTAACATTTCTTCTGGCTACAGGATCAAACATGAAATTGATGGGTATACAAAACCATTGGTTATTGACAGCACTGCTCTTTATGGTCTCCTCCTAACACTGTAAGTGGAATCCATATGGAGACATATTTTTAAAAGAAAAAAATTACTGGGGAGCAGTGTTAGTTTGAGCTGCCACATGCATGGATCATGTGATCCAATCCATATTTTTGCTCTTTCTCACTCATTGTGAAATCTGATTTTGAAAGATTTATGGGATTGAAATACAGTTGCAGCTGTGTGTGTTTCTTGTCTCCTGGTGCCAGCAGTGAGTTGGTCTGAAGACAGGCCACAATTGACAATGGAATTATGAACATAGATATTTTAAAGATACGGGCTTGTGTTAAGATTTGTTCAAAAACCTGATGTAGTATGTAGTGATCATTAAGTCGGTTTAAGACAAACAGCTACAGGAATTTAAAGCATGTACATGCCATGACTCACAATAACTTAGCTGATGGGTTCTAATTCATTAAATTACCTCAGTTTCATCATGGTTGTGGTGTGCCAGCCCTGATGTTTTTATCAGGCACACTAAACATTTACCCATGGAGCCCACTCTATGCCAATAAATTCTTGAAGAATCAGAATTATTTTAAGTACCTGTTTCTTTTGCTAGAAATGCTTTGGATATTCACAACAGCTGTTGGTCATAGCTAGATATTGCATGTACATTGATAACACATGGATGTCCAATGGAGTTTATTTATTTGTGTGTAATTCAGTGGATTATATTGCCAACTATTAGATTTTTTATTCTTTCCTAAAGGTTGAAATCTATTTAAATACAGTGACAGCCTGGAAGCTGCCACTTCACTGCAGACTTTTACTTAACCTTTTCTGTTTCAGTGACAAACAATTTTTCTTAGTATGCCCAAGAAGTTCCCCAAAAGCACTGCTGTTATTCATAGCTCTTAAATTGGGAAATATTAAAGTTTTGATATTGCACAATTGGAAATATATATTCTGCAATTTAGGGGGACAAAATAAACTGGAAATATTTGTGTAAGTTCAGAATAAATTTCACATTTGCATACAGAACTCTGATGTTCTGTTAGTTTTTATCATATATATAATTAGATATGTAAATGTAAAGGCTGCTTAAGGTAGCAGTTTCTTAAAGAAGATGAGAAGTACAATGTGTTCCTTCTAGTTTTATGTTTTCCCTAGCCCTGAAAAAAATAGTAAGTAACAGAAAATAAAATTGTTTCTTGTTGCAGCCTTTATCCTCATCTCTACTCAAGAGCATACATTAACTTTAGAAATCCTGAGGACATCCTTCTTTTTAGAGATCGCTTTGATGGCTATGTCTTCATTGATAATAAAGGTTGGACTATTTGTAAGATATTAAATGTATATATATACATATACCATTTCAGAACATCAGTTTGCTTCCTTTTTGCTAGTTATGCCATTATTTCCTCACTATGCAGATAATTACATAAAAATAAGCTAACATTTATCACTTAAAGTATAATAAAGTGCAAAATATATTTGTCCATGCAGTCTTGCTTGTCTGTGTGGTGTGCGTGCTTTATGTGCATTCTTGTACTTTAGACAATGCACTAGCAAGATCATACTAAGAAAATTACCTTATGCAAACTTCACAATTCATTACAGTAGTAACTGAACACATGAATATGGTTTTTTACATCTTCAGTGTTTTTGAGATAAAGTTCTGCCACTTACTTGCTTTGGAAAAAGCAAGATGAAGCCTTCAACATTTTGGTTGCCCACTTTTGAGACATGTAAAGATTGAATTTTTAGGGCCTTTGCAGACATCTTGAGTTGAGTTCTGAGAATAAGAATGATAAAATTGATTGCCAGTTTTAAAATGTTCAGTCTGCAAATGTTTGTCCAACAAAAGAAAAAGTCTGTAATAGAGGTGTGGATAAATTCACGACTCCTGCAGAAGTATGAAACTGCCATTAATAAGAAGTGTTTTAGCAAAACTTCAGCAGTTCCTTGCTTCATTTGGGCATACCTTCTGTAAAAAATAGCATAGGTTATGTAAAATAGACATAGATTTGTGGCTTTCTTGTACAGACATTTTCTGTTCTGTACACTCAGTGTTGTAGAGGTCCTGTGAAAATCATCCTGACCACTCTTTACTAGAAATGGAACTCTAAAGAAGCTGTCGAACTCCTGAATTTCTCTTCAGCATTTCCTACCTGAGATGTTTTATTTGCTTTTAATATCCCTCAGATTTGGATGATTTTTGTAGAGATGAAGAACAACACATTCCTAGCAGTGTGCATTTCCCAGATTTAAAATTCTTGGTGTTTTAAGATTAAAACTAGAAAGAAGTTATCTTTATGATTCTGCTAAGACTTGACTTTGCCTAAATTCAGCACGTTCTTCAATATTATGCTGGGTTGAAGCCAGAATACTCTGTAAAGCTGAGCTTGGACACAGTTGGCCAGTTTGACGTGATTGCTTGTATAGTTAAAGAGCACAAGGTTTGTTCTGAATTGCTCTATGGCGAGGCTTGTGGTAGTCTGAATTATGAGTCTAAAACTGAAACAAGGATTAGCAGGTTCAGTAAGGTCAACAAATGTTCTGGCAGACTGAAGACCAGTTTTCCATGGACTTGAGCGAAGTGTAATCTTGAACCTGCTGCAGGTGGAAACGAAGTGAAATTCAAACCCCACACACAGTTCTGGCTCCAATCCAAAGAAGAAGCCATTGTTTAAGGCACAACTCAAATCAAAGAATCCCTGCCAGTAAACACAGGGGGAGTTGCACAGTCCATCGTAAATAGAGAAGTTTCACACAATTCTGTGTGCTGAGTTTTCAGTTGTAATTCTGAAAAGAGATGCCTTCTTATTTTATTACATATTACTCAACTTTTTTTTTTTTTTTTTAGACTTTTAGGCAACAAAGCCTTACAAAAGCAACTCAACAGTTAGATTGATTTCCCAATAGTGCTTATTGTCAGACTGAGATTTTGTGATAGATTTTTGTAATCAATGTCTGTGAATAATTAAAAGGGAACTATAAATAATAATGCAAGAATTTTATTTTGCAACAGTAGTCATCCTCATTTTCAGTCTTGTCAGCATACCCAAATAAAAGTTGGTGTGGTTTGTTTTTTTTTAACCTCTACATGTTTTCATTACAAGTTTAGGAGTGAATTGTAGAAACATTTACTTTTATTTTCATGTAAGACTTCCCAACACATGTTTGAGTTTTGAAAATCTTACTTGAATGTAGGGAATGTTTTTGCCCCTCAAAAAATTAAGAATTAATTTCTTTTAAGGTTTGGAATATCCTGCAGTGGTTGAGTTTGCTCCATTCCAGAAGATTTCAAAAAAGAAGCTGAAGAAGAAAGATGCCAAAGCTGGGAGCATTGAAGATGGTAAACATCTTTTCTTGACATTACAATGGAAAATTTCTGTTATGCATTGCAAAGTGTTAACATAATTCAAATTTTTTTCTTCACAGATCCAGAATATAGGAAATTTTTAGAGAATTATTGTGCTGATGAAGAGAAGATCTGTGCCAATCCTGAGATTCTTTTGGGAGAGATTGAGGCCAAAACAAGGGAACTCATTGGTCTGTTTTCTTGATTTTTCTTATTATTGAGAATATTCAATATCTTACTTTTATATCTTTATGATATTACCTGCAAGACCTGACCTGTTCAGTCTACCAGAATTATAATACCACAGTTAAATATTTGTTTTCCAGGCAAGTAGTAGCAGAAACCTTTAAGTCTCTATGCATGAAATCACTTGGCTTCACTTGAACTTTTGCATGCACACACACTGGCTTCAGAAATAGACCCTTAGAAATTCTGATTACTTCCAGACGTACTAGTAGATGGAAGATTTATTTTTAAAATACAAAATAGCCGAATATTTAACCACTGATCCCTCATATTAGCTGCTTTTATTAAGAAACATGAAATGATCTCTCTCTGTTCTCACGGTCAAGATTCTGGAAAAACTCTGAAAGTGAGGCAACAACTTGTTTTCTGTATGCATGCAGCATGACTTCACAATCCTGGGGGGAATTTAAATAAGGTGAGCACTGAAATCTTCAGTGCTAGTATGCAGTTTTTAGGATGACATGGAATCTTGATGTATCTTCAAGTGATAACATGTAGAACACTTAGTGTTTCCTTAGGTGTGACAATTGAGTAGGAAATAAAATTGACCTTTGCTGTTATTTCTTTACAGTGAAAAAGTGGCCACCTCCTTTGATTAGAATCATAGAATCATTTAGGTTGGAAACTTGCTGTTCAAGAACATCAAGTACAACCATTAACTCAACAGTGCCAAGTCCACCACTAACCATGCCCTCAAATGCCACAACTGCATGTCTTTTAAATACCTCTGGGGACAGCAACTCCACCATTTCCTTGGGCAGCCTGTTTCAGTGCTTGATAATCTTTTGTGAAGAAATTTTTCTTAGTATCCAATATAAACCTGCTCAGTTGCATCTTGAGGCCATTTCCCTTTTCCTGTCACTTGTTAAGTGCTGTTTGAGAGGTGACTGGAGAGGTTTGGAACTCTGATAGTTTAGAGGAAATGGAAATAGACATTTAGATAACTGTTATCAATAAAACTTGTTTGTTGCTGTTTTAAATGGGGAAGTCACCCAGTAATTTTTATTTACCTCAAATCTTCCATGGTATTTGACAGTAGAGTAAAGGCAGTAAAAAAATTTTAGTAAGTTTGCAATTTACAAAAGGTTTACAGTTTCAAGAAGATTTATTAACTTAAAAATATTCTATAAGTGAAGATGATTAATCTTGAGAGTTGCAGATTTCTGAGTAGCAATATTAACTGAACGGAGCTTTACATTAAGATCTTTAGTGTTTCATTTCTGTTAAATCAGAGTAAATCAAACTAGTTGCTTTATTTTGCCTGCCATTCAAAGCTGTGGCCATTGCTATCAATACACAACCAAAGATTTCTTCAGCAGGTAGCATGTTTATAGCAAAATTATGTAAGGGTTTAGCTGTGTGTCCAGTCTCAAAAGTGTTACCCCTCCTGATGTCAGTGAAGGTTGTGCCCAAGACTTTGCTGGCAGAATCAAGGCTCACATGTTCAGCATTTCTCCATGTGAAGTTACTGCAAACCAACATTTTATGCATCATGCCAGATGCATTGACTGTTCAGTTTCTGTGTGACAGAGAGATGTAAAAGAGATTTTCTCTGTAGCAAGATGAAGATAAGATCTTTTTCTGGTTGGTTTGTAGACAGCAAGATGAAATGTAAAGTTTTGCTGACATGGCTCTTCCAAAAAATTTGGTAATTTATTTTCTTTTAATGATTCTTATACATTTTAAGAAAATGCTTTTTGGTTTGTATTTGCAGGAAGGCCCATAAATAAGATGGGTAAGATTCAAATTTGATAAACATTGTTTTTTTCCATTCCTCTTTTGGTAGTGTTCATCACACTGCCTCTCCCTTGAACTTCAAGTTATAATTTCTCATTAAATCTCTTGCACTACAGTCTTAGTCATGACTAGGGTCAAGTTCTGAACTCTCAATGCAGCTTATCCTTTCCCCAGACCTTCCAGTTACAATTTGTGATCTCTTTCAGCACATAAAGGTGCCCAGAGGCAGCCACTGCTCAGGTAGGGGAACTTAGGGAATAGGGGAGAGAAGCAAAACTCAGATCTGAGGGACTGGAAGGGGGCTCTGGGGATCTAAAAACTTGTCAAAAATTATGGACAGGTGGGGAGGATGGGGAGGCATGGAAAATCTAGGGATAGAGGGAGGAAAATATCGAATCGACAGTCTTCATTAGTTGTTGATTCCTACCATTGATACTTGCTAAAAAGAAACAGTGACTCCTATCAGCCTTCCCATTCATAACTGTGTAACAAAGTTCTGTTATTAATGAATGGGTTGCCCCTAGCATAACCCAACTTCAGTGCAAAAAAGTTTAAATGTTTTTGGGATATGAATTGTGTTTAGATTTTGGTGTTGTCATTTCAAATTTGTTGAAAACATTTTAATTTTTTTTTTCTTTCAAATTTTATCATGCATTTCAATAGGGAATGTTTCTCTGTGGTTTGAGGGAGAATCCAATACATAACTGTAGAGCAATTTCAAGTAGTAAACATTTTCTATTTTGGGACATCTAAAACGTACAAAATCTGTTGTAACTACTCACAGCTGTAAGTACAGGCTGAATTGAAGTCTGAGTTCTTTATTCATGACTGATAGTCATGAATAAAGAATTTGATAAGAAACATGATAAAGAATTTGATTATGTTCTCCAAGTTTTTGTAGAATTTGGGAATGGTTCAGACCAAGGTGACTTGATTTCAGAGCATGGAGACAGCTGTGTAATAAAAGAATGACTGTGTGATCCAGTACACAAGACCTTTTATTAGGAATTTGGGAAGCCAGAGCTTTATTTGATCTGCTGATACTTTGCTATGTAACCTGGGACAAACTGCTTATCTCTTATTCCTCCTGTTTTCCCATGGAAAGGTGAATACTAAATGTCAGGTAAATGAAAATGTTATATGAGACTGAAAATGTTTCCTTCATGATGTACTTTGAAAACTGGGATTGAAAAGTGCTATGTGAGATTACAGTAATGTGGGCTGTATATGAACAACAATATAGCTGGGTTTTGATGTACAAAAGTAAAACGTAGGAATAGAGTCTGAACACATCTCTATTTTTTCGGTGAAACAACCATTCAATGTGCAAGAGAGAAAAGCCATTATCTTGAGCTGAAAGGATATGATCTTTAATTAAACATCAAATAATGGTGCAACATTATTTCTGTTGCTTCTAAAGCTAACAGCAAAAAAGCAGTGAAGTGTTTCTAAAGTAGAATGATGGGAATGCCTTCAAAAATACATGAAACAAATAGGTTTATCAATGATTTAGCTCCCTTTCAGATAAAGCTAGAAAAAGGGGGTTAATACTAAAGTAAAGAAATGAGTACATTTTAGAAGTTGAACACTATATCACAAATTTTTTGTGTTTTAGCTAGAAGAACAACACCCCTTTTGGAATATATTAAAAATAGAAAATTAGAAAAGCAGGTACGTTCAGACTTTTGCCTGAAGTTCCACATTTACATTTCATATGGTTTTCTGTTGGACAATTTGCAATTAATCATTATTGAACTCTTCAGAGAATACGAGAAGAGAAAAGAGAAGAACGAAGGCGGAGAGAATTGGAGAAGAAACGTTTGCGGGAGGAAGAGAAAAGGAAGCGCAGAGAAGAAGAAAGACGTAAAAGAAAAGAAGTGGAAAAACAAAAGAAGATTTCTGAAAAAGAAATAAGGATCAAGGTAACTGAGATCAATGAACAAGGATTATTCTTCTTTTGAAGTTATCCAGAAGTTCTTTGGTATCTCAATGTTTATTTAGTGTAAAACAGCACAGTGTGGAGACACCAAACCAGTTTTGACTGGAAGGGACAGTAATGTAGGGCTTTGACTGTGCTGTTTGAAAGTGTGACTGATGGCCTTACCATGATGTGCTGGTGCAATTACAGCAGGTAAATCAAATATCTTCACAGAACTCTGCTGCATTCTATGTCAGCATTACCTGACAGAACCAAATTGTTCTGTGCCAGCCTGTTGGAAAATTATTGTGGGTTTGATCCCCATGTGGGTCATTCACTTAAGACTTGGATTTGATCATCCTTGCGGGTCTCTTCTAACTTAGAATATTCTGTGATTCTGTGTTTCTGTGAAACATAGCTGTAACACTTTTTGTCATGCAAATCTTCATTTGGCCATATGTGCAGAGACACATTTATGTTTATGCTCAGAACTGATCTATTTTAATTGTATGCTTAGCCAAGTTATAGCAAAGTCTTGCTAATTTCAGGTTGCCCTGCCTTTCAACAATCTGAAGGGATTTTAATGACATCACTTAGGAGGGTGTATCTTGTGCTATGAAGTCAGACCATATAAAACCATCTTATTTGTATAAAATTACATAGATAAAACTACTCATCTAGTTATTCATCAACCAAATTTTGTGTTATTGGAAAGGCTTTATAGGCTGTTTAGAAGAGGAGATTTGGTATAAGAATCTGTAGCATAAAGCAAGCATACACAGACTTGACTCAGATTTAGTGGTGGGGAGAAGCCACAGAACTGTGGATATCTTTCCTCATTTCTTCTTGGAAAACAGTTTTCTTCACCTAAAAGTATAAAAATAGTAAATTCTGAGGCTGAATTATGTGTTTTTCATATCTTGGCATAAAAAATAGAAGTTAATAAGAGAAGGGACTTGATCCTTAAAATATATTATCTAAAATTGCTTGTCCAAAAAGCTCCAGTATTTATGGCATATCTGTGGTGATATGACCCTGAAAGATATTTCTGTCTCTGAAAGAAAAGGAAAATATTGCCTGAGAGAAACATTATAGAAGTTTTAAATATTGGAGAAGAATAACCTGTGCTCATTTCAGAAATGAAATGGTAGAATGGAAAGACAGATGTTCTGGCTAGAATTGATATATTAGGGTAATAATTTGAGACAGTTGGTCCTTTTATAAAGGTTATGCCTGTAATACTATACACTGCTGAAACCCTGTGTGGATTGCTGTGAAAGGAACAGACTTCTTGAAAATCCTAATCTTCAAGGAGAAAATCACAAGTTTTTCCTCATCTGCAGCTGTGTCAGGAGGTACTAAGCACCTACTTCTACATGCCTGTCTATTCCAAGTAATCCATGTGACACACATATATAATAATTCAAGGAGTGAAGTATTAATCCTACACTCTTCATAGTATTGTAGAGGTTCTGCTTCTTATTTTATGGGCAATCACATTGAGTTCTGTTACACGATTTCTAAGAAACCATAGACCATAATAATGTCTTTATATTTATAACCCAGGAGAGAAGAGTAGGTAAGTGCTCTGAGAAGAATAGGTAAGTGCTTTCTCCAGTATTTTCAGCATACTTGAAAATGTGCAGTTGAATGCCTGTTAATGACTGTCACTCCTTAGTAAATGTAAGCCACTCATTTAAAATAGCTTTAAATTTCATACTTTGTAAAATACATTCCTAGCATGTAAATAAGGTATCTCCAATCTTAGCAGGTTACCAATATATTTAGCACCTGTTAAAATGTCTGTAAAATAGAGGAGAATAATTTTGCATCATAATATAAACAAATATCTCTTAGCTTCTCAAGAAGCCTGAAAAAGGAGATGAACTGGCCAGTGAAAAGCACAAAGAAAAAGGTGAAGAAGCTGACATTGAGGAAAGCAAATGGGATAAATCACCTGGATCTGGAAGTATAAAATCCAAACCTATGGAGAGCTCACTGAAAGAATTTAAGGAAAAGTAAGTAATATTTATCTTTTAGTCTATAATTTAGATCTTAAATGCTTTCATTGCAAGGCTTAAATATAAGTGGTGCATTGACAAGATGTTCTGTCACCGAAGTACCAATTTCATTCTGTGTGTGAACAAATCTCTTCCTGTTGTTTTGGTAAAAGGCATTCCATAGCAATTTACTGATCTGGTGGCAGTATTAGTGGATACAATTTGTTATTGGTGAAATGTTATGAAATCCCAGACTGGAAGGATTTCTGCATGAAAATTCAGGTCATTCAAGTCATTTAGTTGTTATTTTACCTGTTCCCCATCAAGAACTCAGGTAAGGCTCCCCTTCCATTACTCATGTCAAAGACTAAATTGGCCACAATGCCATACTTTTCCTTCACATATGGGTTGGCTGTAATAAACATATAAATATATTAGGTTAGTGGGACAATGCCAAAATAGTGAAGATGTGAATGAAAGCCTTATGATAGATACATACATGTAGTAGGCTGTCTCCCACTGCCTTTTGTGTTACATTTGCAATGGTAGGAACAAGAGGCATAGCTCAGTTCTATTACTACTGTAGCCTGAAAATTACTTATCTTACAAGTGTTTTCAGCTATTAGTTCTCTTTCTTGTCCTTTGACACCTGAGTCCCATCCCAAGCGGGATTTACCCATGAGATATGTAAGATAAATAATTAAGAAAAATATGTGTGTTCTGAATGTTCCTGAAAACTTCCATGTCCTGTTGAAATTGAAAATATTCAGCAACTTCTTTGTTGTTGATCATCAAGAAAGGAAACAGAACAGGCTCAACAGAAACACTTGCAGAGGCAAAATCAGTTGTTTGCTACTCACAGAATCTTTCAAGTTGGAATGGACCCTTAAGATTATTGAGTCCAATTGTTAACCCAGCACTGCCAAACTACCACTATAAACTGTGTCCTTAAGTGCCACATCTTATTTTTAAATACCTCCAGGGATGCTGACCCCACTACTTCCCTGGCTTTTTGTGGATTAAACTTTTGGTGGTGCCACGTAACATTGTTTACTATTGATCCTGTAAGTTTAATAAGGCATTAATGTAGATTTTGCTCATGTAAAATACAATCCATTTGGCTGCACAGCTACAGTAGGCATTACCTTGTGTTTCCAAGTGCTGATTTCATCTTGGTTTTGAGTGGGTAGGTAACAAGCTATGAGCAATTTCAGCTGGATTGAGATTTAAAGTTGAAACTACTTTGACTCAGAAACTGGTAATAAGCTGTAACTGCCAACTCTACCTGCAGGAGGCTGAATTGCCTGTTTGAAACCATGTCAACGGCTTGGTAGCAATAGCTTCCTACCACAAATCAAAATCTCAGTAGGTTCATAAGTCACATGGTCAAATACAGATTTGAAACTACACCAAACAAGGTATGGTTCCATTCCCTGTTCTTCCATTAATTTCTGCTTTCTCTGGCTGCGTAACTTTGTCTTCTACCTATACTCTACCTATACCCTGCCATTTCACTCTTGCCTGCCTGTTCACTGTGACTGAATTTTAGGAATCTACTTTAACCACACTTTGAACAGGAGTTTGTATCCCTGTTACCTGCCTGCCCTCAAACACAGCACTTCCTTCCCAACAGTAACAGACAAGGGAAGAGACAAGTACCAGGAAATACTACAGCAACAAATTGAGGGGATCTTTTAGGTTTTTGGAAGGTCATGCACTGAACCGTGCTAAGACTTGGAGTTAGTTCTGGAATAGCATATTAAACATGAAACAAAGCAATTTACAGCCACGTACCCCTTGGGAGCTAACATAGTATTTTATATAAATGCATCCATGCTACAGGTACAGGATCAGTGTAATTGTGGTGGTTCAGATGTCTGTGACAGCTGGGACTTTGCTTCTACTTGGTAAATGTGTTATGCTGACACAAGCTCAGTCTGGCGAAATGCTGAATAACTTACCTCTCATTCAGGTTCTGCTCTGACTTTCAGCTCTTCCTGAGATAAGGGACCTGCTTTTGGCTGCCCCACTAATGCCCAAGTTCATGGCAGATGCTAACACACTAATGCCCAAGTTCATGACAGATGCTAACAATTTTCACATTTCTGTTATATGAAAAAAAAAGTTTTATATATATAGATACACTTTTATTTGTATTAAATAATTCTTAATGAGAAGCATATCACTATTTGATCACTACACCATTAAAAAATCACCATCCTCTCTGATTCTATCCAGTTTCCCAAAATATGAGACTATCAAAAGTAACTTACTGTTTCAATTTCAAATATTTATACATCCATAATAAAAACAAACTGCCTGTATTTGTTCCTTTTGAAATTCAATCTATTTTGTAATCTTCCTTCATTATTTGCAGTTTTGCTATATGAGAGAAACACCCATTTGCTGAACTGGAACAATGAAGTGAATAAGAGTGAATATCAAACAGGCAGCAAAATGTTGCCAATAGTCTTTACAATATAAACCATTTACAGCATAGCAGAAATTAAATATCATGTTGTGGTAAGGTAATGGTCTTTTTGGAAATAAAGTATGCAAAGGCAGGCTGGATTACTTGGAGACACAATAAAGAAAAGCCTGGAACATAAGTATTTATTTTCACAAATGTCTTCTGCAAGTTAAGATGTCAGTAAATAATCTTTGTTATACAGAGACATAAAATTTAGAAATTGATACATGATACCTGCACAATTCCTTCAGATCCTGAATGTTCCTGTTCAAGGGAATGCTTACATGCATGACTCACCTTAACACCAGGCTACAAGAGCTAATAGTGCCGAATGTGTTTATGTGAAGGGTATAGGGGAACTATTGATAGGATTTCAAAGAGGGATAGAAGGTGAAGAATGGGCTTTCCACAACAGTTGCACAGAAGCTTGGTAAAGCTTTGTCTGCTGTTCTGAACTGAATGCATGGCCAAGGGCTGGACATACATGGGTGAGACATTCAGCATATAACCCCTGTGTAATGAGAAGAAAACAGCCTTGCCATATAACTTAGCTGCACACTTAGGAAGTTAAAGGAGGGCTTTGACTTGCATCTTTCTGTAGCTCCTTTTTGTTGTTAATTGCTTGGATTTTCTTCCTTTTTATACGTACTCATAGGTCACAAAATGATAGTGACAAAGAGCAAAGAGATTTGGAGAGAAGATTTCGAGAAAAAGAACCTGAAAGACAAAGGTATCGACTGGATGATGGCAGAAAGCATAGAACTCACTATGAGTTTGACAAGTTTATGAGAAGGAATGAAGAAGAGCTGAAATGGGGGAAAGGATACAATCAAGACAGAGGAAAGAAAGGGAACTACAGCTACAGCTTCACTGTGGAGGCAGTAGACAAACTGGGTAAAGAGGACAAGTGTGATGACATGGCATCCAAAAAGGAGCGCATAAGAAATAAGGTTCTTTTATTCATTTAGGATAATCTTTCATTAGTTAAATGTGGTTCAAGATCACAGGTTTTAACTTCTG
Organism: Zosterops lateralis; assembly: GCF_965231275.1. Lineage (NCBI taxonomy): Eukaryota > Metazoa > Chordata > Aves > Passeriformes > Zosteropidae > Zosterops > Zosterops lateralis. The sequence goes on from NC_139763.1 coordinate 27,496,664, forward strand.
CAAATTCAGCATAAAGATGCTTTTTCAAAAGAATACTTTATCTCATTTTCAGTAAAACCCAGATTTCTTTCTGGGTTGTTGTCAAAGGACAACAGCAGTTAAAATAAGTTCAGGTTCCAGGCTCATTCATATTCACAATATATAGAATACTTTCAGTCTTCATTTCAACTCTGTCATTTTTCAAATACTATTCTTGGAAGCCTTACATTTTATAAGTGTATTAAAAAGGGTTACACTTCTGATCTGTAATGAAATTAAAAACTGTGGCATGTTAATCTTTTAAAAATGTGCTTCCATTTCTCTCATAAAATAATTATATTATGGATTTGCCAGGTATTGCTCGGTAGAGCAATAAGGATTTAAATAAATAGCTAATTCAGAGAGCGTGAATGTATGGATTCTTCAGTATTACATACCTGCCGGTATGAAAAAGCTGTCATTTCATCAGGATAAATTTATCCTCATAGCTGTTGTCAGGGAAAAGCAGATGCGAGACCAGTGTGACCAGGGCCTGTATCAGGGTGTAGTAGAGGCGTCCCTTACTGTCTTCCAGAGAGAAAAGTATCATTTTCCTCAGGCTGGCTGATTTCACAGATGTGCCAGAGTCTTTTCACGATGTGGCTCTCCTTGTCAGCCCTATTCTCTCGTGATCCTACATTTTCCACAAAAGATGACCAAAACACTGTTAGCGTAGAAATTTATTCTGCATGTGAAACTCTTCTTTCAAAGCAAGTGACTGATCTGTACCGTGGGCTGAGGCTGACAAGAGTAAACTGGTCACATGCAGAGTGAGTCTGCGTGGAGCGTGTAGGGAACAAGTTCAGGTGGACTCACTGTGCGTGTCAAGGAAGTCATCTCGTGCAAACAAAGAAAGCCTGGTGTGCCCCAGGTTTGTTTTCTGCAGAGGTCAGCTGGTCAGGATGGCTAAGATTTATCTGCATTTACACATGAGCCACTTTCCTCATCAGTGGCTCTACATTTTTCTGTAGAACGGACAGAAAAATGGCTAGTTCAGAAACAGGAAGATGGGAAAAATACTTATTTCTCATTCTTGCCGTGCTCTTCTTGAAATCTGTCAAATTAATCTCCAACCTTGGAACTGGATGATAGGTCCTGGGGGCCTTTTTGGCAAGTGTTAAGAAGCTGTCTGATTATTTTTTTTTTTATACTTCTGGTAGCTTGCTGAATCCATATTTAGGACTAAAATGCTAGATTTAGTCTCTAAAAAATTAAGCATCATCAGTAAGGTATTTTTCAGTGTGGTGACTCTTTTCCTTAGAGTATTTTTCACATAGGTGAGATTAGGGGCTCAGTTTTACAACTTAGGCATAGCATTGACAATGCCAACCCAAATTTTTAGTCAGAGGTGGAACCTCTCCCTGAAGTTTGTAGGAATTAAATAGAAAATGGGAAATTTCCAGTGTAAGTAACGTGATAACTTTTATGCACACCACAGGCTACAGAGGCTGTGGTACAAAAAGTCATTTGGACCCTTTATCATAAACTTTCTAATGGTCACTGCTTGTCAGAGGATTTACTTTTATGCAGCTGTTTGGGATATAGAAAGGTGTGTTATGCATTTTATACCACACTGCAAAGCACTAACTAGAATGATCTAGTAATAAGGCTCAGTAGTGAATCTTGACATCTGGTATAAAGAGAAAAACATGAATGGGAAAAAGACAAGTGGGTCAAAAAAGATGAAGGTAAAAGAAAAGACAAGGGGAAATGCATATTGGGAATAAGAAAAAAAGAATGAAAGAACAAAAATCCAGAATTACTTCAAATTATGAAGGCAATTGAAAATTGGTATAGTTTGATGTAGGACAATTTCAGTGCTCTACCACTGTCTTTAAGTAGGCTGTGTGCTAAACTTAATACAAGAGAGATCAAAAAGCTCAGGTACTGGTGAGCTTTCAGATGCTCCATAACATTATGTGAAAGTAAAATACCCTTACCAGGAAAAGACCTCTTGAGCAGAGTTTCTAACTGGTGTGTTTTACTAATAAAATTTAAAAAAAGAATGCTCTGAAGAGCTACAGAGCATCACTGTTTGCAGGTTTGAGGTGTCTTTTCTGTGTAAACTGGCTCCTCCTTCCATTATCTCAGGATCAGAGCAGCATGTGTGTGATTGGGTCACTCACGGAGCCTGCACATGCTCAAATTGTACTTTGCTTATTATCAGTGCATGAATTCCCCTGCTCTCATACTCAGTATGGAAGGCAAGATGAAGGAGTAATAACTGTGCAATTTCATTTTGATGTGTATAATTCAAATGTGCATTGCATGTTTAAATCCTGGTAATGATTGGGTAATGATTGATGATCATTTGAGGATAATTTTCTAGCTGCTACCTGCTGAGCTGTCCTCTGGTCTGTCTTGGATTTTTATGCTTATATGTAATATTTTACATTCATCTGCAGAGTTGCAAGTGCACAGGCTATTGTTCTTCTCAGCTGATGTTGGGGAAGGTAGCAACATTTCCTTTGTTTTACTTGTAATACCATGCTTGATAATTGTCTGCAGTATTTCTCCTTGTTTATGTCAAATGTATCATAGAATCTTTAATTTTTACAGCATTTTTCATTTATTCAAAATGTTTGGCTCCCAAGAATAGTGTTATGAACAATACATATTGAATAGTAGATACTGAATACCCAGTCAATTTTCATTACACTCCATATTTCCTGGTTCTCATGAAATAATTTAACACAAAATGGACTTCCTTCATAAGATTTAAAAATTTTAAAATTCCACATATGTGTCCCACGTGGGTTTCTCAGGGTGTTAACCATTATCTCTCCTTCCTTCTAGGATCGTCCAGCCATGCAGTTGTACCAGCCAGGAGCTCGCATCCGAACACATATGGGACCTACAAGTAAAACCTATGACTGCAGTGGGAAATCCTTTGAAGATGCTCTTGATAAAAAGTATGAGGCAGATAATTCAGCTGGAGCTAGTTCTGAAAAGACTGAAGAAGCAGAATAAAACAATCTGGGGGAAAAGACTTGTGAAAAGGAATGAATTTAAGATTCAGCGTCATCACAAAAAATCCATTGGGCTGTTTCAGAACTCCACAGGCAATTGTATCAACAAAATAATAATAGATCTGCCTCTTACTTTCTGTAAAATAAAGGGAAGAGTGACTGGAGATATATAAAATATCTTACAGCAAAGGAGTATAGTTGCTTTTTTAAAAAAAGCAGTTCAAGCGCTCTTTGCCTAATTTAAAAGCAGTTCACATATTTTATTAGATTTGCCTTGAAATAGAAGACCCTCTAACAATTTTAAAGGAATATTTATATAAGACTTTACAGAAGCTATGTCATCTTTTTGAGTCTAAAGAAATGAAATGTAAATTTGCATCAGTTTGAAATCTGAGGCACTTTACACGTATTCAGTGCATGACATGAGGGTCCAAGGACCCCTCCTGCAAATGGCAGGGGCAGGGGTTGCTGCAGGGTGTTGCAGTCGGATGCGGAGGGACAAAGCTCTGGAGCCAGTGGTGTTTGTACGATGAGGCCCACAGTTTGCACAGTTGTGAGGAATGTCCAGTGGTATCTGTACCTCATGGTGTTTACATTGGTTTTCAATTAACCATAGTGTCAGATAAGTGTTAGTAAAGCTACAAGTATGTTGTTGGAGAGTTTGTCATTTTCTGAGCCACTTTTGCCTTTTATGTTTTAATAGATTCCTTGTGCTTAAAACAGAAGACAGCTAATGCAAACATCAGCACATTAACAATAAATCTGGTTTTCATTAATTAGCTGTTTTTTATTGTTCTGACACTGACTTTTGGACAAAAAAAGAAGTGGTTGTAAAGTGATGACTTTTTATATGCTAATGTTTCATATAAATTGCAGTAACAGAATTTGGAAAATGTAAGATACATGAACATTCTGCAGTTTTATTTGTTAAAAAATTTAACGTACATGAATGTCAATTGCAAACTACCATTTTGTAAGCTCTAGGCCAAATTCTGCCCTCTAAGGCAGGCACATGCGTGTGTGTTTGTGTCTTCTGTTGGCTTCAATGATTGACGTGTTTATGAAAGGGCAGGATATCTTCATTTATCTTTCATAGCTGAAAATTTCTCAGTTGTCTGAAACTGAGACCTGCTTTGTCACTGAAGTTAAATAGTAAGATATTAATTTATTTTTTACATCCTCTCTGAACATTTTATTATTAAGCATAACATCTAATTGTCCTAGACTGAAAGTTATTTATTGTATTTTTTCGAGATATTAAGCATTAAATAGAATAAAAGCAAAAAAGATTTTGACTATGATTTTGAGATGTGATGCTGTACTATTTTTTCATCTATTACTCCAGAAAAAAATAAGTAAGATACTATTATACTGCTTTGCATGCTTCAGAAGCAGATAAAAATACAGTTGAGAAGAATTTCAGTATCAGGTTATGTAAGTCAGCTGCCAACTAAAATTACTTCAAGATTAATAAAACTGCTGCTAGAGAATCATCTGGGTTTAGCTCCATTAAAGTTTATCTCATTTGCCAAGCTTATCCTGACTGCAGGAGAAAGGATTTTGTTTTGGTGGCCTGAACACTGGGAGAGCAGGTTTCCCCTCAGTGAAAAGTCCTGGCTTGATCCAAGGAAACTTGTCAGGGAAATTCTGCAGTAGAGCTGGGCAGAGCTGGGATCTTCACCAGATGAGGTTCTGCTCAAAAGGATTTCCCACCTTTTTGGATGCCCTGTGGTGACTGGGGGAGGGCACAAAGGAGCTGTGATTTTGCACATGCTCACAACTTGAGTTTGACGTTTTGGTTTTCAGGCTTCTCCTCCACCTGCACCCGAATTATTTGGTTATGAGCACATCTTGACAGCATTATAGAGAACATTATAGAGAACTAACTAAACAAAGTAATTTTGCAGTATTTTGCCATTTGGGACTTCTCATTCAAACCTCATCTCAGTAAAAACTGTCAGAGCTTAAATGCTTGTGTCCATCAGATCAAGCTGGAGATTCAGGTCAAGACAGAAATTCCTGCAGCCTTTTGACAAATAGTTGTGTTCTTGTAAATGCAGCCTCCTGCCCAGAGGGGCAGAGAGCCTGTCCTTTGACTTAGGTATTCACATAGAAGGAATATTCAGGACATTCAAATTTGAATGTGGAGAGCACAGTAGTCAGCATCTGCACACAGCTTCAGCCTGAGCTGCATCCCAAGGAGCCTGATGGCTTGGCAGTGCCACCCAAGGAGCCCTTGGGACAACCTCTCTTATGTAGCAGGTATCTATTCTTCCCACATCTGAGAGGGGCAGTACGAAGTACCAGCCACCATCAGCAAGAGGTGAGCATTGCTATGGCCAACCACACCTGCCACATGTAGCTCAGGAGAGACAGGAGCAGCGAGGCAGCCCCAGGAACAGCAGGAGCCCAGGGTGCCTGGGAGTGCTGCCTGCAGGCTCTGCTACAGTGTTACCCCTCCTGCCGACAGAGAAAAGGCCATTGCTGAGCTTCCCCTCTCCGCGCTCATGGTCTTCTCGGGCAGTGCCATCAGGACAGCCTGTGCGTCTGGAAACAGGAATCAGGACGGGATGGGAGCTTGTGCAGCCATGCTTGAAGACTGCCCGATGGAATTGAGCATGTCCCTCATGGGGATGCTGCAAAGTACAATGGCTAAGGCAGCAGAATACGTTTTCAAGTCCGTGCGCCAGCGTCTCCTGCACAGGAATGTAGCAGGGCCTGAGCTTGCTTCCCTTGCCGGGGCAGCCAGGCAGGAGGAGCTACCACCTGCTCTGTGCTCACTTGATCTTTTATGCTTCTCCCGATGACATCAAATAAATGCGGGCTTGCTGCCTGCCTTTGTGCAAGCTCATCGTGGCGTGAGAGCCTCATTGCCACAATAGTAACTTTGTTTTGCAAATTCAGCTTAGCTGAAAGTAGAGACAGCATCCCTACAGAATGGGAATCGTGTCTGGTTACATCACAGCTGACTTCAGTGCCATCTGTTTTCTTGCTTTTAAAATATAATGTTCTACATTTAATTAAAAACCTTCACCCACTCGATAGCTTCACCAAATTTCTGTTGCCCTGTTTCTTATTTAATTCAAAGGTCATTGACACGTAAGAAGATGGAAATCACTCTGTCAGATGGAGATTGGGCTCCATTATATCGTGAGCTATTGTGTTACAGGAAACTGATGTGGAATGTAAATATTCAGTAAAAATCCCTACATTTGTGCTTCTTGCAGCTTTAAAGAGAAGCTTATTAAACTCCAAACATTGTACTGACAGCCTCCCATTCAGTTTTTAAATACACTCTGTTGCTTCTTTTAATTTAAAGCCAAATGACTGAAAGTTGTTTTTGGAGAATTTTTGGAGGTCCATCTGTGGTTAAGCCAACAGTGCTCTTCATGCTGAAGGGAGTTTCTCTGCTGGCATTTATTTGCAGTATTAGTCCTGAACAGCCCAAACAAAAGCCTAAAATATGAACATGACAAAACCCACTCATGGGGCACAAAATAATACTGAATATCAGAATAAAATATGCTTTAAAAGGGAAAATAGAGTAGTACTCCTGTTCTCAAACTTGATGGAATGTTGAAAATCAGTGGAAAATTTCTTGTGAGTTGGTGATGCTGTTTAAGTCTAATATGATGAGAGGAGAGGCTTAAAATTCTCGAGTTACTTATTTATAACTGTTTCATTAGAAAGAAAAAATATCTGAAACAAATGGGAAACCAGAATCTTATCTGATAATTTCTAAGTGACTTAAAGGCATTCACTCTGTCTTCTGTGCCTCTACTTGAGCTTTTCATTGAAGTTCTTGAAGACTGAAAATCTCATCTTACCAAGTGCTGTTTTCCCTCTTAGCAGTTAAACCCTCTCCCAAACTTCTTCATTGTTACATAACTAAAAAAATGTAAATATTTTCCAAATATATTTTGAGATTTATATTTCATTAGGCCACACCTGATCTCCTGAATATGCCCCATTTGCATATCCCATCTACATTACATAAATACTATCAGAGGCTCATTACTGTGACATAAATATTACAGTATTTTGATTCAAATTGACACAAACACACAAGACATTGGACTGTAGTGTTCTTTGCTCCATTCCAATTAACAGCCTGGATTATTAAAAAAAAAAAGTTCTCCAACATGCCCCAAAAGGGTAAAGTTTAACAAAAATGGCATATAGACTCATGGTCCATGCAAGTTCCATAAATGGCTCCCAGCTTGTGCAGAAGGCAGGAGACACAAAAATATGCAGAAATGGGAGATTCTTTTTTTTTCTTCTCTTTAAAAATGTTGATATCAAATCAAAAATCAAATATAAAGATTCTGCATAAAAGTTGAAGGGGGGTGGAGCGGGGCTGGGTCTTTTAGGGTATTGGTGTTTTGGATTTTTTTCTTCTGCCAGGATCTCAGTTGCCAACTCTAGTGAACTCTGATTGAAAAGCAATTCTAGAAGGCTCTGGGAGCTGGCCAGACAGGGGGTTTGGGTTTAGATTGTCCACAGCATGGAGGGCTTGGCCTGTTACTACTGATCTGTGCCAGGTATGTGTGTGTTGTGCTGCTCTCTGTATCTGGCTGCGCAGAAATGCAGATGGTTCTGCTGCATGAGACTGAAGGGAAGTTCCACTTCACCTTGTTTATTAACAATAAATTTGAATATGGGCACTGATATATGACATTACCTGCTCGGAGTGCTTGCACAGTTTTGACAGCTGGTGAAGGTCATCAGCATCCAGAAACAACACTATGTGTCCAATTACGTTCTCAGGCATTTAGTCAAGAAAATCGGGATATCAAAGGAAAAACGGAAACATTTCCAGGGCTGAACAGGCTCAGTCTTGTTCCCTTAACATTTAACAACATCCTGAAATACAAAGATTAAAGCTGATTGTATATTGGAAACTTTTAAATTCCTTAATTAAGGATCAAATAACAAGGAGGAAAACACTTGGGAATATGTTACATAAGGTAAAAAAATTATTCAGGAGGTATTTAGATGTATCTCCAATGAATTGTGAGCTTTCCATAGCTACAGTGTTAGGTAACAAATTCATTGCTCTGTTTCTTACAGTTACTACCACATAATAAGAAGAAAAAGGCCATTTCAGAAAGTAATTTAGAGGCCTAATAGAAGGAATTGAATAAAAAAAAATAGCTGTCTTGGATGATTGAACTCCATGCCTTCAAATGCCTGCTGGCATTTTTACTAGAGACATGGCAATTTTTTACATTTTGCTTATTAAAAAGAAAAAAAAAGGAAAAAAAAGACAATCTAGAACTGCAAACTATATTCAAATGTTTTTCACAATAATATTAACTGAAAGTAGGGAGATATATAAAATTTTAGCATGATTTCATAAATCAAATGAAATCCCTAGTTGTAAAGGAAAAAGTTCTTAAAAAGTTAGAAAAGAAAGTTTAACCATACAGTAAAAAAAAGTCTATTAAAAAAAGTTATTTACTGTGGTTGAGATGTGTTCTTTATCTATTCTCTGTTTTCTAGTGCAATTCTTGCTCTGTAATTGCTAGTCCAGCAAAAAAATCTATGTGGGATTTCTTTATTTCCTTTGAGAAAACTTCTTGGCTAGGTTGAAAGGAAATCCTCCAAGAGCTCCAAATCACCTACAGGTAAACAGTACCATGGAAAAAGAAGAGAAGTTTACTTAGTCTGTCTAAGAAGAAACCTAATAAATGGGGTACACCCAGTTTTTCTGGAATTTAATAAAGTGTTTGATTCCATTCTCAATGGAAATTATTCTATTAACTACAGAAGCTAGAAATTAATTCAAAACTGTAGGATGAGTGAAAGCACTGGCAGACTAGAAAGAGATGAAAAGCTCAGGATCAAGTGCGAACAGCAGGTTATTAGCTGGCCTTGGGTTGACTTTACATGCTATTTCCATGAATGAACAAAGCAGGAGTCAGCATTTTGAGTAATAAAAACCAGATAAAATGCAAGTACCAGGGGGATGAGTAGCAAGAGCACTTTGAGCTGAAGATTTGGATGGAAACAACCAGTTGTTTTTTGTTAGTCATGGGAAAACCACAATCCCTAATGATGAATGTATAATCTGTAATCAAAGAGGTATGAGTCTGGGACATGACTACACAGAAGATTGTGAGAGTATCTAGCCTGCAGTGCTAGATTTCTCCATGACATCTGGATGTGGAATAAAGAAAGAAATTCCTCATCAATCAGTAATTGCAGTTGATCACTACACTTCTGCTACATTTCCAGAGCATGGGCAGGATTGATTTTGTTGGAAACTTAGATACACCTGGTGAAAGGTGCTTCTATCCAACTGCCAGGGGATGCAACAGATCACTGCTAAATGCTGCCTGACACAGAGACCACCTTCTTGGTAAGGAAATGCTGTCGAATGTCCAGCCCGAATCTTCCCTGAAGGAGCTCTGAGCCATTCCCACATGTCCTCTCAGTGGGTACCATGGAGAAAAGTTTAGCGTCTTTCCCTCTGCTTCCCTCCTCTGGAAGATGTAGAGAGCAATGAGGACGTGTGAGAGACTGAACTATTAAGAGACAATGACTCAAAACATTCCTCATTTGTGAAGATGCCCCGGTGCTTGGTTGAGATGCAGTAGGTGAACCTTTAGTTGTGTAATGGCTAAACCGCTGATCTGATAAGGCACAGGGTGAATGATGGGCTGTGAGTGAGACAGGAGCTGGATCCTGTGCAGAGGATTGTGCCCCTTGTCACGCTAAGTTGTGCCTCCTTGCACAAACCACTTGGCTGTGGGGCTCCCCATCCCTCCCCCGGGGAAATGCCGGGAGGGGAGTTCTTGTGTGACCTGAGCCTGTTCATCTCTGCTGATGGGACATAATGGGGCACAACTGACTCAACTGTGCTGCTTGCTGCTCGGATGGGCAGCTGTGTTGTCTTAGAAGATGTTCAGGACTCCTTAAGCCTCCCATAATCCATAGTATTAGATCAAGCTCCTTGCTCCTGAGGAGGTACCTGATTTATGTTCACCTAAACCTGAGTGAATATAAACCCAAGAGATTATGTGTTCCGCCAATTTTTCCTCACCGCTTCTTCGGGACTTCCCTCATCACTCAATCACCACTTTAAGCAAGACTGTACAGCAACCAAGTCTTGTTGTGAGGCTTAGGGTGGTGAGATCCACAAACTCTTGTTTCCTTTTTTCCTCTCCTCTCCTCTCCTCTCCTCTCCTCTCCTCTCCTCTCCTCTCCTCTCCTCTCCTCTCCTCTCCTCTCCTCTCCTCTCCTCTCCTCTCCTCTCCTCTCCTCTCCTCTCCTCTCCTCTCCTCTCCTCTCCTCTCCTCATGTTCTTTCTCTTTCTTTCTTTCTTTCTTTCTTTCTTTCTTTCTTTCTTTCTTTCTTTCTTTCTTTCTTTCTTTCTTTCTTTCTTTCTTTCTTTCTTTCTTTCTTTCTTTCTTTCTTTCTTTCCCTTCCTTCCTTCCTTCCTTCCTTCCTTCCTTCCTTCCTTCCTTCCTTCCTTCCTTCCTTCCTTCCTTCCTTCCTTCCTTCCTTCCTTCCTTCCTTCCTTCCTTCCTTCCTTCCTTCCTTCCTTCCTTCCTTCCTTCCTCTTTTCTTTCCTTCCTTCCTTTTCTTTCTTTCCTTCCTTTCTTTTCTTTCTTTTCTTTCCCCTTGTCTGTGTCCTTGGGTGATATTCCACTTTCATACTGCAATGCTTTCATGTTGTATTACTATAGATAATAACCACCAAAATAACTCCATACCCGTTTTCCTTTGCAACCAAGTTCTATAATAAACCCCACATTGTTTATTTACAAATACTGATCATTCAGTGTAGTTTCACACTAACAGATCTAGTAACAAGACTAGATAAGGTGGGTTACCTACACCTTCTGTCCAAACAAAATGTCCCTCAGCCTCCAGGGAGTCTTTCCCTAAACACCTCCAGGGAGTAACTGGTCCTGGAGGTGTTTAAGGAAAAACTGGACATGATACCTAGTGCTGTGGTCTGGTTGACATGGGGGTGTTCAGTCATAGGTTGGAGTTGATCTCAGAGGTCTTTTCCAGGTTAATTGGTTCTGCAATTCTGTGAGTCTGACATTCTTTCCACACTGGACAAAAAGCACTGCAAAAACCAAAAGAAAAAGCAATTCCTGAATTGAGGGGTCCAGAACTGGACACAGTACTTGAGGTGTAGCCTATTAGGCACTGGTGAGCCCACACTTACAGTCCTGTGTCCATTTCTGGGCCCCTCAATTCAGGAGGGATATCGATGGGCTGGGGCAGATCCAGAGAGGAGCGATGGAGGCGGTGTCCCCCAGGGAGCGGCTGAGGGAGGTGGAGCTGTTCGGCCTGGAGAGCAGGAGGCGAGGGGAGAGCTCGCCACTCCACAGTGACCTGTGGGAGGCTGTAGCCGGGTGGGGTCAGGCCCTTCTCCCAGGCAGCCTGCGACAGGATGGGAGGACACAAACTGCATCAAGGGACTTTTAGGTTGGCTATTAGGAAGAATTTCTTCACTCCGAGGATGATTGGTTATTGGAATGGGCTGTCCAGGGAAGTGGTGGAGTCACCGTCCCTGGAGGTGTTTAAGGAAAACGGGGCATGGCACCGAGGGCCGTGGTCTTGTTCACAAGGTGGTGTTTGGTCATAGTCGAGGATCTCAGAAGTCTTTTGCAGCCCAGTTTGTGACTTTGTGACTCTGTGTTTCTGGGAATCTGGAACTCCCCCCGCCCTGGCCGAACCCGCTGCGGCTCCCGGACAGGCCGGGCCCCCGGTGCGGCAGCGCCCCCTGCCGGCGGGCGGGAGGCGCGCGCCCGGCCCCGCCCCGTCCCCGCCGCCGCGGCCGCGGCACGTGACCCGGCCCCGCCTCCCGCCGCCGCCGCCGCCGCCATTGGCGGGGGGAGCCCGGCCCGGCCCCCCCGGCCCCGCGCCCGCCGTCCCGGAGGCGCCGAACGGTGAGTGCGGGCGCCGCGTCCCGCTCGCCCCCCGCGCCCGCCGCCGGGCCCGCCGCGCCTCCCTCCCTCCCCCTGGGCACCGGGCCTGGGCCTTCCCCTTGTCCGGCCCCCGCCGCGCGGGGGGCGGCGGCGGCCGCCGGTGCCGGCGCGGGGGGAACAAAACCGGCGGGGCCGCGCACGGGAGGGACGAGGGAGAGGGGAGGCGGCGGGGGAGAGCGCCCGGAGGGGCGGGATGAATGGGCGGGCGGCGTGGCCCCGGCCCCGGGGGTGCGGCCCCGGGAGGGCCGGGCGGGGGGAGCGGCGGCCCCGGGAGAGCCGAGCCCGCAGGCAGCCCCCGCCCGCGGGAAAGTTACGGCGGGGCCGGCGGGGCGCGGAGCGGGAGGGGCGCTGCCGGCCCGCTGTCCCGGGATAGCGAGTTGGGCACGGGACGCGTCCCCGCCGGGACCGGGCCCTTCCCGGTGACAGAAATAGCTGCGGGACCGCACGTGGAGCGGAGGAGCAGGTGCAGGACCAGCTCACAGCAGTTCTGGGGAGCGTGTCCTGTGCGGAGCGGCTGCGGGAGCCGGGCTGGGTTGGGCTGCAGAACGGGAGGCTCAGAGGGGAACTTACCGCTCTCCACAACCACCTGAAAGGAGGCTGTAGCCAGGTGGGGGTCGGCCTCTCCTCCCAGGCAACAAGTGACAGAAAGGACATAACCTTACATTGCACCAGCGGCCGTTCAGATTGGACATTAGAAAGAATTTTTTCACTGCGAAAGTGATTAGACATTGGATTGGGCTGCCCAGGGTGGTGTTGGAGTCCCTGTCCCTGCAGGTGTTCAGGGAAGGACTGGACGGGGCACTGAGTGCCATGGTCTGCTTGACAAGGTGGTGTTCAGTCATAGGTTGGAGCTCGATGATCTCAGAGTCTTTTCCAGCCCCAGTTATTCTATGAATTTTTGCAAGTGAGGAATATAGAAACCTTAGATTTCATATTTCTCTTCTGTAACCTTCCCTTGAACCCCATATTCTTTCAGGGTAGTGTAAATGGAATTCCTAGGCAGTCATCACCAAGTTTCACAACCTTAACTCAGTTCTTGGTTAGATTATAATAGTCTAGTGGCACTTCATTAGCTCAGGTACAGTACTGCAGCAGTAAGGTTTTAGGGTCTGTTTTTGGAAGCCAACTAAGTGGAATTGTGAACTTGGAGTTAGCTGTGTCAGAAGTACATGGAATTAATTTCTTCTGTCTTGAATCTGTCAAAGGTACATTAATTTTACTCTGCAATTTGGACTGTTGTTAGATCTTCTGTTGAGAACTAATGTTGTGTAGACTTGTCATTCTCTTAAAAAAGATTGAATTATTGCAAAATTACTGCAGTTCTGGATGCTTTGTGTTTCTTAAGTCATCTGCATGTGCATCAAGTATTGTCACTTTGTAGATCTCCCCTGACTTGAACCTTTCCTGGAAACGTGGAACTTCATAAAACAGCATTTCCTGCCTGGATCTGGTGCCTCCCGTGTTCTTAGCATATTTTACTGTTTCAGTGGCTGGTTGGGTCGGAGTGTTTGTGCCTTGTGTAGCTGTGTAATTTTAAAGACCTGTTCAGCAATTGTTGCTGATGGAACTTAGCCTGAATGGACTGTCTGGTAGCTGGGAGTTCAGATGTGAGGTTGTAGTCAGATGCTGTGGACACTTCTGGACTAGCAGGAGCACAGGGCTGCCTGTCTTGCTCCTGGTGCCTTGGAAGTGATGCCCTTACCTGCCTAGTGCCCTGTGAAGTGTCTGTTCTGCCCCGCTGTAGGATGTTTGTGTGCAGCTTCCTCTGGGAGCTAAGCTTCTCTATGTCAGTCACAACACAGGGATGCAGCTTCAAGAGAAGCATCATGCTGCCACCAGACTGCCATTTACTTTTTGGCACTGCAAGAACATGTAATTTTTCCTTTTGCTTAAACCCAGCAAAAGTCTGGATCTGTTTCATTGCTAGCAGAGGCAATGATGCTGCTGTGTCTCGCTTACCCAGTTTTCTTTTGGTGGAAACAAATTTACCATTGACCACCCTCCTCACTGACAGAAGTTATGACTGAACCTTTTGCCTGCAAGAAACTTACAAAGCTAATCAAAATAAACAGTGATCCTTCCTGTGCAGACTGGTATAGGGAATCCTATGTGTGATTGTAGGGCATTGCAGAAAATCACAGGACTTTCTTCTGGGCCATTTTCCCAGCTATGTTGGTGTCATTAAAGTATGTTTCATGTCTTCTATCTGCTTGTGTTTCACCAGGCTTGATTGTTTATTGAGAGAAAAAAGAGTTAGAGATTCTTCTGCCACTGGGAACCGAGACAGTCTGATTTTGAACAATGGTGTCGCAGACTACTTGTTGCTGTGCTTTGAATTTCTCCATGTAATGTTAAAAGAAATCTACTTTTCTGTGCTCAGACAGTCTAGATCTTTAGCTTTGAGCCCTTTGTTCCTTCCCTCGAACAGTCAAAGCTTGTCTTCTGTAGAGGAAAAGTGCAAGTATATATTAAATGTTGCAATGCTAAAGTGTAGAATGTGTTTATTAAAAATTACCAGGAATGATTGGAAGACTTGTAGCTATGAAATTGGAATGGAGTTAAAAAGTAGAGACATCTTGTTCACTGCTAGAGTCTTGTAGTGCCATCCCCTGTTTGGATTCCTTCTTATATGCAGATATCTCCTCTGCATTTTCCCACTTCTCTTCTACTGGGAGGTTTTTGAGAGACTGTAGAAGGCATGGCTTAATCTTAAGTGGGATCCTCGTGGAAGATGGGATGTGGAATCCAGGAACCATCTCTGACATGGCTGGATGTGTGACATCATGGCTGGAGAGACATCAGGAGGTCTCTCCTCTCTGTGCATTAGCTTAGGACGCTCCTATTGCTCAGTTTAACATGAGCTCAACAGAAACTTCTGATACTTTTGACTCCACTCTGTGGCTGCTTTGTGATAATCATAACCAGCCTTTGGTTGAATTTGCGGTTATCTCACTGCCTCTGACTTCCTGGGTGCTTCTTCTTTCTGTCAAATCATGACTTTAGCCTCTTGGCTGCTAAGAACAAATCAAGAAAAGCACTGATGGTTGTTCATTTCTCAGGTAGATACATGCCCTTGTTACCAATCCTTTCCCCATGCTGTTTTTCTGTTCTTCCTCTGCTGGAGGAGATTATGACCAGAACTGCATTGTTCAAGGGACAGGAACTGGTGTAAGGATTTTCAGCATCTCAGTGGAGAGAGGAGAGAGAGTTGGTGGTAGGAACCTCTGTATGCAGATTCTAAACATGTATGAAAGAAGAGGGGCTGGGGCAGGTGGCTGATGGAGCAGCAGTAGGGACTGGTGGTCCCACTGCTGAGATTTGTTTCTTCTGGCAGCTTTAAACCTGAGTGATGGACATTGATCTGTGCCACTTAGAGTCAGGTAAGAGCTGAGTTGGTGCTGATGCTGTTACTGTGCTTGATATCTGAGGATGTAGTGAGTTTTTAGCCAGAAGCACTTACCTGTTCAGGTAGATTTCAGTGGGAAATGTCACGTCTTAGGAAGACTTTGAATGAGTCTTGGCTACCTTAATTTAAAATTTAGTATTGCAAGCCCCAGAATCTTAGTTGAATCACAGTATTTTGTCTTGAAAGCAGGATGTGTATGCAGGACAGGCATAAATGCTGGGCTTCTGCCTTGGTTGTAGTGTGTTCTCAGAACAGATAATTAGTTCTATTTGGCTGCATCTGTATTTGTTTTCTCAATGTTGCAGCCATGGAAAGTGAGAAAAGTAGGAGGGAATGTAGAAAGAGCAATTAAGGAATGTGTTGTGCTTTATGGTGTTACAGTGGCTTGCAGCACAGCCTCAGTTACAGCCATTGCTGTACTGCACACCCTGTTAACTTAGAGCTCAAACAGGGGAATGTTCAGGTGTCCTTTATGGCCTGGCAGTGTTCAGCTAAACAAAGTGGCCTGGAGCCTGCACAGCAGTTATTTGTACTTGCGGAGGTGGCAGCCTCTTTGTCCCCGTAGGAGTATTCAAGAAGTCTTGACACTTCTGCTTTGTTTCATGGAGAAGCTGTTGCTCATGACAATTTGATCTTCATCCTGAAATTCATACTTGTCCTCAAAGAACTTCAGAGGACTAGAATGATATTGGGATTTAGTACTTGATCCACTTCTCTGCAGTGCACATGGAGCACCCTGACAGATTGATCACACTAGTTATTTTCCTTAGCCTTTTTATGGGTTTGATTTGCAGCAGCACAGAGCTAGTTCCCTCTAATGTCTGTAATAATGCATTTACACAGGGGGAGCACGGTCCATCTCTCTTAGTGTTTCCAAAAAGATGCTGCTGAGCACAGATTACATCACAGTTCATGCAGAGCAAGGCCATGGGGAGCTGCTTACTGAGCATATGGTTTCTAGGCTGGCTGGCTCTGCTGGTGTGGGACTCTGGAAAACAGTGACGTGTTGTTCCTTGCACTTTCACCCAACTAGGCAAGCAGGATCCAGTGCAGACCAAGAGCTGATGGCAAAGAGCAGTATGAAGCCGAGTCATCTCTGTGATAAACCTGAGTACAGAGGAGGGCAGCAACCAAAACCATGTAGAGACAGTGGGATTGGAGTTCAATATTGAGAAGGCTTGACAGGAAAATATTTCAAACTAGCTATTTTGAGATATGCTGAGTGTACCAGCAACATCTGAGTTCATTCTTTCAGAAGTGTTTCAACAAATTTAAATTGATAACATGACTTAGTAGGGGCTCAGCTCTGTTTAAGTTTGTTACTGATCTCAGTAACTATTCTAAAACTAAGTTTACCATTCCATGGACTTGTGGCCTAAGGTGCAACAGTACTGAAGAGTTGTCTTGCACAGTGGGATGCCTCGATTAAGTAGAGATTTCAGCAGAAGAGACAGTTGCTTCAGTGACTGCCAGATACAGTGGGTTGAGTTACAAAACTAAAAATGGTGAGTGATGGCAATATGAGAGAAAGTGCCTTGAGCTCTTTAATGTTATTTCTTATACAAAAGGCTTGACTGTCAAGACTTTTGGATGTCTAGACTGTGCCTGTAACTTCTTTGATTTCAAAGTAATCTCATGGTCACAAAGCTTAGCAGCAACTTTGACAATTTGTGGAAGGGAGCCACTGACTTTTTCTAATCATTATAGAAAAAAAAGTGGGAATTTTCATCATAAAGTGTAAGGTAGAGCTGAGTAAAAGAAGAGGATGGGAGGTGGGGTGAGGTGTATTTCAGTGAATAATAAAAAACTGCAGCAAGGGTGACAGGTGACAGGCGAAGAGCAGGGAAATTATGAAGAGAGTAGAAAAGATTGGTAAACTTTGTTATAAACCGTGATAATTTCAATTTGGGAAAGCCCTTTTTTGGTATTCTAGTGAAAAGAATATGGATAATTCAGGATTACAACCAATTTTGGAATTGAAAAATTCCCTTTCAAGTCTAAAAATGTGATTACCTCAGTATGTCTTTATTGTCCTAATTATGTTCGGCTGTGATTTGATTAAAAAACCCCACCAAACCTTTTTATTTTGCTCATATCAGCAATTCAGAAATTTCTGCTTTCAAATTTAAATCTTCCTTTTCTTTCATTGTCCCAAGTCCTGCAAACAAAACATAAACTGCAATTCATAAAGACTGGAAGCCTTTTGGAGTACTAAGACATGATGCACTATGAATTTCTACAATTGGCAAGTTATTTTCTGTTGCGGAGATATAGCCCACTGAGCACTGCTGTCATCTTTTTGTTTTGTTTTCCTCTTTTACAGACATAAAAAGTTTGTTATAAGATGTTGGGAAGTGTTTTGGGTCAACACTGAATGTGGTGTGGGCTACAATTTGATGTGTCTTTTGCATGGCTGCCAGCAGTGCTGGGAAACTGCAGCTTATACCCCAAAGGTTTGTAGAGCAGAGTAATTACTTCTCATTCGTAGCTAGGTTGTGGTCGGATGCTGTTCATTTGCCTCATGGTTGTAAAGCAGGATCCTTCTTAACACTGTATGTGGTTCCACTGTGCTTCCCTGTTGGAAATCTACCTGTTCCTGTGGCTTAATGTGAAGCCTGTACTCAGAGTGCCTGCAAAGGAGTTGTTCCATGAGGCAGCTGAGCTAGTGAACCTCTGTTTCTTAAGGATTTGTGCCCTCTTGCTCCTTAGCCAATCCTTCTTTCCTGGTTTTTTGCATATCCATCTCATCCTTTAGCAGCACTGCTAATTTGCTTTCAATCTGTCCCTGCCCCAAGCGCAAAGCAGCTCACTGCTGTAGTATTTTTAATTCTTTCCCCTTTTCCTTAATTACAAGCTGAATCAGACACTGCTTGCTCTGAATCTTTCAAGACTATTTGTGTAGAGGCTAAACAGAAGAAGTCGCTGCTGAGTGACATATTCTGCCTCAGTGGAGGCATTGCTTGCATTCTCCAGCTCCTGATTTTCATGAAAGGTGTAGAAATGCAAAGTAAGGCTGGATTGCTTTGTCCAGTTTGATTGGCATTGACTGTAGGGCAATGTGTTTGTGTAAGCCTCATTTCCATAAGAAACCAGGGGAAAAATGCTTTAGGAATAAATTAAGAAAACTTGCTTTGAATGCATATTTTTAGACTTATTAGTCTAATATATATTTAGAGAGGTAAAATAATGTTAAAATAAACCAATTTTGAGTGTTTTGAAGCAGTGTGTTTTACAAGACCCCCCAAAATTAGGTTGATAGCTTAGCATGATTAATCATGTAACAACTGCTTAATTTCAACCTACAAGAAAAAAGTGTGTGCATTTCACTGAAATGTCCTTTTTACCTTCCACTTTTATGTCGATGTAACTTACAGAATATGGCTAGACTTGTTTTTCTGCTTATTGGAGTAGCTAATCTGATTAAATTCTGTTGGAAATAGGGGAATCTAGTCAAATCATTAAAAGCTATTTATGTTTGGGTGGTTTTTGTTTGGGTTTTTTGGGTCTGTTTGTTTTTGTTATTGTTATATTGGGCTTTTTAAAGTGTTGCAAAAAACATTAATTTTGAGAGATTTCCATCTTTGGGGTGAGGGAAAAAATGTTCTGGATACAGCAGACTGTTACCAACTGGGGGGAAAAAAACCCCTGCTGTTTTTCTTAAATAGTATTTTTGTTGCTATTGGGGCAACAGATGAAATAATGGAACAGGAAATGTCCTTTTCATAATAGATGTTTTTATGATCAGCATTATTTTTTTTCATGTAATTAATGAAAGGAAGTCAGTATTTGACAGATGAAAACAGCCTAGGCTTTAGGCTACGGTTTTCTTGATTTTTTTTTTTTTTTTGGTCATTTTCAAAAACTGCTGATTTGTTTTGAAATTTAATGATGGAGATGTATTTTTTAAATGGCCTTATCTCAGTGGCAGTGTTTCAAGTACTTTCCAAAGTACTTTTTGTTTTCATTTTACATGTATAATGTAAATAATACAATGTCAGTAAAAGCACATCAAATATGGGAAGAGAAGAAAATGGAGAAAACAAGTCACATTTATCAAATTAAATTCAAACTACTCTTCATCACCTGGGTTCTTCTTTATAATTTGCTTCCAGTTTTTTACATAGGTTGAAAAGCCTATTGTTAAATGTAAGCTTTGTTTTTTCAAGTTTTACTGATGCAAAATGCCTTTCAGGAGTTGATGACACCTATGTTTGGATTTCTCTATGAAGCAGTCAGTATCTCTGCAAAATTTATGCTAAAAAGGGAGGAGGTGAGCAGGGAAAAGCTCATGTGGTTATTTAGGAATGACAGAGTTGAAATTAACATGGATGGATAACTATACAGATCTTTTTCCTTTGTTGCAGGAACTGAAAATTCCTCTTTGAAAGGTGCAGTGCTGTGGAAACTTACTGCCTATAGAAAAATGGACATGTTGCAGATACTACGTAAAACCACAGAGCGCTTGGAGTGTGACTACTGCAGCTTCAGGGGAACTGACTATGAAAACATACAAATTCATATGGGCACCGTTCACCCAGAGTATTGTGATGAAATGGATACTGCTGGTTTGGGTAAACTTATATTTTATCAAAAAAGTGCAAAACTGTTTCACTGCCATAAATGTTTCTTTACCAGCAAGATGTATTGCAACGTATATTATCACATCAAAGCACAGCATGCAGCACCTGAAAAGTGGAATGAAGAGCAGAAAGAGCAACAGGTAGAGGGAGATTCAGATTCATCCAAAAAAAGTGTCACGTTGGAGCCACAGAAACCTTCCCTTTCCCCTGAGTCACGCAAACCTGCCCTTTCTCCTGAACTCCCCAAATCTGAACCTGTTGTTTCCCCCAACCTTCAGAAATCTTCTGTATCTCCAGAGCCCCAGAAGTCTGCTCAGGTGACTTCCTCAGAGCCGGAGAAGTCAGTCCAGACTGTGTCCCCAGATCCGGAAAAGTCAGCCCAGGCCACATCTCCCGATCCAGAGAAGTTAGCCTCCTCTGTGTCTCCTGACCCACAGAAGCTATCTCCTGCTGTGTCTCCTGACCCACAGAAGCCATCTCCTGTCGTGTCTCCTGACCCACAGAAGCCATCTCCTGCTGTGTCCCCCGACCCACAGAAGCCAGCCCCAGCTGTGTCTCCAGAGCCCCGTTGGCACTCCCCAGCAACGTCTCCAGAGCCCCGTCGGTATTCCCCTGCCATATCGCCAGAGCCTCGGCGCCATTCTCCCGCTGTGTCTCCAGAGCCCCGCAGATACTCCCCAGCTGTGTCACCAGAGCCAAAGAAACCCCCTCCAGCAGTGTCCCCTGAACCACGGAGGTATGCCCCAACTGGATCTCCTGAGCCACGGAGGCATCCCTCTCAAATGCGTCGGCCCGCTTCTGCTGCTTCCCCTGAAGCCCGGAGACCTGCTTCTGCAGTTTCACCAGAGTCATGGAGACCCGGGCCACCTGTTTCCCCTGAGCCCTGGAGGGCTTCACCTCATGAAGTGCAGAAGTCTTCCACAGTTTCTCCCTGGGCTTCAAAGCCTGCCATGTCAGTGTCTGTAGAATCCCGGAGGTCTGCCCCTGAGTCCCGAAGGCCTGGTTCGGTTGTGTTGCCGGAACCTAGGAGGCTTGTTTCTGATTCCTGTAAGTCTATGTCCTTTTCTGAATCCCAGAAGTCTACTCTTGTTTCTTCTGAGCCCTGGAAACCCATCTCGTCTGTTTACCCTGAAGGCTGGAAACCTGTTCTGTCCCCTGACACATGGAAGCATTCTCCCCCTGTTTCTCCTGAGCTTCGAAAGTCTAGTCACACTGTTTCCTCTGACTCTTGGAAGCCTTCTTTCTTTCCTGAGGTCCGTAAGCCTGGTGTTTCAGTATCTCCTGAATCTTGGAAACTCTCTGAGTCACGGAAGTCTATGTATTTTCCTGAAACTCAGAAATCCACCTCTGCTGCTTCATCTGAGATTCAGAAACGGGCTCATTTCCCTGAACCTCGGAAAAGAGTGTTGTTCCCAGAGACTCGTAAATCTAATCCTACTGCTTCTACTGATGTCCAGAAACGTGCTGTCTTTTCTGAGCCCCAGAATCAGACGTCTGCTTCTGCTGTTTCTACTGAAGGTCAAAAACAAGCTCTGTGTTCTGAAACCCAAAAATCCGCTCTTGTTTCTTCTGAAGTCCAGAAGCATACCCTGTTTTCTGAAGCCCAAAAGCTCACTTCCGTTTCCTCTGAAGTTCAGGAGTCTACTTCCTTCTTAGAGTCTCAGAAATCCACATCTCCTGAAGTTCAGAAACACGGCCTCTTTACTGAGTCCCAGAAACCTACTCCTGTTTCTCCTGAGACACTCAAACAAGCTGTTTTCACAGACTGCCAGAAATCTGCTGTTTCCCCTGATGTTCAAAAGCATGCTGTATTTTCGGAGATGCAGAAGCCTGCTGCTGCTCTATCCTCTGATGTCCAGAGACATGCTGAAACTACTGTACCTTCTGAAATCCAGAAGAACATCCTGTTTCCCGAGCCTCACAAGTCCGCTTCGGGCTTTTTCTCCGAGCCCCAAACACCTAGTGAGTCTGGTGAGAGTGACTTTCTCTCTCACAGTTTAGATGATCAGAAACCACTGGATGATTTATTCTCCCAGGATGAACAATCAATATTAGCCAAAGAATCACCTGAACACATGTTATATTCATGCCCAAAAAAGAAGCCCAAGATGGAAAACCAGGAGAACTCAGATTCTGAACTAAATAGCAGTGAGTGTGGAAAAACAGCAGTGGACTCAATGGAAATAAAGGAGCAAGAATCCAACAGTGACCAAGAGCAGTATGATATGGAGGCATCTGATTACAGCAAAGAGAGCAAAATGGATGCAACTACTCCTACGCAGCCACAGTGTGTGCTTCAGTTTACTGAAGAGAAAGAGGCTTTCATCTCTGAAGAAGAAATAGCAAAATACATGAAGCGTGGCAAGGGAAAGTATTACTGCAAAATTTGTTGCTGTCGAGCAATGAAAAAAGGTGCTGTCTTGCATCATTTAGTTAACAAGCATAATGTTCAAAGCCCATACAAATGTAAAATATGTGGTAAAGCTTTCCTCTTGGAGTCTCTTCTTAAAAATCATGTTGCTGCTCATGGTCAAAGTTTGTTGAAGTGTCCCCGTTGTAATTTTGAGTCAAATTTTCCTCGAGGCTTTAAGAAACATTTAACCCATTGCCAAAGCCGTCATAGTGATGATACACCTAAAAAACACTTGGACAGCCTTGAACCACTTGAAGAACAAATTTAATCTTTTTTTTTTTCCTTGTGCTAGAAAAGCTGAATTTATGAAGTGTTCAAAAGTGTTACTGTATGTTAACCGAGTAGTTTAGCTGATCTGACAAGTCAGAAGATGCATGGTTTATTGTACTATGTTTAACTTGTCTTATAGCTGTATTACTGAAAAGATTTACTTTTGAAAGTAATTTTAAATGCGTGTTCATGTCTTTGTATTACCCATCAGTAGAGTCATATTTTATTTTTCAGATGTACTATGTTTTTGAAACCAAAATGGATACAAATTAGTTTTGTAAAGATTTGTAAAACATATAGGCAATTAAGGACTGGAGTGGCAAGCAATCCATATTTTCCTGTGAAGACAACTTCTTTTTTCACATTTGTTAAATGTTGTATTTTTAAAAATGTTTTTATCAAGTTCTCAAATCAAAATTCTCACTAAATTGAATGTGAATGAGCCAGAATATGAGGAACTACCAATATTCCTGGAATGATTTTGCCCTGAGGTTGAAATTGAGTGTATAGACATTTGCTGGAAATTTATTGCACTCAATTCTCTGATTTGTCTCAGATTTAGAAGCATCAAGGTACTTATTTTGTGGTTCTGTATTTTGGCCATGTTTTAGTCATGTACTAATAAACATTAAATTGATAGATTAACGTCAGACTATGTATAGCTCAACACTTTCTCTTGATGATACAGATGTTTGTAATGTCAGACAACCCCTAAATTTCCTGTATTTGGTGAAATGTTATGCTTTAATGTTTTAACAATAAAAGAAACCCAACCTGGTGTTGGCCATAATTTGGTTTTTTTTTTTTGTTCAACTCAGGAACAATACCTTTGTGTTCAAGGTAGTATCATTTAATTATCTTTGGCAACAAGAGATACAAAATTACCCAGGAGATCTGCTTTGAAAGCTTCAACTCCCCGATCATCAGCCTCAGTCGTCACTAAGCAAGGTTGGTCGAAGTTTCCCGTCTCTTTCAGAAGAGCATGTCAGATGTAAATAAAGGAAAACAAGAATTTATGCACTGTTATTTAGGATGCTGACCTTTGTGTGACTTGTGTGTTATTTGTTAAAAGCACATAAGTACTTTATAATCCAGCAGGAATGTAGATTTTAAGTGGAGGCAGCACAAGGAAGAAGGAATTCCTCTCCAGCTGAGTTCTGCCTAGACAAGCTGTTTTAAATACGGGTTTAGGGATATGAAGGTGCTAGTGGTAAATTAATATAAAAAGGTCTCCAAATGTAAGCTCCAACCAAAGAGCTTCAGATTGGTTTGACTGATGCTTGTACTTTCATCTTGTCTTTCAAGAGGATTTCTGTAAGAAGGGCAAAGGTATTTAAAGCACTACACTCAGATGACTTCTTAGTGCTGTTTATTAAGTGAGAGTTGCCTTCCTACTATGTCTAATGAATAATTCAAATGCATTCTGTGACTCTGTATGTCCTGTGGCTGCAGTACAGTGTAGAAAGAGTAGTGTTAACTAGAAGCCAGTAAAAATGACTAATTCAGGACAGCACAGAATCATACAGTCATTCTTTACTTCCCAAGTGTTAGAAAATATTATTTCTTGCAATGGCAAATAATATTTAATAATGAAAGTCAGCATAGCAAAATAATTTCCTGACTTTGCAGCATGTCTTTAATATATTCTTGGGTGTAATATTCACAATATTCAACTTTCAGGTTCTCTAACTTTTTAAAGGCTGTTAGATCAATAGATCATATACATGATCAAGAAAGTGCTTCTGTATGAACTTTTAGGCAGTTCCTTTTATACAGTCTCTATCCTTGCAGAGGAAACTCTTCTGTGTACTATTGGAAGGACACTCGTTTCAGTCCTTTTTGTCAAGAATGCTCAAGGGAAAGTACAAAATGGAAACAATAAAGAAACATCAGAGGATGTTACAGAAGGATGTTAGCTGTGGCCATATGTGCAATCCAAACGTACCTTCATCTTTTTATGGCAAAAATTGGTTCTATGGAATGCTCAGTCATATTTTTAAAGTGCATTTTCTCCAGCATTCATTCAATCAAACTAAAAGTAGTCTTCTACAGAGAACTTGGAGGTGTTGTCAGAAAGCACTGTTTTTTTCTCAGGTTACAATTTCATTTAGTTTGATATTTGTGGAGAGATTCTTGCAAGAATTACTAGTTTCAGTAATATTTTCAGCATAGCTAAGAGTGTCTAAGTAGCTGTCTTGCTATATCAGTATGTTGCTTATCTGTAAGCTAAAAGATCAGAGAAATCATATGGAATGTAACCATTAGAATATGAACATATTACTGGTACTGATTGGTCATACATTAACAGGTAAATTAATTGTGTAAAAAAACCCTTTTAGGATTCAGTGTTTTAAAATAAGAATTCTGTGCTTCCCAATTGTCCATTCCAAGGAAGATTCTAGAAAAGAAGTATTAAATTCTAGTTCATTTAGTAGAAGTCAAGTCAGAGGAATTCTTGCTAATTTGTATTGTCTGGCATACTTGACCAGGTATTTCTTCTGAGCTGTACAGTCAAAAGAGGAGCCTTTCCCTTTCCTTCCATCTCTTCTCTTTTGGACAGTGAGTTCAGATGGGCTTATTGTAACTCTGAAACTGCACCCTCAGTCACAGACATGCTGGCTAAGTTGCTCATGTCCTGCAACTCAGTTGCATTATTTCCTCACATCTGCGTTTTATCTGTCAGTTGTCTGCTGGGTTGGTTTTTTCTTTCACTGCCTCTCTACCTTTTTAGTCTTACTGAATGCTCAGGCGAGAATTTTCTTATACCTTGGGAAAGAGTGCCCAAGCCACAAGTGCTAACTCCCAACAAAATGGATAAACTGTGTGTGTGTGCTCAGTGTTTAATTAGCTGAGCTAAGCCTGGGTGTTGCAGTTGAGACTTGCTGTTCTGTGGAATCTGCAGGGTAGCCCTCTTTGTACCTACGCACTCCATGACTGCAACAGAGGTTTGTGCAGGTATCAAAACCAGATGTTCTGATTCCCTGTCTCAAATGCTTATACTAATATTGACTCATCAAAGTGTACAACCGTCTGAAACCCAAAACCTCAAACTCCAAAGTTCAAGTGAAACTCTGTGGAAAAGCAGGCATTTATTCCCAGAGGCTTACTCCAGTGCTGCAAGAGAAAAAAATTAGAAACAGTTGTTCTGCTCTTTGTATACTCAGTTTTTAGTTTAGTTTAGTTTTATTCCATATTCTTCCTCCATGCACAGATTTAAAACTTGAAACATATTGAGGAAAAACAACTTTTAAACTCCCAAACCTCCTGCATTTTAAAAATAAAAATAAAAATAAATTCTTTAAACCTAATGGGGAAAATTAAATGCCTGCATTAAGGAAAAGGTAGCTAACATAGGTATATGTCATCCTGGCTGCAGAAGACTAGAAGTTTTATCAGTTACAACATCCATGTTATGTACTTCTAGTTAGGAGTAGTCAGATGTTCACAGACACAAGAGGGTGAAGTTTTCTGGAAGCTTCTTACAGAAGATTCCCCCTCTCCCCATAGTCCCTCCCACCCAAATCTGGCCATGCAAAGCCAATAGATACTTCTGCATTAGTGGAAAAAACCTGAGCAAAGATAACAGGATTGTAACCAAGTGGGGTGGATGGATTGGTGGCTGCAGGCACACAGAAATCTGATGTATCCAGTGCTACCTTGTCTGTTTTTTCACTAGCAGGGTCTCCCACACCTCTGTTTAGTCAAAGGGTGGAAGAGCTACCATCAGAGCAGGTTGGGTCAGGAGTGACTCAAGAGAACTCAATTCACACACATCTGTGGCACCCTAGGGGTGGTGTCCAGGGTGCTGTGAGAATTGGCTGATATCCATGGCTATTGTGTATCATCTTTGATGGAGTTTGGGAGAAGTTCTCTATCGTTGAAGAAGAACAAATTTCCCTGGTGGCAAATATTTAATTTCTATAGTTCTGATAAAAAAAATGAAAACACGTTAAAGGTGAATACTTCAGTTATCACTGGCATTCTATAGATGTTAGTACTTATGCTAAGGACAGAATCTGAAAATTAAAGGAAAGCAGGGAGATGTGCATTGAAGAAATCTTAAAGCTACTTCTGTTTTCCCTTATTCTGCAGTTTCCAAATATGTAACATTATAAGGACTCATCAATGCAGTTGCTACAGACCTGAATTGGCTCAGTGATACCCCAGTGTTTTGTTTTGGACAACAGGAGAGCTGGTAATGACTAAATGAAGAGTTTGGAGAAAAACAAGTCTGAAGTTGAAATGATATCTCAGCATGTCATTAACACATATTGGTAGAGCATCCTCACAGATGGGACAGAAGCTTTTTACATGAGGACCATATGTGCACTAAAGAGATAATGTGATGACCTTTCTGCTGTGGCTTTGGCTTAAGGGGTTACTCTCAGCTGCCTGACTCCTTTTGTCTGTGCTCTGTTCCTTAGCCCCTTCTGGTTGAATGTTCACCTGTGTGATTTCTAAAGTTGAAATTAGTCTCTTAAAATGTCTTCACTATATATATATATATATTTTTTTTTTTTCAAAACCAGAATGATTTCTAACTGACTACATTTATGGTTAAATGAAGCATTCCACTATGGTGCAGATAGGGTGTTAACATCCAAAAGGGGCGAGAAAAGTCAGATGGGGGTGAATGGTAGGTAGTAGTTACATATTTCTTAGCAGAAGAGCACACACATAGTAGGAAAATTTTCTTCACCAAAAAGAGTGTCAAGCCAGACAGGCTGGAGAAGGCAGCTCAAGGAGTCACCATCCTGGAGATACTTAAAAGACACATAGATGTGGCACTTGGGATATGGTATAATGGTGGAGCTTGCAGTGCTAATTAACAGTTGGACTTGATCAGCTAAGAGATCTTTCCAACCTAAAGATTTCTATGATTCTGTGGTTCTACATGTAGCCTATGTGGACCAAAATATTCCTATTTGAATGAGTCTTTCATGTCACTTCAGGTTCCTTCCAAGGCCCTGCCGCTGAGCACTCTTGTATCAGCTTGTATCAGGGACTTGTATCAGCTGAGCCACAGACCTCCCTGTTAAATGAAATGCTTTCTACCTCACTGATTTGTGAGGCAAATCAATGTGTATTAGAATGTTAAATGGTTTTCTTAAAGTATTTTGCTGCATAATTATGTGAGAATTAGACCCATTTTAATATATATTTATTAATAATAATAATAATTTATTGGGAATTATACCCAATGAACGGTGAAATATTGTTTTCCTCTAGTTTCCAGATGCTGTTCTGCTCTGTACCCAACCTATTGTCCACTAATACTCTTCCTCTGTACTCTGAAACAAATGCCTTTGTTTCAAAGTCAACATTAAAAATAAATGACAGTATGAAATACTGATTTCTCCTAAAAAAAAATTGCTGTGGCTAAAGGCAGGTTGAAGTTGACCCAAACAAACCCTTAAACAAACTAAATGTTCCTGATATGCATATGAGAGAAATACACATTGGACACAAAGGGGTATGTGTGTGCAAATACAGCATGGCTTTTACTGGTATCACTTGTTCACATGTAAGAGATTGTTTTGCTACAGCTTTCTCTCATATCTAACTTCCTGAAGATTTCACAACTAAAATAATTTTCAGAACTGGAAACCAAACAGACTTTACCCCCTTTGGACTGTGCTGATCTTAAGGGTGTTTGCAGTGACTGTAGGAGTGCAAAGTATCAGAAAATATTAACGTGGAAATTCTCACTGATGTGTTGCAAGATTTGGTGCACGTTTTAATCTACACAAGAGGAATTATGGCTTCTCATTGAACTGTAATATACGGACTTCTATAATTAATTTTCAACTAATTCAGTATGGATGTTATCATATTTTAGATGATCCAATGCTCTGACATTGTGCATTGCCAGATCATGTAATTATTTTTCTGGTCTCTCTATTATCCGATTCTTTTCATTTCCTCTGGAATCACCAACGCATTTCTTGATTAGGCAGTATCTCTGTTGTAGCTGCAAGGAAATCTGCCTCAGAATTGACTTTATCAGCTATTTTTTTATTTTTTGATCTCTTCCCCAGAAAAGTTGTGGATGCCTCATACCTGGAAATGTTCAAGGCCAGCTGGTCTAGTGGAAGGTGTCCCTGCCCACGGCAGAAGGGCTGTAACTAGAGGATTCTTAAGGCCACTTTCAACCCCAACCGTTCAGTGATTGTACGATTCTGTGCTACACCAAGAGCACAGAAGTTTTATTGTTCTCTGTCTCCCGGAGTCCAGTTTCAGTAAAGTTGTCATTAGAGGGAGCTGCAGAGCAATTTATGAGCAGATCAGCTTTAAACGTGCCAAATACACGGAGTAATAATAATAATAATATACCAATGATTGGCTCAGAAATGGCTCTGGGCTTTTGTCCTTGCTTTGGTGAATTAATTTTGGCCCTCCTATGACTGATTTCCTCACCAGTGTCTCCCGAGTCTTTTGTTTTAAAGCACTTGTTTGTTTTCTTTGACACCCCTCCCTGCTGTGCAGTATTCCCATTCCCTCAGCACGTGCATTATTTACAAAGGTGCTCAAAACATTTATATAATCGCCAAAAAATGACCTCTCTTTTGTTCTTTAGGACACCACTCCTCTCACCGTGGTAAGAAAAAGCTCTAAGGGGCTTTCAGAGGAGATCTGCCCTTCCCACCGAGGCATTGGAGTGCTGGGCTGCGCTCGGGGCCCCCCAGGGCCAGCTGTGCCAAGGACCCGTGCTGGACATAGGCTCTGGACGTGCAAAGAGGATTTCAGTGCAGTCCACACCAGCTGGTGCACAAAAGAGAGAGATAGCCTGTGGCTGACAAGGGGGGTTTAAAAATCTGAGACCTGTTGACTTCCAGAAGATGAGGGAATGAAGCAGGGCCACTCCCTTCGAGTCTTCTCATGGCAGTTGCAGCTCCCACTGCTTTTGTGGAAGACCCCAGCACAGTTTCTCACTCAAAACTTACACTGAGAAGGACACACAGAAATCACACAATGATTCAGAGTCACACAGAAATGCACTGGAGGGAACTGGTGAGATGAAAAAGAGAAGACATGTGAGAAACTACATTTAGATCCAGGTTAAACTCTCCCAGATTTGAGCAGAGAGAGGGCAGTGTCCAAGTAAGAAATCTGAACATGTGAATCCAGGTGTAGCTGATGGTGTCATTGGAAGTCTGCCTGCAAGGCAGTGGTAGCACTGGCTGGGTTTTGTATGTCCAGCCAGTCCAGCACTGACAGCACTTATTTGTTATTGCTGCACAGCAACACAATGACTGCCTTCCTGTCACCACGTTGGAGACATATTTATTTATTTTGTATATCTTATCTAATATAAAATTAGATATAAGGGAGAAGTTCTTTACTGTGAGGGTGGTGAGGCACAGGAAAAGGTTGCCCAGAAAATTTGTGGATGCCCCATCCCTGGATTTGCTGCAGGCCAGGTTGGATGGATCTTTGAGCAACTTGGTCTAGTGGAAGGTGTCCATGGCAGGGGGGTTGGCACCAGATCATCTTTGGAGTTCTTTACAACCCAAATCTTTCTGTGGTCCTCTGTTATATCTGTGCTCTGAGACATTACCTTCAGATGCAACCTGCCCATCTGCAGTCATATTTCCCTTTGAAATCCTAGGGAAGTTTGCATAAGTGGAGCTGTGCACAACTTGACTTACAGAGGCAAAAGCAGTTTGCAGATACAAAATACAAACGCCCTGAAACATCTGTCCTTCATCAGTTTGCATTGACTTGCTGTGGTCTGGGCCATCTCCAGCATTTTTTTTCTCTCTTCTCTCATTACACCAGTCAATAATGAAACTGAATAAGTGAAATGATGAACTTGGCCTTGACATGGTCAAAATGTTGTTGAAATGGGGGAAAATACAAACATACTGCCTTGGCCATGGGAGCCTTCCTGCTTCATTTACAGTAAAAAAATTATCAGAAATTGGTCGTTCCCTCAATTTCATAGTCAGTTTTGGACTTCTCTGGCACACATCCGCTTTTAGGTGTTGCAAAAAGCATCAGAGACAAAAAAGTCAGGAGACTTTCATAATTTGATCTTTCCGTCCTGTCAGTGAGAAATTTTTTGAAATTTAACTTCCTACTAAAGTGACAAAAGTAAAGTTGTAGGGATGTCTTAATTGTATTGAAATGATCACCAGGAATGGTCACATCACTTGGAAGCAAACGCTCCTTTTCAGTAATGGTCTCCTGCTGCAAGATGAACTGACAAGATCAATGGTCTTAGGCAGGATTGTTGGCATAGCCTTCATTGTGGTTTTGAAGCAGCAAGGAAAGTTTCCAATACCTATGTGTTTACAACAGAATCAGAGCTATTTATCTAAACTGGTTTATGTCGGCACACTTACGTGCGAATAGCTGAAGTGAAGATTCCAGTTTTGCTGATAAATAACAGAAAATTAACCCACCGCCCCTGGCTTGCGCAGCATAGTTCACATTGTTTTGCAGCAGCTGCAGGATGGGTTTTTTACATTTTGTGTAAACA
The DNA here is from genome assembly GCF_965231275.1 of Zosterops lateralis. Lineage (NCBI taxonomy): Eukaryota > Metazoa > Chordata > Aves > Passeriformes > Zosteropidae > Zosterops > Zosterops lateralis. The sequence continues at coordinate 27,527,750 of NC_139763.1, forward strand.
GACAGATATGATCCCAGCACAGGGCAGGGCTCCTGCCAGGCTCTGGAGCAGCAGCTCCACGACCTTCCAGCCAAGAGAAAGCAGGCACTGGAGCCTTTGATGGCTGTTGGCCTGGTCTGTGTCCTATCCAGATTTCTTAAAACTGGCTATTTTATTGTTTGACTATAAACTCATTGCTGATTAGATGGAAGTGGTTTTGTTTAATTAAAAAAAAAAAAAAAAAAGGCCAACTAATCAAGTTAAAACTATGTGGTTTACAGCAGAAAATGCCAAAGTTAATTATGGTTACCATCTGTTTCATCAAAACTCTTATTTGCTTTGGATACCTCTATTTTCAGGTCAGGGCTGGATTTAATATCTTTCTCAAATTTATTCCAGTGACGAGGCACTTTAAAATTAAATTACCTTATTCTCCATAACCCTGAGCAGAGTGGTGATGTCTGCAGTGACCTTATGGTGCTACTTCTTGTAAAGAAAATATTGCTGTGGCTTTAATCACTGCAAGCTTAGCTCTGCAAGCAGAGAGCTTGCATGGCTTTTTCCAGGGATTTATTAAAGGAGATCTGTGTGTTTCTGTGTGAGGCTTATTGCAAACACGAATGGCATTCTTTTCCCCAGTATCTTCTTTCCACTACCTGACCATTATTTAATTTCTGATATATCAATTCTCGAAAAATCCATGATGAATTCACCTCTCCTCAAGGTACTTCTACACACACCTCGTTGCTAAGAACTATGTCACAATATATGAGTCAGCTACCTTGAGAGTCTTGCAATACGCTTGCATGGCAGAGTCTGGAGGAACTGAGTGACTGGACATTGCATGAGCTTCTCCCCCATGGACCTGATTGCAACATGAAGTCATTTATAGCAGGCTCCTGCTGTACTGCTGAGCTGCCTGCATTCCCTAGGGATGCTAGCACATACACCACTTCTTAACTGGTTTCCAGGAGGCTTGTGAGGTATTTGAAATCAATATTGTGTATTACTATCAGCAAATAGAAGAGGCCAGACTATTGCTTGGGTAATAGAAGAAAGGTGCCTATGAAGCTGGCATCAGAAAAATGGCAAAGTACAATAACTTCTTTTAACAGCACATCTGTCTTATTATATACACATTCCTCAAAACATTAATTTCTCTGGCAAAGATATCACTGACCAAACATTTGTCATTTCCAAGGCTCAAAGGAACACATGGAATCATGTGTACTGAATTCTATGAATTAAAGGAAAATTCAAATGAGATTTGATCTGCTTCTGGAAGGAAAAATTCTTTACTCTGCTTCCTTCAAAGAGAAACAAAAACATCCTTTATTATTCTTAGTGAGAGGACTGTGCTGCTGCTACCACTCTACATAGTGAAATGACAACTCCTTGAAAATCTTGCTGCTCTTACATCTTAAATAAATACTAACCTAATGGGAGTGATAGAGAATTAAGCAATAAGATTAGAAAGAGAGACAGTTCCTGAATCAGTCCATTAGGATTAACCAGGCTTTGTTCCATGGCAACTTAGCTAAGAATAATCGTGATTGCAAATAGTGCTGTTCCAGTTTCTTGGGTGGAGTGCAGAGTAAAATTGCTGGCCTTTAAATGCAATTGTTAATGTGTTTGGCAGTTCTTAAATGTCACTGTGGCTGTAGTTCAGCAATTCAGTTAGAATTGGTTTTGCTATCACATGGGATGCATAAGGAATTCAAACCCCCGCAGGCAAGCTGAGTTCATGAGGTCCTTGTATCTTCAGATTATTTCTGGTGGGACATGGTTTCTGGCATTAACATTTGAAGTTGACAGCATTGACTCTGCCAAGAGTCACTGGCTGTACACAAGGTATGAAAGGAGGATGTGAGAGATGTGGGCTGGGGCAGTCAGGCTGGCACATTGGTGGGTCCTGATGATAAACCAGTTCTCAAGAATGTGGATCTCAGGTGGAAGAGAAATTCAAAACACCCGTGTTCATCCATGCTGCAGGACACACATAGCCAAGCCCTGTTGTGGGAGCAGCTGAGCTGAACCCAAGGAAAGGCAGTGTCACCAGTGAGCAGTTTGATTACATTGATTGTGTCAAGGAAGAATCTTGAGAATCTTTCAAGAATTGTAAGTCTTGAATTTCTTTATATTACTTGTTTTTACTTTTCTACTGCGTAGTCCACAACCTCACATTGCAACATATTTTTATTTTAAATGCATCTGCCTGTCTCTTTTGTGCTTGGAAACTAAGGTGCTTTTTTAATATACCATTTTAAATTGGAATGACTCATTTCTACATATTTGATTATGGTGTCACAATCATTTAAACAAAGATGATGAGAGTGAATTTAATCACTTCACTGCAGGGAACACCAAACTTACTTAAGGTTCAGGTAGCATTTATTTGTGTACTCAAAACCACTGCAAAATACTCTGATAGGAAAAAAACCACCATATTTATTGGCTTATGGTTTAATATGTGTTTCCAAACAGTCACTTATTTCTCCTAAAACCAGCCAAGGCCCTAGAAGAAGGTGTGTTCAGAGACATCCCTGCTTCACAAATCCCTCTCTTTAAGGGTATTCACTGAGATACATTTGTGCCTTTGGGGCACTCTCCGGTCTCTCCTGCCCACAACCATTACCAGGTCTGTTGATCCAACAGTCTCAGCTCTTCTGGGCACCCCACAGCCTCTGTCTATGGTGAGTCTGGCTGATGCCAAGAGCAGATGATATCTCATTTAGCTTTAGTTGTCTGGCCTGAGCCTTCTGCTCAGGTTCCTCCACCAGGTGGTGGCATGTGGTGGGTACCACCAGGGAATGTCTCAGGGGCTCCTGTGGCAGCCTTGGGGATGGAGGAGCTGCCTCCCAGCACAGCCTCTACCTCCCCTCCCCCAGCTGCAGACAGGACACAGGTGTCCAGCCAAGGCCTGACTGAAATGTGTAAGAAAGGAAGGGAGATGATTGACAGTCAACTCATCCAAACACAAATTCACTGAAATAAGACACTGTTTATGCCTCTGAAGGGAGACAAAGAGCAGAAGAGGGGGGATGAAGAGAGTGAAGCCCATGCGTACAATTTCCCCATTAACTGTAGGTTTTGGTTTGGCCTCTCTCATTCTTGAGTTCAAGGTCACTCTTTATTATGGGTGTTTCACCCAGGTGGTGTTGACAGCTCCCTTTACACACACACAGATGCACACACCCTCCACCTGGCTTCTTTGGCAGATCAGCACCTTTCAGCTTTTAGTCTCTTTTGTCCTAGCTCCAGACCTGGGTTCTAACCAGCCAGACACTCACCAGGGCATTCCCTACCTCACTGCTGTTTTGCAATGGGCTTATGGTATTGGCTGAACCCCACCATTGCCTTTCCCATTTTTTCCCCCCCTCTGATTACCTGTTTCTGATTTAACTCCTTATAAGCAAATGAATAATGGGAAACTCATAAAAATTACAGCACCTTTACAATATAATATTCATCCCTGTCACATTTACCACATGGTACTCAAACTCTTCATCACACAGTCTCATTGAAAGTAATTCTGGAGTCAGCTTACTTTTAAAATACACACAAAAATGTACATATGATTTGTGTTTGTGGTTATGTACAGCCCTGTGTGCCTTTGGTAGAAAACACCTGCAAATCTTGTGGAGACATGACAGATAGACTTTCTTGGGTATATAATCTGGAAACTCATATGCAAGATTGCAAAAAGCCCATCCCACTGATGACAGACTTTGGGCTATGGGAGATTATCCATACAATGCATGGGGCACAGGCGCAGTTTACAGCAGAGGGCCCATCCCATCTGAGCCATGTCATGGGCAGTGTGATTTGCTGAAAGAGTTATGCATGTGTGGTCACCATACTGAAACTCCCGTCTGCCATCCAGTTCTCTTGTCCTGGTAGAAGCCTCTTAGTGTGCCATACTTTTGCCATGAGGAGGAGCACACATTTCTTACCAGCTGTGTTTTGATTCCACTTGCTGCCCCTACTCTGCGCCCTTGGGTATGTACACATCTTGGGTTATCTGCCAAATCACGCAGCTGAGGCTGAAATACTCTTCAAGATACTGGCTTACGAAACATTTATGCAGGAACAATAAACAAGAAAATGTGGCCTCTGTGTTGTCCTTTGGCTTGAAGCTAAAATTAAGTCTGTCAGCAGGAGAGGGGAGCAGATACTCTGCAGGGTAGTGCTGGTGCACAGGCTCCAGGGCCAGCTGAAGCCATGGGAGGGCTATGCCTCCAACACACAGCCCTGGGCAGCTCACACTCATGCACTGGGGTAAAGCTGTAGTGTGTGTGACTAAGTACTCTCCATGCCCTTCTGCACTGAGCAGGAGGTAGGACAGTCCTTGTGCCACTTACCAAGTGCATTTTTTGATCTTCAATTCCATTTAAAAAGAGAAAACATTAGAGAAAAATAACACGTCCCCTTCCCTAAATTACAAGAGTTTATTCAAAGCTTCATGCTTTTTTGCCAATTCATAAAGAACACCTCCTTTTTAATACTTTGCAGGAAAATGCTGGTCTGTTTTCCAGAACTGATTTAGTCTGTACATATTGTTGTTTAATAGCCTGTGGATGTTTGGCTAAATTCTAATAAAGCAGCCACACTGAGCCACCATGGGAATTCTATCAAAATCCTCCCGAGGAAAATAGTATTCATCCCAAGGGATGTGTCATAGGTCAAACAAAAGCTGTCATACCTCCTCCTTATTTTGAAAGCACTCATCCTCTCAACTTTCATTTACAACCAATATGAAAAAGCTTTTTGTCAGCAATTTGTCTTTTTATTTATATGCTGGTGTGCTAACTAATTATTACAATTCCACACAGTGTTAATCTTGCCATAATGGTATTTCTAGTGTGACAGCTTTCATCTGCTGGCTCAACAAGCACAGTCTTGCCTTTTCTCAGCATGGCCATGAGTCAAAAACAAGTCACTGGGAATCAAGGCTCTTAGGGCTCGCCTGTACATGGTTTTTCCATGAGTGCAATTAGACAAGTTCAAGTCAAAGCAATGCATCCCTCAAGAATGGGTGAAACTGCATTTCTGTTAAAGTCAGCGCAGCTTATCTGAATCAATTCAGTGAAACAAGCAGGCCATGTTACAATAACTGCTCTGGAGTACATGGACTGGCTGTCCTGCTCTGGCTGGGACAGTAGCAGAATATCCACCACTGTGCCAGTGTTCCCAGAACATTTTTTTTCTGACAATACAAGTGTGAAATTTTAGAAAGAGTTCTTAGGACAAGAAATTGGACATCATCCTGTTCACCAAAAAATATGAGATTTTTTTCCCCTCTGCCTCCTTTCAGATTTAGGAATTAAGAGCCTGGACTCTGAGGCTACAATTGGTTATAGGGAACAACACAACAAAGAGAACTTTTGTTAGTCTCACACCCAATGACTGGGTACAGGGAACACACCCTTTGCCACTTACCCCAGGGCAGCAGAAGTTCTTCTGACACAGAAGCTCATGTAAGGGGCTCACCATGCAGAAACCTCACCACAGGACCAGACTGGGGGTAGTTGTCCTTTACCACATGCTGTACTGTGCATGACACATCTTCTGTATCATAGGAGTTTACTGTGGGTTTTTTTTTTTTCTTTTCTTTCTTTTTTTAAAGCCTGACTACCATGTGCTGATGGTGCAGGTACACAATGTGTTTGCTTTGGCAGTGAAAGCAGCTGAATAATTTCCCACTTCTTCCCCCAGCCCAGCTGTTCACCCTGTTCCTCTTGGTTATGCTGACTGTTTGCATATGGGTAGGACAAGCCAGGACAGAGAAATAACAATGTTAAAAAGTAACTTTCAACAAAAACCCCCCAAACATTCACAGTTGCAAGGAGGACACTGACTTGTGATAGCGACAGGAATGCACTGCAAAGAACAAGCAATTTTTAAATACATCATTACAAAAGTAGTTTATACAGGAGTCTGCAAAAGAAGTAGGAAGCAGCTTGCGTTAGGGGCAAGGATGTTAAAGCTACAAAACACATGAAAAACAAGTGTTGAAATAAATAGACTAAACCTCTAAGATGACATTTGGAATAACACAAGTGTGTTGTCATCTACTGTGAACATCACGTGTACCTCTTCAATCTGTCTAGTCTAATATAAACATAGAGCAGCAGGTATATCTAAAAAAAGCCTCTTTGAAAACACCAGATACCCATCTTGCCCTGGGGAGATGATAAGAAAGACAGCAAACCAGGTATGACAGCGCCTGGAGGCATCATTTAGTGTGTGGTTAGAAGGCATTCACATTCCACTCTGATGAGAGAGGAGAGGAGAGGAGAGGAGAGGAGAGGAGAGGAGAGGAGAGGAGAGGAGAGGAGAGGAGAGGAGAGGAGAGGAGAGGAGAGGAGAGGAGAGGAGAGGAGAGGAGACCATGCAAGTACAGCATAAATAATAAGATAGCCTTAAAATTTCTTTTTTGGATGTTAAATTTATTGGAACAAATGTAATGTTTTTATTGCCACTAACATATTCAAAAGCAAGTTTTCCTTCAGTATGTTTTTTTCTTTTTTGTCTTATAACAAGCTGTCATGATTTAAAAACTCACCTGTTTCCAAACACACAGCATTAAGACAAAAGACTCCCTGCATGAATTCTGGTTTGTAGGAGTAACTTTGACTCAAATTGATCTACTTTGGGACACTTCTAGAGCTTGTGTTTTGTAGAACTTTGGACTCACTGATTACAGAATTTTTTCTTGACTGGTAATTGATGAACCCACATTGGTTTGTCCTTCCACCCTGAAGTGTTACTGGCAAGTAAAATGAGGTGTCAAGATTTGATGTGTTTTGCAGTGAGGGTAGGAATGAAGCTGCCATTTCATTTTAATGGTAACTTTCTGGGCCCTGGTTTGCCCACAGATGATCTTGCTCAAGAAAGTGGAGAGAGAACTTCAGGTTATGCAGATGAGAAAACTTCCTTCTGAGAGTAGAAACAACACTGCGTGATATGACCCTTGAATGTTAACTTTAAATTAAGCTAACAAATACTTATTAAAACTTCTGCCATATGTTAAGTGCTGTTTGGATGTAATCTGTGCAGTAACAACTTCCAAAATGTCCTCACTCTAAACAGGAGAGGATTTAACATGCATTTTTATCTCATGCTAAGAAAAGATTTCTGAGCAAGATTAGTTGAGGAGACAGTGTTTGCATTTGTATTGCTTTTCTGCCTTAAGGTTAAATTCTGCTATAACACTGCATTTCCAAAAATACTTTTCAGCCTAATTTTCCCTGACAATGCTGGAAATCCCATGAAATCACCAGTGATCATATTTCATTGGTTTGTGGGTGAAATTTTGAAGGAATTCCTGAGATATTTTGGCTATGCATAGTCAGAAACCAGAAAACTGTCCCTTCTTTCTTTGTTTTTGATGCAGAACAACTCCTACATTAGTGATACAGTGTTTGTTCCTGTCCATGGTGCTCTGGCAGGAACACCTGCACCAGCTGTTTCTTTCCCTCACTGCCATACTGCTCAGATCCTCTTCCACCTGCACAGCTGGGCTTTTGGTGCCCAACACGCTGTTCCCTTTAAATGTTCTCACTTCAATCTGTCTCGGCAACTTTTGTCTGAGGCCTGGAGGGAAATACTTTAAAACCCAACAAAGAACAAATTTCAGCTGTTGACCTCAGCATTTCTTGCAGCTACATCATTTCCCTGATGCCTGGGATCTGGTAACCGGAGAGGACGCAAGCCGGCTGGCTTTTGGCCAGGGACCTGGTTGCTCTGCACATTTCTGCCATCAGTCCAGTCCATTGCCACAAGCAGCACAGGGAGTGTGCTACAGATGCCTCAGTCTTTGCAGTTGTATATGAAGAAGAAGCCAACAGCCTGTTGCTGCACTGGGGACTTACTGTACTGGGATGTGAACATGACCATTTTCTTGTATTCATTTCTGCACAGGCATTGTTGAAAACAGTGGTAAAGCACTGACTTTTTATTGCACTTGAGATCAAGCCCATATTTTGGGGAGGGCCTCATTCTTCCCCTATCAAGGAGGTTGGCACTTACATGAACTGATGGTCACAGAGAGTGAAAATTTAGGTAGAATGAGATGCCAGCTTACCCAGGCAGGAGATATGTGCTCCCCTGGCCACGTGAATGATGGATATTTTTGTGGATCCTGCTCTCCTCTTCTTGTGTGTTTATTCACAAAACAAACAATGTATTTACTCATATTTCAACCACATATATGGTCACAACTTTCTTTTACAATGCATCTCCCCAGTAGATTTTAGATAGATCTTTACATTGAGTTCCAGCTATTGCAGCACAATTAGTACTAAATAGTTACCCTTGTTGCTTTTGATGTTTTGGGGGTTAGTTTGGATGCTTTTCCTTTGTTCTGTTTTGGTTTTGTGTTGGGACAAGCACTTGTGTCTCTTCACTAATAAATTCAGGCTCCTTCTGATGCCTTAAGTTTTAGTTTTCATGTTTGCAAATTCTATGCTGCCGAGGGATGTAGTTCTGACCCTCATATTAAGTGGCAGTAAGCTCTCTTCACAGAATAGGTAGACAAAACAAATCCTTTTTCTGCAGAGAACCAAGGACATTTTTCAGGCCCAAAAGTATAAACAACAGTGGACTTAAGGGAGGAACAAGAAGGATGAGACCTCACAATCTGAAGCTGTAACTGGACAATTAAACCCCAATATGCAAATGGACCAAAACTTATAAAAGTGTAAGATCTTGTGACTGGAGGGGCATTTTTTTGTGACTATTCTTGGTCCACCAGGGGTGCAGCTTTGGTCAGGCTCTTGTCCTGCCCAGGGTGGGTCCTGGAGGCCTTTCGATAAATACCTACTTTATTCTGTAGCTCTGTCCAGTCTCTGTTTCAGGTCAGCCTTCCAGGCAACACTTCCCTGCAGTGGTAGACACTGGACTCACTGGGGAGTTGTCACTGCTGTTAGACAGGAGTATGTCCAAGGCTATGTCATCTCTGCAAGGAGCCTGATTCTCTTGTAATCATCACTCCCAAGGGTCACCATTGGGACAGTGAGACCAGCTCCTGCTGCAGAAAAGGCAGAAACAGGTGAGGGAGCACACCCAGACATGCTGCATATGAGGCTGACACTTCCTAAGGCTGTAACTTAAAACTACCAAAGCAAATGGTACTTAGACTCTTCGAAAAATTTATCACCACTTCCTAGTCCAATATTTTGGCTACTGGACCAAAATCTGAGTTTCCTTGGATATTTTTCTTGGACATTGTTCAGTACTTTCTCAAATCAAAAGCCAGTAACCCAAGGCAAGCCTGATGGAAAGGGTTCATTCTCAAATGCCTTCTGGGACTAAATGCAGAGAAGTGAAAGCCAGCCTTCCTTCCTTCCTTCCTTCCTTCCTTCCTTCCTTCCTTCCTTCCTTCCTTCCTTCCTTCCTATATATATATATATATATATATATATATATATATAATAGAGAAAGTGATCAAGTACTGGAATTGTCTGCCCAGGGAGGTGGTGGAGTCACCATCCCTGGATGTGTTAAAATAAAGACTGGATGTGGCATTCCATGCCATGGCTTAGTTGAGGTGTTAGGGCGTGGGTTGGACTTGATGATCTTGAAGGTCTCTTCCAGCCTACACATTCTGTGGTTCCTAGTCTCAGCTCCTCTGTCTAGCCCCAGAACAGTCAAGAGAGTAGAGAAACTACATTTAAAGAGAAACACCTATGCAACTCTAAACCTGACCGTGTTTTCACAAAACAAATGTAAAAGTTGTCTCTACTGAGCATATGCAACTCACTGTTATCTGACATTTGTAACCTGGAAATAGGAAAAAGCACATTTCATGCCAAACTACAATTTTTTTTCCTCATAAAGATGGTGGTGTCTCAACCTTTACATAATCTTCTATGTGAAAAACCCTACTTTGGTGTTCTGCAGTGCCTTATCTCCCTCAGATGACATGGAAAGAATCAAGCTTCCCCCTGCCCAAAGCCCTTGATTAAATCAAACTGAAGTCAGAAAATGGAAAATTTCAGACCATATGTTCAAAGTTATAAACAATTGAAACCAAAGTATTTTCCTAGCCAGAACTATCAACCATGTCTACAATGATTCGTTCTAATTATGTTTCTTTAAACCATGTTCCTTTTTATCCTCATAAAAATACATTTGTGATCTAGAGCTCCAAATGCACTGGAAAAGATAAAACAAACAAACACAAAAATCCTCTTCCTGAGAAGATGAATAGAAAGAAAATATAATCCGAGTCAGAAACAAGGATACTGTTCACAGAAAAAAAAAAAAAAAAAAAAAAAAAAAAAAAAAAAAAAAAAAAAAAAAAAGCCATAGCTGCATCTGCTTACAGAATGGCTTCTACTCAGATGGCGTGTGGGCTTGTTGCCCCCCTTGGCAACAAATTACTTTCATCTCTCATCCATAACTCTTTGACATGACCATCCACAGCTTTGTCATGGTTTCAGATGAGTTAACAGCACACAGTCTCCCAACTTTGCTAAGGAGGAAAAAAGGTTGTATTTTTAATCTTTTGCATGTTTTACATTTTTGACATATTTGTGGCTATTGCTGAATAGCAGGTAACCTGCAGAGGAGTATGTGCGTTTAAGTGCTTCTGTGACTACCTACTCAGCAGCTTCACCCTCAGCAGCCAGCAAACCTCAAAACCCATTTCCATTTGAGAAAATCTGCCAGGGTGAGGATGATTCCCTAATTAGCCACATCCTCTGTGTTTCACCATTAGATAACACAAGGAAATGTGTTCACGGCTTGCTGCTTCATCAAGCTGCTGTAGTGATTCATTCCACATCAATTGGCACTGGGAGAGCAGAAAAGCCCAGGCTGACAGTAGAGATGTGAAGGAGAGCACCATTCCTGTATGACTTCAGACAGTGTCTCTCTCCCATTGTTTTTTCACAGATGAAAGTTTGCCCTGTTCTGCCCCAAGGACCTTGCCCTCCATTTACCTCCCAGAAAAGGAGATATTTTTGGTTGGGTCAATACAAAGCACGTGTGTCAAAATGTGTGTTTCTTGAATGTGTGTTTCTTATAGGGGTATCAGCTGGATGCCAGTGTCTCTTTGGAATAAAATACTCAGTTCCCATGAAGTCCTGCTCCTGGAGACAGGACATCTCTTGATGACATTCTTGTAGTTACAGGACTATTTGCCTACAAGAAGAAATGGGGCATGATGCCCTGTTCTGAGCACTGCACACACAACACAATTAATCATCCTGTGTGGGATCCCCCATTCAGCTGTGGCTGTCTGAGCAGTGGTGCATCCTCCAGCACAGGGCCTGGATTCCTTCAGTGGCCTAGGGACAACAGCCACATGTATGCATCTCCAGCAGGCATTTCATCTGTCTTGTTTCAGACACTCACAGATGTACAGGAAACCTGAGCAACCATTTTTGGATCAAGCTTTTAGAATGCTGTACTTCGGAAAGATGCACGCAGCTCTCTATCTGCTGTAATAGGCATCTCTGCATTTTCACTTGGTTCCATCTGTCCCAGCATCATTCCTTGTCACCCACAAGTAACCTGCCTATGTTTAGGATTCAATACTCTTGTGTATGTGTAGTCTCAGGGTCTGTCATCAGCCTGTTAAGAAATGTGATGGGTGCAGGGATTACTGACTGTACAGCCTGGTGCTCGGAGTTATTTCAGGGCCTCAGAGTTTATTTTATATTACATGTCTGCAACACTGTTACTTACAACTGTAGAAAGTCATTAGCTTTTATTGCAAAGAATAGCCTCTTCCAGGTGTCTTCACTGGGTCTGTCATGTCTGCAAGCCCATACCCTAAGGAGGTGAAGCAACACAAATATATCACGAACTTGATGACTATTGTCCCAGGAGTTATGCCAGTCTTAAGGATTAGACTCGGTTCATGGAAAAGTGCTGGGAGTTTCCCTCAGGAAGAAAGTCTCTTTGGTTCAGTGAAGGTTGGCATTCACTCCAGCAAGAAATACAGTTTAATGGTTTAGCCCTGGTAACAGCACACCAGTTAAGTCCCTATTAAAACATGGCTCAAGTGTACTTTGTCAGTGTTTGTGGCCAGATGGCAAGGCCTTATGCTAACCTGCATCAAGGGAAATACTGTGGTTTGATCTCCAGACTGGCTAGTCCAGGCTCCTGCCAAGTTCCTCACCCCCAGCCTCTTTATCTACCACTGAGCAGGCTGATCATCTGGGTATTTGAATTCCCAATCCTGCTTTGTCTGTCCCCATTCACTTTGCTGAAAGGTTTCCTTTCCCTGCAAAAGGTCTCCTCTCATGCATTGGCACTACAGCCCAATCTGCTCCAGAAACTTGCCTGAAGATGGCTGACACCTGTCTAGCAAACAAAATGTTTAATGATATTCTAAGTGTTTTGCTATTAACCACGCGTACAACGTAGGGAAGGCGGGTTTTGGCGGTATTTCTTGTCCCACTAAAAAAAAGTCCGAGTGCTTGTTCTACCATGAATGACCTGCTACACATTCTATTTTCCTGCAGCATTTATTGTTTTCATTTAGACTCTGCTGAGGACACAGACAAGGATAAGAAACTAAGACGTGGCTGAAAGGAAAACATATCATTAGGAAGACACCATCAACCATTCTCTCCAACAAATGGGAAATGATCTATTACATCTCATCAAAGATCTTCACTGAAAGTGGTTTTTTTTATGTTACGTCATACCACAGTATATTGTACTGCAGCATTAATTACTGCATATACTCATTATAATATTCCATGACTGTAGAATTTTATGTTTTTTACCAAAAGTATTTGCTGAGTCTTTTAATTCTGAAAATTTCTTTCCCTAGTTTTAGAGAGGAAAGCCTCTTTAAAAATGGTAGTGAATTAAATGTTGCAAAATTTTAATTATTTGTAGCCTTAAAGGTTAAAAAGTGAAAAATAAAATGTCTATTTCTAGCCTGCTATATTTGAACTAAAAGAAGATTGTTAAAAAAAATAACAACCAAAGTAGCAAACCAAATCTTATTTTTAGGAGTTTTAAGGGGGTCCGATTCACTATACTTTGCATTCTTTGAGGCTATGAGACTGAAACTCCTTCCTGTTCACCTGTGGGCTCATGGTGCGAAGACTGATGGTTGGGTTTCAAATTTTTGTATGTGGAAGTGAGAGGAGTTAAAATATGAACTTGAGTCTCTGTCCTGCAACCATATTCACAGTAAAATGTCATGGTGTTTCTGCATATGAAGCCTTTGTCAGTGTTTGAATCTGTAAAACATGCACACATCTTAAAAAGGGAAAGAAGTATTTCCTCATCATGTCTGGTGAGTAATATTAATATATGATTCTTTTTGTAGCTTTAAAAAGTTGTAGAAGTTCCTTACCTTACATCAGCTTCTCAAGCAGGGCATTTGTCTAGTGTCAAAGTAGTCTGGCATGTCAGCCTGACTTTCTACAAGACAATGTCCTCAGTATTAGTTATATCTCTCTTGGGATGCCCTTTTTTTCTTTACTTATGAATAAGATAAATCTGTTAAATAATGTTTGTTACCAAACTTTCCATTCTCAGGAAAGGAGGGGCCTTTTTCCTCTTCAAGGGTGTTTGTTCTACTTCTACTTCTGAGGATTACTCATTTCCAGTACACTGGCAGGTAGCATAGACAGCAGGGTTTAGCAACAGATTTTCTATACTTGAGTCACAGGATGTACTATGGAAAGAATATAATGTTATTTAGAAGGAATTACTGTCTCCAAGGTAGGGTGTACACAATGTAGAAACTAGCAAAGTAAAAATGTGGCAATGTCTCACCATTTTCTTCCCAAAGAAAATGTAGCCAAACCTATATCAATCTTTTAAGAAAACATATGAAGCCACTAACACATTTCATTGCATCTCCTTTTTGCACTGATAGTGTTTTGAAATAGTACCTCATAATTCCTGTAGCCTTAATCCTATTATTTTCAATGCAAAGCAGTAAATAACGTGAGATGTAGTTCCCTGCTGCACAATTACTCGGAACAGGAAACTACCGTGAGTGGGGATTGGTTGGAACTGCTACTGCCTAAACACCTTTTATTGAATTTGTCCAAGAGCCAGATGTATTCAGCTCTGCAAGGGTTCAATATCTCTGAGGGTGTGCAGCACCTCACAGAAAATGGCTTAAAATAATTAGAGAGATGGCATGACTGAGTGTATCTTGAAAAAGCAAAAAGGTTTTAATAAAAGAAGAAAATAATATAAAACCAAAGGACAAAGCCACACACAGTGTAGGGACAGGTCCCATACACTTTCTACAATACCCCAAAAATGCGCTGAGAAGCCTCGTGCTCTCCCTTAACTATTGAAGGATTTAGGTGGGTTTTTTGGCAAACAGCCCAGTAGAGAATAGCTACATTTCTGAGGAAGAGCTAAACAGACCTATCAGTGTTTTTGTCTTGACACCGAGCCAATTACGGTCAGGAGGGCATAGAAACTTCTAGCATTCTTCCCTTAGAAGGTCCTGGGGTGAAACTGAGACCCTTTTCCTCATATAGAAAACATCTGCCTGATGCAGTGCTACAACATTTCTGTGTAAAAAGCCTGTCTCTACAAAGATTTGTCTTGGCCTGTTGCTATGCCACTTGCTTGTGGAGGTGCCCATTCCTTGGCTGCCATTGGAGTTCAAGCAGAACTCCTCAGAATGCATCACCTTCCTGCTCTTCACCATCTCCATGCTCTGTCCCTGTTGGCAGCAGCCCAGGCTGGCTGCCAGCTGCTCATGCTCATACCTGGTTAGCAGCTCAACAAGTATTTGAAGCACAGTTGATTTGAAGTACAGTTGGCCATACTTTCAGCCACAAGATAGGTAAAATCAATGTTCTGCAGCCTGTGATTGTTCCACGAAACATCAGAATGTGATCCAGGAAAAGACTGCAGAATGGTATTTGTGAACAATTGCCCACATAGTCACTCACTGATATGACTGAAGAACAATAAATAGAAGTAGCGGTGAGAGACAAACCTTCAGACTTTGGCTCTTTTTTGTGGTTGTAAGTGCAAATCTCTTTGACACTGCTGTACAGATGGTCTCATGTCCTTCTTCAACAAAAAATATTCAGGAGCACTGGAATTGACACCTTTAAGTTTCTACAATTTTCTCCTATGCAAAAGGGTAACTTAAACAGCATTTCGCAAAGGCAGTTGTGTCTCTTCTGCACTGCAAATGTGACCTCCTTTAGCAGCAAAAAATGGAGTGAACAGGCCAGGGTGGCTGAAGCTCCTCTCTGAGTAACCCCACTCATGAAGCACCTTTAAGAGGAGCACTGAGACTTCTCCCATTTCACTGAAATACCCATTCCACACAGCCATTGTTGAAGTGATCCCCTGATCCTCCTTACAATCCCTCCTCAAAATCCTTCTTTGATATTCCACCAAACCTCACAGAAACCCACCAGCAAGCAGTGGGCCAACTATTATGAATTGCATGGCCTCACTTTGCCTCAGCACTTGATCACCCTCTTGTCTTGTACTGCAATCAAACTGTAAAATCTGGGGTGATGACTATCTCCTTTTCTCTGGACCTCTTAGCCCAACAGGATCAGGCTCATGATGAGGATATTGAGGAGCTAGCAAAAGTAGTAAAAAAATAAATCGCAGATAGTTAAAATAATGAAGAGTTAAATAAAGGAAGTAATAAGTTCCTGTATTTAGCATATTATACATATTTTTAAACAGTTAGTAATGGAAAATATCACCATAGGAATAATAATTGTTACTATTTTTGTCTTGTCTTATCTTTTAATCTATGACTCTCTGAGCACGCTAATTAAAGATTTTGCACATATCCAAGTACAAATAATTCCCATCTGGGAGGGATGGGATATGAGAGTGAAGCAATTTAATACCAATAATATCCTCAGCTGACATTATCACTGCAGATCTGGGGCTCAGTTTCCATTTTTAATTATCTAGCAATCTTAGTGTGACATAGATGGATTAAATACATCTTCATCTTCTGTTTGGTACATGGGCCAGTAGTCACCATCAGGTTATGGATGTTTGCAATGGGCAGGTTGCAGCAAATCTCTGACCTCTGAAGAGACTCAGTTATTGGCCAGAAACACTTGTGTGCCAGTCTGCAGCTGTAAAACTGGGACTCAGCTTCAGACCTGAAGGTGGCAACTTCCTTCTCATTTTACCACTCATTATGTGTGGTAAAATAATTCCTTCCTCCCGTTTCTTACTGATGGCATTAAGATTTCAGCTTTTCCTTTGTGGCATTGCAACCTCCTCTTTTCTGCAGTAAACAGCCGAGGTGACAATATCAACCACAGACTTTTTCCTTGGAGCCAGGCAGCCACAGAAGACAGTCTGCTCAGTAGAAAGCAGTAAGCTTTTAAGCTTTCACTGTACACTTATTTATTAAAACTTCTACATGACTTTTCATTTTGCTTTGTGCCCAGGAGGAGGGATAAAGGCAACCATTTTCTCCCCTAGCTGCCCTGTTGACACGAAGGTGAGTGATTCCCTCCAATCTCTGTTTCATAGGTCAGCTACCCATTTGCAAAACTTGCAGGGTCCAGCTCTCTTCGCTTTTCACAAACTAACAAATCCCCAGTATTTCTTGGAGCAGCTCTGAGTCAGGTTTGGGTAGGTGCCACGAACCTGTCACAAGGAGCCAGGCAGCCAAGTAGGCAAAAGGCACTGCAGTCACATTTAGCTGTATCCTTCAGTAGCTGTTTCAGTTGTAATCCCTCTATTGTTCTGCCTGGAGCAGATGGTGAATCAGAGCACATTTGGGCAGGTGGAAAATCTTCCAGCAGCAATGTCGGGAGCTCTGAACTCAGCTCCTCGCTTGTCCTCCCCCTTGCCTGGCTCTGCTGGCCCAGGGTGCTGTGTCTGCTCAGATGGCTCCAGACAGAGAAGAGGGCTGGGGAGGAAAAGCGGCAGATGGCAGCTGAAGCTGGATCTAAGCAGGAGGCCTCACCTCCATACAGCAAGCACTGACAGGAGGTGAATTTTTTTCCAGCTATGTTTGGGGTGGCTGTATTGAAAAAGTGCTCCTTCACAGACAATTTTGATTTTAAAAGTCCACAACATTTTGATGTTTTCCCCATCTCACCCTGCCTGTGGGCATAAAGGGATCCAGACTAAAATAAAAGTATCTGTAAGTGTGAAGCTCAGGTGGCAGGATCTCATGGCTCTGTGTTAACCAGATAAAATGTTTCAGCTGCGGGGAATTTTTTTTCAAGGGGTGATCCATCTTCATTGCCATGTTTGCTGTGTGAACATGTCGGTGCAAGATGTGTAATAAAAGTGAGATAGCTTTTTCTATGGCCTTCCTGAGTTAACAGAAAGCTGGCAAAGCTTTCATAGCCCTTCCCAGGTGCCCTTCTTGTGACCATGCCAACATGTTTTGCAAACACTGAATTGGCCAAAATAGCTGCTTTCACATAACCTAAAATTTGTCCAGATAAAGTGCTGCAAGGGGATGAGTAAGAGCAGTGAGTAGGCCTGTAGGAACTGGTATATTCCCCTGCAGTGCTGTTCTCTGTGCAGCTCAGGATACAATAATGCTGTTGTGCAAGTCTGGGGGCATTTAGCAGAGGTGCTTGGTACCTGCTGCTCTTCCTTTTCACTTCTCCTGATTTAAAAAAAAAAAAGGGATGGATTGTGCCACCAGGATTATGCCAAGTCCTTGAATAAAGCAAGTATCAAACATTTATAATTTAATTTTGCAAACTCAAGATTTGGGAATGACTCTACAATTTGGAAAATCTAATGAAAGACAAATACATGATAGGAAAACTTGCTAGCAGGACAAGAAAATGTGCCAGAGGTACCAGGACAGCTCTAACACTTAGGTCTTCAGTGCTCACATCAATTAGGCAGCACTAATCCATAAGCCTGTGTTTGCTGCTCCCCCAGAAGTGCTGGTCCCAGTAACTGTACTCTTGCCATAGGACAGAAGTGTCCCAGCCACTCTGCCGTGGCATCCCTGAAGCAAAGGAGATCTGCCTATGAAGTTTGCCAGGCTAGGGGAACTGAAACCCAAGCTAATCTGAATCACAGAGTCACAGAAAAATTTAGATTGGAAAAGACCCTTGAGGTCATTGAGTCCAACTGTCAGTCAAGCTCTGCCAAGTCCACCACTAAACCAGGTCCTCAAATGCCACATCTACATGTCTTTCAAATACCTTCTGGAATGGTGACTCACCACTTCCCTGTGCAGCCTGATCCAATGCTTGACAACACTTCAGTGAGGAAATGTTTCCTAGAATCCAATCTAAACCTCCCCTGGCATAACTTGAGGCCATTAATTTCGTTAATAGTAGACAAGGGACAGTCTGTTTCTCCTGGCTTTCATCCTGATGATTAGGACTACTTCAAGCATTTCCTATCTTCTCAATCTATTTTTATCTGGAGGAGGTTTCACAGAACATGCAGTATCTCAAGGAGAGCAATACTCAAGTAAATTGAACTGTGCGACTCATTCCAAGCAGGAAGTGGTCTTGATAAGCTTTCCTAGTTATCTGTTTACAACTTCAAAAGCAATTTGCCAGCCCAGGAGCCACCCTATTAGAGGACCTAAGAGAAAATGTGCTGGCAAGGGTCCCTGACCCATCAGCAGGAGACTGGGCCAGAGCAGCTGGGCTCTATCTGCAAGTTGTGTCCTGCAGCACTACATGGTTGGTAAATGGTTATCCTCTGTGTCTTTCTTTAGAGCTGAGGCTCCATCCCATCATCACCTGTAGATGAAAGGAGATACAGGGAATCCCCTGCCTGATTGCATGGGGTGTGACCTGCTTCCATGGAGGTAACTCTGCACTGCATTAGGTACACTCTAAAATAACCTCAAGGAAAAGTGCTTTGGTCTATTTTAATATCTGCACTAATGACCTATGTCATTTCACAGACATGAGGTGAAATGACAAAGATTTCACCAGAAATTGTGGGGCATTGTCATGCCTGTAACTGAAAAGGAAAACATCTGGGCTTCTCAAGGCAGTTTTGCAGGAAAAAGCCAGAGATCTGCCAAAAGTTTGCTAAGATTTAAAATATTAACTAAGCCTTGGAAAAAGTTTGAGATGGTACTTCCACAACTGCAGTTTTGAGTGAAGACCAAGGAGGACAGCAACACCCCCTCAAGACAGATTCCTTGCAGAGGGGAAGGGGGCAGGGGACCCAAAGCAAGTGCTGCAGATTGGCAGAGGGTCAGCTTGCAGCACCCAGCCCCTCGTGTGTTGGTGAAGGAGTCCTCAGTCCGTGCCTGAGGGAGTATTAAAGAGGGATAACACTCCTTCAAAGTACCTCTGGAAAACCTGGCAGTGCCCAAAGCACTTACTGAAGCTCTGAAGGGCAGTTGTGTTATTTTCCTTTTTGTCGGGGTATCAAACTGGCTGTCAGATTCTCCACCTTATTTGCAGAAATGGAAAAGCCAGAAATAGTCGTCCCCCCCCACCCCCAAAAGCTGTCTTCCAGCATGTAGATCTACAGTATAGGCTCTTGCATCACCATGGAAATTAAGAAATCTCTAATAGCTTAAATCTCACTGAGAAGAAAATAAAATAGTTAAATATCACAACATGGCAGGATGAAATCTGTCTTTCCTGGATACCTAGTGAAATAAACAGTTCTGGACCAGGGTCAGACAGAGCAACTGAACTATAATAGGCTCCTATCAGAGGGCTCCACTGGCAGAGGACTAATGTTTTGAGTGGTTAAAGTGCATTGAAAATTTCTATCCTGCCCCTTGGAAAAATATGTTAGTTAAACATTAATGTGGTTCCTTTGCCAGTGGCACAGGTCAAGGATGGGGACAAGCACAGACAAATGACCACAAACTTGTTTCTCTCACCTTTCATACATCCAGTGTTACATCCTGGTTTTAAGCTTCATAGGTCATATTTACCTTTGATAGGACACAGTGATTTTAGGAAATAGTATTGCTGTTTAGTTAGCACAGACTAAAGCCTGCTGAAGAAGGTGCTGCTGTGCCAATGCCACCACTGCCTTCTTTATCAGTCTCTCAAATATTTCCTACTGCCATGTCATTTGGCTGGACACTGGTGCTTCTCGGACCCTTTTCTGAGCCAAGTTATTTCATTAAGATGGCAGAAAACTAAGGAAAACTGAACCCCTGATGGGTCTTTAGAAAAGAGATAGATCCATTCACTAAGGGGTCAGATAGTTGGAAAGGAAGGAACTGTATATTGGGGAAGAGCAGGGTTTGGGAAGGCAAGGAGAAGCTCTCCCTCCTTGGGAAACAAGAAGCTGTGGGAGCAGATAGGTAGTCTTGTCTAATTGCATCCACATTGCTCACGGTGCAGTGGCACCATGGCAGTAGGGCTGGCCTTGGCCCCTGCTCCATCCTCCAGTGAGAAGGGCAGTGAGACAGGCTGCAGGAGCCACTGAAAGATGGGTTTCACTGGACCTCTCACTTGGGGGAACCTATATGGCAGTCTAGGACAGCTGAAATATGAAATATATGGCCAAGGGAAGGAGAAACAGAGAAAGAGGCTTTTTCTGGTTTCAGTTGCAGTAGTCCCACATCCTGTTTTGGTTACTGCATTCCCTCCCCTATGCTGATTTGCTCCAAAACCTCCCGGGGAAGTGAAAGAATAACCAGAACAACAAGTTTGCTACTGAAGGCCACTCAGCCTGGAGCTGTACACATGCAGCAGAAAACAGAGTGTCAGAATCTGGCACTAAACATGACAGGCCAGAGATAACGTGGATCAGTGGATCAGGCAAAGACACAAGGTCCCAGCCCCATGAGGTCAGGAAGAGTGTGACACGGGATTTGTGCCGTCCCTAGGCTGGCCACAGGAGATGACAGGTGATCCAGCATAAAGCTTGAGCAGCACAAACAGATGATACTAAAGCTCCTACAAAAAAAAACCCCAGCCCTGCCAGCACAACAGATTAACGGTGAAAAACTTGACTCAGCAGCAAGGGTTTGGTGTAAGTCAGCACTTTACATTGTGTGGCTGCAGTGATTTTGACCTCAGAGCCCTGATGCTGGATTTATTGCACTGTGAAATCATGGGCACGGGAAGCGCAAATGAACCAGTGAGGCCAAAGCACCCAGCACCTCACGGATAGCAGCTGGTAGGACTAAGCCTGCAAAAAACTAGATCTGGTGGGTATGGCAGTGTTCAGAGCTCTCAGCTCTATTGTAAGCACTCATCAGAGCAGATAAAAAACTTGCCAAGTCCAGTGTCTATATGAAAACTTGTGAAAAAGGAATATGATAAATTATCTTTCCATATCCTGATTGCATCTAATTTGGTAACTGACCATCTGTCTACTTTTTTTTAGCCTCTTTTTAAGTCTGTGATGTGTGCTTGCTTTCAAAATCACTTCCATATATAAAATTCTTTTAGATAAGAATCCCTTTTTAATTCTTTTACATCAGATATTTGGATGTAATTGGTATTGGGGAAAGGATTTTTTTACCATTGCCTTGTTCACAAACTCTTGTTTTTTAAAATGTGCCATATTCCAGAATAAGAATGCTCTGCCAGTCCTCTCATGTAAGTAGCCCCAGTGCTTACAAAATACACACTGACATCCAAAGTTGCAGTTCTACAAACTCCTCTGCACAAAATAAAGGTCCCTTAAACTAGCAGAGAACTGACCCAGCTCCTTTGTGCTTGAAGTGCGGTCTGTAGAAAGGAACTTCGTGAGAGAAAGGAACCATATGAGGAAGACATCGGTGTGGTCTCTGATCAACAGATCTTTTAAAAATAGCTGGAAGGACTGGAGTGTCAGACCTACACAGTGACAAGGACTGAGTTCATAGAAAAGAATTAAATAAGCTAAACATTAAATCCACATGGAATGCCATGAATCTGAATGTCTAAAATTTGTCTCCTAAGGATTTCTGAAAGACAAATTCCAATACTCTAACAGACAGTGAAAATGCTCTGAAGCCAGATCTGGAACGAATGCATTTCTCAAGATGCCTCATCTCCTCTCATGTCCTTTTACTTTCTGGCTCAGCTTCAGATAACATGTAGGAGCCATAATTTCTACAGAAGTTATCACAGGCAGTATGTTCTGGCTATTATTAAGATGAGAGATCTCAAATATTTCCATTTTTCAAAATGAGAAAGTTAAGAATTTCTGCATAAAATTATCAATAAGGAAAATATCTTTCTCTGAAACCAGGTCCTAGTTATTCATGTTACCTGGAAATAGGATAATAGAATAAAGGATATTTTGAATCACAGGTAATTCAGAAAGAAATGACAGGGAAAAATAATTTTTGAGTTACATCAAAACTGAAACCTTTCAGAAATGGTTGATGAATTAAAAGGCTTGAGAAAAATAATTTCAGGATAAATGAAATACTTGATTTGACTAAGATGCATTTTTTTCTGCTTTGAGCATTACCATACATATGAAACATAGTAGAAAGTAAATGTCAAGGAACTACTAAGTCAGAAAGGTCAAAAGAAATCCATTTCACATGGAAAAAAGCAGAAGCGAAATAAAAAAATTTTCTTTAAAAGAATTTTATTTTTTTCTCTCAATATACAATTATAGCCCAGCATCAAAACACAAAAGCTCACAGCATTACTGAAACTTCTCTGAGAAATAATCCCACATTTGTGCATGTTAGTTGCTTTCCAGGTGGGAAGAGAACAGGAGGGGGATGCAAACAGCCATAGGGAGACAGGAGTTGAAGGCCCTCCTGCTCCTCTCCTCGGAGTGTCCTGAGGGCCCCAGCCCTGGTTTGCTGGCAGGACTCAGAGAAAATGATTCCACCTGGGGCTCCCACCCTACACTGTGCACAGATGAAGACATCCTGAGCCAATGGAAGAAAATCAAAACCTCTTGTTATGAAACAACTTTAATCTGGTAAAAGAGAGACCTCCATATGGGTGCTAAAATAAGCAGAAATTCTTACTGACAGCATAACCCGTTTAGATTTTCCATATATATGGATTTAAGGAATAGACAATAGAACACATTTTTGTGACCCTCTTCCCTGTTTGTGTGTGGCACCTGAGATGCCACCCTGACTCAAAGGAAATTCCAGAGGGAGGAGCCCTCCCCTCTCGGTCACCTGTTGATGCACCAGCCTCTCGCTGCAAAGGGACTGGGCACCTTGAGTTCATGCTTTGAGTCATTCTGCTGGAAAAACATGAGTGTTGCCTTGGTATTGGTAGCCCAGGTGCTGCTCTGTTGTTTACCCTTCAATTTTATCCCAAATTTTCAAATAATTTTTTGTCTGATTTTCAATTTATGCTTCAGGTTACGTCTTCTTCTTGATCTTCCTAAAAGTTGTATTTGCTTTATTTGCAAAGGCATTATCAAACAGCTATTTGCTGCTGCTAATACAGAGAAGGGAAAAAACATTTCTGCCAAAAAAGATGAGAGAGATTCCTACTCCTAAGGGCAGGATGTCTCAGCTCTAAAACCTTATCTGCACATGAATTGTACTGCCTTGTAATGGCTTAACCATCTTGAGGTGGAAGTGCTTATTTCTAGGAAGAAAAATCCATCTGCAGAGGCATATTTATATTAATCTGATGGAAGATGGGACTGTAAGGTGTGTGAGGCATAAAGTGAACTCATAAGTATAAAGCCTCATCTTCATATATAACGTGGAAACTTTCCAATTGGAGTATTTTGGCAGTATGTCATTATTGCTGCAATGTAGTGTTTGCTTGCTTTCTGCATACACTATGTACTCCATGGACTAAGGGAAAAAAAAAAGTATTTTGGCATAGGACAAAGCAAAGACACAAAAACTATAAACCACAGCACAGAAACTCTGATAGCAATCACCCTGCACAGCAGGGGGCTCGTATTCAGCTAAACCAGTCTTCTGGTACAGCAGGTTCTGGCTAGTGAGACTCCATTGTCATTTACAGGCAAGCATATTTAAGTGGTTAGGATATCTCCATTCCATTTTGTTCTGATTTGGCTGGTCTCCCTGTACTCATTCTCTTTGAGCACACTTAAGGGACCAACCCCTTCATTTGCATATTCAGTTGCACAATAATTTTTTCATCAGGTCACTCTTCTGTGAGTTGCCATTTGCCAAGTACTACATTTGGAAGCATTTGCTGGTCTCAGGAGAGGTGATGCTTCACTTGTCTTGGGAAGAAGAAGACAGAAGTTTTCACAGGCAGGAAAAGCTGGGCTAGATGCAAAATGCATTAGCATAAATAAGATAAAAATTTAAGGTGTAGAAATTGCAAAATACATCTGCATGAATTCTGGCATTAAGGGAACCCTGGAAACCACAAAGAAAATAACTGCCATTAGCCTGGGAATGACAGTAAAACAGGTTTAAACTAAACTACATGATATGGTGTTTAGGATGCAGTGAGGACACGTACAGTCTTTGGGGTGTACCCATACAGAACATCTGAGGGTTATCAGCAGTTTGCCACTGCCAGAAGGGGCAGTCTGGCCATTCTCCACTGGACTTAGCATTGCCCCATCTCTGGCTCTCAGATGAGAACCTGTGAACCAATCCTTACCTGGCAGAAACTGCTCACCTTTTACTTTTGGTAAGGTTATTTTTTGTTAGGACAAGAAGTTTTAGCTGATGTTTCATTCCAGTACTTGGAAGAGATCGAGGTATCTCACCCAGTGTGAGCAGGACAGAGCTCAGTTTGCAGCACCTGGGAGCTCATGTACTTCAACTGTTCTCTGGTTGTATAACTCTAAGAAGTCTGTTCCTGGGCTAGAAGAATCCATCACCTTTCTCCAGGATTCATAATGCTGTAATATATTTTTCTCTGTGTAGAGGTTCTGAGTTTAGATGAAAAGCCAGTTTGTTTGGGGGCATAGAGTATGTACCCCTTACACTAAGAAGTAGGAGCCTTGAGTAGTTGCTAGGCATGTTCTAAACAGTGCCAGTGAAAGCTATGGCTTTGTACTGAGGATTGCTCAAAGTTTGTCTTTTTTCTCCCCTTCCAGTTCCTGTGAATTTACAGCATCATTGTTTCTCATTGTGTCAACAAACCAGCCTCAAATACCCAGGGTTTGTCCCTACCAAGAAAGTCTAAAAAGATAAATAATGTGAAGACAGCTGAAAGTGTCATTCAGATGCAACCACATCACTATGGGTTACTGCTGGCATAATTCCTTTTTTTCTGTGTAAGTGCTCTGGTTTTGAGCTGGTTTGAGTACACAGCCTATTCCTAAGAATACTACAACACCAGTTGCAGTTCCTGCCTCTTGTGCTGCTATCCCAACTTGACAGTGATGCTGCTAAACAGTATCAGAACTGAAATGCTGAGGAATGTGGATGGGAAGGGACTTTCCAGAGTCCAAGCAAAGCTTGTAAGGAGAACAGCTTAAACTGCAAATGTATTTGGGAGGTCGAGAGTCTGTAGAAAAGATTAATTTGAGACTTTTAGAACAGGAAAGGAGATTTAACCGCATATCTTTCATTAAATAGTATGAGGAAATCCTCATGTCCAGCTTGGAAAATTTTGATATAAATTATGTAATTGCAGAATGGCAGTGTCTTCCTGAACAGTACTAGCTCCAGCTTGGACCCTTTATAAGTACCAAACTCACAGAATATAATGTCAGAGAACAGACACAGAAAAACAGTTACACAGTTTTTATACAGAAGTGCTGAAAATTTGAATACTTTCCATGATGTTAAAAAAAAAAAACACCAAAAAAACATCAAGATCTTAAATTCAAGCTGGCATTTAGGGGCTACAACAATCTAGAAACCTTGGCAGGAAAAGGAGCATTGACTGAAGATTATTGTTATTGTTATTATTCTTTTTCTAGTAAAGCATGAGACAGTTGTGCTGGAGTTTATCCCAATTATTTTATAGGGAGATGTTATTATGTTTTTTTCTTAAACTTCTGACTACTTCTGGTTTCGGGGTTTTTTTTTGTTTTTGTTTTTTTTTTTTTTTTTTTTTTTTTTTGTTTTTTTTTTTTTTTTTTTTTTTGTTTTTTTTTTGGTTTTTTTTTTTTTTTTTTTTTTTGTCAAACCCACAAAAATTTGTTAAGGAGGACTTGGTTAGTTCAGTGCAAATTTCCATTGCTTGCTTTATGACCATTGTTTCTTTTAAATCTTACATGAACAGAGGTAGCTTCATGGGTTTGGAGCTTAAGTTCCCATTCTTTGACAATCCAAGCATGGGAGAACTGCAGCTTGATATAACACTCAGAATAAAAACTAGAGAGGCGTTAGGTTTCTTCTTAAGTAATTTCTTCTGTTTGTCAATGTTCCTTTTTTTTTTTTCCCTCCACATTAATGACTGCTGAATAGTTTGCAAAGAATGCTGCAGATGACCAGTCTTGTGTCCTGCAAAGTGTTATACTCCTCTGCCCCTGGAAGCCCCCTGGTGTGAACACCATTACCGGTTTGTACAGAGAGCCTAACAGGTTACACTGTAATGTGAGGTGAAGAAACAAATCTGTAGAACTCTTAGAAGAGGAAAAATGAATAGATCTGAAAAGAGATCTAGTGAGAATTATTGCAGAATTACATAGAAAATTACTTTAATTTAGCTAGTCATACAAGATCCATCAGCCTGTTCCCCTCCCCCGCCCCCCGAAAGAACAGACTCTATCCTTGCCTGCAACCTTCCCAATACCTTTTGAGGAAATGAGTACAAACAAAATCCCTTTGAGAAAACAAGTAAGAACCAAGTCCCTTTGTAGCTTTTGGTTTTGAAATATTTCCCACTGTCCAAATCAAAAAGTTCTTTCATAAAATCCTTGTTAATCTGGTTTTGACCCTGAGTTGGAGCTAAACTCCCCAAGCACCAAAGTCCTCAGGGAGACCATAATTCATTCCAATGGCAATGGCAGCTCAGCTTTCAGTTGTAGTAGGCTAAAGGACTTTACCCTCCACAGTCCCTTGTAAGAGGCTGTGGGTGCATATATCTGGGAGTGGGATGGGGATGGAACAAGGGGAATCAATGTCTTTCCTGTGTAAGCCCAGGTGGGTCTGCATAGGTGTAACATCAAACCACAGTACAGGATCAAGAATCATGCACAAAGTCACCTCCAGGTGCTGGTTTCCTACTTCAGAGTTTTTCTGATGACCAGGATTCCAAGACACCAAACCTCTTTATTGACTATTTTAGCCTTTCCAAAATGAGGAAACATTTTTTACCCTGGAGCAGCAGTTCTTAACCTTTGAGGCACAGAGCATTCTGTGGCAGAGCTCGGAGAAACAGCTGGTTACTCACACAGTGGTACAGGGCTTGTACATTAATGTGGCTCTTCTGAAACTAATTACCAGAACATAATTAAAGAAATAAAAGTTGGATGGAGTAACTTTTGAACTTATTCTGTAATATGTGGACTAACAATTGGTCTGCAATGCCATAATTTGCTGTGAGGGAGTTTGTGGTATGCAAATCATGGAGAACTCTAGCTCTCTATTGCATAATTACCATAACAATTTATGTTGGCTTAAAACTTATCCTCAGAAAGTCCTTATTCCCTCCTTTGACTTTAGAAAGATTAAAATGAGTAAGTGACACAGTAATTTAACTTCTTGATGACCGTATCAGTCCTGTAGATCCTGCTCAATCAAAATGCTGATACTGCTGTTGATAAAACGCAAGTTGTCTGACAGATACCTGCCCCAAATTTATTCCTGTGCTTGACACGAACAAAGTGTATCTAAGGTCAAACATAAGGAAGTTCTAGTTAACCATAGTTCTGGAGTGAAGTAGAAGCAACAGACGTAAATTAGTGTAATATAGAGCAATTCTCAGGAAAAAAAAACCCTAAGATTTTATTATTATCTCCCTGTGAGACTGCAATTTTCACTATAATTCCATCAGCTGTCTTTTCTGCTTCTGTGCATAATCAGATATTACATCACATGTTGTTAAAGAAACAATTATTCTAACAACAGACTAATAAATGCCTTCTGTTTGATGCAGGATTTAGCCAGCAAACATAAATAGACCTTTCTCATCAATACCAGTGAGGACTAACAGTGACATTTTTATGTCACCCACTCATTTGTGAATTGCCACATTGTCACTGCAAGCCACAGGGTGGAGAGGAAAAAAAAAGGAGACAACCAGTAAATGCAAAGTTATCATTTGTGGGAGTGAAGAAACTGTGACTATTTAAAGATGTTAGTCAAAAACTCTAAAATTAGGAAATATTTGAATCCCACATAAATTCCATATTTAAGATTGTAGGATTGAACATTTAATGAGAATTTGGCAAAACAGATTTTTTTGGGGGGTACAGTACTTCTTATTCATAGTCTTCCTGTGTTAGCTTGGACAACTCATACAATATTTATGTGCCTCATATTTCCTCAGGCTTTTAATTTTTGGATATATTTTAGGCAGCATTTCCCATTCTTATTGGAAGCACTTTAGTAGTGTCTGCGGAGAATCTACAGATGCTCTGTATGGGTAGGGAAAATCTGCTGTTCTGATGAAGCATGGGAACCTGAAGATCCTGTAATAACAATTGGCTTCTTTTTCTTCACACTCCACAAATCCAAAAAACAGATTACAGGGAGCATCAGGGTTAATTTGACTCTTAACTGGTGGAGAGTTAAAATTACACTGCAATATTAGACAGAATTTCAAAAACCAATTTTTCAAAGAAGTATTTCTTTCAGCAATGAGTCTTAGACACACAAAATAGGTTTTCTGTAGCACTCATCATTACGGCAGTTAACTATCCATGCCAGGATATAAATGCAAGTTGTCAGCTAAAGCCTTGCAGCCAGTCTTGCAGTCACACACTGATTTCCACATACATTCATTGACTAGGTTGGGTTTAAGTTCCTTCCTAAGAATCTTTTATCAGTTAGGCCTGAATGCAATTGTTTCCTTTAAAGTAAGTTTCAAGGATAAAGATTTGAAGATTTAATGATATCCCTCCAGTGTTATTTGAAATTTCATTAATGTCATATATTCTAGAAGATTTTGAAATGAGTTGACTGGATCCCAGGAAAGTCATAGTGAGGTGCTAGGTGTCTTGGGGTTATGCAACCAAAAAATATTTCTTCTATTCCATCTGTTGAAACCAGTTGGGGAGGTGTAACTCCAGGGGAAGTATCTCTTCTTATCTCTTGTAACTCCAGGGGGAAGTGGGGTGGCTGCCTTCTGATAATAGGCTAGCTGTTACAACAAAGTGGGGCAATGTTCCTTATGTCTTTCCAACTTCCATGGGGGTATCTTCTGGTAATGAGCCATTAAGGCTCACTAATGACATGACTCATTACATCATCCCAGTGTGAGACGCTCCACCAAGTGGGGGGAGCCAAACCATTCCTACCTGGATAAAAACTGAGACATAGGGACACCAGGCACTCTGGAGTTTCCATTGGATTCCTGAAAGAAGACTGGACTCATCTTGCCATTACTTGACCCTTTTTCTACAAGACCATCTCTACTCCACATCTGCCACTCCAGGAGGGCTTACTTTGGACTGCTTCCAACACCCTGACCAACAGGGCGTCAGGCTGTATTTCTGACTCTGTCAGGGTTTCTAGGATTTTCTGTTTGTTTTGTTTGGTTGGGTTTTGTACTACTACATTTGTATTCTTAATATTCCTAGTAAAGAACTGTTATTCGTATTCCCAAATCTTTGCCTGAAAAGCCTTTAACTGCAAAATTATAATAATTTGGAAGGGGGGAGTTTGCATTCTGCATTCCAAGGGAAACTCCAGCTTTCCCTGGCAGATAGCTCTCTTGCCAAACCTAGACACTAGGGAAAAGTAGGAAAACATCTAGCCAAAAGCATTATGCCTTTTCTTTTTTGTATGTGTCTGCATACATTTGATCTATTTTGCAGGCATGATCCCTGCCTGGCTGCCATCATTTATGCAGGTGACAAAGATTCTAGGGACTGTAGGTGAGGAGCTACATCCTTTCCTGTATTTGAACAACATCTGATATTATGGGATACCAACTGTGCAATGTCATCAGCACAAGTTTTGACTACTTAATGCATTTCCTCCTCTCCTAATCAATCAATTTCCACTTCTTTGGTATTATTTCCCTGTTGTTTCATTCAATCTCTAGTCAAACAAGCAGGCAAAACTTTCCTAAGCCTGCAAAGGACCATCAAAAAAAAGCCACATCAGCACCGTTGGCAACAAGAACTCCACAGCTTATAGTAACAATTCCTTTTGAAAAAGATTGCTGGTGAAAAAGCAGTATTCTGGGAGTAGGTAATTCTTCATTACTGACCCACTACTGTAACAGGTCAGAGGGATTTAAACCAGAAAAGGCCCCCTGAAGAGCACTAGTGTGGAGTGTGGAGTATTAAAATCATTCAATGGTTACAAAGACAGGAGCTGTTGCCCTGTACTGCTTTCTCACTGTGTGTACTGGCATGTTTGAGATGGGTTGCTTTATTTTTCCATTGTCTTTATAACAGGCATTTCAGTTTGAAGGGTGTGTAGGAAAGTGAACTTTCAAAATGTTAGTCATCTGTAAAGTTACAGTATTCTACTTTCAACAGGATGTGAGGCAAAGTTTTCCAGATTTTAGATTTAGGTACACAGGGATCAAAAGGGGCTCATCTCCAAGAGGATGATGTGGGCATTCCAGTTAGTCAGATATCCCATTAAGGGCCCATTGTAAGAGATACTACTTTTGACATGGTTAATGAAATAATAATTGGAAATCCTGTGAACTATGTGCAGTGTTTCTTATTCAAAGCAGAGTATGATTCACAGTGTTGACTTTAAGGTACACAACACTGAAGGAGGAAGTGTGGTCTTTTTCCACATTTGCCCACAAACTTTAAGTTTTGCCTCTGTTAAAATTATATGTGTGGAGACCTTTATCATCAAAACAATTTTTGTTCTATCCACTCCTAAGGTTTCAAGTGGAAAAGGAAAGCTTATGTTTAGTTTTTACATTTAATTCTTAAAAAAGATATTTCTTTATTTGAAGCATCCCCATTTTCTGAGCTTTATAGCTCTATTAATCAATATTTATAGAATTCAAGCCACTAAAAAATAGAGAGAAAAAAGGGGATGTATGGGAAGTAGCTAGGAAAGAAAAGGATAAGTACAGAAGAGCTCTGCACTTTGCCAAGCACAATCAGCAGACTTTTTCATAGCAGGACTTTGCTACCTAGTGGAAAACCAGTTGCTTTGTTTTTAGCCAAGATTCCAGTCTAGAAGGAACCACACTTTAATTTAGAATTTTCTGATTTGTTATCTGTTCTGAGCTAAATTGTAAACTTTTCAATGATGTAAAAAATAACAACTGCTATTCTGTACAACTGATAGATATATCAGAGAGAAAAAAAAGAGTCCTTCAGTGCATACAGCAGAAGTCTCTGCTCAATGTTTGCCTGTTTGCAAACATTGCTTCAGATAAATTTACTCCAGATCCAGGAAAAGGTTTGGATTCTCATTTTGCTTAAGCTCCACAAATATAAACACTGTATAAAGGCCACTGCTACATTTCTCTTGCATACACAAGTTCAAGAACTGCCCAGTACTTTAGTTATTCCAGAAACAAAAATTTGGCTACAAGGAAGTTGAGATTACTGCAGGAACTTGAAGCAGGCTTTTAAAGTTGAGAAAACTTCTAGTTAATACCCAAAAGCCTAATATTGCTTAGCATGCTGACAGCTGTCAGTGACCTACTATACAGCCCTTAAAAGACATACTGGGGATGTAGTACTGCAAGCTCTTACCCATGATACAACTACTTCATTTTGCAAAGAAAAACATCCTTAATGAGATATTTTCAAGTACAATGCTGTATCTTATGAACAGATATAATAATCTTGCATCAACTCTTTAGTTTCCTGTAGCTACTGTTCAGTGTTGATCCAACTGATTTCTGTCAGTAGCTAGGGATTAATAACAGACTGTTAATTAGCTACGTCAGCTATATGAGGTACTTGGCACCATTTAACACCAAAATGTTACACTCAGCCCTCCAGTTTCACCCATAGTTCAGTTTGTGTCACTTATTCACATGTGAAAGTGTAATACCTGTGTAAATGTCACAGGCAGATAAAATGATGCAGCATCTCTGCTTCCATCCCCATCCAAGGAAGAACTGCCAACAGCTTCCTAAGGCCTCAGACTTACCAGTGCTGCAGACTTGCAGCCCACATGGTGCAGCTGTAGACTGCAGGAGGTGGCAGCTCTGACATCCACAGTCTGTTCCACCCAGCCCAGCTGTGACAGAAGGGGATGTTTCAAGATGCAGAAGACAAATGTGAGGTTGGCAGCTAATGGTCCTGCTGTGGGAAGCAGCTGAACCAGCAGGACTTACCTGCATTCCTTTAATTATACTGTCCCAAACTGTCACAGTCATTCCCATAAGATGTACCTATAGCAAGATACTGTACCACAGGTAACAAGGAAAAGAAATAGGAAATATAGATGTCCTTACATATTCAAGTGTTACAAACATGTTTTTGGTACTTGGATGCTTTATATTGTGCAAGTGTATGTCCAGAGAGCAGAAACATCTTTACAGTCTGCACAGTTAATTTTGTCTTTCTGTATTTAAAGCACTAAAAGGGACAGCACCTCTTTAGTATGAAATGTCCCAAGGGATTTCTGTGCCTCAACATATATTGCAGACATACTTAATCTCTTAAAAGGAACCACCCCCCCACCTCCACTTCCAGAATAGTCAACTGCTCCACCCAAACAGCCATCACCCCACCCAGCTTTAAAAAGAGACATCTGTTACTTATGCCCAGCCTACTATCAGTTTCTCAGGCACTCTTAAGTAACTGCAAAGTGAAATAAATGGGAGAGCTCAACAGCCAGCCAGAAAAAGTGGAAACCTTCAGGCTTCAGCAGAGAAGTACTGAGGAAAGGCCCAGATACAGCCCACATGACTGAAGTATTCCGCTAGTTAGTAGCATTTGAGATTAGGTTTACAAAGTCTCTTTTCATGGACAAGGGTTGATACAAGGATACATTCTACGGGCTTTCTGCTTTAGACTGATAGCAGTCAACTTCAATTGACCTGCACTGATGCAGAGCCATGCATGGACATGGATCTGTTCAGTTCCATCACTCTTGCCAGTCCCACTGCAGGTTTGCCAAATGCCTGTTAATGAAAAAAGGGCAGGTTAACATAGATTAATGAGACCCAGGGGAGGGGAGAGTTTACAGCCGTCTATGCAGAAGGGCAGGTGCACCTAAATACACTACAATGGCTCATTTGGAATGGCTTTTGCACCTTGACCTGAGTATTACCTGCTCTAAGGGCATCTCATGTGTCACTAGCAGCTTCACTCCTTGTAAAAGTCTCAGAATGTGGTTTCTTCAAGGTTTTACCACAGGAGATGAATTACTTAACTTGTAGCAGAGTTTTATTAAAAGCAGACACAAAACCTGGTAGGTTGGCTCAGGTTTTCCAATAATGAGTGCACATTAGGACACGTCAACACTATATTTGGCTGAACTGAAAAATCATAGAAGATAAAGTATGGAACACCTGTAAAATGATGTTTCATTATAAAAAAATGTCCTGGGTTGTAGTGTAGGATGTGCACAAAGTATTTATTCTATCACCATCTTCATGATCTGTTGAAACCAGGTGAGGC
Source organism: Zosterops lateralis (assembly GCF_965231275.1). NCBI lineage: Eukaryota > Metazoa > Chordata > Aves > Passeriformes > Zosteropidae > Zosterops > Zosterops lateralis. The sequence continues at coordinate 27,561,170 of NC_139763.1, forward strand.
AGTGTTCTTCCCAGGCCTCCTTCCTTTGGGCTGTCTTCTGCTCATGGCCCATCAACACCTGGCCCATGACTCACAGGTAACTCCCTCCAGGAGTTATCTCTGCTTAATGGGCCATCAAGGAACCACTGCATGACTCATAGAAAGATACCAACCCATTGTAAAATGCTCCGCCCAGGAGGAGCAGCCAAGTATTCCCACCTGGATATAATCTGGGATTTGGGACAGTACAGGCAGCCATTACCCACTGGATTCCTGGAAGACAAGATCTATCAGACCTTTCTACGGGATCACTCCTTCAACAAGACCACTTCATCTGGACTACTACCACCACCCCAACTAACAGGGTGCTAGGTTGTATTCTGACTCTGTCAGGGGTCTTCTGTACGATTGCTTTTTATTTTATCTTTTTTCTATTAAATTGTATTTCTGACTAGGAGTCTTTCACTGGTTTTGCTTTCAAACCTCTACACAGAACTAGGAATTCAAAATCATGTTTCATTTTTTTTCTGTTGAACTGTTTACAGTTTAGCACAAGCTAAGAAGCTAACCCCTCTCCTAATACTTTCTATTAATCTCAGACTTCTTCCTCCTGTGCACACTCAGCTGAGGACATGAAAAAATGAAAGTATGTACCTTTTTTCTTTTTTGTTCAATGCCCACACGGAAAAAAAAATGCATAACTCAACTACTTTTTTCTGGACGAAGTCTCTGAAGTTTAGCCTCTTGCCTTCAGGTTCATATTCATTCCATATAACTCCAGGTGTATTAAGTCAGGACTATAATCTCCTTAGCCCTCCTTCTACCTAATGGAAAAATAAGTTAGCAATGCAATGCTGAATAGCTTCTCTTCCAGGGGGAAGCCTGAAGTTAAGTTGGGCTATTCTGATGCAGCAGGACTGTGCTGCAACAGCTGTAGCTACACTGAACACAAGAGTTGTTTGTGCTTTTGCAAACAGTACTAGTCACACAAAGAAATGTTGGTAAGAGGGTCAACTAAAATACTTGTCATCAGACATTGATTTATGTTAAGAGCTCTCAGCAAACCATCTCTGTCAACTATTACTCTGTAGGAGAAGGGATGCATGTTTAGATACAATTTTCTAAAGAACTAGTCAAGCCATTGCATGATCAGCAAGCCCCATGGAGACTGCTCTTCTACCAAGTTCTCCACTTCCCCCATAACCTCAGCTGCTTTCACATGCCTCAGCTCTCTGCTAAGTTCCCAAGAACACTTCCTCCTCCCTTCTTCTCTCACTTGTGTCACTGTACTACTGATTTAGGGTTGCCTGGCTTGGAGCTGCATGCATCCTGATCCACCAGCACGGTAACAGCGGAGACTTTTGTCAGTTTAAGCACAAATCTGGATGTCTGTTAGGAGCTAGTGGCCACAGGAGGCTTTAAAATATCTTCTGGTAAAGCACCAGCCTCAAAGAATTTTTAGATACACCAAAATCCCACAGTCTAGCCTGGTGATGAAACTTACCTTTACAGTAGTCACCAGCTGTAGTTAAGACACATTACAAAATACCTTAATCCTAAACCCTTTTTAATTAGGTGTTGACCTTTACACAGTGACTAAAACTAGTATTAAGTCTTTCCAGAGTCAGAGATATTAAGCTCACAGAAGTACAGAAGTAAGGTCAGGATGCTATTTTAAGTTAAGCAATGCCATTCTCCCAGGCCCTTATTTAGACATATTTGTCTACAACAAAAATTGTGTGTCTTCATTTACTTTGACATGAATTATTAGAAAGTAGCTGCCAAAGAAAAATGTTACCATCTTGCAAATAACTCTACTGTATTTTTTCCATGTCTTACTGTTTGGGTGCTAGATAGCATCAAATATCCTAAATTAAATAATAGATAATCAAATAAGAAATAATTTTAAAAAACCCAACACAAACCAACAGATCATTTTAACAGTCAATATACACCTAAGGATAGAGCATACAGGAGCCAATTCAGAGCATTCACGGGCTCTCTTTATTTCAGAAAACTAAAGCTTACAGATTCTTAACTCATAACCATTCAGAGAGACAACCACAAAAAGTGTATTAATAAAACCCAACAGGCTTCCAGGCCTCTAAAAGTTTTTGAACATAAAGTACAAAAAAAAAAAAAATACCACGTTACATTGCAGTCTTGCTGCCTTACACATCATCATAAAAAGTGAACAAACACATTCAGTAACTTCAGGCGTACCATTAAAAAGATACCAGTAAGTGCTCCAGTTTTCTGTACCATACAACTTTATTTCAGTCATATCCTTCTAGGCAATGTACCCAAAATATTTGACTCAAGCGCACCATTAGACTGCAAATATACTGAAATAGGGCATCAAGACTTCCCTACCTCAAAAAATCCCATTAAGTTTTAGCTCATGTTATAAAAAGTAACAATGTGGAATGTGACAAGTCATAATGTGAAATCAAAGTGCTTTATTCCCATAGCGCAGACAGATATGAGTGGTTATCCAGCCATTCTTCAGTAGATCTCAAACACCAAAAGAGATACTTGCTCTGTTACACCCCACCTTGCAAAGACCTTTGGACCATTATGGTGAAATTTCATCAACTGACAGCTAAACAGTATAAGTGGACCAGCAATTTAACTTTGATACTTCAAATAATGAGTTATAAATGAGGCATCTTTTCATCGTTTTTCAAGTTCCCTTAATAATTTGTAAAGTTCTACTGTATTATGTAACATTGTATTACAGTTAGTTTCTTAAAATCTATGGTATGCTCTATTTGAAACTCTCAAATTATTTCCCTAGAACTCAATAGCTGTCTAAGACTCAGTATTTTTGTGCAATTCTTTGCTACTTGCATGTGAAGAGAGAAACACTTCACCTAACAGCCTGTAAGAAAGAACTATAAACTCTCAAAGCAGAAAACAACTTTTATAAGGTTTGGACATCAGTAGTTGCATGGAATATGTGCTCAATTCAGATGTGCCCATACCAATGAATACTCATGTTTTAAGTGTTCAGTCAGAAACTTCCTTCCTACAGAAGTCTAAAAACCTGCTTATCTTGCAGAGAAAAGTTTAAGACTTAGGCATTTAATTATCTTTTCTGTTACAACAGAATTAGCTCTAGATCATAACATGTATGATTAATCCCCCATTTCAGACACCCCACTGTACAGGTGTACAGTTTAAACAGGAAGACTGAGGGAAATTTCTGGTCCTGTCCCACAAACATAAAGACAAAATGCTTTGCAAGACTGATTTTAACTATTGCATTTGTGGCAACCAACCCAAAATGAAGGCACATGAAATCTATAACATTATAGCTTATAAATTGTAAACTAAAGCTGAACCTCTCTATAATTTCTAGTCTTTTTGCACAGAAGTAATGACCAGCACCTATGCAGAGGTTCTATATTATTTTAAATGCAGCTTTTTCCAGAAATATTTAAGTGTCACTTGCATGCCTGTGCAAACACTGTCATTTATTAGGTTTTGACACATGAAGTGCAGAAACTGACTGTTTATCTGCATGGAAAGTCTGATGCCAATGCATCAGCACTTCCTTCCCATTGCTACAAGAAATAGAAGTCACTAGCTAGTTGTTACCTCAAAAGTGAACACTCCCAGCAGCAGTTTCCCTGTGAGGTGTTCTACAGCTTGTGGCATGCATTTAACCAGCGTCTCAAATTTGGATTTTAACATGTCAAAGCCTATCTACTTTTGGTTAGTTACAGGCCAGGCATGCACATGCATCTTAAGGAAGCCAACTTGAAACATGCTTTGACAGATGCTGCATTGAAACTGGCCATACTTTAACAACTAAACACAGATGAACTGCTACACTCAGTAGCATTCAGGACCCAGAGTCAGCTCAGTACCTCAGCTCTTAAGGAAAGCTGAATATGGATATAAATCTGCCTCCTAGATTTCACTGGAACTGCTACCTTTAAAGCAGAGAAACAAGATTCAAGGTTTCCGAAAGCTTTAACAGATGGATAGGCTCGTCAATCAGATTAAGACTTATTAGGTTGTCAAACAACAGTTCAAACCCTTGGCTATCACTTTTCTAGAAATATAGGTTTAAAAGAATTCAAACACCATTGCCCCCACTTAACTAGAATATGTAATTATGCTGCTTCATTAAGAATGATAAACAGGGAGAGTTTTGGAGTTCTAGTTTTTCACTCTCTACATGAATTCACACACCTTCCTTGGGTTTTTTCCTCTTCTCCTCTCTTATACTTTTTCTCTATTTCCGCAGTGTCAGTTGAAGGGATTGGCACACAAGTTACTAGCAGACACAGACCTGTAGCTATCATGTTACAGAACCATATTAGAGTTTCATGGAGATTTCATGCAATGGTGTCTGCGCTCTTTTATTCTAAAAGAGAACGACTTTCACAGGTAACACATTATAACACAATTTTCTGATTTTAAATGCAGTGAGTTACACAAAGAACATTAACAAGAATTGACCAGACTTAATAACTGGAACTGCGCTATGTCTGGCACTTGAGAATTCACAGTGATTAAAATAAAATTGCTTTGCCTAGGACAAAACATAAAGATACCAAATATATATAAAACCTCTTTGCTTCTATTATCTTGTATTAGTATTCCAACAACGATAAGCAAGCTCAGTAGTACCTCAGACAGCAAAGACTTCTGCACATGGTTAACTTTATTCATTGCTTGCAGTGCAATGGATTCTTTTTTTTCTTAATAATATTTTCATGATGTCAAATCAAGCCATTTTCAATGCATAAAGTCAACACAGGCTCAACTCTTTGATGGATTGAAGCTTGGATTCTGGCAGGAAACCATTCTCTACCATCTCACTGTGTACCTAACTCCACACTGTGCCAGGTGGTATTGCTGTTAAAGAGAAACATAAGGTATATTTGTATATTACTGAGGTGTTCTTCTGACATAAAAAGTTGTTTGCTGATAGTTTATAGTACCGGTTGATAATATAAGGGTAAAGCATTTGCCCTTTTCTTTCCCTCCCTCACTTCACTAATCCTAGTAGATCCACTACCACATGTTTACGATCCCAAAGCCTGCTTTTAGAGAGAAAGGAGCACAGCTTTTAAACACCCCAGCGTTTCTCAACCCACCCCCCGCCTCCCATTTCAGCACTGAGGGCCCGGCTGAAACAGCTGCTCCAGAGCCCTGCTGACCTGCTGGGCTCACTGGCCACACCGAAATGGGAGTCAGAGCAAGACACTCAGGACCCTTCTGGCCAGAGTCCACGAGTGCAGATGAGCAGCCCCACTCGTACCTGCCTCACCTTCCGTGCTACACCTGAGGGCCCTTTGGTCCGTGCATCCGCCTCCCAGACCTCCTGCTCCCTGGCCTTATCCAAACACATTGGACTTTGGCCTGAGCTTGAATGACGATTTCAGGGATTTCTCCTCATGCTCTTCCTCCTCAGTGTCACCACGAAAGGAGGGTGTGTTGTGGATGATCTGAGTCCTGAAGCGGATCTTATTAAGCCGAGGCTTCATCCGTCCACTGCCAGAGGCTTTCCTGCTCATCTCCTTGCCTTTGCCCGGCACCGCCGCCCCATCGGTACCTTCGGCTTCGTCCCCAGCGCCGTGATGGTGGTGGGAGAGCCGGTAGTTCATCAGATTAGACGGCAACACCTTGGAGAGCCTCCAACGCCCGCTCCCATTGCCAGCGTTCCCTTCCTCCTCCTCCTCCTCCTCCAGGGCCCCCACGAGATTCCGCATGTCCCCCGAGGTGCCCTGGTGCAGGTACTGCGCGGCCTTGCGCCCGCTGTAGTCGCGGATGTCCACGTCGGCGTCGTAGGCTCCCACCAGCAGCTTCACCACCTCGGCGTGCCCGTGCATGGCGGCGATGTGCAGCGCCGTGTGCCCGCCGCTGCTGCGGGCGTTGATGTCCACGGGCAGCCCGTGCCGCCGGGCGAAGTTGACCAGCGTGGCCAGCAGCTCCTGCCGCCCGTGCTTGGCGGCCCAGTGCAGCACCGTGAAGCCGGTGATGAAGTCCCGCTTGCAGAGCAGCGCCGGCTCGCAGCTCAGCAGCCCCTCCAGGCTCTCCCACCGCCCGTCCGAGGCCGACAGCATCCAGGCGTGCTCCAGGGGGTCCAGCGCCACGGAGCCGGTGGTGCTGCCCTCCTCCTCGGCGGAGGACGAGGCCACCGAGGCGCTGTCCGAGTCGCGGCCGCGGCCCCCGCCGGGGAGGGCTCCGCGCTTCAGCTGTGGGGAGCTGCCCCGCGCCGCCTCCCGCAGGCTCCGCCGGCCGCCGCCCTGCGCCGCCGCCCCCGGGGCTCCCTCCGCCGCCCCCGCCTCGTCCGCCGCCGCCGGGGGCCGCCCCGGGCCCGCCGCTACCGCCGTCTCCTCGCTGCCGCCGCTTTCGCCGCGCCGGGGCGGCGGCCCCCGCCGGGAGCCCCTCCGCTGGCCTCCAGCCCCCGCCGGGCTGGGCCGGGGCGGCTCGCCCCGCTGCTCCGGGCGGCTGCCGGCATCCTCGCCCGCGGCCGGCGGCGTCTCCTCAGCGCCTGCCCGCGGGGAGGGCGGCGGGCTCGGCTGCTTCGCGCCCTTCTCCGCCGCCGGCTCCTGCTCCCCGCCGGTCAGGGGGGCGGCGGCGAGGGGCTCGGGGCCGCAGAACCGGCGGCGGAGGTGCACGTACTTGACCCCGGTGCCGGGCTCCTGGCGCACGGTGGCCACGGCGTTGACCAGCTCCTTGAAGCGGTGGCGGGCGGCGGCTCGGCGGGAGGGCTCCGCGGGGTTCAGCCACTCCCGGAAATGCTCCAGCAGCTCCGCGTTGCGCGCCCGCCCGCCCCGCGCCGCCAGGAACCGCACCACCGAGTCCTGCTGCAGCTCCGCCATCGCCGCCGCTACCCCATCGCGCCGCCGGCGCTCCTCCTGCCGCTACCGCCGCCGCTGGTGATGGCAGCGGCGGTGCGGGCGCGGTAGAGCCGCCGCCGCCCCAGCCCCTCCTCCCGGCGGCGGCATGCCCGGCAATCACTGCCCGCCCGCGCCGCCCCTCGGCCGGGAGGCGCCGCCAGCAGCGCCCGCCCCGCGCTCCTCCCCGCCGCGTGGCTCTCCCCTTCGGCGGCACTTTTGGCTTCGTCTTTCCCTCCCTGCTCTCCTCCCTCCTTCTCTGTCTCGCCAGGCGGGGCTATGGCCGCTTCCGATGCCGGTCGGCACCCGGTAAGTCCCTTGTGCGGTGCGGGGAGTGTGTGGTGAGCAGCCCCCGCCGAGGGTGAGCCCGTCCCGCTGAGGGGACGAGGGGCCCGCAGTGCCGGCAGGAGGGGGATGGCGGTCGGGCCGTGCGGGGAGGTGAAGTGCTGCCCGTAGCTCGCCGCCCTCAGCGCGGGGCCCGGGTCTGTGCCCGGCTGTCTGTGCTGAGGCCGCCTCACGGTGGGGTCGGGGTGGCCTGGGAGATGAGAACTCTCCTCACGCCCTCTGCTTCCCGGAGCTGCCAGCCTGTAGAACACTGGTTAAAGGAACTTGTTTTCGGATGTCACTCTTCTTAGCCTTCCCGCTCGCATATTTCAAGTAATATATTGACTCTTATCTACTGAAGAATGACTTCTGTTGTAATGACAAAGCTGTCACAGCTTTGTGTTCTGCAGACATTGAGCCCATCCCCAGGGCAGTGCTGGAGTGTTGGTGCCCTGGGGCGCAGCTCCTGTGCATGTTGGTGGTGGCGGAGTCCTCGGGGCTCAGGAACAGTCAGGTTTGGGTTGCCATGGGCACATTAATGGGCCGAGGGACCCTTCCCGGGGCCTCCCCGTACCGCCTGGGGCTGGCGGGACCCTCATCCCTGCACAACCACACACCGATCACGGCTGTCTGCGGGCTTTGGAGGACAAATTTCAGTCACGTCTACAAACCCAGCAGCAAGCTAGTTTCTTGCTCATACTACTAGTCTGGTTCTGCAGAGGCTTATGCAGTGATGCGTGTAGTGTGAGACCTGGCTTTTGCTTTGGTTCAGCATGGTGTTGTGCAGTTTTAGTCAGAAATATGTGGCAAATTAAAAAATTTTTTAGTTTCTTCCTGAAAGAATAATTTTTAAATGTTACACCGTCTCAGGCTATGGTTTTTTCATGCTGTTTTGAATGGGCAAGACAACTTTATATAAACCAAAATATTTGCATAAATCATAGAATCCTAGAATGATTTGGATTGGAAAGGATCTCAAAAAGATTGTCTAGTTCCAATCCTCCTGCTCTGGGCAGGGACAGTTTTCACTAGACCATGTTGCTCAGATCCTCATCCAACGTAATGAATCTGGAGAAATCCAGACATACTAGTTTTAAAAATTATTTTTTTAAAAATGGGGTTGAGGGAAGGAATGAGATGTGATTTATATGATATCAATTAGATCATCAACTAGGTGATATTTCTTTTGGAAGTAGTAAGAATGCAGGTATCACGTAGTCAATTTTGTGGACTTATTTTCTCTGCATATTTGTTAGACAATAGCGGAGGGACAAATACCCGATGTCCTTGGAAAATTTCAGAAGGAAAAATGTGGGCTACTGCTTTTCTATTAGGAGAATGCTTCGGTTGCTGTCAGGTGGAATATTGTCCTGAATGAGGGGGCTCGCTGCTTGGTAGGCAGCAGTGCAATTTACAGACTACAAGCTGCTTCTATTTCTTTATTCTAGTTTATTTAGTCTATTCTAGCAAAGTAGGATGCTAGGTGATAGATAACCCACAAAATGCTAGCTGCCCAGTCGTCAAAACTACATTTATTCATTTTAGCAGACAAGGAAATTGAGGGTCATTGGCTACTAGTTGCATAGTTTTCTTAATTAGTGCTCTACTTTATGTTGGTTAGCAATTCTCATTTGTCATGTCCGCATTCGCAGTCTTTCTCTTGAGTTGGTGGTCACAATCTCCTCCAGCCAAAATTGCCTTGGAATTGTGTCAGTGGGAGTTGATTTCAGCAGAATTGCTGAGTAGGCTTTGGTAGTTTCTTCCTTATATTGGGAGTTCTGCCAAATGTCCTTGTGGGCCATAAATTTTCCATAAATTTTGCATTCTTTGTGTCCACTATCATTAGCACATCCTTCTCCCCAAGCCTTATAAACCTCCTCCAGGTCAGAGATCATTGAGGCATATCAAGCCCTAAACCTTAGCAAGGCAATTCTACTGGCAAAGTAATTTATCTTTCTAACACCTGGACATCAGAAGGAAATAAATTTGTTCCTGCAAGGGTGTTTTTTTTTTTTTTTTTTTTTTTTTTTGTTGGAGAGTTACAAATGGCAGTGCAGAGGTTTTGAGGGCAGCCCAGCACAACTGGGATTTAGGCTGGTGACATGAAGGTGCCAGGCCTCCCTTCTGCAGTCATACTGAGCCTCTTGCACTGGCTTTTGGTGTGGAGGCTGAATGGTTTGTGTTAAAGGAACTGTCTTACCCTAGTGCAATTGAGTGCTTTGAGTGTCCGACTGAGTAGCTAGAGTCCTGAGATGTGCAGCCACTGTGTCTCACATACACTTGTCTTTAAATGGACAGGAAACTGACAGTTCTCAATGTTTCTCAGCACTTTTTAATAGTAATTTTCTTCTGGTAGAATGCCTTGAGAAATTTTGTTTTCTGACATGCTTTGAATGTACATTATTTTTTAATAGCACAAAGATGTCATATTTTCTCCTTAAATTGTTCACTTTGCATATGCATTTTCCCTCAGATTAGTCTAAAATGGAATTATCTAATTACAGGAATCTAAAATGAGAGTTGGTGCAGTTAGTGCAGTGCAGTCTGTAAGCCCATGCAAGAAAGCCCTGTGCAAATAAGAGGAGGATGAGGATGTGCTATGGAGAATATTCATCTCCTTCTAGCTATAAGAATTCTGGGACTTGCTATGCATACCTATTAGAAAAGATGTCACTTTAATGGGCTTTTAAGTGTTAACTTTAAATATTTCCTACTGTTGACCAATGTGCATGTTCACAGGAAACAATAACAGTTTCCAATTCCATGTGGATTGGAAATAAAAGACAAAGAGTAGCATGGACCTGTCACTGATTCTACTTCTGATATGTAATGTTTGTTTTAAAATGCAGTTCATTTGTATGAATCAAGATATGTCTTTTGAGCCTTATGCATTTTAGTGCTTATGCTCACTGCCTTGATGTCATGGTTCTGGAGTGCTAGCTGATGCATGAAAAGAAATGTGCACCTTTAGGTATTTCTAATGAAATAGATATAATGCTATCTCAGAGTTTTGGTGCATATAATGAGTGTAGATAATGTTTTAGTTTACATAAATAGCAATTTCAGTTCCAGCTCCTCAGAATGAGTTCTGTTTCCTAACGTACACCTTCCTCTGATTATGCTCTCTATTTTGAATTCTGATGCTTGGAATGTTTTTAGTACTTTTTCCTAATTTTTAAGAGCAAACCAACTGTGATCTATTTTCTCCTTAAAATTTTCAGTTTACATTTTCAGTTGGACTTGTCTACTTTATTTAATTAACATTTTGTAAGATTTTTTTTTTTTTTTTTGCAAAACGTGGACTTTTTTTTTTAAAACCTGCATATCTTCCTGTAAAGTAAATTTAGTATTTTTTCTCAAATCATGGAATAAAGCTGATTTGACAGGTCTGTTTCTTTTCAGACTGGCTTTTCTTCATTGTATGTGAAATTATAAGGAACGAATTCTAGCTTTCTAGTAGATCTACTTTATTGCTATTGTTAACTGATAGTTTGAAATTATTTTTCTGTAGCAAAATGTTGGCCGCCGAACTTTGTCCTTGTCTGCCCATGTTGGGTTTGATAGCTTACCTGACCAACTGCTTAGGAAATCCATCAAGCATGGCTTCTGCTTCAACATTCTTTGCATTGGTGAGTAGTATCTGGGTGCTTTAAGGCTTTAGAGGTTTACCCATTTTAGGAAGCGACTGCAATTTAAATCCAGTTCTGGTGTTAAACAGTTTCTTTAATGTTAAGGATGGACTATAATTCCCCCCCTTCTCCCAGTTTTGTTTATTTGGGTTTGTATGTAGCATTTTCGAAAACAATGTGAAGACCAGAAAATGTTGAAAATGGATGCCAGTTATCTATTAATTTATCAGCAGCCTTTTGGATTTTTTTGAGAAAATTGGGCTCATACTTGTAACAAAGAGCTTCAGATTAAAAAAACCTCTAAAATTCCAAGGTGGTATTACTGATGTGTTTCTATACTTATCAAATGTTTTGCTCTAATTTTTTACACTTATTCTTAAAAACCCTTTGTCGAATCTCTGGTTTTACAGCTAGCTACTTAACTTTCTAAAATCTATAGGAAGTTAGTTCACAATTCTAAAGAAACCAAAGTGTCAAGACACTGTTCTGCTCATTATTCATCAGCTGGTAATTTACCCTTATATGTAGGATGAAAAAAATAATGAAAATGTATTTAGTGTTCACTAGAAGAATGCACAAATACATTTTGCTCAGAGAAATCAGTTGAGAAGTCTTTGTATACTCTTTCTGTGATTATTATGTGTTTATTTGATGTGCAAAATATCTTCTCCAACCCTTCTGTTTAACTCTAGGAGAAACTGGAATTGGGAAATCAGCCTTGATGAGTAGTTTGTTTAACATCAATTTTGAGGACTCTCCATCAACACATTTTCTGTCCAGTGTGCAACTTAGAGCCCAGACTTGTGAACTTCAGGAAAGTAACGTTGTTTTGAAGCTGACCGTTGTAAAAACAGCGGGATTTGGTGACCAGGTGAACAAAGTAGATACGTAAGTGTCCTCTTGTCAGTATGTTATGCTGAAGTTTTGGTCTTAATTGCAAGTTGATTTTTCTTTGGGCTTTGTAGTAAGTGGTTGTCCAAATAGATAGTTAAGTATTTTCCATGTGTGCTGAAGTAAACACATTGTTCTTGTCATGTAAGAAATTATTTTATAACTCAGATGAACTCTGCCCCTTTCTTTATGATATCATCTTTTATAAATGTGTGTACATGCAGTTGTTTCTTGTGAGGTGGAGAAAAGAAAGGAGTTCAATGGGAGGGTTTTTAAACAGCCAAACAGATTATAAAGTACTGTAGATTATATAAAATAGACCTACAGGGTTTTTAACAATATGATTCTAACTTGTTGAAGACCTTAAACTGGAATAAACATCATGTGGATTGCCAAAGGCCTTTGTTTTTTGTGTCAGACAGCTTAGTCAGAAGATGTAGAGGCAGCACACTGGTATCTTTCAGAACCTCTTTTGAGTCTCTGCTTTTGTGGATTTTTTACAGAACTGAACTGTCTTAGCAGATTTTTTTTTTTTCTTAAGCTTAATTGTAAATAATTTACGTTATGTGAGTACCTGAATGGTGGTACTCATACAATGAAAGGTTAGAGAGTCACATTAGGATTATCGTGACAGCTGTGGCTTATGATATGACTGGATATTAGCTGCTGCTGGTGAATTGGATGAAGGAGATGCAAGTAGATACTAATATAGCTATTAGAGGTTTTGATGTGTAGTATAGGAGGTGCCTTTTTGTTCTTTTGATTTTGTGTGTAACACCTGCTTCTGGATTTCGCTAGCATTTGATCTGATAAACTTTGTGGAGCAGAAGAAATGTAAGGGTGCACTGCTTCTACATCTAGCAAAACCTTTTTGAAAGCACATTAGAATCTGGTTTTAAGTAGGATAAAGTATACTTAAACTGTACTTAGTGTAAATCAGATTTTTTATTCTCTAACATCTCTCATTTTAGTTTTAGTTTTTGTCTATTGTTTGAGAGCTCTCTCATGTACAGTACCTCAGAAGATAAAGTTCATTTTGTTTCTTGGTACTATTAGTTGCATATTCTGTCTTTTCTTGTATTGTACCAAGAGGTTGTTGTATCTTCCTTATATTTAAGAGTTTTGCATTTGCACAACTTAATTTGAAAAATTTAAAAACATCACCTGGGAAGCTTGGTTATAATTATAATTAATTCATAATTTATGTAGCTTTTTTTCACTAATGGTAGCTAGGAAATATTTTATTTGTATTAGATGTACAATTCTTTTTTGAGTGGCTTTTCAGAAATTAGAATTAGTCTGTACATGTAATTTTCTGCCTACTTGAGCAGCCTTTTGACACGTAAAGCAAAAATCCGCAGAACAATATAAGAGAATTCCCTTCTTAGTCTGTCTCTGTTTAGGAGTAGCTAATATCTGGTTGTTAAATTTTATTTCCTACAGCTATCAGCCAATAGTGGATTATATAGATGCACAATTTGAAGCCTATCTCGAGGAAGAACTGAAAGTTATACGTTCTTTATTTAGCTACCATGATACTCGCATCCATGTCTGCCTCTATTTCATTTCACCTACAGGCCGTTCTCTAAAAACCATAGATTTGTTAACTATGAGAAGCCTAGACAGTAAGGTAAGACTTGGAAACAGTTCCAAGAATTTGTCTTTCTAAAGCAACTTGTAGCTTTTAGGTCCACTACCATTTTTCAGTTCTATGTTGATGCATTTGGTTTTGTAACAGTTTTTTTTTGGTATTGATATACTTTAAGTTCAGAATAAATGGGCTCCTCAAGGAGCTTGCATTTCATCACTTGTTTATTTACAGATCGAAAGGAAAGAGACATAGCAAGAACATTGAAAAAAAAAAAGCACAACAAAGTTTAAAAAACTATTGAAAAAAGTAGAACCACACCAACTTTACTTTTATTAAACTCTAAACATCATAATGAGATTGGATAGGGTACCTTCCATAAATGCTGTAGTATTTCTAATTAAGTTTGTTTCTGGTTTTGGGACTGCTGGAAAGTTGGCATATAGAAAGCTTTGCAGCACTGTGAAGATCTTCATTATAGATAACTGAAAAGCCACGAACAGAACACTGTGCCAATGTGGCTTTTCCTGTGATAGGCTGCAGTAGTGTTTTAACATCTTGATATGTTTAGAAAGCTTTAAAATAGCTATTTCTAGTGAAATTACTTGCATTTTATAAATCCTTAACTTTCTTCCTGTAGTGGGGCTGTGTGAAGCTAAATGTTTAACCTGTTTTAAGAAACCTTATATTATTTGGATTTAATTTGTTGAAATGTTGAAAAATTTGATAACTTAGATGCATTTGCTGTGCCTTTTGCATTTTCCTTTGTGCTTTACTAGAGCCCCTCCTGCTAAATTTTCTTTCTTCATTTTCTTGTTTGTGAGAAGTTTTTCCAAGATGACCAGGATTAAATCAGCTGTCTAGTCTACGTTTGTGGTCGATAAGCACATTTGGGATTTTTGTTATATTGTTTGTGGATGTATTTTGCATTCTCAACTTCTCAATAGAAGAGAAGGAAAGTATGGTGGTACAAAGGTAGGGGAGAGCAGAATAATTTCTGTGTGCTATGTTGTTGGTTTCTAGGTTGAGTGCTCTCTTTACTGGACTTCCTTTAAAACTGTGTTTCTTTCAAAAGAAAAGGATACAGATCTTCAATTCCCAGCATCCTTGAGAAAATACTTCCACCAGGATAAACCAAAAGTAATTCTGCTTTGGGGAATTTTGGCTTCTAGCCACCTAGTGCAAATATTTTTAGTTCTGCTTTGGCAGAGAGAGAGCATGAACCACATGTAACTGTTGTTTGTTTTATCCCTTTGCAATGGATTCTTTCTGATCTTACTACAAAAATATCCATGTACACACAGAAAGAGTTATGTGCTTTAACTGTAGTTTTGTTTCCATCTTGTGGAGCATGTTCGTGGTGCTTTTACTACTGCATTCTCTTAGTGGCAATTAAGAACTTGGAATTTCCCAGGATTTGGTAGTCCCTGGGTGCATTCACTGAGTACAGGATTCCATAAAGAGAAGATGGTACAGACACATACACCAATCAAATGTGTAAATCTATGTCAAAAGCTGTCTTGAGTTTCTTCCTAAATCCATTGCAGTGTACACTGTGTGCTTTTGTTACGGTCTGTTGCTACAAAACAATAGCAGATTACACAGCTCAGAGGTAGAGACGGTTCTTGGAATAGATTAGGTTCATCCTGTACTCTGCAGTCCTTGAAGTAAATAACAGAGTATCTATGGTCAATTTATTTTTCTCTTTTATGAATTGGATGACTAGCTAAGAATTTGGACTCTAGCACTTAGACATCTTACAGTTTTCCTTAGGATGGCACCACTACAGACCAGCAAGGTTTCATTCACAGACAAAGGGAATCTTTTCCTGTACTCCTTCTTGCTGGAAATGGTGATTATTCAGTTAAGAGCTTTGCGCTTCTAATTCATTCTCTCAGAATTCTATGCAGGTTATAGTTAAGTCAGTGAAGTATTGTGGGGAGTTAGTTTGGGTTTTTTCCCTTCAAAAAGAATCTTCAGAAATTTTTATATTGATTCACAGAGATACATTAAATCAGCCCGCTCTTGCAACCAACAATGATTTCAAATACATGTATTTCTTTTCCTTCTTTGTTGCTTATCTAAAGCCAGAGTAATGCTTTTCATTTTTTATACAATTGTGGTGATTTAATGTCAATGTTAATAGCTGTAATCACAGTTTCTGATGATTTTGCTTTTCACTGTTCTTCTTAGTAGACTTTCCCTGCTATTTGTTTTCTAAGAAATTCTCTCCTAATTAGTGAGTGCTTGAAAAACGTTTGCGTTGAAAAGACAACTTTCATGTTGAAAAAGAGTAGAGGTTAATTTCATTCTGAAGACTCCGTGTTCCATCCATTTTTAAATCTCCATTGGAGAAAACCTAAGTTGATATCCCTCAGCTGATTTGATTGAAGGTGTGAATTACTCCTAGGTGTAACAGATTGTTTATCCAATTCTAAATTAGTTCAGTTATTAAAAATATATATTCCATCATTTTATTTGATTTTAGGTGTTTTACCCCATACATGCTTAGATCATGTATGCTCCACAATTAAGGATTATCATCAAGTAATTTTGGAAGCCATACTTCAGAGTTGGCTTGCTTCTTTTTCTTGGGGACATTTTGTTTAAGACAGAAGTCTTATTTGACAAATATCCATTTTGAATCTGTTCTTGATATTTAGGCATTTCCATTCAGACAATATTCAGAATAGAAAGTGTGTATGTTTTTTTCTTTTCCTCTCCTTCCTTTTTGCATCTGTGATCAAGGAACTCTGTAAAACTCTTAATCTTCTGAAATCTGGAAGAGTTATTTATGTTCTTTGAAAATATTTGGATTTTGGCATTCATTATTTCTATTTAGTTCTGAAAAATTTATACTTTGGAAGTGGTGATAGTATTTGTAAGAAAAGATTGGCATCTAATGCCTTCCAAGTTACTGCTGTAACTATTTTAGGAATTAGGGCAGTTTAATAGAACTGAAATCAGTGTTCTGAATAATTTGTGTAAAGACTGGTAAGCAAGAAGCTCTAGCCCTTTTCATTCCTCTGCTCATGTCAGAAACTGGAGAAACTCTGCTGCAGTGTTGAGGTGAAGAAGATGCAGCTGAAAGGAACCCAAGGAAGAGGCTCGGGGGTAGGCAGGGTTTGGCAGCCAGCTTCCTTTTCTTTGTGTATTTAGACTCTCAGCTTTCATTTAACACCTGAGCCATGTCCCCTGCTGCTATAAACTAAACAATCTTTTTTTTTTAACAGAGATGTAAATACTTAATGGCATCTAGTTAATAAGGAGGCATTGCTTTCATTTGAGTACTTCGCTCGGAGACCTCCTTCCTTGTTCTTAGAATCAATTACTTTTAAGAGAGTATATTAAATAATTGGTTGCTAGTTAGTTAAATGATACCCATGAGAATATTTTTCATTGTTTGTAAAAATTTGATATCAATGAATGGAGAGGTTTGGGCTGTGGAGGAAGCTTTAAAAGCTAAGTAGAAAACAGTTCTATTTACAAAAGTTGCCACCTCGAAATTGAAGTCTCACACATTTTATGTAATTTTTGTCATTCATAGGTGAACATTATACCAGTTATAGGCAAAGCAGACAGCATTTCTAAAGCTGAGCTACAAGAGTTCAAGAAGAAAATAATGAGTGAATTAGTTAGTAATGGCATCCAGATATACCAGTTTCCTACTGATGATGAAACCGTTTCTGAGATTAATACCATCACAAATGTAAGTAAATGACAAAAATATTGATATTTCAGTACTAAAGGAGCATTCTCTAATGCTGATTAATGTCACTGCTTTCACCGTCATCTTTAAGCTTGTAAGTTTGTATGTCACAAGTTTGTTTATTCTTCTCCTTAAAAAGCTCTTACGTGTTTGGGTTTTTTTTCCCTACCTGCAAATCTTCCTGCCCCTCTGCTGTTGATGCCTGTAACAGAAAAGGGGTCCTCATGCTTACATGTTTTTTCTAATATCTGATTAATTAAATATTAATTACTATTATAGATGGACAGATTGACTTTGCTCATTTCCTCAACAGATACAATTTTATATCTGCTGGAGAAGATATTTAGCTGCCTCATGTCTATAACTTTCTACAATAGCAAGTCTTCCACCTGCTTTTTTTCTTTCATTTAGTACTTTCTTTTGTAATTAGGATAGATTTCGTCTGGGGATGAAAAAGTCAGATGTAACTCTGGCTTATTTTCTGTTGTCCTCTCCGATTGTCCCAGGGGTAGCTGCCAGCTTTCAACTAAGGCTGTGAAGCTGGTTGGCTTTGCCTTGAGTGCTCTGTATTTGCTGCTCTCGTGCACATGTTTATAGGTGCACATTAATTTGTTTGTGTGTACTGGGATTTGAAAGTAGGGAACAGGAGCCAGGATGCCAGAGGCTATGGCTATGCATTCCCAACCTCTGTTACCTGGCCAAGGAGTGAGAATGTGCAGCTGTAGATCAGTAACAGGCCCTTTTCCTGTGGGGAAGTGTGGTGGTTTGTTACCACTTCCACGCTCTGCTAGTGATTTATTTTCCAGGTAATGGTGTTTATTTGGTCAGCTGTTGTGGGTCAATGTGCAGGCAGTCAGTGCCCAGCCTGTCTTTGTGCCAAGCCCACAGCAGTAACCACACCACAGGTTCCAACATGTGATTGTCACGTGTTAGTGGGATATGGGCTCTGATTGAATGTGAGTCATATGTTCTAGAGCAGTTTTGTGTTTGGGGCTGACATTTCCTAGTGCAGCTCAGGATGTAGTTGGCTGCCTTTGCCATTGGGACAGACCTGCTGAATCAGGGACAGCCTGCTGTTCAGCAGGCCGTTGCCCCCATGTCTTATTCTGCAAAGTGCCTTTCCAGACAGTGGCCCCCAGCATGTGCTGGGGCATGGGCTTATTCCTCCTGGCATGCAGGACTTAGCATTGCTCTCACTTCTACTTAGTGATGTGTCTGTTGGCCCATTTCTCCAGCCTGTTGAGGTTCCCCTGAGTTGCCAACACACCCATCTGGATCTATCAACTGCTTCTTCTGCTTCTGTTATAGTTTGAGTTTTTTACCAGTAGGTGCTGCCTAGCTACTGATCTCCTAGGGGTGGTTTCTGGTTTTAAACTGCCTGTTGGCTTTTTCTGAAATGGTGTTTTCCTCCCTAATTAATTTTTGAAGTGCTTTTGTGTATTAACATAAGAATGCTGACAGATGAGACTTTATTGGTATGACTCCTACAGGGTTATTTGCCATTTGCCGTGGTAGGAAGTATGGAGAAGGTGAAGATTGGAAACAAAATGGTGAGAGCTCGTCAGTACCCTTGGGGCATTGTAAAAGGTAAAGGAATTCTTAGAAGTATTTTTACGAGATTTTTGCCATTGTCGAAGTATAAAATCCACCAATAATACAAGGGGCTCTTTCACTGATGCCAGGCTGATTGTATTTTAGACCAACAGTATAAGGAATTTAGCAATTAATCCACAGTTTCATCCACACCAATGCATACTTGGGATCAAGATATGAGGTGATGTATGTAGTATTTGGGCGGTTAGGATAGTGGCAGTACCTCTAGCACTACCAAATTTCAGACGTTTGTGATTGTCAGTAAAGGGGATTAAAAAAAAAGAGAAATGCGGTGTTGTTCAGCTCAAACAAGAAATCAGGACAGGTTGAAATATGTTCACCAGTAGTTACAGGCCTTCAGTACTTCAGTGTGTATATTAGAAATGATAAGGAATATAAGAGGTATAATAAACAACAAGATACTTTGTTCACTAAATATTCACTTAGTTCACTTCTAGGAAAAGGTAAGTCATGCTGTTTAAAATGTATTTTGACTATTTTGCTACTTCTGCATAATAAAAAAATCTTCTTTTTACTGATTAGTGGAAAACGAGAGCCACTGTGACACCATAAAGCTTCGCAGGATGCTTTGCACAAATATGGAAGACTTAAAAGAGAAGACTCGCGCATATTACGAGTTGTACAGACGCCGCAGACTGGAAAAGTTGGGTTGCAGAGACATTGGCCCTGAGAACAAACCAGTCAGGTAAAGCACTTAATGTGCATTCATTTCCAACACCCCTTCACTTTACATCAATCCAATGTAGAACAGTGTTCATGCATAAAATAAACTTTCTAAGAAGGAAAGAATTTTTTTTTTTTAATTGAAGGATGTAGCTGTTCATTCAGTTACCTTCATGGAGAAGTTTATGGGTTTAAATGAACATTCTTTTTAAAAATATGAAAGCCAGTTGAATTTCTGAAATCTTTCTCTTCTGTAATAAACCTGAGGGTTTTAATTTTTTTCAGGAAGCATGTCAGTTTTCTTTAGGTACCTGTGCTTCATGGACTTTTAAATTATTTTCATTATATATTAATACTATGTTTTACTTTCTGTCTTAAGAATATCTGATTCTGAATAATGGTTTGGTTGGATTCCAGGTTCAGAAGGAACTGAAGCAAAAACTTTTACAAAATAAGTGGTTACACTGTTGACTTCCTGCATTATCTGCAATAATAACAAATGTCTTAGCATTTTCAGGTCAAGAAATCTCTTGCTGTTCTGTAGGGAGTTAAAGGAGGATTCCAAAGGAAAGTTAAGCAGAAGGTTATAGACACCCAGTTGTTTCATGTAGCAAAGCTGCTTTCTGCAGGAAGCATTTACAATTTCTATTTCCATTTTGTTAAATCTTTTATTTCCAGTTCTCTCATCTCCCTCTTCCAGCATCCTTTGTTTTTTCTTTATGCATGGGACTGTACTTTTAACTGGTCAGAATCCTGCTGGGGAAGAGATGATGCTTTGTGAATTGTTCAGGCCTTCATGATTTAGTGAAGCACCATTACTGCATAGACATGGTGGGAAATACTGCCTTAAACCAGGCATGAAAACAGAATAAGACTTAGCATTAAAAAAAGTTTCTCATTGTTTGAACCGAGGCACATTTGCAGATTAGTTCATTTAGATGATCTTGAGCTGACCTTGAATCAGTGATCTCTTGACATTTCTCTTGACTTAACACGAATGTAATACATCCTTTTCATGAAAAGAGAACTAAAGGTGAAAGACATTTAAAACCAACTGAAATTAGGGTTTTTTAGGGAATAGAATTTTCATTTGGTTTAGATTTAAGTCTAAGAACTTGTGTTAACAGCTGATGTCTGGTTATCCTTGTCTAGGGAAGAATTTTTTTAGAGATTTATTCATGGCAATAGTGCCTCCAGTACCTTTGGCTTTTCTGAAGCTGGATTTCACGGTGTACAGCCATCTCAGGATAAGAGTTAAATTGTAAAAGCCATCATCCATAGAAGTGTTTTCTTCTACAAACAAAGGAATTATTTTTGTAAAACCCCTATACAGTTTGCATTTTGTTAACAGCCTGAAGTGGCAGGTTCACATCAGAGTGTCCCAGTGTTTTACATGTCAGAGCTCATTTAGAATTTATCTGCTTCTTGGATATACAGAAGAGCTGAGTTCTCTCTCGTGTGTAGATTTTACATATGGTCCACTAGATGTCAGTTTTATTGAGAGAGTTTTGGCAAAAAAGTACTCTTAGCAATTAGTTTTGGTAAACCAGATCTACTGAAAATATCATTGTTTTGGAAGGATGAGAATAGATACTCCTTAAGAATCTAGAAAAATTAACTTTTTTCCCAGATTTACTGCAACAGGAAGAGAAAAGTAAGACTAGGATGGATGTGGTTGTCCCTTAGTTATGTGGCATAGTGAGTGATGTTGAGGTCTGAAAGAGAAGGTGTTTGGTGTTTTGGGAGAGACATTTTATGATACCGTAAAAAAAGGAAGAGAATTTAGAGGATGTGTATGTAGTGTAATTAGCAGACTAGTGCAGCCTTATCCATAAGTTGTTTTATCAGGTTACTGAGGAAACAATAAGAAAGAAGTACCATCCTCAGCAATGTGATAGAAAATGTTATTTTACATGGAGGAAGTTCGGTGCTTCCCAGTTTGCTTGTACATTTGAATAACTTTTAGAATAGGGACTATCAGTTGTTTTAGGCAAAAATGTTTTATTAAATTGTCATCCTCTTTGTCCTTAAAGATGTTTCAATAGATACACATGGATTCTAAGAGCTGTAGTTTTAGAGTATAATTAATATTACATAGCAGTATATGCCTGAAAATTAAAATTTCATGCTAGTTGTGTAAATAATGATCAAAATGCATGTTGAGAAATCATATTTTATGCCTGTGATGTAGCTGTCTACATATTAAATTTGATAATGTAAATTTAAAAAACCTTTGCTAGACTTGAGTAATTGTCTGTTTGTAGCATTTGAGCACCGACCCTTGAGTAGCAAATGTGCCCTGACTTTTGGCATGTCGGGAAGAAGCTGCCTCCGACGTTCCTGTACTACTTTTTCAGATTTAGATGCAGGACAGTAGTTCATTCATCCAAAATTGTATGCTACTGCAAAGCAAAACCAGAATTCTTGAATATCCAGCTACCTTGTGAGACAGGTTGTGGGCAGGCATCTGTAAAGGCTTTCACTCTTACATGTGAAAAAATACATTGGCAAGTTTTACTTTTTTATGGCAGATGTGGAGAGAGATGGTTTCAGCACACAACACCAAAATATATTTGCACCTTTATTACTAGGTGTGTGAGAAGGGAAAATAAAGGTAACACCTATTTCCTAATCCTGTATTTTTGGAAGCTATTTCATAATAACTTTTAAAATCTGTTAGTTTGCAATTGCATTCTAAGAATGAAGTAATGAAGTCAATGGGTAGCAGAGTACTTAGGCTGTGGTTTATGCATTTTGCGCAGTATCTGTTGGATATAAAATTCAGGAAGTGAATTTTTTCTATAATTTTTTAATTTTTACTACTTAAAATTGGCATTTGCATTTCTTTGTTGTTGAAAAGTAAAGATAAGCTTTTTTGTGTGTTTGCAGATGGTCTGGTCCTGCCTTTTGATGGTCTAATTATGTCCATTGGGAACATGAATTCCTAGTTCCAGGTCATTCTCAACAAGAGATAATTGCTGAGATGTTTTGAATGGTAAATTTGGAACAGTTGAAAACAGAAATCTAGACATGAGGAGTGCTTCCAGGGAAACAAACTTCTAAATATACACACACATACCTAGTTAGCCCAGGTGTTTGCAAGGGAGGAGAGGATTTCTAGTGTTTTGAAGCTAGACATTTGTTAAATCCATTTTTCAATTTGAGTTGTTGCCTATGGACACACTTTTGTTTTGGAAGAAGAAAACTGATAGACCAGGGTCTGTTGAATAAAGCTGAGGATTGATATTCAGGCCGTATGCTTGTGTTTTTAGATTTGCTGATGTTAATAATTCTCTGGGTTAGTTGTTTTTCTGTCATCATAATTACAGTTTGTTCTCCATTATAATTGCAATTAAACATAGTTGTAACAAACATCTTGGTTTCTCAGTATGTGGGGAATCATTCCATGCTTTTTTCCTCCCCAAAACTGCAATATTCAGACCTTGGAGTTCTTAAACTTGTTTATTTTTCAGTCTGTTTTGAAGATAATGACAGAAAACCAGGAAGGATTCAGTGATATGAATAATTTTATATGTAGAGGAAGGTTGACATGACTCTTGTCATGTCTAAGAAAAAGAAACCTAAAATTTGAAAGGCTATTAGACCTTTTCCTTAAGAAGTCCTTGGCAATGGAATTCCTCTGACCAGCTGCAGACCTTTTCATTTCAGCTAAATATTTTAACCATCTTAGAATGAGATTGGACCACACCCAAAATACCTGTTTTTCATGCCTCTACTGGAAAATTGGTAATTCTTTAGGTCCACCACATCCTTATTATTGCTCAATATCAACTGAGCTAGTCAATGGAGTCGAAGCACTGTGCTAGAAATACCTGCCTCTAGTTAATCTTTTTTTCCCCAGTTTTTCTGATATACCTTAATTGATAGTCAAATGTTATGTAAAAAGTTACAAGTGTTACTTTCAAATTTGAAAGCTTTTAAAAGTGTAATTGATGAATTACACTGTATTGTTCAAACATGTTTGCACATTGTGTTCCATTGAGAGCTGAATTCACTTCAGACTCTTTATTTATGAACATAATGTGTCTGTTTGCAATTTAGGCTTCCATGCTTTCAGTCTCATGCAGACAGAAAAAACTGTATGTCACAGCTATGCTTCTGGAGAAAGGCAGGTGGTAGTGCTGGTATATATGATTAGTTTAGACTTCACAGTCCCTTACTCCAAAACCTCAGTAAGAACACGTTATTTAAATAATTAGTTATAACATATAAATTTTGCAAGTGTCTTTGTACAGAGTGTAGCATTCTGGATGTTTGAGCCGGAGGAATGAGAGAACCTGTGAACTTGATTTTCATAATGTGCTAAATAAGAAGCAGTAAAACCAGTCTTCAGATAAACAAAAAAAATATTTTACTGTGAGCAGTGGATGAATTTATGTTGAAAGGATTGGCTTAAGATTTGGTGAACTGTTTTTTCTCCCTCTCCAAATCTCCTAACACCAAAGAACATTCAGGTTATTGTGTTGCTGGTATGCCACACTCGGAAAAGGAAATTTTGGTTTAGTTCTGTCTTGGTGATTTCCAGAACAATGCCAGGAGGCATAGAATGCTTGGGATTGAAAGAGACTTCAAAGACCATCTAGTTTCAGCCCACCTGCCATGGACAGGAACACCTTCCACCAAACTAGGTTGCTCAAAGCCCCATCCAGTCTGGCCTTGAACACTTCCGCACTTCCACTTGAACACTTACTGGCATCCACAACCACCTGCACAGAAAAATACACTTTTATTTCTTCTCTTCTTTCTCTGTGTAATATGACTAGTTACTGAGTTGAGTATCTTTAAAGTTCATCTTTTAGTAATTTCAACACAAAATTGCTTTTATGTGAAAGAGAAACCAAGTCTGGGTCTAAAGATGTCCACATAAAGAAATGGAGGTGTTATTGCAGCATGTTAACTTAGTCTAGCATTTGCTCTAGCAGCTTTATTGTTCTCAAAGGCAGCATTTTATCTATCAGAATTGACACTGTGTGCAGAAGCGTGTATAATGAGAGATTGCTACTAGCATTTGAAAAACCTGTGCTGTAGCATTATTGTCTAAACTTAGAGATAGTGGGAATTAATATGTCTGTGTGAAAGCCATGCCCTTGTTCCATGTGGATTTAGGGATTTAGAATTTCAGGGTGACCTAAGTTACTTCACAGCTGATTAAAATCCCCTCAAACAAAACCAAATGCAAAAGGGTAATTGTTCTGAATTTACTTTGTTGCCATGTAGTGCTCGCATAAGATAGAAGGAGTCCTCTGACCTTCATATCTTAGGAACATTGTCTGCATGTGCAATTTCAAGATGTTTCTTCTCTCTTTAGATGATATTTTTGAATACAAATAAGAAACTTTAGGATTGAGAAACTGCCCAGTCACCCTAAATTTAAAGACAGAAGAGCTGTTTAAGCTTAGTGTTGCTTTAAATAATTAACTCTTTAGATTTTTTTTGGTAAGCTTTTCCATTTATAAATGGTTTAAATAGAAACAGTTAAAAATAGGACAAACCCGTAAGTGTGTATGTATATTAGAAGTATAAATCAAAATGAAATACTTAATATACATACTTGTTTATTTTACATGAGGGTGGAAGGCATGAGTTACCTGGCAAAGGACAATAACTCATGTTAGCTGGGAAGGGCTGACCAGTCAGCACTCAGCTAGTGTTAGAACAGATGAAAGGTGTAAAGAGCAGCCCCAGAAAAAAGCTAGAAAATTATCCATGGTTTGATATGTTCTTAAGCCCAATGTCATAGAAGACAATGCTTTTGAGTTTCCAATAGCCATTAACACAGCTGTGGTTCACCAATTCTGCTCTCTGGAATCATGTGACTTAGAGAGGCTTATGGTAAATGTTTTGATGGGAGAACTTGTGTCATTAAGCAGGTTTGCTTTTCAAAGGAAGTTTGGTGTATGAGGTACATCTGTGTACAAGCTCCATTAATATTTCTTGAAAAGCCCAACATTTTGTGCCAGCACTGCCTGGCAGTGGTAGTATAGAACCTGAAAATGTCAAACCTCTAGTAGTTTATTCATATGAATAAATCACTAGCATCTTTTAATTTGCCTTGATATGCTTTGACATGAAAGAAGTATCTCAATTTCAAGTATCTGTTGTTTGGAGGAAAAAAGAATTATCTTGTGTACTGAAAAGAGAAGGGGGGCGTAGATTTAAAAGTAACAAAGTGTTTGATTTACTTGCTGACTTCTTTTTTTGCCAGAGATTTGCTCAATGATCTGAACTAATTTACTCCTCCTATATAGTTTCAAATATAAATATAGTATATATGCAGTTTATTTGCTTCTGGAAGAGGGGGTTCAGGAAAAAAAAAAGCAGTCTTGAGGTTTTGGTTGTTGCATGTTGGAAAATAACCCTGTGTTTCGGATGTTGAACTACTTAGGAAATTGGATTCATTCTATATTAATGTAATTCTTCCATATTTAAAATACATATTACAAAAAGAGTGCTATGTGTTTTGAAGATCTGTTATTTTCTTTCATTTTCATATAGGAACAGTCAGGTATTTCTTACATTAATGCTCCAGCTAAATTGTTTTTGTATGGTCCTACTTAAAGACTAAGGTTTCACAATGTGGAAATTTTGGGAGATTTTTCTGGCAATTTCAGTGTCTTATTAGTAAGCAACTTAAAGAAGAAGCTTATGCATGTTGGAGTCAGAAAGGTATAAATCAAGTCTTTAGAACATGAGAGCCCTAAAGTATTGTATTTACTTCAAAATTTAATTGCCCAGGAGCTGTTAGCATAAGTAATTTTACTCAGGGTTGTTTACGTAAATAAAAAATAGAAAAATAAGATGCTTGCTTCTGTTTGGGTTTCTTTATGAATTTTTATTTGGGAAGCTGTAGAAATTAATATTTCAGATGCGTATTAATTGTTTAAATAGTTTTCTAGATTGTCGGTTTTCCACACTGAATAAAGCGGCATGCAGGAGAGTTGCTTACATTTTTGAACTTCAGTCTGCAGGAAGTCATTGAGGCAAAGAGGCTCGAGTTCTGCCTTGAAATGGAAAGAAAAGAAGAGGAGATTAAGCAACGATTTTTGCAGAGAGTGAACGAGAAAGCAGCAATGTTGGAAGAGGCAGAGCAACAGGCAAGCATGCCTGTCTGTCTTGTGTGTGTTTTGTGAGATTTGGAACAGCTAAGTTCTTAAGAAAATCACTGGTCGATATTTATAATTTCCTAATACTTTGAGGATGGTAATGCTTTAAATCAAAAGCAGTTTGATTACGCAGGTTGATTGGATTAGCAGATTGATTAGACACCAGCAAACAAGAGAGTTTGTCTTTTGAGGAGCAGCTGAGGGAGTTAGCGTTGTTTAGCCTGAAGTAAAGAAGGCTCAGGGGAGACTATTGCTCTCTACAACTACCTGAAAGGAGAAGTGTAGTGAGTTTGGGATTTGTTTTTTCTCCCAAGTGCTAAGTGATGACATGAGAGGAAATGGACTTAAAGTTGTGTCATGGAAGGTTTAGAATGGATATTAGGAAAAACATCTTCACTGGATGGGTTGTTAAGCTTTGGAGAACAAGCTGCCCAGGGAAGTGGTGAGTCACTATGCCTGGAGGTGTTCAAAAGATGTGTAGATGTGGCACTTGGGGATGTGGTTTAGCAGTGAACTTGGCACTGCTGGGTTTGTGCTCGGACTTGATGATCTTAGAGGTCTTTCCCAGCATACATGATTCTGTGATTCTATAAATGGCACTCTTATGGGAAGGCAGGAGCTTATGGTCTAAAGGCTTTGGTGGACAGCTGATGTGAATTTATAGAGTAAGAGTTGATGTGGTGAAGTAAGAATGGGATGTATATAATGGTTTGTTTCTTTGTCTTCTCTAGCAGTGTGGTGAGAAACACTGATATGCCATAACAGCACAGTAGGTGCTTTTTGTATAGCACCTATTCGTGCAGCATAGATTGCTTTGCAAAACCCAAGATTTGAGGACAAAATCTTTTCAGAGACTTTTCAGAGTGGGCCATGTGTGTTTGCCTGACTTCCAGATTCAGTTATTAAGTCCAAGCTCAGCCCTTATGCTGAGGGGTTTGAAAGTGTGTGTGTGTGGTATTCTACTGGTTTGTTTCAGTTCTGGTTTCAAAATCTCATCTCTTCCCAGCTGTCTTAAGATTATTTGAAGATGTGAAATATTTCTTGGCTCTGTTTTTGAGGATTTAGGCCTGTCAAGCTGGACTAGCAAGATAGGAGGCTTCTCATCTGCTTTCTGCCAGACTTTTATTGTGGTCATGCATATTTATATTCAGACACTGGTTTAATTGAAATTGGAGACCTGTGTATTTTTATTAATGTTCCTTTCTGTACTTCAGTCCCCCAGCAAAGCTGTTGCTTTTTTTTTTTTTTTTTTTTTTTTTTTTTTTTTTTTTTTGAGGTGCTCAGGTACATGTTTTAAATAAGAAGGTGGCTTAATATTTGTTTTCTAAATGTGTTAAGACTCCCATGGTACTTGTGAAGAAAAATAAGTCAAATTCAGTCTTTCTTAGTATCAGGCAGTCCAACTGGAAGAATGCTTAGCCATGTTAAAAGCAGGTTCAGCAAGGTCTTAGGCAGTATCTGTGCTAACCCTTTGATATTATCCTTGTATGATTTATTCCAAGTGGTTTGTGAGCTCTGCATATTGCAGAATTGTGGATATTAGTTTTCCAAGTTCCTGATGTGGGAAAGTGATCATGCAATCATTCCTAAAGAACATTTGCTGTGTACTCTTGCTGCTGTATTTTGTATCTGGAAACTAAAGAAAACCAGGATTTCTAATGTACTTCAGATTTCTTTCACATCCTTCATTTAGAGGAACTGTGTAGATGCACCTATAAAATTTGTCAGCTCTGCTGTGTACAATAGGCCTGCTGTTACATTTATAGCCTTAGTTTCTTCTTCACAAAAGCAGGATTCTTGGAGAATTTGTATGTGGGGAAATGGGGAAGGGTTAAGTACCCCTTTTGTTATCACATACAATTTCACACTAGGTTTAAGCTGCTTGAAATACATGTGGGACCTAAAATGCATTAATATGTCAAAAAAACCCAATCAAGGAACAATTACTGTAGAAAAGTAGGTAGCTTCTTGCACCCCACCAGTAACTCTCCAACTGGACTAACTCTGTGTACTTACTGATACTTAAATCTGATCAATGTGCACTTCCCCACTTGATTTTAGGGAACTATATTCTACTTGAGACATCTTGATTTAATCTGTTGATAATTGGTTCATCACTAAAGGCCCCCTTATTTTGATACAATAACGGTACAGTAAAATGTAGTAGGGAATCTAGTATTCATTTAGTGCCTTCCATATTTTCCACCTGTACTTTGAGTGTAATAGCCTGGATCATGAGAACAGTCATGTTTTGACAGATGAAAGTTATTATTTTTGAAGTTTTTTAGTCTTAACAGGTTGGGGAAATAACTGCAATTTCTAATGACTATTAACACAAGTTGAGATGGGTTTACTATTAATTTGCAGAGGGTTTTTATATTGTGATATCACCACCTTGTGTTGCCAGTCGGAAATGTTATTTTTTATGCTTTCTTTAAATAGGTACTGACTAAATATGCACGTCTTATGCTAATGCATCAAGAAGAGGAGCTGAAATTAGGGGAAAAGAAAAAACTTCTAGAAGATGAAATAGCTCAGTTTATTGAGAAGAAAGCTATCACTGTATCGATTCAGTCACAAGTGTCTGTCTCTACCCCTGTTGTTAGTTTGAAGACACAAGGACTGCAAAAAGTAAGTGCTGATGCTGCTCATCAGAGGCAGCAATAAAAAAATTCTTCACGCTCACTTTTTAAACTCAAATTTCAGTAATCTTTTAGAAAAGACAGAAACGTGCTTCTGTTCTGTGATAAGAAGACAGAAGTGTGTAAAATATACCCTTATGATTGGATTTACTGTTAGAGTAATTGCTGTATGTTCTATGAGCATTGTTTTGTCTTTCTTTTCTTTTTTCCATGAAAGAACCAAGATTTTCAACTTGAAGTCCAATGCTTTCATGTCAAAGATGAAGGAACTATGAATGTTGGAGAGCAGAGTGAGAGGGAGAGTGAGAAGGAAGAGTTAGAGAGAGAAATTCACCCAGGGAATTTCAGGAATAGTATTTGATTGCAGCACTCAGGTTTTGAATGTAGGATATGTTAGTAGTTTTATGAAGTGGTCTAACTGCTGTTGGCCCATATTAGGTGTGTCTTCCTAGTACAGATTTTTGAGAGAAAAGGTTGATAAAATTGGCTGTGAAAACACAAAGTGCAGAATATGACCCGGTAAAGATTTCACTTTCTTTCCACCCACCCACTTCTTTTTTTTTTTTTTTTTTTTTTTACCACTTTCAAAAGAAAAGCTTGAATAAATTGTGAAAATTCAAAAATACTTTCAAAAGTACTGTCCAGAATAACATGCCCAACTGATTTATATAAAAATCCCATTGAATTAAATGCTCATATATTAAATTAAATTGACTTAAATGTTTTTCTCCTCCAAAACTAAAAGTCAATTAACTTACTCATTTTTTTTTCCTGATAGCTTACAAATTTGCTGCAGATAACATTTTATTAATTAATAACTTCCTGGAGTTGAAAGCAGATTTCTTGGTTCTGAATTTATTTATAACTGCTAGATTCTGAAGTACTTTAGAAGCTACATTGGTGCACATATTTCCACAGATATCATCAAGCTTTGACATTTTTGGGGTGTACGCTAGAAGCCTAATTCGGCCAAAATTTACTACATTTTAACTACTGTTACCAAATTCCTTTTCCTAGATTCCTTTTTTTCTGGATTTACATATGAAAGTGGAATTCTTGGTAACAGAAGTCATTATCTGCACTACTATGAGTGACTCCTCTGGTTTCATTTTATTTCTTCAGAGTGTGTTAAGTTTATATGCTTGCTGTGGTTTTTCGGTTCCAGCTTTATGTAATACTGGTGACAGAAGACACAATATTGATAATTTCTCATGAAGAAGCAGTGATTCATGGTGTGCTCTTGAAGGTATAGGAGTTCCAGTTTTTTTACTAAAATGTTTGGCTAATATCTCTTGTTGCTGCATTCTGCAAAAGAATAATTTTTAAGCGTGATCTGTACACACACAGTGTGGTGGTTACTGTCATTGTCATCACAGGCTTTCTGTTACAGCTCTGCCTTGATACGTGTTTGTCTTACAAAAATGTGGTCAGCTTGCTTTAATTTTAAATGCATTGTGCCAAAGGTGTCCCTGCCATAAACAGTTCCATTTGGACTATGAATAATGTAGTGCAAAAATATTCAGTGAATATATCCACTACAAGCTTCCTAAAGAGTTCTTTTCAAATGGTATTGTTTATTAGTTCACTAAGTGTTATTTAATAAAACTACTGACATATTTGAACCATTTACTGATTTTTCTGACAGATTTTTGTTTATAGGCTTTTATGTAACAGAATGCTGCTTGTTAGCAGTATTCTAAATTTCAGATATGGTCTTCTTAATCAAAATTCACTGAGATATTTTTGCAATACTTTACTGTTGCCAGATCTGCTATTACTAACTCAGTATGGAAAGTACCTATAGTTGATGTTTTTGATTGTAGTATTCAGTTACAGTTGAAGATTTACAAAAACTCCAGGTTGGTTAAAACAAGTTCTAAGTGCTTTGTATGTTTTCAATAGTCATGGTAACTAATGGGAAACTGTAAGAGGTACAGTTCTCTGGAGTTGTCTTGTATGATTGTTTAAAAATTAAATACTAACTTGACAGAAATAAAATAGATTGGTTTTGCTTAAATGTTACTCTTGTTCTGCTTCCTTTCCCTCATGTGTTATTAAAAAGGAGTAAGATTTCACATTTAACTGAAAAATATCTTAAGTCATTTATTGATTGGAAAAAAATAGGTGATTTGTGTGACCTGTACCAGAAGGGCAGTGTGACTTGTGATATACTTGTCATATACCACTGTACTTACCATATAGTCATGGAATATCTCAAGCTGGAAGAAAACCATAAGGGGTTGGAAGAGACCCTTAAGGTTCATTGACTCCAGCTCTCTGCTCCTTGCAGGACTACCATGAAATCCAGACCATGATTAAGAACATTGTCCATACACTTCCTTGAGCTCTGACAGACTTGGTATCATGACCAGTGCCCTGGGGAGCTGTTTAGTCACCAAACTCACCTATTTTACTCGCACAGTGATGCATACCATATAATTTTGAAGGGGTGGAATGGACCTTGAAGGTCATCTAGTCCCATGCCCCTGATGTGGACAAGGACCTCTCCCACTACACCAGGCTACTCAATGCTTCATCCAGCCTTGCTTTGAACACTGCCAGGGATGGGACATCCACAACCTCCCTGGGGGCAACCTGTTCAGTCCTCACCACCCTCACAAGTAAAGAATTTCTTCCTAATATCTAACCTAAATTTCTCGTCTTTTACTTTGTACCTATTGCTTCTTGTCTTATCACTACAGTTCCTGACAGAGTCCCACTCTGGCATCCCTGTAGGCCTCCTCCAAATACTGGAAGGTTTGTTCCACACAACCTTCTCTTCTCTGGACTGAACAGCCCCAACTTTCTCAGCCTGTCTTTGTAGGGTAGGTGCTCTAGTCCCCTTATTAACTTTGTGGCCCTCCTCTGGACTTGCTCTGCCAGTTCCATGTTCCATCCAGAGCTGGATGCAAGACTCCAGGTGGGGTCTCACAAGAGCAGAGTAGAGGGGCAGAGTCCCCTCACTTGCCCTGCTTGGGATGCAGCCCAGGATGTGGCTGGCTTTCTGAACTGTGAGTGCACATTGCGTGCTCGTGTTGAACGATCACCCCCAAATCCTCTGCAGGGCTGTTCTCAATCAATATTCTGCCCAATCTGTACATAAAATACTGTTTTCCCTCAGTAGCAGTGAGAAGGAATAGATAATGAGTCATAAATCATTCATTGACCCCGAAAGGGTGAAACTGCTAATTCAATCATCTCTACAGACAGAAGAGCTGTAAAATAGAAGGAAAGGGTTAAGAAGAGACATTCATTTAACCCACACACTCAGCCAACATATGACTTTGTTCAAGAGAAGAAAATGGGGCAGGGCCATGCCCTGTGATTGCTCATTCCTGACCAAAATGTAGTTTGAGGAAAGACTATTTTTTGTTTGACTTTGTACCATTGACTGGGCCATTTGCATTTGTTGGATTAGAAAGAAGGGATATGCCTTTCTTAAAGGTGGTAACAGCCAAATGAAAAGAAATATATATATTTTTTAAATTATTTGGAAGTCTTTTCAAGTGATCTTGAACAGAATGTAGTAATAATTGAATGATGCATATTGTCAGCACTCAGTTACCTCCCAGTGTTCTATTGCAGCCGCTGATGTTGGTTAGCTCAAGCACAGCTCTTCACGAGTGTTACAAAACTGCATCAAAAGACAGATTTAGCTGTCTATAGTCTGGCCACTTTGCTGAGGACAAAGACTGAGAATAGTTAAGTACTGTTTGACCTAGATAGCTCTGTGCCTGGCCAGTGCTAGAGGATGTGCTGTGCTTTGACAGCTGGGAACCATGAGTAGGGACATGTGGTACCACATGTCTTGGTCAGATGGGTTTCTGTGCACTTGCATGTGCTGGCTCTGCAGGACTCAGCAGCAAAACAAAACTGGCACGGGCACCTGTGCAGGTCTTTGGAACAGGTGACAGTCAAAAAGGGGTTGTTCAGTTGTAGCACAAAAACAACATAGCACAAAGTGAGAGAGCTGATGGGTTTTCCTTTTTGTTTCCTTATATTCATTTAAACAGTAGAGAATCATCTATAAGTGTGGGAAATTCCACTGATATTTTGTTTAAGTTTGCCCAAAGATGAGATGCCAGGTAAGAACACAAGTGCACGCCACAGCCTGACAGTCAAATGCAATTCAAAGAATTATAAAGGAACAACTAACAATATTGTCTGGAAGTGGAGAATTAATTGTGGTGGTAAATAAAAACATATATATCTTCTTGTGGTTTATCTTAGCCATGTGCTTTTCAACTGGACACTTCAGAGAGGTTTATCCTGGATGTGAAATGGTTTCAGGACCACTTATCTTTATTGTTATGGTACCTTCTGCAAATGGCTGCTATAAGATTATTTACACCCTTTACAAATCAGAAGACTTCGTGTTTTTTAATCTTTTTCTTAAGGTTATTTTCCATATATATTTTGTATATTTATTCACAACTCTAAAGTTACTTTGCCAGTGACAAGACAGCCAATAAGACTATAAGGAGTCAGCCAATAAGGAATTTTATCTTAAATCTGGCTGACAGGTTGGACTCAAAGGGTTGCAGTAAATGGGGTTACATCAGTCAGTCACTCCAAGGCTCTCTTTTAGGGTCAGTGCTCTTTAATGTTTTATAAATGAACTGTACATAGGAGTTGAATGTACATTAAGGAAGTTTACTGATGATACTAAGTTGGGGAGCTGTGAACTCCCTCTAGGGTAGAGAGGCCTTACAGAGACATCTGGATAGGCTACAAGAGCTGTACAGTCCCCAGCTGATGGAAATTAACAGGAGCAAGTGCCAGAAATTCAGCGGAAGTTCAGATTGAACATTAGGAAAAGACTTTTCACTGGGAGGATGGTTGGAACAGGCTCCCCAGGACAGTGGTCACAGCACTAAGCCTGTCAGAGTTTAAGAAGCGTCTGGAATGTGCTCTTAGTCATATGGTTTATTTTTAGGTAGTCCTGCAAGGAACAGAGACTTGGGCTCAATCCTTATGGGTCCCTTCCAACTAGAGATATTCTGTGATTCTATGATTTTAACTTATGGAAACACAAGCCTCTTGTAACAGCAGTAACGTAATATTTATATAGAAAAAAAGTACTCAAAAGAAAAATGAGTAATTTTTCAAGACCTTTGTGAAGACCTCTGTAATTCACATTCAGTGAATCACTGCAAAAAGTAATTTAGTGTAATTCATGGACGGGTAAAATACCCAGCTGTATTTTTATGAAGTGCTGGGGCATCTACGTCTCCACGTTTTCTTTAATAAATGTTTTTTTAAAAATCCCGACCCCAGCATCAAGGCAGCAAAGCACCGATAGTTAAATACAGAAACTTGCAGGATTTTAAACTAGACAAAAAAAGCTTCAAGAGGATGTTCGCTAGGGTGCGCTCGAAGCACATGGCTTTTGCTTCTGGGGAAAGGACCGTGGCACTGAGCAGCTGTGTCACTGAACAGCCTGTCAGTTTAAACCTGAACAGCCCTGTCAGTTTAAACCTGCTTTTGTCGCGGGTTTGGAGTAGGTGGGCCCCAGAGTGCCCCTTCCAACATCAGCAGTTTCGTAATTCTGCAGCTCATTTATCACTAACAATTTTTTTTTCTTCAAATATTAAGAAAAATACTAACTTATTTTGTGTAGAAACAAAGGTTTAAGCACAGAAGGCAACATAAAAGTGCTGTGAGAGCTTTGACCTGATGTGGTTGTTTATGTGCTAGGGCATTTAAATTCGGGAATCAGTCTTTACAGTTTGAAAACCTATGGGTACAATTATGAGAGTGCACCTCATTCTGAACTAGAATCTTTTAAAATAACTTCTTAGAAAGGTGTGAGAAAATAGTATGATTTTCTTACTGAGAACTACAAATAAGATATGTCAGGATGGTTTCTGGGTGACCATCCTGTGAGCTTTAGACTTTCAGAAAAAGACTATGGAGCTACACAAATGTCTTTTGGCAACAGATCTGTAGGTATCTCTTTATTTTGGGGGTACCTGTACTTAAGATCATTAAGGAATAATCTCTCTGGGCACTTCAATGTATCACAGATTATAAGTGCAATTTTCATAAATGAGAAGCTCACCACACCAGTGATTTCAAAATTAAATTCTGGCTTCTGGCAGAAATTTACCTTTCTCTGATTTTCATACCCAAGTGTGAAGGATATTGATATATTCCGATTCATATATACAAATCCATACTTTTTTTTGTAAGTGCACATAGAGAGATGTATCTCATGCCTGCTGATGTCTATGGATATATAGACCACTCACAGCAAGTGACAGGTTAGCTAAGAGTGTGCCTTAGGCTGTGAGTCCTGATCAGTTCAAGAGACTATTTTAGTGCTTAACACTTGATCTGGATGCCTGCCTGCAGTTTCTGCATTCCCTTGCGCTGGGAGTCAGAAATCTTTACTACCCCGTTAGTCAGCATACTTTTGGGGGTCTGATTGTTCCTGCTGAGAAGAGACAGCAGGGCAGAGCTCTCTGCAGATTTTACACCTCTGTCCTCACAGAATGGAAATGTGGACCTACTCCTTCCTCTGGAAGATGTTAACTCCTTCACCTGAGGCTTAGAAGCAGGAGACTGGTAGTTGTCATGCCTTTGGAGAGAAGAGAGAATAATTGGTGTGTTTAGAAAAATGATGAGAAGGTGCTGGTGTCTGCATAGCTGTTTTTCATGGCTTCTGCTTTGGTTTCATTGGTAAGTCTGGGGAAAGGCAGAGACTGAGTTCCATTCTCACTTGTGCTGGCAGTTTGAAGATGGTCAGTCCTTTGAGCTTCTGGGGAAACAACGATCCCAGTGCATTTTGGCCTATCCACTGACAAGGTGTGCGAGCAGCCAGGCAGACAGGGCACACAGAACTCTGTCACAGCCTTTCTTCAAGTGTTTTGTTACCCCCATCACATCATGGGGCGTGACAGGACTCATTTGACTTGCAGGCTCTGGTGAAAATGCATACCAGGTTAGAAACACAGCAGGCAGTACTGATGCACTGTGCAGAGGAATGCAAAATACCAGTGCTGGTTTATGGCTGTGTTCACAGCAGATGAATGACATCCAAGCTTTGCCCCAAGGTCAAATCAATATATACCCCTAATAATTTAAAATGTACAAATGTGCAGTGTGAATACCTACATATGAGAAATAATTCCATTGCCTGTCATGGGGGAGTTTGAGATTGGCATGTGTATTTTGTCTCCAAAGTTACAGAAGTTCTTTTTGCCTATGCTAACTTCTCAAGGGAAAAATCTCTTAGGCAAGTCAGAGTATCTTCTGACTGCTTTTCAATCTTCATTGTATTTATTCTCACAAAATACACTAAGAAGTTAAAAGATACTGCATTGGAAAATGAGATCCACAGTGTGTAGGGCTCAGATTTTTAAGCATACTTAGATTTTTTTTTTTTTTTAATTTCCACCCACTCAGTGACCATGAACCATGGAAGTAAATACATCATAGTTTCCAATGTGTAGTTACAGTCCCACAGGAAATCTGATGGACTAGGTGCTTGGGCTAACATCCTTTGCTGGTAAAAAGCACAGGCCTCTGCTCCCCAAACTTGCACATAGATCTCAATCCTACTGTTGTTTTGACTGATAAATAAAACAGAAGAGCTTTTGTGGAAAGTGATCTATGTAAGGAAGAGAAAACATTCTGAATTCTGACTAAGGTTAGGTTTATATGAGACCTTGGTTTCCCTAAATACAAAATCTCAATTCTTCATGCTGTAGCATCTTGATTTCCCACTTGGGTTGTAGAGAGGAACTCACATACATGTTTAACATCTCCAAAAACATACTGGATTTCGTGAAGGAATATGGTCCATGGTGTGGACCTGAGGTGTCTTGAGTGTGTCCTCATTAGAGGAGAGGCTTCCCTGATACGTAATTTATCCTGAGCTGTCAGTCCCTCTTGCTGGCTTTCTCCAGCTTTATTGAGATTGTAAAATATGCATTGGTTGTGAAAGAAAAAGATATTTCCAAGTTTAAGTTCATGTCAGATTTTGGTCATTGCTCCAGTATGAGTACAGTTTCCAAAAATTCCTTAGCCTGGTAGACAAATTCATTGTCTGAAATGTGAGAAAGCTCGTTTCAAATCCCTTCTCCAAGTTTGGCAGAGCAAGGGGCTGGGTTTAACCCTCTTCACACTATGAAATAATTTGTGAATATATTTCCTGTAGTTTCCTACAGGGCTGGGCTTTCTGTGGTTGCTGAGTGACAGTGATCTTTGGGAAGGCAGTTGTCTTATATGTGACTTCTTGGAGTCATCAGAAGTTAAAAAAAAACAAACAGAGAAAACACTTTTAACAAACTCCATCCCAAACGTGTTTCTGGGAAGGCAGCACACTGGCCCTGGGAGCTGGTGCTTGCCAAAAAGCCCTTTGTAATCTCCTGTCTTGATCAGACCTCAGGCTCATCCCTGACCTTACTAGTCTGACTTTGGTGGGGCTAGGAATACTTCAGTTTATGAGTCCAGTCATTGAAAGTATGACCACAGAAACTAAAGATCAGAATAAACTGAGGGCAGTACTGATAATATTCGTGGTAAGTGAAATGTAATTATGTTGGGTGGCACAGCAGATTGCCCAGTAAGGGCTTGCATGTCAGTTGTGTGTTTTGAATGTGCTATTCTGTGCCTGCAAGGTCAGGAGTGTTCCTCACGAGTTTCATGGGATGATATAATGGAGTTTGTATCAAAAAGTAAAGATAGTGCAATGCAAGCTGTGAATTAACAATTGCTGCAAACAGTTGGCTGAGGTTGTGGTACTTTAAGTAGGCAAATAAAGGAATTACAGCCTAATATGCCTGTTGCTAAAAGCCTTGTTTGGAAATTTGCCTGGATAGGATGTTTTTAAAAAGCCTGTACAATCCCTATGAGTTTCTAAAAGATTATTTACAGCTTTAAAATTTTATAAGGTGCAATAATACAAATGTCATATCTCAGAATGTAATACCTGAAGCAATAAATTCCCTGCCCTTGTAACAGAAAGACAAAACCCGCGTGCCAAAATTACTGGGCCCTGCCTTGTGCAGCCTGGGAGGTTGTAGGTGTATTGTTGAGTTTAACTGGATAGGAAAAAGAAAGTATTTCCTGTTTGATATGAAGTTGAAATGTAGTAAAAATGGCAAGCAGCCCATCCAAAACTGCAGAGGAATTTACAGGTGTGTGTGATTTCAAATAAATTAATTTTACTCTGGCCAGCATTTAGTCAAGACTGCACAAAGACTACAAAATTATTCCTAATCTTGTAACTGTGGCAAATGTAAGAGACACACTAACTGAAGTGTCCTCTGGATGTGTATTTTTTGTATCATCCTTAATCTGCTCACCTTTGATAGTTGGAAGCCAGTTAATGATTTACTAAAAGGATTCCTCAAATAAAATGTTTCCATGTAGCTTCACAGAAAAAAAAAAAAAGTAGATAGGAGACTCAGGACTTCTGTTTTTTGAAAACCAGATCTGTTTGCAGGAAAGACTAGTTTATAAAAATTATTACAATTTTCTTGGAAATGTGATTTCTTTGAAGTTAGGAGGGAAAGGTTGCTGTGGTTGCTGTCAGTCTGGGTGTCTCTGGATTTTCTCTTTGGTACATTTTTTGGATTATTTCTGCTCTTTGTATTTTAAAGGTCCTTTTATGGAGGCTGCCAGTGAGGGGTGCTATGTGATCATCCCAGAGAGGATGGAGCTCCTGAATCTATGTCATGCTGCCAGCCAAAAATTATGTTTAAGCATAAAAACAATTCCCCAAGCAGAGGAAAGCTGTGAAAGCCTCACTTCGTAAAGCGAACATTAAAGGATTGTCAGGATTTTACTCCTCAGCAGCAGCCAGAATGGAAATCCTCGGGCAGTTTGTACAACGTGAGAGTGGAATGGCAGGGAGGATTCAGCAGCGTGGGATGTAAAAAGCTGTCTGGCAGGGATGAGGTTTTCGGCATGGGCAACCCCGGGGCAGAGAGGAGAGCGGGCGGGGTGAGCATGGCATGATCAGGAAAATCCTGACCTTCCCAAGGTGGGGAGTTTGATACACTGTGTTCTAATGCTTGGATGTGGAAGACTCTTGAGATTTTTCTGTCTCATCTTAGTTGTCAAACACACGAGAGATTATTTTGATTTAAACCAGTTTAACAGTGTATTTTATCGTTGCACATTTTTATTTTCTTTTAATTCTAGACATAACAGCATATCCTTCCTCTTTCATCTTAGCCGCTTGCTCACTAAATCTGGTGAAGGTTCTCAGCCTTAAAGCTGAAAATGTGCATTACCTAGGCTCAAAAGAATGCTCTTTGGTAATGTACTCAGTGGTTTACATCCAAAAAATACCCTTCAAAGTAAAAACTACACAGCTGATGTCCCTGTCCTGCTGTGTTGACACTGGAGCTGGAAGGCACCTTGGCTCAGTCAGGCACCGTGCAGATGCTCACTGCTTCCTATGGTGTCTCAGGATGGGTTTGGAAGTAGATCAAAGCAGAGATTAAAAGTACAGCTATAACCAGGTAAGACAACAGGAAACTCCCTATTTAAAAGAAAGAACTTCCATCTGGGATTTCTGACGTGACTCCTTTTGGTGTTGGAGTGGGTGATGTCTGATCCTTTAAAGGAGGGGCAGTAGGGCAGGAGTAGTTCTGTTTCAGCGAATGCTAGAGATGATAGAAGAAAAGTTCATCAGCTGAGATTCAGCAGTGGCAGGAGTAGTATTTTCTCTTTCTGTCAAAGTCAAGACTTGAGTCCTGACTCCTACAGAACCCTGAAGAGAAAGCTTTTTCTTCTCCTTTCTGAACAAAACCTAATGAAATAAAACCTGTAATTTCATTTCATTCTGCATAAACTGCTCCTCTGGACACAATGAAACATTCTATTCCCTGGCACCGGAGGATCATAGTGGTCTCAACACTCACCTGCCATGTGAAGTTTATCCTTCAAACTGCTGGAGAGGATTTGTTCAGGGCTTGTGTGTTAATACCTTGGGCATCCTGATGATACTCTGGGGTGAACAGGATCTGGGCTAGGCAGCAAGGGGCACTGCTCATGCCAGGTGGTCTCTGCAGGATACCTGAGCCTCAGCTTTGCTGAGTGGCTGGAGGAACATCTTCAGAGCCTGATGGAACTGGTCTGTCTTCACTCGGTAAGAAATGAGGGCTGTCACTACCTTTTTACCCTTCAGATAAATGCCCCAATTGCTCAGCTGGTAGTAGCAGGGAATGGGCTGATTTTCAAATTATGTTTTTACTTTGGGGCTAATTTTCAAAGAATTTGGGAATTAAACCCGAACGTTTTAGCAAAGAGAAAAATAATATGTGTCCCTTTCTCTGTTGGTTACCATTCCAGCACCATCTTGCTTTTTCT
Source organism: Zosterops lateralis (assembly GCF_965231275.1). Lineage (NCBI taxonomy): Eukaryota > Metazoa > Chordata > Aves > Passeriformes > Zosteropidae > Zosterops > Zosterops lateralis. The sequence continues at coordinate 27,601,515 of NC_139763.1, forward strand.
TTCCATGTTTCTCTGTGATTTCATTTGTAGGTCATAAGGGTATTATCCCCTTGCCTTAGTGTCTGCAGCCTGCCAGGGAACTGCTGGCAGCAGAGCTGATGCAGCTGTACAATCTGCCCTGGAGGGATGGGACTCGTCCCTGGGAATGCAGTGCAGGCTCAGGATGATTAACTGCAAGCTTTTGGTTCATGTAATGCAAATGGAGCATGGACAAGAAGTAGCATTTGCCATCCTTCTGCAAAAGTTTTGAATGTAAGAGCTTGCTGAGTCCTGCCTGGGAAGGTTTGCTCATTATTTCTCAAAGAACCACTTCTTTATGTGCTGCTGCACAGTCTGTCACATCTGCAGCACAGGACCGTGTGCCACAGCACCCAAAGGAAAGCAGCAGGTGCTGGTGGCACCTTTCTGGGAGCACGTGGCTGGGATGAAGCTGCCTGTGACCCCCTGCACTGTGGTTCTCAGCAAGGCAGAGGCTCTTGCCCAGGGGCAGGGAGGAATTTCTGCATCCTTCCCCGCAGACAATGTTATCGCAGGATCAACTGCAGAAATTAAGTATGGATCTCAATGTCCTTAAAACTGCAATATGACCTCATGTTTTTAGTGCTGTGTAATTCCCACTGAGAAAAGGTCTTCCAGGCTCCTGTTTGGTCTTTTTTACTCACGCACATGCTCATTCTTCATCTCTTGCTTTATAGGAATATATTAGCCCGTGCTTTCTGAGTGCCTCTTCCATTAAATGTCTCTGGATTTGGTTATTTTCCTCAGAAATATTGGCTTGCATCTTCTCCAGGTTTTCTTATCTTTTGACTGTGAAGGATTTTTAAACTTTTCAGGCCCCCTTGTATCATTTCTCTGTGCTCACTTGTGGCTGTACCACCTCCTGGCTCTATATTGGCTCCAAATGCAGCATGGTATTTCCTATAAAGACTAATGAGAAGATACCAGCTTGACATCAGCTCGGATGTGTGCCAGGACACGTGCTCCCCACTAGACTGCTCCTGTGCTGTGTGCCCTGGAGGAACGAAGCAGTGACAAGGGAGAGTGCTTGTCTGACCGCCGAGGGTGTGAGGCTGTGCCTTGTGCTCCTGCTGGTGAGTGTGGCACAGCTGGGTGTGGGTGGGCCTTGGGGCTGGGCCATCTGCATCCCACTGGTGTGAAAAGCTGGATTAGCCCTGATGGACCCCTGAGGAATGGGGGCTCTCCGACCCCTCCTGGCCTAGCCTGAAACTCTGATGTAATGGGTAGACAGCTCTACTGGAACTGTTGATATCAGGGAGAATTTTTAGCCTTTGCTGGTGCTTGAAGACTCCAGACTATCTGTATGGCAGTGTATTTATTTAGTGGCATGGCAGCAGCCTGGCCACGAACATTTACCAACAAGCCTCAGTGTTTAAAACTTTAAAGTGGAAAAAGTTGTATGGGGAGAGAGGGGATGAATTTGGAATTTAAACCTTCTTCCCTGCTCTTCCCTGGCTGAGGTCACTTGGTTTGTTCAGCCTAGAGAAGAGGAGACTGAGGGGAGACCTCATAGCTTCCTGCAGTTTGTTCACAAGGGGAAGCAGAGGGGCAGGCATTGGTCTTTTCTCTCTGATGACCAGTGACAGGACCTGAGGGAATGGCCTTAAATTGTGTCAGGGGAGGCTTAGATTGGGTATCAGAAAAAGGTTCTTCACCTAGAGGGTGTTTGGGCACCGGAACAGACTCCCCAGAGAAGTGGTCACAAGCACCAAGCCTGACAGAGTTCCAGAAGCTTTTGGACAACACTTTGAAGCTCATGGTGTCATTCTTGGGCTGTCCTGTGTGGGGCCAGGAGGTAGATTTGATGATCACTATGGGTCTCTTCCAACTCAGGATATTTTATGATTCTGTGATCCACACGGGCCCTGGGATCTCTGTTCATGTTTAGCTCTGAAACAAGGACATTTCCCTGTGGCCAGGAGTGCTAGAAAATAATCTTTCTGGGCCTAATATGAGCATCTATCAAAGACTCAATTTCTGTCATTTTGTAAGACATGGGATAAGTATGGTAATTGCTGTCTCAGGGCTGGAGCTCCCTTTAGGCTTGCACAAAAATTGAGTAGGTGATAAGAGCCAGGGCTGTGGGCAATTTTGCATGGGTGAGTCTGTGCATACATATCCATTGCTTCAGAGGTAAAGCACTTTGCACTGGATGCATAAAATATGGTAATTCCCCAAATGGCAGATTAGAGCAGGAAGAGCACTTACTTAATGTTTTTCTACCCTTATATTTTCACAAGAGCTGGATAAAAACATTAACAGCCTGGAGCTCTTTTATGCTTGTTGCTGGTGGACGTGCTAGTCTGCTTTGTGTCTGTACAGGCTTCACAGGTCCTGTGGTCTTGGATAAGGTTTGGAGTTAAAGTAGCTTTGGGACCATAAGGGACAGAGGACAGAAATGGGCTGAACAGGGGGAAGGAAAAAGCCAGTGGTGCAGAAACAGAACACAGCAGGACCCATGAAGAATAACCATGGGCTTACTTGCAGGCCTGGGGCTCTGGGTGTGGTGGCAGAGGGTGCCCTCTGCATGGCCTCACTGCTGGCACTCACAATTCTGTGGTCTCCAGTGTGTTTGCTGTGCCAGACCTGTCACCCTTGGGCCAGAGCTGCACCCTCACTGGGCACCCCCAGGGCTGGAACATCCAATCCATTGCCCCCTGTGTGCCTCAGCTGCTGCTGAGCCCAGACCAAACCCAAGAAAAGCATGCAGAAGCATGGGGTGGCCTCAGCCACGGCCAGGCTGATCTGAGATCAGAGATCACATCTCTCTCCTTGTGTTGAAAAGACTTTATAAACATTTATAAAAAGGAAAACAGAAGGAGAAAATATAAATTTGACACATGTTAAAAATGGAACTATATAGAACTAGGTTCCAAAAGGTATTAATTTAAAGACATAAGAAATACTTTAATAAACGTAAGGCAATGTTGTAACTGATTAGCTTCTGAAAACCTGAGGTAAAAACTGAGTTATACTTATTAGGGTACAACGGAGGTTTAAGTGAGACATGAAAGAGATGTGTTCTGACTAATATATTGGATTTGTTGTAATTTTATTAAGTCTGGGGCATGCCTGGCATCATGCCTTTCTTCACTTTACTGCTGCATCATATGAGCACTTGATGCTGTCAGCAGAGGGAAAAGAGCAGGCACCAAAAGTGGCTTTTCAAATGCATATTATTACAGTTTGGCCCAAGGAAAAGTGATGGCTTAAAGGAGCTAAAATCAAGCCCAAAGCCCATTTTGCTATAAAGGTCTATGCTGCAGTCCTCTTAAAAACATCATTTTAGGGTCTCCTTGACTCACTTCTGGTTGTGCTCCAGCCACTAGAAAAGCCTGTACTGCTGTGCTACCTCCCATATGATGACAGAGGGACTCAGTGAGAAAACAAAGAAAAAACTGTAATCAGCATCAAGCCGTAATGAAACTAAATTTTGCTTTAACTGTGTTCAGTTCTGCCGCTGCTGTCACATGCCAGAGGCTTTTGTTCCTAATTGAAAATGATAGCTCCCCGGGTGCTGGGGAGGCATGTGGCAGCCTTTTATTGCCGTGTGGATTATGTGCCCGCTATATTTCACACACTGCCTGGAGAAATGTGGCAGATTTTATTGATATGAGGGACCGTCCCTCATGTTTTTTTCTGTCTCCCTTGCATTCTTGGTGCAGCTCATTTCCAATTTTATTAACATCTGGGATGTGGTAGGAAGGCTTCAGTACAAAAAATTAGCAGAGGCCTCCAGAAAAAAAGATTCCCCAGTGCTTAGATTACAGAGATGCACACAAGTAAAATTCTGATATTTCAGTAAAATATAACTGAGGAAAAAACATTCCCCTGAATTTTTTTGACTATGAAAAAGTTAAAGACATTTAATTTGCCCTCAAAAAGGTTAATTTAGTCTATCAAATCAAGGAGATTAATGGAAGTGCAAAAATTAATATAGTTTAGAAACTAAGTCAGCTTTAGAAAGCAAGATAAGGCTAATGACAAAATAAATCACTTTATAACCATCTACCAAGAGCAGTTCATGACTAATGAGGTACTGGGTGGGTGTCCCTTTCTGAGCTGTGGCCCTGCCCCAGCAAGGGTGGAACAGCAGCTCCCTTGTCCCACCATCACTCATTGAGTTTGCATCCTTGCATTCCTCTGGGGCTGCGCTGAACAGGGGGGATGCAGTGCTGGGCATCATCAACCATGGGGCTGCAGGGCTGTGAGACCAGCCTACAGTGCTGCAGGACCAGTCTGAGGCCAGCCTCAGCAGCACTGAAATCAGCAGGACACTTCAGTAGAGGGGTTCCAGAGTCTTGGGCAATATCTAGCATTAATTTGGTATGAGTTTCCAGAGCAAATACTGTCCTATGGTCAGGGTAAATGGATGTTCCAGAGCAAATACTGTCCTATGGTCAGGATAAATGGATGGAGGTACAATATGGCAACTGCTCTTCATATTAAACCATAGGACATGCTCAAGGTTGCATTTTACTGCCTTTAAATCTGAATGAGCACTGCTCTATTTAATTAAGGGCTATTCTATGAGGACTGGAGAATTGAAGGAAGGAGGACTTCATTTTTTTTGCTTCCATTTCCTTTTAAAGTACCTGAGTCAGAGTCCTCTGACATTAATAGGAAGTTGGAGCTTTTTGGAAATTGGATGATTTCTTAAATGGATCCTATTGCTGCATCTCCAAACTCATGGGAGGTCATCAGAGGAAATTCAGAAACTGCCAGAATGGCCATGCCCTTCAGACAAGGGAGTCACAGCTCAGACCTCAGGGTGGTTTTCCTCAACTTCCTGGTGTTGCTTTACAGCTGACATCTGAAACTCTTCCAATGCACCCTGTGCTCTAGTTGTAAACACAGGTATCCCTGGACCAGCTTAAATGAGATCAATAAAAGTGGCATTCAGCTCAGCAAGAACATCTGGCTTTTTTCTGGTACTAAAGGAGCGATGGTGATATGCATAAAGAGATGTGTATGTAAATGCATATGTACATGTGTGTGGTTTATATGTTATATATATGTATTTATCACAGTAGTGAAGGCAAAGTCCCTCATACACTCACAGAATGTTCACAGAATAAGCTGAGTTGGAAGGGACCGATAAGGATCAAGTCCAACTCCAGGCCCTGCAGAGGACACCCCAAGAGTCACACCCTGTGTTCATCTTGTGGAGCAATAATCACCACCTGTCCCTCATCTCAGCCACTCCCAAGAGCTGCAGGTTGTCAGCCACATCATGAAAGCCTTTGGAAAATCACCTGCTGCATTATCTAACAGCAGTAAGTTAAACAGGGTTCTAAAATTGGTTGAATTTGCAAAACTGCCCATGGTCCTTCTTCTCCCATGGTTCAGTGAATTCCTTTTGAGGGATGCCCTCGCTGGTCCCTGAAGTTCTCCATCACAGAGGTAGTGGGTTAAACCCAAATCCTGGCTACCCCCTCCTAAAAGGGGCTACAATTACTACTCACTGACTTCCCTTTCTACAAATCCAGATTATCATGGCCTTTCCTGTGGTACCCACTTACATTCAAAGGTCCTTTTATTCATAGATTTGTGAGAGTTATTTGTCTGGTCTACACCAAGTGGTCTGCAGACCCAACAATTTATACACACACAACTTGTGTCACTTTTACAGATCTATTGCTTTTTTCCTGCCTTGTAGAGATTCATGCTCGTTTTTCTGTATGAGACATATTTAAATGGGAAAATAAAAATGACACATTAATCCTTTCCTTCCTCTGCCTCCCAGATGAGCAAAACTCTTGGAGTAAACTCAAGCCTGCTTCTTAATTTATGGAAAAATGCAGAAGTCTAAATCAAGTTCCGAGAAGATTAGATTACAAACTTGGAGTGGAAAAACTTAAAGGAGACCAATTCTGCAAACTGCTGAAAGCTTCGAGTTATTGAACCCCCTGAGCTGCCATGGACACCTCTTTCCTCCCAGGACAAGACCAAAGAAAACTATTCCCCTGTGGAAAATGCCACAGGGCACAGGTGCCATCACAGGCACTGCTGCACTGCAGGTGCCAGCCTGGTGTGCTGCCTGTGGTGCCCTGGTAGTGTGGAGTGTTGAGCAGGAGCGTTGTGCTGAGCAGGTCTGAAAGTTTGAACTTTTGCAGTGACTTTTGTTTTACAGCCAGCTGGCACAAAAGCTGCTCCACGTCCAGCGTGGGGCATCCAGCATGAGAAGTAACCCCAGAACATGGTGGTGTCTTGGGAAGCAGCTGGTTGTGGTTGCATTTCATGTTTTCAGCTGTGTCCTGTAACAGTTCCTGTGTAAGAGCATTGGAGATACCTGGGCAGTGCTGGAGTGTATAAACCTGGTAATCTAACACGAAAAATAGGCCACAAGTGCAGCAAATGTTTTCCTGCCTCTTCAAGGCACAGCAGTGTGTTTCATCAGAGGAGAACAAGCTGGGAGCAATAGACATAACAGGATTAAAATGATGGCTGCTCTGTCATTTGCCACGCTAACCTGGGTGCCTGAGAATTGCTGAAATATGGTTGAAATGCTGCCGTGATGCATCTTGTTTAAAAAAGCGATTTGTTAAAAGAAAATCCATGCCAAATAACTGAATCTGTTCCATTAAAATAAAATGTAAACACTGGCCTCACGGTTTAACCATCACACTTTTTGATAGCCTTTAGGAATTGAAAGGCAATTCTCCTCTCCCCCCTCTGCATTATTATATAACCTCATCAGAAGATAAACAGCCTCCTTACCCCAAACACTTTGCAATTTGCATTTAGATTGTTTGGTGCCAATGTTCAGGATAAGATACTTCCTAGCTCTGTCAAACAAAACCTGATTGTCATTTAGCAGAGTGGCAGTCAATTTATGTTTCCATTAACGTAGATCCCAGACAATTATCTGGGGAGGGGAGAGAGAAAAACCTAAACAAATTGCCCTCCTGTCTTCAAGGCTGATTTTCCAGTGGGCAGCTGTAGGGCAAATTTGACATACCCATGAGGAGGAGAAAGGGAATGCCTTTTTGCTGTTTCTGGGGAGAAAGGTGTGGGGGCAGCTCCCTGACCCCTTGGCTCATGGAGGCAGCAGTGATGTGAGGAAAAGTGTTTGTGTGTGTGTGATTCAGTGGCAAAGCCAGGGGTCCCAGTGGGTTTCCTTGGGCATGTGTCCACTCAGCACCTGTAGATGTGCTGTCAGACACTGCCCTGTCCCCAGAGTCCCCTGGGCTGTGCCAGAGCCATCCTTGGGGACTCTGGCCCTTAAGCACTCATTGTGGTCCTCCTTGGTCAGGTGGGATGGCAGAGGACATCCCCTCCTGGTGATGGGAATGCCCTCCATTCCTGCCACGCACACCCCACAGCTGGGGTCCTGGGGCCTGTGGGGGATTGCACACACTGACATGACTGACAGCAGCTCTACCAAGCCCTTGTGCAAATGCAGAACACAAATGTAATAAGCTTTCCTTCTCTGACAGTAAGTTAAGGACACTTCTGCCTTCCCTCCTGTCTTAATGACTTCATTTTTCCTCTGCTCTCTTACTTAGCTGTGCCCCCATCACTCCTGTGTTCCCCAGGGGATTCCATGCATGACAGCAACCCCTCCACCAAAGGCAACTCCTCCATGGCTCACCCCTGTCACTTGCTGGAGTGCAGCACTGATGGCATTGACCAACCCCAGGTTTCCCCAGGCAAGGCATTTCCCCCTGGGATGCACACCCTTAACTAAAAGCCAGTCCTGTCCTTTCCAGTGCCCTCTCTGAGAGGGGTGGGCAGGTAGTACCCTCACTTCCTGGCAGCACTCCTTGGTCATGGGCTTTTCTGCACACACATGTATGTGTCACACAGGAGGTCACAGAGCTCACAATCCTGTGTCCAAGACCATTCCTGTTGCCTTTGCAAAAGCACTGCATTGTATCTTGCCTGGTGCAAAAGAGCCATTTGTGTTGGAAACAGCTTTCAGTGACTCCCTGGCCAATTCAGCAGGATGCTGGGTCTCTTTCCCTGGGGCTGCTGGGGTCTCCTTAGGGAGCAAAGAAGAGACCCAAGTAGAGGTAGGCTCACCTGCAACTGAGCTGTACCGTAAACTTGGGGGACTCAGACAGGCTGTCTGGCATGTGCTGCAAGGGGACCACCTTGGTACAAGCTCTTCAGTGTTCTGGCTCATGGCCCCTCTGCAGCACCGTGGGGCAGGTGGTGCTGCTTGGTGGCTGAGAAAAATCAAGTGATTTTCTGAAGGGAGGGTAGACACCCATGCCCCAGTGGTTGGAAATACATCTGTGACCACTTGGAAAGTTATTTTTGCTACATGAAAGGCTGGGGCTTGAAGACTGGGCCTTCTCCAGACTGTAGCACCTCTTGGCTTTCCTTCCAGTACAGCTCATTTATTTGCTTTGGCACCAACTAACCAAGCCATGTAGCTGCCAGGTTCACCATGTATAAGGAGCTGCTGATGTCAGGAAGAGCTTTTGGCTGCAGGAAAACCCTGCAGATGTTGTCCAGGTGGTTCTGCTCTCCATGAGCATTTAAAAACAGTCAAACTGTGTAACAATTTTACAATGATTATTTTTCTTTCAATACATGGCCTAAATTTCTATCAGGCACTGAAGCAGAAGCACATGCAATATGAAGGCTGGGTGAGGTGTGCAGTATGTGCTGGCAGCAGGGGACAGAGAAATGCCAGAGGAACAAGACCTGGCAAAGTGTGGAGGGGACTGGCACGCCAGACCAGCCTGGAAGTAGCTGGCAGGCTCCTCTGTGCAGCATTTTGCACCACACTGCTTGTCAGACAGCCAGCAAGGCCTAGCACAGGGAGAGGTGCTGCCTGCCCACATTTAAATTCTAGTCGTTCCCACATTTCAGAATTTTGACTCAGGATCCAGCTGGGGCAAAAAGAGACTTGTGTCACCTCCCATGCAGATGACTTGGTGAATTAGCTGTGCCTCACTCATCCCTGCCTTATGTGCTCCCTAACTGTGCAAAGAATCACCACCTGTGGGTGCCTCTTCCAGAGGTGTCTCCCTGCCAAATCAAGGCAAACACATCCAGACCCAGTCATGGACTCATGTTCCCCTCCAGATGCTCTGCACTGTGCAGTTGAATGGGAATCTCAGGCCTTGTCCTAAAATGGGCTTACACCCCTCACCTGAGTTAAGGGGCATTCAGTTGCCCAGGGTACAACTTGCTCCTTCCCTCTCTTCCAGCTCCTTGGCTGTATGCTGCCGAGAGGACACATGGACCCTGATGACACCACACCCAAGCCTACCCAGGGCAGGAGTAAAGGGTCTTCCTCTGCTACAAACTCAACCCACCAAGTGACCTCAGAGCACCCCTGAAGCCAATTAACAGTATGAGAGGCTGCTCTTGCCAATTTTTTGCTTCCACATCCCCTCCTAGCTTCTCTGCCACATCCTTACCCTTGCCACCTTGCTGCCTCTTCCTGGCCCATACCCCTCTCTTTCTCTGGGCCTACACACCTCTTCTCCACAGGTAAGTTGTTAATTTCTCAAGATTTTGAAGAAATCCCAAATGTGGCAAAAGAAGAACCAGAGATTCTGACTCCTGTTCAGGCATCTCTTACCCATAACGGGTTTTTATTTATGTGGGAATGACTACAGGGTTTGCAGAGGAGTCTTCCCTATTTTCTTTGCAAACCTCAGAGCCACTTACACTGCTTGTTCACCTTGTTATCTAATAGAGATAGAAACCTCAGTCAAGCTGCCTTAATACTTATTTTATTTAAAGAATCAGAAACACAGTCATCGTAGTTCATTTGTACTCATATCTGCCAACACTTCCTAAACCACGTTAACATTCATGTATAACAAAAACATTTTCTGAGCTGTGCAAAGTTCAAAGGAGTCGTTCAATTACTTGAACCCATTTCTAGAAGAACAAACATGGCATTTTACAAACTGAGGCCACCAGAAGGAATCTTTTCTTTTCCCCGCCCCATTGCAGGAGATGGAGATGCCCTCTCCTCCCTCTTTTCCTGGCATGACAGGTAAAAACTAGACCACAGTATGAGTCAAACCTCTCTCAGTCCAGAACTTTCTGAATGACACTGGGTCATGTTTTTGTATCACTGGGCTGTATTAAGTTCACCTTAATACTTGTGCTCCTGGCATGGAAGTGATTTGTCCAAGAAGATTACTCAGTAATCCAAAATGTGATAAGCAATAAAGAGGGCCCAGAAACAGCTGCTATCAAAATAGAACACCTCTTCCCCCCTCCCCCCCAATTTTTTCCTAGAAGAAGGTATGACTGGAAGGGTTGTCAATCATTCAAAAAACCATCCTCCTCCTTACAAAATACATTTTTAAAGCACTGATTTAATGATATGACATCTGCATGTTTTCCTTGATCCTCTCACACACCAACTTTTGTCCTCTTAGAGTTAAGCACAAAACGGTGGAAATCTGGAACCATTGTAAGATCTGGCTAAACAGAATAGGCAGCATGCAAGCTGTCATCCTGTTTTGTTTTTCTGACTGTAGTAAATACACCACTGAACAGAATTTTAAGTGCATTTTAACCACTGTAAGTTGTCGGAAAAAAACTTATCTCTGACAGATCTCACCTAGAATTTTTATTGGAATCAATAACACACATTTTGGCATTGCTGACTGAGGTGCAGTGACACTAGTTCTGCCCTGGACCAAATAAGTGGAACAGATATGGCTCTAATCTCAAGCGAGTCTTTCCAGAAGACATTTCTTCAGTCTCTTATTGGTTATAAAAAGGCAATTTCCTCTTAACAGTAACTAAATTTTTAGTGACTGACTCATTACAATCTGGAATATCAACAAATGTGGCAACATCAAGTATAAAAAGAAACACCCTGAAAGTGATGCCTCCCGGTTTGAAGGTGCTATACTTGGCCATGAACTGTGTTTCTGGAATTGGTTTGTTAACATGTGACAGCAAGAAGAACTTATTTTACAGAGAACAAAGTCACAGAGCTGAACTTAAACAGGAATGCTCACTTACATGGGTTTTGATATGTACTAGTACACATGGCTTAAATGAAAACAAAACTTACACCTTCGCATATGAAATACTGGTAACGCAGTGATGATGTTCACCCACCGGGCCTCTTTGTTTTAATAAGATCATCTCCAGGTTACAGTGCCTCTGACATGCTTTTAAACACCCACCACATGTGGGCTTTGGCAAACAGCCAGCTGCTGTCAGAGGCAAGGTATAGATACAGCTATGAAAGGCCTTTCAACACAATTCACTCCTCAAGAGCTGATGTCTTTTTAAATACTCTCAACAATTGCATTATGACTTTTTTTTCTCATTCTTTTTCATACAAATTACTGGCTAAACTCACCTTACGTTTATTGCACCTTTAAGTCCCTGGTAGATGGAAGCTTATATTGCCTGATACAGTTTGTATTGTAGCTTGACGACATTAAGAAATCCAACAGTCTCCAGAACTGTACATTTCTACAGTAAGAAATCACATTTCCATAACACTAATTACTGCTGTCGCAGATCAGCTCTCGTCTCCGTCATACAAAGACAGAGGAAAACTCCACGGTCCCTGTGTGTGCTAGAACCTGCAGTGTTCTTCTTATTGCCATGAAAAAGTCAATTAAAATGACTCCTCCGGGAATTACTTCCAATTCTGGAGTCATTATCACTCTCCAGACAGAACGCTGTGCTTCAGCATGGGTCTTCAGCCACTCTAAATATGTAGGAGAGAGCAAGCATGTGTGTGTTGCACAGGCAGCTCCCCCAGGTATATTTATTGATGACCAGCCTTTTCTCTTTTCCTCTATGATGCAAGAACAAGCAGTCTGATCTCGATCTTCAGGTACGTTTCTAATTTCATATGTTGAATGCAAATCTTGTTGCAGCCTCTCTGTTTAACCAAATCTTTAACAATTAAAAAAAATAGCACCAGATGTATGAAAAAGAGGAAATGTCTGATCTAGTAGGAATATATATAAAGTAGAGCAATTCTTACAGTAAAAAGGTACGTCGTACAAAAAAGCAATGGAAAGTGATACCGAAGGACAAAAATCCATGCTGCATATAATACGGGCAGAAGACAGGCAAAAGGGATTCTGCTCAAATAACCACGGTGTGATGGTGGAGCTGTACTTCCTCCAGGACCTCTCTGGCAGCAGTGCCAGGACACGGGGTGGTGCAGCACTCTGAGTACTTAACACCGACATGCACCGACAAACCTGCGCAGCATATCTTTGAGGTATATAGAAAGCATGACATTAACTTTTTTGACTCCTCATTCTTACTTGCACAATGGTCCACTGATCTTTAGCTGGGGTTTTCTCCACCCTCCCCTCTTCTTCCCTTGGTAAAAACAAAATCCCAGTTTAAAAGCTTCCTAGCACACCTTCTTGAACTCTCAAATCCATCTTGCATAGGCCAGTAATAAGAACACTGCAGCTCTGACAAATAAGTTACAGCAATATAACAGCTTTCCTCTTAATTTTTTTTTAAAGATATCTTCTCTATAATTTACACCAAAGGTCAACAGCCAGAGTTTAGGTTACTACAGTCCAGACGGGCATCCTTTCAGTCCGTGATTCCAGGTGGAAGGCACTACTTCAACATACCATTGTATGCACCGCACATGGTCTCGGGAGCACAGCGGGGCACCGTGTCTCCAGAGCTGCAGACTGAAGGGCCTGGGGGAAGTCTTTGGAAATAAAAATGGCAGTGGTTATCAGTCCAGTTTCTCTTTGCTGTCTCTCCTTGTGCTATGCAGTTTCCCCTGAAAGCTCCTCAGCTGAGAGAGCGGCGATTGGTCCTCAGAAGCTCTCGACAAAGCTCCCGGGGAAGAGGCCCGTCCTGCCATTCCTCTGCAAAGTCCCTTTGTACCAGCCGTCCTCACGCTTCTTGTGCACAAACACAATGTCACCTTCCTTCAGTTCGATCTCTGCCTCGCTCTGCGGGGGGTATGGGACCACAACGCGGTACCTTTGGAGAAAAAAATGTGCAAAGACTTGGTTAATCTGCGCTTGATGGGAGCATCTGGGCACCAGTACAAGGATCTTGGGGAAAAAACCCAAAAACTTTTGGAAATATCAGTAGGTTACATTTTCACAAGCTAGTTGTATGCAATGCAGCTACATTTTCTACTAAAGCTGAGTAAGATGGACATTTCTGGCCAGCTTGGCTGGACAATTGACCAGGACATACTCTGGAGGCGGTCCATGAAAGCAAGAACATGTTGTCAAATGGATGGACCACTCATGGTGTCCCTGCCTCCAGCTGTGTGCTGAGCCTGTGCCAGGACTTGGCTGTTTTATCCTAGTGCTGCATCTCTGCTGTAACACATCTTATTCAGCTCTGCGTTTGCTCCATCCAAAAATCATAGCATCATAGAATGACCGAACAGTTTGGGCTGGAAGGGACTTTAAAGGTCATCTAGTTCAACCCCTCTGTCAGAGGCAGGGACATTTTCAACTCAGGCAGGTTGCTCAGACCCCTTGTGTCAACTGCATAAACCAGCTTGGTGTCATCTGTGAACTTCCTGAGGGTGCCCTCAATCCCACCATCTATGTTATTGATGAAGACATTGAACAGAACTGGTCCCAGTGTGGACCCCTGAGGGACACCACTTGTCACCGGTGTTCATTAGGACATTGAGCCATTGATCACTACCCTGTGGATGTGACCGTCCAACCAATTCCTGATCCACCAAACAGTGCACCCATGAAATCTGTCCTTCTCCAATTTAGAGAGAGATGTGGGGGACCATGTCAAAGACCATACGGAAGTCCACATAGATAATATGCTCTCTTCTCTTGTCCACTGATAATAAAAAATGGGGTGTGCAATGCTCCCACTGCCTGTGACACCAGCAGATGCTAGCTAATGCAGTTCACATTTTTCTTCTTATAATGTTTCTTTGAGAACGTACTCTGGGTCCCTCAAAGCTGGAAGGCAAGCTAAAATGGGGAGCTATCCAATGACTTTCAAAGCACTCTCCAAACCAACAGGGAGTCCCAGTCCTGAACCATTCACACGGCTCTCTGGGAACTTAGTTTTCAAGTGTCACTTCATTTCAATGAAGTAATGATGTGTCTGAGCCTGATACAGCTATTCTGCACTCAGAGTTTATCAGCAGGCGTCCTTCTGAGAGCACAGACCGGGCCATTTTATATCAGTGCACTTGTGTGCAGAGCAGGGAATATATTACTACTGAACAGTTGTTTTTTTCCTTCAGTACTTCTGCAGTCATCTGGCATTTGGTTAACAGTCAATAACTGTCTTGCTAATTGCAAAGTAATGAATATAGTAAGATTGTTAAAAGTTGCCAATTGATTACCTAAAGTCCATCTCCTGAGAATTAATATATTCACAACTGCTGCCTAGCCACCAATGCCTGAGTCCTGTTTGTAACGAGATGAGTAGTTATTTAAGATAATATCCTGTCCCTGGGTCTTTAACATGCCCTGGAGGCTGTGGACCACGCTCCAAAGCCATCCCCAGTGAGACAGTACCAAAGCAAGGGGCTCTCCAGTCACCCACTTTCTTTGCAGACTTTGCTCAGGTGCCTAGTGACTTCAATTCTGAAACTAGGCACTCCACTTTGGCATGACACTGACAAAATCAGTTTTGACTCTATGTCTGGACATCTCCACAGCCAAACAACTCATTACTTGGAAAAGCATTAAACTCCATTTGGAGCAGGGGTTCTATTCTAATACCTGACTATGGGTTTTTTATCTTGACAGAGCAACACAGTCATGGAAAATACATGTGTTCAAGTGTCATCAAAAATTTACCAATCCTCTCTGTACCTTGGTTAATAAATCTAGTTGTCACTTCCTTCCTCTGTGGAAAAGCGAATAACAGGGGTTGAAACGTGTGCAGGAAAATGGTCTATCAAGCTATCATCTGTGGAACTGCTACACTTAGAATATGAAGCTTTGCCAATTACACTCATTATGCAAATGAATGCACACATTATTTCAAATACTCTGCTGCAGTGTTGATTAATTAAATTATCAGAGTGGAACAATTTCAGTGAAGATGATGCCAAGTTTCAGATCTCACTACTCTTATGCACAATCACAGCACATCGGAGCTCTGCATCAGGAACTCAAGAGGCCTTGAGAAAGAAAAAAGGTTGGACCTCAACATTAGTTGAGTGCTGTGGAGGTACTCACAGACCATTCTGGCAAGTCAGGAAACAGAAACTCAGAAAAAGGTGGTGTCTTGGGCAGGCTCACTCTGAAGACCCAGCTGGGACTGCCAGCACCTCATGTTATACCAAAAGCACAGAGACATCCTTTTAAAGCAAAGCTACGTCCTCAGACTGATGAGCTGCTACTCCCTAAATGGTTCACATGAGGAGGCAGGTGACCACATTCAACAGGAATGTGCCCACTGTCATAAAAGGGGTTCTACACAGCATCTTCTAAGCAATTTAGAGAAATAAATCTCAGTCACTGCATTACAAAATGAGGCAGTCTTTCCCATTCGGGAAACCCTAAATGCTATGGTTTAAATTTAATTAACTACAGCGCCTCACAAGATAGTACAGAAGAGGTTTTTGATAGAATAACAAAATACTAGCTAGATACGAAAGACCTCGCAAATCAGTTAAGTACTCCTCTGTGAGAGATGGAAAAAGCCGCGATGCCTTTTCCCATGAGAGGTTTGCAGCGGAGCCCGGGAGAGGCAGCCCGGTGGGGGCTGCAGGGGCAGCATCCCGGCACTGCGCTGGCACAGGGAGCTGTGCCGCCCCTCCAGACCTCCAGGTGGCACCTCAGCCTTGCTTATCCTCTGGAAAAGAATTGCAAGGACAGCTATTAGCCATATTTTTTTGGCAGAAAAGGTCTCTTCTCCCAGACATCCTCCCTCACTCCCAAAAAGGCAGTCCGGGATACTTCTATTTATATCCTCCTCTTTTATTTCCCCTTTTTTCTTCTTTTCGAGAAGATGTTATAAAATTGTAGGTTTTCCTATACCAAACTGTTGCTTGGCATTTTAGATGGATCTCAGTCTTCCCAATTTTGTCTGTGTCACATTCCACCTCTAAATTACCAACTTTCAAAAATGCTAATTACCTGGGCAACAATGATGATGACAAGTGGGTCAACCACCTCTGACCACTATTAGCAATATTTGGTATTTTCTGTTGTAAATTGTGTGAAACTGTCTTATATAGTTATAATTCTGCCAAATGTTAATCATTTTGGCCCAAATTCTCCACAGCAGTTGGCTGTATCAGGCTGAGGGTCCAACACAGAGCCCAATGCCCTCATCATTCCTAAAAATAACATGAGGGGTTTTGCAGCACCAGCAGGACCCATATGAGCACTTCCACAAACTGCTCTCAGGTCATATATTTGGGAGCAAAGATCTGCCCTGTGGTCCCACTGGTCTGTCAGGGATGGTGTTCCTTCAGAAAATCATGCACTCTCAGCCAGGGTAAAAACATTCAAATCACCCCAAAATGGCACATGTTTAAGCTTGTATGAGCACTGAAAGTAAAATCTCTGTTGATTCATGCCCCAAGCTCTGGGGACCTCAGAGGCTGCATTTCTCTTCCTTAGCAGTGGGCCTTGCTTGTATTTTTCTCTTAGACTTGATGCTGGACATCCCCACTGCTGGTTGCTGTGGCATCCTTGGATTGGGCACTTCATCCCCGAAGGATACTGTTCCAGTTTGGGCAGTGGCTTGGGAAGGGTCCTTGGTGCATAAGAGATAACACATGAGGAGAGGCTGCAAGTAGTATCAGCAAGGACTGGGGATGGGTTTTGCCTGGGCAGGGAAACCCCAGGGAACTGGAGAGTGGGGTAAAGTAAGGGATGAGGTGGAGAAAGAGGGAGGCTGATGGGAGAAAACCTGGGAGTAGAGGAAGAAACATGACTGTGATGAAAACTGGAAGCCCTGATAAAAGGTGTGGGTATGGCTGCTGAGTGGGTAAGCTCTGCTGAGCTGAGTCTGGGAGAGCAAAAAGCCTTGGTGGGAGGGAGCCTGGGGCAGGAACATGGCATCCCAAGAAGTAGGAGACTGCATCAGTGGAGGCTGGCACTGGGGTTGAGGGTGTGATGGGCACCCTGGCAGTAATTATCTCACTGAGCTAGGAATAAGTCCATCCTCTGCTGTCAGCAGAGACCCTGCAAACCCCCTGTCCCCTGTCTTCATAGCACTTGTTTTCACAGCCAAAAGAAACACCTCTCTCACCCAGCCCTCCCTTTGCTACTCCTACTGAAATCTGGAAGGTGCAAATAAGAGTCCTAACCTCAAACAGATGTCACATGATGGAAGTTCTGGTTTTGTTTTTTTAAAGAAGCAAAATGATTAAAAATATCATGTGTATAGATACATAAAGACCTCTTCAACCTTAAAAGAACACAAATATTTCACACCCATGCATATGAGATGAAGAAAAAGGCAAATAAAATTCTCCATGACTTCACTTCTCCTGCCTTGCAATATAATCTTTCATTATATGATTGCATACTATTTTTCCCGTAGGATGTCTGCTTCATTTAGTGCACAAGATGCTGCCCTGGATGTGAGTCAAGGCTCTGACATGGGACCCACCCCACCTTTAGCAGAGGGTGGAATATCTCTAGCAAGTGACCATGATGAAATACACTGAGTAGTGCAGATGTGGGGAAAGTGGCTTCTCTGACTCCTTCAGCTGTAAAGCCTCGTGCCACACTTTCCACAGAGAGACACTCATCTCATGCACACCGGCTGTGTAGGAGTCCTGTCTGGTCTAAATGACTCATACAGGCCCTCTGTCAGTGTGCAGGCAGGCACTGAGCAATATTGATCAGAACTGATCAGTAATTAATGAACTCAGCCATCGACACTCTAAAAAAACCCCAAAATACTCACTGAGTAAATATGTGTATCCAGGACACTGATAGAACAAGACCAACTTAAGAATATGCGCAATGACACAAATTGGGTTGCCAGGGCTAACCTCCAATCTGACCCCACTTAGAATGCTTGAATTTTGATGCCTGATGTTTCTCAAAGTATCATGCTCTATGGACAGGTTGCATGAGTCCAGTCCTGTGATGCCAACAGGTCTCTTATGCATTAGGGATATACAGTTAGTTTTGGAGGCAATGGATAATTGGTGCCAATGGAGGATCTAGCCCAGTTAATCATTGCTCTTGTTTACCAGTGGAACTGTTTTTCATCCTTTCACTGGCTAATTTCAGGGACCTGCACACTACAAGCCAAAACCTGCTTCTCCATAGTATGGTGACTGAATCAGCAGCCTTAGAAGAACAAGTCTCAGTTGGGTCTTTTACCTTTCTGCTGGAAATATCTCAGGATTCAATTTCTGAGATGGTTGATGGTTGGTTCCCAGACCTAAGGCAGGTATCCCTACTCAGAGAAGCACTTAACCATGTGAATACTTGTCACTGTTCAGTCAGAAATTACTCCTTGGGTCATTTTTCTAGTATCACTTTCCAGGAATGAAAAGAACCCTTCTTCTGCTTTCCTTTTTGGCAAAGAAGACATATGAGCACAGCAAAATTGAAGTCAATGGGTGTTAAGCACATGCTTGAATGCTTCCTTGAAATGGGAGCTCAATTTCTAATGTGGCAGTGATTTGTAGAAAGATACATGGAAACATGGAGGGATCTATTTTAAAGGTCAAACTTACGGCTCCCATCTTATTCTGCAGCACTGTTGTGGCTGTAACTTGGTTGAAGGCTGCACGAAAACCATAGAAACGCAGCACAGATATGCCAGTCGTGACAATAAGTCTTGCCACAGCTGCTTTATCACAATATAACACAGCAGAGTTAGTGCCAGTTACTATAAAAGAGTCAACAACGCGTGACATGTTTTACTCAGGTTCGCCTCTGGGAACAGTGCCAGGCAGAGAGGGGAACATGACTCACGCACACACACATGCACACTCAACTCTCCTGTTTTGCTTAATGTACAGTCACATTTTCTCGAAGGGGGTGGCAAGGGAAGTATTTTGTTTTGGTGCTGGCAGGCACACAGCACACCCCTCCTGTGAGTCGACAGTGTTGGTGGGATGTGGGCAAGGCTCTGGCTCAGTGCCTGCCTCAGCACAGTGCATCCCTGCACTGGTCCTGTTTCTCGCACCAGCAGAAACTGGATGGAGCAGTAGGTGGAAAAGAGTGTGTGTGGCACATACAGTCTGGTGGGGTATTCACCTGGCAGTCAATCATTGCCACATGAAGTGACAAGGACACCACCTGGGAAATTTCTCTGCTCTGCTGCTTATATTACCAGATGCTTTATAGCAGAGAGTATCTGAAGGAATGTGGTCTTATAAACTGGTAATGGAAACTACATCCAGAAGGCAGAAATGGGCTCTGACTACCCAACAAACTAGACAAATATGAAGGCTAAATGATAGGAGAGGTAGGAGCAATTTTCTTCCTTATCCAGTAATCCATAGCCAGGCTTTGGAATACAAAGAAGATAACTGTTTTCCTCTCTATGTACAAAAAAAAAAAAAGGGACTGAGAGTATAAAAATTAACAGCACCTTTAAGAGGGTGAAGCTTGCTTCACCTTTCTGTCTACCTGGCTCCAACTCCCAGAAAGGTCTGCCCTGTCAGGCAGCAGAATAGGCAATTCATCCCTTAAATAGTGATTGCAGCAAGCAATCAGAGCCCTTTAATGCACCTCTTGGTGCACTAGGTTTGATCAGTAACCTGAATGTGGCGAGTGCTGGAGCTGCAAGCCAACCTCCATAGGAAAAGTAGTGGTGCTCTGCTGCCTGCATGAGCCTCATTTTGAATGCCGTAAATATTAAGGAATGTGCTACTTCTTCCAACCTTTCAGTGCTCTGTTTCTGTGTGCACAGATGGGCGTTGGGAGACAGAAAGCCAAGTACAGCTAAGTGTACTGAAATGCTTTGCAGCTTTTTAAAATTTCTTCCAGCATCTGAATCTGTTTATCTAACCTTTTTTTTTCCTTCTCCTCCCTTTTCTTTCTCAGAGAATTGCTCCTACTGTGCGGATGAAATGCACCAAAATGCAAACAAGCAAAATATGGAGCTGAGTGACGTTGAATGCAAGTCGCTCCATTGCCAGATGTGAAAAGAACAAGTGGTTTGAAAACCATAATTTGTTTTTTTAAAAAAATATAACTTGGTACTTCTGAGAAATTTGATGATTTAATGAGCACAGATGGATGTGGGATGAATTTCTAGCAGACAAGTGTTTAATGTATCTGCTCAGATTATTCCAGGACTAAGCATTATCCTTCCTAGTGCATGAAGGTAATTAATATTTCCCATTATGGACATGAAAAAACCCATATGATCAGTTAAGGAATGCAGATACACCAATGATATGGAAGTTAATTCATAAATCAATTAAAGAATCTTGCCTGCTGTGTATAATTATGGTTACTTCAATTATAGCTTATTTTCAGATTTAAGACTCAGGAATCAAAATACATAAAATCAGAATAAGTTCCTTATCACCATATATTGCAGCTGGAAGTATTTACTCAGTTTTAGCACTCTAAATCTATTTGCTCCTGATTCCAGCACAGCTAAGAGAATGTAGGTAACCTTTGTCTCTCTGGTTCTATTTTGCTGCTTAAAATAGCCATCAGTTAAATGTTTCCCTACCTGGACCACCCTTAGGTGGACTGAGAAATCTGTAGGGTATGGGACTAGCCCTGGCATATTAAATAATGTGTTTGGAGTTCTCTATAGTAAAGCTTTGAGAGCAGCATATTAATAATCCAGCTCTGGAGACATCAGGGGCTGTACTCCCCAGCTTCTCTTCATGGTTACATTTAACTAAAGGTGCAGCAGCCCACTGATTTAGTTACACTCGTGCTAAATCTGGTTTATATTGATTTAACTTTTCTTATAGCATTAATCTGAACTGATGTAGACCAAATTAAGTGTGCCTAAATAGGGATTGGTTTTTCACTCCTTTTACTAAATTACTTTTTCATGGATTTTAAGGGCAAGAGACTCCTGAGATAGTCTGCTCTCACTGCCTTCATTACAATGCTGAAGGACTTGCCTGTATTTATTTCTGCTTCAAGTCTAACAGCTGCACCTGAACAAAAGCATCTCTTTCAGAAAAAATGCCAAATGTAGTGTAAAAATATTCCCATGTCTGTCCTGAGTGCAGTCTCTTACAGACTGTTACCATGCCATCCCTACACTCTTCACCGAGTGACAGAGCTCCGTGTCTCTCACTGCAAGTATAGTTTTAAATCTTCCATTTTTCTTATGATGCTTCTCTGAGTCCACTTCACTTTGCATCACATTTGCCTCTTTTGAAATGTACTGTTACTCTGTGTGTTCACCTGACCAGGAGCTGAATTAGCTCTGTACCAACAGATCTGCCCTATCCATCACCCACCTCTCACTTCAGTCCTCATTCTGCAACAGCACAGGTTTTATGCCAACAGCTCCAGTTCAGGACCTCACTCTTGTTAGGCTGTACTACATACATTAATAATCATTTTCTAGTGATTTCGAATGTAGAGTTAGATTTGAAGTCAGTGAATCAATTTTCAATCCACTTAGTATCTGCTGGGTTGGTTGTGTACAGTTTACTCAGCAAAAGGTTTTATGGTAACAAAGCAGATGCCTTTGAAAAGTTTAGGTATGCTATGGTGTCATTGTCACCCTCTTAACCAAATTCCAACCTGCATTCAGTAAAACATTGTATAAATGTCCCTTATTATGCATCATCTGCTTCATGATCTCAACAGGATTCAGGGTCAGGTGCCTTGCCCAGTCCATTCCCTTCAGCCTCTTTCATATATCCAGACAAAACTAGTTTCTTTCCAACTTCTGTGTTTTTAATGTTATTTCAAAATTGTTTTAAATACCAATTCGAGAATGTTCCCTTAACAGCTTTTTGAAAATTCTTCAATGCTTTTGTAAAAAACATGTTTTCCTCAGCACCTTCTGAGTGGAAAGCATTTCAACAGCACTGTGGCTGTATATTATCTATGCCCTTCCCAGTCCTCAAGCTGCAGTCTTGTAGAAAACATTTACCTGAAGCCAGTGTGACTCTGCACATGGAGACCTGTCTCTTTTCTGCAACTCCCTAGCTCTTTTCTGGTCAGTTATCCCTCTCTCCACCTGCTTTTGTATTTTGGTATTCCTATTCTTCTTTTATCAGGTTGTGAAGTCAGATACTCCAAGGTACCAAGGTGGAGAGCAGGCTGCTGAAATGAACTGCAGAATCACTGGTACATCCCTCTCTAGAAATGAGCTACATTTTTGGTAACAGGTCACTGAAGATGGCCTTATCTGTAAGAATTCTAAGCAAGAAGAATTTCCAACAGAAAATTGCAGAACAGGACATGTCCAGATGGGTCATAGCGTATCAAGTCCTTAAGTTAAAATACTGGAATCCCATTTAAAATGTGGCACTTGCCACAGCATTTACACCATTTGGGCTGAGAAAGCAGTGCTGTCCTGCACATTTAGATCAGGGCTGTGGAGTGTCATGGACAGGTGCTCTTAAACATTTCTTTAAACCTGCACAGTGTACCAAATGCTTTTCAATGGGCAGATGCATGTATACCCTGTCTTCCTAAAAGACAGCTGAGCCACATACAGTCAATCCACAGAATACCAAAACTGCAACAACCCTTGAACAAATTAAACTTTCATCCCTCCTCCAATTGCTCCCTGTGGATGCAGGCAACCTCAGGAAAAACACAACTTACCTTTCCCGGGGCAAAGGCTTGGGCTCTGGCCGAATAGCTGCCATGGAAGAGAGGGGTGGCCTGGCAGGCGAAGGGATGGAAAAATTCAAATCCAAGGAGCCTGTTTTCCTGTGCAGAGGCTCCAGCCCCATGGCTCCTTGCATTTCACTCTCAATAGGGCATGAGCCGGCTCTGCCGTGACTGGAGAGGGAGGAGAGCTCAGGCCCCACCGCCCCTTGCAGAACCCCTTCAATGGCTGTCTGCGGGTCGTGTGTGGGGGACACAGACGGTGGGGACCGTGACTTCTTTTTTGTTGATGCTCCTGCTAGAAGTTTCAACAGCCCACTCTTCTTCTCCTTCTGCAAAGGAACCAAACAAAACACAGCAGTGAGCAGACATACCAACTCCCTTTGCTTTCATTTTGGAAAACCTCAATGTGTGAGGCAGAAAACCTCTCAAAACTGCCACAGGGTGGATCTAGGCAGAACTTGATCCTATGGAAATCCCTCCCCATTGAATAGGGCTTCAACTAATTCAGTAGAATAAGGACCAAACATACTGCAAAGATTATCCCCATTTTCAAATCTATCTAGGCAGGGATCATGTGCCTTTTGAAAGGAAGAGTGCAGCTACACTGGTATAGCAAAGATACAAACTTCCCAAGCAGAGAAGACAGCAAGCAGAGTGCTGCCCTCTATCTTCAAGAAAAAGCCTGTCCCTCAACAGAGATACATCCCACAAGTAAGAAGTCAGGACCCATGGCTAAAAACCTCTGCTGGGAAGCAGAATGGGCTGAAGAGGGATTTCAGATCCTAGCCCACTGCAAGAGAAGCATTCATCATTACTGCCTCTTTTATTAACTGATGCAGATTTACAGTAGGGAGAATGGAGGCACAAGAATCTGGTTTAACAGCTCTTTCCAGAACATGCTCCCCTTCACATCCTGCATCACACAGCCATTCGTGTCCCCCTCCCAGAAGTGGGTCACTTTCCATCATGTGTTAAGGTAAAGGTATCCCCATGATGTTTGAAGACAGACAACAAAATTCACAATTGTCAATTGCAATGGCAGTGCATGGGAGGTTTCAAAGTTCTACAAGGGTGTCTGACAGAGAGAAATGAAAAGATGATAACAGCACCCTTTCAATTACGAGGAAAAAATGTTTAGCTTGTGTTCCTGAGGAAACACATCTGACCTTTTGAATTTTATAACAGTGTGAGAAATCCTGCTGCACATTTACCTCAATACACACAAATACCAAATATTATGTCTTTTATCTTGAATTTTTTTTGGCTAGAAGTTTGTATGTAGAAACTGGCCATCCTCTGGCACATGCTCCATGCTAGGTTAGAGTTGCAACCAGCAATGCTGTGCAGTAAGCTTTTCCATTTAAAAAAAAAATGATACTAGAAGTTTTGCAAAGGTCTATTAGATTTCTTCCTCTTTTGTCAGAAGTGCAAGCCATTACCCGAACTATCTTCAGAGGCTACGGGATGTGAAGTTTAGCTGTATCTGATAATTTGTTCAATAATAGGATCCCAGGGGATAAAATCAAACCCAGAAATTGCAAGACTTATGGAACAGAAACTCTCTCTATATATTCAAGTAGGAACACTTGCTGGAAATAAAAGCCAGTAATTTATTTATTCTCTGTAGACAAAATGTCCCATGCAAGGTTTAAAATTATGCTCTTTTATGTTCTGACTGCTGAAGTAATTTCTCAAAGCAGCTTTAAAGAATAGAAAGGCTACAATAAAATAAATATAAGCTTTTAGAAGATGCTTGGATTTACTACAGTAAATGTACTTGGAGTATCTGGTATCTCTGCTTCCAAAATTCTTGTTTGCAGTCTTTAACTGTCATGGACTGGTAAGAAAATAGAAATACCTTAGATGTCAAGACTCAGAAGAGATAAAATGAAGCACAGTTGTTGTCACAGAGCCAAGGTCCACTGATTTTTGAAGAACAGAGTCTGAACTGTGCATCCAGATCCTGGTGTCCTGCACACCACTGGTTATGTTTTAAAAGAGTGTTTTGCACTTACAGGATGGAAAGGATCCATCCTCTCAAGATGTTCACCCAGGCAGAATCCATGGAAGGTAAGGGAGGCTGGCCATATGGCAGCACCAGGTCAAAAAAAATTAAATCAATTCTCCTGGAAACAACAGAAAAGCAGACAAAATGCCCTTGATAACTATCTTCTTTCCCTGATGTGAAGGGACTATATGGAAAGAGTGCCTTCCGGATTTCACCTGAAACACCAGATAAAATGCTTCAGTTTTTCTCTCACTGGCTAATTAAGAAATATTGTTGCTGACATCATTATGTAAAATTTTAAAGCTCTTCATTGTAGAACTCTTCTTTCCCTGTGGCACACTGAAACAATAGCTCTAATGATCCCAGCATCCTGTGTCAATATGCATTTGAAGGTGTCCAAAGGTCAGTGACAGAATACAATAGCCATTGTGGGACTCCGGAGAAACCATTCTTGTGCAGCAGTGAGCACTTTGAGCCTCTCTAATTGGCAGTCTTGCAAATGCAAAGTAACTATGTGAACTAAAGCCTTGTATAACGAACAATTAATATTCCTGTGTGGTAGCAACTTTTCTAATTTTTGCTTCTAATTTAAATACCTTGGCAAATTTTCATTAGAAAAACCTTGTACAACCTAGACCATTTAAGGCACAGAAGCAAAAATATTTGGAATGAAGGAGGTGCTCACACCCATCTACATATTAAAAAGTAGATGAGTCTGACAGTCATTCAGTTTTGTTTACAAGAACAGCTTCCACTCTACAGGGTTAGTCCTGGTATAAATTTCTACTCTTAAGCTACTATCCCTTAGAACACAGAAAGCTATAATGAACTTGCTGATCTATCCTTTGTTCTACTTTAATAAAAGGAAAAACAAAGAATTGATTTTTAGGCCCCGCTAAAAATTTACTGGTTTTACTGAGCATTTTACTAAACTTTTGAAAATAAGGTCTGTGGTCTCAGAAGAGAGAAGATGACTCCGTTAAATTGCTAAGCCTAGTCCAAACCTGAGCAGTACCATCCTTCAAGTTGTGGTCTTGGGCAAGATATTTAGAGTTGACCTGATACCAACCACTTTGTGTGCATGGAGATTAGACAGTATGTCCAGTTCTTTCTCCCTTTGAGTCTGGCTCTCAGACTTCTGGTATCACATGGCCAGATCCTCTGCTGACGCTGCTCAGAGCATTTCAAGCAAAAGAAGGACTGTCAGGAACTGATAATTTACTGCCATGTCTCTCATAAGAAACAGATTGGGTTTGAACCTTCTGTGATCAGCAGTTCAACCTAAACCACTACAAGCCTCCCTCTATCTATAAAATGGAACTAAGTTGAAACTCCTTGTTGTGCTGTGGGAATTCCTTAAGGATTCTAGCGTTACAAAGCTCTACATTTCTTTGGGAGTGACCAGCTCTTTTCCATGCTTTAATATTAAAAAAAAAAAGGGAAATGGGATGTTAGTATGCAGTCCCATTAGTGATTTATTGCAAATGTCCAAGTATTATGAATTCATTTAATATTTAGTGTAATAGCAGCCATCCTTCACAAGAAATTAATATTTATATGTCTATTCAAGACAGTCCTTCAGCAGTTTCACTGTAAATCAATGAAGCATTAATGGGCATAAATGCTGTAGAGAAATCTACACCGACTGGTTACAGACTCTTGCTTTTGAAAAGAGATAAGAAGTTTACAGGGGACATATCTGATGACTTTCAGAAATGTTTTTGAATTAAAAAAAGATAGTTTACTTTTTTCCCATTCACAGATGGTTGTTTTATTATTTTCTAGGAAATCTGTAATCTACTGAAACAGCTGTGTAATTATTGAGTTTTCTTTGTCTAGTAGCTACATTTCCAATTGACTGCAAACTGTGTTTGACATCCCTACCCCCTGAATCTGCCAAGGTCAGACCTTCACATCTGTGTTGATGGATAGATTCACAGTGTGGACAGCACTTCTCCAATCTCCTGGTTACTGCCCACATGTTTATATGAATTTAAATCATCACCTTTGTGTTGCCCAGGTTTTATTCCAGGACATTCAGAGTCAAAACTTCCAAACCATTAATTTCAAAAGGATTCAAAGGAAAGCAAAAGAACAAAATTAGCCCTTACAAATAAAGGCCAGGCTGTTTCTAGTTAAGAAAAAAACCCACTCTGTGAACACAGACAGTATAGACAACTCAGAATTTTTTTCTCTGGCACAGCTGACAGTGGAGGCTCTGTTCCTATGGTGTAGCATGAAGGAATCTCAGAGGAAATCAGTCTCTAGCAGCACAAGGATGGGATGGGCAGCACTCCTGTGACCCTGCAGCACACCCTTAGGGAAGCCAGCACTTGGACAGGTGTTCCTCTCAATATGCCACGGTGAGAATGTTTGGAAAAGTGAATACTGTCTGAGCTTAAGGACTCACGAAGGATTAGATCAAAATTAAAGTCTGAGATACGTAAATGTTGAAATATTTTGCTTCACAGTAATTTGGGAAGATTTTTCCCCTCATTAATAACTCACTTGAAGATAATAACTAGCTCTTCTTTCAGCTTCAGAGATAAGATGAGCACAGAATGCAGCTACTTCATTGATGACTGAGTGATAACAGAGTCCCCTGTCTGCAAAGCAATAATCATGCCATAATCTAAATACCAATTACCTGTACTGGTTATATTAATACAGTTATATTTTTTAAACCACCCAAATACACAGAACATTCTGGTTTAGTTTCCTTCCTCTGCAGCTCCTAATACTTAATTTTCTACCTATCCAGGTTCATTAAACAAATGAGGAAACCTTACTGCAGCTGATAGAAAAGCTGTCTCCAGTCACTGAAATGAGGTAATTTCTCATGCAACACCAGTTACATCAATAGATAAGAGAGCCAGAGGGAAAAGAAGGTTTCATTTAAAAACAAAGAAAAAAGAAACAAAACTGCTTAAACATTGCCCTGAGCCCTATGAGGGCTCAAATGCCCTCACAAATCAGGAACTCATCTATCAGTCAGTACCCCCAAAACACCACTTTTTATTGCTTGTTTAACTTGGTCAGTGCCTGTTTGAGTAAATGTAAGTTAGTGGCTGGAGAACAGTGCATTTTTATTCTGACTCTAACATGGCTTCTGGTGACTGATGCTTGCATTGAAACAGTAGGTCATATTTTGCATTATGTGTCTGAGGAAAAAAGCTACCTGGGTTTTTAAAATCTGTGAAATTATTTCACTTGAGATTCTGATAATCATTCAAAAAGCCCTGCCAAAACCCCCCAAACCAATATCATCTCAAAGGGAAGCTTTAGGTCTGGAATATCTTTGGATATGTATTTATCATGTGCAATTTGCCACTATTTCTCATGAGACATTGATGACATAGAGAACAAGACAACAGCAATTACTTACTATACAATTTCTTCTGATTTCAGGGGAAGACTAATCTGGTGTCATATATTGTATGGAAATACTTGCCAAAGATTTAGTTTTTAATGGAGACAGCTGCTCCTGGCCACAAGTCTGTTATTATAATCTCAGTATACATGTTATATGCCAAGAAACAAAAAGGATTTTAGGATCATAGTATCTTTAGCTTTTAAATTACAGTGACAGTAACATGAATACAGATGTGCACAAAATACTATATTTATTTATTATTAATTTGAAGATAGATACTATTAAAAACATGGGAAAATAAGTAAAATGTATTGCTAGACCTGACTGGGAATTTTAAATGTTTTGAAAACAAAACTGAGAATAAGAAATTAGTGTTCTGGTCCAAATACAGCAAAGCACATAGGCACTTCATCATGTGCTTTTGTTGAACTGAGGCAGATGCAAGGCTCTAGAGACTACAAAAAGAGATAAAGAGGGAATCTAAAAATATATTTCAATATTCAATTTATATGGAATATTAGATCTTTCAAACATTGGAGCAAAGTCAAAGGC
Organism: Zosterops lateralis; assembly: GCF_965231275.1. Lineage (NCBI taxonomy): Eukaryota > Metazoa > Chordata > Aves > Passeriformes > Zosteropidae > Zosterops > Zosterops lateralis. The sequence goes on from NC_139763.1 coordinate 27,630,091, forward strand.
TAGCTCAAAGAAAAAAAAAAAGAAAAATCCAAAACCAAAAACAAACAGAAGAGGAAGCAGAGAGTCTCAGCTATTGCTAAGCTTCCTGCAGGCTGCCGAGTTCAGAAGAGGTAGAAGGTAAAAGAGACCCTAACACAGTTAATGGTGAATGAGGGAGAGATGACCTGCTCCACTGATACTGCAGCAGTTTTAGTGCTACTTTTTCACAGGAACAGCTGAAACCTGGCACAGGGAGTTGAAAACTACTGCTGCAATGAAGTAACTCAAAATTGCATACAGATAAACTGAAATGCAAGAAAAGCACCGAGATCTCCCCTCTCTGCTCCAGTCTCCTGCCCACCACACTGCCTACATAGAGAAGTATACAGTATATACTTTCGGCATGCCTGGAAAGCAGAAAACTGACAGGAAATACTCACCTACAAAATCCCTTCCTGTGGAGACAGTACTTGGGAAATGGATTGCTTTTTTCCCACAGTAGAGGAATTAGGGGGAACCTAAATGAGATTATCAGGCAAATAGCTGAAACTAAAAAATAGGAAGCACTTTTTCACACAACACATAATTAAATGGAGACTTCATGGAGACTTCATGCACATTGTACTGTGGAAGCCAAAAGTATGAAGAGGTTCAAAGGGGATTAGACAAATTAATGGAGAACAGACCTAGCAAGGGCTATTAAAACAGTGGTATGAATCCAAACTCTGCTTCAGTAAATCCCAACAGGTATATGAAACAGTATTTAGAGCATACACAGAGTAACTCCATCTCACTATAAAGAGACCGTAAAAACAGTAACATTCTCAGAATTATTGCTATGGTAAAAAATTTAGGTATTTTGGCAAAAGCTTAGGAAACAGGACAAAGCCAGGAATGACCCCTTCCCTGTGCCCTCTCAGCTTTGGGAAATCAGCTGTTCAGAGACTTCCTCAGCTGCAAGGGTCTGAGAGAGGGCAAAAGGCAGCCATCAGGATGCAGTGTCAGCCAAGGAAGAGACACAAAGGGTTGGGAACTGCAACTCCAGAGTACTTTCACAGCCCTGCAACTGCTATTTGGATTCCTCAGCTCCACTTCTGTTGTGCAAACCACAGATCAGGGGTTGCTGCACTCACACTGTACCACAGAGCCAGAAAAGTACTGGTGACAGGGCTGAGAAGGTCCTATTCCTTCTTGGATACCAGTTTGCTTCCTAACCTGACATTGCACTGTCTTTTTACATGCCAAGGGCTTCCTTGCAGCTACCATGAGTGTCTCCTACACTATGATACACTGTGTCCTGAGGACATACCCTAATCTGAAGCCTAGAAATGTTATATCTTTGTTTTAATACAAATCAAGGCAACGGTGGTAGACTAACTGTACTTTCTAGAGAATTGAAGCAAAACAGCTGAATAGGCCATGAACGTTCTTGTGAAACTTTAGGTTCATTTATTCAAACTAGAGGATAATCTATCACAGCTTGACTGACAGCACAGGATTCTGAAGTGAGAAAAAGATGTACAAATCAATTAAATGCTAGATAAACTATTTAAAATTAAAGTTTCTATATAAGATGATTTAGACTGACTGGTTACCTTGCTGCTCCTTATCTCTCATAAGGAAGTGAAAATGATTTATTGGTCCTGGGAAGCATTGGGAACAACACTCACATTTTGCAGAAAGCCAGAGCAACCTCACTCACTGAACACCTGAATGAAAGAGAATCAATGACAGAAGTCACAATGAGCTTTGACATACTTTAGTCTTACACATAGTTGGCTCTGGCTCTATCCATTCATGAGGGATAGATTTTGTTTCAGAAGCAAAGAGTTAAAATTGCTTGGCCTTCCTTTGTAATCTTGTCAAGTGACAGGCAAGTGACACTTGTACTTTTATGGAAACCAGATACCTGAGGGTAAACGGTTTGGATTAGTGGAGGCCATCTTGTGCTTTATCCCTGATGTATTTATTCCCGCTTGGTTGATCTTGTTCCAGCAGCTGTGCCACCTCAGGCTGTAATTTCATCACTTCCAACAAGCTACACTGTATTGGCCTGGCCTGCACTCAGAGGGAAGAATGCTTGTGGAAAAATCAGGTATCACAGGAGGTATATTCTCCTCTCAAAATCCATTCCGCACTGGAAGAAAAAAAGGTCTGTGAGTGGACAGTGTAAAATTGCCAGAATTTGTGTGTATACTCATTATGGTGAAATAATTCCTTCCAAGGATTAATCCTAAACAGCTCCTAAAAGATACGTTTAGCTGAAGACAGAGGAGTCAGCTGAGACTGACAGAATACATCACACTTGCATGGATCCTAGAGCTGATCAAGGCAGAAGCTCCTCTTGCCTGTATTTCTGAAAATTATCTGGGTTTTGCACTGCTGCTGGGGCAGCCTGGACTGAGTGAGGGACAGGAATGAGATGGGCCATGATGGTCCTCACATGGTCTGACATTTTAGAAGCAGGTCCCTGACACCATCAAAGCCACAATCATGAAAATTTTGATCTCTGAAGGGTGACCTCCAGTTTTGGCAGCTATCACAGTATCAAATCTAAACATTCCCCAAAAAATTCTGTTTTATTTATTGCATTAAAAACATCAGGCCTTGTCCCTGCTCCTTCCTACCATCATAACAGTGTATCTCAAACAAAGCAAGTGATATTACTAACACGCTCAAGCTGATGGCTTCTTTTCTGGGTGTAAGAGAAGCTCAGCCTCTGAGCACACATGGATGTGCAAGGAATCACAGGTGCTATTTTTCCATGGGCATCACAGGCCCTGCTGAGATGTCTCTCGCAAAGGGACAGAACTGTTGTCCTGCACACTGATGAGTTATCAATTACTGAAGTGCATAAGCTTTGCAGACAAAGCAGTTGAGGTTTCTGTAGACTCCCCTGTCAGCTGGGCTACAGGCATTTTCACTCCTACTATATTTCCAAGCAGCCCTGTAAATTACTCCTAGGACACACTAAGATGGCTGAAGTAGTTTTCTCTCATGAGGATCAATTTATCAAGTATACTCTAAAAAAAAAAAATGGAGAAAGAAACCCAGAATAATTTTAAAGTATTGCAAAGAAAGTGGCTGTCAGTGTCAGAGGAATGAGCGGGCAGGTAAATGACAATTTCTTTGGTAAAGTCACCAAGGAACTGTCACTTTCCAAATGCCACAACACTTGGGTTGTAATTACTTGAGAGCTTTGCCATGGTAAAAAGCTTGCTTTCTCAAGTCTTCACAGCCCATGCCATAAGAGCATCTTCTCTTCAGCAAAAACTAATATTTCATCTTTTTTCCTAGTTTCATCTTTTTCCTGCTTTAAAAAAATACACCCCCCCCCCTCCCCAGTTTGCTTAAAATACCCTATACTAAAGACAGGTCTTTAGGAATATAAAATTCCTCTTTGTTAAATTAAAGTGCAGAGCAAGAAGGGTCAGCAATGAGAAACAGAGCCAACCAAAGGGAATAACTAGGGCATAAGCAGGGAAGGGGAGCCAATAGCACTGTGGCTTTTTTTTTCCCTTTTGTACTAACCCTGGTTTTACTTTGCTGTCCTGTCTCTCCATTCTACCTTCTCTTCATTTGTCTGTTTAGCCCTTTTCTTTTTCCCTGCCACACGACCTGCAGATACAACAATGTAATGAAATGCAACTGAGACACTGATTTAACTAATTACTGCTTGTCACATGTGCTACCCAAGCCCATGTTCTCCATTGCCTCATTCTATCCTAGCTCTGAGAAAAAACACGTTAACTCAAATGTCAGGCTTAAAGTGATCTGGGTAACCCAAGATGTGTGAGGATATGCTTTATGTCAGCACTGACAGTAGGGTAATATCAGTGATGCAGCCAGTGACAAGCATCTCATATAGGCTACACAGACTCACATCTGTAACCTCAAGTGCTCCCTGAACACAAATTTGTTGCATGTCTGGATTGTGCTATGCAATAAGGCAGTGACATCTGGTTGGTGTTTTCATTTGCAACTACTGCAGAAATAATTACCAGTGACAGCACATATACAGCATATTCCTCTTCACTCTGCCAGGTAGTTGACTGATGCACAAGAGGCCAGTGTGACCTGAAACAAATGGTGAATCCTGCCAACCAATGGAAAGAAATGGTCAATTTTAACATATAAGTTAAAAATGCTTCTGTGAAGATGTTGGGCAAATATATTCCACATCTGAAAATGATGGAAACTATATAAAGATAAAATCACTACTGCACTGGAGCAGAAATGACAGCTTTGTCATTCCATCTCTGAGCCTGCCTACCACAGATGAAGATGAAAAACCCTTTACACAAGTCAGATAATGGTGCAAAACTGCAGGGGTTGATTGACAGACTGGCAGGCTTTCTTATTTTCATTTTAGTGAAACAGAGTGGGCAAACATTAACTTAGAATTGTCCCATCCTCAGTTTGATCCTGGTTGATTGGAATGTCTCTGCCTATAAAGATAACAGAATTAGTAGCCCATTAGTTAAGCAATCATGATTTCTATTCAGGGTCCTGTACTATGATTACTTTTCCAACTCTGACAATCTTCCCAGAGCAGAGAAGGCAATATGATGAATATCTCGCACAGGTTTGTTCTTTCAACTTCTTCCTGCCAGAACAGCAATGCGTGTATTTGAGGAGCACCTTCCAGTCTCCCTCTATAACTCAGCAGTTAAATTCATGCCAGAATTCCAACTACAGATAACCAGATGCTACCAGTTGCTTTGCAATGTTTTCCAGTTAATGATTTTCTGTCAAACCATGAGGACATTTCAAATATGTATGATAAGGGCTTGTCTCGGTCTCAGTGCTAGTCAATCTTTCCATTAATTACTTGCTGTGTGAACTCCTGAGTGTACTTCTAAAAGTAGCAGTGGGTACTGAGCTGATTGAGTCCACAAGCAGTGACCTGGTTTTACCTGAGACAGAGTTAATTTTCTTCATATTAGCTTGTATGGTGTTATATTTTGGATTTGTGACCATACAATGTTAATAACAGACCCTGGTTTAGTTAACAAGCAGCTCTTGAACATTGTTAAGGCTTTTTCTGCCTCTCACCTGCCCCACCACCAAGGGGGCTGGGGGTGCACAAGGAGTTGGGAAGGGACACAACTATGACAGCTGACCCCAAGCGATCAAATGGATATACCAGACCACATAGTGTCATGGTCAGCAACTGAAAGCCTGGAGAAGAGGTAGCAAGTGGGGCACATTCAGGGTGATGATGTTTGCCATCCCAAGTCACCATTACGATAACAGAGCTGAAGATCTGCCTGTCAGTAGGAAATGGTGAGTGAATTCCTTGTACTGCTTTGCTTGTTGCCTTGTGTTTTGTAACAAAAAAAAAAAATGTTTATTCTATTCCATCTGTTGAAACCCGGTTGGGGAGATTTTTTCTTTATCTATTGTAACTCCAGAAGGGAGGGGGTAACTGCCTTCTCTGATAACAGGCCAGCTGTTAAAACCGGGTGGGGCATTGTTTCTTATCTCTGTTCACTCTTCCACTACCCCCATGGAAATATCTTCTGTTAATGGACCATCAAAGCTCACCAATGGCATGACACATTTCATCATCCTACTGTGAGCTGCTCCACCCAGGGAGGAGGAGCCAAATCAATTCCATCAAGAGAAAAAGGAGTCACAAGTGTCACCAGGCACTCCGGTGTTCCCACGGGACTCCCAAAGGAAGACCAGGCCCACTTCGGAACCCCTGGCTCCACAGGACCATCTCTGCTTCCAACAGGACCACATCTGCCACTCCAGGAGGGCTGACTTTGGACTGTTTCCAACACCCTGACCAACAGGGCACCAGGTTGTATTTCTGACTCTGTCAGGGTTTTCTAGGATTTCTTGTTTCTTTGTTTCCTTATTCTTTTATACTACAACATTTGTATTTTTAATATCCCTAGTAAAGAACTGCTATACCTATTCCCAAAATCTTTGCCTACAACCTTTTAATTGCAAATTTATAATAATTTAGAAAAAGAGAAAGGAAAAGCTTACATTCCAAAAAACCCTCTGATCTTCCCTAGCAAATACCTGTCTATCTAAACCAAAACACTTGTGTGCAGTTTTTGCTTTACCTATTAAAGTGTCTTTATCTCATTCCATGAGTTTTCTTACTTTTATTGATTCTTTCCCCCTTCCCACTGTGGCAGGGAACGAGTGAGTGGCTGTGTAAACCTGAGATGCCTGCCAGGATTAATCCACAACAGTAGGATTAACAGGGTAAGAATTCAAAACAATTTTCCTAAAATGGAGAAATTACCCCAAATCACCATCAAAAAATCTGCAAAGACAAGCATGATATACAGCTGTTGGAATGAGAAATTAAATGCTGCAATACAGTGAGTGACTGGCCACCCGGCAGCTCTGCAACGGGACATAGAAGTTACACTGGGTCACAAACTGGCAGTGAGTCCAGATGCTGTTGTGAGAAAGACAAGCTTTATCTGTAAACAAATTATATATAAGTAATGGAAAGTGCTTATTCCACCCTAATTTGCACTAATCAAGATCTCAGCACAACTCTGCTTTGGGACACTGCTCTTTAAGACTCCAGCAAGCTGAAGACTGCCCAGAGGAGAGATGAAAACGTAATTGGAGGTCTAGAAAACATTACTGCAAAGAAAGGCTAGGAACTGGGCTCAGTGAGGTTGAAAGAAGAGAATTCTCAAGGACCAAATACGTTATTAGTTCTCTAACATGTGAAAGGCTGTCAAGAGAAAGCTGATCAGCAGTTCCATCTGGAGCAAGACATGAAGAAGCAAGACTGAATTATAACCATGAAAAATTTGTGAGAGATAATACGGAAATTTCTGACCCAAAGAATATGAAAGGAGGGAATGGATTGTTCAGGGAAGCTGCAGAATCATCTGAAAGGAACAATTTCCAGAAAAGTTAGGCATCTCTGTTGAGTAGTTGGCATCCACCTGCCTTTCTCACAGCAGATGAATGGAAATCCATTCCAGTCTTCGGGGCCACCATCCTTACTACCTCGTGCCATGGTCCCTGCTGGCCAGTTGTATCTCTCAGCCAGGTTTACTCTAAGTTGGCCAACCAGGAGTATCTGGCTTAGATCTAAAATCTGTCCAGGAAAATTTTAAAAGTTGGAAAATCAGTTCCCTCTTTTATGTCCTGATCAAAGGCCAGCGTATGCATTTCCCTTGCCACAGCAGGCAACATTGTGTTGATAGGATCTGCCTGTCTGACCTCCTCCCTTTTCTGTCTCAAAACTAAAGATATAAAAAATAACATGACATTGTACAGGAGGGAATAGAGATCTCTGAGGTCATAAAAAAGCCACCTAGTTCCACTTAAAAATATACTAGTTCTGGACTGATCACAAATTAGGACAAAAAACTACAGTGCAGGATATCTGCTTTACTGCAAAGTAAGTTGGCCATGGATTTGCATTAAATTACTTCTCTCCCTGGGGCATGTGGTGGTGAAGTCCAATGCCTGTCTGTTTCTAGTGTGCTGAATACAATGATCTGGGACTGAAGGTTAGTATTACAGCTTCTGTAGTCGTAACTTACAGAAGCATGTCAATGAATATGAACCAAACGAAATATATGCAAAAAAAAGGCAAAGCAAGAGGTTGAGTTCTGCCTTTATAATAAATTGCTTTTTAGAAGGTTGACTGCTTAACACACTCTATTAACTGATTACAGGCAGCCTGCAGATGTAGTGTCAGAAAAGTGACTTCTGCATGGTGTACTTTTTGAATTCTTGAGACTGATCTTTTCTCCAGAGGGCAAAATAGTAACATCTTTTTTCAGTCCTTCAGAGATGAGCACTGACTCCATGTCTTCACTTGGTCCAAAGAGAATTACTAGATGCTTGAGACATTCAGCTGAAAAAAATAACAACCCAGACTGACTCTAAAGTGGCTTTACTATTTGGCAAAAGAAAGGCAGAGGGATTGTAAATTTTTATGCTGCTTCTGCAATAAGAATAATAAACAAAACTGTACAAAATAAGATAAATACCCTTTTGCTATAATTTGGTTATGCCCTCGAGTTACGTAACAAAAACAGAAACATGCCACAGATATTTGTTGACTGTTTTAACATGCTATTCCTACAGTATTGATGTTTTGTCAGAAACTGCAATTTCTTTCAGTTTACGTAATTCTTCTAGCAGAGCTTGCTGAAAGATTTCTGCATTGATTGTAGATATCTTAACCCACCTAGGAAAAATAAACATGGGCACTGAAAAGTTGATTAGAGACAATTTTCACAGGAAAACTCAGGCTTTGTCTCCATAAAAAACTGCATTGGCACTTTAAATTCTTGTAGCTCAGTGAGTAATCTCTGTTGCCTTTTGATGGTTTAAATACTTACTGGCTTGTGAATTCACAGTTGGAAAACCACTGAAGAAAACAAATGAGTCCTGAATTTGTGGGATGCCAAGATGCCACCAACTCTGACACACTGCAAGTTGTTTCATTGTTTTCAAGGCATCCAGCTTCCTACTATGTTTTTCTGCTGGAATGGTTTCACCCTGCATGTCTTCTTTCCTGGGAGTGGTGTGGTAATGTCAGCTCATGCCAGCTCCATGTGTTTCTGCTTCAGGTAGAAAGGAGAACTACAGGGACAGGAAGAGCATTCATGCTCTGGAGTCTTTAACCCATGCATGAGGACTAGGAGCTTGATGTCATGAGGGAATGAGAGATCAAGACATGGTCATCAGGAACAGGGCAGGGAGAGGGCAGAAGCCATGAGGGGATGCTCAGCTGCAGAGCTGTGTGGTCTGGTGTGGAGATTGGCCCCTATGATCCTGCAACAGGCGGAATGTGTCAATGTCTCCCATTGATAGCACAAGAGCGCTTACATTTCACCCGACTAATCCAAGGACGTACTTGCCATCCCCACCCACAGCCTGGCCCCATCCAGCCATCTGGTCCTGCATGATTTCTTCTGCAGGCAGGGGAATGCCATGGGAACGCCAGTGCTGGGATGCTCACACGCAGACACACACTCGCACACACATACGCCTCCAGCCTTCTGCTTCCTGTGCTCCCTTGCATGCTCTTTCTTTTGTCAGTTCCACTTTCTTCCTCAAGCCGTGCTAAGAATTTAGCAAAAGCTTGTGGGTCCTCTGTGCTATAAAATTAGGTCTCTACAGGTGCCAGGAGAATTCTGTGCTTTGGCATCCAAACAGCTTCATCTCCAGCTAGTAGATAAACTGAATTTCCTCTGAAGTTAGAGCACTCTCCATCTTCTCTTCCCCAGGATCGGCTTCCCCTTAAGGCTGTAGAATGCAGCACTGAACCACTCAAAAGAGTGTTAGAGAAATCCACTGCGGACACTTGAGAAATCCTGTGACAGCACTGTGAGGCAGATAAGCAGAGGCGGGGGGAGAGAAGAGAAAAAAGGAATAGCTTTCGGAGACTGCTTGGCAGCAAAGTCAGCGCTTGAAATATCTGTGGGGAGTTTGAAAGCATTTCCTAACATCAAAAATAGGAAGAAGAAAAAGAAATTTTGATCAATGACTTATTGCCCTTGATCTAAGCAAAAGAATCCTAGCCAGTCAGAAATAACAGAAATCTGTTTCATTGTAAAGCTTAAGTTTTCTATGTTTTGACAGCTGGGGCTCATGCTTTCGGCTGGGTAATTTGCCAGCCTTAAAATATTCATAGCTGAGTTGCCAGGTTTTTGTCCTTTCAAACTGAGCTCTAACGACGAAGTAGAAGGTGCTGGAGAGATTTTAAGCATGAGTTTTATGCCCTAAAACAGAATTTTGTGGCCTGAGTTCACATGACCAGAAAAAGAGGTTTCCAATCCCTGGCCAAGTTTCTGGTGAATCACTTGCTGGTCACCGAGCCAAGATTCACTTTCTGGAGCATGGGAAGCAGTGGCTCATTTGTGATGAAGACAACCCCCCTGCCTTTGTTGAGAGGAAATGGATTAACAGTATGTATTCTGTGTACAAATCTTGAGAGAACTGAACTAAAATATTTCAGACTAAAGCATCCTTATCAAGAAACAAACTAGAACGCATTACACTGAAAAGTCATAACTGTTTCTGAAAATCATCAGCGAAATGCTAGTGTTGGTGGCTCCTGGATCAACTCAGATGTCTTACAGAGTACTCAGGAAAATTAGTGTGACAGAATTTATCCTTTTTGATGCAAACCTTTAGATTACTATTCCAATGTTGTTCCTCTTAATGCTAAGAATTCAAGTCAGGCTCTTCTGGTCTTGTGCAATTTTTTATTGTTATGTCTTGGACTATTTTAATTTAATAAGTTGGTTGTTATTGTTTCATTTCACACCTGTGCAACTTAGTGGGCTTTCTTAGTTGAACATAAGGGAATTATTTTTCCTAAACTGAAAAATGTTAAATAGTTTCATTTCTGCTAGGAAGACTGAATTCATCTTCCAGAAACTCAGGGTCAGCCTTATTGACATGGCATCTGAAAAACCTGCTTGCATCAACTCTGTCCTTAGCTTCTTCTACTCGTCACAGGTGACCACTATTGTTGTCACATCATTTTATATCTACAAAGTCCTTGCAAGTGCTCAACACTTCATTTTTGAGACTAATCTTTCATTTTATGGATAAGGAATTAAAATTTCTTTGGGGATATGAAGTGATAAATCCCTTTCACTCAGGGACAAGTTAATGTAAGATGAAGCTGCAATGCAGAAACTAATAGTAAGTAAAAACTGAAAGTGCTTAACTGTGTAGGATCTGGTTCTTCAGGCAGTTTCAGGCTGACCATCTGATAGCTTAATTGGACAGCTGTAATAACTAAGGTCAAAGAGCATCTCAAGACTTTATGAAGACAAATTTCTAGAGGGCCTTTGATCTAGTCTCTAACTCTACATAAAGCCAAGGTGGGTGACTAAGTGTGCAGGCAGGAGGCCTGCACTGAGGGATACTGCCAGGTAGGACTGGGCACTGGGCTGCAATTTAGGAGAAGGAAGAAAAAGGCACCAACAGGAACAGGGAGTGGTAGAGAGGGAAGTCTCTCTGGTCATGTCTATTCTGGCATAAAAGACAAGGTCAGGATTTAGCAACAAACCTTGTCTGCATGCATTAATCTTTGTGGGTTTGGCTTGTATCACCTTCCTGCTCTACTCTGCACTGGGGCAGCCTCACCTCAAGTCCTGTGCGCAGTTTTGGGCCCATGATATAAGAAACATATAAAGCTATTAGAGCATCCAAAGAAGGGCTATGAAGATGGTGAAGAGCCTTGAGGGGAAGTCACATGAGGAGCTTCTGAGGTAACTTATCTCATCCTGGAGAATGAGAGGAGACCTCACAGCAATCTACAACTTCCTCTCTTCCTCATGAGGAGCAGTGCAGGGGGGCAGGCACTGATCTCTTCTTCTGGTGCCCAGTGACCTGAGACAATGGCCTGAAGTTGTGCCAGGGGAGGTCTAGGTTGGATACCAGGAAAAGTTTCTTCACCCAGAGAGTGGCTGGGCAGTGCAACAGGCTCTCCAGGGAAGTGGTCACAGCACCACTCTGACAGAGTTCAAGAAGCATTTGGACAATGCTCCTGAATACAGGGCGTGCTTCTTGGGGTCATCCTGTGCAGGGTCAGGATGATTCTTGTGAGTCCCTTCCAACTCAGAATATTTTATGATTCTATGAACTAGCACCCTTCCAGGACAACACAGGAGCATGGTTTGTGTCACACCACTTACCAGGACTGTTCTTGATGAGCACTCTAGATGTAGCCATCCTATTTTGGGCAGAAAAAGAAGCTCAGAAGCACGGACACAAGTCATGCAGGGACATTTGCAGGGCCAGAAAACAGGCCTTGGCTTGTTCTATTTTGCAATGTAGTTCTCACACCAGCATCATGCCAAACATACTGTATAATTTGAGGAATTCATTTATTTTGATCAGGACTGATACTTGAGAAAGTGAGTGAGACCGGTGAAAACAGACAGATGTTTACTGATTCAGTCTTTGCATGCAAAACTGTTGGTGTGTGTTCAAAGTAATTTTCTGAAGATGTTTCTCTTCTTATCTTAACATCAGGAAACAGCAGCCTAGTGTATTTGCCCATTTGTTGTGACTTGCTAATCTAGATCCTCTATATATTCCAGGGACACAGTTCTTAAATTTAAAGCTGCAAACAGACTTGTTCACTCAGCATACTTGTAAGAAGTGTTTAATTTTACACTGCCAATTTTCAAATATTTCAATATACTCTGGCTAGGTAAAACGGTAAGGAACTGCTGTAACACAATGATGAATTAATGACTTGCTTGATAGTGCAAGTTCTTATTTTCCTCTCTGTCAGTTCTTGGGCCAGACATTTTGGAAGAGTTTAATCAAAATCTTCATCAAAAGCCAAGTGAGTGGATTTTAAAGAAAGTTTAATTACAGTGGTCGAACCACCCAGCATGATTTGCTTGATTTGATTAACATAATGAGGAGCTCATTTAATGAGAAATGCATTAATTCATTCAAACAAGTGGTTTTATCAGTGGTATTAAGCATCAACCCAGATTATGTACAGCAGAAACTATTACAGCAAAAATTGAGCAAGGTCAAAGCAGTAGTCATACCATAATTACAAGCTCTCAGCTGTAATCTACCAGTTGAACTTGGTTAGTATTCACCCTGCTCAAAAAAGGAGAATCCCTATTTTAAAACACCCCCAAACCATACAGTTTTGCTCCAATTCAGCTGAGATCTCCATCTCTTTCCTTCAGATGTTCAGAAGATTTGGGAACTGGGACTCAATTTTTTGACTTTCAGATGGCTACACATGCAGATATTAATAACAAATGACAAAGAGCTCAAAGGAATCTTGCTACCACTCCACAGCTTCAAAGGAAATGGATGTTGTCCATTTGCTCTTTATCTCTCTCCTGACCCTATGATGTCTTAGGGATGCTCCCATCCCTAACCTGGCATAGACTGACCTTGGTGAAAAGTATTTTACTTCTGGGGAAAGGAACCTCCTTTCTGGGAAAAGAAAAAAAATCGCCTGAAGTGTGAAGTATTTGAGAAAAAGAAGAGTCTCCTTCACACTTTCCTTTCTTCCACTGCCTTCTTCAGATACATTTCACACCCTATATTTCAACTTCCCTGTTTCAGGACCCCTTTCTGTGGGCTTTGCACAGCACCCTTCACCTGGACCCCTCACCGGCACTCCTTCTCTGGTGCTCCCTGCTCTTTCTCCCAGCAGCTTCCATTGCTCTTCTCTCTCCTCTGCTGCCCTGACCACGTTATCTCTTTGACTTGTGCCGTGCTCCCTCACCTTTGCTCAGGCCACTTGTTATTCCTGCAGTGTCTGCGCTGCCCCTGCGGGAGCCGCCTTTCCTGCTGCTCCCTACTGTGCCCATACAGCATTGAAACCTCTTTGATTTTCAAGTGCTCTACTTCTCAGCCTGCTTGGCTGCCAGAGTACTTTCCAAGTACTGTTGCACAGTGGACTTAAGCACTGTCTACGGCACAGTTTTTCATCAGCTCCCGTCAGCAGCTGGGAAAGGAGACCATGCTCAGAACTGTTCCCTAAGCAGACAGGAGGCTGGTCAAGGAGCTGAGATGTGGAGCACAAGCCCAGTTGCAGATGGGATCCCCCAGGATTAGATGCATACCAACACAAGTGAAGACTGGCAGGGAGGCAGAATTTTACTTCCTGATTAAGTCAGTAGGAATATGACAGTAAGACACTATTATTAGGGTACCTAAATGAATGTAAGTACTAAGGTTTACCACCTGCAGCTTTGGAAATTTGGATCAAGATCTTCAAGAAATAAGCTGAAGTAGAAAACTAGAGATGTCAAAAAATAGACCTAAGGATTTATTTGCTATATTACTAGAAAATGAGCATGAAAACCATTCATGCTGATTTGAAAACCATAATCCTTAGGATTCTTTCTGCCAGTTGCCTTTAAACCACAAGGAAATGAGTAAAAGTTGGAATTGAAGTCCCTCGATTTTGGAGAAATCTTGAGATTTGTCTGTATGTGACTGCTGCACACCAACAGGAACCCGTGATACTGGCATATAAATGTTTGCACAGGGGAAAGCATTAACAGTGATGATTGCACCATGCAGTCACCAATGCTGTTCCTGAGGTGAAGTTGATTCCATCTTGGAACAAGCAACAAGAACAGAATACATGGACTCACTGCAGAAGCTGCCCCTTGGTGTCACATTTACTACCCCTAAGTGGAATTGATGTGGGAAATCATAAAACATAAATTTTTAGAAGATCATATCTTAAAACACTTTTCCCCACTACCTCCCAACCCAGCCTTCAGGCAGACAATCAACATTACTAAAATTATAATCTGAAGAAAATTCCCCAAGGATCAATATATCTCACCATACTAGAGCGATAAATGCAAAAATTGCAATTTATCTCCACAGCCCTCAAAAGAACCATGAAAAACAATGGATCCTCGTCATGTCCATCCCTGAATGCAAACTACTTCTTTTTATGTGCTATGTGCCATCTGTACCATAGTGAACTCACACGGACAATTCCTGCATAAAAGAAAACCATGGTTAATAACAAGAAAATGTCTCCTAAATCAGTTATTCTCTGATCATTCAGCCTTTTTACTCAATGGTAGCCTACAAAAGACACTGGAAAGACTAAGACAGGATTAAAGTTAACAATTTCATGGGACACCAAAAACTGTTGATTCTAACAACAACAACATTGCTGATTTTATGGCACATTACAATTTACATCACATGTGACTTGCTAATCTCAGTTTCTCAGGAGATAATTACCTGTGCATTTCTTCCATCCTGTGTTCAACAGAGCTGAAGACCTTATTACCTCTCCTCTTACTAACTTCCCCTCTGTTCCTTTCATCTCAAAATACCTGACTGATTAATATAATGAAACTGAACTCAGAAAAATTGCTTCTGATCTTTGCTTATCTGAGAGCTTGCTAGCTATGTTCCTCCTTCTGTTTTTTGCTTCTCGATTTTGTCTGATTTTTTTCTTATTACATGCACTGATAACAGATACTGATATTCCCTCTGAGTGTTATGATACCTTTCTATTTACCAAAAAAACTGCCCAATCAGCCTTCACTTTGAAAATATCTGAAGTCCTGTTACAGATATGGTTCCAGTTCTGACTCACTGATGCCTTTCTGAGTAGTTATATGGCTTTTATTCTGCCATTATCGAAGCTCTCAACTGCTTCAAAGAAATATTTGGACTTAGCAAAGAGTAATAACCCAACTTATCTGGCCAAACATCAGTCACTATTTCTAAAAGGAAAGGAAACATTGCTAATTCAGATCTTTCTAAAATGAAAGTGAACTCTAACAAGATTCAGGAATATGTTGTTCAGCCAGGGCAGTTATGTATTACCTAATCGAGTCAGAAATGACATTTTTTACTGTCACTTCTCTCTGATACTTCCCATATTTGTATACAGAGAGAAAAGTATCTCTCTGATACTTCCCAGATAGTGAATTGGTCTTTGGCAATACCCATTGCAATGGTGTTGTATATTATCTTCTTCTCCCCTTCATGCATGGAGTTCAAAAACCTATTAACTTTCATTCTCTGCATCTCAATTCGGTAACTTTAAGCTGAAACAGCTTGGGAAGATTAACCAGTATCTTAGGACTGTGCTCGATATAATGTTGCCTACAGACTTTCAGTGTGCACTACCACATGAATTAAAATATACGGACCTATCACTTAATGTGATTTAGGAAGTAATAAATAAGCCAGTACACAATGCTCTGAGGAAATGCGCAGCTCCACCACCTCCTGCCAAATGTTATTCCCTTCCTTGGATTTGCAGAAGTAGCAGGTGTTGTTCTGCTTCCACATGCAGTCCTTGACGCACATCTGAGAACTGTTCTGTAAGCAAGGACCTAAATGTCACATCCAGGGCAGAATTTCTACACCCTTCTTCTTTCACCAAAATACATTCAGAGAAAATTCAAGACAGGATTAAGGAAAGCATTTTAAAACTTGTGTTCCTCATTTTTTGCAACTAGGGGTTATCTGTGGCCCTGAGCCCGTGTGAGACCTGCCACCTCAGCATTACCATGTACAAAGAAACTGTTTACTCCATACGTGTCTGTCACCATGGAAAAGCTCAGGGAACATACGGAAAGGATTTTTTTCAGGTTCAAAGGAAAAGCAGGCCCCCACATCTCTTCCTCCTACTCAGATACAAACCAGGATCTTGCTCTGCTAGCTAGTAGAGAGATAATCTTCAGCATTGATATATGGGAACTCCTGACACGATGTAAACATTTGGTAAAAGCAAAATATTTGCCAAGAACCTAAAAAGCTGTGAGCTTAAGACAGCTCTCCTCGCTGGCTTTCCTTAGCAGGTTGTGCCAGGGAACATGTACCCAGATATCATTCCCACTGCTGCCTCCCGAGAGACTGACCCTACACTACACTGTACCTACATCCCACCGAGCAGTATCCGATTACCTTCTTCTCTTTCGGCTGTGACACTGCAATCAAAGTTTCTTGAAGGAATTGAGATGTTCCTGGAAGAGCAAAACCGCTCCTACCAGGCAGGAGCCAATGTTTTACCGTGCCCGAGGCACGGGCTGTGTGGCCAGGCCGCCGCCAGCCCTGAGGCGCAGGGAGGCAGGGGGATTCTGCCTGGGCCCTCCGGCTCTGAGGGCCAAGAGCCCGCCACAGCACCTCGCTGCATCACTGCAAATCTGCACATCTCGGTGCTCATCATTGGAAGAAACATACAAATTCAGCCCATTCAACCTTGTTTCCCATCTGCGAGCAGGTGACACGACAGCAGTGTTGAAGATGGTGGTGGGGAGAAAGATGAAGCGTGGAAATAGTGTGAGATGAGGATGCCCAGGCTGCCTGGCGATGGACGCCAGTTTTGGCAGGGCGCCTCCTCAAGAGCCCTGTGGGAGGGCGGTGCGGCAGCAGCAGGAGGCCCGGCAGAGGACCGGCAGCCCTTACCTTCTCGTTCTTCCTCTCCTCGGGTTTTCCGGCAGCCCCGGGCGCGGGGGGCCCGTCCCCGTTGAGGTGCGCGGCGCTGACGTTGGGCGGGGTGATGGCGGCGGCGGCGGAGGTGAGCGGGATGAGCGGCCGGGCGCCCGGGGCGGGCGGCTGGTGGCCGTGCTGCGGGGACACGGCGGGGTGAGGCCGGACGGCCGCGGCGGGCAGGCGGGAGGGAGAGCTGGGCGTCCGCAGAGGCGAGACCGTGGCCGTGGGTCGCTCCGGGGGCGGCACTGCCGGGTGCGCTGCGGGGGGAGCACAGAGCGCGGTAAATTGCCCTCGCACGGCCTCCATGGGCCCTTCAGGGCCAGAGCCCCCTTGGGCAGAGCACGGTGTCAGCAGCACCGTGGGGTCGATCCCTGAGGGACCATCCACATAAAGAGTTGGCGTCGAGGATCCTCGTGGGCCCCTTCCAACCCAGAACGGTCTGTGAAGGTGCCAAGGCCCGATGGGGACATCAGCTCTGAGCCTTTGCCCAGGATATCTCACCCTGCAAGTGTTTTTGGCTAATTCCCCTCCTGGCTGCAGAGCCCTGTCCGAAGTCACCAAAATTGGCTTGTTCCCCGCAGTGATGCCACTGGGGAATGGCACTCACTATCCCTGCCCATGCCTGGAAATAAATACCTAACCTAAAACTGCCTTTTTAAAATACATTATCTCGTTCCAGCTGAGCTGTTTTCTGCACCCCCCCAGGCCTATCCTAACGTGATGGGTTTTGGAGCAATGGAACACGGTACCTAAGGGGTTAACCCAGATGATCCACGCTGACCCTGCAGACAGCAATTACAAAAGGAGGTCTCTTGTTTCAGCCCTAACAAAATGATCAACATCACATCACTGTGCTGCAGGGGATAAATTAAGCAGAAATCCACCGGAGGATTTCTGAGCTCAGCCTCTTCTCTGCCAGTAAAGTCCCTAAGGGACTATGCCGTGCCTTTTAGTCTGGCTGCTCTTGCTAAGCAAACCCTGCCTGCAAGCAGTGGGAACCAGGAGTTAGAGCTCGCCCATTTAACAGTGACTGTGACACACTGATGAGGTGACTGTGACACACTGATGAGGTCAGCTCCCCAGGGATTCCAGAGCATGTTGCATGCTTCAGGATGCAAAAAATGTGACAAAGCTCTGGGTCCATTTCCACAATAATGTTGTGTATGACTTCCAGCTTGGTTGATTGCTTAGGTGTTTTCTAAATACAGCTCCCCTTCAAGTATGTACAGCCTAGAAGCTGAGTCCATACTCAGACATTCCCTCACATAAATGATTTAATAATAGGACTGGCTGAAAAGTGCCCATTTCGTAAATGCTTTCAAGGTTTCATAATCTTGTTTAGTTCTGTCTCAGTGCAAAATTTGAACCTCTGAACATTTTTCTGAGCACAGCATGCTCACTCACCCCACAATAGCCTCTATTTTGGTCAGGTTATTCACCTGGGATGTGAAAACATAGAATGTGATCATTGCACTGTTCTCTTGCATGGAGAACAGCTCTGGAAAGCCATCAATTCCCTTGATGAGCAACATGAGCCAGTACAGCTTCATGGTTGGTCTGGCTGAACTACATCCATTCCTGACAGAAAACTTTGAGTCCGGCAAATCAGCTTTTCCTTGACCAAGATGCATTTTACTGGAAAATTTCTGACCCACTTTGATCTGTCATTTTCTGACAAATTCATCTGAAGGACAAACTTTTATGTAGCTGGAGTTCACTCGATCTGTAACTAAACAACAATGCTAGTACAACTCAAACTAGTTTCTGTTCCTGTGGTTATCAGTGGCACCCATTGGCAGGGATTAGATTGATAGAGTGCCTTTAATCATACTCACTACACCAGCTGAGCACTCTTGTCAGGAAGGAATTTCATCTCCCAGTCTTCCACCCTATTATCTGATGTGATACTGAACATGATAGGCCAGTCATCATCAGATTAGCACCTCCAAAGTTTGTATGATTCTCCCTCACAGTAGCTCCTTTACTCTATAACATCTTTTTTTACTAATGTTTATAGCAAATCAGCTACACTGTCTAGCCAGTCTGTAACTTGAAACCACTTTACCATGTAGCATGAGGAAGGCCCTAAAAGTTGTTATTACAGACACATTCAAGGCTGTTTTTATTATTAAGTTATCATCTTCCCCTTCCAGGACTACCAAGAACATGCACTGAAAGTGCAACTCACTTCCAGAAAGCCAGGCAAGGTACCTGCTAGTTGTCTGGAAGTGATTGCCTCCTGATTTTCCCATTTGGAACCTGAGTGATGAGCAGCATTGCTATGAGAAATCTAATTTTTGGGGATGGTTAAGCTTGTAGGATCTAGGTTTTGAACTGTTTGTACGGAGCAATGGCTGTCCTAAATTTAGAGAGAAAGCATACTAATGGAATTTCTCTGCATGTATCTGGATGCAGAACACTGATTTGATAATCATATTAGGTACATCACCTCTTTCTTGTGTTTCCAGACACAAAGGAAGCATAAAACATGAGAAACAGTAAAAGAAATGGCCTGAGAAAATCAACTCCGAGCAGAGCTCTCACATTTTATTCTGTAGTTTCATCTACTTACTGTTACAATGTATGCCTTTGCTCTGGGATCTCTGGATCTGGGTTGTGCTGCATCAAACATGCTATTAATTAGCAATGCTCACTGAAGGCTATTTTTGTTCTACACCATTCATATTTAGTTTTGGGTGTATTCCTACATTAGTGGTCTTGTAGGAAATTGATTTGTTACTCATGTATATTGCAAGCCAAAAGAAACGTGATTTGAATACTGTGCCAGCTTGTCTCTCTTGGAAAGCTTTTCCAAAAGTCACTGCATTGACCTGTCCTGCAGCGGCTCTGGTCCACAGGATGCTGGTGAGGACAGCCATTATGGAGACAATTACTGATAATCATGAAAACTTTCTTTATTTATCCTGGCAAAGGTTTA
The DNA here is from genome assembly GCF_965231275.1 of Zosterops lateralis. NCBI lineage: Eukaryota > Metazoa > Chordata > Aves > Passeriformes > Zosteropidae > Zosterops > Zosterops lateralis. Next base: position 27,649,934 of record NC_139763.1, read on the forward strand.
TTTAATTAAAACAACAGTTTCATGAACCTTCTGGAAAGGTTGGAAAACTCTCTGCTTAGGCAGATTTGGAACAGCTCTGTGGTCCCTAGATCACCCTGCCTGCCAACGCTTTGGCACTTTAGCGACCTAGAGAAGCAGTCATAAATCAGGGAAGCTGCTGGAGGTGTGGAAAGAAGGTGTGGGGCATGCCAGGCCTGTGGGGCAGAGCAATCTGTCACCTTGGTTTTAGAGGAGTCACCTGCCTGTTGACATGGGCACAGGAGGCACCAGGGGCACCTGAACACTTCCTGAGCACTTCAACCAAAAGGGGATATTTTTGCCTTTGCACTATGGGAGCAGGAGACCTTTTGGAAGGGTGACTTGAGAGGAAAGCAGCACTTTCTGAAGTGGACAAAAAGAGGGTAAATGGATTATTCCCCAGTGTGACATGGATACCATGTAAAGCCCTGCACTGTTTGTTGAGCAGAGGAGTCTCCACTGTTTGAGACTGAGATTCTCAAGTATTTGATTATGTTTTTTTCCTTTAGTCTGGACTGTGTAGGAGGTAAGATTAGATGGTCATAATGGTGCCTTCTGGTTTCAAAAGATATGAATTCATGATTTACTCTGCAGGGCATTTCTCATTTGTGTTTGCTCTGTTTTGTATCTAAGACCTCAGTTTTCAGCAGTCACAGTCATTACTGATCTGCCTTTGTAAATACAATGGCTCACATTGCTATAAAATATCAGAAACAAAATGTTTTAAATTTTGCTATAAAGTTCCACCACAGGATTTACTTTTACTTTATTCAATATCAGAAGCTGTTTAACATCAGGGAAAGGGGAATAAATTGTACTCTAGAAAATTGTGCTGTACATCAGAAAGGGAACCTAGAAAGAACAGAGGCCCCCTGGTGCAAGAAGCTCTTATTCTCACTTCAAAAAGGTGGCAGCATTTTTCAGATCTTTTGCTTTCCCACTAACACGGGGTCCCGTTCTGCCTAATAAATGCCTTTCATCCCTGAAGCCCAATGAAATGCTTCTTAATTTCAAGGCATGTATTACTTGCTCTGCAATAAGGGCAGTATTTTTTTATCAGCAAGCCAACCGGACTCGGAACTGTTAATCTCCTCAGTATACAGAGTGCTTGCTTTCACTCAGATAAATTGTATAAATATTTGTAAACACTACAGTCTATTTCAGCTGTAGAACAGAACAATCTGATAAACACAACGTGGTTCCCAGAGATCAATAGAAACCCATAAATATTACAAGCAAAGAAAACATACTCTATCACCAATGGATAAATTCTACACTGGCTGGGCTAAAGCGAGAATGCAAGCTGTGGGGACAGGCACATTCTCGAGGGTTGCACTCGAGGGGTCCCACACCAACCCTGCCAGGGCAGGAAGCAGAGGGTGAGCACTTACCCATCTGCAGGGCGCTGCGGGGCTGGCTGCCTGGCTGCTGAGCCGAGTACCTCAGGCAGTTGTTCAGCTGCGGAGAGGCCGCCTGCAGCTGGGGATGCGTCTGGGGAGCAGTGATGGGAACAACTGGCCTGACAGCCGTGGTGGCATTGCTGTGACCAGCCACAATGGGGTGGATGGCTCCTGGGGCTACTTTTGTTGTTGGAGCTCCTCCGGCTCCGCTGTTCCTGGGCTGCCCAGCTCCCACTGGCACCCTGCATGGAGACAAGTGCACAGTGTAAGCATGCTGCAGAGGCCTCAATACCCAATCACAGTGCTGATAAGTACCTCCAGTTACTTAGGGGGTTTAACATGATACCCTATCAGTTGTTAAAGTAAACTGGGGTGTAGATATATAGTTGTTGTTATAGGACCCATTTATAAGCGTGCTGGGGGAGATATTTTCACCCCTTTATTCTACAGGACGAGCTGCAGGGTAAAAATAGAAAAGATAATTTTTCTCATCATGTCTTTTATTACCCTACATTTCTGTCTGAATAGTTTCTAGTAAAATCACAAATCTTAATTCAGAGGAAATAGGTATCTCCCAGATGTAATTTTGTGTGCCAGAGGCTATTTCATGGAGTGATAATTAAAACAGACTCAGAGATCTTTTCTTTGGACCAAACCTGCATACAGCCCTACAGGGAGAAACAAAGATGGATAACACCAAATCTGTGTGTGGCTATGGAAGGAGACTGAGAAGCTGCAGACTTGACTGGGCTTGGCTTGGCTGAACACTCACCCTACTGATGTAACCAGCTGTAGCTTAGACTTGCTAAAGGAATGCAACAGGGACAGGAATGCAGCTGACCTGAATGAAAAAGAAATCCAAACAGTTGTTGACACCTCTCTCACTTCTCCCTTTTAACTGCATGTGTAATTTGTATTTCACCTGAGTGGCCAAGGAGCTTTTTCTCCTATGAATTGAGTTCATCCTAAGGCATGCCTTGATCCTCTTACTACTGAGCTAAAAACTCTGACTAGTACAGAAGAGCACTTAGGAAGACAGAAAGACATCAATGGACAAACTCAGCTGCTGGTGAGCAGCTCTTTCTCTGTGTTTCTTACTCAAGTTCCTGAATAATTTCCTTCCCCAGCTGTAGATGCCATGAAACGGATGGGTCATTTTGTGCTGTTTTCTTCTCCTGGGCTTCTTCTTGTGCCAAGGTCCTCTTCCAGGAAAGGACAGCACAGAGGATATGAGGCAGAACAAAGTAAGGTGGAGGAAATGGAAATGAGACAGTGCAAAGGTTTAGCAAGAGAGGAGAGAATAACAGAAAAAGTGTAAGAGTCAGTTATGGGGTATGGAACTGGGAGAAACTCTGGGTTCCCAAGATTGCATGGGAAGACAGAAGAGAAGAGCAGAAAGGTCTGTTGAACAGCTTGGTCTGGTTCAGAGAACATGGGTGACAGAAGAAATAACCCTAAGAAAAGGATGGAAAGCCAAAAGAGTGGAATTCTGATGGAAAAATACCAAAGCACAGGCTGGAGAATGTGGTCCAAAAGGGTAAAAGATAGCTATGCCTTCTGCCCAGTCCTCCCTCCCCCTAAAGTCACAAGAGGAGAGACAACACTGTGGTGTCATTGACTTGACTCATCTCATGGTGCAAGGTTTGACTGGATTACATTTTGCTAAATATATCTGATTTTTTATTTTCTTCAGGTTTTTTTTTTTTTTTTTTTTTTTTTTTTTTTTTTTTTTTTTTTTTGATAAGTGCCCAGGTTGGGAAAAGCTGGGAATCCCACCAGATGGAAATCTTGACTGTCTGTCATCTGCTGTGAAGAGCTGGCAGGGTTGCAGGAAGGTTCAGCTGGAGCTGGCTTGGCCATCTGCACTAGATTGAGTTTGCCAGAAAAGCACATCTAACATTAGTCCACTGAGACGTGTGTTCAGGCAAACATGCACACCAACAAGTACAGAAACTATCTGTGACTCCAGCAGAGATTGATAGATGTTGGATGTGGCAAATTTTCTCTGCTGCCCTATGCCTGTCTGTCCATCTAAAGAGTTTTGTTCTTTTTCCCTAATGCTCCATTCACATGTGTTTTGGCAGCTTATAAATCTAGTTCAGTGTTATTAAATTCACAATTTCTTTTCTTTGGGTTTTGTAGGGAGTGGCAGAAAAACATGTATGAATCTAATCCTATGCTTTTCTGTCAAAGGGGAACAAAGTATGTTGAAAGTACTGCAAATAGGAGATTTTGTTGCTATCAGATTTTTATTGCTGTTCTCAGAGTGATTTATATGGGAACTTAATTAGCCCACAGGATCATAAATATAATCATAATGCTGCTTTCAGGTTTTGTGGAAAGCACTTTTGCCCTTTAGCACTTCTCTGCCTTGTTCTAGCTGTGACATGCTACATTTAATAAAGTCTTGCTGATTCAGATAACCGACCCTTCAGCACAAACTTCCTAACTAATTAAGAGCTGAAGAGGCAAGGAATGAAAGCAGCCAAGGGGGTCTATAAAATAAGGTAAATTCATTTAGGTTGATGAACACTGAAGAACCAGTGAATCCATATTTGGGGTTTCCTTACTGAAATGCAATATTAGGACTGTCTGCAGGCTTAGTTATTGCCTTCTGATCTGTTCTTAACTTTTGGTGTTACTCAAAACATGTGCTACAGACTTGACATAAACTTAGATCAACAGAGCTGGATCAATTTTTCAAGATCAACAGTGTCTGAGTTGTGAGGTGCCTTTCTTTGGAGAGGAGTCAGAGATGGAGACAGTGTGCATGTGGCAGGAGAGACTGAGAGCACATGAAAAGGAATGAGTTCAGTTTACAAATCCACAGTTGCTCTAAAGGAGATATGGGATACATATGCCGGCATTCACCTGCAAGGAACGCACCTGGTAAACAGTCTGGGACACAGAGATGGACTTTCTTCTCAGCTTCTCAGATTTGATTTGGTATTGTCCAGTACTGAACTCTGACAAATGGCATTCCTCTCCAAAAATGCCATTCTTTCTTTTTCTCATCTGCTGCAACTGAGGCAGTAATTTAACTGAGAGTTAATTTACTTAACTCTCCTACCCCTTTGGAATTTGAACTGTTCAAACATTAGTCCAGATCCAAACTATCTCAGATCTTTGCTTTAAGAAGAACAAAATCGACATGAAGAGCTACTAAAAAGCAAGACACAAGCATTTCCTATTTTGTTGGATGTCCAGTAGTTTTTTAACAATAAAATCATTAGCCAACAGATTCTTTACAATAGTAAAACCTGGACCTATCAGAGGTTATAAATGCCATCATCTATACAATAAGTGCAATCTCCTGAGGACATGGGTAACTCAAATGCTACAATCAGCAAGTCTCATTACTGAAGTCCCCAGTGCCACCAGAGAATTTCTGGAAGGGGAATGTGATTTAAAAGCAGACCTACACTGCTTTCAGTGTCATCCAGAATCCCTCTTAGCCCCAGCAGGGGCCAGTGGTCCTCACCTTGAAACAGGTGTCACGTAGTTGCCTGGGAAGACACCGGACATGCCACTCCTCAGCGACGTGCCCTTGAACCAGCCGTCCTGGCACTTCTCAATGACCCGGTACATCTCCCCTTTGCGCAGCTCCAGCTCGTCGTTCTTCTGAGGCTTGTAGGCATACAGGGCCAGGTAGCTGTGGGGAGAGGTTACACAGGGAGAAAGCACACACATGACATCAGCCACCACCTGTCCTGCTCCAACTCCAGCCCCACAGAGCAGAAAGAGACCAGAAGCACTGTTCAGAAGTTAAAAAGGGACATTAGTACAGGCTGCTTCACAAACAAGGAAGGGCAGAGACTGGATTCTAGGCAATAAGGGAATAACTAATCAGAGTAAAAGGTAAATTAGAAGTTGATGAAACATCCTTCTCACTCAGGGCACAACCAAAGCAAAACAATGCCATAAGGCAGCACCGAAGTTAAGGACTTAGCAGTAGTTTCAGAAAAACACAATTACAGTGACAGCCTGAGTAACAGGGGCTCCGGTAAGAGGGCTTTGCAAATCCTGACATCTGGAAGAAGTATATCTTCAAATACTCCATGCTGGGATCCACCTCTGTTGAGGTGTTTAAGAAGAAAATTTTCTTACAGGTAGGCTGTTTCGAAAGCTCTTTTTGCAGCTTTCTCAATGCTATTTATGCTGGTCAAGTTTAGAAACAACACACAAAGTGTTCTGATCTGGTACAGTAATTCTTGTACTATGTTGGTAAAACAAAAAGTGAGAAAGGGCCACATTCTGCAAGGGTTTTTTCATTTAAGTAAGTGAAGTGGTAGAATTTGGTTTTGGATGTTTTGCGTGCAAGTATTCTAATAAATATTTAATACAGGTTCCAATATGTAGAACTTTTTATTTATTTAATTACAGCTTTTTATTTAATCCCTTTGTTTAGAATCTTTCTATTTATCTCTCTTTTGTTCTTTTGTTAGTACTTCAGGGATGTGTCTAGTGTTGTGAAATGACTACAGCTTAAAATCCCTACAGATTCTCTCTCTATTTAGAGAGATTCTTGTTGAAAATTAAGAATGATTGCTTGCACTTTGGGAAATAATGGGAAGTCAGGATAGAATAGCAAGAGTGCACACACAGAACAACACTTTCTTTGTAAATACCGGATTTTTTTATACCGTCACTTATCTACAGATGCAAAAAGGGATTTCTGGTAATTCTTGATCAAGGTTGTCCCTTCTTGAGTTTTTTTTATTTATTTGTGATTTACAGGCAGTGAAGTAGATTAAGAGAAATGGGAAAACAGAGAAAGTACATTTACACTACAAAGTGCAGCAGAATGCTCTTAGGCTCAGGGGTGGGTGAGAAGAGGTTTATGGCCCACCTTATAGCAGTGAACCAGAAAAAACCACAAAACTATAGCAGTTGTGATTGTAGATTTTCAGCCAATAAAAATGATACATGACTTTTTACTTCTGCTCCCCAGGAAATATAATTGAGGAATAAATCCTGTTATTTTTCTTGATTCTACTTCTTTATTGTACTGTAGATTTCCTTATTTTTGTTCTGAAGGTAGTAAATAAACAGCAGTAATGAGCAGAATATGAAATATTTGGCCTTGGGGAATCTTAGGCTGATGTGCCTGGCTCTGTTTACCACGTTCATGGGGGTACAATGACCTAATCAGAAACTGTATTTCATTAGTCAACAGATGGGAGAAACCACCCTGTGCATCCTTTTTTAGCCTATATGATCAGGTGGTCTTAAGCAGGTTTGTAGCTGTCCACCTGACAGAAAACATGAGGCTACATATGATCTGAAGAACACATTAAAATGTGTCACCCTGACAAGAAATAAGGTGTCATGCTTCAGTGCTAATCCTTCAGCACTGTGTTCTGCAAGGACATAACAGAAAGTGCTAGACTGCACTCACTTAAGGGAGCAGAATGTGTGGCTTTGACTGTCCCTTTTGAAATTGCTGCTTACACAGGGCTCAGATTCAGAAGCTATGGGTAAAGCAGGGGGTCAGGGATGGAACATTTTAGATGGACTCACTTAGCCTTTTTCCCCAAGGGGTGACAATGTAATGTAATTTACAGGTGGAGATTCTGGAAGAAGGTGCAAAGAAAATTACCCTAAGTGGATTATAGGATGTTGTGCCTTGCAGCCATCTCCAGATCTCCTATTAATTTCTTTTTGTTCTTTCCTACTAGCTTCCACCCAGCAAATTCCCCCAAATCAGCTACCAGTAAGTCTGACTATCCAATATCACAATGCGCCTAAACATCCTCTGGATAGAGTATTGAAATCCTTGCAGAGACTAAAAGGTGTACAGCAGCCCAGCACTGACACCACACCAAAACAGACCAGTCTGTCTCTGGCTAAAGTGATGAAAGCTTGTGTGTGACAACCATATAGGGTGACCTCGGGAAACACAAGTGATCAGCACTTTCTTTATGGACCAGCAATCCCACCTCCTGTGTTTGGGGGTAGTGAGGGTGCCCATCCCTGGGGGTGTCCTCTTTAGTTGCAGAAGCACAGGTTCTCCAAACCCAATGACAGGTCCAGCCCGAGTCTGCAGTCCGCCCTGTGGGCAGGCATAAACTCCATTCCTGGCGGAGAGGCGGCAGCAGGAGAGCTGGGGGGATGTCTGCTCTCATCCATGGCTAAAAACAGCTTGATTGCAGGCAGCTTCCCTCCCCAGAATTTGTTTCTGGGTTTTTCCTCTGGCATGAAATCAGGCCTATTGGTCCCATTTGCTTAAGATGATTTTGCCTTAAGCCAAAGTCTTTGGATTTGGACACATTTCACTGTTCTCTAGATTTTAGGTGTGAAACTTCACCAGCTAACTCTGTAGAGCCTAGAATAAAGTGTTAAAACAACAATCTGAAATCTTGCAAAATGTAGTATCAGATTATTCTGGGCTGTGTGAAACAGTGAGGCTAAGGGTTGGGAGTGGGATCTAGAAGAACCCAAAATATTTATTAGAAGTTCCCTTAAAAAAGGTCTAAGTGTGAAGTGTTCTTGGCCTTGGGTAGCTGCCTGTGACTCTGCTTACAACGCAGAAGCCCCAGGGCTTTGTCTAGAGTTACACCTCCCCACTACTGCTACAGCTTTAAATTAATGCATCCTCTTTGACTGGAACTTGGCTCACAAACGCAGAATGACAGACCGGATTACAGGGCTGCTTCACAAGGGAGATGACAGGAGAAGCATGGGAGGGAGAAGGGGAGGCTTGCTGAGGCATGGAGTCAGGGGCATTGCCAGAGAGCTGGAAAATGTCCTGATTCAGCAACTAGGTACTTCAAATATTGCCAGTTACAACTTCCTAGTCAGGGCAAAGCTTGAAATAAGCATGTGCCCCACTATGTGCCACACAGGCCATGCAGGGTAACCACAGCATCATGATGAGATCTCTCTGTGGGGCATTCAGGGATGTGTGGCATCCCTCAGGTAAGTAGCTAAGAAGAAATTTGTTTAGTTCTGATCCAACACACCTATTGTTCTTAGAGAAGATCTCCTCTAATATTTTTAGGATTTTGTGGCTTCAGACCTTGTTTTAGCTATATCATAAAACCCAAAAATGTGTGTGTGTGTGTGTGTGTGTGTGTGTGTGTAGTTGTCCTGCTTTTACAAGGTATATTTTTGAGAGGAAATGATTCAGTAGTTAATTAGACAAGTATCAGATAAACCAACCAGGCTACAGGAGACTTACTATAATGAAGTCTACTCTTTTTGTTCTGTGAACCTTCTGTTATCCTACGCACTATTCATCAAGACCATATGCCAAAGATGTGAAGTTCATACATTGCCTTTGTTAATTCATTGTTGGTGGCACCAAAAAAGTGCAGCCAGGCCATTTTTTCTGTTTAATCATGAATATATCAGGTGTTTGATTGTATAGGACTACACCTTTTTAAGAACTTTAAATGAAAGAAGATTTTTTCTGGCTCAGAGGTATTCAGTTTGCTTCACAGTGATCCATACAGCTGTAATAAAAGGGCTCTCACACAGAAAGGAGGAAGTCTTGCCCTTCTCTATTAATTTTTCAATTTCAGCAGGGGCTGCGTCATGTTTGAAATTGCAATCTCTCTCTTCTCAGAATGCACCTGAGCTGGGATTTGGGCATTCAGGTGTCAAGCACACACACGCACACACATGCACAATTGGAAACAAAGAGTACACAGTGACTGAGATGAGCTGCTTACATATTGAGGGGGAGCTGGACCTTCGGTGGTGTTCCCTGATCTCCAATTATTGCACTTGTCCTGGGACCAGCCACTGTGGCTGTTCCAATCAAAGAGGAATCCTGAAAATACACAAAGAAGAACACACAAAGATTTAAGATGAAGCCCATCGTTTCCTAAATTGCTATGGGGTGAAGGAATAGAAGAATAAACTATATATTTTATGAATTCCTAGGTTTTCTAATTTCATGATATTGTATGAAAAAGGGCATGTTCTGGCCTTAGACATTCCAAAAATACATTTCTAACACAAAGGATTAGCAGAATTTCCCTGTACCTGTCAGAGAAATTCTAATTGTATGTTGTATGCACATCTTAAAAGTTTTACAATATAAAACTCAGCATGTGCATCTCTGCAATAGTACCTTCTATGATAAAAGTAACGTTTCCCCCTCAAAACCTTTTTTAAAAATTGGTACTCTTTTGGTTAATAGTTATGGATCTCTGGAGAAGAAGATACTATTCAATTTCCAAAATACAGTCTCATTTCTCTATACTCTTTTTATCATCAGGAATATTCTTCTTCTTCAAAAAAAGGTGACTATGCAACCCAAAACTTCCTCTGAATGGAGAAAGTAGTTCACTCCACTTTTACCCCAGAAAATAAATCTCCACTCTTATATAGACAAGCTGGACAGATCTTCTCCAGCTATTAATGTGAAAGGCAATTCTAAATGTAATCATTATTTCTCTCAGCCAAATTATGTAGGGCAATCTCTTTTTGAGTCGTCCCACCAAAGCCCTCATTTATCTATGTCAAAAATGAATCCTTGACTGGAAACATCTCCTGAACTAATGCCAAGGCCTGTAGCAACAGATCTTCATTGCAGGCAGGGCAGAGCTGGGCTGATGGGACTTGTAGTGGTTTACTTGAGCAAAAAGTTTTTTTAGTAAGTCTAACCATATGCTGTATGCACTTCCATATGCAGAATGGCTCTACAAAGTAAGAACCAATACCCACAAATTGCAGGTTCAGGCAGAGTGTGTTATACACAGCAAATATTCTGAGCAGTTCACAGGCCTCCATTACAGCTTTTCTGTTTCAAAATTCTATCTAACAAACATCAAATACTGATTTTTGGAACACAAACATAGGGACAATTTTTGCACTTAAAAATTACACTGACTTAAACCAAGACATACATTGCTGCTTAATTACTGGATTTCAAGGTTACCTCATTCCAAAGAAGCCACATAATTATTAGCGTTCTGTCTTGACAGTGCATTGCTGAGCTATATTGCTGTGCTGTGTATGAACACAGTATCATCAGGAAATCGTGCAGCAAAACATGGAAACACTGCACTGTGATCCCATAGCTTTTGGCAAAAAGCAGCAAGACGTCTCATCTCTCACCAACATCTACACTCAATCATGAAATTGTATTGACAAGTACATCTCCTTTTTCTCATTATTTCATCTAACTTTCTGGCTGCTTGCTCAAACAAAGAAGGATCCAGGCAACTCTTGGTCCTTTGTGTAAAAAGCATTCTTTCCAGCTTTGTGACTAAGGTTTATTAATACTGGCTGTCACGTCACTGAGCTAGTATCAACTTACAGAAAAAACACACTAGCCCACAAAAAAATTTAGGGATAGCTGGAAAATGATCCCTCATTTGTTATGTTGAGATGGTTAATGGGGTTAGGGATTGCAGAAGATGTTGGGCTGAGACACCTGGCAGCTGCCTCATCCAAGAGGTAAATAAAAAATCAACTAGTTCAAACTTCTTCATGTTGTTCTACCACTGTATGCCTGCTCTGGACTGGAGAAACTGTATCTAAGAAAACAGAAAATACATCAGTCCCCACCCTTCCTTGCTAGGAAAAAAATTTAGATTTTACCTCATGAAAAAAAAAAAAAAAGACCTGAATGAACAGCCTCAGGGAGCAACTGTAAAGGCAGAGAAGATCACAGAAGGAAAGGATAGAATAGGACATAATGGAATAGAGTTGAATAGAATATTTATATTGAAAGTGACGTGCAACAAGTATCTAATCTAACTGCCTGAGCACTTCAAGGTTGACCAATTAAGAACATTGTCAAAATACCTCTTAAACACTGACAGGTTTGGGGCATCCGCCGCTTTTCTAGGAAGCCTGTTCCAAAGTTTGACCACTCTCTCAGTAAAGAACTGCTTCCTAATGTTCAGTCTGAATGTTTTGTGGGGCATTCCCCACAGGACCATTCCCATGCATCCTGTCAGTGGACACCAGGGAGAAGAGCTCAGCACCTCCCTCTCTGTTTCCCCTCCTCAGGAAGCTGTAGAGAGCAATGAGGTCACCCCTCAGCCTTCTTCTCTCTAAACTAGACAAGCACAGTGTCCTCAGCTGCTCTTCTTAGGACATTCCTTGCAGTCCTTGCAAAAAAGATTTGTTGTCCTCCTCTGGATGCATTCAAGGATCTTCACATCCTTCTTCCATGGTGGGGCCCAGAACTGCATACAGTGCTCCAGGTGAGGCCACACCAACACTGAATTCAGCAGAATAATTTTGGGTGACTCTCAGGTTTTTAGGTTCTTTCTCCGCCCGACCTGAGATTCCAAGGCTGGTGGTTCATGTGGGTCCGAGGGAGTGTTTTTCCCTCCTGACCTCTAAAGGTTTTGAGTCTGACTCTGGGTCTGATTCTGTTCAGCCTAATCTTGCTTCCAGAGGTCATACAGTTTCTTTTTCTCCTGACCTATACAAGGAGTTCCCTGTTCAAACAAGCTGGTCTTCTGCTCTGCTTGCTTGACTCACAGCATGGTGAAGTTGTCTGCTCCTGTGCCTCTGAAAGGGGAATCTTAAAGGCTGATCAGCACACGTGGACTCCGAAGTCCTTAAAAGCAGATTCCCAGGCACTCTGCTAAGTAATGCCCTAGATAGCCTAAAGTTTGCTCTCATGAAGTCCAGGGAAGAAACGCGCCACCTTTTTTTGTCTTTACAGTGAAAATTCTAAGCTCAGCCATTTCGTGTAGCCAAGACAGCCACCTACTGTCACATCCCTCAAGAGTCCTTCTTTGTTCACAAATAGCAAGTCCTGGAGGGCCTCTTTCCTAGTTGGCTCACTAGGTATGGCAAGCAGTTTTCTCCTATAAGCCTCAAGAATTTCCAAGACTTGTCACAGAAGTATGATATTTCCAGTTGATGTCTGGGAAGTTGAAATCTCCCATAAGGACAAGGACTACTGATCCAGAGAGTTCTCCTAATTGCCTATAAAATAACTCACTGGTGCTTGCATCCTGACTGGGCAATCAGTAGTAAACATCCTCTACAATACCTGCTTTGTTTTCCTTTCCCCAGTCTTCACCCAGAGGCTCTTCAGCACATCACCACTAACTCTAAAGGCTTTGCAAACCACTCCTTTATAGTGCCACACCTCTCCCTCACCTGTCCTGCCTACTCCTGAAGCCTCTAGGCCTTGGTGCCAACACTCCAATCTCAGGACTCATTCCACTAGTAGCAATGATATCCAGCTCTGGGAGCTGACCAATGCTTCATCTTTCTTGTAAGACAAATGCTAACCCTTCTTTAGTGACTATGATCCTGCCTCTGTACAACTGCAATAAAGTCAGTTTGCAGAGGTGCAGCTACCCCAGCCTGGAGTGTCCACTGCAGGCACCCTGGGCTGAGCCTGACTGACTCTGCAGTGATGAGTTCCAACCAAGAGAGCAGACCAGCAGTCAAAGCATCATCTATTTGCCTGTTTGCACTGACAATGGGGCCTTCTCTGTCTTCTATATTACTGAAAGCATGACCTCAAGTGCTTTCTATTATGCTTGTACTAACATATAGTGCGAGGGATTAAGAAATCATGTAACTGCCATTCACTGTTACTGGATGACAATTTTGCTTTCTTCCTTTGAATATCCCAAAGATGTCTCCACAGTTCTGTATTTATCTATCTACCTGACATTCAGTTTCTTGCCTATATCTGGTTAGTCCAATATTACTGCATCTGGTGCCAGCTTGGAGCCTACAAACCATTCATTTTTGCCACTTTGTACAGCCTAATGTCCTGTACATCCAAACTCTAAATCAGTGCCTGCTTCCTGATTGTGCTCTGGTTTTTCTTTAGCTGCTCTCCCTACAGGCTTTGACATGACTGTGTACTTTCCAGTCTGTCTATGACCCTGCTTTTCATCATCAGGTTTTAGTCCACAGGACCTGCTGGCCTTCCACACATTGAATTCACCTCCTCTGTTCACATCTTGATGTCTACTGTCACAGAAGTACTCTGCTCTGAAGCTTCATGTGTGTCTCTGTGCTCCTTGCTGTATTCTCCTGGTGGCTGCTTGATTGCTACTATGCCTCTGAATGTTCACCAGCTTTGCATTTAAACTACAGTCTGACACAGTTGGTGAAGGCTTTCTAAGTTGACTCTTTCAAGGTCCTATTGTCTCCTGTATGTATCACTAATTAGCTCATATTATAAAATATAATATTGCTAGATTATTTTGCAAGATAGTATTTGCAATAAGATTTTGAAGAGACTGGTTTTCTCAAAAGAATAATCTTCTATTTCTTTATACTTCTGATTACTTGTGTTGGAAGTTTACCTTTCTACTCTTCACACAATTTTATTTGCATCTCTCCAGTTAGCAGTAATCCTCCTGGAGAACACAGCAGGCCTTTCTCCATCACAGCTGGTAGCAGAACTTAGTTTGTTTTCCTTCTTTATTTAGCCCTGGAGCAAGGTTGTACTTTTGCTACTGTGATCTAAGGAACAAGGTACTAAACATGTCCTCCTTTCCTCTTCATCTGCTCAGGGGAATGGGAATCCAAGACAATGCTCTGATTTTCTTGTTCTCTGCTTTGATACCTTTTAGGAAGTCTGTATGCCACATCCTTGCTTTCTGATGGCATGTCCCTACGTGATCCATCTTCCTTGTGTGGCATGAGACACACAAATAGAGCCATTCACAGACATTACACAGGGAGGGCTCAAACACTGCAGCATTTGTGTCTCAATCCTTCTTCAATCTCTGCTACTCAGCACTGCTAAAGCCTTATGGGTAGGAGATGTCTCTGACAGCCAGGATTTTAAGAGGCACGTAGGCACTTACTGATAAAAACAGGCACGTTGCAGTTTTCTCAGGGTGGCATTAAGTACTTCACTGCCTGATTCCCACAGATTTTATTGCAATTTAAGTAATAGGAGTCATGTCTGAAAATACTATTAGGTGCTCCTTGCTATCCTTATGAGCCTGTAATGCCTTTAAACATTTGGTCATTGGGTGATCTCCTGGGTGCACATCTCTTGATTAGGAGGCCGTTTACTCTAATGGTGGCATGCAGTTTTCTGAACTAGACACTGCCAACTCTGATCTCATTTACTTAGGCCAGTGAACAGCCAAATCCAACTTCTTCATGCTCCCACTTCAATCTGGCGTCCTCCAAGCATCACTTACCAGTGTTTCAGCTCAATAGCACCAGCTCTTTTCCTCTGGACGCTACAGACCCAGGTGCCAGCCAGAAGGGAAAAGCAGCTGCATAAAGCTGTGCTGAAAGCCATCTCCAGATCCTTCTGCACTAATTTCTGCTTCTTTGTGACCACTGGTAGCACAGCAGCACCTGTACTGTGCAAGGCTAAATCTTGAGTAAAACTCCCAGACTATACACACAGGCACGATGGTGCTGCATGACAGGTACTTCACTCTCAGCTCATGCTGTGCCCTCTGTTTTTATCCCCAGCTACTCTGGTGTAGTAGGTGATTAAAAAACTCACGGACTGGAGAGTAATATTAAAGGGACTTTTTGCTTTTTTTCTCTCATAAACACAACAGCTTCCTTATGACCACAACTCCCCCCAAAATATTACTGACAAGCTCAGAGACACCAGGAAATTAAAGGTAACAACTACTCCTCTGGGTTGAAACATCTTCTCAAATTCATTCCCTTTCTCTTTCCACATCCATACCTTTATGGAAGCATAAGAATTACTAGTTTGGACTTCCAGCATAAATTATATTTTTCTTTCCTTTGCAGATTTACTTTAGATTTTCACCAGTGCTTTAAGGCCACATTTGTGGTTTAATTTGAAAAGACATGGTGCCTGTAGAGATTAGTGAAGTGCCTTATAAAAGCAAGGGACTCAGTCTTTGAGTGGAATAGAAGCCAAGAAGACAGTGATAAAACTAGGAACAGAGTACAATGATACTGCAGGTTGCAGTAGCCTTCACTGAAAAATAATTGTTGCTATCAGATGAATGTTCTTATCATCTAGAAAATCACCAACCAGAATTCTCAGTTTTGACTTCAAAGAAAATCTAGCACTCTCTCACCACAGGGCACTTATCACATTCATTAATTCTCAGGAAAAAATTCTTTTAATGTCTTGAATGCATATTTACAGCTTACTTTAAATTTCTCTTTAATATCACTTTAAAATAAGAGAAAAACACCCATTCAACTTGCATAAGTTGACATACCATCCTCTAGAAATATCATAAAAACAGGCTAATGGGCTTTAAGATTCCTGTGACTTGTTTCTCTAATTTGCTGACTCCATAAAATAATGACTGTGGCAATCATTCTGAACCTTAATGTTCCTAGAAATAATGTATTAGTACTTAATGCATTGTAGTGACACCAAGTATTGATGAAAAGTGTTACATGCAAGATCAAGTAGCCTCATCAAATGCTAATTATCGAAGTGGGGGCTGAAATGGACTTATCAGTTCTAGAGGAAGCATTTTTTTTTCCATAACGGTGTGTGTGAAAAACAAACAAATGTGCAGGATAACAGCTGCAGCTGCATAAATAGATGCATAAATACCCAGTTCCTTCCTGCGAAAACTGGAGCTAAATTTATATGATTTACTGAGGGGTTCTTACAACCTGCAAGTATCTGTGGCTGAGGATGAAGGTGAGGCAGAGTATTATGCCAGCTTATTCTAGGACCAGGTTTGTAATAGACCAAAAACTCTAGACCATGTCTTCTCTCAGTAGCTCACAGAGCTATGCAGAGAGCTGGAGAAGTCAAGTAAATTAATTTCCCGAGCTCCCATTTCCCCTATCCTGCAATCTAACGATGCCTGAAAGTTAGAAGAAAAAACACAAATATTTTTGTAATTTTCTTCTGAAGATTCATCTGACATTACAATCCATAAAAGCACTGATTATTCTGACTTGCACCTTCTCAGCTCCCCCAAATGAGGATTGATTAAGCAATATGTGGATGAGCATCATGAAAATTATATTGTATTCAGCCTTGTTTCTCTTAGACTATATTAAGGGTATAGCTCTCCACCACAAGGTTTTAAATAGGTTTGCAGTAAATAGTTTTTTCCAATTCTGGGATCAAAGAACATGAAAAATCAAACACAGAGACACAGGAAGGCTTCAAGTGAAAACTTGACCTGTAGAAGATGTTAATTTAATCCCTCACTCATAATTGTCCTTTTGATAACTGTACAATAAACTCACCAGGATCCTGTGCAATGCCTCCTGGAGGAAGTCCTCCTCCAGGGAGAAGAAAGTGGTAAACAAATAAACAAACCCTCCAAGTAAAACAAAAAGAGGAAAATAAACACTTTAGTAATTTCTGCTCAAATGTCATACATGTACACTTAGCATGTGCTGGATGAACAGGATTTTATGGTATGGGATAAATAGCAAGACAGTGTCTCCCTTGTTCTTGACACTTCCAAACCAGTAATTGACTGGCAGGTACTGTAAAGCCTCAAGATTAGCTGTGTGTAAAAATTATTTCAGTAGCAAAATGTTTTCAGGTTACTACCCTGAGGAGCTTCTGGAAAAAAAAAAAAATGTTTTTCTTTTCCCAGGCAATGGGATTTCATACACAGTTGAATAACCCTTCTAAAGCACATCCTTCTCTTCCTAGTTCCTGTAAAAAATTAGGTTTTGTGTGGTTCTTGCAAAATCTTTCAGAATATATTTGTGATAAGGCATATTATAGAAAAAAGAGAAGACACTGTCTCTAACCTGGTAGTTCCCTAAAGTCAATTTTGCTTTGACCTGGATTCCTGGTATCTTATGTAATCAGTCCATAGACTGAGGCAGCTCATGAGCCTCATTTGCAACAGTTTTGACAAAAAATGTAATATATCACAATATACACAGACCATATTCAGAGACTTATTGGTAGCAAAAAAAAAAAAAAAAAAAAAAAAAAAAAAAAAAAAAAAAAAAAAGCTGCTTACATTCCTGCCTAAAACTTTCTTAGTGAGAAGAAGTTAACTCCTTCCCACCTACAACCATGCCCCCCCTCAACAAGATAAAGCTATTAGAATAGGAAATGTCTGGAATCCATTACAAATAACTATGAATAGAACTGTACAAAGAATAGAAGAAAGAATAGAACTATACAAAGAATAACTATTAATAGAAATGTACAAAGACGAATAATCAGTTTATGTTAGACCTTAGCAAAAGCTCTTGTGCATTTTTTGTGACATATTTCGATCTAAATTACAGAATTACAGGTTGGACCAATATTTCTTCTCTTTTGCCCTTTTGACTGGTGCCACCTCCTGAAATAGCTGCCCTTGGTTTCACCTGTGTCGCTCTTGTATCCAGTCAGTTGTCATTCACAGTCAGCAACAGAGCAGGTTGGATAGAATTTGCACTCCCAGCCAAAGCTGAAAAATACTTGAATTTGACTTATTTTCTCAAAGCTTGTTGTGCACTTGAAAATTCAAGGTTCATTTTTAGTCTCTGGATTTTAGGTATTATCTGTATGCCTCTCATGGTCAGCACATTTAGGTTATCAGCCAAGGCTCAACCAGAGTTCTTCTATTACATTTTCTCAGCTAAAATTCAGCACTTCTAAATAACTGATAAGGACACACTTCCAAATGATTTATATTGCAAGACACTTCAAGGAACCTTTTTCATTTCCAATACTGTCACTCTTTGGGATTGGGAGCATGCAAGACATTGTTCTCAGCTTTTCCTGAACATTTGTCCTCTGGTTAGGAGCTTGTACTAATACTTGCAGCTACAAATTGACTTCTTGTGCATGATGATGAGTTGTTCAAAACACACACAGAAGTTCCTTCTGTGGGGAGGGTCCTTTCTTACTCACTCAGCTGTTACCCTGGTGTGCACAAAGCCATGCTTCATTATTCATGAGACGCTTTTTCCATCAAAATCCAGGGGATTTGGAGCAGTACTGACCCATGACCTTTTCAACTAGCAGGGACGAATAATTCATAAGGGGTGAAAATGGAAGCAAGACAAGCCATCTGAGGCCTAGGCATGATTACTTTCCAGGGAGACCTTCCCAACTCCCCAAGGAGTCTCAGTTACGAGTTGCTCCTCTGCACCCGTAACCTAATTCAGCTTCAGCTCCATCACAGGCCTGCAGCACTACTTACATCTTCCATAAAAATCCATTTTGCCATTATGATAGGATATTCTGCATGATGAACAGACACTATTACCTTTCAGATGGAGATCTTACATTTAATGAGTGATGTTCAGCATGCAGCAGAAAGCATACAAGCAAATTTAGTTGCAGGCAAAATTAGGATTCCAGCATTGCCTCTTTTAAATTAAATGCTTTATATCCTTGCTGTTGTGGAATTCCAGTCACCATTTTATCCAGCTGAGGTGACTTCATGTTGATTCTTCTACCTTTCAAGCATTCCAAAGTTTGTAGTCAGTGAAGATCTTAAGACCATCATTCAAAATACATGTTGGCTTTTGGAAAACAGCTGAGTTGGTTCTGCTTAAAGAACAATGAACACATTATGGAAGGCCAGCAGTCTTTGATTATTAAATTAATGATATGCAGAACTGCTTTCAAAACATGTGATTTCATAGTCTGGTCTGCATGTCAGTGCACAATATGTAGAAATCTGTGCCCTCCTGGAGGCTTATAACAGTCTAGCGACTCATAAAAATAAAAAAACGTGTCAGCTCAGTGTGGAAGTCTGGTTTCAATTCACAAGAATTGACAAAAGCCACAAGAATAAAGCACTACACATGAAATAACTTCTAAGGGGTGGAATATATGCTACATTTACTGAAACATGTAAAATTTGCACCTAAAATTTAAGTTCCTGCAGTAACTTAGGCAATAAGCCCTAGATGTCTGTTTCTTCTCATGTCAGCAGAGAGAAAGCAGGTGCTCCAGATGTAGGTGCCTCAGGTCTACAGGGAAAACTGATGCTTGTTTTGAGGAGATGGTTTTGCTGGGTACCAGCTGGTTGCCTTGAGGTAGGGGACTGGATGCCATTCAAGAACTCCTGTAATTGAATTCTGCTTGTTCAAAGGACAGGCTATAAAAAAACTGTGTTGAACTCTTTCAAAGTGTTGAATTGTCTGTAATCTAAATACCAATCCTGATACGTTCCAGGGAAACTCATACCTACTAAACTGAAAAAAACCTCCTTCATTTGTTTTTATGAAGAGATCTACTAAATAAGCAATGAAAAAGTGCCTGGAAATTTCAAGGATAGGATATAACAACACAATAAACCAAATTTACATTCTAGTTAAAAAAAAAAACCAAAAAGGCATAAATTTGCTAGATACTTAAACTGTAAATTTGTTGTTTCCCTTATAAGAAATAAGCTTTGACTGAATTTGCTGTTGCAAACCAGCAAGGGCCTGACATGGTTACAGAGAGAACCACTCAAGGGCTGTGACAACGACATGCAGGACAGAGAGGTTCCTCTTCAAGTGAGGAAAGAAAAGGTGAGACACCTTCCTGCAGCAGAGCTCACTGGTGAATTTGGCAGCTACATGTACAGCCTTCCTACACTGTGCCCATGCTCTCTGCAATGCCCCTGAGCACTTCTGAAGCAGCAGTAGAATCCGTTTGCAGATTTGTCAGGATGTCAAACCCTGAACAAGACATACAGGGCATTTACCTTAGAAAGCCAAATGCATTTTAGAGCAAAAAGTCTGAAGGCAAGATTCTCACTGCCCTGAATGTCTTGATGTAAGAGCTCATGGGGCCTATTGTTTATGCTATCCTGGCTGGCATTCAGCCATGTGAATTAAAGAAAAGTGCTGAACTGATACTTTGTCTAAGGCTGAAGCATCATTAATTGCTTCAGAGCCATGTCAGGTCTTAGCAGATGGCAGAGAAGAGACTGAATTTCTGACATTTTTAATTAAAATGTAACCCCTATTATTATGGGATTAATAGTTATATAAATATAACTGTGCAATTTGAATGTACCTTTGGTAAGAGCCAAATTCTGTATTTTTTGTAGACCTAACTAAGAAGGCTTAAAAGCAGGTGAATTCATGTTTGTAGCTCTTGAGATTTTATTGCTATTCTTACAAGCATTTTTCTGAACGCTGTTCCTACAGTCAAGACAACATAGTGAAAACTTCAGCCCCACTTTTTTTTCCCCTATAAATCCAGATTAATTGCAAAGTTTTCACAGAAAAATGTTTAAATCCCCTAAATTAGAAAGCAAGGTTCCTAAAAGCAGAGATATGTATTAATATATGTAAATGCCACACTTGGGGTGACAGGGTGAAATGACAGTTTTTGACATAGGGGAAGCCTCTTTTCACTAAGGTTGATCTGAGACACCAAGACTCTTTTTCCTTCCCCTCCTGGATTTTGGTCAAGTTCTGACCAGCCATGATAGAGGCATGTGCTCAGCTGCCTTGCCTGCAAACTGCCTCTGTGCCCTGAGGCAGAACCACACCCCAAACCTGTTCCCACCACAGGCTCCATTACAGCCCAGCCTTAGATGAGCTTTTGGCCATGGTACCCATTATGTCTTCTCATCTGCTGCAAAGGACCCAACCAAGCTTCCTGTGGGCTGGATTTCGATAATCATAACTTGTTGCCGGGAATATCATAACTTGTCCCCTTCTTGTCCTCTACCACTTGTGTGCAAATGACTAAATTGTTTGAGAAATGAGTGGGGTTTCGCATACCAGTTGTTCTGTTAAAATGGGAGAATAATCAAGGCATTTTTTGTTAAATGGTATAACTTTTGTGATTTACTAGCTCAGAATGAGTCTTCAACATGACTCTAACAAAAGAGATTGTGTGTTGTGTTTCTCTTGACTAGCACAGGGACAGAAAAGCCACTGTCTATCAGGTCTCTGTAAAGCCCAAATGCATCACTCTCAGTGACAAAAACCTGAGTGTCATTTACTCGACAAGTTTGGGACCCTCCCTCATGTGTAGTGCTTGTGCTGCTTCACAGATGTCCCAGTACATCTTGGCATCCATGCTGCTTTGTGTGGGGGCCATATCCTCACCTTCACCCTCCTGCTGGGGGCTGAAAGGGAGGGGAAGACCTTACTCCACAGAAACCCTTCCTGGAAAAGCCATGTGGAAGAAAATGAATGCTATTACAGTTGGACTGAGCTGCCTCTCTGGCCCCTACATGTGGATGGGCAGCATGGCAAGGTGAGCAGCGGAGGCAGGAGCAGAGAGTAGTGCTCCAGTGTGGCAGTGTCCCCTCAGTACAGTTTTGTCTGGCCCTGCATCACATGTGGTGTGCCTCCCCCAGTGTCCTTGCAAACCTGTGCTGCAGAGGCCTGGGGCTCATGTCATGGGTCACAGCAGGGCACAGCTATCAGGAGGAACCCCATGGTCTGGTGCACCAAACTGGCCTCACAGGGGAGACCCACCAGCACTATAGATGGACATAAACAGGCATTTCTGCCCAAAGCAGCCCCTACAGTTTGTTGCTTGTCCCTCTCCCCACCATCTACATGCATACCAGCATGGGGAATGGCTGTTACATGGATTGCTTCCTGCTCCGGGCCACGACAGGGTTGGCAAGTGATCCATGTTTGTCCCTGTATGGGGACATGGATGTGAGGGGCCAGAAGGCGTGTCCAGGGAGAGGAAAAGGGAAAGGAATATTTTTTTCAGTGGAGACATGATGTGTGGGAAGACCCTGTCATGCTGAGGTTATCTTGGCACTAACAAGCAGCACAGACTATGAGGAACTGGTCTATAAACCACTTGTGGGTGCTAATCTGCACACACACTGTGTAGATGACTGGGCAGGAAGGCTGAAGCAGAAGAGCTTTGGGACTATTCTCCCTTCTCTTCTACACATTCAAACTGCAAATTGCCAGTTGGATTTCCTTATCCATAGAAACAGCAGGCAATTGCTAAGGGTTTCAGTGTTCCCCTGGTGAGTTTGGCTCCACTTTCTCCAGGGCCCCAGAAACAGCCTCTTGGAAGCTCCTTTTGAGACCTGTGGGGATGTCTGGGAGGATGCTCTTCTGCATCCTCCTTTGAGAGGGGGAAGGATGGAGAGAGCTGCACTCTCAGCATGAGTGATGGTTTAAAAACTCCTTGGGTTTTTCTGAATGGCAGCTACTTGCTGGGTACAACACTTGTCAAAGTACAGCACATTTGCTCATCTTCCAGTGATCTGTACAGAAATAATTATTCCAAAAATCTTTTTTTATCCTGAGTGTGCAAATTTCATATTGACATTGCTACGCTGCAGAGTAACAGATATGTTCAGGGTAATGGGATCAGTCAAAATTACTCCTTTCTACGTCAGAAACTGGTGCAACAGTTACATTACTTCTAACAAATTTTAGGATTATTTTTTGGTTTTTAAAATATTGCAGTATTGTGAGTCCAATTTGGCCTTATCCTCTGGCTTCTCATGCCTGTCCACTGATTAAGGCAAGGATACGAATGGCAGATGCCAAGTACTGTCACACCAGGATGACAGCACCATGTGACTGCTTCATGCGAGGGTGAGCCATTTTGGAAGAGGTGACACGAGGGCGTGCCACCTGCTAAGGATGTCCAAACCTCCCCTGCACCCCACCTTACCTGGGCTGGGGCACTGGAGGAGAGGTGGCTCAGGTCCCCGATCCTGGCAGCTGCCCGTGGGTCGCTGGAGCTGATGAGGACAGGGGCACTGATCTCCATGGAATGCCGGTTGCTGGCAGCCTGGGAGGACTTGTGTGTCATGCTGAGGGCGGTGAAGGAGTGGCGCTTCTTGGCGTTCTTCTTGCCCTCCACCTGGCGCTGGGCCGCTCCGGCAGCCCCCGCGCCGGCCAGCGTGGAGCACGGCGCCAGCCCCACCGCCGCTGCCGCTGCCACCGCCACCGTCTCCGTCGCCAGCGGCATGTCACAGCCGGAGGCGGCAGCCGAGCACGTCTTGTCCATCTCCATGAGCTGCTTGGCAGATTCATTCAGCTGTTTGGGGACAAAAAGAGAAAGACGCAAAAAGGAGTTGTAGAGAGTCATAAGGTTCCCTCCACTGCAGAAAAGGAGACTCAGGAGGATCCTATCTCTCTCTACAACCACCTGAAAGGAGGTTGTAGCATGGTGAGGGTTGGCCTCTTCTCCCAGGTACCAACTGATAGGACAAGATGAAATGGTCTCATGTTGTGCCAGGGGATGTTTAGAATATGATAGTAGGAAAATTCTTTTCATTGAAAGGGCTGTCAAGCACTGGAACAGGCTGCCCAGAAAAGTGGTGGAATCATTGTCCCTGGAGGTATTTCAAAGACTTAAAAGACATGGCACTTCAAGGCCATGGTTTAGGGGTAGGCTTGGCAGTGCTGAATCAACAGTTGGACTGGATGGCCTTAGAGGTCTTTTCCAACCTAAATGATTCTCTGATTCTATGAATTTATTTGATTTATGAGGCCAGGTGAATTATTTCCATCCACTTGTTAATGCCAGGAAGATCAAAAGAGGCAAAGTAAGCATCCAGAAGAGTTAAGCTAGAACCAGGCACCGTAACTTGGTCCACATTAAGCTACAAGATTTAGAAGTAAAGCATTCCCCAAAACAGCTTGTCCCTGGCTGCTGAGTCAAAGCCTGGGGAAGAAGGCAGGAGCCTCTTCATCAATGTTTTGCTATTCTCAGTTCCATCACAGGCCTGTGCTTGACATTTGCCACACATGGTTTTGATGAAGTGTACAGCTTCCAAATCTTCCCAGTTCCATCTCCCTGCCTCCCACCTAACACAGGTTATCCAAATGCAGGTGCAAACTGAAGGCATTTTCCCTAGCTGTAACACCTAAACTTTGGAAGAGCTTGATGACCACTGGAAGACTTGCTCGGGGTTCACCTTGAAAAAGTGGTCTCATCAGTTCTCTTGAAAGATTTAAAACTTGACCTACAGCCCATGAACACTGCACTAGTTGGCTCAGGCCAGCTTTCAGCCCGCTGTTCCTCATCCAATCCGCACTCACAGATATTCTCATGTCTGTGCAGGCCAGAGGCATGCCGGGTGGCACAACCCTGTCACTGAAGGCTCTTAGCTCCCAGCCTTCATAACTCATCCAGGAAAGCTACACTGTACACAGCTGGAGAGATTTTAGGCACACAGGGATGCTACCGTCACTAATGACACATGAAGTGCACTCTGAAGTCAGCAGTGCTTTCTGCACAGCACTCATTGCCAATATATCTTCCCCTTGAGGGGTGTTAACAGCTGATGGAAAATGCCACATTTTGTCAACAGACCTTTATATTAAACTAGGATGTACTGCAATATGTTTGTATTTAATTAATAAAAACAACATATGAAAAAGGGAGCTACAGCTAATGCACACGTGCTTTTGCATACACTGCTATTCTGAGACCCACATAAACCAGAGGTGTATGTAATATTATTCTGGACCAAAACTAGGCCATTTTTTCCTGTAACTACTTTTAGTAGTTATAGAAATTCATGCTGCCATGAATTATGGCAGCATCCAAGAAACAGTTGAGGACAAGATCTTCCAAGGCTCTATTAAAAAAAAATAGTAATAATTTCTGCTCCAGGCCAAGCCAATTTTGAAAACTGAAACAACTGAAAATAAAAGGGAAAGAGAGGGAAGGGAGAGATAACAACAGAAACATGCAGTTAAACAAATGTGCAATTGTGTAGCTTTTATAACTCCCAACCACTGTCACCATGCTGTAAATGAAAGAATAGATGTTAGCCTTGGGCCTGTCCTCCTGAGTTTGAAAGCACTTCTGACTCCATGAGGACTCATTCAGTGTAACAGGCAAAAACCACACTAATATCTAGAAAGTAAACCTTAACTTGCAGGAACCTTCTTTCTGTGACAGCTTCCACTAAGTCAACCAAGAGCGTCCAATTAATGATGCTCCACTACTTTCAGAGCTGCTGGGAGTCCTGCAACCATTCAATTAGCAAGTCATTTTCCCAGCTGCACTCTCCAACTTGAGACCATGCTTACAGCCAGCATAGTGCACTGCACCTGCCAATTTTTGCCGATAACAGCTGATCCTATTTCAGATTCTTAAGAAATGTCCATCATTTCCCACTTCATCATGCTCTAAATTGGTACAACCTAATATTTGCCAGCAGGCTCCAAGTTGCAAGGAAACCAGATGGCTCCCCTCCCTTAAGTAGGTGTTACAGCTCCTCTTACCCCATTGATGAAGATAGTCTAGCTGAATTACTTGAAAAATTAAGGAGAAAAGGATAAAGCCATTAAATATGTATGACTCTTTGACAGCAGAGGGTGAGGAAATTTTTGCTAATCAACAGCAAGAAGAAGAAGAAGGAGAAGAAGAAGGAGAAGAAGGAGAAGAAGGAGAAGAAGAGTATATTTTAACTCTTTGAGACAGGAAAAAAATAGAGTTTAAAAAAATCTAGAACTTCTGATTTTACAACGTGCTACATGTGGACAATGAAGTGCTCCAGCTCTTGATATCAAGCTCTGAATCTCTTGTAAGAATTAGATTATAAATCCCACTGTCTGGAATCCAATTTAACACTGAAGCTGTTCTTTTTAAAACAACAAAATCCCTTACTTTTTGTTCAAAGCAGCACCTAGTTGAAATGTCAATAAGAGAGCAAGCATCTTAACAAGAAGTGATAAAAAATAGCCATGTACTGATATGAACAAAAGTAAATCTCAATATCAGTGGAAGATTAAAGACAGAAAGATTTCTCCCCAAACAGTCAAGCTAATGAACTTTTGAGAATGTCAGAGGCTTCCTGAAATACTGGGAAAAAATCGTTTTGGTCTGCCAAGATAAAAAATGCTTTATAGCCTTACAACTTTATTTTTTGTAGAGAACTGTTTTTAAACAGCTTTGCCCACAGATGCTGGAAAATACTTCCCAAATAGGCTATGAATACCAGAGAAAAGTCTGCTTACCACTTTGTAAAAGCAAACAGTTCTTCCTCTTCACAAAAAAACTTTTAGAAACTTTTTTTTAAACATAAACATGATTGCAAATTTCTTATTTTAAACTCTGAATATGTAAACAAGCATTGCTTTCTGGTGTCTGTCATCTGATCTTAAGGCAGATTTGCTTCCAGATGAGGAGCTTAATGGAAAGTTCTGACCCACAGTCAGTGTCAGGAATTTGACATTTCTGGAAGCCTGTAGCTCTTATGACAATCTCTAATATCAGAACTCAGCTTTCTCACTCAGTTTTGATCTCTTCTGTAGAAGGATCCTATATTTGAATTTCTGGTCCTGCTAAGCCCAAAGTGACTTGAGACTTATGCCCTTGAGACTGCAGGGAGACCGATTTTACCCCACATCCATTCTTTATAAAGGGGATGTCCTAGAAAAGTTGACATAGGATTTAGAGGGATAAGGCTTGGATTCGGATGCCAAACCAGTCAAACATTCCCAGCAGCCCTGCAATCCTGTCTTAGAAATGCAAAATCTTGCAACAGCAAGCCTTATATTATTTGAGGGACTTTATCATGCAAGAGATGTGATGAGACAGTGCAGTAAAACTGTTCAAAGGGTCTCAGTGACTTGGCTGTGAGTCCTGCATGCTGAGGTAAGGATGCACCAGTCTCGGTTCTTGGAGCTACTGTGCCTGTTTCTCAGGAAGACCTTTCCCAGCTGTGAGTAATTGTACTGGAGACAGCTCTAGCTCATTTGGTTTTGGGAGTGAAAAAGGGTGGGAGTGGAATACCTGGAGTACCTCTGTGCACAGAACCTCGTTCACCTCCAAACAACCTTTTCCTACAATGGCAGCAGTAATCATAATAAGTGCTGTTCATTAAAAATTTAGTGGCCTTGATCAGGAAGCCATACTCTCCACCCTGCCACAATGCAAGCTGTCATGACTTTAGTGTCCAGACAGACAGACAGCCCATGTGATATGAAGTAATGGAGAGGTTTTTTTCCTTCTTCTGGCTTTTCAATATGACTGTCTTAGATACCCTACTTGTAACTTTACTGCACTTAATGACAAACATTAAGCTACATCACTCAGGACTTCTCCACTGCCAAAATTATTTTTTATTAGTCTCTACATAAATCTCTTTTTTTTCCTACAGAATGTATCATGGTGAGTCTCTGTTACATGTGCTTGCATGCACAGATATACACACACACTTCTAACTTCTAATACATGTGGGTTTAAAAGGGACCACCTGTAAATGGCTTCAACATATTTCTCTTTTAAGGATGAGCAGATAGATGAGAGAAACTGTCATCTACACTGATAGGCCTATGTGGAACCAAATATGTTCTTTATATCCTGATATGACTTAATGAACTATGGTTTCAGTGGGCATCATTATGCACCTACTTATATATCACAGGTGGAATGAAGAGTAAGGAAAATCTACTTCTTGTCCAGTGTGGGTGACAATTAACTCTAGGTTTACTTCAAATAGCAAATTATTACTTTGGAATTCATTGTTGTTATTAGTACGGAACAAGAGAGAAACATGTGAGATTTAGGTCAGATTTAAATAATTAATCCTTACTACACCTCCCTTGACAAATATTCCAGTGCATTTATTAATCCATGTTAGTGGCAAAATTATTCTATCCCAGTTCAGATTTCCAAGGGACACTCTGATACACCATGGTCACAACAGCAGCTCCTGGGTTGTGGTGTTTCACTGATAGTGCTGTCTTCTGTGAGAAGGACAATTCTACTATTGAATCCTCATACTTTCTAGTCATTTAGGTCTGGGTAAGGGATTAATTTCTGATTGACATCTGCCCTATCAAAGAGAGGACCTCATTGTGTAGCTTACAAATATGCTTCAGCATGTACATGACACTGTGCAGACCAAAGTGTTACTAATGTGTGACTAAAATGTCATTCTTTTCTAAATAAGAAAAGACTGCTTAAATTCTCAGTTTTACACATGTGATTCAGTATTTTGATAAATTGAAGCCAATTTGGACCAGTAAGTATTACTTTATTAAGACTTCCATTTGATACAAAATCCTTTTTTTCTGTCTTTATGGAAACTATTAGCTAAAGAATGATGCTGTTCAAATACAGGTATAAGATCAGAACATAAAGATCAGAACATAAAGAAAAGAAATACAGGTATAAGACTCAAACTGGTTTTAAAAGCAAAAAGTTACAAATACCCTTAAAACTCTACATACCTAATACAAAAAAAACAAATTGGAAAGAAAAAATATCATGCTCAAGTTTTTGGAAAGGAACTACTGAGCAGAGCAGAAAACAAAATTAAAATTATTAATAAAACATCTTCACAATGTCCCCCTGAAAGACTGAAAATATTTTCACCTAGGGACTGCTGATTTTTATACTTTACAGTTCATAAATATTGAGAAGATCATGCACATCCCTATTTTATGCCTTGAGGAGACTTTGACAACTTGCGGTTCCATATCTGATTTTGTGATTAAAATAAACAGTCTGAATTTATTACTGCATTTTCATTTCAGAGTAGGTACTTTTAGGAAATATTAACTTCGTATGCCCTCATTAAACTAGTTTGTTAGTATTATAATTTATGTTCTGAAGCACAGTGAGATTATTAAGTAACTAAGGGCATAACTATACGAGATTCTTCTGTCTCTGCTGAGTTCCTGAGAGGACTGCATCTGTAAAAGCATTTTGAGATCCAAAAAGGAGTCTTTCAGAAAGCTAAAACAGCTTTTCCTTACTATTATCCCTACTGGCAAATGCAGGATACAATCTTTCTTCTGCTGTAGCCAAGTAACAAAAGAGCCTTTGACTCAAATGGACATTAGGAGGAAGTATATAATACTTTCTTTACCTAATATTTTACATGTTCTTTGGTAGGTTAGTATAGAGGACACACAGCAATTCCAAGAGCTTACTAGTGGGATATTAGCAGAAAAATTTGTACCAAAGGCTCCTCGACCAAGTCGTATTGAATGTATCTATAATTTTAATCTTTTATATGTTTTGTTAATTTGGATTTAAAAGTGTTTAGAGAAAGGCTCCAAAGTTTTCCATGGAAAATTTAAATTCATTCAGAATAACCTATAAAATCTGATCTCAATTACTCATTTAGGCACCATCTTATGAAGAGTAATTATTAAGGCACAATTTAAGAGAAAATATTATAGCTAAACCAAAGCGCTATTTAATGGTTTTGTGTTAATCTCTAACAATCCACTACTGCCTTTTCTAATTTATTGCCAGGGAGGAACAAGCAAATGTGGAACAGATTTTCTGCAAGTAGTTTATCCATCATGGAAGATAGATTTGTGAAACTCACACTGTGATTGAGAGCAGAGTTATTCCATGCACCCAGAAAATATAAGAAGCACAGTACATGCGCTTGCTTGAACAGATTCAAACTAAATGATAGTTGCAGAAATACTTTCCTAGGACACATCTCAAACTTCAAGTGTTCTGTTTCTCCAGTCATAGGTTAAGGCATACATCTCATTCTCTTTTCCAAAAGCCTGCTAAATATGTCAGCATGTTCTCAAGGAACGAAGTCCCTAAAACCCTACAGCAGATAGCCTTCCTAACCGGGGTCATCCACATACACAACAATGTATAGTCCGGAAAAAGCAAGCCAATAATTTTTTGTTTACAGCATGGGTCTTTGAAAGGCAGCAGTACTTAGCAATCTATTTGCCTGTAATACAAGATCTTTCTCATTTAGCAGCAATGTCACTTCTAACGCACTGAGGAGCTGAAGGAATGTAGCATATTAGAACAGCATGTGCTTGGACGAGCGTGTCATCATGATCTTGCAGAATGAAAATAAATGATGCGTGCAGCAGAAGTAAACACTAAGCCCTGGGTGGTGAACTGGGAATTTTTTTTCTTTCCCCTTTTTTCCAAATAGTTTTAAGAAGGAAAATGGTTTGCAGTGGTGGAGAACAAATTTGGTGTATCCCAGAGAAATGTGAAGTCTACTGCAAAGTCTGTTCACGAGTTAAACACAGCAAGAAATGTTATGGAAACTAATGTCAAATGAACTGAGAAGAAAGAAAGTAAAACTAAATGCAATATCATTAAAAATAGATGAACTCACCAAAAAGAAGTATGCTTTCTAGATTGCCCTCCACTTCCTAAAACAATGCTAGCTATTTAGCCTTCAGCTCCAAGTATGAGGACTCTCTTGCTCTGATCTGTCATCTCTGAATCTCTGATCTGCTGTGTGTCTTCGATATGCCTAAGGATTTCCTTTTTCTTTCTATCTGTCCCCTACGGACACCCTTTCCCATAATGAGACACTCATGACTGCACCAAAGCTCCTTTGAAAGCAAGAAATGTAACCAAATACAGCTTTACTCAACATCAGAAAGAGTGGGAGAATACAGCCTATTTTTACTTATAAATTATTCAGAAAGCTAAATAAAAAGTGAAGTCATGAATTCATGGGCTTGATCCTAATTCCTTTGAAGTCAGTGGCAAAACTCCAGCTGCCTTCAACAGTGGAAGGACTGGTGCCCATCTGGCACCAATTTCAGTACCAGAAGAGTCCCTGTTGAAGCTTGTGTAGATTTTACTGACAAACTATTTTTTCATCAAAACATGAAACTCATTGGAACTTAAGTACTTCCCAGGAACTTTCTTGTTTTGACAAGATGTCCATCAGGAAATTGTTTCGCAGATGATGTTTCTCAGCTAAGACAAGAAATTACCAAAGCCACAGTGTTTTAGGAGTTCAGTGGGCTACTTGGACCCTTGGCTGAAAGTCCCTGTGTGGAGGAATAGCCATGAACCTGAAACAACACTAACACTTTCCGAATAGAAAGGCACTTTCTGGCTATGCTGAGCATCTTTCACTCTTGTTCTTGTAAACTGGAAAACTCCTGTGACTCCCCTCCTGAGTCCAGCTGTCCACCTGCACCACGAGGGTAGAGGTTGGTGCTAGCAGAAATGTGAGCAGCCTTATGCTGGGCAGCAACCTTGGCTGGGAACCTGGATTAATCAGGAAGCTTTCAGAAGCAGTTCACACGATGTCCTCATGCCTCACAGAAACCTGGCAGCTGTTTGAGCCCTGTATCTTTACAACAAGTTTTTGCAAGGATGGGAAACCTTCTGAAGCACTGAAACAGCTTTGTGCTGAATCTAGAAAACCCTTCACTTGTGAAAACTTTCACTGTGAGCCAGCTGTACCTAAAAACTTCAGCACAGGCTAGGAAAGATTGTTTAGATCCTGGAGCAGAGCTGTATGGATCACATATAAACTCTACACAATATCTTTAAAAAGAGCCAAGTTTTGTGTTTTCAGAGTTTTCAGGCAACTTTCTCCTTCCTTCCTTCCTTCCTTCCTTCCTTCCTTCCTTCCTTCCTTCCTTCCTTCCTTCCTTCCTTCCTTCCTTCCTTCCTTCCTTCCTTCCTTCCTTCCTTCCTTCCTTCCTTCCTTCCTTCCTTCCTTCCTTCCTTCCTTCCTGTTTCACAAGGCTCCTGGTGCTATTGCTTCCTCAAGTGATCAACAATACCCATAAAATGATTAATTAACTGAAAACTGACAGGTTAAATACCACCAACTAAGGAAGTTAAATATCACCAACTAAGGGTAGAGGATGTCATACATCAAGCCTGGGAGTCTTAAATGGCTTCCAAATTATGGTGTGTGACTCTGAGTAATTATAATTGGGATTGTGAACCAGGAACATCATGGTCATGTTGCAGAGACCCTTCTCTTCCCAATAGCTGCACTGTGCACATATGCTACCAGATATGACATTGTGCCCTTTTGCTCATACTCTCAGATTTGTTCCTGGAAATACAGTTCTTGAGAATGCTGGTTTTGGAATGATCAGGTTTCTGTGAAAGAAGCAAAAATACCACATCATTTTTTTAAGGAAAACGCTTCCAGCTTAATGAGACCAAAGATAAGGATGAAAGAAAAACATATATTTGCTGAAGTCTTTTATAAATTTTATAAGAGAAGTGTTCTGGTGGGTAATGACAAAAATACCTACACCATCACCTCACACCATCAATGTTACCTGCAGAAGGCATGAAGTTGGATAAATCTTTGGAGCTCTTGGAAGCTCTTAGAATTGCAGCACAAGGAGCATATGTGAAAGCCAAAGTAATTTTTCAAGTAATGCAAGGCTTTGCCTACACTAAGCAAGCACGGAGTCTTTGTTGCAGTGATTTACAACTTTGTGTAGAATAAGAAATCTTGTGCAATTGGGGAAAATTAAGTTTTATGTGCTGCAACTGAAGATTACCTGTGGGGAATCGCATACAAATAAACACACTCTATCTCTGATAAAGCAGAAATGAAGAATGAAAGCAAATGCCAAGAAAATGTTTTGGTTGAATTGTTTGTAAAAGGAACCAAGGTATACACAATTCAAGCAGATATTAGCACTAAAGGGTTGTGATAAACAGTCTTTGCCCTGTGTGTACTATATTTAGAGACATTTTTTACTACATAGTGTTCTGGCTTCTACTTCCCAAATACAAGACAGAAAAGGATTGCTGGATGTGGTACAGAGCATTTCCAGTAGTGTGATGTCCCATGGGGCTGTGTAGTTAGATTCTGTGTGCATGGAGCTCCTGCTACCACTGGCTATAAAGAAGGCTTGCTGGTTGTGGTAGAGGGTTCCTGCACCAGCTCCAGGGTCACACTACATGTTTCTCTGGAAGCAGCCAACACCAATGGATGTCAGCTATCTGTCACAAAACTGCTGTGTCTTTGGAGAGATGCATCTAGCCTTTAGGTTTATTATTTGCCAGTTGGGGTAAAAGTATGAGTCAGGACATATTGTGCTGCTGTTTCACCAAAGCATCAGATGACTCCCTAGAAGGAGAGCTCTTAGATGTTTCTCTGAAATGAGAGATGTGTGTTTGAAATGGGCAGCTGCACCATGATACATGAATCATTTGTGTGACAAGGAGACTGTTCTTCTTAACTACGCACACAGATGAAAAAAAATAAATTGTGCTGAGAGAGACATGACTTGACAGCCTGAATTTGTGTCTACTCTGTTATTACAGCGCAAACTCGGCTTTGAATTGCCTGCACATTTAAAGCACCTTCTTCCTGCATAGATTTGCTGGTACAGTAGCTTGGATCTTTTTTCTCAGTGGGAGCATTAATTTGCATCTTTTTTTTTTTTGCTCTATGCAGTGACCAGTTATTTTGAAACAGTTTTTACATAACCCTGTCTTAGCCTGGAGACCTCTATACTTCTGTCATATTGCTAAAAGGCAGACAAAGGGCTGGGATGGCATTATGGGACAGGGGCTGTGGCACATGGCATATTGCATGCTGCACAGCAGGCACATCTCAGTTTTTTTTGAAGCCTGACCAGTAACTGAAAGCCAGTCTGAAAGATATGAAAATGAGTTTTCTGTGCTATATGATGATGCAACTGAGTTCACAACCCTCTCCCCTCACCTTGTGGAAGAAAAATCTGACAAGAGTGAATTGTGATAAACTCCCTAAACTCTGCAAATTCTTGACTGGAAATGGCAGCACTCAACCTCACAGTCATGGCATGACTCACTGTCTCTCACCTCAAAGAACCATTTATAGACCTCTTTGGAGAATCCAAGATGTTAAAATATGATTGGGGGCAAGATTGGGTTCAGAGTGAGTGGTCTCTTCATTGACTTGCCAACAGCTGCAGTCAAAAGTACATTGAACTCTCTGGCTATCAAACTAGAAATATTACTCTGGCTAACTAGAAGTGTTACTTGTTCAACTTTCTGAGTTTAATTTCTGGTTCAGGGTAAAGGACACATACCCACCACAGTGGAATCATGCAGTGAGCCCTTGGAATCATGCAGCAGCTAGAGTCCTTGTCTCTGGTCACTCATCTGGAGCTGCATCAATGTTCTGGTTTCTGTCCTGCTCTGTCACAGGTGTCACTGCTAGATAAGAGGTGTGTCACTTCTTCAGCCCCAATGAGTTTGCAGGAGATTGTTTAGGACGCTCAGGCACATGTGTCACATTACTGCAATAAAGTATGATGATTGCCAGCATTAGCCACTTTTATGACATCCATCTGCAAATGCTGTTTATGCTAGTATGCTACAAGTGGAAGGAATTTGGAAAACCACTGCTCTAGGCCATGCTGTTTGAGCTCTGAGATGGCAAAAGGAATGGGCTAGTAAAAAATCTGCACAGTAGGAAATCTTTCTGAAACTGCAGAACACTGGGGGTTTCTTCCCTGTTTGTGGAATTACTCAAGCTCAAATATTTTTCTAATGCATTCCTTTCTGAAAACAGAGTGACCTGCATTGCACCTACATTCTGTAGGCAGAGAGACAAGTTGTCCCAAGGAAACTGAAATTTTGCAGACTGTGACCACACCATGTGATGCAGTCACATAGAGGTATTTATTCATCGTTTTATTAGTTTTGCCATTAAATGCTGAAAAGCTCCCAGCACACATCAGAATTCCATTGTGAGAAGCATTATGTAAACACAGAGCAACAAGACAGCCCTTGGCCCAAACAAAGTACAATTTAGGATGGGGACAAGAGACAATGTATAGTCATAGACAAAATATACAGTGCAACAATCTTATCAGCAAGATGGACAGAGGACTTTGCACAGCATACATCTTCTCTAGCCATCACAGCCAAGAACAATTTTAGAGATGAATCTGGAGGAGCAATGCTGATGCAGATGTTTGAAGCATTCATCACAACAGTGAAGAACAGAGCACTATGGAAGAAAATTAGGATTAAAAAAAACTGACAAAGTGATTGTCATAACTGGCATTCAGTAATAAATAAAAGACAATAGGCAGAGAGAATAATGAGTAAGCAAAGGCTTGCAAGTAAGGGCAAGTTGTATGGGCTCTAGAGGACAGAAAAAGGCTCCACAGAGAAAGAAGGGAGTAGCAGCAGATGATCACATCAGATTGTCAAGAACGAGGCATGTCTGCATTTGCTAAGGACACAAAAAGGATGTAGCCATAATCAGGGTGTGACCTGATGAGAGTTTGATCTTTGCAAATGCTCAGTAATCAGGTTGGACGAAGACTAGTAGAACTGCCAGCCAAATGAATGAATGAAACCACTCATGAGGATGTGATTTCCACTGCAATGTCTTTATTACTTGCCATGAAAGTTCATTGCTCCCTCTTTAACCAGTGGCCAAAGAGAAAGTAACACACTTAACTGTGCACTGTGTATTGCACTGAAAACTCAGGTATGTGCTTAGTGAGAGTTCCTTCGTGCAAAGGCAGACCTGTGTGTCACTGGAATGGTGTGGAGCTGCTTTAATTTAATTTTAAACTCAGCCCTCAGGAGTGGTTTGTGCCTTCAAGGACCTCCATATGACAGAACCGTGTGCTTGAGACAGAGTCTAACCCTAAGCAGTAACCAGTCAGGGTTAAATCGTGACAGCCTCCCACGTGATGGAGGGCAGAGAAGCTCAGTGCCAAGAACTACCAGATCTCATCTGTCCTGGGAGGTTTCCAGGAATTCAGCATTAATCATCTCTACAGCTCTTCTTCACTCACATAGTTCATATATTGAGGGATAGTAAAACCTTGCATCCACCAAATCAATATAACCACACACATCTCTTTCCTGAGCAATGCACCTGTAAAAGTGAAACGCTTTGGCTGGGAACAGGCAAGTCTAAACTCTAGACTGGAGCAAGGAGGGAAGATGCTGAGGAAACTATTTCTCAAAGATTAGAGTTATAGTCCTTCCTCCTGGGCTAGGAAAAAAAAAAAGGATGCAAGAGGAACTCATGATTGTAAATTCCTTGCTATGTTGTTGAAGCTGAAGAAGATCAGAGAAAAGGTATCAAGGAGATGACCATCAGGGAGTGCTCTCCCTCCTTCTGCATGGTTGCTTTCTTCTTGAGAAACAGAGCTGCCTCTTTCCTCAGTGCCATCCCTTTAGCCATGTGGTAAGAGGGGAATATCTCCAGCATAAATCTATCACTGTCTGAATGCTCTGGCACCTCTGCTGCTTTGTCCCAAGGTTTCCAGAAAAATTCTGTTACAGAAAAATTCTATTATAGAAAGCTCTCTCATGAAATTTCCTGTCAATTTGATTCAATTGTGTCTAAACAGATCGGAAGACTTCAAAGTCAGATTCAGAGCAGGACACTCCCTCCAGCCTCACTTAAGCAAAAACTAATATTATTAACCTGGTTTATGGAGTATCTAGTATGCTTTTTCATAAAATTATAACTTAATAAAATAATTAGATAAGTCAAGGGACAACCAGGAGGTAGAAGAGGTTGCTTGCACAAAGTCCCACATTCCTCATCTCACCATTTGTCATGATGGCTTAGAGCACAGTGCAATGGCATCAATCACTGCAGGATAACTGGGTGGGAGCTGCTGCCCTCATAGATATGTTTTTCTGCAGTGTCAAATACCACATGGCCTCCTTTCCCATCTTCTCTCTTTCTGCCCTGCATGAGCATGGATTTCATGCGACTATACACAATCAATGGGATGATGAAACAGATACGACTGGAAACTAAAACAACTCCAACTTAAATGAATAGCTTTCAACAAGGAGGCTTCCCTGATTCATCTCAGCATACATGTTGGGAAAGATGAATCAGGGAAACCTTATAAATATGATTGCTTAGCAAAAGATTCTGAAAATGTGAAACCTGTAATCGAAATGAAAGCGTACTTTGAGTTGTAGAATACCGAGTCTTAGTTATTATATAACCTAAAGACAATAGCCTGGCCAGCGGAAGGAGAATCCCTTTTGATTGAACAATACCTTTCTGCTGGCTAAGGGATCCAAAGGTCAATGTAGCAAAACAGCAAAGTCTAAAGAGTAGTTTTTAGAGTTTAAAATATAACACATGGTAATGTAGTAGTTCTTATAGGCTGTATGTAGATTCTATAGGATTTTGTGTCTTGTATTGGTTGGTCACTGTAAATTAGAATATTCATCACAAAAGGAAATAGAATGTATTGTAACCTGGACCTCGCTCTCTTCTCTTCTCTCTTGGCCCCTACGCTCTTGGCTTTCCCTCACTCCTCTTCTCTCTTCGCACTCTTCTCTTCACTCTCTGGTCCCTGCTCTCTTGTCTTGGCTCTCCTACCTCTCGCCCCTCTTCTCTTCTCTCTTCCCCCTGCACTCTGACCCCTGCCACGTTTCTCAAGCTCTCTCCCCTCTTCTTGCCAGCTTACCCTCTTGCTTTCTCTCTCGTTCTCTCTCTGGGACTTCCCTTCAGCCGAGGCTGGTGGCTGAAGGGAAGGCCCTTTCTACCCACGACCCTTGCAATAAAACCACATATTCTAGAATATCTCAGGTTTGCAGAGTACCTTGTCCCTGTAAGTCACGGATGCTTCTACAATACAGATATGGAATAGTCCTGGAACATGGAGGGCAGAAGGAAAGAATTGTCACACATGAGGTAAAAACAGGACAATCCCTTTGGCAGCAGCCCTTGCTTTTGTCAGATTAAAATAATGCCAGTATTACACTCACAAACAATGCAGCAGGAGATTAAATAAACAATGGCTGGTCTACTTTGTAAAGGAATAAAGTAAGCAAAACCAATGCAATTTCTTCTACAGGATAGACTAAACACAAAGGGCTCAGCCTTCAAGAGTCCTGTGTGTTCTAGAGAAAATCTGGAAAAGATACAGATTCCTAAATTAATTCCAACTATCTTCCTCTGTTTCTGATTTTTGTTTTTAATTTGTAGATTCTTCCTCTAGTCATTTGAATTTGGTTTTTTCAACGTTCAGCTCTAACACCTAACAAAATGTCAGAGGATTTCAGACTTAAACATCTGGTTTTGGCACAGCTAATGACATTCTTAGGCAAAAAACCCAACTTCATCTGTTATTTTTATTATTTGAAGCATGCATGCAGCATACACACACACTCCCAGATCTCTTTATGCCTAGAATTAAAACAGTTTGACCATTCCAGCATTTGCAGCAATAAGAAGTAAAGAAAGAGGTAAAAAAGATTCACTGCTACATCCTATCAGGAAACTGTTATTCTTGAAACTACTCTTCTTTAAAAGTTCAAAAGGTCAAGCTCAGACACAGTTGTGACTATTTACCATGGTAGAGTAAGTGTAGAATCATGGAATGGTTTGGGTTAGAAAGGACCTTTAAGACCATCTACTTCCAGCCCCCCTGTCACTGGCAAGGTGCTCCAGCCCTCTAATCAGCTTTGTGGCCCTTCTCTGGGCTTGTTCCAACAGGTTCACATCTTCCTTATGTTGGGGTCCCCAGAGCTGGATGCACCACTGCAGGTGGGGTCTCATGAGAGCAGAGTAGAGAGGGAGAATCATCTTCCTTACCCCAGTGGCCATGCTGCTTTGGATACAGCCTGAGATGTGGCTGGATTTCTGGGCTGTGATTGTGCACTGCAGGGTTGTGTTGAGCTTCTCACCCATCAGCACCTCCAAGACTCTTTTAAGGTCCACTCTCAATCCATTCTTCATGCAATCTGTACTTGTGCTTGGGATTGTCCTGACCCAGGTGCAGGACCTTGCACTTAGCCTTGTTGAACTTTGTGAGGTTCATATAGTCCCACCTCTCAGGCCTGTCCAGGTCCCTCTGGATGCCATCCCTTCCCTCCAGCGTGTGGACCACACCACAGAGTTTGCTGTCACCAGCAAACCTGAGGGTGCATTTGATGCCACTCGACATGTCACCAACAAAGGTTTTAAACAGCATAGGTCCCAATACTGACCCTTAAGGAATGTCACTTGTCTCTGCTCTCCACTTGGACATCAAGATATTGACTGCCACTCTTTGAATGTGTCCACCCAGACCATTCCTTATCCACTGAGTGCTTCATCTGTCAAATCCATGTCTCTCCATCATACTTATGTAGCATGCTATCTTCTGACAGCAGAGATCAGAGGGGACTCTAACAGGCATTCCTTGGCAATTCTGTTTTGGTGTCACTCTCATCAACTGTCCCCCCTGTCCCTCTGATGGAGAGCATCTTACCCACCACTGGCAGAGCAAAGGATAATAACATGGGCTTCCACCTCTGCCAGGTCCTTTCACAGTCTGGGATTTTAATATTGGACCCACTTTTTTCTTCATCACTCCTGGCATCAGTGCTGTGGCAGACGTGGAAACATTTTGCTCTTTGCTCACAGGGCTGTGGCCACCAGCAAAGGGGCAGAGAAGGCAGCCAATTTGCCAGGGTCATCTCCCAAAACCCTCCTACTGACCCTCCATGTATATATTTGGATTTAAGATTCCCACTCAGAATTTTAAGGCATCAGGAAACCTCCCCAAGAAGGAAGAAAATTAAGATGTGCAACATGCACTAACAAGGACACTAGGAAACAAGATGAAGAATGCTGGTGTGAGAAATAATGAAATCCTCTAGGATTTTATGTTTAATTAACTGCTACACAGTTTATCTGTTGACATATAGCTTCCTAATATACATTCATGCATTAGCTCCAGGTAAGTGAGACTGAAATACACTTTCTTTTCAAAAGGAAAATGATCCCAGAAAGTCATCAGTGCTGAAACAATCTTTAGAAGCTGCCAGAGGTGATCGAAGGCTGGAAAAAGATCTCTTCAGTACCTTCTCTAGAGAGCATGGACTACTGATGATATGCTCTAGACCCCACTCAGAGCCCTGGGACAGTAGGTATGTTCAATTGGGAATGCTAATTTCTAGTGCTTGGAAACCTGCACCATTGCTGGAGTTTGTCATTGTAATGGCTGCATGCTGTGAGACTTTGAGCAAGTCCAACACATTCGTTGCATAGGCAGAAGTTATCTCTAAGAGATGTGCTATCTATTTACTTGGTCCTTCTGAGATCATCACTAGTGCTTGTTTTGTAACACAAGCAACTCTGCAACTGTAACAGAAGAACAAAAACTTTGAGGAAGAGCCCAAAACTCAATGTAGAAAGAACAGAAATGAGACAGAATTGCACCCACGACCAGAAAACATATATTACAGCACAAGCATGGTTCAGGTGATCTGGAGGTGAGGGGAAGGGCTGATGTGCTGAGAGCACAAGGAAGTGGCAGCAGATGCAAAACACAGTAGGCCAGACCCCAGTCAGTTTGCACCAGGCAGGATGACAAACAGGATTTTGCATGGGAAGTGCTGGAAGCCCCTCAGTGGATCATGGCTATAGACCAAAGTCTTGTTATCAGATCAACTTAGATACCTAGGAACCTAATTTTGGGCATCTAGGAAGCAGCACTTCAAAAATGCCCTAAATATAGATATAGAATATATATAGATATAGAATTGTTTTATATGTCTTTGAAAGATTCAGGAAATGGGCTTATTTGCAAAGGTTGTATGCTTAAGTTGGTTGTGCTGGAAATCGTTTTTTGCTATAAATTGCTCCAGAGAGTTATTTTTACAAAACACAGTCTAGGAAATTCAGATGTTACTCATAATTAGGAGGGGTGGGTGGGAAAGATATTTTTGGATATGACAGCTGGCAAATTTCTGGTTTAACAAGCCCTGAAACAATAAGAGGTGATAACAACCCAGATCTGGTTTTGATGAATAGAAATATTGGTCATAACATATAAATCTGAATAATTTTGAGTTCATTCAAATAAAAGTAGGCAAGAGTAAAATCAAGAGAAGACCTGTAACTAAAACTGTCAGTTCTCAAAAGGCAAATTTTCACAACCTACAGCTGTGTCTAAATTTACATGCTGGCTCTCACCACAGCTCACACAGATCTCATAATTGTCTGGGCTGGAGGATGACTCAAATATGACAGTACTCCTACCTACCTCTGTATGCAGGCTTCCCCTCTGTGGCACCCACCTGAGATGAACTTCAATGTAAATGTAGTGTTCCCTGACAAGGAAACCAGAAAGCAGCCCTGCTTTGACTTGTCCAGACAGCCTGAGGGGAGTGAGTGACTCAAAAAGGTCTACAGAGCAGAGGTGCTCAGCTAGTCCAGGGGAAACCTCTTATTTAAGTCAAAAGGTGACAGTGCAGCTCGGTGTTGTATCCTGAAGGTGGAGGAAAGTGTTAGAGAATCTCTATGCATGATCAGTTTATGAAGGATGCTAGAAATCAACAGAGAACTTAAAAGAAACCAGTCAAATTAAAAAAAAAAACCACCAAATTTTCTGCCTAAAGTCATGCTAATTTACATTTTGCATAGAAAATTAAATCAAAGAGCACAAGGTTCTTTATTTATAGAAGCAAAAGGGAACATAAGAAATCAAGCTGTTATGCAGAAAAGATGTGCCACAGATTAAAAATAATGTGTATATATAAAAATAATATATACACAATAGACAAATATATATTTACATATTGTAATATGTTGTATATTTAATCTTCTTCTCACTTCTGACAGCTAATACTCTGACTTTTCTCAACTAAAATAATCTTTATTTTAACTTCCATAGATTATTTTACTTCGTATGCATGTAAGAGTACTTTAAATTGATGAGTTTTATTCATGGATTGATGTGAAAATAGAGATCCCTCTTGCAGCCTACAAACAAATTCTGCATGTTTTAGTTTGAATGTGAAACATGAGAACTGTATTTTGTACTCCATTAACATAGAATTCTGATATCAAGAAGAATCTTGGCGTATTCTATAATATCCTATACAGGATAAAAACAAGCGAGATCACCTTTTTTTGAAGCTATGAAGGTTCAGGAATGAAATTCTTAAAACAATATATATACAAAACTTGAAAATGCATATCAATAAAGCTTTTCAACAGAAATTGGCTGAACATCTCTTAGAGCTTACATTATTGTCAGCTTTACAAGGTCCTTATTCCATTTTTATCTGACATGCAAAAGGAGAGAACAGAAAAAAATCAATTGTGATGTTAATGGGTATAATTCTTAACTCATTAGTGTTACACCTACTTACTACTGGGATGAATTTGCTCCTCTGAGATTTAGTAAGTCAGCTCTTCTAAAATCATCTACATTAGTTTTCATCTACCCACCTTTCAAAAGCTTCCATTTTTATTCACATTAAATCATATTTGCAAGGCTAAAATGAACCATTTTGCAGTCCTTAAAAACAGAGATTGAGTGTTCTTTTTGAAAAGGGCACCAAACAAATGTTACTATTTAATGAACATCTAATGCTTCAGGTTTTTCAGAAGGCTTTCATAAAAGATACTCAGAAAGATTCAGAGTGTGCTGCCACCAAGACCACACAAAAATAAATGATGGGTCAGACATCAAGGTTGAATTAATTATGAGAGTGCCATAGGGACCCATCTGTCCTGCAGCTGAAAGGAGAAACCAGACAGACTGAGAAGAGAAAAAACATAGACAAGAAGTGGACAGGGCAACAATTATTTGTTGAAAATGGACAAAATAACTATTAGAGCTAGAAACACACACACAAACACATCTGAGTTTTAAATAATATAACTGTGATGACTCCCACTGGGGACACCAACATAGTGGGAAATGGCTGATGGGAATCTATATATAGAGAGAAAAAGGACCAAATCTGCCATCCGGACTGAAAGTATAAACCATCTGCATTCATTTGCAAGCTAGCTAAAGGCTACTCTCAGTAAAGAACATAGTTTTACAGCTAAAGACCTTCTTCTGCTGGGAAGATGAGTCTCTGTGACACTACTCAACAACCTCAGCTGGGACCCTGGTAAATGTGCTCGGGTTCCTCTGGATGGGTTAAGCTGTTTTAGGATGACTGCTAGATCCTGTAGTACAGTACAAAACTTAAATGGATGGTCTGCTCTGGAAAGATAATTTTGGAATGAAAAATCATTGTTTTCTCTAAGAAATGCACTTGCCTTTGGATTTTGTTTTATTTTCACTTCTGGTTGAGCTCTTTTTAAACACTGACTTGCAAGAATTATTTTCCCTGGGGAGTCTTCTGGACCTATGCTGTAGGGCACTAAAACCATCAGGTCTGTCCATTCTCCTCCTCCGTCTTTCTCCTAGACCTCCTTTCTACTTTTTTCTTTCTTTTTTGACTGTAAGGAACAGGAGAAGATCCTCATTACCCTGCTTCGGTGCTCTGTAAAAAGAATTTTAAAGCTCCTAATATTACTTAATCACAGCTTTCAGTGCTCCTGCTGCCATAAAACATTATAACAATGGGTTGGCACTTCATCAATTGTAATTTGCTGATATTACAGTCACAGTAGTGCCCAACATAATTGCTTTTCTCTACCAATGACTCATAAGGCTTCTTGATCTTGGTCAATCTTCTTCTTTGCTCTGGGGGTTGCAGGCAGAAATTTTGCTCTAACAACTCAGATTTTTGAATTTCCAGTTCCTGCCCATCCAAGCAGGATGATTCCCTCCAAATACCTGGCACACCTCTGCCCTCAAATTTCACTCCCAGATACTTAAATCTATTAGGACACACTTTATTCTTAATTATTTTCAATTTTACATATAGCAGCAGAGCACAACTTTCAAACAGAGATAATAGCAGCAGTTATTAACAATGAAGGAGCTAGCTTGAAGACAGTAAAATAAAAGAAATTTTGTCAGGGCTTTGAATTCCTTGCAGGTCCAAAACTCCTAGCAAGAATATGACTTCAAACCGTACAGATTATTAACAATATGTTTATATCAGGACAGAAGGCAC
Organism: Zosterops lateralis; assembly: GCF_965231275.1. Classification (NCBI taxonomy): domain Eukaryota; kingdom Metazoa; phylum Chordata; class Aves; order Passeriformes; family Zosteropidae; genus Zosterops; species Zosterops lateralis. The sequence goes on from NC_139763.1 coordinate 27,693,641, forward strand.
ATTGGTGATCAATTTCATTATGTTGAGGGGTCTTTTTTTTCTGTAGACAAATTAAAAAGTTATCAACCCAAATGACTTCTACTTAAGATGGAGGACACCAACAAAGTAAGAAGAAACAATAGCCCCAACTCTCTCTGGCAGAACATATTGTTTGTGACTCACGCTGTAAAAGTAATCATTGTGAGCTGTGAATACTTGTTCCTGATCCACTTGTAGCTTCTCTGAGGTTGAGACAGAGATGATACTACAGAGGCAGGAAAAAGCCTTTAGCAAGGGTGCTGCAGACATGCAAACACCCTTGCTAAACACTTACAAGGAATAAAGAATAAGATCCATGCCATGTTACACTCATGTGACTGTACAAACAACCGAGCATAATGATGAGATGGAGACTTTCTAAAACACTGCAGGGGCAAGGTATAATTTGATGTCTGCTGGGGTTTTATACCTCTTTCTGCCACCATAGTCTGGCTCTAAAAGCTGTCTTTCTGGGCTTCCTTTACAGAAGTGGTGATCCTGGTGAAGAATTTGCTAACCATCCCTCCTCACCACCCATTGCAAAAGCTTTGTAAGCACCTGCAATAGCCTTTTATGCAAGCACCTCTGTGAAGAGTCCTGACAGCACATTGCCAGGACAAAATGTTACCACAGGGGGCCACAAGGATTATACCTACTATTTGAAGCCCTGGGATGCTAAACCCTGAGATCCTCAAAGTGACCAGCTTGTTTTCTAATGCTCTGGCTTGCATAGCAAGGGTAAGAGCTCTTGTCTGGGCCGTGGGAGCAACTGGGGACATCAGAGCCTGCCAAGCTGGAATTCACTCTATCCAGAGTGCAGGGCTTAGGATGCCATGTGAAAATCCCACACACTTCAGCCAATCAACTGACACAAATGGAAGGCTACTGTGAGAACTAAACTTTGCTTATTCTACATATTTTGCCAAGATTTTGAAAACCACTTAATAGACTTGGACAGACTTGAGGAGTGTTTTTAGATTCAAGTACTACTTGTTTAATGGATTCATTTTATAAACATCAGCACTGAGATTTTCAAAACTTCTTTGGAACTTGACCTGCTGATTCCTTTTAATTTTTAATGAACAGCAACATAATTGTATAACTTGAATACTTGCATAAGCTCATTTCATATTCAGAACAAGGCCTTCATCCACTACTTGGATGAAATAGGTGGCTGATACTGTAGTCTGGAGGATCACTTACCTTTGGTTTTACAAACCACTGCACAAATATCATGGCCATAGCACCCAAGTATCTCATTTGAATAGGCCTTTCAAGTCTCCAGATTTCAAATTTATACAGATAAAACATGTGTGTGCATACCCATGAATATAAGCATAAGGGTATACAATTGTACTTATTTTACCTACTCTGTGTGTGTGTCTGGTATGAGTATATATCCATGCAGACATTCCTACATGTGTTCTTGGCCCTTGGTGCTGGCTACCTGGCTGTTTGCCTCTCTTTAGAATCTGCAAGCATCCCTGTTCTGACTCTACACAGTGCTGCCTCCTGCTCCTCCATGGCCACCCAGGATGTGCCAGTGCTTGGAGAATTTCAGCAAGACATTGCACATGTTACCTACAGGATGTTCTTCTGAGGTTTTGAGCCCTCTGCCCTTCAGGTGCAGTAATTATGGAGGACACCTAGGAGTGGGAAAAGGATCAGGATGCTGCACAGTGTGTGGGCAGTGCCAGCCTACAGATGAAATTTGAGCTGGGGAAAGGTGCTGAGGTCCAATGGTGCCTGGCTGTGCAGAGGTCCCCAGTTCACACATTCTGCAGCAAAATTCAGGACAGTAACACTGCACTTTCCCAGGATGAGAAAAAGAAGGGGAAAAGGATGAAATCTGGGAGAAACCCAGAAACCCAGCTTTCTCATTTAGTCACAACAAACTGAACATGTCTTACACATTCAGAATAGAAGAAAACTAGTCATTAACTTATGTGAGGCAGCTGGTTTCCCAATAATGGTTCCTACACATTCTGGTTTTAATATTATTGTTCTTGTCAACTGTGGGAATGGAATGTATATTAATGATGGTTTATTCCAAATTGGTCATTGTTGGAGCTAATAATTAGGTAGTCAGGCACTAATTATCTCTATTTTGTCTCCAGTCAGTAACTAAGAAATCTGGAGAAGTAATTTTGGAGGCAGGCATCAGAGCCACACACAGTTAAGCAGGCTCTGCTGTGGGCACAACAGAGATTCTTCATTACAGAGAGGCAACAGACAAGTCTGGAAGCAGAGACAGAGTGATACTGCTCTGAGTACAGGGTGCAGAGTGGCAGCATCTCTGAAAAATGCACATGCATGTGGTGTCTATCTGCTCTTTGCACCCCTGGTTCACTCATGAGGGAGGAAAGCTTCTCAAAGACATTGCCTGGCACCTGGACAACAGAGCTGCACCACTGCTGGCTGCAGCTCTGGTCCCAGGCAACATCTGGTTGGAAGGGCACCACCAGCAGGAGGGCAGGCAGCAGTGGGAAGAGGTGGAACCACAGGTCTGCACAGAGGAAGTGAAGTCTCAGCATTTACTCTGAAATAAGAATCCTGTGGAAATTGCAACAGGAAAGAGCTCAGGATAAAGATGTCTGGCACACATGGAATGAGAGCCCTTGGGCTCAGGGGTGGAGGTGCCTGAGCCCCCACTGAGGCAAAGGGCACCTTTGGCACCCCTTTGAACATCTATGCATTCAGACCATGGCTGAACCTGCACTGCTGCTCTCCACCAGCCCAAAACTCACATCTCTTCTCAGATGTGTGCAAGGTATCCCAACTGCCATCATCCTCCCCTATTTTCCCTACGCACAGCGGAGATTACACTAAAGGGGAAGCCTTTAGAAGGAGTTAACGGAACATTTTTCTGACCACTTTAAATTGAATTGGGTATAACCCTATAGTGCCTTAGCAGACAGCAACTGAAAATTTCCCTTTTCAGTAATTCTGTTTTAGTTTATCCATCTCATATAAGAATATTGGAGGTTATCCTGCCCTTGTAGGCACAAAACCCCTGCAAGATTTCCAGACCAGCATCCACCACCATGTGTTATAAACTTACCTCCACATAGAGGATAGGGAAAATGCCAATCTTGTCACCCAGCATTCCTTCTGCCCAGTTGTCATCCACTCTCCTGATGACTGTCAAAATTTCATCCTAAAATCAGAGATATACATAATCAGATATTTTCAGTAGAAAGATGACAAATTTTAGTTACCCACATGATAGCTTAGAGAATGAGTACACAGACAAGATCATAAGCCAGGTAAAAGTGTTTCTGAATCCTGGGCTAGCAGCATCCCTGGCCCAGCACCATATCCCAAGTGTCCCACTCAAAGTGCACTGAAGCACCCTGCAGACCAGTGCAGCTCATGCTGACTGTCAGCAGTTCCAAGGGTCTAGGCAGAGAAGGTGGGAATAGGTAACTCTTGGCTTCATTGCAGGGAGAGAAGAAGAGGTCACCTATAAATCATAGGTGAAAACTCCTCAGTGTGAAGTTGCCACTTTGTATCCAAGGGTCTGTTGTGACGCTTGTCTGCTCTGGAGCACAAATCAAAGGGAAGTACCAGTTCAGCACAGGTAGTCCTGGAAACACTTCCAACAATGAATAGTACAAGGCGCTCAGCAACAAGCCTATACTGCTGACACATTGAATGTCAATTTTTCTTTAAAAAAAAAAAAAATTATAAGGTAAAATTGCAAAGCAGATAAAACCCCAAAGATAACATGACAAAACCAAGTTGCATTCACCTGTTGGATCAGCTACAGTTTAGATACCAGATCATTTTCTAAAACCAATGGCATTTTAATATTATATTTAATCTAGGGAGATAAGAATTTCAGCAGATGATGAACTTCTTTGTGATTATAAAAGACGAGATAAAACAAAGTACAAACCAAATAGTTCAAACTCAGAATGTACAAGTAATTAGGAAAGCTCAAGTGACTAGAATGAAATCCTGACTTTTCTCAGTTTGAACTACTCAGTTCAATGGATTTCTGCTATCATCCATGTCTTCTGGGGTCATCATACTAAACCCAGGCTTAAACCAGCACCACTTTCTACAACAGCTGTGGAAGGTTGCCCTCTCAACAGGGCTTTGCCTGATGCTCAGATCTCCTATGAGAAAAGGAAGGAGTGGGCTGAGAGAAGCTGGGAATTCAGCTTTGTTCCCTCATGGCATCCGATCTTCTTTGCTCCTGTGCAGAAATTCACAAAAATGAAGAAAATCACTTCCTTCAGGAAGCTGAGACAGAGTTCCCTGCCAATCTCACTTTATTTCCACTGCTCACTCTGAAAAAAGGAACTACATATGGTCTACCATGCTCCGTATAACAAGATACTGATGTCAAATGGCCAGGAAAGGGCAGCTGGCTTTTTTGCAGATACTTCTCACATAGAAAAAAAACCCCACAAATTCCTGATCCAGGATGTTCAGACCACAGATTTGCATTGATGAAAAAATGACCAGAACAGAGATGTGATGTGATGTACTTCGTAGTTTTTTAACATGTGCATTTTGAACACGTGCACTCTGAAATAGTTTAAATGTTTCCTTTGAATTATTCATCTGAATGATCCATTAGGGGAAAGCTCACAGAAACGGCTACAAACTGAGTCCTTCAGCTATTTATTACAGCTGGAAGGATGCAAAAAGAATTTGTGCATTTAATTTCCTGAAGAAACACAGCATTCCCTTCCAAAGCCCTGTCTGCATAGACCATTTTTGATCTGTTTAAAGAACTGACAGTAATGCATCTCTGTAAAGCTTCCACACGCTCTTACAAAAGACCGATTAGCATAAATTTAGAATCTAGGTAAAGGGTGTAAACGAGGAAAAGAAATGACTGCATCACTTCAGAGACCTGCTATGAGTGACTTTTTATATTTACTGAGCTATTTCCCTAAAAAGAGTTTTTAAAAAAACACAAAATGAGATGTAGTCTACACTACATGACATATATTATCTTATGTGTGTGTAAGTGCATACATATGGGTATGAATAGAATAATAGACTGTTCAGGTTACAAAGGACCTCTAAGATCATTGAGTCCAACTGTTAACCCAGCACTGCATGTAAATGTATATATATTTGCATGTATTTACACACGTAAGAAATTAAGAAAAATGTTTAACTGTAAAGCCCCAGAAGCTTTTTAGCAGATTTTGCTAGAGGCACTGTGCAATCCCATCCCTGGAGCAGGCTGTACAGACACCTGGCAGGAAAGGTGCCTGTGTTGACTTTGCTCAAGGATGGGGTGGGGAATGGCTGACCTTTGAAGATCCCTTTCAACTTTACCTTGCATGGTGTATGAAATCTGGAAGCATTTCCATACACTGAACTGCATTCAGCTCAGCCAAGTCTGGCTGCTGAATATGGTCATATATGAGAAATGCATCCTGAGATATGCTGACATTCAAAATTAGTATCTTTGTGGGAGAGCAAGGTGAAAATTCTTGAGAATTCTATTACATAATTAGTTTTAAGAAAGGTGTTGAAAATCTCCAGAATTACAGCAAATCCCAAAAAATATTTTGAAATTTTTTATTAGTGGACAGTTTCTTTGAATTCACAGCCAGCGACATCATTCTATACAGTGAGCTGGTGAAAGCTTCAGCATGAACTATTTTAGAACCTTATATTAGTTGGATAGCCGTGCTACTTATAAATTCCTAGAAAGGTTCCCAAAAGGATCATGAATAGCAAAACGCCACAGATCTCTTGGCATACCAGTCCAGCTTTCTGAACTTCACTATTTCACATTGACTAAATTGATTTCCAGGCAGCATAAATGAATCCAAGCCTCAAAACTCATTTCAAAAGCCAATGGTATCCACTGTAGTTTGGACAAAGATATGTCGTTCTTCTTTTATGCCTGTTGCTAGAGCCTTTAATTATTTGCTCTCTCCTTCTTGCTCGAGTTTCTCTCTATTCATCAGGCCTGGATCAGCCTTGTGACAAGCATGTGGGACCTGCAGTTCCAGTTTATAATCATTATCAGAAAAGAAGTCAAAGATAAATCACTTAAAAAGCAATCTGATTGACAGAGAAATGAATCCTTTTGCTGAGAAAACAGCACAAAATTGTATCCAATAACAGTCATGATTCACAGCCTGATTTTTATTCTAGTCATTAATGGCCATTAACGAAGCAATACAGAGCAGCTGTGCCTGCTATTCTGCAGAGATAACTACTCCATCTAGAGCACTGGGGAGATCTCAGCCATAGCAGGATGACACCACGTGGTGCTTGGTGAGTCCAGCAACAGTGCTTGCCAGCTGGCACAAGAATCCCTGTCACCAGCTATTGCTGGGATGGTCCCTCTGCGAACAGCAAATGCTGCTGGAACTGAATGCTAAGGGGCCACTCCACAGCCAGGAACAAGTATTGGATGTGATGGTTCTAAGATTGGCATGGCTCTTGTTAGACACCACCGTGGGCTGGGAATGAAAGTGTTGGAAAATGAGGGAAACAGTTGATGTTATTAAAAATGTGATGAGCAATGAAGCATGGTGAACAGCTGATGCTACCTTGGCAGGTTTGAGACTCATCAACCAGCATCACTCAGTCTTCTGATGGCCATGTGAAGATGCATCCAAAGGGTGGTTGAACACTAAAACAAATTTGTGGGTTGAAACTGGACTCAGTGTAAGGCTGGAACACCTACACAGAGAACCATGCAACTACTTTTGATTTGCATTGCTATACCTGAGAGCAGAATCCTCTTGCACTTGGTTTGTACTAGTGTTCATAGCCCAGAGGAGGATAGACTATTTTTTAAAACAGAGACAGCAGGATCCCATGTCCATACTGTGGCACCACGTTAGGAGAGATTAGGAAGCTGAGCCAATAAGTATATCCCAAGAGTATGCAATTAGGTTCTGTAGGCCACAGCATGATCACAACCACACTAGGGAACTTCGGGAGTAAAACTTCTGAAACTATTGGCATTAAATTGGTGCAAAGTTGACACAAGGCTGGAACCAGTTGTTACAGAGAAAAAATAACTGCCTGGTTTGGCTAATCACTGCCAAACACTGAGGGAAAACATATTAAGTAGGAAATCTGGGATGTTCTATCATCTTACAGACAGCATAGAGGAGAGAACAGAGGTGAGACCCTATGCCTGTATGTATGGCTTCTCTGGGAAGAGGACTTGAGGGAGCAGTCCAAATGGTGTAAAAGAATGACATGTGAGAGCTTTGTTTTTTGCACTGGATACTCAAGACAGATTTTTTTGCTGCTTCTCCTGATTTTATTCTTACACATAAAACTTATTACATTTACATCTTTGGCCTTTTATTTGGAGAGTGTTGTACCTATAGGAGAGGAAAATAGGTAAATAGCAGAAGCACCCTGCAGCACTCCTCACGAAGATCTGTGTAAAGTAGACTTCATTTCCTTGCAATATACCTCTGGAACAATGGAACATTTTCCTTTTGAAAAATGTAGCAAAACAGATTAGTAAGAGGAAACACCAAATATCCTTCCTTTGTTTTCTTTTAATGTACCAGTAGATATTCTGAGTGCATAGTAACAAGGGAGATGGGAAAAAGCAAAGACCAGCAAAAGAACAACAAAGCAAAATGATAGAGAAGATCCCTATGTTTGAGTTCCCTTCTTATAGCTTCTCTTTAGAGGAAAACTCTTCTTTATTTTATGTTTATAGGTAAAACCCAATCACAAGTGTCCGGTAGCCTTAAATGAGTTGCAGTACACAAATAGGCTATATTAGTTTGTATAAATGTTATGTCAATGTAACCCCTCCAACAGAGGAAGGAACAAGTAGTGTAATTGAAACTGAGATGTGGTCCAGCATCTTCAGATGCAAACTGAGACATTCAAGTGATGCATACTGCTCAGAGTGACAAATCACATCTACAGCACTGCAGTGCTCAGGACTCTGTGCAAAGGAACTGACTGCATCAGCAGATGATCTATAATCTGGGCTAAACAGGAACCTTCATCAGCACAGGTGACAGCTAAAATTAGCATTGAGAAAACTGATGAAAACATGATGGTGAAGTCCCAAGATGAAAAATAGATTATTCAGTGTCAGGGAGAACAATAGGCAGGACATAAAAACTGTTACAAGGTGACAGTGTGTGTAGTGGAAGGAGCTAAAGAAGAAAATAGCAGTAGAAGAGAAACCAAGCCCCCTTGGGGAAAACACAGTTATCAGGGATAAAAGGATGCCGACAGTAACACAAGGGGTGAAAACAAGGAAAATTGAGAGATTGAGAGTAGAACTATACAGCAGGAAGAAATGCTCCATGTGAGAATGACATTGGACAGCCGAGAAAATGAGAACTATCGCTATACAAAGGCAGTCATTGTAAAGGAGGTTTTCTAATATATGGCACCAAATACATCAAATACAAAAGTCTAGGAAAGAACCTGCTCTAACAAAAAAGACCACAACTGCCTGGCATACCTATTAAATTTCTTAAGACTGAGCAAGCAAGGAATCCCTTAAGCAGACAAGGAAGACTGCATCTCAGAGAAGTCACCATTGTACCTCTGGGCACGCAATGAGAAAAACAAAGCACCAGAAAATATATATTTACTGCTAAGGTCTCAGAGGTAACTTCTGCTAACTTTCTGTTAGTGCATGGCTGTTACTTCTCACTAAGCAGCCCGCTTTCTCGCAGAGATTCACAGCTCCAGGGAGGCTGGTTAGTGGCAGGGTTTGCAGTGTTTGCAATCAAACACTTCACTTGCTATGGAACAAAAGTGCTTACAAATCCTTTGTTAAATAAATATGAGAAAGTATACAGTCTAGGAAATTGCATTCTGCTGAGAAACACTGCATGGGTGAAAAAGATGTTACATTCGGTGAGAAAATTATATGCTGCTAATAATTCATTCAGCTATAATAAGTAGCTTCAAAAGAGGAGGTCAGTAAAATCCTCGTGAAGGATATTTTTATAATCTATTTCATATTCATTTTCAGCATAACTGTTATTATTTTATGTGATACTATAACAGCCACAGACAGCTGAAATAAAACAGAAAATGACAATGAACAGGTTCTCCATGGCATTCACTGCCATAAATTAACAATAGGGGATATGATTTATTTTACTGTGGGTTTCTTGATATCCATGAAACCCATCTAAGGTCAACACAAATTGCTAGGGAGGGGAGTGGGATGCAAAAAGCAGGTGGGGAGATGGGGGTGAAAGGGGGAACGTGATATTTTAAATCCAAAGGAAATTACAGTATCTCAGTTTTCTCTCATTCCAATGGAATTTATTAAACATTTTGGTTAAAAAAACCCAGAGACTGTTTTTTTAAATGTCTGCTTTTTACTGTCTTTATGTTCTTAAAATAGGAAATACTATTATGATGATAGTGTATTTCAACTGCTAATTGGTTTATGGTATGATGCAATATGCATTTTGAAGCTGAATGTAATTTTAAAACACTGGAACATCTGATTCAATAAGGAACATTAAAAGACACATTTCCATTACATTTTTTTTCTGAAATTTGAGTCATTCTTGGGGAACATTTCAATGCATATGAAATGTATGCTTTTTAGAGGGAAAAAAATGTTCTCAGAAAGCATACAGCCAGTTCTACTTGTTGAGCTTCACTAGCTTTATACCAGCCTTGCTATTCATGACACAAGCTATGTCACAGAGTGCAGGGTAGGCCAGGGAGGCCGGGAAGGTGCCTCACCACTCCCAGCACCCTGTGCTCCTCACTCAGCTGCCAGCACCACATGTGCCCCATCACACCCTACCAAAGCAGATTTCTGAACATTTTTAAAAAACCTATTCCCCTACCTTGGTGAAGGTCAGGCAATCCTTGTCTTGGTCTTTATCCTTTATTTCAAAGTCATAAAGTGCTTTGCCCTGAGGTGGAGCTTGTGGGAGGGGCTTGATGCACTGGATGTAGCTGGCAGGGAAGAAGCCGTGGTTCCCATTGAGCTCCCCATGGTACCAGTTCTCGTCCACCTTGCGCCGCAGGATGATGATGTCCCCCTTGTTAAACCTCAAGTCACCAGGCTCTTTTCCCTCATAGGTGTAAAGGGCTTTGCCATAGGGAAGCTGGGAAACACTCTGGGGAAACAAAACAAACACCTTTAAGCAATCTCCAGCCAGCACTAATATCTTTCTTAGAGTCAATATTTAGCTAGGAGCAAACTGATCAGCCATGGTCATTTACCAAATTCCCCCAATGACTGCAACTGACTGCCACATAATGCTTTACACTGGATCTCAGGAAAACTAGGATGTACGTGATGGTAAGCCTGAGAAGGTAGGTGTGTTTCATCAGAGCAGGCACTGTCCATCTCATGTAGCTCAGCTGAAACCTGCAGTACCTCTTACACCACCAAGCAGCATCACTTAATTTGCAAAATATCCTACATAAGCAGAACTATATGTTTTAACAACTAAACTTGGACATGTCTAAAGGTAAAATATTAGACATTTTGACCTTCAGGGTTGCTTTGGTTTCTGAAGCTCAGAATAGAGACAAAACAACACAAGCTTGATGATTCACAGGGTTATAAAAGCTGCCAAATTGGTAAATTTTCATTGTATTTGTTTGAGCAACTCCAAGCATTTTCGAGTTTGAAGCTTCTTGTTTAGCTTTTGATTCTGTAACCAAATACTCTTATTTAATTCAAAATCCCCAAGTCTCATGCTACTCACTGAGGGCTAATGTAAACAGTTATAATATTCTTTGTTGCTTATGAATTAATGCCCTTGCGGAAAAGTGAAATAGGCGGAATGCCTCAAATCTTTCTTTTAGAGCTAAAAAGAGCTCTGAAGCTTTCACTCTTGTTAGAAGAATTAAACAAACTTACTAAAAAGTCATGGCCCATGAGGAAAAAAAAATCCTTAAAAAATTTATTGCTTAGTATGATAAAAAAGAGAAACCTATTTGATGGAAGACACTTGAGCGTGAAAAATTCTTCCCAGAGTTCATTTTGTCCCTGTGAAAGGCAGATTATCTCACCCAGGCTGTGACTGCATGGACAATGTTTTGGTGGAAGTATTGGTTTATACAGCCCCTGTCCTGCCTGTCCACTTGCTCCTCTTCTTGCTGAGTCCCACAGAGCAGGAGGTAACTCTGTTGGACGCAGCTACCTGCTTTTTTGATCCTGTAACAGTTCTTTAACCCATACTGGAATAGAAAAGGTGTAATACTGTATTATCCTATACCATTTTTCATTTTATTTAATTCTAAGAGTCAGCTTGCAAATATGTAGCAGCATATTAACACAAGGGATGTTAGAGGGGTCCTGTAAAGTCAACCTTCTGTAAGAGTCTTTTTGTTTTCAGAGTTGTATTTACAAAAATGACACAGTTTTCTTTGCATACACATGCCTTTGAGTAGTCTGTTCCCTGCTGTGCATCATGCTTGTCAATGGGGTGTCCTGTAGGGACAATGAAAAAGTAAAGCTATATTTAATAAAGCACGCTGGTATTTCCCCAGGTGTTTCTTATGCCTGTACTTCTGGATGACATTCCTGTGCCTAAAATAACATTCAGATGCTTTCCCCAGGGGGAAAGTGGAGTGGCCTGACAGAAACACTGCATTTCCAGAAAATGAGATCCTGGGATGACTTTTCACAGTATTTGTTAAAGCCACAAGAAGTGGCATTTTTAATTCCGATGGGTGCATTAAACGGGCCTGCTCTGGTGGGGTGGGTTTCAAGCTCTTACACCTGCATCTTTGGGCAGGAGGAGGAGAGGCACAGCCTGCTGCCTGCACTGCCTGCCGGCGCCTCCGCCCGCCTCTGGGCGCCAGATGGTCACTGCGGCAGGCAGACACCACAGGATCAAAGAGGAACTTTCTTCAATGCACTTTCACACACAGGCGTTAACTTACTCACTTTTATTAGGAAAGGCTTTAGTAGGTGTGCAGGTCTTGGAAAGCTGTGTGACAGATCTTTTTGCCTACAGCCCACAGTGAAGGAGACAGGCAAACAGGCACAGCTCTTCAGAGCATTATCCATGTTGTCTGGAGGGGGATTTAATTTCATTCAGATGTGTCCCCAGTTCTAACTTTTCTCATTAGCAATTTGCAGTTCCTCTGTTTGCTCTGTATTCTTCTGGATTTCGCTGTATCTGAATGGAGCTACCCACTTAAAGACCAGTTATTTTGGAAGCTCCTTCAAACATAACTAAAAAAGCATAAAATCAACAGCCACCCAACAAAGCATCAAACAGTCTGTGCCAAATCAGTGGTATTTTTCTCTCTTCCAGGATAGTTACTTCCCTTGAAAGCAAAGCTTTTCCCCCATACACAGCATTTTAAAGATTAAGCATACAATACCATCAAACTCCTTAGGTAAGGCATAGATTGCATTACTCATTTGAAACTAGAAAAAAAACCCCACACTAAGCTGAAAGACTATAGAGCCTTGTAGCAATTTAGAAATAAAAGAATCATTACTATAATTCATGCTGGGAGAAGACAATTTATCAAAGTAAGAGTAAGACTTCTGCCAGGTGCACAGTGCTGATCCAGACATATGCCTGGCAAACATGGTCTGTACCACTTACCCTAAATGGGACCTTCCTACTCCCAAGATCTTTGTAGCAATTCAAGGTCAGATCACTTTCTTTACTTTTTAGCCACTTTCTCTTCCCAAGCCTCATTCTCCTGTGTCATAAGGCAACAGCCTCCAATGCTACAGAAGAAGAAAGTGGATTTTACTCCATCGCACACTTCATCAATGAAATTCTTACGCAACACATGCTGGGCTTTTATTGGTATTCAACTGATCTGGCTAGATGATTCAGGTCCCTGTTTTTAGCTTCACCTGATACAAATGAAGACTTTTAAGAAAAACAAACCAACTGCCAGACATAAATTTTAAATCTGGCATTGTTTTATTTGAAGACCTTAACATGGGAATTTGCAGTTTAGGCACTTGTGTTCCTCTTCTCTTTCATGGGTTTATCTGTGGACCATGTAATTTAGGAACTGTCCTACACGGAGAAGATCTGGGCAACTGACCATGGGAAAAACTTCCAAGAAAAACTGTTCCAATTATCAGCTACAGCTTTTCTAATTCTGAATCACAGCTTTTCAACTAAAAACTCTGTAGAGGAACCTTTTAAGGTGAACATGTTTTTAGTGGAAAAAATACCTTCCTACTGAAAAACTGAGACATTTCCCAGCCTTTCTGTAAGGCTCTGTGTACCCATTTTGATTTGAGCATCCCATGTAAACCTTGAATTTACTGTGCCCCAGGTACCAGTGTCCTCTAATCCTTTTCAAAAAAAGCTACTTGTTCTGTTCTTTAAGTGTCTAAAGCTTTAAGTGTCAGCCCAAATCAACCAAAGAGAAAAAATTAATATCACAATTACAAAAACAAAAACCACAAAACCAAAACCACAAAAGCCCCCCAAAATATCCCCAACCAACCAACCCCAAACACCCAAGATAAACTCTTGAAGCCTCTCTGATGCTGTATTCAGGCCAAAAGATCTAGCTTTCAGTGGATTTTTCATAGTCACATTATATTAATGGTTCCTAAGAAGCATATTTTTTGAAGTTTCCCTTTATTTTTCCCATTTTTGGTTAATTCATAAGTGAGAAGCAGATCAGAGTCAGAAAGTTCCTCTGAACTACATCTGAAAGGAGGGAGCATTAAGTATCTTTCAGAAATAGAAAAAAAACAATCACTGCTGCTGTTTGCTAGTTGTAATGTGGTTCTTAGAAATCTTCCTCTGATCCTGACTATCTTCCTCACTGACAATCTTTGAGCCAGCAATTCTGGCCTATCCACCTCCCTCTTCTTCAATTGACTTTCCCAGCTCCAAGGAAAAGCAGCCAGGATTGATATCTGACTGATATGCAAACTCCCCAAGCCCTGCTGGTGAGCATGTCCTTCCCATTTTATGTTCAAAATCTTGGCTCATGCCATGTCCTATTTCCTCTTAGGTCTTTGTTCCATGCAACAGCATTTCAGTCAGAAATCATCACCTTCAGAATGCCCAGGTGGTCCTTCCTGCAAAACCTTCTAATCTAAAACAGGATATAAAGTATTGTCTGAGAGATCAGACTAAAGCAAAGCAGAGACAGGTAAGGTGCAGGTGAGGCAAAGCACATAGAAGTGTTTCTTTAGCAACTGCAGGAGGCTCACGCCTTCCTCTTGCTCCCTGCTTTGGCAGAGCAAAACCTCCTTACCCTTCCTGTGCCCATTCCATGCATGAATATTGCCACAGCAACTGCTGGTGGGCAACACTGAGCCACTGCACTACACCCTTGCCATGCACTTCATCCCTGGCTCCACCACCTAAGTGCCTGCTCATCCATGGGAATCCATCTTGGCATCTTCTGCCTCACTGTGTCTGGGGAGGGGAGCTCCCTTTCCAAGTCTGGCCCCAGCAGCATCATGCTGCTCCTCTCCTCATGCCACCCAGCTTCACAATGGCCACTCCTGCATCCAGGGACCAATGTGGTGGCAGCCTGGCTGTCCCGTGAGGAGCTTGGCAGAGACCATCACCCCACTGCCTTCCTCCAAGGCACCTCTTGAACTGTGCTCCACTGTGAGGAACCCCTGCCATCCCCCCCCTGCCCAGCTGCCATGAAATCTGGTCAGGCATAATGCAGGTGGCTGCAAAATTAAACAGCCTTGACATCTGACTGTATCAAGTAGCTGATTTGCCCTGCTGGTTTATTGTGAGGCTAACTGGCATTTGGCTATGGTGTGTCTTAAATTTCAAAACTCTGTGTGGGTGTGTACAGAAATAAAAAAATTAAGAAAGGAAGAAAGGAAGGGATGAAGTCAGTCAATGGCAACAGCCAGTTTCTTTTTCCTGCCACTAAATCCATGCTGGCACAATGCTGAATACTGCCAAAGGTTTCTTTTCTATTTCAGCAATCAATACTGACGTGAAAGCCTGAAGCGTTAATATGCTGAAAATCCCCCTTGCAGAAGACTCAATGATATGTTGGCAACTCAATCATTCTGCATTTGTGTTTCAGCAATGTCAAATGGCAGCAGTTAAGCAGAAACCTGCTGGCAAATTGACAAACAACAGCCATGAAGCAATTAACTGGCAAAGCTGGAGCATTCTTCATTATGTATCCTGAAGAACAAAAGCAATGGGAAAAAACCCAAACATGCTTGCTTCCAATAAATTCCCCCAGTAGAAAGCTTAGTAGAATGTGAGCTGCACCGATAGAGTAGGTCTTCAGTTTTCAAAAGTTACAGAAAATAAGCACTTTTCCAATATGCTCAAAAGCAACCCAGGCTCCAAGAGGGGTCAGAGCCTGCCAACTTCTGCATGCAGGACTTGATGGAGGAGGTCATTATTTAAAAAAAAGGTCTAATGCTCGCCCAAAGTACCATGCAGGTGCCTATTAAACAAGAAATCAAAAATAAAATAAATAGGGCAAGGCATCCAGCTACTAAACCCAGACAGAAATGCTATGATCCAACCCTTCTCTCAAACTAAATTTGTGTTTAGATCCTTGAAACCCAAGAAACCTCTTGAGACTCCAGCTACAGCTCCTCTCTACAATAGCAAAGCAGAGAGTTGTTTTTCTGCAGTGTGAAAGCCATGTTAATGCTGAAGGGTAATTTTTCTTGCCCAAGCTCTTGCCTTGTGCAGCTCTAGCAAATAATGGAAACCTCAGCCTCTGTTTCAAGGCCTTCCCTTGCACATCACACCCCAAGAGGCAGGTGTGATACGGCCTGCCCCATGGGGCAGCAGCATCACCTGACCCCTGTGTCAAGAGGATGAAAAAATAAAAGAAATGAAGAAATGTAAAAGGTGGAGGAGTATTTAACTCCTCTTTCCCTTTGCTCCATGGGTCTTGATCATCATCTGAGCTAAAGGTGAACCAGGAGAGGATAAAGCGAAACAACCTCAGAACATACTACTGGAACGGCCTCATTAAGAACACTGCTAGGGACAATATTTTTTTTTTTCCAGGCCTGTAATAAGTCACTTTAGCAAAACACACTGGCATGTTGCTTATTGCAGTCCTTCAAAATTCTCTAACATCTATCTCCATATCCCCCATATTCCAAATATATTTCTGAAGAGTCTGTTCCTCTGCATATGAATGTATATACATTTATCTCTTTCATCAAGCATTATCAAGTTTTAACAAAAAAGTAAATTAAGTTGATAAAAGAGAAAAGGAAAAGAGTAATGAAAAGTAATTAAAAGCATGCACATCTCTGTGATGAAATACAGTTAAACACAAGCTATTACTATAGAGCATAAATAATAATTAAAATACATACTGCTAATTTTTTGCTCCATTACTCAGAAGCATCACACACTACTCTGAATTTCCCAGTCTACACAAGCAAAGATTCAGTGGTGATGGTCTGGACTGAATTTACATTTACCAACTGGTAGGAAACTCCCCACAAGCAGGCTGGGTAGCACTTCAGCATATGGTTTCCTGACACCCATAAGAGCTCTGCAGAAATCCCAGCAGCTGTGCTGGAGAGGACAGGGCTTGCGTGGTGGAGCATCAATCAGCGGGACTGCTGAGGAGTAGTCGGGCTACTCCCTCTCCCTACCCTGTTACTGGGATATTGGCATCCAAAACCCCTATTAAAATCAGCTAAGAGCAATTTAAATCATGAGCCTGCTCAGATCACTTTAGGACAGAAAAGTGGAAGACAGTCTGGCACAAAAACAACCCCATTGTGGTGGCAATGACAGCCATGTCTGCCGGACTTGGCAGGGGCAGCAGGGGCTGTGCACGGCCTGCTTGCTCCTCACCATCCTGCCCGCTGCACTCACTCTCAGTTTAACACCTTTCCAGAGTAACACCTTTCACCTAAAGTAAAATACATCTCTTAGTCAGCCCTAGGAATCAAGAGAGAGCACCTGAACACGCAGTAAGCTGAAGAAACAAGGGGTTGAGGCAAACTTTAGCCTGTGCAGTCAAAAAAAAAAAATTTATACTACCACCAGATCTGTGCCCTGAAGAGTTTTCAGTGGCTTTTGTCCTCAAGAGGAACTTTCAGGGTGACAGATCATAAATCATCATCATATCACGGCAAAAACTCCTCAAAAGTGCTTTGTCTTCCGTGTAAGATGGTTTGTCTTACGTGCAGTGATTCAGAAGTACAGGTCACCTGTCCAACATATCTCAACAGTGACACTACAGCATTTGCTTTCACGGAAAGCTAATTACAGGAAAATTAATCAAAGAGAATCTAAATTTGCACAAAGAAGCAAAGACAAAATCCAGTTATATACTATTAGTCAGCTCTGCGTGACAGATCAGTAAAAACCTGAAAAATCACACTTTGCATGTACAACCATTTTGAAATCAACCTTAAGAATAAAAGTATTTAAGATGACAGTAGAAACAGCACCATGGAGACGGAAAACTGAATGTAATTGTTTATATATTCTGGAAAGTGGCATGTTTATTGATAGTGCCTTATAGGTATTAATTAATCACAATAAAAATAAAACTTCTTAACTAAAGCTTTACTGTTTTATTTGACTAAATGGTTAACTAATATTTAGGCCCTGACCGTCACTGATGGTGCTGCAGATGGCCTGCAGTCCTTGTGACACCTGACGACGCATGCAGACAACACGCTTGAGGTGTGCATGGCTCCCACCTGGAGCAGAAGGTAAAATGCTTTTCCATAACTAAAAGGTCATGGGAACGTCTCTACACATTTGCAAGAGGTAGCCTTTGTACATGGGGAGGAAGTGTCCAAAGAGATTAGGAGCCTATCTGCCATTTCCAGAAATGACTTCTCTAATTAGCATGAAGATACCAGGGGAATTGCTCAACAGATGGAGCACGAAGGCAGGCAGGTACAGCATCATTCTAGCACATCGACATTCTCTCCAATGAACAGGAAACCACAGCATTGACACCCCAGCACAAGATGGTTCATCCTCTTCAGCAATAGGCCAATGAAGCACAAACTGATCTTCTAAGAGAACAGTGTCTGCCAAGGTTATTTTGTAGTTTATCTGGCAAACAGGCACAATTTGAATTTCACCTTATAAGGTCCATATTTGTACACAGCAAGATTAAAGAATGTTTCAAAGTTTCACTTAGCAAATGCAGTTGATGCATGCAGCACAACTGAGAAAAAACCAGCAGGCTTTCCACTGCACAGCTTGTCACAAAGGTCTGTCTGGGATTCTCTGCTTCACCAATATCAGAGCTGAGTTAGTTTTACAGTCCAATGCCATTTCTCTTAGAAAGATTCACAGCTTGAATGCAAGAGTGCATCTGATCTCATAATTGCATCTAATAGCTTCATGTCCTCTGCACCTCTCACATTGCTTCAGCCCCTCACCCACTATCTATCAATATTTACACATTCAAAGATCTCTCTTTCTTAGTAACCCGTTGTTTAAGTGAAATATTTTCAAACTACATGCTCTTCTATTAAACAACATGTGATATCCAGGGTCATGGATTTCAAGCCATGAATTCACAGCTATGGCTGCCTGGAGAGTCAGTGGGTAACACCAGCCAGCTGTTTAACCATGTCAGCACAAAGTCCCTCACGTTCTGCAAAACCCAAATGCTTCCAAACCCTCTGCTCTTTAATAAGTGGTACTGTGAGCACACTGCTGGCCTGGTAGGTCAGTTTCTGGTTTCAGCTGAACCACTTTAATTCCGTTGATCTTGATGTAGTCGTGTGGATGTATAGAAAATTCCTACCTGTTAACCTAACAAGATTACTTGTAAGATAAAACTTTATCTTACAAGTAATCTTCTATGAAACAAACCTGAATGTCTGCCAGCCCCTACAGAGGAAAATATTTAGTGATGTCTTGTGCTGGCCATAGCTTTTACAAAAGCTAGGTTGTTCTAAGAATCTGTCCTTCACCTTTCAGGCAGAAAACATTCACTGGATTGTAAAGACCAGATTTGACCCTAACAATCCTGTGCAGGAATCTCAGTGAAAGGATTGGCTGCTGTGTGCAGACACAGCAAGAAGTTGGTCTACAAAACATCCCAGCCAATACCCGAGACAAGTTCTAACCCAAGCATGCAGTGTGGCTTCCTGAGAAACCATCAGACAAAATATGCCTCAGCTGACTGCCTCAGCTGACTGCCTTGCAAGGGCAAGAACCACCAAACACTTCCTGAGCTTCAGGAACTGGTGGTAAGTTAACACAGAAAAAAAAGCACAAAATAACAGAAAAAAAACCCCATTTTCCAGTGCA
Organism: Zosterops lateralis; assembly: GCF_965231275.1. Lineage (NCBI taxonomy): Eukaryota > Metazoa > Chordata > Aves > Passeriformes > Zosteropidae > Zosterops > Zosterops lateralis. Next base: position 27,712,813 of record NC_139763.1, read on the forward strand.
ACTCTACTAAGCAAACTGACAGCCCTGTGCTATTTGAGCAGTTCAAAGAGGAAAGACAGCACAGTTGGCTACATTTAGCCTACGAGAGCCACCGAGGCAAATCAAATAGGAGCTCCCTTGAAGCTGCAGAGAGACACAAAACCCCCTCCTTATATTCAAGGCACTATAACATTATATATTTAAGGTTGCCTTGTGTTCTCAATTCAAAGTGTCTTCAAACCTTTAAATAAACACGAAATCTTTCATTGATTACTCCCCAGATGACACCACTTTGGTCAGAACCATGACCCAGTTTTCCCAGCCACCTGATAGAAACAGTCCTTGCTTGCTTTTTAATAAAAGAGATGGGTTAATAGTCAGTTCCCCGTGCAATTTTGAGAGCCTTAAGCTTTTCAGGCTTCTTCCCTTCCACAATGGCAGCACTTACAGCTCTGGAATTTTCCACAATTCCTTATGCTGTAGGTCACAGCAAGAAAAAAAAGAACACTTTGGGGAAAATACAAGAAGTATTGCATAAAAGCCCATAACATGAATCTCTGCTGTGACTGCTTCATTTGATCTTTCCTGGTGGAAGCTGATGAAGCACCGGATAGCTTACATTTTCCAGCAGTGTCTTTGTAACTCTGCTATTCAGCCCAATACCTCTGGTTTACTTTCCAGCCTTTCCTCATCTTTCTTTTTGGCTCCTTGCCTTGTGACTCAAGTGTTTCCTAAGCAGAAATCCTCTCCCACTTCCACCCCAGAAAGGACTTTATGGTCCAGTCCTGCTGCAACTCATCAGAGCTGGGTTTCCTCCTGACAGAGACCAGGCAGGTCACAGCTCAGAGGTCCTGCCCCAAGACCCTGCTTCTTTGGGACTTTTCTATTGCATTTTTTTTCTCTCTCAGCTGGACCACAGGGAGGGGAGAGGGGTAAAGAAGGTCTTTAAGGCCCTAAAAATGGAGTGGGCAGCTGTATTTATCACCTGGCAAAGCTCCCAGAGCTCAACAGAGGGAGCCCCACTCCGGTGAATCTTGCCAGGATTGCTACCAGTAGAGAAGAGATGTCAATATTTTTTTTTTTCCTTTCTTTTTTTTAAGATAAATAAATTCACACCAGGAAAATCTTTCTCCTCTTTTTCTCCCTCCCTTCATACAAATATTAACTTAAAAGTTAAAAACGCTTCTTCCATTATTTAAATCACCGAGAATCAAGAAAATTGGCACCTGAAACAACACAAACCATGTTGGCAAACTCAGCTCACAGGCTGCAGCACCCAAAAAAAACAATCTAGAGAAATTTTAAAATTAGTGATTTTTTAAAATTAGTCTTTCTGAGGTGATACAAGTCGGGATCATTCCTCCATACTGACACCTGCATTTACTGAGGAGCTGAGGAGCCTCTGAGGCTGTCAGAGTATTGCAAGGCCTGAAGGGTGAAACAGAGATTTTTTTTACAGGGGATTGAGCAGGGTCACTGCCAGGGTTTTCAAGGAGTATGGGGGAGGCAGTATAAGACAAAGATCATGAAGATCCTCTGATCTGGGAATGGGATGAACAAATGCTCACGCAAAGAATCTCCCTGTGATGTCAGAGTGGCCTGTAAACTAAAATGGATAAATGGGTGAAGGATGAGAAACCAGCCTTGATTTTTATTTCTGACGAAGGGAAGGATCTGAAATTCCTATTTAAACCCCAAACTTCTGCAAAAAATCACATTCAATTTACTTATGCAGCTTCTATTTTATGCTTTATGATAAATAAATGTGGTGCCTAGGAAGCACCTCTTTCTGTTGTATTTTTCACTGCATGTGACCACAGAGCAGATTCCTGTGCTATAAAACTGAAAATATATCCTCTGCTTTCCACTTGTCCAAAGTTTTCATAAGACAGCTTTAAAAAATGTACTCTAAGAGAACTTTCTGAGGTGGTATTCACAGTTTCATAAATACGGTATTACTCGAACTGTGCCTTCCCTGCACTGACAGGGGCATTTGATAAATGCACCATGGACTGCATACACAGTGGAACTAAAGAACATGTTTCCTTGGTAGCTCAGTTGTAAACTTCAATAGGTGGATAAATTCCCATGTCACTAGAGAATATTTACAACTGAACCTTATTTATCAGCAGCGTGCCCTTACCAACAGCCCACGCAAATCCTGTTACACAAAAACGGCTATGGCTCTTTTCTCATAGTTACATGAAAATCACAGAGGTTTCTTTTGTACCAGGACAGGTTTTATAGCCAGTGAGAAGAAATGGCATTAGGAGATGCTAATGTTGAAATATTCTTGGCTCAAAATGTCAGTGTGTGAGCAGCCTTCTTGTCCCTTTGCTGTTGGAGACATTCTCAAATGGGAGCCCATCTGGAGTGTCCATCCTCACATTGTCTGAAGAAATGTACATGATGACCCACTTGCCAGGAATTTAGAGAGATTATTTCCCCTCTGTTTGCTGTGATTAGCAATATGAAAATATCTGCTATCCATTAAAAATGAAAAAATTGTACTTTTTAAATCACAGAATTTCAGCCCTGTTTATCAGAAGTATCCCTGTGGTTGTTATTCTCCCTCAAAGAGGACCTTATTTTTCAGAATCCCTGCCCACTCCTTGGTGGGACTGCAGGTTCCCTGCCATCCCACACCCTGCCTCCACTTTGTTCTCATATCCAAATCCTGTGCCCTGAAATGATTCATTAGCTGCAAGTTACTGACACACGCTTTTTTTCATGCGGATGATTAGGAATTGCTTTCAGGCCTCCTCCTGCTGACAGGACAGGCTGGCACCTTCCTGCATGTCACCCAGCTGACTGCCAGGAGGGCTTTAATCAGCTCTGACTCTGACGTGTGCTGGGCACTCTGGACAGGGGTGCCCCACTGTGCTGAAGAGGTCAAAGAGCATCTTGCACTCCAGTGCTGCCAGTCCTCATCTCCTCTGGGGTGGAAAAGGCCTCTCCACTGCTGTGCTGGGCTCCCATTAGGAACAATTCAGCTTCCCCCCTGCATGGAGCAAACCTCTGTGCAGTTTGATGCTTGGAAGCAATAGCAGTTGGAGCAGACAAGGAAAACATCAAGGAAGATACAAGGCTTCGTAATGCAAATCATGCTTTTATATCACTCTCCCAAATCCCCTTTGGGGAGAGGAAAGTTGATTATCTACAGAATATGGGTCAAATTTATGCCTTAAGGATCTTTTAGTGCTTCGGCTGCTTGCTGACATAGTATGGGGCTCCTCACTGCCTTTTCAGGTTAATGCTTTCAAAGTGCTGTCCCTGGGCATCATCATCATCATCAATTTGATAATATTACTAAAAAAATTAATTTCCTGCACCCACTCCCAGGAGTTTCTCTCATGCTGAACTTAATTGATGCTTCCTCTTTCACTCTGAGGAATGATTAAAATGAATGCTGCACATGTTAGGAAGCACCTTGGATTTCAAACTCTGCATGGCTTCTAATTAAAGAGACACACACAGGATGCTTGTGCTACATTTCACTCCTTTCTAAGGCTATTATTATTACATACATTTCAGCAGTAGTCAAAAGAGTCTCCTCTACCTCATATAATAGGATCCTGATTTAGACTGGATAATCACCAGTCGTTGATCTGGGTGAAAAATGTCTTTAGGAAAGGGAAAAGAAAAGGCTTGTGCTGTAACCAGCCCTCTGGCAGAGAGATTGATATAAATGACAGAAGTGTTTGACTTTCTGGCTAACCTGGATTATACTGTATCCAATGTTAAGCACTGGCGCTAATGAAGTACAATAAATAAAAAAGAAAAAAAAAACAGCTAGAAAATCCCCATCATAATCAAGGGTGCCTTATGCTCAGAGATTTTGGAGGAAAAGGCACAGGTATGTGAGTGTCAGCACTACTCCCACACTTCCCTAACCCACCATCTCCCTCCCACTTTTCTGGTCTCTCTGTGTCTTGGTGATAAATACTTTATTCCTGGACAAAACTGCTTGACTTCAGGTACAATTTTTGAGATTTTGGTCACCTCTGCCTACCTCAGGAAATCTCAGGACCCAAGTGGCCAGAGGGGAAACAACCAGTGCTGAAATCTACCCCCAGTTAGTTAGACATCTGCATCATCAGCACCTGCATTTGACATCAACAGAGCTGCACAACACAACTAGTACCCCTGCTATATTTTTCTGTGAGAAAATATGGGGCTATAAACCTCAGAGGGGAAAATATTTCACATAGATGTGTTATTAATACAAAGTCAGCTCATAAACCCTATCTTGCCAAGCTGTGCAGTCATTTTGAAAACTGCAGCTACACCTTACTAGATGCAATGACCTTACTGCTTTCCAAGGCCAACTTCTGACTTTGCTTACATGAATGTAAATAAATCAAGCACTCCCCCACTGCCCATAATGACAGTATTCCTGATTGTCACTGTTGTGGCAGCACACTCAAGTTCTGTGGCAAATGACACCAGGGGAAATGCTATGATAGCAATCCTATACTGCATTGCGTGCATCTTTTACCACCAACTAATACTTAAATATGGGATCCATTTGCTTTTCCAACGTCTTGTGAAATGCTACAGATTATAAATAATTCAAACCAATAATAACAGGATGCCTGAGCATTTCTTTTTCAGGTTTAAGAAAGTAACTGCCTAACTTGGTGAAATAAACTGCTTTTACTGAAATCATTTTCTCTGCTGAAAAGAAAATGATTTTCAATTAGACACACTGCATATTAGCAATAGAAAAAGACTTAACAAAGTTAAAACCAAAGTAAAATGTTGGAATATACATTTTTATTACTTATTCATCTCTGTATGATTTCAAATCCCTTCAGCATAGAATTGAACCCCTGTGCCTCTACCTTGGGTTAATGCTACAATCATAGGGATATTGTATAAAACAGGCTTCTTCTCTGCCCATGTTATACAACTGAAAAGTATTTTTCTTTGAAAAGATAGATTTTAGACATAACTTTGGGAAAGGATTAGTGTATATCTCATGAAAGGAAGAAGAAACTTTGGGCCCTGAGAGGGGCAGAAGTAAGACATACAATCCTCAACACTTCCCTAGCAGCTAAGGCAGCACGCTAACTTTACCTCTCCCCTCCTTCAGCTCGCACCTCAGGCTCCCAGCCTGCCCTAACTCTTCTCACTGGGATTAGGTCCCTATTTCAGGACAGTGACTCTGGTATGGAAGCGATACATCTGTAAAACCCAGGTGAAGTATGGAGTTCAGTATTGCTTGGAAAAAAATATAAAGATACTCTGAAAAAGACTACATCTTGTATTTCCATGACATCAAAACCAATTCAGTTTTGTTTCTCTGCTCATTATGCTTAATTGTTCCACCATACTGCCTTCAAAAAGCTATTCATACTTATGTGTGTCATGTAACCTCACATCTGAAGGCCAAGGGTCTGCAAGTGCATTTTGTGAAACAGCAGCGAGTGCTCTGTGGTCAAGTCTCTGAGCTGCTGGAGGAAGCTGCAACTCTCTGGACTCTCTCAGCAGTGGGACCTAGAAGAAAGACTTTGAGAAAGAAGTTGCCAAGGGTGCACTTTTATGATATGTGAGCCCATCTTCAGGCAAATCTTTGCTGGTTAATGTGTCTGTGGGTTTAGCTCCCCGAGCTGCCTCCTCAGGCTGTGAGACGAGGACAGTGTACTGCACAAAGAACACAATGGGACTCCACATCTTATGGGGAGGCTCAGAAGGGAATCAGAACCTCCTTTTAGAGCAGCAGCCCCCAAATGGGCTCGAGAAGCTCATCACTACCTTAAACACACAGTTTCAGTATGACAGTAAGTGATAGCTCCAAGTCTGAGAAAGCTCACTGGATCTTTCACTTGAGCAGATGGGAATTACTATATGTGCTATATTTCAAAAGATGGGAATTTAATTTCCATATCATGCCAGTGCTTTCTTTTCACCACCTTATCCCCCTGCCTGCCAGAATCTCAACTAAGGAATTGTCCACATCCTCGTTTGGATATTTCTATGGATTTAGAACTTGAAAGACTATATATCTGTGCTCAGAAATTATGCATAAGTCCATTACAGCACAACAATAATTCAGCTGTAATTGCCTCGGAGTGCAGGCTGGAACAAAGCAAGTATGAGCAAATCCAGAGTCAGAGCAAGTAAGAGAAAAGTCAAGAAATAATGGACAGAGAAATAATGCTGGACTCCCACATGGCCCCTGAGTCTAGTCCTCTGCAATCAACAAGAAATGTTGCAAGAGATTTATTTCTCGGGTTCTCAGCCATTTTTTTCTACATGCTGCACTTTACCATAGACATCAAAGCAGCTTCAAATCCCTCTTGTGAACTTAACACCAAGCAGGAATGACCAGAACCTCCAACTTTCACACGGTAAATGAAGACAGGAGGAGATGGCAGAAACAATGTCGATGTCCTGCTACTGATAAAGAAGGGAGCTCAGTGAATTTTGGCAAGAAGGCTGGCTCACCATGAGATGATAAGTACCAAGAAGAATTGTAAAACATATCTCCAATGTGCCTTGTAAGCTGAGTGGAAGAGAAAGCTTCTTTCTGACCACAGATGTAAAGAATGATGCAGGCCTGAGCAGACACCTGGTATGACTCTGTGCCGCAGAGCACCCTGATCTGTGTCCTGGCTCCAGATATGGCCAACACCCAAATCCTTGCAAGAATGCCAACACAAATTAAGCTTTTTCATGCAACCTGCAAAAGTTCAGCAGCATGAGATGAAGGCAATACAAGCATGATACAGTGTGACAGTAGCTTTAAAAGCCCTTTGGGCATATCAGTGTAGCAAATACATAGTGATTCATACTTCTGGAGCACTAAATATGCCATTACTCCTGCAAGAACATGATAACTGTAAAAATCCCCAGACATATAGAAGGATTGTTCAGACAGTGAGACCCTGTAGCTACTAGATCAATGTCTTCTCACACAGGTAGGAAATGAGAAATTATGTGTTCAATAGTTCAAATACACAAATTTCTCCATAGAACAAAAAGGGGGAAAAAATCAAATCCAGTTCCAAAACATTGTACTGAGAAGCTGTCATCCCCTCAATTTGGTCTCTACTATAATGATTGCTGGCTATTTTAACACAAAAAATTGCACAAAACTTTGCAAACTTGCTGTCCCACAGGGTTATTTCAGCAGAAGTTGAAAAGTGCTGATGGCAGTGGAAAGATCCTGTAGACTGAACTCTAGAAAATAATTCATCTGCACTAATGATGTCCAGCAGAAGTGACAGAAATGCTGCTTAAGGGAGATCATGCCCATTTTACCTTTGAGTAGAAACTACATGAAAGGACAACAAAACTTTAAGATTTTCCCTTCCATGTTTGCCAGTATCGACCTTGTTCAGGCAAATTATTAGTCTGCATCTCCTCTGAACTTCCATCATTATGAGTGCACACACACCCTCAATGTCTGATGTGCATACATTATCTACATGAATTAAACCAATTTGCATTTGTACGCTGAGCAGCTGGTCTGGAATTTACTCCAGAATATTTTTTTTTTGAAGTCCAAAAACCATATATGCAGCTGGGATTGCTTATGAGTGAAAAAATGTGGTATCTTTATAGCCAACAGCATATGTATTCAGTATGCAGATCTACAAATATTGGATTCACTGCCAAAAATCATTGTTAAGCAAACTGGCTGACTCGTTGCATTTTCCTGATGAACCAGAAGGAACTCGCTGAAGAGAGGTGGAGTACTTGCAAAAATTTCAGAATCACACAATGCAGTGTGATCCAGCTAGTCCCAAATGAGCGGGTATGTCCCTGCAGCAGAGCACATTTTTGACTGGGATATGAGTCAGATATCCCAGTGTTGCTGACACTCTGGGGAAGTGTCAGCAACATTCTGATGAGCCCCTGATAGTGTTGCAAACTAACCTGTCTGGAGCAAGGTCAGGGGCCTCTGCACATAGCTGAGGTGAGTTGCAGACTCACCTAACAGCATCCACAAGTGACACTGGATGAAGATCTTGTTTTCAAATGGATTTAGTGGCCTCTTGAAGTGCAGAAGATGACACGTGCAACAACCTCTTCCTTTGCAACACTTAACCAGAACAGCTATTGCTTAGTTTGCAAAAATAAAAGTAAATAATTAAAAAAAGAAAAATCAGTCTTCATTTATGTCTCTCTTCAGAACATTAACAAACACTAAATTCCCCCCTACTACCATTTCAGATAATGGAATCTACATAATGAGAGTCATTTTTAATAACCTTCTCTGTGTTTCTACCATGGACATATTTTAACCCACTGTGTGGAGCTGACTTTGCACATATTCATTCTGCTATTTTAGCAGTAGGAGACTAGGTTAACACACCAGTCATTCACTCCTGGAGATCTGGATTCAGTTCCTGGCCTACATGACAAGTGATAATGAGTTTGGTTATTGAATCTCCAGGGGATATTTGTTCGAATTACTAAGCAACCGCATAATTTGGCAAGATGTGTTAAGTATGTGCTAAGGATAAGACCAGTGGCCAATTGCTCAAATGACTGACACAATGCAGCCTCCCTCACATCACTGCACCAAGCTCCTCCTTTGTGCAATTCTGCTGGAGGTCAGGAGAGCCGTGCAGGTTTTTCAGCCTGTCCCTTTTCCTGTCTGTACTGACACAGCCCAGTGCACAGCCTTGCAGGTGCGATCTGAACCTACAGATACACAAAGAAATGCAATCTATGTCCCTCCTATCAAACTCAGCACATAAATCAAGGTTACTTTAATCAGTTATGCATACTTTTTCAGCACTTGCTTTACCCAAGAAACAATAAAACACAATCAAAGCTAGGGGAAAAAAGGAGTATAAAAAATAATTACATAGTAGTAATTTTTATTTACCTATTGACATGGAACTCTACAGTGTTGGCATTGCTAGGGCTTTCTCTGCAAGCACAATGCTCACAAAGGTTCATTTAAACAAAAGGAGAATCGAAACTTGCATGTTCAGAAAACCCCGTAAAAAAGTATGTTGCCCATTGCAAGTACCAGTAACACCAGTAGCTATGTCACACTGGCTAAGAATTTCAGGCCTGAATTTTTTTGCAACGGGCAGGTTTGGCAAAAATAGTCGCTTACCCTAAGGCTACTTCCAGTCAACCTTCTTTTGACCCTAGTCTAGCTGACTGTGCCTCGGATTCAATAGGAGGCACAGGCAGGATTCTAGAGATGTCCTCTAGACTGGTGGCACAACCACCTGGAGAGTGCATTGGGTCTTTCATGCATTATACCTGTGGGTGAGTATATAATCACAATGATATTTTTAACAAGTCTGGCAATCTCCTTTCCTTGGGCCTCTATGTAATAGATCTGTGAGTTCTGAACACAATGTCCATCCCAGGATTTGGGAAGATAAAAGAAGGCTTGCCTTTTCTCTGCATTAGAATAGCACATGTGTGGGTGCTATGTTCCCAGAGCCTAAGCAGGCAGGATTGTCTGTGTGCTCCTGCACCCATGGATCTTGGAAACTTTTGGGCCAAACACTGTTGTGCATCAGGAGATTTAGATACTTAAGGATGAATGGTGCTCTTCATTATTTTCTGGGCTGTGGTGTCTACATCATTTAGGTAAGGGCTAGAAAGCATTCTGGATCCTTTCCTTGACATACTCCAGTGGAAATAAACCTGTTTCATGGGCCATAGCCATCTGCTACAGATTAAGGTTCAAAAGGGGTTAACACTTCCAGAAAATAGGAAATCCAGATGTCACATCATCACCCAGTTGTATGACAAAGGTCAGAATTCACTGATAGCTTTTGCAGGAATTAAGGTTCAGCACCTGGCAGATTTAAACCTGTAGAACAGAAGAAAAAAAAACAAACAACAAAAAACAACCACAGAAGGAATAACTCTGCTGCTATTCCAACAGGAACTACTCTCATCGTGGGGGTGACTGGTAGCTGAGTAAATCTGGAATGGCAGCAAATCAGGAAATTACTTGTCAGCCAATTCCAAGTCTTTTTTTGGCACACAAGCCTCCTGGGGGGGGTGGGGGGGATAGTGGCAGGAATGAGGCATTTCTGTGTGATCATTTGGGAATTTTATGAATAAAAAGATAAAGTTCATTTGCTATGAATCACATAAAACCAGAAAAATCTCCCTGCCACAACCAATAAAGCTTATGAATAAAATTTCATTGAAGAGAAGCCATGGTAGATTGTGATGTTACTCATAAACTAACACCAGTCAGCTTAAGTTCACCATGCCCTGAGACACGCAGCCAACAATTAAAGAGCTCCCATTTACATTGGAAGTAGTGTAATGGCACTGTTCCAGCTTTCAGGGAAGGTCTGGACAGTGACAACATCTGAGCTATCATGGAAGGTGGATGTGAGAATGATGTTTCATCTCTCTCATGCTGGTGAGAACACGGGCCCCCCCACGCCGCCCCCACCTTTGGGCAGTGCCTCTGAAACACCACACTAGCAGGAATCTCAAATACAGCACTGTGGGTGAGAAAGATGGTTACAGCCCACCTGATTTTCCAGCCCACCCAAGAAGACATTGAGTCGTGTCAGAAACGACAGATAAAACATTTGCTCTGATTTAGAGTGCCTGCCTTCTATTTAGGGGATGCCAGAGGCTCCCAAAGTGTGAGCAGGCAGCAAAGAGAGGATGGCAACTAATCTAGTGCTTGAATTTATTTTATATTTATTTTTCTCTCTTCTCTCATAACACTCCACCTTCCCAAGATTTCCTCTAAATCAAATCCTGCTCCAGTCTGATGCAGTTCTTCATAGTTGTATAAACCTGTCTGCTCAAATGTTCCACCTGCAGAAAAGCTGTGCCAGCTTTAACTTCATCAAACCAACCATAAATTCCACATGTGCCAGAAAGTGCTGCTGAAATGCCAAGGCAAGCCACATTTTCCAGGTCTCCTGCCGGGAGAATCAAGCACCTTTAACCCCAAATGATGAACTGTAAAAATCAAGGAAAACTACAATTGCTTTTTGATAATTGGAAGACCATTAATATAAACACCACTTTCCTCATGCATAAAACTGTTCTCCTCCCTGCCAGATTCTAAGGATAGTATCTTTTTTTTATTAGAGCATTAAGGTTCATTCACCTCCTGCTAAAAAGCCCAAAATGATAATGATGGGAGAAATGTGAATATTCATCTGAGATGGGGGACCTACTGGTCCACATTGGCCAGTAACTTCTCCTGGGCACTGCGAGTAAGGGGTCACAAATAATCCTTCGGCCATGCCAGAGCCTCAGGCAAGTGTCCCCAGAATAAGCATGTTGGTCACTACAGTGACACTTGACCAAGAACAGAGCTGGCAACTGTCTCCAAAAATAAGAGTGCCCTAAAACTCCGAGGTAGATGGGCCTTGTGATCCACTGACAATATAATGTAAACCAAAGTTAAGCCATTACTGAAAAGGCAGCTCAGAGGAAATAAGTGTCAAGAGCCACTTTACTTTTGGCACATCAGATACTGAGAAATGCAGGAATGTTAACAAAGGGCCTCTTGACTCAAAAATCTGCCTCTGTGTCATGAGCGAAACATGAGCCGTGGCAAATCCAGATAATTAGGGGCTGATCTTATTTACAGCATGATTCGGTGTAATGCTGGTGGTGTCACTAGAGCTGGGGTAACCAACACCAGCAGAGAAAGTGGCCCTATATGTTGAATGCCTGGACATCTCTGACTCCTGGAAGCTGCTGACACAGCATCTGCTGCAGGTCAGCTTTCAGCTGGTGGGATTAAGCAGTTCAGGAGCTTGGTAACAGGATATGGGCACTTCCATCCCCACTCCTGGCTGCAGTTCAGCCCAGGTTTACACTGAGCTTTGTGAAGGAATGGCTGTGCCAAGAGGGGGACACAGCTGATGTGCTGTCCTTGTACTCCCAGCAGATGTGCTTCTGCACCATGGAAATAAAGCCCAGTGCAGCTTGGTTATCTTACCAGGGAGAAACTGCTGGGAACACAGTTAAATGGTCTCATTTATCCCTCAGGATCAAGGCATACTGGTGGGACAGGCATGGGGTTCTTCTACCTAGGTGAAGATGTAGATATTATTTATGAATATTCCTTTTTCAGCATATGAAATGAAAGCTGGCATTTTCGAGCAATTCCTGAGAAACAGAAATCTTCAGAAGTATTTTGTTCTGGCAGTAAAGTAAAATTAATTTTGTTCAAACAACAGCTTATCTCTTCTAAGCTCCAGATTTCCAAGGTAAAAACCTATTTATACTGTGTCTGAACGTCAAAATAACCTGGTTAATCCAACAGAAAATCAATCCCCTAACTTTCCCTCCAAAATCAAGAAAAAATTAGCAGGAAAACACCGAACATTAGGGATCAGCAGACTGCTTTGGGTGCAGGTTGTCTCGCTGCATAAGTAGTGAGAGGTTAGTGGGTTCAGGTTCCCCCCTGAAGCTACTGAGAGCCAAGGACCAGCCAGGTCCCCACAAGTCCTCTTCCCTCTAGGGTTTCCACAGATGCTGAAGAGTGACTGTAGCCCTGCTGCTCCCATGATCCTGAGTTTGCTGTGAGAGGGAGGAGCAGCTCCCTTGCCCTGTGGGCTGTGCAGGCTCCTGTGAGGGCAGCTGTAGCCTCCCAGGGCAGCTGGCAAAGACCCTCTGCAGCTGCAGAAGCAGGACTTGCCCCAGCAGGGTGAGGTAATGACACAGTTGTGGTCTGCTGAGTTGTGTAGCTGGAACAGGAATTTCTCTGGAATCACTTGCTGCTTATAAATGTAAAAAAGTAGTGTGTTTATACAATGCTGAGACTGAAGGCTTGAGCAGTGGGACAGATAATATAATACTCCTTCTGTGGCAGTGTCATTAAATAGAACTTTACACAGAAGCCAAAGCACAGCACTACAAATCTCTCTCCCTGGCAAAATCCTCACTGCCTGCATTTTTCTGTATTGCTCATTACCACCAGGAGAATGATTTATTTTGAAATAGGAGGGAGAGGAGACACTTGGTGCTGCAGCTTTGAAGAGCTCCAGTCTTCTGTTTTGCAAAAAGTATTCCAGCAAAAATATCATTAAGGAAAAAGAGAAAGGACTGCACATTGAAAGGAGGAAAAATAAAAGATGTTGTACAATTTTGTACAATTGTGAATTCCTACATGATTCACATCCTTTCCCTGTTTCCTCAACATACATCCTTACAGTAGTGAGACATCTGCAAAGAGTCTTTCCTTGATGGAGAAATTCTCCAAGGAAGGTCAGCACAAGGTATTTATGCAAAACAAAAGCTCCCCCTGCCCTGGTGTTAATAGTGCTAGTGGGAATGACTGCTAATATGAGGCAGTAAATAACAACGGCCTATCACATGGCTAAAGGATGGAAGCACTCAATGAGATGGCAAATGTTGACATAAATTCTGAGTACATGACACATATGCAGAGGGCATGAGACAGCTGGATCCTCTGTGTCTGAGAAATGAGAAACTCTAATTAATTAAGCTGTGGTGACTCCTTGGCATAGCAGAAAATACTCTACCTTCTTGCAATGTCTTGCCTCTATTTAAATGCAGTTCCCCAAGGGGATTTTAAACACATGGGGAACCTATCAGTTCCCCAGACTCTTTTTAAAAAGGTTCAAAAGAATTATAATTCTTTGGCTGGTCCAACACAGTAATGATTTTTTTCCTCCTGAAAAAATAAATACATAACAATATTAAAACTCCTTCCTGCATTTTGTTTTAATTTATTGTGAATTCCTTCCAGAATGAGAGGAAATGGCCTCAAGTTGTGCCAAGGGAGATTTAGATTAGATATTTGGGAAAGAAGTCTTCACTGAAAGGGTGGTCAAATATTGGAATTAGCTGCCCAGGGAAACACCACACCTGGAAGTGTTCAAAAGTATATGGAGGGCCCTAGGGGAATATGTTTTAGGGTGAACATGGTAGTACTATGAAAATGGTTGGACATGAAGATCTTAGAGGTTTTCCAATCTGAACGATTCTGTCATCATCTAGTCACAAACCAGAGGTGCCTTTGATACCAAACTCCCTAAAAATGCAGTAACTCAGGGTAACCTGCTCTGGATTTCTGATAGCTACCAAATTATTCCCAATCTCTATAGTTACAGCTTCACCTTCCCTCTTATTTAAATGTCTGAGGAAGCCAAGTCTGGAAGATGATTTGAAGTGCATTGGAAATCCTGAAGATGACCAAGTTTTTGTTCTCATCTTCCACAATGTGATGGCCAATGCTCAGTTATGCAGGAGGCCTTTCCTGACCAACACCTCGTCCCAGCTGCAGAACTTTGCCTACTCCTCCCAGTAATTTCTATCATTTCTACCATTATCAGCTGCACAGGTTTCCACTGAGTTTTTCCCACTGTTACCTGTGTGATGGGCAGTTGTCACTTTGCTGCTGCCTCTTCCCTGGCTAAGCAGCCCTGGGAGGCAGCTGTGTTGGGTAAACTGGATAGTGGGGCTGTGCTGACCCATTTGTCAGGAATGAATCACTGGCTGCACAGTTCACAGTTTATTAAAGGATGCCATCATTTGATCATGTACATGTAGGGCTGCCAGTAAAATTGGATTGACAACCCATTGCCAGCTCAGTACAAGGGGAAATACCAGTGCTGACAACATGACAGCTTTCAGTCAGGCACCTGTGGGAATGGGACAATGTGACAGGGAACAGGCTATTAGAGCATGCCATGTCACAGCCCCAGAAAATCCCAGAGCAGAGCAGCTTAACTACTACAAACTTACATACTTGTCTTCTTTCATTAGATCTTGTCTAATCTCATTAAACTAACAACCTAACCAATGATAATAAACCCCTCCCTCAGCAAACACTGTGTACTCTAATTGGCATTAAGAGGAGATACCCTCTGGCCCCTCTGTGTGTCGGAAAGGTGCTGTCCTCCAGCCCTGCCTCCTTTGTGGCAGCCAGCACTGCCTATACCTGCTACTTTCAAGACCAGGCAGCTCCCACCTTCTCCAGGAGCAAAGACAGAGGGAGAGGCACTTGAGCAAACAACAGCTCTTTAGGGCTGGGAAAGGGAATTTAGGTACAATTTTCCTATGCCCTGCTAATGCTGAATGCTAATAAGGTTCTCCAGCAGAAGAGCATAGACCATGCATGTCCTGTTTGACTCTGCCTGGAGAACCGGCACTGTCAAGGATGCTCCGACAACTGGGAGAGCACTGGCCCTCTTGTACACAGTTTTTGCATTCTTTAACTATTCCACAAAATTATATTTCCACATCCAAGTGCGATAACAATTGGCAATACACAGATGATTTACTCACTCAGATTTATTCTTGTACCAGCAGCAAAAATCTGCCTCCTTGGTTTACTCCGTATAGTTCCATTTGTGGAATTATTCATTAGCACTTCATTTATAAATCAGACTTTAGAAAAATTATTGGCAGTATCTCCCACTTTCAAATTCCAAACTTTAATAAAAATAGATTTCTTTTTCAGTGTTTTGTGTACACAGTATCTAGCAATAATTTTTTAATAATGTTTGTAAAATTTGGTCATAAATCTTTACCACTGTCATTTGTTTATGTCATGGGTGTGCCATTGAGCACAAGTTTTATTTAAAAAGGAAGATACACGGAGGACAAGTCCTTTTAGTCCCCATTGTTTTCCTAAATTGTCACCCTCAGGAAGAAGGACTATTTTGCTTCATCTTTCATAACTGGTTAGACATCAGCTTTCTGACTTGCTGCAGAAAATTTGCTGCTCTTGGCTCCTTGAGGTACAGCTATAGGACTGGACCAGGTGTTGCTGGGGGCTGGTGCTGAAGAGTTAATTGGGGTTGGTGAAGTCTCCCTGGTCCTCCCTGCCAGCTCCCAGCCCACCCAGTCATGGGGTTAAGGCACCATTTGACATCTCAAGGAAGGGCAATCACTTGCTGAGATGATGTGATTTGACCACATGCCAAGCCCCCATGCTTCTTTATCCACTTAGAAACAGATTAGCACAGTGTGCATTTTGCTCAGAAACATCTGAAAAGATTAATAAATTATGAGATTGATAGTGCAAACTATTCCTCACATAAATGCTACTCTCCTCCCAGCTAGAGCCAAGTCTCATAAATCCATCAGGAGTCTCCAGATTTTCAACTTCTATAAAAACCTAAGCTCTTGGAGGCTAGTGCAGCCTTCTGGTCCTGCCCTGGTGAAGAGGAAAATCCATTGGAGGCCATATTATAGGCATGTCCATTGGCCATTTCTTCTCCACAGGGACAGGCAAAAGCCAGTGGCAAATTCCCTCCTTAATCAAATCGGGTGTTGTAAGTGTATTTTTAAAATAGAAATGTAGTTTTATAAACCAAGAAGATTTTAGCTCACATCTTCAGGGATATGAGTAGATAAAGCTTGTCTGCCTTAGTGGTGAAACACCACCAGTGATTTTCCTGTCTAAAAAGGAGAAGGCAAATTTTGCTGAAAAACAAATTATCTTGCAGTGCATGCATTAATTGTAAAAATTTATTTGGTTAGCAGAAATAGTTAAAAACCCCAGCTACTCATATTGTGCTCTAATCAAGAAAATACAATTGCCTGGGAGATAAATATTGCTGTTCACTATTTATAAGTTTTAATAAGTCTCATCCCATGAAGTAAACAATTTTTATTTCCACTTCAAGAGATTCTCCTTACTGAAAGAAAAAAGCACAATCTGATTTTTCAAAACACACCAAAACTGGTCAGAATTAGAGAGGCCAGTATTTACTTACAGAATTCCTTTATCTTGAGATAATCCCCATCATTTCTCATCCTAAATGACTCTCCTGCATATTTCAATTTACATGGCACATTTGCTCCAATGATTTATTAAATTAAATGGCAAAAGAGGAGGATGGGGAAGAGGGACCTTCTGTGAGAAGAGAGGTTTAGAATACATCCAAAAGAAAGCACATTGTGAGACAGATCATAATCATAAGTGGGGCACTTCTGTAATCTGTTTTTCAAGTAACATGAATTTAAAATTTAGACTTTCCCCCCCTTTGATCTAACTAGCCTGTGGTGATGGGTTTTTTTGGTTTGTTTTGAGCAATTTGGTTTTTTGTTAATTTGGGGGGTGTGTGTGTTTTGGTTTGTTTTTTTAAAGGAATACTTAAAGTACAACAGCAGTGAGCAAAAATGTGGTGGATGTAAGAAGCACTTGGTACCAGGGCTTCAGCACTTCACAGAGAGAATGCTGAGGGCAAGGTCTGTGGTTTACAGATCAACACCTCCTATCAGTGGTGCTTTTCAGGAAGCCTCTTCATGCTGTAAAAATGGTCTAAAATTATCAGGCTTGGCTCTGCATTTCTTTGAAAGTAAAACAAGATTTTGCACCAAGCAAAGAAATGTTATCCACCTCCTGCTTCCACATACTAAATGTCCTGTTTTACTATTCATCTGTGGTTGTTTTACCAGCAGGAAGATGGAAAGGAAAAATGTACAAATTCAAAAGTGTGTCTGTAGATGGAATGGAGTCATGTACCTATTACATTACAGACTCTGTTGTCTGCTGTGATAACAAATATGTGTGGCAGCAAGAAACCCGAGAAACCCTGCAGACCCCTGCGCAGATCACCCTGGGCACGCAATGTGATCGGGCGATTGTTTAAGACCCATTTCAGGGAATGAAAATATTTCTTTGTCAACGCCGTGAAGGTAAAACCAGCTCAAATTATCTGCTGTGTAAGCACCATTCATATGAATGAAATAGGCCCAGGGACGATGAATCTTACGACAGACCTTTCTTCTGGCTGTATTATCCATAGCACACTCTACACTTTTAGATAGAAAACACATTTCTTTGCTCCTTTATGTTTGTTTACCTTGGTCTTCTCATTTTTACTTCACATTACTGATATCTGTGAGGCAGCTGGCTCTGTTGGGATGATAAAACTGACAATTTCAGAGCCACACATCCTTGCTCCGAAAAGAAAGCAGTTTGCCTCTACTGCTCACAAGAAATTCAAGCTCACCTATGAACATGAACATGGTCAAACCATTTCTAGGAAGCATTGAGGACAGGCATTGTCAGTTGCTGACTGGAATTGTCCACTGCAAGGGCTCTCAGGAGAGTGCACCTGAGGAGATGTGCTAATGCCCTTGTGAGATGCCACATGTGACATGGTGAGGCCGTGGAACTTTTTAACAACACTGGCAGAAACGCTGTGCCTTCTGTAGTGCACATCACCACTTCTCCTAAACACAAGACCAGCAGCAGTGGTAAAAAGGAGGTGCTATGAGATACAAGCAGGAACAATTTAAGAATCTGGTATGTGTACAGAGTGGAGAACATCACAAAACCAAATTAACCACTTTAGATCCCCCAAATTACATAGAACTGTCTGAAAAATAGTTAAGATGACTACAGCAAACAACTGTCAACTCTTATGAAAATTCTTTTTAATTTAGAATGTAAAGAATTTTAAAATTCCAGATTGTCCAGGCTTTTCCCTCTTCTAAAATTAATTTTAATATTTAACCTCATGCATTGAAGGCACTTATAAATAAAGCAGCCATCAATAAGTACTTTTAACTGCTACTTCTCTATGGAGTTTTGCTGGCTTACCTTTGCCATTGCTACATGCAAGCTGAAAGAGTAGGATCATCCCAAGGAGGACAACAGGCTGGCTTCTGCTTTGGCTGCAGCAGGTGCTCCCCAGTCCTGCCAGCCCTGCACTGCCATAGGCACGGCACATCCCATGAGCAGCAGCAAGAAAAACATCTCAAATGCAGCAGAAAAATTACAAATAGCTGAACAAAGGAGCACTCTGCAGTCAAGCAAAGAGAAACTCATGTCCTTGTCCCTTTCCTAGAAATATTGTTTGTACCAGTCTAAGATGACAGCAGAGATATTTTCCCAGGGAATAAAATTATCTTGTTTTCCTGAAGATAACAGTACAAGCCTAAAACAAAAAGAGTATGGAGTTACTGTATCCATTCCAAGAATTTAATCTCCTGAATACACTCATGCACAAAACCAAAGCACTAATGTGAAATCAACTTCTCTTTATCCATCTGACTTGTTCTTATGAGTCATATTAAAAGAATAGCAAATGTTTTTCAGATTCAAAATCTGAAAAATTTCAAGATATCTCAAAGCACGAACTTTTGAATGATTCAATGACATACTAAACCAAGCATAGTTCCTTTTATTCCAGTTTAATATCAAATTCCAAACTCTCCTGGCAGGTCCTATGTTGAGGATCTTTTCTCTGTTCAGTCTCATTGCTGCTAATCATCTGCTGAAAGCTGAATAAATATGCTTTCAGGCCAGCCAATATGCTTTGAGGGCTTTGGCTGTCTCTTGATACAAAGGATCCAAATTTTCCTCGTTCCCGGTTCTTTTGGTTGTTGTTGTAGTTTCAAGAAAGATTATGTTAATTCCTTGAAAGTATTCCAAGCTTTCTCTTTTTTAACTTCAGTAATTATTTCCACATCTTGGAGTGCTTCCAGATTTAGAAATATTTCCAGGATTCCTCCTGGTGGTCACTTTCTCCATCACATAAAAGGTGGCAAGCATGCCACATTTGTTTTTCAGTAACTGGAAGACCTATAGCTAGCTGTGGAATAAAATACTCCAAAGCCAGCCTTGGCTCTGTTTCAGTTTCAAAGTTACTTCTTACTTCCGCACAGCATTAATTTGGGGATACAACAAACACATTTGTCCTAATTTTGAAATCTGACTCAAGGGTTTTACATGTTGTTTTCACTCACACTGCAGTAGATCTCTCCACTTTAAGGAAACATTTACTACATATTTTCAACTAATTTGAGGTTTAAAATCTCCTTAAGGTGATGACCTTCATAATGATCCATTTCCATCACAGCTGAATTTAAAATACTTCTTTGAGAGTACACTCTACTTAATTTTCTGTGTTGAATGAGACTCGGTTTAGAAAGCCACTCCTTTGCACAGAATGGATTTCCAACGTAAGTTTTGAAGCTTATCACGGAAGTTAGAGAGAGGTAGGGAAAATCAAAACAGACTTTCAGAGTGATGGGCATCCCCTGGAAAAGAGGACTAGCTGGTGACTTGCTCATCACAGCAGGGTTGACTTAGTTGTCCTCATTCATGGAAGTAGGCCAAGGAATTTGAAGGGAGCTTTACTGAGAAGTGACGTGAAGCTCAGTGTGAGAGTGACAAGAATTAGCTCTTCAGCTGGACAAAAAAGCCAATCTCTCTTGCTCAGTCCTCTCCTAAAAGCTGTGCCTTAACCCATATAACCACATTGCAGTTTTATTTGCATTTCCACTTGGAAGTCTGAAAGACAGGGTGATCTAGGGCTCTGTGATGCTTTAATTGGTTCACTTGGGAGCCACCCAGATTTGAATTCCTGATTTATGTTAATCACAGGCTGAAAATTCTCTTTCTGCCAGAGAAGTCCTTCTTATTCCGCCCTCACTTAACGTCATAGCAGGGAAACATACATGAATGCAATTAACATTTATGTTCTTGACTTGACTTGGACAGAAAAAAAATAGTCTCTGTCAGCTAGTGTAAAATTTACCACTTCTATTTTTATTTTAAGAAGAATTAAATAGCTCAGGCTTTTGAAAAGTAACAGACAAGGGCTATGTACCCATCAATTCTACTTTGAAGTCTCAAATGTTATATGTATATATTTGGGTGATTAAAAAAAAAAACAATAGGAGAAACTAAAGGGTTTTCAAAAATGCAGATCAACTTCCCCATTCTCAATTTATAATTCCCTGACTATTCAAGGAGTTGGAAGGAACTAATTTTCATGTCATGGAAAAGCAAGGCTCGGCCAACTCTGTTGCATTCTCCAAAAGTTCATGGAGACACTCTGGAAGAGGAAGTGTCTGCCTGGAGTCACAGAAGTGGATTGTCAGAGTGGAAGAGCTGGTGCTGAGACCTATGGACCATGCTGTAGGAGCTTTGTGAGCTTTACCTTACACAAGTCTCCACTTTGCAGCTGTGCACTAAATGTCCATTACCAGCTGGAGGGGCATGACATATTGTGGGCTACATCTTCCCACTTAGTTCCTTTTGAAAAGTACCATATTTATGTGCTTCAAGACCACCCTGTGACAGAGCCAAAGCACAGTCAAGCAGGATGCTTGGATGAAACACTCCTGATCCAAACAATAACTATGGAGACAAACAGACAGTGACCAGACAAAGCTAATGAGTGGCATCTCCTTCTCCCCCAGGAACCATGACAGAACAAAGTCTCTCCTCAGCCCCACTGCAACCTCCTACCCTCATGTAGCTGAAGGAGGCTGTCACACCTCTTCTTTCCCTGACTTACATTCTTCTGTACTTGCATCAGTTGGCCTAAAAATAGGCAGTAGGGATCCACTATATGAAAGAATTAGTCATTCACTAAGCTCATAGTCTTTAAATTCTGGTAGCTTGCACTGGACATAGGTGAAACAGGATTGGTAGATTTAGGACAGTGAGAAAGAGGTGTGTGCGAGCCTCCAGCCCAGGCAGCAGCAGCGCCCCATTGATGAGAGAGACCTTCTGGAGTTGGCTGGAGTTGCCCCACAGCAATTCCAGCATTTCCCCCACCAGCACTCATTCTTCCACCCAAACACCCTTTGTAACACGAGCAGCAGTTCATCATGCTTTCCTCACCATTTGTGCTGCCCCATTAAATGTTATAATTACCCATATGTAGAGAAGAACCAGAGGACTGACTCGTCTGACTCACTCATCTGACTGCCTTTGACAAATGGAGATGAGGAACCTGATCCTTTTTGGAGAGCCATGGAGATTTGGTCACTTTAGGGGAAGCCCCAAGCCAAGCTGATTTTTCCTGCAGTGTGAGGCAGAGCTATTGCCAGGTGGGGAGGACAGCAATTCCTGAAGCACCTCCTGCCCACACAACAGGATAAGCACTGCAATAAAGTCTGTCCAGACCAGATATCTTCCTCCCATTGCTTCCTCATCTCCAGCATAATAGCTGCATATATAGCCTCCAGCATAATAGCTGCCCTGCCTCAAAATCCTGAGTGAATGAATGAATACACAACCCTTTAGCTTGTTTATCCTTCAGCTGCTTGAGTTGCATTCCTCTATTAACTGCAGTCCACTCAAAGCAATGCTTTTTTATCAGCCCTTCCTCCTCCTGTCCAGTTTCTCTCCCAAAAAGACTGCTCCAGTTCATGTATATCTACATCTTCCAGTTCTGCCGATATTATATTTTGGATTTATCTGTGTCTTTTATATAAAACAAATATTTATCTGCTGCTTGTGTCCTACGGAACTAAGAGAGGGAACTTGAGCTTTAAAAACTCACGTTTTTTAAAACCTCCTGTTTTGTGTGTCATTTATTCAAGATACCAAAGACCAATTTTCTCTTAATAAGGTTTCAGGGACCTGGAGAACATGGACAGGACAGATGAAGTGGAATTGCTTCATTTCTAATAAACCATAGGCATAGTCAAAGTGCTCTGAGAGTATTTCATTCAGCACTTATTTATTGTTCATAATTCACCTCCTTCTGACAGAGAAGGGCATGATAGAGCTAATTTAATATTTCCCTGGTCAGATTCCATTCATATTTGAGTGAAATATCAGTAAATAAAAGTGAAGCACCATTTATTAGGCTTCTGAAATTGTCACAGGTTAGGTTATCAAACATTGTGAGCCGACAGCATGAAAATTAACTCACTATCCTGCTCACCAGACAGTGCCCAAAGAATCACTCAATCTGGGTGACCAATACTTTGGAGATGACTGAGTTCTTCCAAAAATATGGCCCAAATAAAAACTCCAGCTGAGACAAATGAGAAGTGTGTCAATATGGCAATTTATACAGAACTGTTTAATGGAGCTGAGCAAAGCTCTTTGGTTGGGGTGGAGAGAGAAGAAGGTGTGTTTGGTGTATGGGAATCATGGAGTGGATTTTTGCCAGATTGCTCCAGGCCACAAAAGATTAAATCCTTCTTATCCCCCAAGGGAACACGCTCCATCTCAGGACTTATCAACTGAAGCAGAGTTGGTTTTTTTTCCCCCAGAGACTTATCTATTTCAATCAGCATCTAATGACTGGCCATTGTCAAGTCCTTCTATATCTTCTTTTAGGCAAGTCGCATTGCCAAGTCTTCTGCTGGGAGAAACCTGGAGATACCAAGAACATTGGCTTGGATCAGTGTTTGCAAATCCTGCAGCCTTGCCTTTCAGTAAGTTCCCTTGGATTTATTGAGATCCAGAAACCTGAAAGATCTAAATAAGGATGTTACAGAAAGGTTAGAAAAAAAAAAAGATTCCTTCAGCCACTGCTAAATTCAAGGTAGATCTGAACTAATGCTGAGTTTCATAAATGTTGAAAGAAGTATTTCCTTCTCTTTTCCCACAATACATAAATTTCTTTAGCTTACTGCAAGGTAAAAAAAGGAAAATATGGAAATTGCATAAAAGAAAGCTTGATCTCATAATATTTCCAGCTGCCTTTGGCAGTCTAAAGAATATTGCGTAGGCTGCTGAACTACTAGTTGTACATCCAGCCTGACCCTTTGAAGTGCACACATCTTAAGTTCAAAGTGAGCCAGAGTTTAATAAAGTGATTTACTTAAATTGCCCATATTTTGAATTCTCAAGGGCCAAACGCCCCATTTAATTTGAATGCCACCAACAAACAGCAATATATTGGAAGTCTGGAAGAGACCAGAAATCTACTAAGGCTGAAAACAAGGACTTAATAACCCAAGACGAACTACATCAACATTTCTTACTTATAACCAATTACAAAATAAAAGGATTTTGCAGGCAAGGCAATTAATGTAAAGAAATGCAAGAAAGATAGAAAATATCAGAACTAGTCAACTGGATGTTTTAGCTAAACTTATGCTTCTGGGATATGATTTATTCTAGTGCATGTGTCACTTTTTGGACTGTCATAGTCCACCCACAATCAGTGTTATTTGCCAAATCAAGTCATGCAAAGACCAGACAGGAAAGGATCACTCACTGTAATACACTACATCTATCAAAAGGGTTATTTTCATGACTTGGTCTCTAATCAAGCAGCAAATCATTCTCCAGTTTTGTTATCAAGGACCATTACTTTTAGGAAGTGCTTAATCTGAAAAAAAATGCATCTATTTGAAACTACAGGGCATCTGGTAAGATATACTGAAGACAGAGGAAATGAAATATGTGCTACACAATTTACCCTCCCAGCAGCATTTTATGAATAACTTATTTGTGGAGAGAGAGGTGAGCTGCTGGCAGGACAGGAGTTTTAGCTTTCTATTTGTCTCGTTTGCTGAGTTATTGCAAAGGTCACTCCCGCGCTTCAATTGCCTAAGTGCCACTTTTGATGGGGGAATTTTCAGATTATATCCCAGGTGCCTCAAATATTTGCAAAAGGCTTCAGGGTACATGTGCCTTTCTAATTTAAGTGCCCAGATAAAATTACTGTTACAGCTGCATGTTAAAGCATTTTCTCATCAAAGTCAGGGTAAAAGCCTGTAAAGCATCAGTGTTGCCCCATCCAAACATGGTTGTTCTCCTGCAGGTAAAACATCCCTATTAGGGCATGCTGTGCCACCTGAATGTGCTTCCTGGGCCTTTTACTGCATTCCTGTGGCCTGCCAAGCATCACTTGGGAAGTCCAAGGGGACTGTATACAGGTACAACACAGAGGAACAAGCAGCAATACCAAGGTTGATTCCCAAAACAAGTTTGTCCTTTCCTTTCACATAACACAGACATTGCAGACCTAATAATTGAAAGAAATCCATTGTGAAGAGAGAGTGATACAGAACTCTCTGTTAGCTTTCAGGAAGCAACAGTGATGGTGGCACCATCTGAAGAATTACTGTTCTTGTCTTCTGTGAGTTGCTCTAAGGGACAGATTTTCTCAGTGGTCAAAACAGGCCAAGGTGCCCCCATCCCTGCAACACAGGTCAGCTTCCTGATCTCTTCTGTAATAGGGAAAAAAGATGAATAGACATAAGAGGCCTGATAAAATTTCATGCTGGGATGGTTGAATTCTGCTGGATGTCATTCACCACAATACTTTGCTCCAGGAATGATCCCACTGAAATTCATGGGGGACAAGTATTTTTCGAGCAAGGAAAAGATGAGATAAAAACAAGCCTAAATAGATGTAAGCAACATAGTGCTTTCTTGCACATATCTTCTCTTCCTTATCTCTGCAGACCTCTTCCAGATTTTTAGGGGAAACATTTTATTAAAAATTGTTCTTAACTGCTTTCACAAAGGAAGAAATCTAGTTGCTGCTTAATGAATCCCACTAGTAACCATTTTTTGTTATGCACAATGCACAGACCATACAGAATACTTTGTAATGACCATTCAAAATGTGATTAGATCAATGTGTCTTAGTGCATCCTCTCTGCTGCTACCCACTCACTCTGCCTGCATGTGTCTGCTGATTCCTGACAGCAAAAGGAAATGCCTCTACTAAGTCACCATCAGGTGAGTACATACATTCAGAAATGCCTAGAGGAAACCAGGTTTTGGATCTAGCTCTAAGTACAGATAATCAACAAAGCAATTTTTTTCTTTTTCATATATTTATTTCAATTACAGCTTATTGAATTCTCTGCAGCCACAGAGAGGGCTCAAGCAATCATCAGTGCTGCTCAGGAGGTAATTCAGGATGCTATCTGGAATATTTGTCCTTTTAAATCATCTGCCACACATTCATTGCTCTTTTAGGATGTTGTCACTCAGAGACTGAAGAACAAAAAGGAACATTAAAATGAAAGGGTGTCTGTTTGAATGTGGCATTTCCCTGCATAAAAATGAGCCCCATTAACAG
The DNA here is from genome assembly GCF_965231275.1 of Zosterops lateralis. Classification (NCBI taxonomy): domain Eukaryota; kingdom Metazoa; phylum Chordata; class Aves; order Passeriformes; family Zosteropidae; genus Zosterops; species Zosterops lateralis. The sequence continues at coordinate 27,738,486 of NC_139763.1, forward strand.
GAAAGCCCAACCTATCTCCAGGCAATATTTCAAATCCTTGTCTGTCTGTAACCTCAGAGGAATTTAATTCCTTTATATTATTCAAATTATACACTAGACGAAGAAATTATGAGATATTGGTCATTTAAAATGCTTTCTTTAAAATATATAATTAAAAGAGCTAGCAGACCTACTAACAGCAATTTTATCATGTCAGTCTAAAAAAAAATATCTGAATTTATGGCATTTACAAAGTGTCATTTTTCCTACAGCCTTTAGTCAGTAAACCACGATTTAAACAATTTCCCTAGCAGTCTCATTCACTAATATCTGAGCATGTAAAAACAGTAAATGAAATGGTAGTGGACCAAAATAGGTAAAAAGGAATCCTAAAAGAAGATATACATTGCTCACACACTCCTTAGTTCAAAATTGATGCCGCTCAATGTTTTCCTTCCTCCTAAAGTAGTTCAATGCATGGTTTGGAAAGTCCTGGGGGACTGAGTATTTGGGCCAGACTTTTATCTCTTGATTGTAAATCTAAAGAAGCTTGCTGATCTCAAAGGTATTATTCCAGTTTATGGGTTAGGAGAACCCATAACTGCCAGAGCAGTGTGCATTTAAAAGAACAACACCATCCTTTCTTAATTCAGCAGCTGTTGAAACAAGTGAGCTGACAATTACCTGCGTTGTTAGGAGCTGTCACAAAAAGGGTAGGACCGCAATTGGTAACATCCTGTTGAAGACAGGATGAAATTGGATTGTTCTGCTGGAAAGAGAAAGGCTCCATAGGCACCTTATAACATCCTCCAGCAGCTACAAGGGGGCTACAGGAAATCTGGAGAGGAACTTCTCACAAGGGCATGTAGTGACAGGGCAAGGGACTTTAAACTGAAAGAGGGCAGGTTTAGAATAGATATCAAGAAGAATTTCTTTACTTGGGAGTGATGAAGTACTGGAACAGGTTGCCCAGAGAAGCTGAGGATGCCCCAACCCCCTCAGGGTTCAAGGCCAGGATGGATGAGGCTCTGAGCAACCTGGTCTGGTGGAAGGTGTCCCTTCCTGTGGCAGGGGAGTAGGAATTAGATGATCTTTAAAGTCTCTTTCAACCCAAACCATTGTTTGATTCTGTGATTCTATGCCTAATAGCTACATATTTGCTGCACCACTATATTAAACTTTTTTTTTCCTTGGTAGGAAGTGCCTATTTCTAGTCTTGTGCAAATCCAGGGCGGTTCAGCAATGTATTAACCATGCACCATTATAAAAATTGAATGCCATTATTGCTAACATTTAAAAAAGTCTTTCTTCTCAAAACAGCAGGGAAAAATACATCCTGAAATGATATATAATAACTATGTAAGAACTTGGTTCAAAAGGATTTTAAAAGGAAGAAAACCCATCTCAATCAAGGAGGCTTTTTTGGCTTGCTTATATATATGTGCATAAAAAATACATTCTTCTCTGAGAGTGAGGCTGTGGAGAAATTCCAACAAGTACATGTACCATTTTAGGAACAAATATGTAATTTGTAATTTTATTTGTGGCATACTTAAGCAAAAGGCCATATTCAGGGGGAAATTTGGCATCACTTGGAGAATGAGAAGAAATGGAGGGTTAAATGGCTCCAAAGCAGTGCACACATTTAAAAAGCAGATGACCCAAGTTCACATCTCCCTTGTCCCTGGATAGCTGTGAGCACACAGGAGGTGGATGCTATTTATTTATTTGCTTATGTACTGGAACGGTTCCACTTTTCTATAAAGCACATGCTCACTGGAGCAGGAATCCACATTGCTCCCTTCCCAGATCTGCTACTGGCAGGACCAATACTCCTTCTGCTCTGGTGAGTATATTTAGTACTTCATAAAAAAACACCTTCAGGACTAATGACTGAGAGCAACCATGCTGATGCTTAAGGCATAGACCTTGTTGGGGTGTAAATTTGCCTTGAATTGAGCAGACATGGATGGCTTCCTATTCCTGCTGTCAGGATCACTGGCTCCTCCACTGGGTTGGCAAACAGTGCCTAAGTCCCATAAAGCATTCACACTCAGGATGAAAAATCCAAACATGAACTATTCCCAGTATTTCCCCAATCCAATTTGTTTTATTTTTTCAGTTTTTAGCCTGGTTTTCTAAGATTATGCCATGCTACAAATTACCTGCTTCTCCAGCTGCCCTAGGGACTTGGAGCTTGCTGGGCACTTTCAGCCAAGCCTGAGACAGCAGAATAGAGCTCCATAGTAACACAATGGCCAAGCAGAGGAGATTGTGGTGAATCCACACCACAAAAAAAAAAAAAAAAAAGGAAAAAGGAAAGAGGAAGGAAAAGAGAGCAACAGCCCTGAGTTCTGGCATAGTGGAAAAGCTTCGTTTGAACCATGTATTTCTAAACAGAGCAACCTCAAGGGGGAACTACTTTGGCTGGAGAGCCTACTAAGGGATGCACACACATTGCAGCTGCAGCTTAATTCAGTTAAAAGTCAATCAACCAAGAGACAGGCATCCATTGGAAAGCAGGCATTGTTAGTTTGGCTGCTCATGGAGTGATTTGCTTATTAGCTGAGACAGCACCTCTCTCAATGGTACGCTGAGGGAAAAATTAATCCAACTTGAAAAAGAATATGGGGGCACCTAGGGTTAGTAGGAAAGCATAATCTGAGAAGCAAATATAATGAGTTGAAGACTATAAATTTAGTATGTCTTTTCCACAACTAAAACTGAAATGAAACAAAAGTGGAAAGAGTTGACTTCACAAGCCAAAAATTGAACTCATCTAGTTCACTGTGCCAGAAAAAAAAAAGTGTATAAGGCATCTGCACCTTCCTTTTCACTGCAAAAATGTATTTTTTCTGTTTTGCAGGGTTTTAAATGCTATCTGATTTCTGAAAAAAACCCCACTGTTAAAAGCTTAAATTAATGTTTCAGTGTTTAAGTTATGGGGTTTTATCTCCCAGTGCTCTATAATACAATGTAAAAGGCCTCTTTAGGATTTCTTAAGAACAAAAATAAAGCATTTTCTGTTCTGCTTCTAACACTAATGCACAGGCAATTGCAGGAGTTATGTGAAGTGAACTGGTTTTTAATTGCTCACTTTAAAGATATTAGTATGTTGATTTATGTTTAAAACACCTTTTTTTTTTTTTTTTCTACTCAAGGGAAATCTATACTCCAGCATCTCATTTTATCTAACCTTTCTCTGTTTTAAGGTTCACAGCTTCTGGTGAAGCTTCTGGTGAAGTTAATGAAGTTAACTGAAGATAACTTCAGTCCTTTATATTTTCAAACTTCTTAGCAGAAGTAAAGACCTCTAAAAATTTGCAAAGAATAGGGATCTGATCTCTTCAGATTAAAAATTTATAGAGCAGTCTGTGCACAAATATGAATGGACAAAGGTATTTTAAGAAGGTAAAATCTATAATCAAAATCAATGGGGGAGATGACTTTAAACATTAGATAAAGAAATTAGCACAGCTGTGAGAAACGTGGGAGATCTGTTTCCAGAAATTAATGACAACTTCATTAAAATCTGAAAGCATCAACAAATGTTATGAAGGAACCTAAATATCCACAGCAATACTTTCTGTGTAGGTAATACAGTGTTCTCTGATAACTGTGTTACTTAGTGCAACCATAAACAAGCCTCTTTCTTTCCCCAGCTTTGTTCTCTAAGAGTGCAGCAAAAGCTCAGGATAAAACAGTGTTGTTTTCCCTGGAGCACACTGCATGCCTCACACTCTCTAACTCCTCCAACTGTCAAAGTTTCTAATTTAGCAATTACAGAGGTTTAGCCTGAGAAACTCAGATATTCAGCTATACGTTGTTGAGGGAAATCTCCTTTCCTCTTGGCAAAATATGACTTGCATATATGCAAGCACGTAGCTCAATCTGAAATTCTCATACTTCAGGAATTTGAAATCCTCAAGACCAAGCTGCACTTTGGGTTGTGACAGAAAAGCTCATGCATAAGTTCATGTCTAGCTGAGACATTAGTTTGGTTTTCACATTACTTAAGCTTAAAAATACTGAAAAAAACAAAACCAACCCACTCATACACACACGCAACTCATACACAAACACACACACACAAAAAAAAAAAAAAAAAAGCCAGAATGATAGAAATATTTTGGGAGGTAAAAACCTGAAAGCAAGTTTTGGGTGGTTGTATTTTTTTTATATATTTTTTATTCCTAGCACTAAGAACCACAGCTGATCAAGCTGGAATGACTCTGAAGGAAGGTCCCACATTCCTCTCACAGTTATGAATGGATAAGTGTCAAGTACTGCCTTGGGCTCAACTTGGATGGAGCACCAAAAGGATAAATGTTTATTTAAGTCTATGTCAAACACTTTGAATTTTTTTCAGTATACAAAACTGAGCTAGAATGTCATGAGTCAGTGAATACTGGGACATTATGGTATTTCCTCCTCTGCTATAAAGGTATTTCATCTTAGAAACATGGGTTTGCTTCTGATTAAATTCTGGCACAAATTCAGGCCAGTGCTTTATTTATGAATATGGATATTTCCATTCCCTGAAATTAATTCCTGGACTTTTAAAAACATACCTTCCACTAGACCAAGTTGCTTAGAGCTCCATCCAGCTTGGCCTTGAACACTTCCAGGGATGTGGCATCCACAGTTTCTCTGGGCACCCTGCTCCAGACCCTCAACACCCTCAGAATAAAGAATTTCTTTCTAGTATCTAATCTAAACCTGCCTTCTTTCAGTTTAAAGCCATTAGCCCCTTGCCCTGTCACTACATGCCCTTGCAAAAAGCCCCTCTCAAACTTTCCTGTGGGCTCCCTTCAGGTACAGGAAGGTGCTGTAAGGTCTCCCTGGAGCCTTCTCCAGTCTGAACACCCTCAACTCTCTCAACCTGTCCTGATGGGAGAGGTGTTCCATCCTTCTGATCACCTTCATGGCCCTCCTCTGGACTCACTTCAACAGGTCCATGTCCACAACCTTCTTATGTCAGGGCTCCCAGAGCTGGATGCAACAGTCCAGGTGGGGAGAGTGGAGTAGAGGGGGAGAATCACCCCCCTCAACCAGCTGGTCAGGCTATGTCTCACTGTTGTGGCCAGGCACAGTCCCCTTCCTCCTCACCTGCTCTACCTCTCCTTTAACCCTTGCATCCTCTATATCCATCTTAGTACAGAACTGGGAGCTTGAACCTCAGTGGAAAACTACTGGCTTTGCTTTGGGTGAGTGCTCCAGATGAGTGCACTGGAATGACATGGTGTGTCATGTAAACACAACCCAAAAGTGAGTAACAAAGCTATTCACAGCAAAGCCACACTGACTGGTGTCAGCAGAGCAAAAGGTCCAGCTGCAGGGAGAGTGGCACTCTTAGGTGACAGCCGTCCATGTCAGTGGTGCTGCAAAGCCCTGCGTCCTTCCTAGGAGCAAGTGAAGACAGCTCCCAAGCACCAGGAGATCCAGGAGAAAGGTGATGGACAGAAAGAGGAACACCAAGTTTACTGTCTTTTTCCCATGGGGAAACCTGCCAGCCTGGACAACATGACCAAGCAGAAAGCCATATGATAGAAGGCAAGGAATGAACATCCAGTGTAAGACCTCCAGCAGAGGTAAATAAAGGTCTGTCAGTCAACAACAACAACAACAACAAAAATCCCAGGCACCTTTTCTTTTCAAAAACCCCTGATGGGTGACCAGAGGCAGATGACCACAAAAAATGATAAGGCTAGGATAAGCCTGGACATCATAACTTTCTATTTTCATCTTCCTAATTGGGTCTTTTTTTTATCATGTAAGACAGAGGCTGATTTTGTCCACTCTCCAAATCCCTCAGAAGCTACACTGATTCAGTGTTGAGTAGGACTGGTAGCGCTGAGCTCCAGCTTGTTTGTAGTGATGGCAATGAAACATTACAACAGAAACTAACACTGAGGGCAGGAGCAATGGGAAAGGAGAGACAAAGATGGTTTCTAAGAGGTTCTTTTCTCAATCTATGATGACAAGACAAGACCAGTGTGCCATCTGTGTCAGCTCAGAGTGCACTTGCTGGGTGTGACCTCTCAGGGACATTAAATGGACTCAATAATTTCAGTTTTCACATTTCCACTTTTTATGACGGTTCAGAAAATCCCCCACAGCCTTATGAAAGTTATTTTGCTACAGTGCAATTTAAAGCAATTCGATGAGCTTTCCATGGGCCAGGATGGCATTGACACAAACAATAACACTGCCATTTGCCAGTCAGAATAATTTTCTTTATGCCCTTGGTAAGTCCATGGCAAGTTCATCAATGCATCCAAAGACCAAGTTTAGAGGCAAAAATGCCATATCCCAAGCTTTGCACGCAGAAGTGATAGTTACTTTTACAGTGCCACCATCTGTTTTGCCGTGTACAGGCATTACAGCTTCCAGAAGCCCAGTAAAGCACTAAGCCATTAAACTTCCTTATAGCTTTGGACCATCTGCTACTTCATCCCAAAGGTTTCTCTACCTACCTACCTACCTACCTACCTACCTACCTACCTACCTACCTACCTACCTACCTACCTACCGTATATAGTGATTACCTAAGCTAAGGACCAGAAGAAAAAAAGCAAAACCTCCTGAGTAAGGACTGGGCACCTCCCAGCACATACTGGTTCAATGGCACAGTCACAACAGCCTAAAACATTATCTTGGACAAACTGTGTTTAAATTCCACATTTTTACAACTATACATAAGGGTAATGTGACACGTGATGCTTCCAGGAATGCACTCAAAGGCTCAAAACAGAATTATAATGAATTCCCAGGGTATTTATCGACAAAGACTTTTTCTCTTATTCATTCCTTTAGCAATGATCTATCTTAAAGGATAGCATAAGAATGTGTAGAGCCCATGGCGTCTAGAGAGAAACCAGATCTTTGTTTGTATACTTTCTAATATAATTTAGATCCCTAGAGATAAATATCTTTTGGATTATCCCTTTTTATGCCTGAGTACACTGCACTTTCCCACTGAGAAAATATTCTGTCAATCACTGTGGGTCCTGCTTCCTCTTTGTCGTATGTCAGTTTTCCTCCACAGTGCCAAATCCAGAACTGACAACTTACAGCAGGCAGAACAGATGGAAACACAACTGCCCTGAGCTATGGAGATGCTGCAAACTACTTTTAACAGACACCAAAAAAATTATGAATGGTTTATATGCAGCCTCATTTAAAAGGTGAAGCAGTCACCACAGCATCTTCCAATCATACAATCTCTATCTGCAGTTAAGAAGGTACCTTCAGGGCCAGCTCAGTTTAACTTACATTGAAATACAGCAGAGGAGCCAGTTATTGGCGCCCTGCCGAGTGCCCAGAAGTGCTGCAAACAAAAAACTTGCAGGATCTTGGGAGACTGCATACATCAGTGACAGAGCCTCCCTCCTCGCCTGCTGCACCAGCACCACCACAGCCTTGTCCCACTTTCCTGCTTTCAGAAGAGCCTGGACATTTTTGAGTCCCTTGCTAAATTTTCATGACACCTTGGCTGGAGGGGCAGAGGCCCTGAGGAGACGTGGCTAGACAATTCCTATCTCAAGAACAACCCAGTTTTACTCCAGCAGACATCAGCCCTGAAACAGCTGCCCCAAATGTTGACTCTGTGCATGCACTGGTTTAGTTTGCAAGCTTTGAATTGTATACAGAAGTTAGTATGACATGCACTTTTATTTCCAGTACTTGTTTTTTAATGTCATCTTAGCCTCCTGAAACCACAGAGTTTCCCCACTTAATAAACTGTGTAACTTCAAAATAAGAATCATTTGCTACCAACATACAAATCAAACAGTTGGGAAGGGGAAAACAAAGAAATAAAAAAACACATGAAGTAAATTCCTGACAAAAAAAAAAAACAGCCAAGCAATGGTATACATAAGATGATAGCAAGAAAAGATCTCACTACTCTCTGGGAAATAGGATTTTCAGTGTACCACCTGAAGATACTCATATAAATACTGTAAATCAGACTAGAGAAAAAGGTGCCCCTGTCTGGACAGCCAGTGCATCAAGAAATAGATAGGACTTTATTGTAAAGTTTGAAAGCTTCTCCAAATTTCTCCTCAGTGTGGTGTAGAGGTAATTAAAAATGGTGAGAGTTCTTATATATGCTTATTGGCTTCCAGCTTCCCAATACCTTTTTGCTTTATATTGCTAGGCCATCTCTTTTTCTTGTGCTACAGATGTATCAAGTCCTTTAAAAAAGAAAGACTGAGAAAGGCAATTGAATCCCTCAGATAAGTTGTTTAACACATGCTTTGCTTAATTGATTGGAAAACTCCAGTAATTTCTTGACTTAGACAATATAACTTCTCTAATGTCTGTGCTGTTTATTATAGAGTGAGACAGAAGAAGGGATAGGAGCCACTGGAGAACACACTACCTTTGGGGCAGTGCTGGCTGCAGAAGCTCACTCTGCTGACCCACAACCACCACTGCCCCCTTCCACTGCCAATTGCTGCTCCTCCAGGTTTTGCAGTACTGCCAAGCTGCACTGATCACCCAAGAAATCAAACTTGAAAACAGCCATCTCAAAGTACGCCATAAAAATGGCAGCTGCAGAGGATTGCAGCCATCCTTTTGCACACCAGCTCCTTCCTGGGAATGGTCCCCAAGGCTGAGCAGAGGACCAGGCCCAGGAGGCTGGTGCTGGCTGGGTAGACCTGATACACCTGGCCAGGTTCATGCTCACCAAAAGCCATCTATGTCTGTGCTGCTGCCAAAGGAGATGGTCCCCACCTTCCCGATGGACTCTCTTTCTTTCCTCCAGCCTTGTCTCTTTCATACACACACCCACACCCACACCCCACACTCACACAGAGAGAACATTCTGAGTTGGAAGGGACCCACAAGGATTATAGAGTCCAGCTCTTAAAGTGAATGTCCCATAGGTGACACAAATGCAATCAGTCCATTCAAGGGTTTAGGTGGACTTAAAACATAACCCTTTTACTCCTTTCAGTTTTGTTTTGTTGCAATGATTAACCTGATGATCACAGGGATGTCTGAGTGCAAGTGCGTCATCGGGATGTGATAACACAGTAATCAGGTGCTTATTCTTATTGTAAGAATAAGCAGCATGAGCAAACAAAGCATTATTCAGTACTGCAGACAAGAAACTGTTTCCTCTAGACACATCAGAATAGGGAAAGTGTTTCCATCTGCAAATGTGTTAGCTAACTTGTTTTAACTAATGTGATTTTAAGCCTGACTTAACATTAAATGTGGACAAGCCACAGGCTTCCCCAGTGATCTAACCACAGCCAACCTACATGTTTTTAAATAAAGCTTGCCCTCACTTGTATCCTACAGTCCTAGAGTTTTCCTGATTGACACATTTAAATTTACCTGATGGCTTGAGCAAACAAACCCAGTGATCATGTTAGGAGGATTGTACACAGGATTCACTGGTGTGCAGCCATCCTGGGACCCAGTTTTGCTGGTGGGCTCAGGATGCAGAGCTGCAGAGCTGCAGAGCTGCAGAGCAAAGCCACTGCAGACATCATGGCACCGCAGGGGAAGAACACCCTGTGGTCTCAACAGAGGCTAAATGCAGTACATTTAGCTCAAATGCCGTCTTCCAAATGGTGCAGAAATTTAATATGGGCCTAATCCTGTGTGCCCAAAGAATGGTCTCTAGTGGGAGGTTCCAAAATACTTTGTGGATCCTACACTGTATATCTCACAGAGAGCAGAGGCATAATTGTATGGGGACCATGATAGAATTTTTCAAACATCTGGAACCAGATGCGTGGGAAACTGGGGACACTTTTGTTGTACCAGGCCCTCTGAGTGACACCTCAAAACTTCTTGTCAGGCTGCCATCTGAGAATTGATACTCTGGATTAGTGAGGCATCTCCAAAGCCACAGGAGCAAGAGGCATCTGCCACAGGGCTGAGACCTCAAGTTGCTGCATTTCATCACACTGTTGCAGCAGGCAATGTCTCTGGCCATGTGAAAAAAGGCAAGAAAGGCAAGAATCCAAACTAAAGGGTTCTGCACTCTGTGGTAGGCAGCTCCACAGAGAGAATATGCATCAGGCAATACATCCTTATGTAGGAGACCTCAGCCCTGCTTCCTCACTGCCAGCAGGAAATCCATACCTAATTTCAGAAGTGAGACCTGAGTCTGTTACCTCGGTCAGGCTGCAGACACAAAGGTCTGTAATCCAAGAGTAAGGAGACACGCCTTTTCATCTCCAGAATTTAAGCAGGTTTGTCTTTTTCTCAACAGACAAATGTTGCCTGACAAATCTAGTAATGAAACTTTCATAAATTCTAACATGTTCTTCTGTAAAGTACAGCTCTGAGAAGCTGCAGAGAAAGGCTAAATGAGCTCCAGTTCCCGTTCATGCTGCATGATAACATTCTCTGTGAATAAAAAATGTCTTTATCACCCTTCTCCTCCTCCATGAAAATGAAACCCTGTGACCTACTACTCCAGTTGATTATAGCTTTACATTTCTAAGGGAAAAAATAAAAAGCAAGCCACCAAAATGAAAGTTTGAAGACTATCAGCTGCATGTGCTTTAATTCCAAAGAAAGCATTTGTATGCCTGTCTCCCACAGATGTGATATGGAACCTGAAGACTGTTTAATACACCTACTAACCATTTATTTTAGCCACCTTCACATAAGACTTAACTTGCACTCAATAGCAAGGTGTGACATGGGAAATTTGCATCCACATTTGAGAGGTCTCATCAGTCTATAGGAGGACCAAGAGGCATGCCAAGTCCAGAAGGCTTTGCTCCATGTATCTACTTTCTATGCTTTGCCACCTCTCCCCCCAGCTCAGACCTTGTCCATCAGTGGAGAGGAATTACTTGTGTACCTTGCTTTTTTCTTGCTCCGGTTATGGGATGAGTGAATTCTGATGACTGCATTTTGATGCCACTTGTAAAATCCAAGAACAATATGCATTGAGACTTGTAGCTGCTTTCTACATTGTGCTCATTTTTAATACTATAAAGCCAGAATTCCCAGGGTATTAAAGCAGCCAGAAGTGAAAACAAAAACATCAAAGCCATGGCTGCACTGCAATTTATCAGAAACCACAGAAGCACATCCTTCATACTGAGGTTTACTCCTCAGTACACAGAATGATGTTGCAGATATATACAAAGGGACTCCTTCAAACTGTCCCCAAAACCAACTAGGATTACACTCATGAAGAACATGTTAGATTTGGTACACACTCTTCTTGTGTAATCAATTTAGCAAAGAGAAAAGGTGCTCCAATTATGTTAATACTATCTTGTACTCTCTATAGATTCTACTTCTTTAATTGCATTAGGTGTTAATTCTGCCCTCCAACCATAACCTAAAGTTTCTACAAAATTAAGTTCTCCACATATGTTATGAACAAATAACATTTCCTATTTCTGTATATGACTACACATGTACAAACAAAACCAGCATGCATTATGTTAACAGTGCCTCCTCTCCCCCTCCTGAAAATATTTTTTTGCTACTTAAAAATTTTGTATGTGTGTATGCTCTCCCAATAATTTTCTGAAAATGCTTCACAAAAAACGTTGAAGCCTATCAGCAAAAAGAAATGTGAAAAGGATCCCCAAGGAAAAATCAACAGCAAGAAGGGCATACTGCATCACTCTTCCAATCCCTTAGAGTCCCTTTCATGTTTTCTGTGACATTGAACACAGTGCCATCCCTCTGAACTGGAGCCCAAAGATAGTTCAAAGGTTAGAACGTCCCATTTAACTCCCACACAAAGGCTTCAACATAAAACCCTGCCTTGATTATTTATAGCATAAATCAAGACACTGTCTGAAAAGAGTTAGGCACCCAAGCCTGCCTCAACCAGCCTTATCAATAGGTTGTTGTTTTGCCTTATGCCAGGTTTATATTTGCTGCAATAATCATGCAAATTGAGGGCAAGTCATGCATATATATTTGCAATTTATGTGCTCAGCATTTACCTAGCCCCTTTGGTGAAACTGTGGTGGAAGAACTCTAGCAGAGCAGGACCAAATCAAAGAATATACACAGTGAAACTGCAGAAAAAGCTGTAAAGAAATACTCTCAGAAGCAGATTTTAAAAATACTCACTTACCAGTAAATGGATTAAATTTTATGTGACATGCCCCATCATTTCAATTATTTATTTCACCCATTTTTTAATTTAAGTCTTTTACAATGAGTTAAGGTATCTTACTCTACATTTTAACAGCAAATCTATATTTTTATGAAGAAAGATACATATTTGTCATTTTTATTACTGTCTGTAACAGACTTTATTCAGGTTTTAAAATATCTGAGAGAAGAACCTGGTGTTGTTAAAGGGCTGGCTGGACAACATGATGCAATGCTTAAGCTGTGCATAGTTTTTAACTGTAAGCTATTTATTGAAATAAAATGAAGACTCATCATCACATAAATATTTCATGAATTCGTATCAAATTTGCTGAATTGTTAGCTTCAGACAAAAGAAATCAGTGAAAAATGGAAAGGCTTCATTTTGACATTTTGAAAATGAAAGGTTTTGATTTTCTCATTTGAAGTTACTTCCATATACAAATTTTCCTTATTTCATAGAATATTTGAATTTGTTAGAAACCAAAATAAAATCTTTCACTCCACGTCAAACAAAATGTTTCACTCAACTCAAAGCATTTTGGACTCTGTGGGGTACAGTGGTTATTAGCTCTCAATTCACTGAAATTTTCATCTAATTCACTCTCACTCTGACACAAAACCATCTTTCTTTCCTCACAGGCACTGTGAAACAGAAATGCCCATTGTTCAGTGGGCATTTTTCATATTCAGAATCCAATATTCTACAAAATGTTTTTAATATAAGGAATGCGTACTCAGTACTCCAAATACTTTTTACTGGTAAGTAAAAAAACCCAGTGTAATAGCAACAGAAATACCCAGAAGCTGATTAATTGTGTTTTCTTCCAATTTAGAAAAGCTTCCTTAGAATCCCCTACTCTAAGGCCTAGGAACTCAGCCTTTATGTGTTAATTCATGAATGACAATTCAACCAGCCTTTAAAATCACCCAACTTCCCAGTTGTAGCAGCTGTGGTATCATCACCCAAGGTGACTTTTCAGCATAATGCTGATTCTGAAGACCAGATGTATCTCATCCACCCTGAAAAGTAGGCATCTGGCTTTTCTGGCAGCGCAGGGGCTTCCACTCTAGGCAGTGGCGAGAAACAGGCAGTTCAGTTAAGTATTTCATCATATTCTGGGAGAGGTGTCTCAAAAAAGGAGGAGAACATACCTCTGGAAGTTCTACCACTAGTAAGGGACTATGAGGGGGTGTTTGCTGAACTGCATTTTAGGATAAATGCCTAGTTTTAAAACAAGTCTGGCCTTGGCAGCCAGCACAGACCAAAAACTCTCATAGCCCTTAACTGGGAAACACTGGCCATATCTGAAGCGTAATTTGCCAGCTCTATGGATCATTCTCAAGTCCCCATGGAGAAGAAGCTCTCATTTCCAAGTGAGCATCACCATGGAAATGCTGATTTGTTATAACTTCTCACCCATGTCTCCATCATGAACGCTAGAAGAACTCAGACAAGGAGAATTGCATTTATTTCTGTATATCTGAGTCCAAATGCCTTGAACACAATACCTGTTCCCACTCGAAGCTCAGCAAAAGCAGCAGTTATCAACCTTCCTGAGCTTCACCTCCAGTTTTCTACCTGAGGAGCAGGTGCTCCTGCAACTATTGCTTGTTTTTCTTAGTCACCTTTCATAGAGCACCTAAAGGCTGTGCAGAGAACTCTGCTAGTCCATGTAAGAGAGTTTGCCTGCCCTACACCCTTCACGTTCACTGTATGCTCCTGCTGAACAGCCACCTTTCCTCCCCTCCTAAAACCTGAGCACAAAATCTCAATAAACCTCCTCACCATCTCTGTCTTCAAGAAGCAGCAGAGCAGAAGGAAAAAGAGAGAAGATACTTCAGTTTTCCTGTGAGCACACCTCTTCCAAGATGATGGCCACTGCTGATGCCTGTGGGGGCAAGCCTGCGTGCCTGCTGCCCTGCCTGCATGCCCCAAAATGCACCAAAAGGTCTTGTACCTGCCTGACAGTCCTCATGGATACCCAGGCTCATTCTTGGCAGCCCACTTGAGTGTCTGCTGATGGCTAGAATCCCTTTCATTCCCTCATCAAGCCCAGGGAAAAGAAACATCACCAGGGTCATGTGGAACTAGGCAAGGAGGTGCCATATTCCCAGATACTGACACATTCTCCACTGTTGCCCTGAGGACAGTTTTCTTAATAAATTATTACTACTGAGATTTTTTTTCCCTGTTGACTTATCTTTAGACATTCCAGTGATTTAAACCTTGGCACAAGGCAGAATAGTATCATCCAGCCTGACTACGGTACACTTTAGTGAAAAAAATGCATATATTACCTAGTGCTTTCTCACTGAGAGTGTGTCTGGGAACAATTCCATTTACTAAAAGAAATATAGAGAAAATTGTTTTTCCACAGCCAAAGATGAGTAACGAATATGTTCTTCTGTAAATAAAAATCGTTCTAATATGTCACTTAGAGAAGAATCTTAGTCTGTGGAAAACTAAAAAAAAAAAAAAAAAAATTACTGTAAAGTAAAATACATTTGCTGTTTTTCTCTTATTTTCAGTAATATTATTGTGGATTATTTGTGTCTAATTGCTATGTATTTTTCTGTGTTTTTACTTTAACCCAGAGTATAGTCAGAATTCTACACAGAATTGCACTGGACCCAGTACTCTCCAAGGAAATTCTGCTGTCACCCAACCATTACAATGACTTCTCTGTAAGCTGAAGCAAGAAAAATAACTGAAATGAAGGCACTGGGAAAGATCTCATCTAAGTCCTATCTTCTACTAGTAAATATATATTCTGTGTCATTTAAACATGGTATATATTAGAAGTTTTTTATGATGTTTGAATTTCCTTTTAGGAAAGTAAACTAAAATGCAGGGGTTTATTTTATTAAACAGATGTATATTTTGCTGAGAAAAGTCAAATCATTCTATGTTCTCCTCACTACATCCTGAGTAGTTTGTCAAAGAGGATGAGCAGCAGAAATCAGAATTGTCTCTTTTGGGACTAATTGTCAGGTAGCAGAATTCTGATGATTATTACAGAAACTATTCTGATTACTTATGTGCCTAAGTAAGAATCACATCTAAAATGTTAGTTGCTAATTTAGTCTGAATCCCTCTTCTGTCTGCTGATGTTATGGGTGATTTACCAGATTTTTAGATACACTTGCCAGATAATTAATGCACTAGCAGAGCTTTAGTGCCTTTCTGAAGCTCTGTTAATTTTCCACATGTTTGTATCCCAGGCATCAAATCACCTTTTAGTGGAGTTCACCATATGATATGAAAGAATAATAAAAAAAACAAACCCAGAAGATTTATAATTTGTGTCTAAATGTAAATGAATGGGCATGAAATCAGCAGGAGCACAAGTAGAGTCATTCTGATCTGTCAGTCGATATGTAATGCTTGTCTTATTTCAGATCACAGGTATTATTAGCTCTATGCTCATTTTCTCTGCAGATGCTGTACATGCTGCAAAGGAATGGCATGTGCCTGTCCAGCCTCTTTAGAGTCACCCACAGCTGTCACACTGGAATTTCATGACTGCCCTTATTACTATCACCACATGATGTGCAAATGAGAGTGCTCCACGTGGAAAGTCGATCAATTTCTGAGATGTTGAGACTCATCAAGACTATACCCATTTTGAAGGGAAATAAAATGTTTTGAAAATGCATGAAAAGAAAACCCACATGGAGGGAAATTACTGAAATAACATGTCAATATGGGAAATAATCATCCAGACCACCCATTTGTACAATTTGAAAATTACTTATTCACTGATAGGATACACTCGATTGTGGAGACATAAAAGGTAGCAATCCTTTTCACAATTACTTTAGCAATACATATGTAAGTGGCATTACAATTGAATTTTGCTCAGAAAATCCTTCTGTGCATTGGCATGGATTTATACAAGAAATGTCTAGAAAAAGAAGAGTGCAAAATAACAGAAAAGGAAGCCAAGTTAAGGGAAAAGCCCCAACAATTTAAGCTACGTGTAGATATAATGTAGGGTTTAAGGTTAATGAGAGCTACCTGAAATAACCACTTTACTTTAATTTCCCCCTTTATATGTAATAAACAGCAGTTATAGATAAAGAATCATATAAATTATTTTTTAGAAGCTGTCACTGAATGACAGAGCTTCAGAACGTGTTATAATTGCACACTAATGCCTCCAAATAAGAAGACCAAAAAACCCCAAATTGCAAGACTTTACAACACATCTTACCATGATGATGTCTTGACTCAAGAATTCACAAGTCAACTTGAGGTCCAAAGGGTGGGGTTAGCAAAAGCACAAGCCCTGCGAGGTAGGTGTGCAATTTGCAGTGACCTTCTAGAATAAGGTTCTGCTGGAAACAGGTTCAGAAGAAAAAGTCATGAGGTCTTGGTGGCTGCAAAGCCATATCAGAGAGAAGGAGGAGATGGGGAGCCAATGGTTTCTCCTCATGGTTTGCTGCAGGATATGAAGAGACCCAGCAAAAGAACAATTCTTTTAACATGGAACCCCCAGGAGGGTCATAAACTGTAAGCACTCCCAGCTGTTAAGTTACCTCAGCTGTTAACAGGTTCTTATTTTTGTCCTGATATTATTTAATATGAGACACAACAAAGACAGACAAGATTTTGTGTCACCTTCACAACCAGGAGAGAGCATTTCCCTCCATGCTATGATATCAATAGCTCTGTGGTGAAGTACAGATGATTATGAAAAAGTTGAAGATCATTGGAAAGGGAGGATTGTTGCCAGTGGTTTTCATCTCTCTTACCACTATTTCACCTTCCTAAATGTTATCAAAACAAGACCATTGGTACTGATCAGGTTATGCAATATATTATATCCACTGTTGAAACCATTGTTCATATGAAAACAAATGGGCAAAAAAGACAACAACTGAGAACTTCTGATAATGCCATCTCAGAGTTTTATGTCATATTATTCTTCACATAACTTCTCAGCATAATCTGGTCCCTTAACTATTCTGATGTGGCCATGTGTACATCTCCCACACCCGGAGCAAAGCCCTTTTCCACCTCCACTCATATAACTCAACCAAAGTAAAGCTGTCAGTGCCTCTCCAGCCTGGTCCTCACCCACAGCATATCCACTTCCCACTGCTTTTGCAACATATAAAGGACACATTCAGAAGATACAAAGATGCTAAGCATAAGAACTGAGTGTGGAATCTGGAAGTCAGTCCTTTCCTAAATGACTTGCAATCTAGTAACTATGACCTCCTACATCATCTAAAATACCATTTATACTCTAAAACTCCACCCATATATGAGATGGAGATAAGTTCTCTGTTCACTACCTTAATTTACATAATTTCTTTGAATTAGGAGGCATTCCTAATGAATGGGACAGTTCAGCAAGTCATAGTAATTGCTTTGGAAGTCTGCCCTAACCTAGAAGGCATATGATGTCCTTTTTTTGTCACCACTGAGGTGGAAAGTACTTTACCATCATCACCTGCTTCATACACGTAACCTTGCTTTTTTCCAGAAAAAATACAGAACATTAATGTTTATTGATGAACTCTCTTTTCTGCATCATTAACAATTTTGTCATCTCCATCAAGTAACGCCTTATACTGTTGCTAGGATATCTTTTTTTCTAACATACTTAAATAATCTTTACTGTCCCCAGCTCTGCTAACCATTGATTTTTCCCTGATGTCTTTAGCTTCCCTCATCAATTATCTACACTTCGTAACTTCTAACTTATATTGATTACCATCTCCTAAGCTTTCTTTAAAATTTAGCTATAATATTGCTTCTTCATCTCTAATTACTGCCTTTTTCATAATCTTGAAATAGAATGGGCTTTTAGACAAAAAATGTGCCACTCTAGGAGAATCTATATCTCCTCATCCAATAAAATCCATTTTAAAAACTCTTTGCATTTTTATAGCAAAAGGTTTTCCCACAGTTTATTTTACTACTAGTTTTCCTCAGCTTTGTGTATTGATCCTTCTGAGAAGCAAAGCAGATATATTACTTGTTCTTTAATGCCAGGCACCTGTATGCCCATATTGAATGTAACCAAGCTGTGATCACAGGGTCCTCACCAGTCACCCAGGTAAAACTTCTTTATCCATTGTAAGAAAATTTTAAAAAGCAGTTGGTTCCTGAGGTAGGATGTTCTCATCCGTCTTTTATTCAAACTTTAATAAGGTGTTAGCATTGTCTTCAGGAGGCAGCATGTCTCCCACTGTGATGCCCTACATCCCTGCCATTCTTCCTTCCATTCATCACAGACAGAAATGTAAGCAGCACCTTACAGGTTTTACCCTTTCGGTTAACCTTGTGAGTGATCTGAGGACATTCACCATCACGCTGCTCACTGCAGCTCTCTGATTAATATTGACCCACATGCTTTCAGGATCCTAATGTTATCCATACTCATACAAGAGGCAGCACTGGCTTTATGCAGACTGTACTGTAGATTCTCCCCACTCTCTCCCCACACTTCTTGCCCTCTCTGTCTTTCATAAGCAAGATAGAAACCAATGACCTCAATATTTCAGTGTTAGAAACCAACCTATTAGATTTAGAAATGGCATTTGTACCATAATTGCATCTTTTCTTCAGGGATAATGTTTCATTCCTACAGCTTGTCTGAAGTATTAATGCAATTTCTAAGCACTAAGATTATCTCCTTATCTGACATTCTATATCACATTGACTCATTTTGTTTTGCAAAAAAAAATCCAAGTTTGAACTCTTTACTCCTCTCTTGTTTTATGTCTCCTTTGATTAATTATCTAGTTCCTTCTCCTTGTACTTTGTATGTACAGGACTCTATGATCTGGGTTGGATGTGATGCATAATTTTCCACAGAACCTTAACTTCTAGTTTCACCTCAGAAGGGTAGTCATCTATCCAAACCCTGTGTCTCCTAACTTCTTTTTTTTTTTTCCCTCGTTCACTTGAAATGGTATCTAAGAAAATCAAACTGGCTTTTCTCCATGTCCTTGCCCAAAGTCTTCTATAATTTGCATAATTCAACATTTACCCAAACAATTTCCTCTATTGTTAGTAACCATTGGTGGACACTTGCCAATCTCACAGTTTCATTCAATTTTTTTATGCTAGGGAGACAGCTGACAGATTTCTTGCTAAATTCTCCATTCATTTGCCTAAACATAGCACTGCCTGTGTTACTTGAATTTTAGGATGACTGAAGAACCTCGTATCAGCAGACTAAATCTTCAATTTCACAAGCTGTAACCCCTCAAGTATCTCTCCAGTGGCTCTCTCTTCTGCTCTACGAGAGGAAGTTTCTCCCATACTTTTTTTCAGTGGGTATCTGAAAAAGGGCTGGTATTTCTATCAGGCTGCATGTCTTCTGGTTTGCTACCATCATCTCATCATATTTCTCAGATTTCTAATTTTTCCTTTCCTCATTTTCACATTCCTCCCTTTAGTATTTCAACAACATCTGGTGGTCTGAGTGTGTTTCTTTCAAATACTGCTCATTGCCAGGACCCAGGCTTGTAAAATCATGTAGGTTCTCCTTCGCTGGTGATTAGCTTGCACTCATATACTGGAAATCTCATTTTCTATCAAGCAAAGTCCAAAGTAACTCCAAACTCTGGGTCTCACCAGAGGCCCATTGAACCTGTCACTGCAAAAACATTCAGATGTCTTCAAGGGGCTCAAAAGAATCTTGCTTTGCCAATCACAGAGAGAACAGCAAGCCGTGTCCAATAGAGACAACTGAACAAAGAATAGGAAAAAGGTGCAAGTGCAGATGCTTTGGCAAAACACCAGACAGACCTTTTCACCTCTTCACTCAGAAGAAGCCTACAATTCCTGCCTTGCCCAGGTGAGCTCTTCTTAGCATAACCACCACCACATCCCTGTCTATATTTTACGTAGTATTTGACCATTCTCATTTTATAAACTATATCACTCTGTGAGACCACAACTAGTTCATTTAGGACTGGAGCATAAATGATGAATGATCCATTTAAGTTATTATCTGAAGATTTATGCAGATTAGCACAGATATGTCATTGTAAACTATGTCTGGGTTAAACCACAAGGGGTCTAGCCACAGTTATACCCATGGGCTTAGAATCATCCCTCCTTACTTCAGAAACTTACTTTAGGCTCCCAAACTGAAAGTGCTGTCACATTTGCCTTCATACTTAGGCAATGAAGAATGATAGATGGATTGAGTTTCTCCTGAAAAGAAAAAGAAATCAAACTGCCTTCCAGAAACTGATTATTCCTCTCCCCTCACTGTATGGAGGGAGCCTCTGCAACAAGAGTTAGGTGTGCTGGTCCCTCACAAAGGTCAACAGCTAGCAAATACCAGAAAAAAAATTAACAATACTTGCTTCCTTTGATTTACAGAATTTTCCCAAAATACACTGGTCAGCTTCCTTCCAAAGAGCTATTTTAGCTGTGAATTTTTCTAAAAGGCAGCTTTTGTGTTCCTGTTCAGACACAACCAGTGATTTGATGTGTTAACAACACCTCTACAAAGGTAACTTAAAATTACAAAATGTTGAGGATGTGTGGTGTTCCAGTCTTAATGTGCTTTTCCTGAAGAATGCTGCAATGAGGCCAGTTTTTAAGTGTCATTCTGACACACTCCTTGGCTTTCACTTTAACTTCTTTTCACATCTTGTTGAGCTTTCCAATGTCTGAAAAGGTCATTTTGATATGTGGAGGTCACATGTTAAAAACCTGAAAGCCAGGTCCCTTGCTAATGGTGAACTGAAAGCAGTTGTTTGGCAGTTCATCACATAAATCGCTCTATACATTTTTAGGGATTGTAAAAGGAAAAATTGTACTTTGTCCTCTAAGGAGGGGATGTAAAGATTATGTCCAAGAGACATTGTTCAGCCACTGAGAGCTGGAATGGAGATTGAAATAAGTGGGTGGGGGGAGAAAGGCCACACTAAACAGTGAGAAACCACAGGAGTACTGGCAGGTGAGAGGAGGTAAGAAGGAAGTCTGAGGAGTTATAAATAACAACAAGAAGAGACAATGTTATTCCTAAAAGCAAGTATAGAGGCAGGCAAGCCTACAAAGCTGACATCTGTGAGGCTAGTATCAGACTTTTGTTACACAGTCAAGTTAGAATATCTAAATTTAATGCAGATTTTCGTAACTTTCATTTAAAATTTGTGCTAATTCCTTTTTGGAAAGGCATATTTTGTTTTAAGGATAGTTTTTTCCACTTTAGGTGGAACAAAGTGCTCAGCAATTTTAATGAGGCAAAGTAATGTTAATTAAAAACAATGAAGGAGACCTCCCACAGCTTGCTCTGGCACTTCAGGCACTCTGTCTTAAAGCCATACTGAAAGTAAACAGATGCAATTTATCTTTCTGATCTGTCAGGAAAACATTTTCTTCGAATGCCTCAGTGTTGAGAACAATATATAAGGCTGGTTGCCTTGGTGGATTGCAGGTAGGAAGAGCTTTGGTCACTACAAAAAAAGGAATCACATTGATACATGAAATTCTGCCTCAAGTCCTTTTCTCCCCAAACTGAAACAACACCTGGAGAAACAATCCACAGAAATTTCCTCCCTGTATGCAACAGAGCCAGCATGCCACCAGTTATTCCAGAAGAATACTCCTTTAGGACTCAGTGGGGGTGGAACAAGGTGATTTGCAAGTTCTTAATCAGACCATCACACTCTTGCCATAGGAATGGCTCTTCTAGCAGGAGTGATCCCACCAAAATGGGCTGGACTACTCAAGGGAGGATCAACACAGGTGGGACCTAAAAGTCTGGGATCTGAACCAGGTATTACTATTTGATCATAATAATATTTACAGTACTTAACTATAATGTAGTCCTTCTTTAGCACTCAGATATCAAGAATCATAAAAGATATAATTACACATATGCCTATGTATAGCAGCATGCTATACAGATACTGGCCAGCAGGGCTGGAGGAAAAAATTTTCGAAAGAGTTAAATAAAAAGATAGTCTGGGCTTCAAGAGCTCAGATGTGGTAGGAGCCTAAAAGGAAACCATGAAATATGTCTGATCAAAATTTACAGGGAAAACACAAACAGTTCCATTTGCTTGTTTTTATGGTGATCATAGGCAAAATAGAAATGCCAGTAGCAGTAAGAGAGGATTTTTGGGAAGCATTTGTGTTGTTCTGTTTTGTTTCTTGTTTTCCATCTCTATTTTATCTGCTAACATTGCAGACTCAGACTTGCAGAAAGGCTAGGATGGAGAGAGACCAGATATTTTAATATATATGAACCTGACTTGGTAAAGGACTGTTTACCATTGTCCAGTCAAGTATTGCCACTGACATCAGAACTGGTTGTGAAAGAAATGGGCAGCACTGTGAAGCTTTTCCAAGGCCAGCAATTTGATGAGCAAAATCTCAGTAATGTCATGACCTCTGACACTGAGTGTGTACTGTATTCTTCCCTTAATTAGCATCTCAGTAAAGTACAATTGCCTCTAAATGATGGCATGAATTATTTTCATACACATGGCTACTGATACCATGCACCAATCGTAAAATCTTGTAATACTCTGTGCAGTTGGAGATGACGTCAGACCTTCTGAAATATAAACTAAACCTCTGGATCACAATTAAAAGCGAATGTTCTGCCTGGTCTGCTGAGGACATCACGGTACAAAACTAGGATGCCTTTAATGAATAAAACACTAGTCACTGATACCATGTGCATTATACATACTTTCCACTTCACTGGCGAAGCAGTTACAGCTTTCACTGCCTGGAGCCATCCTACATTGGACTGTGACTGTTTCACAACTGAGAACATAAGCACATTGAGGCGGTGCGGTCTTTGAACAGGAAATGTTGAAATGAAACCAAACGTGCTGCCCAGAATGTTCCTGGCACTTCTGCCTCTGAGTCAGCAGCAAACCCACACCTCAGCCTGTTCCTGGGGTCACCGTGCAGCTCTGCCCAGAGGACCAAACCACATGCTTGCCTCTGCTCAGAAGACCTGCTGCTCAGCTTCTGGTTGTTTGGCCAGATTTCAGTGCAAACAGTCAGACCCTGTCTACCACCTCTACTTCTACAGCAGTTTCATCAGACTATTGTAACTTCATTATTTTTCTGCCCTAAACTATCATTTTATGTCCCTCCACACTGCTAAAGTAACTATCATAATCCATGCCAAAAGCATAAGGCAGCAATACTCAAAAAACCACATTAAGGCTTTAACTAAGCTTGCATTCAGCAGGGCAAATTTAAAGTACCTCAGCACTAATTGCCTAGAAGACCTCAGCACCAGGATCCTACCTGGTTTGAACCTGGCAAAGAGTGTGCCTTTGCTAATCCAGAAATGCCAAAGAAATTCAAGCTGGGAATACCTGAGAAACTGGTCCAAATCCTGTCAACTGTAAGAGAATAATGCTTCATCAATATACACATTGATTTAACCATATTTATTCTAGATTGGTTTCAGGACAAATTTAATGCAATCTGGAAGCAGCTTATTTTTGTGCAATGTCATCAGAGAAAGTGGTGGATAGTGTTTGGGTTTTTCCTCGGGACCCAGCTACACCAAAACAAATGGCTCCTCCAGGAAAATATGAATGTTAATGGAAAGACCCATGATGACCTAGATAAATCATTGTCTTAATGTGGCATTCAAGTCTCTCAGCTTCCTTCATGCATGACGTAAGTCCCTTCTGATGGTGAGCATTTACATGTCCAATACATGGGACAATGTGATGGGTATTTGTCTGATTGCATGAGCCAAGAGGAGCAGGGGTACACTAAATGATGGGGCTCTAGAGACTGCCCACATCCTGCCACTGGGCCCTCCCTCCCCAGAACCTCAGTGCAAGGTGCACCTTGCCAGCAGATCACAGCTCCAACCAGTCAGCAACAGCCGGACACCTCAGGAGAGAATGGGAGCTGCAAAATGTTCATTTTCTGTGGACTCTCCTAGTCCATTCACAAATAGTGCACAAGCTGTGTGCTGGATTTAGAGTAAATTCACTGAGCTTTTCTCAAGTCCACCCACTCTTATTCCAAACTGAGAAAGACCATAAACAACTTTTGCATAAAAGTAGGTTGATTAGGTTTGCTTTTTTGCTATTTTTGTCTAAGAGTGCTTGAAGTTTACTCCCATCGTACACTGATCAATATAGCAGTCACTCATGCATCCTTCCCAGACCTGGTGGTGAATGTATAAAAGACAGAATGTGAGTGGTTCAGCTGCCATTTGCATCTGTGCAAATCAGGCCTAACTCCATTAAATAAATGCAATTGCACCAATCAAAACAGAAGTTTAAACACCTTATTTCAAATACTTTTGACAGACTACAGTTAGTGCAAAAAGATTTAAAATAATGAAAATTTCAACTGTTATGGGAAAAAAAAGAATATGTTGATTTCCTGTTTTTAGTTAAACATTTCTCTTTCTCATCACACCTTTCCAGCAGAGCAAATATTTTTCGATTAGGCCTAGTAACCAGTGTTTCCTAAGAGATCTAGGATGAAGACTATTTCCAAAGCATTCATCTTTCCATTTCCTGATTCTGGCATTTCATTCACTTTAGTGTAAACTTATCCAGCCAAGAAAGGCCTGCATTTTTTTTTCCAGAGTCCTCATAATCCAGGTCCTTTTGCCTAGACATAATGCATCCTACTTTACTTAATGTCTAAGGTAGATCTTCTACAAATTCAAAGCAGATTGTTTTTTCCTTTCCTGCTCTCCAGGCTATTCTTAGTTACCCATATGAGTCTCAATACATCCAGAAAAAAATGCTTTTTGGCTTTGGGAAGTGGGAATTATTTCTGAAGAAATTTATAAATATTTGCTCTGAATGCCTGAACAAATGAGTTATTTCCTGTGACTTGCCTCTTGATACCTTAAATCTGTTAACATTTTGGCATCAGATCCTCTGTTCCTTCAGTGTCTCAGATCACTGTGTGAATTGATGGCTTATGAAAAAAGGACAAAGTAATCTCTGGAAACACTGAGAACCAAGAAAAAAAATAATTAAATAAAAATAGAAAGGAAAACAGCTTAGGCTCATTTGGAAGCAGAGGCTGGACTGAGCAGACATTAGCAGTTTCTGGTGGCTCTATTATTCTGGTGGTTTTACTATTGTCCCTCCTACATCTCCAAAGGGCAGATTTAAAAGGCTTCATGTCAATGGGTCCCTCATGGCCCTGGGGCTGCAGCTTGGGATTTATGAGAGACTCTGCAGAGACCTCAGAACACACCTGGGAGGAGAACAAAGAATCTGGTGCATTTATAACCACTTCTCCTCCCTTCAGCCAGGGTTTTGCTTCAGCTACACTCACTTCACTCTGGAGAGAAGAAGGGTCACCCAGTGCCTGTTAGCCCATGCTTCTAGCTTGATGGGAAAAATATTCTTATCAGACACTGAAAATCTGCTAGAGGTGCATTTACTGCTCTCAGAAACTGGGCTTGGAGGATGCTACTCAGTTCTGGGAGTGGGAAGCAAGTTGAAAATATTATTTTTTAATGTCAGGACAGGGCCGGCCTTCAAAAAGAGATCCACTGTTACCAGTAATTCAAGGAAAACTCCAGTTGTGAATTGTAGGGGCTGGACAGCCCTTGGGCAACAGGACCACATGCATTCTCTGCTCTGAAACAAACTAACTGCCCAGAACAAGATCACTTATGGAGGGAGAATATATCCACATCAGCTAGTTTTAGTCTTTCCCAAAATGACTACACTCCAGAAGCACTAACAAAGAAGCAGATGTAAGATTTTCTATGACTTATCTCCAAGGCAATTATTTATAAATCTCCTTGATTCATTATGTGCCAAGCCTAAATTAACCCCCTAGTTCAATAACAGAAATGTGTATGTAGCCTTGCACATTGCAACTAATTGTGCATGCTAGGCATTTTGCTTTATAGATTATTTTTGATAGCATGAAGCAATTTTGTCCCTTTTGAATATTTTAGGCAGAAAAATAACTTTCTCAAAGAAAAGACCTTGGCTAGGGCCAGTTGCTGCTGTGGGATCTTTTATCTAGGTCCTTCTGGAGACTTCTGAAGGGTTAGGGAAAGCTGGTATTGTATTTGGTTGAGAACTGCACAGAAAAAGCACATACCCAGATGCTTGCTTGTGCACGCACACATAGAGTAATGTAGAAAACTTCGAAGTATGATCCTCATCTCCTCTTTCCCATTATAAAATAAAACTAAATGGCATAAGTCCCTAAAGACTAACATTCCCCAGGCTTAGCTATTTTGCCTATCCAACAGGCATCATACTCCTGGTGGCCAGAGGCAGTGCAAACCAGGAAGGATGGGGCAGCTGGCATGCTATGGTGTAGATCTGTCTGTGCTGTTATCTCTGCAGCATCAGCTACAGATTTGAAGGGGCAGTGCTATTTATGCAGTTTAAAAAGCATTGCAAAATTCATGTTTGGAGGCTGATTTTATTGGGTTTTATTCCTCTCTTCCACCCAAACACCAATAGTTGTTGCTTTTTAATGAAAGTCAGCAAAGTAAAGGATTTTAATTTAGGCTGTCAGTCAAAAATAATGGAAGAGCTAGAAGGCCTGACACTGCTTCTTTTCTGTGAGCTGACTAAAGCTTGTGACAGGGGTTATGTTTCAGCAGGGGTGAGGTAGGAAGGACAAGGGCCAGAATAATTAGCAACCAGGCCTTATCTAGGACAAATATTACAAGGGAATAAAGCCATTAAAAAGCTGCCTACTTGCTGATGTTAGAGCAGATATGGCTTCTTTCCACAGGAATAAAAAAATAATCAAAGCAATAGAAATTGTGTTCTGTGTTGTTACAGTATCTGGCGGAAACTCTTCTTTCATCATGCGCAGCAAAGTTAAACTCAGAACAGGAGCTCTTAAATAAATGTGCACAACCATACACAGCATGGTGCTGGCTATGTCCAGGAGCCTGACCAGCTGAGAGAGGCAATGAAAACCTGTGAGTGCTCGTGACTGGAGTAGCCTTGCAAACCATCCATGTGTCTGCAGAGAGGCTGTCACCCATGGCACTGAGCCCTTTGGGGCAGTAGAGATTCCCCCATGGTGTTCCTCAGGGCTCACATCTCCAATCTCCAAGCCCACTGCTGTAGAGTAAACAGGTGAAAGTAAGCAAGGCAGATCCCTACCTCTTCCCCAGGGACACCCACTGAATATGGGGAGAGGGAGCCACTGGTTCAGATTAGGGTAGTAGGTCCCTGGGACAGGATTGTCCTCGAGTGCAAGAACTCTAACGAAGAGGGGCTTATGTGTGCACAAAACAGAGGGGAAGCTTCCTCATGCCTCTTCTGTTCCTCATCACACTAATTTTCATAGAATAATTTGATTTTGAAAGGACTTTTCAGATTGTCAAGTCTAACCATTAACTTGTCACTGCCAAGTCCAACACTAAACCATGTCCCCAAGTCCACACATCTTTTGAGTATCTCAAGGATGGCAATTCCACCACTTCTCTGGACAGCCTGTCCAAATGCTTGACAATGCTTTCAGTGAAGAATTTTTTCCTAATATCCAATCTAAATTTCCTCTGGTGCAACTTGAGGCCATTTCCTCTTGTCCTATGTCCTGTCACTTGGGAGAAGAGACTGATACGCACCTGGATGCAACCTCCTTTAAGATGGCTGTAAGAGAGTCCTAATGTCCCCACTTGAGCCTCCTTTTGTCCAGGCTAAACAACCTCAGCTCCCTCAGCCACTCCTCATCAAGCTTGTGCTCCAGACCCTTTCCCAGATCTGTTGTCCTTCCCTGGACAGGCTCCAGCCCCTCAGTGTCTTTCTTGCAGTGGGGGCCCAGAACTGAACACAGGATTTGAGGTGTGGCCTCAGCAGTGCTGAGTACAGGGGGACAATCCCTGCCCTGCTCCTGCTGGCCACACTATTGCTGATCCAGGCCAGGATGACATTGCATTTCTTGGCCACCTGGGCACACACACTGGCTCATGTTCAGCTGCTGTCACCAGCACCCCCAGGTCCTTTTTCACCAGGCAGCTTCCCAGCCACTAAGCCCCCAGCCTGTAGCAATGCTTGGGGTTATTGTGATCTAAAGGCAGGACCCAGCACTTTGCCTCAATGAACCTCATGCAACTGGATTTGTCCCATTGATCCAACCTGTCCACATCCCTCTGCAGAGCCTTCCTGCCCATTCTCAGTCAGATCAACACTCCTGCCCAGCCTGGTGTCATCTGATTGAGAATGGGCTTGATCCCCCTCGTCCAAATCATTGATAAATATATTAATCCAGACTAGCCCCAGTACTGGGCCCTGGGCAACTCTACTAGTGACTGGCCACCAGCTGGATGAAACTGCATTCACCCCTGTCCTCTGGGCCTGGCTATCCAGCCAGTTAGTACCCAGTGAACAGTGTACCTGTCCAACCCATGTTCCACTCTCTAGTGCTGGATTTTTTTTTTCCGCCTGTCCCTCCTTTCATTATTTCAAGAGGAAGTGGTGTCTGGTTTTGTTAACTGCTTTGACATTAATTTCCTTTATGGTATAAGAGGATAACATCTAAAAAAAGCTATCTATCTATCTATCTATCTATCTATCTATCTATCTCTCACAAATGAAGAAATAACTCAGCCTTAAATGAGAGGCAACTCCTGATTAAATTGCTACATTAGTTATATTTGACAAGCTATAACCTTGAATACTAAAAAACTGGGAAAAAATAGTGCTATATGAAAATAGAAGGATAATATTTATGTACCAGACAGAGTTAGGCTTCAATCATTTTGGTTGAGATGCTTCCAGTTTTACTCCTTCAGTTGCTCTGTAAAAGGGCTACAAGTCCAACTCTCCTTTTACTTCCAGCATTCTGGGACTCATTATTTGCCATTCACGATGTTATTAATTCTGGCTGCCTGAACGTTTTCATTATCAGAGGAAAAGGAGGTAACCAAAGATAACTTGGTGAGCATTATTCCCATTTAGGTGCTCCTCTGAGATTTCCTTTTGACTACAATGTATTTCATTAATTCGGAGGACATTCTGGCATGGATGTCTAATTAGATCTGCTTAATGGATTTCATGTCACAGAGGCATGTAAATCTTGACACAAAAGACAAGGTTTGTATTGAGAGATAATATCTTTTATTAGACTCCCAGATAGAATTGAAAGGGATGGACATATTTTTCACTTTTTAAAAAAAATATTTTGCTATAGACTTTTTTACCTCCTTTCTTATCTCCTCAGACAGCCAGAGCTACAAAGACCTGACTGAGGCAGTCTCTTCACGGTTTATTTTAACAATCACTTGCTTTTCAATAACCTTTTCCCACATCTGTATTTTTCTTATTTCTTCCAGAAATTTAGTCTTCTGACATTCATCTGTTTTACCACCCACTGCATGTTATACACTATGAATGTTTATTCAATTTTACTTATTCAGAGGAGGACAGTATCCCAGACGGGGTTTCCTTCCAAGTTTCTATATCCAAACATCACCCATTCCCAGAGATTACAAAATGCTACTGGAGACATTATATTTTTTGTGTTACTGCCCACTTGACTTGAGTCAAGTGCATATTCATCAGTTGCATACATTTGTCAGTTTGAATACCCAAGACTACCTTTAAATATCCATTCATTCATCTTAAAATCTTTAGTAGAGTCCTGCAATCTTTAGGAGGAGTTGCTGTGTCTGACTTGGTGGCTCGTCTGCTCTCATGAGAGCAATGTAGAAAGTGCACATGCAGGCCACTTTCATCCTTCAGCTTAAGCTTAAATTTTTGATGCTGGAGGTGTTTAATGTAACTGACAAAGCATATTCTGCCATTAGACACCACATAAGAATTTAGGGTAGCTTTTTATGCCTGATACTGGTATATTCTGCAAATCATGCAAAATAGATTACTACAATTTCAAAAACTTTAGTACTTTTAACTAGTTTAGTATTATATTGCTTGAGGTCTTAGGATGCAGTTCAACAGGAACCTCAGATCTGTTTTGGCAGGTACTACAAATATTCTGGATTGATCTTGCTGGATTTCTTATAAACTTCCAATCCCCTTTTTCATGTTGTAAAGACATGGTTTCAACTATATCCCATGACAAATTGCATGGGTTTATTCTTTGTGACACCAGTCCTGTATCATAACCCCCTGTGCATGACACTACCTTCAAAACAACCTGTACATACGTCCGTAAGTCACAAAAATTGCCACTTCTAAAAGCACAGTATCGTCTTATATTCTTGGGGAAAAATGGGCCTTCTGTTGTGAAAAAATCTCATAGCTGTAGAAACTAGAAATTAATTATCTCATATATAGTTTAGGTTTGCAATGAATGGCAAGGGGGATGTATCAACTCCTACCTCAACCAAATACAGCTTTATTTTTTAATGCATAATCAATTATGTGTCAAAACTGATTTTTAAAAACCTCAGTTTTAGGGCACCTCAATGCTGATTTTCAAAGATTAGGCAACAAGAAACCTCTAGAGAACAGACCATTTAGGATATTTGTAATTTGGCACCTGAAAACAGAAGTTGTAGAAATGTTTTTCTTAAAAACACATTAATTTCAGTTTTGATTTGTCAATGCTTATTAAAACATAAAATTGGGCACATCTCATATCTAATACAGTTGCACCTTAAAATAATATTGCCTTTGTATTTTCCAAAATTACATCATCCCACTAGTCCAAACAAGGAAGTAAACTTCCCTAGTGCACATCAGGTTATGGCCTTTGCAATATTGGCAATAGCTACTCAAAATTATGTATCTTTACAGTCTTCATAGACCTAAGTGAAAGTGAGTTTTGGAAAATGAAGCTCCACCGAGCAGGTTTGTAAAAAGCAAGCACTTGCTGATATAGCAAGGCCTTTAAATTGGGTAACCTGGAAACTGGTTACTGCACTTATCCATTATCCCCAGACACAACACTCATAAAAGGCTCAACTTCAGTCTAGATTAGTTACACAAAAAACCATTAGCATAGGTAATTGCTGCTCAGCGGCCTTTAGGAAATGATTGCATGGTCTCAATTCAGTTCACTCAGCACAGGTGGCCACATCACAGAAACCACCAAGTGCTGCATGGGCAGAAGAGCCAGCTGCCCCCTTCTCCCCAGAAGCCCCTTCCCCCGAGCACATCTGGGCTGTAGCCGGCAAGGGGAGACACAAACATTTTCCACCATCAATTAGCTACTTCTCTCAAACAAGAGGCTCACTTCTAGGAGGGAGGAAGAAAGAAGTCGAGCCTCATCATAAGCCTGGGGTATTAATAAAAGCAGTTTGGTTTACAGGATAAAGTAGAGCCTTTATCATCTGCAGTTCAATCTATCATCTTAAAAATATGTGAAATCACAGGACTGGCTTCAACACCACATGAAACAAAAAGCTTAAATAAAGACTATTTGGGGAAGTAATTCTAAAAGATAAAGAAAGAAGGATATCCAAAACTGAAGGTCATACTAGACATTTCTCCTACCCTGTAAAGTTTTAAGTACTGAATATAGTGTTGTGATAACACAAGGCATAATAGCTGTCACGAGATTTTCCTTAAGAATATAGTTGAGGAGGGGGACAGGTCCAGGAGAGAATCTCAGATTTGCAAAAATAGAGGGAGTTATAAGCTTTTAAATTGTGTTTTATTTGCCTGCTGCTTTAGCCACTTTAATTTTTTCCTAAAACTTAAAACTCCTTCTAAGCTTCTGGTTTCTTCAAGGTGCAATTTATCACAGTCCTATTTCATTTTGAAATGCACTAAAGCATCAAGGTAAAAAGGGAAGATGAAGTCCATTTAATCCCTCTGTTGCACTGCACCAAGAGCAAGCAAACAGGGAGTTGCAAGTTTATGAGGAAGGCAGAAGAAGAAATAGGAATGGAGTAATCTCATTGCAACTGGTTTTGGAGATCCTTAAAAAAGCAGTAATATGCTTCCAGAGCTCAGCTATTTGATTGTAGAGCGGAAAAGCACTTTCCGCCTCAACCTGACATCATTTGGCATCTCCTTAACTAGCAGGGCAAAGAACACACTGCTGTTTTACATTGCTATGAAGTACATGCCACAGGAGATTTTAGCTGCAGTGAGGGCCAAGTACAGACATCAAAGGCTGGCATTTGGATGCAAAGAAGTGAGAAACACACTTTATTTCTCATAATGAGAAATGCGACTTATGCTTTATCAACCCCAAACTTCTAATAGGAGTTACATAACACAAAGCTCTGCTCCTCTCTGCTGACTGCCAAATAGCTATCAAATATTAAAGAGATGAGCATGGGCTCTGAAAGGGGGTTGTATGATCACAGCACAGCAGCCTTAATGTGCACGTGTGTATGCATGTGCCTCTGTGTACGTGAGCAAGAGACTCTTCACAGCAGGGTGCCTGCTGAAGGTCAGTAAACAAACCCATAAACCTCCTCTCTCTGCATTACATTCCCACCATTCCCAGTTGCCCCAGGAGTAAGGAGCCCTAAGCAGAAAGGGAAAGAACTGGGTCAAGCACTGTTTGCAACCACTGTGCTGATTAAATAACTGTCAGGGATGGGCTGTTGATCAAGAATGAAAGAATTATTTGGGTTTGGAAGGCACCTCAAAGACCATCCAGTTCCAACGCTACAGGCAGGGACTTCTGCCACCAACCCAGGTAGCTTAAAGTCACATGTGACCCAGCCTTCAACACTTCTAGGGATGGGACATCCACAACTTTTCTGAGCAACATTTTCCAGTGCCTCACCACCCTCACAGTAAAGAATTTCTTCCTAATATCCAATCTAAATCTACCCTCTTTCAGTTTAAAGCCATTCCTATCACTACAAGCCCTTGCAAGAAGTCCCTCTCCATCTCTTCTCTAGGCCCCCTTTTGGTATTAAAAGGCCTGAGGTGAGGTGCCCCTGGAATCATCTCCAGGCTGAACAACCCCAGCTCTCCCAGCCTGTCTTCATAGGAGACATGTTCCATTCCTCTGGTCATCCTTATGACCCTCCTCTGGTCTTGCTCCAGAAGGAGTCCAAGCCCTTAAGTCCCACAAGCAACGTGACAGTGGTAGCAGATGGCAGTGGTACCAACCCTCCCAGTTGTGAAGGATTTTTTTGAGATCCAGTGATGGAACAACATTAGCTGCTTGCTGACCCATCTGATTTAAGTAAATCTTGTAGGTTTTTCTAGAGAGGAGGAAGGGAAATGGAAGCTGCCTCTTGGATTCACAAGACTTGAAGTTCGCAATATTAGGACTGTGACTAGAAGAACCAAATCAAACATTGGGAAGAAGGTGAAATGTGGGGCAAACTCTGTTGGGCATTTTCAATACTAACCTTCAGTTTAAATATACTTTTTTGTAGTGCTGAGTATGCAGGGAGGTAAGCCCTCCTGACAGTGGATGAGGCTTTTCAAGTGGATCAAAGACCTGGAAGGGAAAGAGGAGTGGGATGTCTCCATTGCCTTCCAGGTGGTTTTCTAATAAGATGAAGTATAATGTGATTCCTTTTGTACTCTCTGCTGACATAGTCATTTTCACAGAGGGAATAAAAACAACTTCAGGACTTGTGGGGAGCAAGACAGAACTGCTGACTGCTTGATTCCAAGTAGTTCACCAATCTGTATAGCCTAGTCAAAAAGCATCCTGGACAGGTATATAAAGAAATGCACTAAAATCTAGTGTACTTTTGAATTTTTGATCTAGAAGGAAAGGAAAATAAATAAAGGGTGGGGGAGGGGGGAGAAGAGGGGAAGTGAAGCTGAAGAGTAGAAAAAATGTTACTCTGATCCAAATAGTGTCAAAAAATGTTTGGAGAGTGTCCCAATCAATGAAAATTAAATTCAAATGTGAACTTGAACAATGTCACTGTGAGGTAAGCTGAGATCTGAGTGTGAAACATGTTGCTATAGGCTCTATCTATAAGGCACTTATCCCAGAATTCAGGATATTTACGTCAAAGGTTATTGTTCTGTCAGTGGAATTAAAAAAAAGCAGAGAGAATTTATCACAAAAATGGTTTCAATTGTACTTGCTTTGACAAAATATAGACATATATTGAATAACCCAGGATGTGGCATATGTTTTATAAAGGTTGGTAATATTATTGTGGAAGAATTTTTTTAATGTATTTTGATGTATCTTGGGTATGAAGTTTTTTAATTTATCTGGAAGCGTTTGTGACAAGCAAATTTGCTAGTGAATTTCTGAAACTTTGCTTAGTAAAAAGATTTTCCTTTATGAACAAAAGAATATAAGAAATGGATCTGTCAGTGGTTAACATCACAAACTATTTAGTGGGGAGCACTTCATGAACAAGAAAAGAAAAGTAGTCCCATATTTATGTTTTAAAGATAACTAAAAATCAGCAAAATCTTTTTCTAAAAAAGAAATACATAAGCCAGTGAGAAAAAGTATGTGATTTGTCCTACTTTGGAAGGTAATTAATGAAAAAACTAAAACCCAGCTAATCAAAGGCTGCAATGATTCTGGTAACAGGTGAAATTATTCCATGAGAGTATCCCCAACATGCTCAGCAATGCCTTTCATGGGTCTTTGATGTCCATTTAAATTTTAACTGCCAGTTTTTGCCCTAATGCCCAAAACCTAAGAGCAGGCATTGAAAATTCTCTATCCTATGGTCTGCCTTTGAAGCAACCAGGTCGCAAAATACAGTGTCCTTCCCTAAAAAAGTCTCTCTCTCTCTTCTCTCTCTTTTTTTTTTTTTTTTTTTTTTTTTTTTTTTTTTTTTTTTTTTTTTTTTTTCCTTGCCACACTCATACAACATGACCTACCAAGAGGTACCTCAATGTAGGCTTCTGGAACAAGGAGACCCAGCCCCACAGAGGACATGAAGCAGCATGGCCCAACACCAAGCTGTGTTAGACATGATGGCTCCAACATCCACAGCCTCCTCCCTGCAGACCCACAGCTCACCCCAGACAATGCCCAGCACCCACTTGAGCAAACTAGACAGATCATGCAGCAACATGTTCATTTATAAACTCACCTTCTCAGTGTATTAGTTAAACTTACATTAAACTGATACTCCAAAGACAGAAGTTCAAGGATTAATGCCATGTAAACAATGACAAGCCTTTTGCAGTAAATGAAAGCCCACCAACCTACAGCTGAGTTTACACTGGCAGTGCCTGCCATGAATAAATGCACGTTAATGCTAACTACTGACATCACAGCTACATTCACTCGGTTTTGTGATTCAGCCAATGTTAGTTCTTTCATGAAACAGTTCAGTGTACTAAAGCCTTTCTTTCTGTCCCCAAAAAGATCATCTGTGCCTTTGGGATGTCTTTGGATTAATTTTCAGTACGAATATGTCATGTTATGAATGGGGTATTAAAGAGCAGCCTGGTGGCAGACTGAACTCTCCCTTTTAGGTTTATGGTCAACAGGCACCAATAAAAAGAGTACAAAGGAAAGTGGTTTTTTTTAACTGCCACTTAAAAGTGTCAGCTATTCCCTGAAGTTCAGGTACTAGACTTAAATGAGTCAAATAAAAAGAAAACTCAAATGATAACACTGTGTGGATCGACAGCAGGCAACTCCACATCAGGCAACATACTGAGACCCTGATTTCTGCAAAGGTCTGCAGAAGATTCCCACATCGCTTTGCCCTCCTTGTGTTTGAGGGTGCCCTGCTCAACAGGAAGAGGCACTGTTGATGTGGTTTCTCATGCCTCTCTGGAATATGATCAAAGACCCAACAAGTAATTTTTGTAGTCCCACACAGTAACAGTCTGAATATCAACTTTTCTTTCAAGCACTACTATTTATACTTTTATTTATACTGTTTTCAACAGTACATTAAAAGCCAGCTGGAGCAGGAAAGAAGGATAGTGCAGAGGATATACATATTTTTTACTCCAGACACATTAAACCCACAGCCTTATTATGCTTTGTACTTCAGAGACATTAAGTAAGCCTTTGACAAACATCTATCTTAAAAACTGTCAGTTATGCTTTATTTGTACTACCCCTCTTTAGTTCTATGCAGTAAGGTATGTCTTTTACTGTAATAATGGTACAAAAAATTAACAGACTCCCTAATTACTCAGTGTGGCTGCAGGGCAGAGAGCACAGGTCAGGCTGCAGCACTGGCAATCACCATCCAGTCACTCTCCTGACATCCATACTCTCTCTTCAACTGTGCCCCTTCCTTCTCTCCTTTTTCACTTTATTTTTCTCCAGAACATATACTTTTTTTCCTAACTCATTGCTTCTGCTTTACTCACACACAACTATTGTGTGAACTTGTGCTGATAACTGAGTTTAATTAACCATACTTGTATAATGTAGCAATACAATTTCAATATGACTGCTATGTTAGGAATGGTGGACTAATATGATGGTCTACTGAAGCGCAGCATTGTCCGTTAAATTGAAGGTGCAGCTTCTTCTAAAAGCAAGCTGCAAGCAAAGCCACCCACATGCTTCACGTACTATTAGAACATCCTTATTCAAATTCACTATCAAATAGGCTTCTGAGAAGAAAAACTGTATCTTGTAAAAACATAAGGTGGCCTGAAATGAAATGCGTATTTGTTTATGATGAAAAAAGCCCCTGTCACCAGCTGGAAACTTTATCCACTCAGCACTGAAAATGTATTGGGAGAAAGGACTGCAACAAGGAAATCCATGTCATGAGCTTGGTGTGAGAAATTTTGCAGCTCATGTATGTACCTTTTGACCTTTATATGGTCACCTTTACTTGATGCCTCTAGATCCTTTCTCATTTTGTTTATTTTCATGATCTCTAATGTTCTGTGCCCATACACACACACACACAGAGGAAAAATCACTGCAGAGGTCTCAACTACTCCATGCTAATCAACATATTTCAGAACACTTCTCTGTCCTGTCCCATGACATAGGTAACATTTTTGCTGCCATAGCCAAGAGAAAAGTCACAGTGCTAAAGCTGCATGTGTAGATGAAGTCAGGATGACAAAGGAGGGATTATGTTTAGGCAAATTTTGTTTACACATAGTTAGGGATGTTTAAAATCTTCAGGGATCTGAGCACTGGAGCCAACTTGGAAGCAAATGCTCCCACCCTTGCCCAAAGTAAGATCAGCAGAGTGCTGTTGGGAAAACTCTGCCTCTTTAGGAAAGCAGGCAGCATCTACCTTTCTCCGCATCCTGTTTTAAAGCAGAACTGAAGGGATTGGTGTTTTCCACAACTCAGTAGTCAGGGTGTTAAATCAAGAGAGGAACAGCCACGTATAGTTGCCTGCTCTGACTAATTAGCTCAGGCATTTGAGTATCAGTCTCTCGGGTCTGAGGGAAGGGTCCTAAACATAATCTCCTGCCACCAATTTTCCAAACTGGTTCTTACTGAACTGTTCAGTGTTCTACAAAACTTGATATTGGCTGTATTAGAGTGAGTCCAGCATTACATTGTGGAGACAGGACCCATACAGGATCCTGGGAGATCAAGGCTCATGGTTCAGGCCAGGAAAATATAATACTTAGAAAGACATGGAAGAGCTGCAGCAGGACACACTGAAAAAACATCTGAAGAGGAATGTTGATCATGGGCAATGGGGGAGAAAGTATGAATCAGCACACATCTCCTGTTTATGATAATCTATATGATTTTCCAATCCCTTAACCATTTTCCCATAGCAGCTGAATATGCTGTCTCCTTTAACCACGCTGTTAGATCAGTGACAGGTCTCAGGACCCAGCTGTCTGTATCATCCAGCAGTGGCCATTACAGGCAGGCATGTGGTACCCTGTCACACAATCCAGTGCTGATGGGGACCTTCAGGACTCCTGAAGTGTTTTGATATCTAGCAGTTTGCAGTCTGGGATGCCAACTGAAAGAAATCTAGATAGATGGATTAAGGAATGAAGGCCTTAATAAAGACCGAAAAGTCAGGTCTTTGTAACCTCATTCATCAGACTATGGCATGTTGTTTCTACCTTCCAACAGGTGGGTCTGGCTACTGTCGCCTTTCTCTACAAATTCTCCCTTAGCATAATTTCTGTGACTCTCTCTCTCTATTTGTAGTAAGATGTTTCAGTGACTGGCAGTACTTTTCCAGCTACAGGGTTTCAGATTGGGAAAATTAAAGAGTTTGCTGGCCATTCTAGTCATGGCCAGAGCCTCCTAGGACTCACCTATTTCATTCATGAGCAGAACATGCCAGTCTGACTGCAAGGCAATCCTAAAGAAAAGTTTGATGCAGCACTGGGCGCTGGGAGAAAAATGTTCTGCTTTCCCCTTGCTGATCTGTATAGAGGTAATGACAGGATAGACAATATTTAATCACTTTGGTCAGATGGTTGCATGGATTACAGAATACCCCTGAAAGCACCTGGTTGGCATGGGTCCGGGTGCTCCCACACAGATCACAAAGCACTTTGTAAAGTGCTAACAAAGAGCAGGGCAGAGGTGCAGCAGGGCTGAGATGCAGCTGAGCTGACACTCGCCTTTCAAACATCAAGGAAACCATAAACGGCTTTTTAATTTGTATCCAAAATATTTAAACTCAGGGATGTGTGGGCTTGCTTCTGCTGTTTCATGGCCCTTCAGCAGGTGTAACACAGACTCCTGCATGACATGGTCTGTGACCAAGAGCCCACACTGGCAAGGCTGCCTAGTGGCACATCCTTTGTAAAGATAGGACATTTTCCAGTGCAAGGAAGGGACATACAGCATCATGCATAAACGATATGACAGCAGTGATGACACAGGACAGACAACATAAAGCACTGATTAATGCCTAAGAGCCATCTAAGTTCAGCCTGCTGCAGTTTTGTACCTAAAAGCCAACATTTAAAGGCAAAACTTCTCCCATCACAGGACTCCCCACGTTGCAAATGAACCTCCAAGAAGTTTCATTAGGGAAGCTTGCAGCCAGAATGGGACTTGCCAAGCCACAAACCCTGTAGCTGGCAGTGCAGTTTTATCTGTCCAGGAAATAGGCACCTTTGCTTAGAGGTGCTGCCAAAATATAATGGAGGAGCAAAATCCAGTGTGGAAGTGCCCCTGAACTGCTGTGATTGGAAAACTGTGCCTGCAAACCAGTTTCCTTTTTTTTTTTTTCCCCAGCACAGGTGCTGGGAAGGTTTTAGAAGGACACACAAGCAACGATTTTTCTGATTTGAGGTTTTGTTTGTCAAGCTCTGTTCTTCTACTCTGCTTCTCCACAAGCTATTACATAGTAGCTTTTATTGTAGATAACAGGCTGGACCATGACTAGGGTTGAGTCTGTACATAGTAGATTAATTCTGCTCCAGCAAATAAAGTTTGCCTGGATTTACAGTGTTGCAGGAGAAGAGATTCTCGCCTGTTTCTGCTCTTGCACTGAGGGAATTAGATAGGGAAGCATGACCATTTTATGCCTGAGGAAAAAATATATGTTAGCACTCCATTCAGAAATAGTGATCATCCTTGCAATCTGGCTCAATGAAAGAGTAATTTGAATTGAAATTTTGTATTTTGTGGACAAAAAGACCCAGTTTTCACTTACTAATTTATGGGTTTGTTTCAAGATATTCAGTGTTAGCTCTACAGCCAAGTTAAACATGATTTGTACTATTCTGGAAGCCCAGAAATTAGACAACTGAGAATTCTTTTAACACCAGGAAATTCTCATTTGGCAGAGAACCAAAATGGCCAGCTGTACACAGTGTATGGGATCTGTCAGGGACACTGCTGAGCAAAGAAATCATAAGACTGCAAATTACAACAACCAAGTTGTTGTTTTTAACGTTCCTGCCTCCACCTCAAGTATCTTCGGGTGTTGCACTAGCCAGTGCTGGTGATGTCTAGTACAGCTGCCGTGAAAGGGAGTATGATCAAGGAGGCCAGAACAGCCTATGATTTGATGTGATAAATAAAATATGACAGATCATGGTCTCTGCAGTGCTGGGTGAAAAGCTGGGTGTAGAATGCACTGTTCTCCCAAACTAACAACATTCTTCCCCAGATGTGGTCAGCAGTGGGGCCAAGCTGCCTTAGTGCCAGGCCAGCTTCCTCCAACACCAGGTTTGGCAGTGTTGCTGTGCCCTCTCCAGGAGCTCTGGCTGGCAAAGCCCTGCCAGCTACAAATTGCACCTTATCATGGCTCAACTCAACAAAGTTATGCTGGCACAAAGTCGCAGGGTAGACTGAGCCAAGCCTTGTTAGGGAGTTGTGCTATTAGACTGTACATCTTGGGTGCTTAAATGCACTAAAACTTGTGAATTGACTGGACTTTGTGGACTGAGAGCACCAAAACACACCTCACACCATCATTATCACCTGGTATTTAAAATAAGCTTTTCCTTAAAAAGAAGTGTAATCCTGCATATCATAAGAGTTGTGCTACCTCTTGGGACATATAGCCCTGCCAGGAATACAGCTCACCAAGGGACTGGGAACATGAAGCACCCAAACTACCACTGCTCTGCAGCATTGCAGGACAGCTTTGGAACAACTGGCTCCAATTTACAAGTTTTTCTCTCTTCATCTTCTTGTGAAAGCAGATGTTTTCCTCATAAATTCCATTGTTTTCATGAAAATTGTTCTGAAGGCACTTTTTCAGCCTTTTTCATTAAGTGCACACGTTCACCTTGCAATACAACATTAAAGCGATACCCAATCGTCAACCACCTGATTCTTCACATTTGAGGTCACTTTGACCAGAGATAAAATAAAAGAACTAGCCTCATTAGCTCAGCCATTTTGACCAGACATGTTGATAGAAGAAACCTAATTTAATTTAACCTGTCACACATTTATTCAAACTTTTCCACTACCTGAACATGCAGATGTCAAACATCCTCTGCTCCTTATCCTCTCCTGCTTCCCTCTTTGTAGAGAGTAGAACTTCCATACATTTGCTTTGCTGTTGTTCAGAACTGCCTGACTATACTTTTAAAGAAAATCAGGCCAGGGAGTGAGGCCAAGAGCTGGCTCCTGATGGCTCACTCTCCTTTGCTGCCTGCTGTTTTGGCCTCCTCAAAACAGTCCCTGGACATGGTCCTGGGATATGTTGCTCCATCCCCTAAGGCTGACATGATGAAAACTACTCCACATTTGTCCTCCTTACAGCATCCCCCCTCTAATATTATATCAGCACATCATCGTGGTGTTCTCATGTGGGAGCTGCATGTGCTTTCCTCCCATGGTCCCAGGGTACTGAACACAGGTCTTCCATTTCATGTTAGTAAAGCACCACGCTGACGCTTTCAGAAACCTGGAACTAAGATGCACAACAAATAATAATTGTGTCTCAGGACCACCACTGACTTTTTGGGGCTCACAGAAGATTTAGGGCTGAGGGCTATGTGTTGTGGATGTGGCCAGTCTGCTCCTAAAGGACCCCTCAGGCTTGGGGTACAGGGGACGGAGGGAGCAAGCGCTGTCTAAGCTGAAGGCCTTTGACTCATGCAGATGTTGCCATTGCTCCGTGAAGCTGAGCGTGCCCACACCACTGACCCAGCACTGCCTTGCCTGGACGACACTTGCAGAAACCTGTATGTCAGGCAGTATTTATGTGAAAGGAGATGGCTGTCCCGCCAGCAGAGATGTCACGGTCCAGGAACACACCTTGGTTTGTCCATAAACCCTTCTGAAAACCTACCCCTTCATATACATGCTTTTCCAAGCATGGAATTGTAAACAGAGTAAAGAGTACCTTACTATTAAAAACTACACATGAAAGAACCATGCAGTATCAAGAACAAATAATTACATGTTTTAAAATTTTTATCAACTTTAATTCAAAAAGGTTCTGTAGATAATAATGTGCTTTCAACAAATAACATTCAGAGAAACAAGACTGCATTAAGTAATTGAAGAAGAACTGCTCTACAGGAAATGTATGGTTAGATTCTGCCATCTCCTAACTCTATTTTCAAAACAACCTTCTTTTTTAACAAATATGTTGAATCTTGATCTTTTGTTGTTAGTAGTGTCTGGTATTCCCATAGCAATAAAAAACAGTTGCAAGCAGTGCATGTATATGTTAAAAATAACCAGCTACTTCAGCAAGTTATTCTTGTTTTAAAAATGTCTCCATTAAGGTCCATTAAGATACCAACAAACTCAAAGAGTTTGACATGGTCAAGAAATGTTCTTAAAATTAAGTTTCTTA
Source organism: Zosterops lateralis (assembly GCF_965231275.1). Classification (NCBI taxonomy): domain Eukaryota; kingdom Metazoa; phylum Chordata; class Aves; order Passeriformes; family Zosteropidae; genus Zosterops; species Zosterops lateralis. The sequence goes on from NC_139763.1 coordinate 27,780,539, forward strand.
TTGATCTCCAATTTAATTTTAAAAAGCTCTGTATTAATGTTTGACAGCTTAAAAGACTATTTAATACTCATATTTCTGTATTTTTTGTACATGACTGAGGAATAGAGGAGACAACAAAGAATCAATACTTTTCTCTTTGAAACTAAAAATAATCTGCATTAGATAATCTTAACATTTTGTCAAACTAGGAGATTAAAATATTCAAAACCAACAGTTAATCCAAAGGGCTGACAAAATACAGTTTTTTGAATGCAGATATTTTTATGTTGACATTTTCTTAAAGCATTTGATAGGAGGGGATTAAGAAACTTCAAGCAGTCAAATTAATGCACTCTATTTGAAAAACCTATTACGGTAAATACACTTCAGTATGGACACTGGGACACACATGAATTTTTGAAGACTTGTAATAAACTTATCATATTTACAGAACATCCAACTTCATGCTTTATTAGTGTGACCTCAATTTTCATAAAGTGTGAAAATGGACCTCCAACATGAAATCTCTTTGGCATTTCTGCTGCAATGCTACTGCTGAATGCAAAATGTAAATTGCTTCCCCACTTTGATTCTCCTAATGAAGTACTTATAGCTTATTATTAATACCCATTTGAACTAATGTTTTTAAATATGCATAAATACCAGAATGTATTACTGATTTTTTTTCTCCACCATGCAGAGGCTGGTTGAATTCATCTGCCAAAATCTCAGATTCAAAATGCTTTCATGGAGAAGGATCCACACCTAGACCATGTCTGAAGAAAACACTTCCACCAACCTTTATCATTCTGTGAAAGAAGTTAAACAAAATTACATCAGAAGAACAAGTGAAGGTCCATAGTAGTGCTTCTGGGAACCAAGAGCCAAAATCTTTTGGGGGGGTGAGACTAGAAGCTGTGGATGCTTGTGCTTAAGAGGAGGCAGTGAGGAGTGGAGGATCTGGGCTGCTGGCGTGACTCAAAGCCATGAGAGCTTCACTGATTTCAGAGGGCTGCAAACCAGCTCCTCATGAGGAAGTAGGACTGGCAGGGCAGTGCTGAAACAAAAGCAACCTGTTTTTATGAAAAGCAACTGTCACTGAAAAAGGGTCACATTCAGCAGGCAGAGCTGTGCTAAGGCATCACACGAAGCACACTGTGCTGTCCTCTCCCTCCTGGCAAAAAAAAGCATCCACCCAAATGAGTTTCAACCACAGAGTGCCCCCAGAAAATAGTTTTAATTGTGTGCATTCAGATAAGCAATTATACTAAAGGCTATTATGGCAGTTACCCCAAAACAATATAAATAGTCATCTCACTGACAGATAAAACGCACAGTGCCAAACTCCTTATAACAACAGGACAGGCTATTAATTCCATTCCGTTTTGATGATATAATGCTAGAATATATTTCTGCCCACATTACTGACAATTAATGCAGCTTGCATGCTGAGAGGAAAAGCTTTGTGTCCAAGGGGAGTAAAATTTCCATGTAAATGTGGGACAAAGGTACCAAATGGATGGCAAGCCTGAAAAGGAAAGATTTACTACTCAATGCGCATTTTGCCAATGAGATTTTTTTTTTTAAATAGTAGTAATAGCAGAGAAATGTCCAGCCTGTTAACTAATTGGATTTGTGCAATTCAGGCACACTAATTTATCCTGAAACGGCTTACTTGCCTTCCCTCTTTTCAGCCTGGCAGATGGACTAGCCAAAAATGTGAAATTCACTCAGTCATTGCTACTCATAGCCCACTTAATTCACAGGCCTTTGTCAAAACTTCTTTAGTTGAGATTAAAAGAGAGGGTACCATATCTATCATAACCATCTGGACTGAAATTTGCCAATCTGGACTGATTGGACAGAAGCCTAAACTGTACTAAAGAGCAAAACCCTGTTGGGGCTCAGTGGAAAGAACTGAAGCACAATGGAGAGGAGGTGCTCCAGGAGCTGAGCACACTGAGCCCTGATCTCCACTCCTCAGCTCCTCTGCTGTTCATGCTGCTAGAGATAAGTCAGTGAAAAATGCTAATCAAGGCATTAGCATTTTACGTTTTCTCTCTCTCTTTTTTTTTTTTTTTTTTTCTTGACAACTGACAGTATTTATACAAAGTGGGAAGCAACTAAGAACGTAGCCTGCATGCTTTACTTTGAAAAATGAGAAATTGATTAGGTGATACGCTGTCAAAGCATCACACTTTTGGCTAAGAAAGCTCCTGCTAATGAAAACACAGTGCTGGTGGCTGAGCACAGTTAGTGTATTGACCATGTATTTAGGACTCATCACAGCTCCAAAGCGCTCAAATTGCCTCTGGCACAGGATAGAGGAGCCAGTCTGAGGAGATGGAGGGCAGGACATCAGTCCAGGTTGGCCGGTGGGTACTGTTAGCTCTGATTTCATCTGCTGATAACCAGGAGTCACCACAGATCCCCAGATTCCTCATAAAAACAAGCAGCAACCATTCAGAGGGTATTTGCTCACATCTGTAATTGCAAAAAGCAGCTAAGGCTTTTTAAATCTACACCTGCCTCTCCATGGCTATACCCAGCTTTTTAACCTCCAGAGTGAACTATGATGGTGATGGCAATCTCCACACTCCCTCCACAAAGCTATTAGAACACTAACTTTTGCCTTTTTTTTTTTTTTTTTTTTTTTTTTTTTTTTTTTTTTTAAGATTGTCCTACCTGCAGCCAAGTATTGGTAAAAGCAATACAGCTTAACTCATTTCTCAGTGAGTGAAATTCCTTCAGCTGTGACAGGTCCAGGTTTATCTCAGTGCCACCCTTCACTGCCAAGCCCAGTACTGCATACAAAGGTCTTCGGCTGAGTAAGAGCCAGGCTCTGAGAAGTATGGGGGTGACAAAGCATAGGAGTAGGTATTACCTCTTTGAAGGTTGCATTTATAAAAATCCACCCAACCAGTAAATAAATTGTATTACAAAAAATTATTTGCACTGCACATACATTTCTAATATACATGCTTGTGAAAATTTGAGGTGTATATCTTATCAGATATTCAGGGTCAAATCTGTAGGTGGCTCCATTGACTTGTATAAATCGATTTCAGTTTCCAAAGATCCTAAATCTGATTTTGATATATATTATTTTAAATACAGCTGACTGAGAGCAAAGTGACTATTAAACTAAAATGTTTTACTTCACAGAGAAGAACTGATAATTACCCATTTTATGAGCTGGTGCATTAAGTTTACATTAATTTGAATTGATTCCAGTATCTAACTTATTTTAAAAGCATTATTGTATATAGAATATGGACTGCAGTAGACTAGATTTTTGCTTCTGTACCAAGTTTTTGATTCTATGGGTTTCAAAGGAAGGGAAAGAAGTTCTATATGTAAACAGTACTTTTTGCTTCCCGCAAAATGCTTTGCAATAGATTTTTTTTTTTAACATCACCAAGACAGTGATGATTAATCAGAGGAAAGAACACCTGGAAGTATACATAATACTGATAGTATTATAAGAAACCGAAACATCCCCATGATATTTGCATGTAAATAATGAATTTACATTATTTATACTAGCAAAACTGCTAATGAACTTTGTTAATGCTTTCTCTTTATCTATAAATGACATTATCAGCCACTGTTACTTCCAGAGGGATTACAGACTGTGTGTAAACACAAAGCTAAGAAACAACTCTGTGTTAAGTACTCAGAATAGAAAACACATTAGAAAATATTTTTACTGATATAATATCTGGAACTCCACAGAAGACATTGAGCTCCTCTTAGCTACAGAATCAGAGCAAGAAGCAAGATTAAAATATGTCAAGGAAAGCAGGAGGCAAATGGACAGAGATGAGGAAAATGATATGGTGAGACAAGGTACACATATAGAATATAGAATTGCAGTCCCTGGAGCCAGAAGTGACCACCTGTCCAGAAAGAGAAGCCAGCAGTAATAATTTGCAGGTCTCACTCCTATAAAGGACTTACAAAGTAACAACGTGCTATTTTTCACTAGGTTTTATTTTCTCCAAGTAAAAGCCACTATATAGATGGAAAGGGTCGTGTATTTCTGGGTAAAGCAGAGAAGAAGTTATTAAGAGCAGTGCAAAGATAAGGTTAGACTTGGATGATATAATGTGCTGATTAAGCTGGGAGAGATGTTTCCTACCCAGAGTGTTTTCAAGCCCTTGACCATTGTTGCAATACTAACCAGTTAATTAGGGTTGGGACAGGCAGCAATTCACTGAGAAATGAAGTTTCAAGGTGTCTTATGTAAAATGACAAAAAAATCCACCCAGTGTTTTCACAGCACTGTTTCCAGAATGCTTTGATGTTCAGATACATTTAATAAAAACTAAGACAGCAAAGATACAGATTCCTGAAATGCCAATAGGGTAAGGCCAGAGAAGGAAATGCACGTTCTCTACAAGAGCTGGATTTCTCAGCAGCAATGGCCAATTTTGTGGCTTTGAGCAGGACTTGGTCAGGACCTTCCATCCCCCAGCTGAAGATCTTGTGGCCTGGCAGCACCAGGCTGTGCAGGGAGCAGACCTCAGCCTCCTCCCTCTGCTGAGCCTGCTGCACGTCACTGAAGCACAGCTGCCCCTCTTGACAGGAAATGGGTGAATACATGACCACTACTCCTGCAGCATCCTTTCACAATAATATGGTTGAGTGCTACAGAGCCCAATTTTCTTGCATGGAATAGAGAAGTCTGTGGGCACAGGGAAGTGCATTACTTCCAGTCCCCAGAGTGGAACAGCTTTGGGGTCTGGGTGATGCTGCAGCCCCCACGCAATAGTGGTGGCAGTTTGGCAGCAGCTGGTGAGCCAAGGACCACAGGCTCCCTGAGCACCTCTCTGCATCCACCTCTGCTGCAGAGAGCTTGCTTTTTTCCTCATTTAATGAATATTTAAGTAAGCTGTGCGAAGTGGGAGCACCATTGGCAAAGCAAAAAGGGTATTCTGGGATCAGCCGCTCCCATTCACGTTTATAGGAACTGTTCCTAGAAATGGGTTCAAGTTCCCCCAGGCAGTAATGGGAATTGAGCCTCTCACGTCTTGGGTTAGTGGTATAATTATCTTCAACTGAGTAAAAAGGCAATGGGTTCACCCTTCCTCTTTGGTTTTCTAACCCAGGCTTTTATCTCATTTGCTTTTATTTCAGAGCTTGAAGATGAAATGTGACACAGAGAAAGAGAAAACACTGGAACAAGATGCATGGGGTTTTTTCTTTCTTTTTGGGGCAAGAAAGAATTTCTTTGTCTTGATTTAAACCATTTTTTTCACAACCAATTGCTCTTTGTCAGAGAACTAAAGAATTAATAAATGTGCTACTATTCACAGTTCGAGATTTTATATCAAGCTCTCTTTGGGTTTTTTTCACTACTAAACAAGCATTGCACACACACAAAACTTTTAGTACATTAACAAATAAATGCCACATAAAATAATTATGTTCTATTAAAAGCATAAGCTTAAAAATGCTAAATATCTTCTTTTTAATGACACAATTTTTAAAGGAGAAAACATTTATCCATATGTCTATGTATCTACAGACCACAATTCAAGTGGCATTTAAGGATATAACAATTCTTTTGGGGAACAAATAAAGGTTGACCTTAACTTGTTTTTGAAAGTCCTTTAAGTTAAAGCACAAAGGGAAAAAAAATTCCCAGAAAGAGGAATACCTGCTTTTTCTTGGTCACTTTTCTCTCTTACAAATTATTATTTTAAAAATGTAATTAAAGAGAGTTAATATAGCCTTATCTGTCTCAGCAAGACCTGGCAAACATCATGAGCAGAAAGTTGAAAGCACTGCTTCTAATTTGTCCTTGTATTCCAGTCACGTTGCTGCTCTTGGCGAGTTACACCAGACTATTAAAATAAAGTAGCAAATAAGAAAGAGGAGGAGAAAAAAAAAAAGGAAAGAGGAGAAGAAGAAAGCAGAGGACAGGATCAGATGCAGCACCCACCTGAGAGGCAAAAAGGGTGTTAAGTGCCTGTACAGCCCTGCAACCACCTGCAAAAGTAAAATCATCCATCACTCTCCAGGAAATCTTTCCCTGAAAAAAAGAGGACTAAAACAACTGGCTGACAGAAAAAATGGCAAGTGACAACATTTTTACTATTCAGTTGTCCAAACCCTGTAATGGTGTGGTGGTGGTTAAATCTGTTACAAATGAGCAGCTTTCTGGGGCATTTGACACAGATTAACAGCCTCCATCCGCACGGATGTGCAGGCGAAACTGTGTTTATATCAGGAGAGCAACTGCAGGGTAAAGGTTTCTACAGACAGAGCCTGGGACAGCTGGGAAGGAAGAAGGTACCCTGCACAGGGATGAAGTTTGACCACACACATATTAGTCAAAAATCTCCAGTCTCACTGCCTCTTCCACAACTGATATATGAATGAAAGATGTTCATCAAAGTCTAATATAGATCTTTCCCTGACTCCTTCACTCTGAGGGCTGACAACAACAGCATGCAAAAACATTGGCAGGAAAACACTTTTGCCTTGATGAGTAATAGCTATATCTTGCCTTACTCTTATCAGGATTCCAAAGCGTGTAAATGCACCAAACTTCTCATCTTGTTAATTAAATTTGTCATAGGAAAATGAAACTATATGTCATGGGTCAGGCTATTGTCACTCTTCCTATAAAAGAACTGTTCCTATACAGCTGATGGCTGGAATGACACAGGAGGGACAGCCTGTGCCAGACTACTTTGCACTGCATGGATTTTGACTCCCTTGCCTATCTCAGCATTATTTCCCAAAAAATCCATGGCTGTGATGTCTTTAAAACCACTGTACAAAAATGTCTGGGAATTTCTTTTTAAGACAGTGGTTATTTCACAGAGTATTTCTGATTTGTGTGGGACATAAATCAAAGAATCATTCAGTCATTATGGCTGGAAAAGACATCTAAGATCCATTAAGTCCAGCCATTAACCTAACACTGCCAGATCCAGCAGCACACCATGTCTCTAGCGCCTCTAGTGCCATCTGCATGCTTTTTGAACGCTTCCAGGGACAGTGATTCCACCACTTCCCTGGGCAACCTGTTCCCTTTTCCAATGCCTGATCACCCCTTGCACAACATCTCTGTGAAGGAAGCATTTAATGCATTCTGCAGAGGGGTAAATCTTGGAACAGAAATGCCCACATCAGACAGTAAGTCACTGGCAAAAATGCTTGATCTTTCTGTACTGGCAGTTAACCATAAAGGCAAGGTACTGATGCTGTAGCACATTTCCACAGGTTTAAAGATTTTCTGCTAACCCCTTTCATACATGCCCTGTTCAACATCCTAAACTCAAACTGTTTAGGTGACAGAGAAACTCCATCAGGAGACTCAGCAAGAGATCTTGAAAGAGACTTTTTTTGTTATTATACAGTGCTAGCGTTTAACTCCGTGTTGTCATGGAAATCCTCTCCTCCCTAAGATGTTGAAAGTAAACAACCATCTCTCTGCCTTTCTTCAGTTTTCATGAATGACAGCTTAACTACCACAGCTACCATTTATCCACAGGTGGTTTTGGCCATTTAGGGGGTATTTCTCATATTTTTTCACTTAAGTCTGGAATAGAGGTCAAGGCATTCCTCTCTGATTATTGACCTTTCTTCCCTTCAATTTCTTTTCTCTGCTAGCTGCTAGGGAAAAAAACACAGTGCTATCCACCCGTTGATATCCATAGATGAAAAGGTATCAGTTTGAAATACCCCACCTTTTAAGACCATGTGAAAGTTTGTATTTAAAAAACACCCAGGTGGTACTTCATATACTTCTTCTGGTAAAGGGGAGGTGAAGAAAGGAGAGTCATCTGTGCATAAATGAGTAATATCAGCTTCTTTCTTGATCAAGAATGGTATTAACAACATTGCTGTATTTGCAGAAAGCATCAAAAACACTGAACTCACCATGTTACTATGTGGGAGCAACTATCCTTAACACAAAAAAGATCTTCTCTTCAGGCTGTCCACTAAGACAGACAGCAATGCAAATGCCACTGCAAGTCATCTCTTCTTTGGGCACACCTCCCTCAGTGCTGTCCAGGACAAAACACCTTGAAATTCTGCCTTAATGGACTAGATACATTGTTTTAAGGGAATCATATTTTTTCTGTGCTCTTAACATTTTAGAAAGGAGATATGCTCAGGAGACACAAATCTACCTAATGTTCTCCTTTTAGAATGAGAGCAAAACATTTAGAAACTAGAGTTGCCGTACCTCTCTTGTAGTAGCAAAGAAGAAACTGGACAAATAAACTAGTCAGCACTGCACGCTCAGATAAACCCTTTCCTGCTTTCCTGTGCTATCTGTGCCTTACCACCATACTGACAACCAAGGGTGTCCCTAAGGTACCACAAAATGCTTCCAGCAAGCATCAGCAGGGAGGATGCTTCCGCAGGGCTTTTCAACAGGGCATGAAGCCACGTGCACAGCAAAACAAAACTAAAGCTCAGCAGGGAAAGATGTGGAGCTGGCAGAAATACTTCTGTACTGCTGAAACGAGTTCTGCTCCCACTCATACCAGGGCTACATTTGCCACATCACAGGTCTCTTCCCCCTGTTTCAGGGTTGCATTAAGAAATGAAAGAGACAGCACAAATTTGTGTGGAGACTGTGGCAGCAGCACTAGCTGTAGGAAAATGCTAGTGCCTTGTTGTTGCTTACCTTCATCAGTTCTGGGACAAGCCACGCTGCCCAAATACATCCTCCCCAGCCCCCTGCCTTAAGGAGAACTTTAAAGGAAACTCACTCAATACAAGTGTATAGAACCCAAAAAATTAGCTTTAAGGTAGTTCTGCACTGTCAAGTGACCTTCCAATTTCTCTTCTTTCTGAAAACTAAATCACAGGGCTCATGTCCCAGACTGGTGGAGTGTTTTGCTACTGGAAGTTTAACAAAAAGTACAACTATTTAATTGCTTCAATATTGAGGTTCTTTACTGTCACCTGAATTTGAGCCATCAGAGACTTCTCTACTAAACATCACTGACTGACACTTTCAGTGTACTTGTGATTGTACTGTTCATTTCCCAAAACAGACTCTGTAAACTTAGGGAGAGAAGGGTGGTTGCCATTTCAGTGTGTCCACAGCTTTCTTTGTCAAGTCCTCTGGTCTTCAGATGCTGGAAACACAAGCTTGGAACACTTCAAATATAAAACTGTTCCTTTTGTTGTGTTTTACTGTCAACCTAAGTCACAAAGCATTCCACTCAAGGACCAAAACACCATTTCAGCCTGCAGCAACATCCCTGATTTATTTTAGCTCAGGGAGTTACTCCTTCAGGTTGAAGTACATGACATTGGTTTGAATAAAGCACAGAAATTTCAACTGTTTAAATATTTTCTATGGTAAAAGTATATGTAAAGAATTATCTGACATGAGTGTGATGCCAGTTGCCTAATGACACAGAAGTCTGTTCTCTCTAGCTCTCCTGTGCTAGGTCACAGATTTGGATAAGTAAGGTAAAAGCAAGGGTAATGAAGCACTTTCCCTCTGCTGCTGAGTCCCATATGTATCCTATCTGTGCCTAATTTTTTACTAGGATCAGGAAAACAAATGTCTCCTCCACCCATGAGGAATAGCAGGAAAGTTCTTCTAAATCAGTGGGTGGAAAGTGCCACACCAGTGCACTTTGTTAGCCTTTTAAATGGAAAATATCTTTGGTAATCATAAAACTAGCAAAGAAATGGAAATAATAAATGTCTCAATCAATAAAAAAAAAATAGTCTGGAGCAGTATCAAATCCAGAGTTATCATCATCACATAAATGTTTGTCTCATTCAAGGTTTAATACAGCATAAACAAGGTAACAAAAATAAAAATTGTAGGGAATGGAATGGCATCTTCAATTGTTTAGGAATTATAACGCTAACAAAAAAAAAAAAAGGAAGAACAGAAAAAACAAGCGTGTTGGAAAACAACTGTTGAGTTTGCTATACATCAAACCCAATTTTACTTCTGGGTTCTCAGAATGGAGCGTTTCAATTTTCACACCCTGAAACAAACCATACGAGAGCTTTAAATGATCCAGATGGGATGTCTTTTGTTAAAGCTTTTGAAATCAGCACTATAGTTCTGTTTCATGGATGAATTTTGGTTGGTGTGTTATTGCAATCAGTAATGCTAAAACAGTCTGTCAAGCTCCCAAGTAGAGAAATGACAGAATAAAGAACTAAGGGGAATGAACACACACAAACACCCTTTTAAAACCCATAATGTATCATGACTTTTTTTTTTTTTTTTTTTTTTTTTTTTTTTTTTTTTTTTTTTTGGAGGACATGAATTGAGAAATAAAGAAAAGGCAGACACTCAGGAATGGGCTGGCTGGTAAAACACAGCTCATGATTCCACACACTCTTGAATTTATGGATGAAATCCTGTGAGAAACAAATAAACCTATTTCCTATATATAATAAACTGCAGGCTTGACTCAGGATCCTAAGTATTTTCTAAAATAAATGAAACATTACTGTCTAAACACAGCAGTCCAAGTTATATACTTAATGAAAAGATGATAGCATAATTAATTAACCCTAATCATGGTTTTACAGGAAACAGGACTAGTCAAGCAAACTTGCTGCTGTTTTCTGACAGAACAATGGGCAGAAGCAATCTACAACCCCAGACTTCTGTGTAACACCCAGACACGTGCATAACTAGCAACCCTGACTGTTTTTAAAAGCACTTACACAAAATCAATGCAGCTGATGCCAAATCGATTAAAAAGCAGCTGACAATGAGTTCATACACATGAATGAAACCCCTCTAATCATAAATGGGCTTCATCATCTGAGAGTAGCTTTTTTAATGGGGCCTACAGGGATCTGGTTACAAAACTGTTCCGTGTCTTCATGAATGATCTGAAAGAAAACACCAATCAATTTTCAGTAACAGCTGGAGAAGAGTCAAAATTCAAGGAGGGGGGGCAGATAAACACAACTGTGGATGTGCCAATTATTTGAGTCATCTTGAGTTGCCTGACAAGGAGGGTTCTTCTGAACTACAATAAACCCCTGCAGCCCTATGAAAAATTACAGGTGTACTGGTAAGGATTAAGGAATAAAGGATGAGGATCTGCAGCAGCAGCTAAGTCCTTAGGCAAGTACTGTTCTCTGTCCCAACAGCTGCCCATCCATCAGGGGAAAACACTGACAGATTAGAGAGGGCTTGGATTCAGGAAAATGACACAAAATTTACCTGAGATTAAGGAAATGAAACAATACCAAAAGACTTTTTTATTTGCCCAAGAGATCTCAGAGGTGACTCATTAACAACATTAGGTTGTTACAGAGGAAAGAGGTTTCCAGTCACAAAGTGTGCTTTAACCTGTGCCCTTTCTCTAGGGGGAGAAGACATAGAAATATCTAATGGCAAATCTAGATTCAGACTAAAAGGCTGTATTTGACATATCAAGACTTTTCCCTAGGTAAAAGAATTTCTCATTTGTGTTGCTGTTCTCAAAAAAAATGGGGCGGGGGGGGGGGGGGGGGGGGCTGTACCAATGCAGGGGGCGCATATCTGTTAGACATGAAAACAACTGACATTAAAATTAAAGATAAACCAAACCCCTTTCTATAGACATACAAAGTTCTTTGAAGCTTCACTGAAGACACGATGCTGACTTAACCATCCCTCTGAAAAATCGATTTTCTAAGAAAAGGCAAGCACCATATTATAAGGCCTTGAAGGGGTACAGCAGAGATAAACAAGGCATGCAGGGGGATGTCCTGCAGTCCTCAGCTGCTGCTCCTGCAATACCTCATCAGTTGTAACACAAGACTTGCAGGTAGATTAAGTGCTCATTATCTTTTTGAGTAGTAACAGTTCTGTTGTAATCATGACCGTCTAAGGATATGGGACAGGAAGACTGGTAGAGAGATGCACCCTTGGGAAAAAAACATGCATGTTTTTGGCCACACACAACCCCCTTTTACAGGTGCAAGGTAAGGTATGGAGAAGACAAAATGGACAAAATCTAGAGAAACAGTGATGAAAAAGGAGGTGGTAGTGCTGGTGATGGTGGTGAAAGAGATGGATGCTGGGGAATAGTCCTCACTGGCCTTGGTACAGCTTCCCCTCACCCCACACTGGCCCCTGCAACCCCAGCACCAGCTGCCCCTGCCCCACTGCCTCCTGAGGCCAGCACCAGGGCTGCAAGGCTCCCTGCACTGTCAGCACTGTGCAGCTGCTTTAATAAGTAACTGCACTTAATTCATTAACTCCCCAAGATTAGCAGAAGACACATGCTGCAGCCAAGACCAACAGAGCCAAATAAATTCAGAGTTTTCACGCCAAGTCACAGAGTTATACCAAGCCAACAGAATTTTTTTTTAAGTGAGGAAAACATTCACTAAGTACTTTTCATTCTTCAGACCTTTGCAAAATCCTCTGTAGGATTTGCTTTAAACAAGGCTTCTCCCAGAGCAAGCGCCAACAGAAAACATGATGAAGAGTTTTTATTTTAATGACATTATTTTAATTGCATGAAAGAGTGGATGCTCAGCAAAAAGTCAGTTTCAAATTCATCTGTGAATAAAAGTAGCAAAGAGCTGCCAGACCTAGAGAAAAACTGCCAGGGTGCAAAAGAGATTCTTCAAGAAAATCCCAATACCAACTGCCCTGGTTTGAGGGATCAGCCCTGCCTGCACAGGGCATAACATGTACCCAAAAATGCCTCTCCACTGAGCACTTGCAACCTCTTTATGTCCATTAACATTATGGTCACTGCAAGAGGGTTCTGTTATACTGCAATTCCAAACAAATGCATTTCTGTGTTAATGATTTCATGCTCGTTTAACTTCACTGCCAGGCACCAGGCAGGTCAAGAGCCCTCTGTGTTCCCAAGCATACACTTTGCAATAACGAACTGCTGGCCAGGAAATAATAAGTTAGAGAGTCTCTGTGAAACCAGCCTGGCTTTAAGATCTGTATGTACACAAACCCATGAGGAGATACTACACACACAGATTGTAGGAGGATTTACAAAGAGACACCATCCATTAGAAGCAATGGGAGGTGGCCGACACGGTCCCTTCTCCTGGGGGTCCTCCTTCCACTCCAGCCTTGCCCACCAAGTTGCCCACACCAAGTTGCTACAGAAGCTCATGCCAGCTCCCTGCCCCACCAGCCACTGCATAAACCCATCCCCAGCTCAGTGGGCCCTGGGACCTCAGAGAGCTCTCTGCTGTGCCCCATTGGCCCCGGGTGATCATTCATCAGTACTAGGGCTGGCAGCCAGTCAAAACTGGAGAGTGCTCTGGGCAAAACCCCACATCTCAGAGTGCTGGGTCCAGCACATACACCAGGCACAGCACCTGCAAACACTGCATCTCTGGTGCTGAAACAAAACAGCCTGCACTTTTGACAGGAATAAAAATAGCAAGCTAATACCAACAGCTCAATATTATAGCTGTTTCTTAAGAAACTCCCCCAAAGTCTGAGCTTTGCAAGTGATAAATGTATTATTTACCTTAAGAAATCATATTACTATTACATATACAATATACATTAATGTAAGCTTTTATGAAACTTGTATGAATGCATTCCTCTACCTGAGCTTAGACATTAAGATGCCAATAGTTTCTTCAAATAAAATGGCAGAGGTATGAAGGCTGACAGAAAGCTCATCTTTTAAATACTCAAAAAGTCCCCAGGGAATTACAAAACTCAAGAACTACAGTGCATTATTTCACCAAAAACGTAAGGAAAAAGTAGATTTTCTTAGAAAAGGTGACACACAGTAAAGTGTAATTCACACAGCATAAGAACATAAAACCATGAATAATAACCTAGTATTAAGTACATATAGAAGTTATTATTAGGGGAAATCGCAGATTTTCTTTTTATTATGGATTAGAAAAATTCTGAAAAGAACTTGAAAAGTGACAGGACTATATTAAGATAAGTTTCTCCCAAGTGCAGCTCCTTTTAAAAAAACTTGAAGGCAAGAATTTATCTATATCTTCCATGACCCAAAAAAACAGAAATCAGTGAAAACTGGGAAGGAAGTTGATCATGGCAATCCTTGGTGAGGTGGGCTAGGACAGTGCCAGCCTTCTGTGAGTGGCTGGAACCTCTGTATCTTGGCCGTCCCAGTCCTCCATGCAACATCCTAGTGACAAACCCCCCTGCTGAGGTAGCTCTGTCTTACATGCTGTGACAGAGGAGCACAATGCCCCAGTGTAAACCACCATTGCTGCTGGAGAGGATGCTCTGGCCCTCTTCACCACCTGCAGCTGCTCTTTGCTCTCCTGTCTGCTCCTGCCAGCATGAATATTTGGATGCTGTGCAGTGAGCTGGGTCAAGGAACTAACCCATATGAAAGTTAACCCATGATGAAGTATAATTAATTTTCCTTTGGTTTTGCTCCCTCATGCAGCTGGGCAAACTCCAGCAGCAGCAGGAGAGGGAAAGGAGAGGGAGAAAAAGCACTGAGAGCAATACAAGGGGTAAGGAGAACAGGGCCCCCTGCCTAGAAGCAGACTGGCAGGACAAGCATAAAAATGTTTAAGCCAGAGACAAAAAAAGCTTCAGGTCCAATGCCTCTAAAACCTTAGACATAAACAAATCAGACGGGAAGTTTATATTTAACCTCACTGCCCCAAACTCAGTGGAAGTAAATTTCTGAGAGGTGGCAGGAGAAGGGAGGCTGGTGATCAGCCATCTCTGTGGATCCAAATAAATCCTGCTGGCACAGAGGACACAGCACCACACCACCACAGCACTTGGGAGAGCCAGTGGCATGTGTCAACACTCTGGGGGACCCCCAGACGTTCAACTGTTGTTTGATCCCAAATGCTCAGCCCACACCTGCTCCACCTTGCTTGGGTGATGCTGCATTCACTGCAAGACAACCCATCCTGTAACGAGGACTGTCAAAACCATAATGCTACCACTGGATTGAAATATCCCAGTATACTGCAGGTAAAGCTTTTTTCTTCTCTTTCCTTTGCTTTTCAGTCACTTTCCACCACGCACTTTTTCCAACCATATTCCTTGTGTGACAACATGATGTTTTAGTTTGTCAGCTTTTTTTGACACTTTGGCAAACAAGCCACTCCTGATAAACATGACTTCCCTGCAGAAATTACAACTCTGCACCCTGTGCCGTTTATGGCTGTCATATGACTCTGAGAGCAAACTTTACAGCAAACCTTGAAAATCAAATCCTTCCACTCACTAGCTTTTAGGACTACTATCCTTATCTATCCATTTTCTTTTCTTGCGCTAAACTATTATTTCTTTCTTCTTAAAACCTCTGCATAAAAACTCTCCAATGTTTGTAACCCATTATCCACAAAGAAAGGGGACATTTCAAAACACCAATACATTTGGGATAAAATTAGAGAGAAGTGTGTTTTCATAGCCAACTTCCATATGGCAGAGAATTCAGCTCCCTGACTTTGTATCTGCCATTGAGATATGCAAGCTGCTGTCAGGTGTGTAGACTGATGAGGATTACAGTATTGGAGTGGAGGCTCATTATAAACATACTAATTAGTACCATGAAGGTGGCAAATGCAGCACTTCTGACAATGTGAGTACTAGGTCACAAAAGACAAAAAGCTACTACTTTAGAGTCTATAATTAATAACATTGCTTATGATGGCCAAACCAGTGAAGTAGAAAAAAGATTAAATTTTTTCATTGGATCACTGAACTCCTGCCAGAAAGATGGCACTAAAATCCAGGCAGTTAAGTTTTCTAATTCATAGCCAAGAAGTTTGACCCTAGTTCACAAACCAATAAAATACCAGCATTATATCAAATATTTCATATTCAAGAAGCTCTTTCACTAACAAGTATTTTCCCAAACCTTACTAACTGCTTTTCTCTCTTTCCATAGTAATTTAGAGTCACTCTATCAAGAGAAAGTTGTGATTCCAAACAGAAAACTCTACATCTTAAGAACTGGCCAAAAACCAGTGAGTTTCTATATTAATCTGGAAATATTTTCTAATAACTCTAGCCTTTTATATTTTTGTTTCTCCTACAGAGGTGGCAAAAAGAAAGAAATTAAAGAGCCAGATTATAGAGAGTAAAATTTTGTATGAGCCACCAAATTATCTCTCAGTTTGCAGACCATAAAATTGCACAAAAATCAGTCCATATTTTTAAGCTGCAGAGTTTATATAAAATTGAAAAATGCTTCACATCAACATCAAAACATAAAATTAGATTTTATCTTCTGTTCGATAATGGACCTGCAAAACAAGAAAATCACTCTTCTTTAATCTTTCAGTTCAGTCTACAATACAGAAAAAGAATAGTAAGGTTGTATGCAGAGGCTGCTATACAAATAGGGAGCCAAAATCTCATCTGAACTCAAGGTGAAATTCACAGAATTCAGAATATTTTCTACTTTCAGCTACAACTAGCTGTTCTAACTTCACACTGACAACTGTGGAGAATTTGACCTATATTTTCTAAGAGGAATTTCTACCGTTAATAAAACATGTATTTTTAGATTTCATTCACTCTCTTTGAGCAGCCTAATAGCTTTAAAATAAAAATACTATAAAGGAACCCCCCCCATACCCATATCAATGAACAGCCCTCAGGGAATGCCAAGAGCATTAACCTGCCCAATAACTGCATTAACCTTTCCCTGAAGGACATTTTCTCTGAAACTGTGAAAATCTGCCAACGTGTGTCTTCCACCATATCATCCCATGCCCTTCTGTTGTGAAAGGGCAATAATTACTGTAAAACAACAGTTTAAGGCAGACACAACAGCACTGATGATTTAATCAGGGAATTTCCTCATAGGCTCTCCCAGTAGGAAGGACTTATAAACACTGCTATCCAGAGTCTTTTCAAAGTCAGGAATAACAAATATTAATTATCTTCCATGGACTACCTTCACGGCTGTGTCTGTAAACTGACATTCAAGAACCGTGAGGATTAATTACAAGTAATGAAGCTCACTTCTGCATCGCACAGTTAAACACAACTCTCTGCAAATGAGTTTGACCTTTCCAGCACCACATGTTCTGGAATTCTTGCTCAGAAGGGGATTACCTGCAGCCAGCATCTTCACATGGGAACCAGGACCACATCTGAGACAGGCTAGGAATCTGGCTCTATATTCAGGCTTTAAAAAAACCCAAAATAGATATTTGACAAGAGGCCATCTTTTAGTAGATAACACCATGTGAGCCACTGACAATTTAACAGGCTTCCTGTGGAAAATTCTTGACTCGCACATACATTTGAAAGGTGCATCTGCACTAGCACACAGCTCACTACAGAAAGGCCTGGGCTGTGAAGCTTGAAGCTACCCCAACATCAGAATGTAACAAGATTAAGATCACTTCAAGACTAAACTAAAGAGTGGATATATTATTGACAAACTATTCAGTCCTAGTAGCACACTGAGAAACATTCCCATATACTCAAGTGATGCCATTAAACAAGTAACAGGATGAACTCTTATCATGTGTTCCATGGTGGTATTTTGGGAAAGAAGCAAGACCATAGGATTATAAAGCAATATTTTGCAAAATTAACATGAAAAAATGTATCTAATGTAGTTATTAGTTTGGAGACACGTGACTTCTGTAAGTCAGTCATGTCAAAACACACCTTCTGCATTTTTGCTTGTATCTGAGACGCTGCAGCCTGGAGTTTATGGACACACAGAATATAAAAGAAAGCATTCATCAAAAGATCACATTGGCCTCAAAAACATTATTTTGTGTCACCATTTGAAAAAAGAAATGTGGTATGGAAGTGGTATGAAACTAGAAAAAAAATTAATGCTTTAAACTTTTTCCACAGACATGCTGATTCAAACAATCATGTGTTGAAAGTCACATCTGACATCAGAATTTAATGATCCTGATAAACTTAATCTTCACAAGCAGAGAGAGTCACTTCCTTGCCCTAGAGAATGTGGACTGCCTTCTCCTTTAATGTGCTCACTTCTAAGGCTGGGAACTGCCTGGTTGCTGACGAGTATTTGCAGGTCAGTTTGCATTTTCGTAGACTTTAGTTGCTGCCTTAAGTCATCGCTCCCAGCAGAGAAGAAACAGTTTTAAATGCCACAAAATTGACAGTCTCCACTCTAGCAGAGGAAAGCCACTAAATCTGACATCACTTCTCATCACCTACGCTTTATAGGTCAGACGTGTCCAACTGCAAGTTAAGATTAAAAGTGGCTTGCTACTAATCTTAGCACAGACATTAGTGCCGCTCTAATACACTGTCTGTGCAGCAGGGTGGGAGATGAAATAATCAGCTATCTGGCTGGCCTCTGACCTTGGCTTGGAAGTGTGTGGGGGTGGGAGCAGCATTAAAAACATATTTAATGATCTCTGCCCGTTTGAGTCAAGTTTAGTAATAACTGTAACAAAAAATACAAGTAGCCCGACTTCAAGACCCTTCAGAAGATGCTGACAACTCTTACTTATGTCATTCTCAGTCAAATAAATACCGTTTATACAATACCTTTTGAAACTGGCATGTCTCCCCCTTTGTCTTGCAGCTGCTAGCATGACTTGGGATTCAATGCTCACAGCAGCTTTAAAAAAATTTAATGAATAATTACACCAGCCAGTTTTCCATATCACTTTAACTTCATCAGTATTATTATTACCTTTGGAGATATTCATGTAGACATCCCAGTGGAGCATTTCAAGAAAGGCCAAGGATAACATATTTGGATCTATAAATTTAACATGGAACTGTTTCCGGTGATTTCCCTAAGGATCTATTCCCTGGGTGCATTTTTTTTTTAACAAAAACAGAGATAAAGAAATAAAGGAAGGAAGATGAAATTGTCTTTTTCCTTCTGTGCATCTAAATGAATGCAGATGTCTGCAAATATTACTATTTCTTGGAAAATCAGTGACCATAACAAAACCCTTTTGTACCCTTTGATGAGCAAAAAAGCCATCACTGAGTTGTGAACCAAATTTATAGAGCAGAAATACTTGTCAAATTCATTTGGGAAAAAGGACTAAGGTGTAAGAAAATCCCAAAGATAATGATTTGCATCATATGGAACCCCTCAGTCCCATTCTCTTTTAATTACCTTCATCACTAAGGAGACAATGGGCTTTTTGTTTCATTCTTCCAACTTCTTGGACTGAGTCCTGATGCCCTATTAACCACAGTATTGCAAATAACAGTCAGGGATAACTAGCCTTATTAAGAATTAGCTCATTTCACCGTTTCTCTGCTCAAAGCATCGAGTCTGAACCATCTTGCCAAACCACCCGCTAATAACAAACATGGGAAGACCGTGTTAGGGGTAAAAATAAAAGGTCTGACGTATTAGCACCATCCCAAACACCCACGGCAGAGCCACTGGCTGCTCCTTGCTGCTGCTGAAAGGGAAAATGCTGCTGGGAGTCAGGTGAAGGTCGGCCGCTGCTGCTGTTGCTGCTTCTTCTTAGAATGCAGAGCTAGTTTAAGCACAGATGTGGTTTGAAAAACCTGCACAGATGGTTTTTGCCAGTGACTCTTCAATAAGTTACGTTTATATTCACTTAAGCTTGCTGTAAAACAGCAACATTATCGTTAAAATTAATGAATTCATGCCTTGGTTTCATGTAATACTTATTCTGCTGTTGACTGACTTACCTACCTCCTTTCTGTCTATTAGACAACAAAAGTCAAATTTTCACCATTCAGAGTATTCTCAGTTATCTAAAATTCTTCACTAACTAGGACTGTTTATCACCATGAAGGTATTGTGGTTAAAATAAAACAAACACAGATTTGTTTGAGAAAGATGGCCAAAATCTGAAGTGCAAGTAGAGACATAATCCTAATAAGGTTATGTTTGGTTCAAACCAGTGACTCTAGCCTACACATGAACAAAACAGCCTAATACCATACTTGATGCCAATGCAGGCCTGGCAATATAAATAATTTAGATATTCAGCTTTAGGTAACCCAGAGCTCAGTTCAGCATGGAAACTGTGACTGGCTCCTACCTTAAGTCATTCAGGTAAAGAAAAAGTTTCATTTTCTAAAGTGAAGCGCACTGAAGGTATTCATGTACCATTTGTTTTCCATTTCCCCAAACTGCCAGGTGACAAAGAAATCAGTGTAGTCTTATGGGATTTTTCCTGGTCTCCAGGCCTGGCTGGCTGGGAACACCACTTTGCACCCATCCGCACCTCTGTAAACTGTTGGGAAGATCTCAGCCCAGAACGCCTCATGAACCTCTTTCCCCTCCTCTGTTAAATCATGTTAACAGTTCACCAGAAGGGCCAGGGCAGCATTCATCACTCCAAATAACACCAGCCACAATGCACACCCCCCTGCAGCTGCCCCTTGCCCTAATCTCAGCCCCCTGCCTTACATTTGGACTATAACCATGCCTGAACATGTAACCTTTATGTAGCTAGATTATCTAGGGATTTTTTTCTTCAATATTTCTTGAATTTTATTCCATGAACATTGTTCACAGTAATTGAATAATCCAATAATTCTCAGCAGTGACATACAGCTTAGTTTCTTTCTAATTTGAGCACGATGATGCCTCATAAATGAACTAGGGCAAGCCAAAAAATAAAGGCATTTCAGGCAGTAATGAAATCTAAAATGCTCGCCTGCATCTATTTATTAATGTCACTGCAGAGCAAAAAAGCAATAGAGCATCAAAATGAAACACTGCATCTGCGGCTCGCCTATCACTTACACACACACACATGCACACAGCGTTAATTAAAGGCTCTAGCAAAGGTTTCTCTTTATTGAG
Source organism: Zosterops lateralis (assembly GCF_965231275.1). Taxonomy (NCBI): domain Eukaryota; kingdom Metazoa; phylum Chordata; class Aves; order Passeriformes; family Zosteropidae; genus Zosterops; species Zosterops lateralis. The sequence goes on from NC_139763.1 coordinate 27,801,217, forward strand.
CCTTTCTGCATTATTTCATGTATAACCCAGACTAAGATGCTCTGATAAAAGCTCAGTAGAAAAATGTCCGAGCAGCCTGCCAAGAACCACAAAGTCTTGGCCTGTAGACAAAGCACAAATCCACAACTGTGGAAAGGAAAACAAAAATGAGGACAGAGAGCCAAGTACTCTTTCATTTTGTGATATGGAAAATAGAAGCATGTTTTTCAGCAGCTGATTGCTTACATGAAATGTTTAAAACTTGCAGCACAACCAATTGTTGTTCAGAATCAGAACCATGTTGGAGACCCCTGGACTACTGACTGTGACATCACTTGAGCAAAGAAAGCTGTTACAAGGACCCTTAAAACAGCCTTTCCACTAAGAGTAACTGCTACCCTTTGGGGAGCAAAACATTTCCTAGGAATAAAGCCTCCAAGAGATTCATGCTACACCTGTTTGAGTTTCTATTATGAAAGAGCAGGAAGGTATTTTGACACTGGGCCAGATTTTTGAGAGGAATGCACACAAAGTACCTCTCTGCACAGCAAAATATCATATCTCTGTATCTCAGGGTTAGTCATTTGTTAACAACTTTTTTCTGATAACATCCAGATCAGACAGCTTCAGTCTAACACAGTGTCCCTTGTTCTAGTTTGCACAGTGCTGAAGAATTTTTATGGTGTTTTACAGCACAGTGTTTTCCAGGAATTAATAGACATTTAATTATAGCTAGATTTATAGAAGAAAGTTTCATGTTGCTCAGCTGACAGTACTATACATGTAAAGAAACAGAATGTCTCAATTTTGACATTAGTATGATTTGAGAAATGCTATTTCAACTGAGAAAAAAAAGTCAGAAGACAGGCAGAAAGAATGAGATCACAAGCCCTTCCTAACAACAACAAACTGCCAGAGTGGAATAAGACTGATAGATCTGGAAATTACATCTGTAATACATTTGTGTACGTTGGTGTTTCCAGGTAGACAAGTAACCTGGCCTTCTCCTGAAAGGGAGAATATTTTGGGGGGGAAGAGAAATCAAAACAGCTAAAGAGAGCTTTACTGTCTTCTTCTTTTCTGGCTAAACTTTCCCTATTTAAATAAACAGGCAAACCGAACCAAACTAAACTAAAACAAACTAACAAAAACCTCCCAACCAACCAACCAACCAATCAACCAACAAAAAAATTTCCATTCTATTCAAGTCCTACATTTGAATTAAAAAATGGATTAAATTTACTTTCTTTTTTATATTTTTAACTTTTTGTATAATTTACTTTATATCAACATAAACAGTTTTGAAAACACTGAACCAATTCTGTAGCTCTGTTTTACTCTGAGCTGCAACTTTTGGTAAATAATAAACTAAACCAATTTACTTTAGCTTGATGTTTAAATTGCTGGATGGTCGTTGCAAACTAGACCCATTTGGAAAATCCCCCAGAGTAAAAAGGCAGCAGCCCTCTCTCCTGGCATTTATCTCTGTCTGCTTGAAAGGCATTTTTTCATCAACTCTCTTCTCTCTGGTATGTTGTTGCTGTGTCTTCGCAGAGAACACAGCAGCCTGAGGAGCTCTAATTCCATTTGTTCACAGATGTAATTCAGCTTCTTCTGTTTCCTAATTGAAGGTACAAAATCTATCACATAACAGGAGCAAAAAATAATTACATCATACCTACCTGCATACAGGGTTCATGCACTTAATATCGTGATGACCCAAAAGGCATTTTTCCTATCATTGAAGTTCATTAAAATACACCAATGAAAGAGGCAATGAATAGCAAAAAACCTTGATAATTGCAAATTAAATTACAGTAATTAAGTAACTTTCCTATGCTTTATTATGGTAACATCTGACAGTGCCTGTCAAAAGCCAGAAACCTCATGCAAGGAACCACACGAAAATTTGACCTTTTATCATTCACTGCTAAAAACACCCAGAAAACTAAAAAAAACCCCAAACCCCCAAAACCAACCAACCAAACAAAAATGAAACAAAAACCAAACCAAACCAAAAAACCAAACATAAAAAACAAAACAGCAAAAAAACCCAAACAAAAACCCACAACAACAACAAAGAAAACCTTACCAAAAAAGAAACAAAAACCCACAAAAAAGTAGTTCTGTCATATGAAGACAGTCAAGATGAATTACACAGCTTTTTCGATAATTAGGAGGTACTTTGCTAGTAGATCATCTTCTACTCCTGAAGTGAAATTACAAAGGTGGCGGGTCACCTTAGCCTAGTCTCCAAAGCCCTTGGCATGTGTCCTGAAATTCAGTTATCTGGATAACTGAAAGCAAAGCACAAGTTTTCTTCCCAACTGTACAACACACTAGGGCTGGAAGACTGAATATCTCAACTTTGCCAAAAGGTCTGAAGCAGAAGCTCAGCCTTGTTGAATGACAAAAAATACACGACCTCTGTCAGTGCCATTCCTGTTTAAAAGACATACTGCCCAAAAAATAAGGTCTACTTTGCCCTTCTTTTTGTAATCAACATGATTTTAAAAATACAGAGAACACCTTACAGCCAGAGGAGACCACCAGTTTCTCTGCTGATGCTTGATGTAAAGGTTGTGCCTGTCATGCACAACATGTCACATGTGCCTCACCGTGTGACAAACACAGACCTGCTAACATGTACCTTCCAGAGACCCAGGAGAGAGAGAGAGAATTTTGCAACTTTAAAATTCAAAATCACTAGGCTAATTCTTCTACCTCTCAGTCTTTTTGCTATTCTTTCATATTATTTCCCTTACATGAATTGCCCCGTTTTCTAAGCTTCATCCCACTTTTCCACATTCCAACCAAAATTAGGATTCTTCTTTTTTTGTACACTTTCGTACCATTACTGGTATATTTGCGATTGCCTTATTTAATGCCTTGTTTCAGAGTAAGAATGTGTGGTCTGCTTTTAGATTGTTTCTATGTCTTACGCAAAAATGTCACAGATATCAAACTTTGCTGGAATACTAGTCTCTTCTCTTCCAGCCTGTATGCTGCCATTTTCTATTTACCATTTCTGCTGTTTTAGTAAATTTTCTACCCATGTAGCAATGGTCACGCATCTCTGATGCAAATATCTTTTCATGCAATATTTCAGGAAATATGATGTCAAACGTCCAGCCATTTAAGCAGCTGAATATCTGTTATTCATAAAGGGCCATTCAGTAATAAAGGGAAAAAGAACCTCCAGCAATATAAATATATATGCAAAGTAACCAGTCATCTTTACTGCAACAGCTGCTGAGGAAACACAGGATTTCCTTGACTTAAAAAAATTGAAGCAATTCCATCAAGTGGAAAACAATTTCTGAAAAAGCTCTGTATTTTGCTCTGTTTCACTGCATTAACCCTAATAAGGTGAACAGAACCAGGATTTTTTTTTCTTTTTTAATTTCTTTGACTGTTGTAAATAAAAACTTGAGCCATTCCTCCTGGCCACAGAGTCATTTCATTCACCACAATTCTCCATTCCCATCCAAACAGCATCAGGGTGATGGCATGCCTTAAGAAAACAGACCTTCTGGCAGCATGCTGCCATCACTCTCATGAGCCTTGCCTCAGAAAAACCTGGGGAGCTGCTGAGGCCAAGCACCCCAACCCTGCTGCTCACAAATCACCTTGAGGGTCTGAAAGCACCCCTGCCTTCTGTGAGAGCAAAAATAAGCACAGCTAAAGTATTGTAAATACAGCACTCCAGATGATTTACCAAAACGGAATCTACAGGCACCTAGCTGCTTGTAAACTGTGAGTTTTCCTTTTCATTTCCAGGTATTAGAGTGAAAAAAAAAGAAAAAACCCAAACCCCAAAACTTTTTTTTCCAGGACTCCTTTCCCTTGTTAGAGGGACATCTCTCAGTGCTGCCCCAACTATTAACATGCAATCAGAAGAAGTAACACCTGAAATTGCTACTTGGCACTCCCAGTGATGTCCTGTGATCTCACATGGAGTCCCATAGAAGTACTCCACAGTATGCTCCTTCCCTGCCAGTCCCCAGCCAGCAACAGCACGCCCAGGTTTGTAAACAGCACATCTCAAAGACTTGCCAGAAAAGACAGTGGTCTAGTGCAGCTGAGGTTCACCTTGCAAGGACTTCTTCCAGAGAAGAACTTGCAGTATTTCATCCTTCTGTATTTTATCCCTGGGTGGATTACCCACCCACTCGAGAATCAGAAAGTTAATTAGACCAGTGTCTTTGCCTATTTCCATCCTCAGACCATCCTCATTGCTCGTTCAAGGCTCAAGGGTTGTGAGTGCTTCAAAGAATCCCTTAATCACAGTACAGCTTTCACCTGCCTAGAATAACCAGGTGCGGATTCTGCATTTTGTTTGTTTTCTGACACTACAAAAGGGAAAAACACCCCTTGAACTGTTTGTGAGTCTGCAAGGACACAGGGATCTCCCTGCTGTGTGGCCACAGCTCAATATTCCTGTTATTGTTTATTAGTGGTATAATCTCTTTCACAGACAGATGATAAAGTAACACCAACAACTCAAAGTCACGTGGTGAAAACTTGTTAAATTAAGGAAATAATGGATTCCAGGTGGAGAAACATTCAATACAGAGTAAGTTACCCATCAGCTTTTTTATCCTAGAATGGTCTGGGTTGGAAGGCATCTTGAAGATCATCTAGTTCCATACCACCTTTTATACCTACTGGCTCGCTCTGATTCATGATTTTGTAGTTCACTGGCCACACAAAGAAAACTGAGGAAGTGTTTCAGAAACTATTTTTACAGTATCATTTATTATCCTTCTGAACTCACTGTTTCAAGCTGCATTTTCATGGATAGACCTGCTTCCTCTAACTTGATTTCAAAATGCAATCTAAGCATCGCACAATTCAAAAAAAATTGCTTGGTTCCATTAATTCCTACATGGTGACTCAGAGTTTACTGAGCTTCCAAGCAATGACAGGACACAGTGGAATGAGAAAAGGGCTGAGAAGGATAAGGACAGGCTGGGGCTTGGAAAGCCTTCCACACAAGAAGACACATAACAAACTCAGCCTGGGCAGCATGAGTATTCACAATTTTGTACTGCACAAAAATTGTTCAGTGAAAAATTATCAGTCAGCAGGCCTGAAATAAATTAGAGGATTATCTTTTTACTGAAAGCATAATTATAACTGAATCCGAATGCTACAAGGATGTGACAATAGCCAAAATTGTATGTGAAAATTAGAAAAAAAAAAAAAAAGAGAGAGAAGAAATAAGAGGCTTGTCAGAGCGTTTCAGAGAGAAATCCATTACTGACCTCCAAACTACACACGACACTCAGCTTGGGAAACTCCCAAGCTGCTGGCTGCCAGCAGCAGGCAGAATATACCATCGAGAAAGATTGCTTTAAAAACATCCTCCATTTTAGACTCATTCCCTGAGCACCCCACACAGGTCATGGTTAGAAACACGCTACTCAGTGAAATGTGTTTCTCTAGGAAAACCCCTCTTGGTTTTGCATTACACTCAAAAACTGAACTGCTCTCAAGGCAATGGTGCCAGAAGAAAAGCAGCAGCAGTGCCTGGTGTATACATGTATAACACATTTGCATTTTAAAAGCAGTATGTTTGCCACAGCTGAAATATTCTTACTTCTCCCAAGTAATTCAGCATTGCCTTTGAGGAAAACGGGGCAGGCAAAGAAGTAGAAGAAAAAAAAATCCCAACAGACTTAAAATATGGGTATCTTGGTAAGGTCTAGGTGGCAGAGGCATCCCCCCTACGCTCTCCTGGCAATGCAAAATCAGTATTGTTCAGGCAATTGGCCAGAATTTGTATTCCCCCAGCTCCTGCACCGAGCATCTCATGGACTGCATGGAGGACATGGCCTTTGGGCACTGAGAGAGATCCACTTCCACCCCACTCTTCCCCAGAAACGCCAGCTGTTCCTTCCCTCCATCGCCGCGCATCTGACCAGTCAGTTTAGGTACCCTCCAGGAAGCATAACGTTTCCACTGAGGTAAAATCTTTTGCTTTCTTATCTGCAAAATACCATGTGGGGAGAAGAGTTACACCTGCTTCCCTCCAGACTGGGAAAAACCATGCCCAGATCATCCTGCTTAAGGGCAGCTCTGTGGGTGCTACTGGCACCTTTAGTTACAATAAAGTGCCAATCCTGAGCAGGGAAACACCAACTTTGTTCCTGCCAGGGAGTGCGTAGGTGTCAGTGCCAAATCCACAAGTTAATTAAAAACTGTATTTTCTATGGGAAAACAACAGGGCCAGCATAATAGAGCTATAATTATAGCCAGGTTTCCACTGGCAACTTGTTAATTGATTCTTATTCTGTTTCTTAAAGGAGAGCAGGGCTGCTGTCACGCCCTCTTTCGTTCCTGCTGCTGTAATTTCTCCAGCAATATTCCCAGCAAAATGTCAATACATTTGTGTCTCTGCTCTAAAAGAGTATCAGCATGGTGTTGCATGATATGCAGTGTCCTAAAAAGAAGTTGCTCTGCCGCATGGCAAATCAGTACATGTGTAATTACCTACATAATTTTATACAGAGCATCAAAAAAGAAAATATGATAAGTCTCACTTCTCCGCAGCCTCACTCTGTTGTCATGGCAACTGGACACTTTCTCTCTCCCCCCCCCCATCCTTTTTCCCAAGGGACAAAGAAAACCACCAGAGACTTTACAAATCAGCATACATTAAGCACAAATAGTTTGCCAAATGCATTTGTTCACTGACATCTCTTACTTCAGTAATTGTGTGCATTGTGCTCACTAAAGTGAACTGCTGCAAATGCAGCTGCCTGCTTTCTGCCCAGCACCATCCCTGCAAACCAACCCCCTACCCTCTCCTCCACCTCCACTTCCCTACACATGCTCAGGCAAACTCTATCCAAGCTGGGCAGGTTTTTTGTTCCATTTAACCATTATTTTCCCATTTACACGTGCACAGATGAATGGAGGCGAGCTCAGTTTGAGTCCACCTGTACTGCTGAGTCCTAAATGTCTCTGGTGAGCAACAGGTTGAAGTAAATACCTATGTCCTGTAGGCAGCCTTTCACATGTGGCACACTACAGGGAAGAGAAGCAAGGTCTGGGGTTCATGACCCGGGTAAGTGGAAACTTTCCCAACAGAGCCGCTTGTCTTGCAAGCATCACCTCAGCTGCAGGAGGTTTGTGGACTGGGTCTGGCACAAGTCCTTCCCAGGAAAAGCAGCCTGGTGCTGCCTCCCAACTGCCCTCAGCTGCTTAGTGCTTTGCCAAACTTAAACTGACAGGCATTCAGTGTCCCTGCCAGGTGTTTGGCTTATACCAAGGCAGCACTTCGCTGTGGTTTTGTTGGATGTGCCTGTTAAAATGACTCCTCTATCCTGAAAACAAGGCTGGGGAAAATACAATTTTTGTGGGTACTAACTCCAAGATCTTAATAATTTTTGTTTCAGAGTTGAAAACAGGAGGAGAGGGTGTGTGTAAGAAAGATGTATCTCTTTCTGTTCCTGTTAACTTTCCACTGAGTTTGAGTATTCAAATCCCTCCAAGCCCCACCACCCACATGGAATGAAGACCATCACCCATACTGGTGGATGCTAACACCTCCACCACATCTGTGACACTGGAATGAAGACTCAGTCCCACCAACCCACTGCACACACCCCTATCAATGCTTCCCTGGCCTCATGCCCACACCTCCCTGCTGCAGACAGCTAAGGGGCTGCTGGCCACAAGCATGGAAAACGAGACCCTGGTCCCACAGGCAGTGCATGGGTAACTACAGCCGCCTGTGAAAATGCCCTCCTCAAAAATAATGAGGCTTCTCAGTGCTTTTAATACAAATGAAGACAAAGTGCTGCAAAGGCGATGATGACCTCCTGTGTCAGCTGTCAGGAGGCAATGTGAGACGTGACATCGAGGATAAAGACTTGCTGGCACCCTGCACACCCCGCACCAGCTACGTCCACTCACGCCAGCAGTCACCAGGCATTGTTCTTGCAGATGTACCAGGCACTCTCCCATTTTGGGTCATAATGAGCTGCAGATGTGACAGGCATTTCAGATCCTGAATCTGCAGCAATAAGACACTCCACATAGATGCTTCTGCCTCATTTTTACTTGCTAATTTTTAATAATGACAATTTAACTTCATTGTGCGTGTCATGTACTGTAACGGCCAATTCAGAAATCATCCTAAAGGGCTCTGATTGCTTAAGAAATCTTGCAAATAGCTTTCCAACATTTTTTTTTAGAAAGTGTGTATTCAGAAAATTCAGAACTTTAGATTTTTAGAATATCACTTTGATAGTTCTCTAGAGGGAAGTAATAAATAATTAGGAGGCACAATACTTTGGAGATACAGAGCCAATGCCTCAATTAGAGGCATCCCCATCTCACTTTTAAAGGACTTCAAAATCAGCATGAAAAAAAGCTGATGTTATACAGAATATATTTACACACATCAAAGAGAAAGTCACAAGTGAAAACTTAATTAAACTGAAATTTGGGTTGATCAATTAATTCATGCATTTCAGAAAGGAAAACACCTTACATAACTCCAAGAAACTGATAAATGTTGGAAAGGCTAGACTTTCCACAATGAGGCAAAAATCAACCCCTTCAAAGTTTCAAGTTTTACTCCATCTCAAACCTTCATGCTTTTCCTGTAACCCTTTCACAGGATGATGCAATTAGCTCAAATTTTCTGGTTACTTTTGACACAGAGCTAAAGTCATGTACATGATCCAGTGGTACAAGCTCCCACTGTGGTTAAGGGCACAATGACTGCTATATTAGAAACGACCTGAAGTTTCCTACAGAGTTACAACTCCTCCATATCAAGCTCCAGAGCTCACTCTAAAAGCTGCTTTCCAGCACTGTTTATTTAACATTAACCATGGCAATGTTAAATGTCTCCTCATTTCAGGGAGGGGCTGCAATAATATAAGCTTTGCAGATGCCTGCAATACACAGAGCAAGATTCTTGCAAGTTATGTCTGGATATCACTGCCTCTCAGCACTAAGACAGATTATTTTCCAAAGCATGTGTTAAAATGCTGTAGAGGAACACTTTTTTGTTTGCAAACCCAAGAAGTTCAATTAAATGACATTGACTTCTATCTTTTTCTGCTCTAACTGCAACTCAATTTTACCCAGTTTTACCTCTTTGTTTACAAGTTAAAGTAATAAACCCGAGGAAAGTTTGCAGTAACATACTTCATGTAACAAAGGTAACAGATCTTTAACAGATATGCGCACCATATTCCCAAAGGGAACATGCATACACGTATTTTGGTTGCATTCTTATACTTCACATATACATGTCTTACACACATCAACTGAATGCAAATTTGGCAAGTGTATGGAAATGGCTTTTGCTTACTAGAAATATCTGGGGGCAAGATTTATGGATTTCTAAAAAATGTGAATCTGTACTTCATATAAAAAAATTACACAAATGTTCCTGAAAAAAAGTCTTTTTCACTTCTTTAAGTACTTCTTCCTATTCTATGTGATTTGCCCACTTGTTAATTCTGTATTATGAAAGGTTATGGTATGTAAAGTCTCATCTCAATTAGTTAATTTTGGTGTCTTTAAAAAGAGAGAAGGGTAAACTCTGAGAAAACACAGTGCAGAAAATGGGTTTTGACTTCAGATTTGGAAGGACAAGCATTCCTCTGTAGCTCAGATCATCGCAGCAGGTTTCCAGGAATAAGTAAAACAAACCCAAACCAAAGCGGGAGGGGGAGTAAATCCTAAAATCTAGGTCAGAGCAAGAAACCAGAGAAAGACGAAGAACCCTTTTTCATGAGCCTCACAATTGATTGTGTGAAGGTCTCATGTCCTGCCACACTCATGCATATGTGACACTAGCTGTGGAGAGGAGCCACAGGAATGTTCCACAAATGGGCTCAAGTGGCATCTTTGGGAAAGGCACAGGAGATCACATGGGGGTAATAACACACCTGGCCATTGTGAAGAAAGGTCACCTAGGGAGAATTCGCTCACAGTGCAGCCTACAAAAAACTCAGTTTTCTGGATAGAAGGAAGGGCCAAAGGGCAAAAGGGAATCCAGAGAAATTCTGTTCTCAAGGTAAAGGCTATAAATATAGAAACTCTTTACTGCATTTTTTCATAAACAGACCAGGCATACAAGTGGTTCTTACACCCCAAATTTTCATGATCCTCTATTTGCGATCTTAATTCTGCTGCTCAGCCACCTGGTTTTGCATTTACAGATGGCTTTGAGATCACAGTTTGTTATCTTATTCAAACATAATTAACAAACACATTTCATCCTCTTGCATCAACAGGGATCTGACTTTTCATGATAGAACAACAAAAATGGAAAACTTCAGTAGATGTAGCCAGTTATTGCTTTCTGTCACCCCCTTAAGAGACATCTTTAATACCTCTTTCTATTCTTGGTGTCTTCCAAATAAGCCCTTTCCTATTGTAACAACTCCTACTTTAAGTCACTATATTTTTTCTTGTCTTTGAATAGAAAAGCCAATTAACTGATGAATGCATCTGTTATTTTCTTATCTTTTGTGTTCAATTAACCACTACCATTCTGAGTGACAAAAACTGTCTCTTACAATCTGCCCACTAGAAATCTGCTTTAAGGCTGTTTATAATGTATCTTTTTTTTTTTTTTTTCAGATTTTAAGGTAGTGGATTTGCTTTCCTTCTGGCTTTTGCTTTTCTGTTAGCTCTGCCATGAAGCTCACAGCACTGTATGTGCAGCAAATAAGAAAGAAAATTGTTGGACATTGTACCTTCTCATTGCATCATTGAACATTGTACCTTCCCATTGCATTGGAACCATACCAAATCAGGGCAAGTGTAAATTAAGAGCTGCATAGGAATGCAGGAATAACTGGCATTCCATCACAAATTTTATTTCTAGTGTCTTGCAATCTCTTCTTAATCCTCAAAGCCTGACTTAGGCACTAAGAAGAAGGCAGAGAAGCCAATCAGCTTTGTTGGCCACATGACCACTTGCCTGCCCTAGAGCAGGGGTGTTTTCCATGTTGTTGGGAAGCAGCCCATAGGGATAATTCATGTCAGGCACCCAACAGCCATTTCTAGCCATTCCCTTTCCCAAAGCAGGTGTAAATGCAGGCTGAGGCTGAGACTGAGTGGTGAAGGCACATCTTGGGGGACTGGGCTGACTCTGCCTCCCACTCACACCCCCAGAGTGCCCTCCTTGCACGCACGTGCTGCCTGTGCAAGGCTCATGTGTTCACATGTGTTTTCACAGGTCTCAAGCTGGGAGCTGTGCTCAGCCCTGGGGTGGTGGCAGCCCCACTCTTTCCCTGCAAAACTAGCTTGGGCTTGGCTCTGAGGCTCAAGGCTGGGGCTGGTGTGGCACTGGTCATCCCTAGTTCATATGAGATGCTTCCAGACCAGCACTGAAGTGATCCCAACCTCTTTTGATGAGAAGCATTTCTTTACCCCCTCTGTGAATACAAAAGCAAATTAACTGGTGAAAACAGCTGTTCTTTCCTGATCATGTATGTTTAACTCTTTACAATCTGTTCCCCCTTTTTCTGGCTACACTTAAGAGTGAAGTCAGTCATGAGGGCCTTGACCATCCCCAGCACTTACTTTTTTGCTTTGTCTGGTTCTGGCTTTGCTTGCTCCAGTCAGCTCTTCCTGAGCCAGTGCTTCAGCATCCTCCTGGGAATAACTCCCTCTGGGGAGTGCTCCCCCAAAGCATGGAGAAGACAACAAGGTATGGCTGTCTATGCTCCATGCAGCTTTGTAATATCCCAACAGATTTTGTATGTTCAGTTTGTGTCTTACAGCCTCATATCATGCCCCAAGTCATGCAACATACATCTTCAGCTTCATGAAATAAAATCATCACTCCAACCAAAAAGAAAAAACTCCAAACAGAAAAGAAAAACATAAAACCCACCATGCTTATACCTCAGGGCTACTAGAACGGCACATGAGGCCCTAAGGAGATTCATGGTTAAGTTCTAAGTGGGCTGGATACACCAGGTGTGCTCTGGATAGAGCTCACCATAAGCAATATGGATGCAAACCAATCTGTTACTTGGCCTCAGGGCTAAAGGTTAGTCCCTGGCTTTCTTCTATGTTAGTCCAGTGGGTCTGAGAGATAAAAGACTCCTTCGTTTAGTCTGCCAACAAGACAGACATTCAGTATTTCAAAGCACATTGTCCAGCTAGTAACTCCTAGCATCCTTTTTCATACTTCCTGGAAAGCATTGCTCCTTGCTGCTTATCAGGAGTCCTGTAACAACTCCAGACTGCATTGCCTTTCTTATCTGACCTCTTCTAGCACTTCTTTGTCACTAACACTGAACTTTTAACAAAACCAACACTTACAAAGCAATTGTAAAATCCTTTTCTCTGTGGAGAATGCATTGGTTAGCACAGCAGGCCAACTTTTAGGTTTTGTAAAAGCCTGTCTGTGCCTCAGTTCATTAGGTATGGCAATGAAAAAAAACCCTAAACAACTATTCTCTTAATATACTCCATTACTCACAAAGATTTTGATGATGAAAACATCTGCATCCCTTCCCTTTTTATACATTATGATGAGAACACATTTGGCACTTGTATCAAAACTGGATACTGCTTCATGAACCTGACTTCATACACCCCTAGAACTGACACCATGTAATCCAGTGACAACGTCTCCACTCCTCAGTCCTTCCAACTGCAAAGTGGCTAGTCCTAAGCCCACAACAGAGAGGGAAGAACTACAGGTGGTAAAAGAGCTCAGTACCCCTGAATGAGAACGAGAAGTTTGTGCCTGAACAAGGAAGAACTATCAGTAACTGGAGCTTTCTTATTTCCTTCAATGATGTCTTCACTAGCCTCTGCAGGATTTTTATTCAAATTATGTAGGAAAACAGTTCTTCACTATTTCTACAGAAAATAAACTTTCTTTAATTTTTTTCTGTTATTTTCTTTAGTTGGTACCAGAATAATTAAAAACGTTTAATGTCCATAATTTGTCTGTAATCTTTGTTTTCAAATAAGCTTTTCTTATCTGTGAAGAGACTTTGTCATCTATTTTCTCAAACTGCAAGAGATTCACCGTAGCTAGGGATTACAGAAAGGTTGGGTTGTTCTTAATTTCTTTTTAACAATCTCAGTGTCTTTTGCAGAATCCTTAAATCTTGTCCTTCTGTAGATGAAAATTATCAACTATTATTTTTTATTATTGTTTTTCCTGTTTTATTTGACCCATGCATCCTGTATTTTTCATTCCTTTAATAAAAATCTATTAAAAAAATAAAATATGTGGAAGAAAGATAACTATATAATGCATTCCAGAGAAGATTTATCTACAACTTACTAAGTTCATTTCAGAATCCCAGAAATTTTATCAGTTTTGTTTCCATCTTCTACAGCAGTCCCCATCAAAATATTACTTCCTTCTTGCAAGGGAAAGCTGTTACCATGGTATTCCCATTATTCCTAACACGGAGATTGGGGGAAAATTTGTTAAGCTCCCTAGAAAATTTTCTTAATACCAATGCAAAGGTTTGCTGGGGTAGTTGCATCAGAATTTGTACCTGTTTTGCAGGCTGAGAGCAAAAGGGGACAGGTTGGTGGCTGGAGAGACTCCTGCACTCAGTACATTTGTTTTCTTGATTTACGATTGCGTTTGGGCAAACACCACAAAAATTTCAGTGTGGTGTGGCATAAAAAAGGCTTTGCCATATCATGTCTGCTTGCAAATGAATTTTAAATGCTCCTACTACTCAAAAATGGAAAATTTTGAGTGAGAACAGCTACCTTTCTTGACTTCTTGTTGTGCTGTGGCCTAGGTGAAACCACTATGGAAAAGCATGGAGAAGCATCTGCAGAAAGAATGACATTAGGGAAAGATGATGGGGTTCTAAACATGTGATTAATGGATATGATCACATCTGTAGAGAGTGATCCCACTCCCTGGGAAAGGTAAGAGTTCCCAGGCACAGGGCTTGGGAGGCCAGTGGGTTTGTTTCCAACTTTGAATGCTGCATTAGCAGTAGGGCCACAATAGGATACAGGAAAAAAAGCTGCAAAATGCTGGAAGACATCGTCAGGTGCAGCTCCCTGATGCCCAGTCTGGCTCCAGGGAGAGAAGGGCACTTCTACATCAGAACCTCTCCTGAGGGCACCTTTTCTGGTGGAGCCTCTTCAAACCTTTTCCTCTTTAGCACTTGGGTGACACCACCACTACAGAGGCTTGCCCAGGTTGTCTGGGCACTCTCAACACTTATGTTTCCTCAAGAAATTGGAAGCTCCCTTTGCATAAGTATGCTGGCTGAAAACATGAGCTCTGGTCCAGCTACTGGCTTGGGGTTTGTTTGACCCTTCCCCAGGGCCCACAGATGACACCTGCCCTACCTGTCCACACTGATAAGGAACAGTTGTGGCAACAGCAGCATCACCACACCAGGGAGGGATATGCTGCCAGATGTCCCACTGAGACAATAATAACCCTTCAGATTCCCCAGCCAGGGACCAAGGATGGGCATCTTCCCGTTACAGAAATTTATCTGGGGGAGTCGACTTTGCTTCAGTTTACACTCACATTAATTCAATTGGAATGGCATTTTCAAAATAAGAATTTAACTTGATCTTGTTTTGAAAATGTCAAAAGGAAATGTTTCAACCAATGCAAAGTTATTACCTTTGTTTTATATTTAGCAAGCAGATTCAGACTGTACTTCTGGAGAATAACAAGCCAGTAGGACATAAAATTTTTTGCAGAGCTCTAGATTTGGTTTCGTGCAGCTCTGTCCTTGCTGCAGACTTAACTTGAACTATCTTCACTTCTGCTCCTCTCTCAAACTGAGTTGCCACTTTAGAAAATGGCAGAGTGCAAGCATCAGGATTAGTGAATGGGATGATTTTGTTAGCAGTGCAAACATACTACAGTGCTAACAAGATGGTCAAGTGAAGTTTTTGGATGAAGGGTTTATTTGTCAAACACTCAGTTTCAGAATCATCAGAAGGATTCACAATTTTCACTTGAATGCAAAAATAATCTGGTAAATATTTGATATGTGTTACATTGCAAAATATTTTAGAGAACTCCAACTGCTCTGTTTCACCACTTTTTAAAAAAATAAAAACCCAAACGTTTCTCATCTTTCATTTTGATATACTCTTCACAAGTGGCACTTAGCTCTTGCCAAATGTCTCAAAATATCATTTTGCATCAATATTGACAAAATCACCATCCACTGCCTGTTCCATTGGACAACCAGAACAAGTGTCACAATCAGTTATCTGGTGTTGGCTACGGGATACAAACATGACCTCCTGCCTGATGGGTGGCATTCCTGGTGTCACAGCCCTCCCTGTGGTGACAAGGGATCAGTGGCTGTTGTCGCTAAGCCAGTTTTTCTCTTCCTGACCTGGAGGGTAACTGAGCAGCCTCAGCACTTCTGGGGGTAGAAAAAAATAGATGTATCTGGCACAGCTCCACCATGAGCCATTTGCTCACTAGCTAGTGAAGCAGACATTTTGTTTTCTGGCTCTCCTCAGTCTAACTCACCTCTGAAGGTTGTAGCAGCAGATGAGACAAATGTGTGACAACGAATTGCTAGTGGTAATTTTGAAGCCTGGAAGTACTTCTGTGTCAGAGAAAGCTGGCTGAGCTGCTGGCCTCTGCTAAGGCAACAAGGAGAGGAAAACCCAAGGGATGGCTGATCTGATGCTGGTCCCCAGCAGCCTCTTGGAGTTGCCACAGGCTGCAGTAACCACCACAGCAGAGACACCATGGACAGTGCACTGTGAATTCCTCTGCAATGTCTATTGTAAGTCATATTTCAGTGAATCACCATTGAAATCCCCTTCTGTACTAGATATTCAACATCTACTTCAAAATAATGTTAAAAATAACTGATTGACTTCCAACAAGCAGATGGCTCCTAGATCCTTCCCAATTTTTCTGCACCCCATAAAACTTGGGCTTTTTTCTTCAATATATATACAGTGTGATATTAAGATATTAGAAATACTGAAAATACAGCAGTTAAAAAACTGATGTAATAAAATAAATTCTCTGAAGAAAAGCTCTGAGTAGTCACTGAAACTGCCAGAGCTGCTACTCCAACATCAATGTCCCAGCATTGTGCAGAAATTAAACAGGTGAGTAAAACTAAAACTTCTTTCAGGCTCCTTCTGCATAGCAAGTACTTAGATGTCCCCTTTCGGGGACACCACTGACTGGATACTGCATCTCATCCTCCCAACTCCAGTTCCTGTACAGGAGGCTCCAAAATCACAGTAATGTCTACTTTTCCTATGTTGCACTTACCAGGAAAGTCAGCAAGGCTCACCTTGGACCTGGGCTCATGGCAGGCTTCAAGAGCTGCAGGGAGATGGCACAGTACAGACAGGAGGGAGCCAGACCCCATGAGTACAGCTGCCAGCAAGCAACAGCCTTGGGGGCCTGCACCCAGGCCACGCTTAAACTCTTTTCTCAAAGGAAGCCAGCTGGGTCAGTGAGACAGCTTGGAAGAAGAATAGTACATATTGAGCAGCCAGTATCTGTCTAGAGACAGAGCCCAGAAGCAGTCCAGGGAGATAAGCTATGAGACAGTGCAGGTTCACCCTTTTGCTCTATGGACCTAATAAACTGTGCTTTTCTTGTGGGGAAAAATTCACTAACGCCCTAGCTTATTTATATGTGCATCTGTGTCTCCAAGAAGAGCTTTTCAACCATCTTTAGACATTAACCAGTACTGAGAAATCCCTGAGAACAACCTTATTTCTTCAGATTGGGCTGTGTATTTGCTTTGTGAGTTTCTAAACACTTGCTACAGAAAACAGGGGGCAGATGCCCATCTTCAGTTGGGTCCTGAATTGATAGCTTGCAGCCCATCACCTGGCTAAATGGTCAGGACACCAGATTGCTGCTTGCCCACACAGCACCATGTCCAAGCTCTCACACAGGTCTCTCATCATCAGGAAAGAAGGATTAAGTTCCTTGAAATCAATGGGAGACTGTTTATAAAGCTGACTGTGTGATAGTGCCCTTTGTCTTTGCTACAGCATCAGGGACATTAAGGTCCTTAAGCTGTGTATAAGGCAAGCATGCCTGCCCCCAGTCCCTTGCAGGCTAAGAAACTAATGGTGGATTCAGATATATCATCCTAAGTGACAATTAATTGACCTCAAAGTTGCAGCAGCTCCAGAGGCATCGTTGCTGGCTCTATTGTTCTTTAATATGTCATTCAGAGAAGGTCAGCAGGCTCCTGCAAGAGACATTTGAAGGACTTGCTGAAGCAGATTCCTATCTCAAGAGAAGATTAAATTATGATTCCTTAGACTCCAGTTTTATCTCTAGGTGGGTGATTTGTGTGCAGGGTACAAAAGAAAGTAACAGACATCTCAACATTTCTCAGAAGCTTTTAGTTTTCAAGGGACTTACAACAGACATCATAAACTTTGTAATACGAGAGCAGTGGGTACAAAGATAGTGTCTCACCCTTGCCAGACAGCTTTGCTACACCCTGTCGATGTATTAATGTCACTGAAAAAACCAGCTGTAAATCAGAAATGCAGGTCTTGTAGCATAATCAAACACTGTTAAAGACCTGCTGAGTTTGGAAATGAGAAGTCCTAAACTAATAAAAAATTAAAGAACTTCAGTCCAAAAATGGAGGTAAAAAAGGCAAAGAGATGCCCTTCTCCAGTATCCAAATCTTCAAACTCACTTCTAGAGTGCCTTAAGAAAACAAAGTATTTGTTTTATGTCACACCATTAAAATCCACAACCACTCTGGGCTGGTTTTTGGTGGGGATAGAGTTAATTTTTTTGATTTGTTCTGGAAACGATTTTGCTAACTCAGGGATGTTCCAGCTTTTGATGAGCAGGGCTTATGCAGAGTCAAGACCTGTTCTGCCTCTCACCCCACCCCACCAGTGAGGGGCCTGGGGGTGCACAAGGAGCTGGGAGGAGACACAGCCAGGACAGCTGACCCAAATGACCAGAGGGATATTCCAGACCATATGAAGCTGGAGGAAGAAAGAGGAAGGAAAAAGCAGGAGGCTTCTGTTTGTTTTCATTTTTCCTAGGCATTTTAGCAGCCTTGAAACCTGAACTTGCAACCCACCCAGCTACTGGGAATGACAGGGCAAGGGTGGGTATCTGGGGTAGAGAGTTGTGCCAGTGGGCAGTATTGGTCATCACTCCAACTCCAGTGTCCCTGTAAGCACCACCACCCAGCAGAGACAGCTGCAGGTGGGAACTGGAATGGACATCAGCTCCAGACCCACGCAGACCACCCTGGTTATTTTCTTTGGACATTTCGCAATCTGCTTTCATGACTTTTAAGCATCATCTTCTTAATTCATTTATGGCAGTGGTGGAAACTTAAGGATCCTATCCCCTCCCAAAGGCTTTAACAGTTTCTTTCAGGTTTAGCAGTGTAAGTTCCTATGTTGCTTTTTCCAGACATACAGTACATGTGTAAATGAGAGGCTGAGAGCTACACAAGCTCAGAAAAGGTGCTTCAAGAAAAGCAATGACAGAAGAGGAAAACCAGCAATTTCACTTAATGAGTGAAAACTACACTTATGTAGCTTGATGCAGAAGAAATGAGGCCTGACATTTTTCTATGATTTCTGTGCACACTTATGTGTGGCTTTGGGTATAAACCCCATCTTTTAATCATTTGTGTACTACAACACACCAGTCTAAGCTGGTCAAAGTACAACACTGGTGACTATGCAGTCAAGACAAATAGGAATTTTGAATTGTATTTAACAAAACAGAAATTCTGAGTAACTTCCATAAAGGTTGAAAATAGTTTAATTCTGGTATCAACTGGTATTGTGTTAAGATGGAAATTATTAAACATCTTTTTCTTTGGTTATGGAGGCTTCCTCAAAAAGCTATTATCAGCTTTTTGTTACAAGGAACATGAAGGGGCTATTTCAAAAAACTTAAATTCAAGTTAAAATTATCACCAAAGTGTTCCGACATAGGCAAGCAGATGTGATTTTCACACTCATGCCTGTTTCTGAGAGAGGACAAGCCTTTCTAGTACAGATTGGGTAACAGGAAGAATCATGAGAAAATGCCTGGTACTTTCAGAGAACAAGGTGGTAGCTGTAAAGCATTTGTAAAACTGAAGAGTAGAGCTGGAATCTGAAGTACAAGCACTGACGTGACAGAAACAAAACCCATTGACTTCTGTGGTCTTTTATAATAAGGGCTTTGCTATCCCACACATTATATATATGCGAGGTTCAAATGTACATAAGAAACTGAGTTAAGGCACTGAAACCTCTCAGGGCAGTAAGACTGAAAGTGTCTTATGGGGTCTGAATCACTCTGCTATATAGTCCTGCTCCTTTTGCTGTCCCTGGGCTCACTCTTACCTCCAAGGCTGCACTGAGGGGGGACCTGTCCAAACAATGGACAGAGAGGGTCCATCACTTGCCAAATACAGTTTGCTCCAAGCCAGACACCTTGTTACTTTTGATGCAAATGTATCTTTAAAAAGTGATGTAATTTTATGTACTTGGACACAAAAACCAAAATGAAAAAGGCAGCATAGGAGCCAGTCTGTGTATTAGCTAGTTCAATGTATTCATCAAAGGGAAATCTATTTCAGAAATACAAAACCTTATTATAAAACAGTGATGAAAACATATTTACTACATCTGATTAAACAAAAGAAATCAAGTTGCTTGGAGAGTACACCAGATCCTTGTTTGTTTTGGTTTATTAATAAATCGTGATAATTATCTCCCATTGCTTTGCTTGTAAGAACTGAGTATCAATATTGTATTTGTTTCCATTAAAATAGTGATTTATAGGCTATCTCTTACACTAAAACCATTACAGAAAGATCAATTTATCAGTAAACTTTAATGGACAAATAAACTGGAGACAACATGTTCAGTTCAAATCAGATTTAGCCTATTATTGGATTTCAGGCTAAGGACACAGAGAATTGAACCTTTGTATATTAAACAATCATATAAGCAAATGCAGTTTGCATCTTTGTTAGCTGGCTTTCCAAAAGCAACCATAGTCTTTTTCACTGTTAACCCTTTATTTTGTGTTCAATTTGAAGCAGAAATACAGGAATATGATGTGACAGGGCTATTTTTGTATCATTTCCATTTCACCCACAGGAAAAGGAATCCAGCAGTATTCTGCTAAGAGTTAACAAAAAGATTTGCTTGAAGTTTGACCACTCCAGGAGATCTGCCCAAGCATCCCTGAGGCTGCAGGTGGGACAGCAGGTTTCCAAGGAAGGACAGAAGGAAGGGCAGTCTGTGCCTAGTGACTGGGTCCAGGGTGGGCACCACCATTTTGTGGATATAAGTCAAATCAAGTGCTGTCCTCCCTGGGATACACTCTGGGAAGGATTCTGGGATGACAGGACATCCAGCCCCTCACACAAAGAGGACAGTGGCCCAGGTTAGTGCTGTATTGGCCTCACAGAAAGGCCATTGGACACTCAGTTCATTCAATGGAGAGGAATAGGAATTTCCACTCAAATCCTTTGTGATGTACAAGCGGTGCTCAGTGTGTCAGAAGCTGCCAGAGATCAACCATACAGCAAACCTGGTCTGCAGTGAGGGGACTTGGCCACTGGGAGCAAGTGCAACCATGTAGCTCCTCTGCACTGCACTCCTCATGCTCTAGCAGGAGCCAGTGTTAACTTAACTGCTGTACATGTTTATGCAAATCTGTACATATTATGCCTTTAAATGCATCTATTTCCCTCTTTCCTAAATGCATTTAAGGGCAAACAGCACTGCCTGTTGAATTCTTGGCTTTTCTTTTTATTATTTTTGAAGACATCACAGATATATTTGCAGTGAACTAATTTACTAATTTGGTCTGAGAGATTATTACATGACCTTTATGGAATAACTACTGGCAAACTGTACCATAAATACACAGGTACAGTATCTGCTTAGATGAGAAGTTTTGGTTCTCACTGAAAATACTTTGTGTTTTCCCATATGTTAATATATGATCCCCATGTTAGTGACAATGACACATCACTGGGGCAGCCAACTGAGTGTTTTGTCACATAAAGTCAGCATATGTGAAAAGCATTTAATCAGTTATAGCCCTGCAAAGTCTATTTGTGCATCAAAATTATTAATTATTAAACAATGCATTACTAACACCAATGTTTGTAAAAATTCACTTACCCTTACTGCAACGGAGTTCAAGCAATTTACTCTTTTACTGCTTATTTCTAACCGGTCTAAATAGGACACTGGCAATAATGAGCCAATTTCAGTCCAAAGCAATTGAGACATCTGCCGTGGCCCTGGGGCTGGGAGCTTGCATCCTGCCCAGAATGTGCTCCATACTGACAAAGTTGTACATCCAAACGAACACTCCCTCAGGCAAGGCACGGTGCTGATCACCACAGCACACTGCTGACAGGCATGATGGCTAAGCAAAATGTGGACAGCTACAGAAATTATTTTTTAAACTAAAATAGCCAAAAAATCCCCTGAAAATGGAGTGAGTAATTTGGTATCGCTGCAAGTAGCACACTTAAAGGAAAAGTGTGGTTAAGAAATTTAACTACAATGTAGGCTTTTGTGGCTATTTTAGATATGAACCCTTACACATGTACAAGAAAAACTATTCTAAAGAGAGCAAGGACGACTTAGGTGATAGCTGGTCTGTGTTCTACCATAAATTCAAAACCATGGCAATGTCCTTGGTATTCTGTGTATTTGATCCACACATGCACAACAGCTCTGCCATGCATTGCACATGTCAGATTTATCATGTGGGTCAGGAGCAATTCATCCTGCAGATGCAGGGAGCATGATGTGTCTGGAGCCTCTCAGATTGGCAGCCAGCAGCTGTTGGCTCTGAGTTGTTGGATTTCCAGTTTTCTAGTCTGTGCTACTGCTCACCCTACTTACTGGGCATCCAGAAATGTGGCAAATAACAAAAACCAAAAAAAGACAAAAACAAGGCAGAGCAATGTATAAAGCAATAGTCTATCAAGAGTACAAGAAGCAGTAGAGCTGGCAGACATGTGCCTCTTTTGCCTACACCTTTTCACTAGGCAGACACAATTGAAATAAAAACTGACATGAAAAATGCCAAAAAGCAAGAAAGAAGAAACTGGTCAAATTCTAGTAACATGAGTGCAAATTAAATGCCTAGATGCTGTACATGCCTTTGAAAATGTCTGATCTAAATTGAGAGAGAAATATCCTTTGCAGAACAACCAGAATGCCAAATACAAATTTTGGATTCATCTATGAAAATAAAAAAGATTATGTTACTATCAGAGAGAGTACAGTGAAGCATCAGCCCTCTCTTAAACCTAGTTACATACATACATAAATAAATCCCTGACCTGCCAAATTTCCTCAGCCGATGCAAACTGTTTTTAAAGATATTTCTATTACATGAATAAACATCACTTCCTATATTTTTGTCAACTGAGTGTAAGGATTTAAAGAAGACAGATCAAGTTTATTTTAGATTCCCTGAGGAAAAACAAACCCATCTGTCCTCACTCCTTTCCCGCTGTTTTACAGTGTTCACTATTAGTTATTTCTGTAACACACCTACATCTATCCTTATCTGCAGGAGGAACATTTATCTCAGAAATATTCCTGTCAAATGGTTCTAAAGTGCCAGCAGTTAAAACAAAAAAGTGAATACCCACAGAAATGAGATTTATAACATAGGAAAGGAGCTAAGGTGAGCTCTAACCTGGTGAGTCTAAAGCTGATGCTGTGACATCTCACACAGTGTGACATGGGAACAGACAGAAGAAGCTGAGAAACAAGGATACTGGGCAAAAGAGAAGTGTGATGCATGCTTTACTACATAATGGTGGGCATGTAATCATAATGGTGCTTCTTTAATAGCTTTCTGGTCTAAGACATCACAGTTGCTTGCTCTTTTCTTTCCCTCCTCACAGGTGGCATATGTAAAAGGTGAAGTCTAGCACTACCTGTAACAGAGGTGCAGTCCCAGTACAGAAAATACCTCCCCAGCACTGAAAGATTTGTCTTTATTATCACTAGTGTACCACAAGGTCACAGTCCATGTTCCTTTGTGCAAGAAAATGCTCTTCTAAATTTGGAGAAATCTTAAAATAATGTATCATCAAATCACAATTATTTAAGCCAGCAGAACTGATGGAAAGCCATGTTTACTGACCTTCAAAATACACCTGTAGGGGATGATGCTCTGCAGAATTCCATGGCAGCGAGACTTCAGCCTTCTACAACTGTCATGCAGGTCAGAATAATACATGTGCACATGGAAGAGCTTCCAAACTCCTTGCTATTCAAGCAGGGACTCAACCCAACATTTACAAATGATCCTTTACCATGAACTTCTATTGACAAAGTAACATAATGCAGTCATCACAATGGCTTTACACAGTTATTTCCAGGACAACAGCAGTTAACAACACATTTTCTGCTGTGCTTTTGCTTTCCATGTTGGGACTTCAGTTTCACTCCTTCCTATCTCCACTGGCAGTGCTACTGTTCCCATCCATGCTGAGGCATGGCAGTGAGTGTGGCATGTTGCCATCCTGGTAAGAAAGTTAGGACTGCAGCAACTGATCTGGAAATTTCATTTCTCAAAAGCTGCTTACTGCACGTCTCACCTCTGCAGCATGCAAGCCTCTGAGGCACGTCTCTCTTAACACGCATTTCCACGTCAGTGGATTTGGTGAGTATCTCAAGACAGTTTTGTTTAATGTAGCTCTGAGCTGTGCTGTTTCATTAGTCTCAATGGCAACATCTCAACTTACCTGAGCTGCAGGTTTATGTTTCTCTGCACTGACAATTTGAACACAATTTAGCTTGTGCTCCAGATAATCACAAATCCCATCTGTCTTTGCTTTAAGAAAGACAGAGATCCTTCTGGGGAGTATCCTGTACTGTTCTGTCTGCTAAAACTCAAGTCTTGTGGTACCCATTTAAGATGGATGGAATACAAGGAGACAGCTGGAGCGGGCAAGGAGCCCCACACTCTGGCTACATCACCCACAGTGTTCCCACCAGTGCCCTCCCATGGAACAGCAATTTAGATAAGAGACAAGGCTGGCACTGGGCCCCTTTCCACGGTTCACACACAGCAGTGCAGACACAACTACAGACCTCAAGCTGTTCCCCACGTCTTCCTGGTAAATAATCTGTCTGGTCGAGGCAGCTTCGGCATGACATAGCTGGGAGGTTGTCAGTGGAGATCCCTACAAGAATGGTGTGAATGTGTTGGCACAGTGTGTGCTGGGGAGAGAAACCCCCAGCACACAAGTCAAGAGCAGTGAAGAGAAGAAAAACATCCTATCCCATAACAGAATTCAAAAAATAAAGACTATGTAGGAAAGGTTGAGGCTTTTTAAGTAGCCTGAAGGAGACCGAGCTGTTTGCAAGAATTATTCTCATTACTTCTAACAGCCTGACTCCAAGAGATGTTGGACAGATTAAGCAAGTTTAGATCCTGCTTCTGTGATTTTAATTTTTTTTTTTTAATTCTATGAGAAGAAAAAGCATTTCAATAAGGTTCGACCATACTATAAATTTCATGATAAGTACTCTTTCCATTATAATGCCTACTGTAGTTTGAAAAGATAAGTTTAACTGAAGCTGAATATACATTTGCTTTCTATATGCCTTTGTTCTAAAATCACAGTAGTCTTTGTAAAACCAGTCCAAGCACAAAGACATAAACTGTTTACTTATTTTTTTCTTTTATTTGCTTTGATTTATTTAAAAACAAAAACAGTCTCACCATAAGCAAACACAAACAGCTTGTCTCAAACTTGAATTAAGTCCTATTTAAAGCATACCACAAGACTAATTTCTAGTCCTGGCAGCACAGTGATACTGATAACCACATTATGCTACAGAGCCAAACTGTGGCTTCCAGAGAAAACAGAACAGATGAGGAAAAGTGCATCTACTTCTAAACAGAAGTATTCCCACTATTCCTCAGGCTTATTTAACAAGGATCTCAGTACATGGGATAGTGAATGTACATGTTGTTGGCATCGATATTATCCTTTCTACAGAAATTCCATCTTTACCTCTGCAAAGATGAATGGTACAACAATTCACCTTACACTAAAAATGCCTTCTACACCAAACACACCAGAATTATATCAAATTTCATTTGCTTTACTTCTTTCTTCCATAATTCTTGCAGCCTTCAAGACCACAGGATAATTTTATCTAACCCTTAAAGTATTTTCCACCAACATGTAACATTACAAGGTAATGAGTAACCTTTGAGCAATCTTCTACAATTTAATCCAGTCTGCAGAGCACAAAAGCCTGGCCAGACTGTTCTATAAGTCAGCCATGCAAGTTTCCATGACCAAAAGAACACTGTAAACATTTGCTCCTACTAACAGAGCAATCACTTAGACATTCCCAGTCTGTAATTGCTGAAGTGGTTTGAGTGAACCATTCATTAAAGATCTTACTGCTTCAGGTTTCAAGAGCGTGGTTTGAAGTGGAAGGTACCTCAATGTACCCTTGCAAGGCCTAACGTCCCCCACAAGCAGCAGACCAGATGGTCAACAAAATAAAAGTAACAGCTGAGTGACTTCCACATATGGTAGCACAGTGGTTACAATTCCCAATGACAACATGAAAAAAGCCCTCCTGCACCTTTGACCTGGAATTAAAATCGTGGCTTTATTAACCTTGATCACTAAAATGAGTGGTCACACAGAAGTGTTCAACAGCAGGCTGCATGAGTTTCTGAGAAGCCTGGTCTAATGGAAGGTGGCCCTGTTACCCATGGCAGGGAGTTGGAACTAGATGATCTTTAAGCTCCTTTCAAGGTCTCCACCCAAACATTCTATGATTCTACAAGCTCTCTGCTTACATGTTTAAAACATCTGTTAAAACTATTGACATCTCATATATGCTTTTTTGTTGTTGTTGAAACTGCACCTCAGGATTTACAAAGGCCATGATACAAAACAAAAACCATGGTCCTTACCACGGTTTGCTGCAGAACAGAAAACAAAACCCATGTCTTCTTAGACTGCAAAGTAGCAGTTTCTAGTACGTGGCTCAAGTGCTGTTGTTACTGCCCTGGTAGGAGGGGACAGATTGTTGACTCATACAATCAATAAGACAGGAAAAGACCTTTAAGGTCATCAAGTCCAATTATCAGCCTAGCACCACCACGTTCACCGTTAATTTGTGTCCTCAAGTGCCACATCCACATATTTTCTGAACACTTTCAGGAAGGGTGACTCCATCACTTCCCTGGTTACAATGCCTGGCAACTCTTTCAGTGAAGAAGCTTGTCCTGATGTCTAAAACAAACCTTCCCTGGCACAACTTGAGGGAGTTTCCTCTCATCCTGTCACTTGTTACGTGGGAGAAAAGACCAACCTCCACCCCACTACACCACCTTTCAAGTGGTTGTAGAGATTTACAGGTCTCCCCTGAGCCTCCTTTTCTCCAGGCTAAGCAATCCCAGCTCCCTCATCTGCTCCTCAGCAGACTTGTGCTCCAGACCCTTCACCAGCTCCATTGCCCTTGATTGGAGACATTCCAGCCCCTCAATGTCTTTCTTGTAGTGAAGGGCCCTACACTGAACCCAGTATTTGAGGTGTGACCTCATGAGTGCAGAGTACAGAGAACCAACCACTTCTGTTGTCCTGCTGGCCAAACTATATCTGACACAAGCCAAGATGCCACTGGCCTTCTTGGCTACCCAGGAATTTGGTACCAAGGAACTAAAAAACAGATCCCAGGGACCTGAAGACCTTTTCCTGCTTGTCCCTAATCATGGCATGCCCACTCCCACCATAGGAGGTTGTGGGAATGCTGGACCCAAGCAAAGGTATGCTGAAGTCAGGTCACACCCCTAAAGGCCGTGGCACCCCAGAACCCAACAGTGCACCTTCCTGTGGTGATACACACTGAAATGTGTTGGTTCTGACCACAGCCTGCAAGTGTGCTGAACACTGAGCTCCCCTGTACAGCTAATTTAAACATGCCATGTTCTTTGAGTGTTAGCAATGTTGTATGTTTTCCATAAGTGATGAAGGGATTTATTTCGAGGTAACTGCAACATACCCACAAGTCCCTAAAGGGTAGTGTTCCCATTATTAAACTGCTCAGCATTTTCAGTAGACAGTAAAAACCTATTCACCTTTAAAGCTCTAATTCAAGCTCCACCACTTCCCAGATTCATAGGTACCAGAAATTAAGAGCTATGTTAAAGTATCATAGAAAATGAATAGGGCAAGAGAACAAGCAGGAAAAAAACTGTAGGACCTGGCAGTATTCCATACACTTGCACTTCTACTTTTTAAGACCTTAGGAACTCAACAGTATGTTGTGGCTGGAAGAATAAAATCTCATCTTACAAACCTAAGAAAAAGCATTTGAAAAATCATGTTTTCTGTCTACTCATGTCATCCTGCTGATGTATCCTTGCAAAACACCTTATTCCTGAACCCCCACACACCTGAAGCACATGTGTTCATGCAAGAGTGATTCCATTAGCCTTACCCGAAGTGTCATTAGTTAGCTGCAAAACTCTGACTGCTGAAGTGCTCTGTACACTGCAAACAGAGCAGGCAGGCAGGCCTGCTCCCTTGAGACTGTATGAACACCCATCTGCATATTTTCAACAATATACCTAACTTCACACCTGAAATTGTAACTGAATGACCTGGCAGCACCGGAAAACAGCACTACTGCACTACAGATAGTTGTTACTAGTTGTTACTAGTAATACTTTTTTGCAGCCTTCTCAAAGAGGACTTTGCAGGTTAAATCAGGAACCTGGTTTTCAGGAGTTTATGGTCTAAGTTGCAAGAAAAAGTGGTATGTGTCCTGTAAACACTGGAAAGCTGATGAGCAGAGTCCTCAGTACAGCCAGCAAAAGACACATTGTGTTCTGGTTCTGGATAACCATCACTAGGTACATTTCTTAATCATTCAAATGGACCAGTTTTAACCTTTTTCTCAGAAATACACTTCACATAATTGAAATGTTTGTCATTTGAGTTTTTTGCAAGAGCCCAAATAAGGCAGATAAAGTGAACTTTTAGAAACAACACAGAAGACAACAAGATTTTGAGGGAGGATGTACCTCCCTTACTACTGTCCAAAGATGTTCAGATAAAACAGAAGGTATTAGATCCCTAATTAATAAACACTCAGGTAGGGTTCTCAAAGCTGAAGTAAGGCTAAATGATCTCTCATTTTTTCCAGCCTAACCAGCAGTTGTAGAAGGGAAATAACAGAAGGTAGTTGCACCAGGTGGCTTTGGGGTCTCTCCTCACTTCTTTCCCCCCAACTTACTCAATTCCTGCATTAAATTCTGCCTCTGTCTGAAGCTGTAGGCATCCACTTTCAATTCACATTCTGAAGTGGGGAGAAGCAAACAGAGAAGGCAGGGGTCCCAGGAACAGGTATGGCCACAGCCCCATGTGATGGACAGCATGGTCCCACCTCACATCCTCACCCACCCACCGAGACCATCCACCCCTAAGCAATGATGAGAGACAAGCCATGTGCCACACAACTTGCCATGTTTTCTTTTGCCTGTTGGGTGCATGTGAAACCTACATGTGAAACGTGAAAATAAATTCATGAAAGAACTGTTAATAAAACCCAATATATTATTCAAATCAAATGACCTCTCTGGCTTTATAGAGTGAAAATTAGTACAGAAGCTAACTGAAAGTTTCTGTAAACACCACAGACAGATCAGTGTCAGCACATTTTCATTAAGTTTTGTTAAGCTAACTGAAGCACTCTTATCTTACACCTGCATACATAAAGAATGAAACTTTGTGCCAGTAAAAACTGCTGTTGTCAAGGTACATGAATTTAGAAATAAAATTATTCAGTAGTGCTTCTTTTGGACCCTCAGGCTAGTAAGACCTGGTATAGTATTAGTTAAACATGCAAATAAAAAAATTTGTTAAGAGGCTTTCACCTTCATTTAATTCTACAGATCTAGGGTCCACTATGAGCTTAATTAAAGAGCCTACCACAAAATGCTGGAGGGGTTTATGTAGCATTTTTAAAATGCTTCAAAAGGGTTGATTACTGTTTTAAGTCAAACAGAAATTTGTAAAGAAATGGTTTGTAAGGTACTTACAATGAAGTTTCCATGGTTTGCAGCCATCCTGTTAATGTGAACTGTATGACAAATAAGAATGCATTTCTTTTCTGAACATTATTATAAGGAATATCATCTTTCTAGTATTCACCATATTCACCATTCTTCCTCTATTACTGATTTAAGACTACTATTCTGAACTGAATTAAACCTAGAGCTTGTATACAAATTAATTTGAAACCCAAGAATGGAATTGGCTTTTGCTATCCATTAGCATGTTTCTGTTACATATCAAAAATACTCTCCAAATATCCACTAAGGAACCTGAGAATTTATGCTCCGCACAGGGACTGAAATGTAGCACACCTATAACTGTGGACAAGTGGAAGCCCATTAGCAGTTACTGTCATCATCCATGAGATCAGCTGTGGGGAGATCACAAGAGAGCAGGGAGATAAAGCCACACAAAGGAGAAAAATGTAATCATTTGTACAATATTCCCTTTTATGTCATACTATGCCCACTAAATAATTAATTACAAATACATCAGTTGCAGTTAAAAGGAAAAAAAAAAAAAAAAAGGGGGCGGGCGGTGGAAATCAATGAAAAGCTCACAAATGTAGCTTACAAAAAAAGCACAAGAAGCATTGGTGTTCCAAACTGCTCAGGTTAAATGCTGAAGAAAGCACTGCCAGCAGCAATCGCCTGCAGGCATCCCGTGCGTGATTAGTGACTCGACTCCACAGAAACCGCTCTGTTGAAGGAACCCTCTGACCTGAGGATCTTGACACCAGGAGCCAAATGCAAACCGCGTAATCATCCATTCCAGATGGCTCTGAAAGCGTAAAGCTACACTGCTTGTGCCCAGTTTTCCACAGAGGTCACAAGGAGTCTGTATTAATTACTCCCCGTGGCTGGCATCACCTAAAATTCCTATTCATTTCTGGATTCTATCTGTAAATAAAAATTTCCATTAAAATGTCTTAGAGGAAACACATTCCCATGAGTTAAAGATGTGAATCACAGATAAATACCCGGCCTGTTACCATGACTGAATACAAAATGAGGCTTTCAAAAACTACTGTACATAAAGCATGAATGTCTTTATTCTGGGAGTAAAAATCATTGCTGTAGGAGAGCTTCACCCCCTCCCTGACTGTAACAGAGGCAGACAATACATGTTTTTGAGATTTTTACATTGCCACAGATTCATTTCTTTCACATTACAGGCGAGACAGCTGATAACTTGCTACCTGAAAGGCAACCGTATGGGTAAAAAACCACCCCAAAAAGGGAAACAGCTCAGACAAGAGAGTTCACAGTGGTTAACCTCCTGGAACACATTAGCTACACCAACTCCCAGTTGCCCAGACTAAACAACCCTGAAAACCTCTTGATTTTATTCACTAACAGGAAATGATTCAGATACAGTTCTGCAAAGGGAGTCAACAAGAAGAGGTAAATTACGCACACTTGCTGTACTACATTTTACTGTGAAACAATCGAGTATAAAAATTATTCAGCTCTGATGTAATTTTTTCTTCCTTCCTTCTTTTTAATGTTTTTCCCCTTGGTTGACACATCTAAAATATAACACGTGATGCTTTTACCGTAAAACTTCAATACACATAATTTTTTAAAATGCACATATCCTCCAGACTCCTGACAGCCATAATGTGTCACCAGGTGTAAGAGAAACTGGGATCTCTTACAGAGAATGGTGCCTGCAGATAAATAATAATGAAAGCCAAAGTGCTGTCAGGTGTGACGCTGCAAACAGAGAGACTTTCTTTCTCCTTTAAAGCTTGCTTTTCGTAAGAGAGATTTACTTACCAGCATAAACGTTAAGCACTCATCACTGAACAAGCATATAGAAGGATCACAATCCTTTCTGGCTCCACAACTCATCCCAACTTCTCTATGAAGCACAGCTATGGTCACAAAATTAAAACCCCTTTATCCCTTGTCAAAATACCCAGTACCAACAACAGCAGAGCACCCCATTCACCTGAAAATAACATCAGCCTCCCTCCTCTTAAATGTGTCTGTAGAAATGAAACAGTCAGACTCCAGGCTGAATTTTCATGGTAAGTCAGAGAATTCATACCTTTTAAAAATATTTTAACTATATTGTCCCTATAAATGCAATATATACTTAAAGCCACATAAAGCAGGAAGAAGAAGGATATTTGGGATAAACCACCAGCATTCCTTCACATTTTGCTGATCAAACACCTAATATGTTGACTGCTCCATTACCCGATGCCTGGAGCAATGCTGAGATCAAGGACAAATTAGAGATCTAGCAGTTTGTCCCTATCGTCTGTTCCAGACTTTGTTGATGCAGACTACTGGCAATTATTTCCTACTGTCCTTGTTGTAAAAAAAAAAAAAAAAAATTAAAAATCCCAAGAGGCGTAGTAAAACCCCCTTACAGTCATCATCATTCAGGCTTTAATTAAGAGCTGTAACCAAGTGCTTACATCCCATGCAGCCAGGCAGGATCCGTGCCCAGGACTGCTCTTTTCCTGAGACCTTCTGCAGCCCTTCATGCCAGCAAGGGCTTACCTAAAATCAGGGCTGTGGGAGGTGCAGGAAAAAGTGTCTGTTTGAGCAATTTGACTTCATACTGAACTTCAAGGGCTGCAAATGGGTAAGAAGGCAGGAATTTGCCTAGTCATGTGCTGAGGTTTGCTGGGAATCAGCTGTTCTTCCAAGTCATGGAAGGAGACAGCTTTCAAAATGCCACCTTGTGACAATTTTAAAAAAGGGGTTTTACAGTGTCCAGATTTCCACAGCTGGAGTGACGGTGCTGGGCAGGGCATAGCTCAGCACACCCTGGCCCTAAAACCCCTCACATGTTGGGATGACATACTCTGTTCCCATGCTCAGCTCAAATGGAGTCCCAGCTGGGGGTGATGTTTTCCTGGATATCTGGGTATATTGTGCTGGATTTTTCCATTCTATCCTAGGGATCTATAAACACTAGCAGGGCTCATCCTGCTTCTACCATTTCCTTTGAGTTTTGATCTTACATTTAATAAAAAAATGCTGGTAAGTGACTTGTAGCCTCTGCTGAATCAGGCCATCAGGAGACAGGTGGTTTGTAGCTCTTTCAAGAATGACTTTTTTATTGCTGTTGTCTCCTGTAAGAGAAGGCTAAAGGCAATGACCATGTGGTTCCATTTATGTATATAGTGTTGGTAAGCATAGACTAAGAGTGCTCTACTGCCTTACCCCACTTTTAGGAGGCTCATGTGAATGAGTAGGAGGCACCAAAAGTGAGCAGGGTCCTGCTGAGTCATGGTGTGTCATCCCTAAGGAAGGAGTGGTCTCTAAGACCATCCAAAGCATCACCTGCACCAAGGTACTTGCTGGTAAGACAACAGCAGCCACCAGGTAGAATTAGTAAACACTGGGCATCCTGCAAGTAAATTTCCAAGCAAGTCATCTGGTTAAAGTAAGGCTTAAGTTTGGTATCTTTCCCTGAAAATGACCATGAATTGGCTCAAAATACCATTCAAGATGGCCAAATGAGGCTTGGTATAATTGCAGCTAAATGTGCCTGTGAATAAGGGCACCTGCAGTGAACAACATAACTGAGCAGACAGGGAGGAGGCACTGCAGGGTCACATATAGCTGAGCCAGTGTCAGGGACAGAGAAACACATTAGCAACCTGCAGAGACAGCAGGGGACAGGGCAGCAGTGGTTCAAGCAAATGCTGCCATGTCTGAACAGCTAGTGTGCAGGGCAGGCTGGTAGTGCAGAGAGGTTGTTCTCTGCTTGCATAAGAGATGAGAAATGAAATTCAGTGAAAGGCACGCCCCAGAGATGGGGGGGACTAGGATGACACTGCAGTTGTTTGGTTCACCCTTCCTCCCCTTCCAGCAGAGATGTGTGACCAACAAGAGTGAAGGGCTGGGAGTGGGACACACACCAAGCTGGTGGCAGTCTTGAGTGTGCAGAAATGACTGATGACTGCCTTTAAGGGATTACTGCTGGGCCACACTTAAATGAGTTATGTCCTTAAAAGAGCAGCACCTGTAAGTCCCATAATCTGCATCTTGCATATCCAGAGCACAGTCTTTCTGCTCATCCTCCTTCACCTGTTGCCAGCTGTAAAAGTTTAGTGTTCCTATTTCTAACACAATCCTAATGTAAGCATAGGCAGTAAAAAACAAAGTGCTAAAACCAGTTCTTCTGTTTCTACGTTTGTTTCAGGCTGGAATTTGCACAACTTGCTAACCATATGGTTTATGGAGCTCACCAGTCCTGCAGGGCTCACAGGACTCATCAAACCTAAAACTGAAGAGTATACTTGCTTCTGAATTCTGCAATGCTTATGTTGTCCTATAAATCACTGTCTTCACTCCCTGGCTCCTCATCAGGAGCCAGGATTTTTTCACACCTGAAGTGCTTAGGACTTTCAGACACATCTACACCAATCATTATTGTGGGATGGCAAGGAAGGCATGGGTGAAAGAAGATGCATGGATGAAAGAACAGCTTTGACATTTTTTTTCCTGTAAACACAGCAATTAAGTTATTTTGCTAGATGGAGAACCTGGTAGGGGAAATCACCTTGTTGATACTTAAGAATAACCTTTATACCTTCCAATCAGAACTGTCACTTCCTATCTTCATTTCTTATGAATTTTTCAGGAAGTAGGCCATACATAATTAAAGATGCCTATGACACTTGCAATGCTCACTGTCCCTGCAATAGCTGACAAAGAGCAATAACCCTAAAACTATATTTTATAGTCCTGCTTTTTGCATAGCTCCTTCAGCTCCTTTCTTAAGAATTAATCAAGTGGAAGATTTCAGCTCTTTTCTTAAACAATTCCTGATAGGAGGATGTAAGTCACCGCCTTGCCTTGTGCTAAATAGATGCAGACAGGTACAGCCTGAACAGAGCTCAGTAGCTACTTAGAGGAAATTATCTCTAACCTCAAGTCAGCCCTTTATTTCTGCAGAGGACACATCAGAAACATGTTTAATTGAGAACACACTACTAGAGTTAACCACAGGCAAAACTGTAGTAACAGAGATTAACACAAGCATGCTTTTAAAGCTCTGTTGAACTAGGGCCTTAAGTGAATACTTCACTTAAGAATGGGGAATTATCTCCAGAATACCTGCACCTCTAACAGGCCACTGGAAACTCCTTTCAAAATTGGTTCTGAAATACTCTTGTTTTCAACATCCTATTATCAACTCTACTTGGGAAGCAATGGAACTAATTTAGAGAAATGGTTCAGAAAAACAGATGGGTTGCATGTCATGTCTGGGCTTCTTCAAAACCTGCTTCCTTCCTGGATTTTCAGAAAACTTACTAAAACCAACGGAAATGGTAGTTAGGAACCCATACGCTTTGAATACATAAAATACCTATATTCTAGTTCTAAAGCTGTTTGGCAAGCCCTTCTTGTTTCTTAGGGAAACTAGGCTATAAGACTTGGTGACCCCTTTGTTTATAATATTCATCCATTTAATACTACTGACAAAGCAACTGCTTGCTTTGATGGCTTGTGATAAGCCTTGCCAAGTTAAACAATGGACTCCCTGCTATTAATCTGCTCTGCTGATTTCTCTCTTATTAGGCTGAACCTGTTTGTCAAACAACTATAACAGCTATAAATACTTCAGATTAACTCACAGTAGTCACCAAAGCAAAGACAAACTATAAGTTTTCAGGACAAGTGACAATTTCCAAAGTTGGAAGGAAAGAAAGATGCTCATATCTAAGTGGCTGAAGTGGGTGCACCTTCCAGCTCTGCTTCCAATTGCTGATAGCACAGATATGAACATTAAAACACACACCCAATCGAGAAACTAGCCAAAAGCATCCTTTAAAGATTAACAAAGAGGGAGCCTAACAATGCAAGAACAGGTTTACAGTTTTAAGGACTGTTTACTTCTAAATCCACTTTCTTCACTGCCACTACCTGGCACAATCTCTACAGTCTCTGTTGCATTCATGTGCTGTTCAGTACCTCTGTTCATGTTCCTTGACAACTGGTGGCAGGGGAGATGGGGAGTTGGATTAGATTCCCTCCAAAGAGAGGTCCCTGCCAAACACTCTGACTCTGTGATCTACCAGCAATGTGCAGGGACATACTCCTCATATTCAGACCCAGACTATTCTACACAGCCTGAGGCACATCAGCCCTGTTTCAGCACATATTCACAGGTACCTGCTAAGGACTCTCTGGGCTGTTTTCATCCTACCAGGTGTGCTTGTTCCCCAATGCACCCAGGAATCCTGGTCCTCTGGGCCACAACCTGGGCTAAAAACCCAGGGCATATTGCCTCCACCTGGTGAGAAGTATTGATTGTGGATAACCCTAACATTTATTCTGAACTAATTTAGAAGGCTTTAGTGCATTAAATAAGTTCATAGTAGAAGATAATTTTAAAAATTTTATTAATATGTATTGCAGCTTAGCAGAGGTACGTGTAGAAGTTACAGTCTGTGTATGCCCAAATCAACTTCACTCACTTCAGTAGGAAATGAGACAATCAAAATATGATTCACTAGAAAGAAATGAGCCAGGGCCTTTCCACTGGTAAATAGCAGAAACATAGACTGATCACAAACACCCAAGAGAAAGATGTGTGTGCATTGTACAGAAGGAGCAATAGTGTTCCTACTAGCTACAGATGAATGTTTGTCTTGGCAGATCATTTTCTATTAGTAACATTCGTTATTTTTAAGGTAAAGATAGCAAATTTATATTAAAATAAAGTAACAAATCTAAGGGTAATGGAGGCAGTGAGTTGAAGTGGGACCAAAGTTTCCTTAATAGACTGACACCTTGCTATCAACCTTCAAAGGAAAATACAGCTCCTGAATCAAAACATTTATATTTTTTCTTTATTTGCTTTCCTTGTTGTTACAGGAGATGCTTTACCAGATGGAGGTTAGCAGATGAGCACTTTCCAGTGATGTGGTCCCTCTCACCTGTATTGCAGATGTACATGATATTCATGGGCTACTCATTCAGCAAATAACATCTGGGTGGCAAATCCTAACTCTTTCAGAAGGACAGGTAACAACCCCATCAAGAGCACCACCAAAGGAAACCTGTGACAGCTGCAGTAGAGGCATTTATTCCCTCCGGACTTCTCTGGGAGAATTTCAACAGGAGAGGGCGGTGCAGGCACAAGTGAACGTCTTCCAGTGAATGATTACACTCCCTGGATCATAGGTTTCAAGGAGAGAAGCTACCCTGGTGTCCCTTCTGGGTTCTCTGGAGGGCTGTTGTACACTATGGCTGGAGCTTGCTCTGGACAAGTATTAATTTACAAGCAGTTTTATCTTTATTAGAACTGTCTCATAAACAACATCTGTTAAGAGGAAAGAAGTGGATTTTTTTTTTCTTTAGGGTTTCTCCTTTTCCATTCAAATCCATAGAAGTTTTCAAAAGAACTTGTAGGAACCTACAAAAAATAGACAGCTTTGACACAAACTCTTACCTTGCCTTTCCCCACACCATGCCCCTCTGGCCCAGTTTATTCAATTCTCTAACACTGGCAACAATATCCTATACAATGGCTAAATTAAATGTACCAACTGATTAATGCTTTGCAAACTTACTGAAGATATCCTATTTTCCTATGGAATGTGTATCGAAGAACATCAGTTTCCCAGTGTCCAGATGTACAGAAAAACATTAGGAGAACTTCCCATATTTTATCTGTTGCAGTAGGTACCAAAAATCAGGATCACATTTCAAATTCTCAGACATTCCTCAGAAAAACAGAGTTGTTTCTATTTCAAGCCTTTCGGGAGGTCTGAGAGAGAAATAGTTAAAAATAAAGTTATATTAAGGTCAGCAGAGGCAGCGTCATGATTTCCATGTTTTCCATCTTCTCCAGATATGGAATGATTTCTTCTAACAATACAGAACAAAATACTGTTTAGCAAGAGAAGTAAATTGAGGCTGTGTTTCATCTTTTTCCTTTGCCAACACAATGGCACTGTCAGCAATATAACCTTGAATGTCTTCATTTTCATACATTAACCCTCTGAGCCCTGTAAATTTAAGCAGTCTTTTTTGACTCACAGAGGAGAAAGTGCATTTTAAACTCCTGAAACAATGGAGAACAGAAATTTTAATTAAAGTTCTCCTTGTACACATGCACATATAACCCTCCCTTTAGCAGCAAAAAACCCTTTTAAAATTAAAGTTATCATGCTGAAATAATTAACATAACTCCTGGGAAAAATGCATAATCTTTGCATACCAAATGCCAAAATGTCTAAATTAACTGTGTTTAATAAATATTACATTTCTCTTTGAGTACATACACTCAGTTAATCATGCATTGATAGGCAGAAAACATCTTCAAAGCTTTAGGTATTGTAACTTAAGCATTTTAAATTCAGCTGGTGTGCTGGTCTTTGCAGCTCCCTGAAGGGCTCAAATCTTTGGTCCTCAGGACGTGAGCCAGCTGGAACCAGTTTGAAAAGACCAGGAACCCAACACCAACAGTGCTTTTGATGTCACCCTGCTGCTCTTGGGTGAATCCAAGTCCGTGCACTCCTGGGTGCTGCATGGCCAGTAGGACTGGTCCAGAGCTCGGGGAAAGGACTGATCCTCTCTTCTAGGGCAGGGGTGGCAGCATTTGTAGGAGTCTGGGCTGGCTCTATGTTCATCAGTCCCACAGAACTAATTATTTGGTACTTGTTTTGTCCCCAGAGCTTGGCACGAGACTGATTCCTTATTTCAGGGTATCAACATTTTGGTGTGCAGAGAGTGAATTTACAGGAGGAAATATTCAAAGTGATAGACCCTAATCTCTGTACTTTTGAGGCACCCCTTTTCAAGCCTGTCTGTTTATAATACTCACTTATAGTCAAATTTCAGTCTCTCTCAATACCCAAAAGGGTGCAGTAAAAAATGAACATCATTATTTGTTTTGTGTGCTTTGCAAGATTTAAATGTGATTCAAAAAGACCCCCAACCTTGACTGCAAAGTTACATGGGCATATGATTCTTCCTAGGTGAAAGGGAATCCCCAAATGTAAGAGCAACAGAATTTCATTCAGTCTCCTCTATTTATCACCACTCTTACACCCTGGAATTGACTACCTCCAACCCTTGGTTTACAGTATACATAAGCACAGCCAGAGGATGATCCAGTGCAGTTAAAGGATGTGCTGATCTACAACATCTACTCATTCCTAGCCTCTCCTTCCAAAATTCAAGGTGCACTTGCTTCCCAGCTGCCGTGGTCCTCAGCAATAACTGTAGCCCCTCTAAAAGGTCTTTTAAATTGAGAGACTAGTCCCAGCCTAGCCAGTCACTTTAATACGCTTATGTAATCTTTAGAATCGTAAGAATAAAAGCAAGTTATGAGCACTGTTGTACCATTCAGCAGCTAAGTACATTGCAGCTGTACTTAAAAGTAGCCACTATCAGCCAGTAAAAGCAAATTAATTATTTAGATATATTTATCGGATTTATAGGTCAACTGAAGCTAAAGCTAGTTAATTGAAATCCTGATAACAGATTGAAGCCTGTGCTAGATCCTATACTGTGAAATGCAAAGTCTTTATTAAATAAAGCCATTAAGAAGGATGATAATCCCTGTGGCCTTAAATATGAATAAGGTGCAATGTAAATAATAAAAGGCAAAAATCCAATTTTCATGCAGTGAACTTTCAAACACTCTGCTGTTTCCATTAAATTACCTTTTATTCAACATATTGTAATGGCACTGAGGGCACATCAGGCTTCCTTGTAATACAGTTATTGTTCAGCATAAAAACTGGTTTTTAACTTGAAACAGAAAAGTGAAATATTTTATTTGGCTTCTCTCGTATGTCAAATGACATGAAAATTGAGAACAAAAGCTTCACAGATACAATAGAAGAGAAAAAAAAAAAAGACAAATAAACATATGCAAACAAAAAAACGCCAGAATATAAAGAAAAAGAAAGAAACCGGGTACATAATAGTAGTTTTCCAGTTAATTTTACAGCAATTTAATACTATGAAATAGAACTGGAAAACCATTTCAGCAACTAAAGTAACTAAACTTGGCTATAAGCCAAACAGAGCTGTAGCACACAGCAAAGGAGGTGGAACTCTTGTGAAATGTCTGTCACGCTCCTTCCAAACATGAGGATGATGACAAGAGCTCGAGTGCATCAAGTGGCACAACAGCACAGTGCTCGAGTCTGTGTGAGGAGGCGTGTGAGCACTCCCCGGTTCTGCCATGCTGGTAGTGGGGCCCTCTGGTCGTGCTTTAACTTCTCATCTACAAATGAAGCACTGATATTTACTGTTTTCTATTAAGGATTCTATGGAGTTAAGAAACATTAACTAAAGATTCCTGTATTTATTGAAGAACTGGAAACTGTAACATAAGGTCAAGAATTTACTTTTATTGTTCAGAAAAAGAACACCAATTGCAAAATATAAGCAATCTGTTAAAGATGAGACTATATTTGTTATGAATGTCAAATGATTTTTCCACTATAAATTTTTCTGCAAATCAAAGGAATTCCTCCAGCAAAGCTGTGATGGAATAATGATAAGAGAATGACTCCATTTTTATTCAGTTCTCTATTTAATTTGGAAGCATTATACCCAAAGAAACCTTTCAGCTCAAAAATACAATTTTCCTTGTAGCATCTTCCTACTGCTTCAAGATGTTTAAAGAATGAATGGTGGAGATGTGAACTACTGCAACCTCATGAAACACAATACACATGCACTTTACAATATTCACTTTTCACTGTCTGTAGCTGTGTCTGCCACGTCATTTTCTGTGCTCATTCTCTGGTCAAGGAGTCACAGAATCACAGAATAGTTTGGGATGGAAAATACCTTAAAGATCATCTATTTTCAACCCCCCTGCCAGTGGCAGGGACACCTTCTATTGACCAAATTGCTTCAGGCCCCATCCAACCTGGCATTGAACACTTTCAGGGATGGGGCATCCAAAACTTCTCAGGGAAACCCATTCCAGTACCTCGTCAGCCCTCACAGCAAAGAATTTGTTCCTTATATCTGATCTAAATCTACCCTGTTCCACTTAAAAGCTGTTACCCCTTGTCCTGTAACTACAGTCCTTGGTTTAAAAAAAAACCTCTATACGTCTTTTTTATAAGCCCCTTCTAGGTACTGGAGGGCTGTAATAAGGTCTCCCTGGAGTATCCGCTCCTCCAGGCTGAACAAACCCAAGTCTCTCAGCCTATCTTGATAAGAGAAGTGCTCCAGCCTTCCTCTGGACCCACTCTAACAGGTCCACATCTGTCTTCTATGGGGCACCCCAGAGCTGGAGTACTCAAGATGGGGTCTCAGGAGAGTGAAGTAGGGTAGAACGACCTCCCTCAACCTGCTGGCCATGCTGCTTTGGATGGAGGCCAGGACACGTCTGAACTTCCAGGCTGCAAGTGCATGTTGCCAACTCATGCTTAGTTTTCTATGCACAGGTATCCTGAAGTCCTTCTAGGAAGAGTGGTTCTCAGCTCATTTGTAACCTGATCTGTACTAATAATGGTGTTTGCCAGAGGTGCAGAACCTTGCACCTGGCCTGGCTGAATTTCACGAGGTTCACATGGACCCACTCCTTAAACCTGTCATGGTTCCTGTGTATGGCATACCTTCTCTCAAGCATATCAATGACACCACTTGATGTGTGTCATCAGCACATTGCTGAGGGTGCACTCAATCCCACTGTCTAAGTTATTAATAAAGATACTGAACAGTACTGGTACCAGTAAAAGAACCTAAGGACCACCACATGCTGTCCACATCTCAGTTTGGGCATCAGCCATTCATTTTGTCCATCTCTGCTCCAATGCTGCTCACATGCAAAATGAATAGGGAGTGTCAAAGCTCAGAAACAGCTCTGCTCCCCAGGCTGTCAGCTGCCCCATACAGAGAGGATCCTGGGACAAAGGGGTGATGGCAATGGGGCACAGACAAAGTCAAGGGGAGCTGCTGCTGTCCAGGCAGCTGTAAGCAGCAAGGGGCACTAGCAGCACAGGACACCACAGGGGCACAGAGTGGGCCATGGGGACTTCCTGAGCTGTGATCTCCCATCAAGCCTGAGTGAAAACACAACACATCCTCCCACACCCCAGCAGGAGCAAACCCCTCCATGGCCTGACCCATGGGGAACATGGTGACAAGGACACAGCCTCCATGTGAGACCTACATTCCTGGCAATATTGTTTCCTTTTGCTTCCTGCAAGTGCAAAGAAAGCAAATATGTGAAATAAGAGGGAAAAGGCAGATCTGTCCATGGCATGTAGAGTAGAAAATAGTAACACCTGACAGACCTACAGTGAAGTAATACAGCAACTCCATCTGTGCAAACCATTATCTTG
Source organism: Zosterops lateralis (assembly GCF_965231275.1). Taxonomy (NCBI): domain Eukaryota; kingdom Metazoa; phylum Chordata; class Aves; order Passeriformes; family Zosteropidae; genus Zosterops; species Zosterops lateralis. Next base: position 27,842,554 of record NC_139763.1, read on the forward strand.
AATAATATTTTCACCAGGTCAATGAAGCAAAGCTATTTGAATGACGTTTCTCAAGCTTTTCTTCCTAGGAAGGACACTATTGCCTTCCAGCAACACTCACCAAAATGGTTCTGCTGAGGTGCTACAATATTGCTACTTACTACAGTAGTGATTTCTCACACCTCCCACCAAACAGAGTCCCAAAGAGCAGATCTGCCAAGTAGCAGATTACTCACATTCCTTCATTAATTACTAAAAAAAAGCCACAAAAACCAGAAGAGTGTATATTTGAAGCTCACTCAGACAAAGCTAATGAACAGCTAGGATACTAAACATTACAAGGATCAGGGTCTCTACATACTATTACTTTCTTGGGTCTGCAGCTATATGACAGCAAAAAATGAAATATTTCCACAGAGGCATCTTTTAATGCTCTTTTAAAAACTTCAGGGGAGGAGAGAAAACCCACCAAAAAAGCTCTCAAAGTAACCTTTGCTGTTTTACCTGAGATTCATTCTGGTCTTTATCTGCTCACTGCCAATTGCTCTGACTTTACATACTAATGAGACAACTTCAGGCTGACCACAGTCTGTGCTCAGTGTTTAGTTTCTATTTATTATACCAGCACTGAACAGGAATCACTGATTTGGGGATCACTATCCAAAACTCATGAGTTGATTCAGTCAAAGAAGCACATATGCATCAAAAGCATCAGACCAGCTGAGCAACCTCAAATCTATCCTATTTCCTGCTATCTCTTATTTCAACTGTGAGCTCAGACTCTTTTCATCCCAGCCCCTGCATCAATAAAAAGTCTCCCCAAAGATACCTATGAAGAGTATTAAAGGAAATACGCTTCTCCTACATCCAAGATCCTAAAAAAACCACCCCTCTTACACAATTTTCATAACCCGATGAATTAATTCTCAAACAATCAACTTAAATAGGAAAAGCCCTCTCTGGCAGGGCAGCATTCTAGTGTAGAAACTATTCACTGCATGAGGGGTATTGCTGAGGGAATCACAGAATCATCAAGGTTAGATGAGACCTTCACGATTATCCACCCACCACCACCATAATCACCCCTAAACCATACCCCAAGTGACACACTAAGATGCCTCTTAAACACTTCCAGAGATGGTGACTCCATTCACTGCAATGCCCAACCATTCTTTCAGTGATTTTTTTTTTTTTTTATATCTAATCTGAACCTCTCCTAGTGCAACTTCAGGTAATTTCACCTCTTCACTTGAGAATGGAAGAATTTAAACTTCTATTTTGTATAAAATCTAAGGAACAAAAAGCCAAAGCACATGAAGGAGGCTGGAACAAATAGAATACCTCCTGGAATTTTTAAGCCTCATTTGATGAGTAACAAAGAACCACAAAGAATTGAAGAACATCAGCCATTGGGAGCAATCCCCTCTTCTCCTCGGTACTGTGCCCTTTTTATTATCATCTCTGTGCACCCTGAATTCTCCTCCTGTGTTCCCTGGCTGGAGACAGCTGCCTTTGCCTCTGTTTTCTAAGTAAGTGGTGGCCTATGTAAAGAGCAGTCAAAGCAGGCTGAGTCTAGGGAGTGTTAATTTGATTACAAATATGCCATGGCACAAGCCCACCAACTCTTTTCTTGCTGTAGCAATGAGGAAGATGCTCCTCAGCAACAGCTGATAATGCCCCTGGTGCAGCAGAGGTTTCTGAGCTCAGAGAATGGGGTGCAAAGACTTAGAAAGTTCCACATGGTCTCCAAATCTTATTAGCGTTATTATTGACTGCACTTGAATACCGACCTACAATGCTACCAGAGCAAATTCTCCCTAAATACTTCCCTCATATTTTTAAGATTAGGCTATCACACAAGCCCTACTCCCACAGGAAACCAAACATCCAAATTTATCCTCTCTCATTTTCTGCCCAGACCTGTGCTGCATTTCAGTATGACTCTACATGGTACAGTCATCCTGCCATAAGCTACTGCCAAGCATCTCCCTCTCCGAGGGTCCCTGACCACTAGCTTCACCAGTGGCTCATGAAGCACTTCATCATCCACATGGAAGTTCATCTTCTGGGTCCTTCTCTGAGCTCATCACACGGAAAGAAAGGTGATGATGCACATCCTGAAAGCTGCATTCTGGTGCAATATAGGCTAGAGGCGAAGTGCTAATTTGGGAGGTTAAAAATTCAACAAACAAGTGTGAAGGCACAGGCCTAGCCTACTGAAAAATGAGGATTCCTGTGGAGAGAGAAAGAGGACAGAAGAACCAGAGCCTAGCCCCTGGACAGCCTGTTTCTGCCCATTCCTGACTTCTGGATGTCTGCAAATGGTGATGAAGCACTGCAGGAAGGACATGATGACACAGATCCTTTGCTGGATCTTCTGTCACCACTACCAACCAAGCACTTTGCTTCTGGTATTCCTATTTTTTGTATCTTTTTAAAGGTGGGTGAAACAGCTGGGAGAGGAGATCCTTTAAACATCACAACAAACTCCACCGAGTCTCCCAGAAAATCACAGTGACTTGAGGCACTGAACCTATGTCCTGCTCTCCTTTGTGGGGGTAGACAGGGCTTGTCTCTCAACTCTACACACTGCACAAGGCAGCAAGTTCAGTGCTGAATCTTATTAGTTTGGTTTTTTTAATACAACAGGCAAAATTCTTGGCAACAACATTTTCAACATTATAAAATTCATACAAAACAAACATTAAAAGTGGAGAAACTGGAAAGAAAATGTGGCTGTTGAACACCTTGTGGCTCTGAACACCTCTGTACTTTTTGTAGTGTGCTGCTGACAAGACAAAGGGAAGAAGACACCAACCTTCCCTTTAGCTACTTGCTTCCTGGTTTTTGAAGCCAGGGATGAGGAGGAGATGGCCATTCAACCCTGGCCATTGAGTTCTTGTTTATTAGGAAACACAAAATGACCTCTCCCTGGCTGAACAATATTATTTCAGATCATGAAACCTCCACAGTCCCTTCTTAAAAATGTGCTTAATTATTTTTAACAGTAGTGACCATCATGGAAGTTTACACTCAGACAGAAGTGAGACTAACTGCACATAAAAGGAAGTCCGGTGTTTATCAAAAGAACAGACAAAACTCTAACTAGGAAAACCTGAATCTTCCCTTCTGTAATATAGATGAAAGGTAACATGCTTTCCTTTTACAAAAATTGTACTAATTGTTAAAATGGTGTAATTGGTTCAGATTTTACATTGCTGCATGACTGTGAAATATAAATAACCAGATGTTTCCCACTAAGATCTAACACCATAATTACCTACACAGCAGAAGAGAGTAAGCAAAAAATTTCATCTCATGGTTGTCAACTAGTATTTTACCGTATTTTATGACGTGTGCGTATGACTCTATTCTCCCAGGGGGGTTTATGATTTGTTTTAGAAAGAATATATGCAAAAGAATGAGGCTCTCCATGCAAAAACTCCTGGCTGAAATGCAAGATGCTCTGGACTGAACACAAAGATGTCCTCATCTGCCTCTTCCACAGCACTGCACCCTCCCTACACAGAGCTGGTCGAGCAGCAGCAGCCCTGGCACCAATGCATTGTGCCCACTCAACATGCTGCAGATCACGCTTCTGCCAGGAAAGTCTGTGCTATTTCTGTGTCTCATCTCGTGACATTTTAGCAAGGAATCAGAAGGAGGTTCAGCAAGCAGCATCAGAAGAGCCCATCACGACATGTCCCAGCATCCTCAAGGAACAGGCACCTTGCAGCACACCAGGACCCATTCCCTGCCTCCTCCCCAGCCAACCCCTTGCTGGACATCTCTTCTCCCTCACATGACAAGCACAGGTCTGTGTTTTTGGGGTGCAGGAGGAAGCTGTGTGTGTGCACTCCTATGATCCCTCGAGGACACGTGCTCTGAAACAGGTGTTCCCCATGGGTACATGTCCAGAGATGAGGCAGGACCAGCCACTGCACTGTGACACAACACACACCCATGTCTGACAATAATGTACAGTCAACTGGATTGGATATGGACATGAGAATGCACAGAACAGGCCCATCTGACAAAAAATATACATTCAGGGAGACAAATATATAGATATACATATATAGATATATAGTATACATACCTGTATTTTTGTGTATTGTGTTTATAGACAACTAAATATAAGTTGAAGTCAATCAAAACACAATCAAAACAAAATCTTCCTTCTACTTCCTTCTAATTCCTTCTCCTTCACTGCATTAAAAAATTACAAATTCATAAATTATTGCTGTTATTGGAAATTAAAACATATTGGTTTGCTTATTGTAATTGATTTGACAATTGTAAACCTGGTACAAGCTGAAATAAAAGCATTTCAAAACACATATGAAGGCAGCCAGTAAAGAGGCAGCCTGCTAAAAGCTGTTAAAGCTGTCTCAAGATTAATTTAGAATTTAAAAAGTAAATTTATAAAATCATGTCTTTTTATAGTAAGTCACTGAGGAGTTTTTTATTGGAATTGGCCTGAAAGTAATCCACAAATAAACATGTTAAATAATATTTACTGAAATGATCATTTAGGAAAGTAAATATGATAGTGCCTGCAATTGGCTGACTTCTTGGCTGTTGCAGGGAAGGCAATCAGGAGGCAGCAAATCAAACACAGCAGTGTCCCCTTCCCTTGGTTAGGGCTGTAATATCTTAACCTAAAGGTCCATCCACTACTGCACAGTCAACATTTTAGATCTCTCTTTCCCTTTACTCATCTTGCACCTAAACCCACTTTGATGATACATCAACTGCAGCAACTAATGAACCTTTGTCCAGAAGGGGAAAGACTGTAACAGCTTAATGAGACAGTAATACATATTAAAATCAATTTTATTCAGATTATGTATCTATTCTAGTCCTCCCTCTGAAAATAACTGAGACTGTAGGAGAAATGATCATTAGCATTTTGATAACAATCTTGCCAGCCTTCTGTTAAAATACTTTCTCTTTAAAGTAAAACTGGGATTTGTTATCTTATACAAGCAGACCAATCTAAAATTAGCAATGGCAAATTCATATTGGTTTGCATCAGATTTTCAAAAAGCTTGGAAAAAAATTTAATGTTAACTTGCCTGAATAATCAGACTCTTGTGCTTGTTGCTGTAGCAGTGGAAAGACAGTCTAAGCATTGACTAAGAAGCAACCTCCTCATAAATACCATTTCTGTGCACAGAAAGGCACTCCTTAACTATATACAGCATTAGTTTCACTTGTCTGATAAATCATATTCCTGTTGACAGCCAACATGAGGGATAAATTCCTCCCTACCACAAATCCTTAAGGTATCTTCAAAAAAACCCACCAAAAAACCAAAAAGAGGCTGAATGCTGCAAAGCAGGAAAGGGTTTTTTGCACCTTTGTCCCATTGCCACTGCAAGCGGAGCAAAATTCCTCAGCATTCCTCAGTCAAATTATATTATGCAAACACCATGGTGAAAGAAAACAGTTCCATCTCTCCCTTTTTTTAATTAGCAAATCCCACAGCCTTCCTTCTCCTCCTGGCACTCACTGCTGTGAACCAGACAGCTAAGCCCTCTTGCTTCCAAAATGGGACATGATGGAGACCTGCTGCAGAAACAGCTTCAAAGTGTTCATGAGCATCTGCAGCTTGCAGAAACCCCTGCCCTTGGTCAACCACATGCAAACAGACCAATCGCACCAAAAATCCCAACCACTCCGACAGGACAAAAAGCCAAACTTCAGCAGGGGCCAACCCATGCTTTGAAAGTGCCAGAAACCAGTTATAAGGCAAACCCAAGAAAGGTTTTCAATACTTAACCCCTCAAGAGCTGGCCTGCAGATGCGAAAGTCTGAGCCAGGTGACAAGTCCTTCCGCTGACCCCCCTGAAGAGCTCCATCAGCTTCTTTGGGCAGATATTCAGTTGCCCATCCTCTGAGTTCACAGGTCACTCCAGCTAACAACAACCAGTAAGCAGCAAGTTCTGTGGAACCAATGGAAGTTATACTCAAAAGACTGGACAGAAAATATTCTTGATTCCAGATGTTTTACATTTATCTCTCTGCTTTTGAAAACGAAATGTCTTTTTAATACCAAAAGTAATACTCCCTCCTTCTGTTCCTCCCCTATGAGCCATCTCATGTACATGTATCATTAAATTAATGTTTGTTCTAACGGAATAAAAGCGTTCAAATTACATACAAAGACAATTAGATTAAATTATTAGGCACATGCTCTGGGTTTTTCTTTTTAAAGCCATTCAAACAATTTTAAAGGTTTTTCAGCAATCCTCTAGCAACATAAGCAAAACTTCCCACAAAGCGGAGGTAACAAGTTTAACATTACTGCTGAGGAAGACAGTAATGGAGCCAAGTGAGTAAAACTAGCACATCAGCAACCCCCCCGCCACCCCATACATACAGTCAGGAAAAAGCATGGCTCAAGCTGCCAGAGGAATCCAAACTGGCAAAAGAAAGAGGATATGGGCTGGTATATGGGGAGAACCTATTCCCAGGCCCATCTGCATCATGCACTAGAAGGAATTTTTCCTCATTGTTTAATTATCCCCTTTTTAATTTTTTTTTTTTTTCCTCATAATGGTCAGACCAGTAACTTTCCAGTCAAAGTACCAGGCTGCTCCAAGCAAGAGACTTCTGTCATCAGCAGCAGTTTGGTTTGGTGCAAGACTAGGGATAAACAGGTAGCTTTCAGCCAGCACCTCATTTCCCCATCACTTCCATCCCAGCTGCAGAAGCACAGATGCTGTGGGAGCTGGGCAATGCCAGGGTCATGCAACTTTCTCAGATCCTGTAGTTTATCTTTGTCCAGGTTCTCATGTCCTATTAGAACTAATCTTGGGTTCTTCCCATGACAGCTCATGGCAGATTGGGAAAACCTGTTCTGAAATATCAGATTTTAACAGGACTGCATTGAACATGCTTGCAAAAATTTACCTTGATATGTGATGAGTGAATGCAGGAAAGCTGAAACCGTGTGCACCCTCAGCAGTTTTGGTCAGTAGAAGTCACAAAGTCCCTGAACACTGAAAGAATCCAGTGCTTTAGAGGTCATCAATTACAATGTTGCAATGCTTAAAGACATGAATCAGAGTGAAATATTAGTTATAATGCCTTCTGAAGCTTAAAGAAAGGCTTCTAAGAAAGAATCATCTACAACTTTGAAAACAAGTGTCATCTCACAGTTGAAGATATTTCAGGTGCGTCACTAAGGTGCAAGAGTAAACTATGGTTTCTATCTGAAATTTAAGCACTATTTCTTAAGAGAAACAGCATGAAATACTGAACAGAACAGTGAAATTAGAGGGGACAGTATAAAGACAGTGCAAAACTCAAGAATTACCCAGCCTTTTCAAGTTGAAATTGTAATAGGATTATTAAGCTAAAATTATGAGAGAGCAGACAGAAATAACTCAACAGTATAAGAAAATACCTTCTCAGAGAAAGAAATCCTCCTCAGAGAAAGAAATAAATAAAATACTGTTGTAGCACTTTATGCGGCACCTTATTGATCATATGGACACAGCTTCATCTAGAAAGAGCATGCGTAGCCTCCTCCTGACCTGCAAGTACAGGCACCCAGCATTACCAGCCAGTGCCTGCAGCCTGTCTGACCTGTTGGGCACCCAGCCAGAGCCAGGAGTCTGCCTGAACACGAACTGATAAGATTAGAAACAAGGAATACAGTGTACTATTACAGTCCATGCACAGCATACATCACTGCATTCCCCGCAAACAAAGCGCAGCATCTCTGCCCACACAACAACAGAAAACAACCATCATAGCTTCAGTGTACACAGCCAGTACTTTTCAATTTTCCCAAAACCCAGCTTCTCTAGTAATAATTCTGTGTTTGCAGGCAGCTTCCTTTGGAAGACGGAGAAACACATGAGGGTGGGGTAGTGCTACTGGGCAGGTTTGCAGCTGGGAAATGTGAAGCCCAGAAAGGTCATGCAGCTCGCTAGACATCAATGACCATGTTCTGCATGTGGCTTGAAACCACAGCAGAACTTTAGGACAGCTGGGCAAAAATTGCCAGGCTTGAAACGTGCACAAGATCTTTAGGGCTGAATTGAGCAAGCCTATCCATCTGTCTTTGAGTAACCAGCCATCGAACATGGAACCCTGTCATACGCTAAATGTTACCAGCGTTAGTCATGAATCATTCAGAAGGGTGATGTGCAGGAATTAAACCTAACATTCACATCTGACATCAAGAGGAGTCCTAGAAAGGCATGTCACACTGACACAAACTAATAGGGAGGGTTTGGGGCTAACAGCATAAAGCCCTCTCCACTGTCCCACAACTTTTTTAGGTGTGACTGAGCCACTGCTGGCCACCGCAATTCAGAAGAAAAATTCCAGTGTCAGCACTGGCACCCTTTGGTCACATCAGGTCCATCACACATTTTTCTAGCTTGCAAGTAGAATAACATCATCACACAGAAAAAATCACAAGTGAAAATACTTCATTTCTGGAAAACATAATGGACATGAACATGACACCTGCAAATGGCACATTTTCTTGAAAGTCTAAGTGCACAGTGAATGATGAATTTTTCTGACACAGCCCCTCAGCAATCCTCTCTCCTATGCTCCCCCAGTTCTGTGAAGACAGCTTCAGCTGCTGGGTTTTAAATACTTCTGGCTATATTTTTCACAATACCCTTTAGTATGGTAGTTAATCTCCTGTGTCAAAACACAGTTTTAGCCATCTGCCAGACAAAAAGAAAATCCTCAAGATCAGAGCCTTTGACATGTGGAACATCACTCCTTTTTGGATGGCTTTATGACAAAGTTCAAGTGCTGATCAGTGAAACTACAGCATCAGAAGCAAATAAATCAAAGAGAATGAACAAAAGTAAGGTAAGTCCCTGGGTTTATGTACACGACACACTGCAGAACAGCACTCCAGTCTGTGCAAGTCTGACCATTAAAAAGGCAAGCTGAAGACTGCCCTCTGCCCAAGACAAAGCGTGTCCCCTACACAATCCCCTCCTGCTGTAATACATATAAATGCATATAAACGCCAGACTCCATCTGCTTCCTCTGGTGTAACCCAGGGTGGGATATTCACCTGATAGACAATGTAACCAAAGAAGGAAAGAAATAGGGGAGCGGAGAAATACTGTGTGGTCTACTCCTTTAATCCACTGTACCCAGTCTAGGTTGAGGCAGAACTCTTAAAAAAAGTGACAGAATGTCTCTTTTGGAGAATTTCTAGAGAGTAGCTGAAAAGCTTACTTAGTAAATTAGCACTGTTCCCTCTGCTTGCGAAACTTGCGTGAAGCCAAGGGCTAGTAAATGGCAGCCTTCCTCCTGAAACAGTGAAATAGCTCTGCGAAGCTGATACACATGAGATGCATCCCATCAGTCACTTTGCTCAGGCACACTGACACATCGTTTCCTTATGTGCACATCTTACCCTCCACCTGTACCTACAGCCCCATCTGGTAACGCACCACATCCCTATCCATCACTACAGCCATGTTCTCTCTTCTGGGAAAAAGGAGACATGTTTTGTTTTACTACGTTGTTTCTTTTTTTCATGCAAATGTTGTTCTCGGTTTGTATTATGAGCAAACAAGCAATAAGCCTTGCATCTGGAGTGGAAGAGTCCTGGTTTGGGAGGAAATTACTAAAGACTTGCATGCACTTAGCTGGCTATTTGATCTTAAGAACTCCTGAAAAATAAATTAAGTGATAAACTGCAATAATTGTTAAAAAAAACCCCAAACCCCACATTCAGTAAAGAAGGCAGATTTACCATAATGCCTCAACAATCTAAGGGAGCCATTTACTTTGACAGAACCTGAATTCCCCAAGCAATTCGACAGTGGTAATGGAAACACAGGAGCCAATAAATTACAACCTTGTGAGTAATGCGCCTACCATTATAAACCACTTTTAGCCTCCTGTCTATTCCCTGGGCGGGGGCGGGGGGGGCACACAGTTGTTGGATTTCCTTTCCTTCATTCTTCCAGTGTGCTCTTTCAGCACTTGGACCCTTTTATGATCTCTATTACTATGCTCTGCATTTGCACAACTTTAATGCGAACATCTCAAAATATGCAATATTATTTAGAACAAGACTGTTGGCTTTTAATAAGCTGAAACAGAGACATTGGGTTACAGCATTAGATATTGATAGAATATCAAATATTGTATATATCTCAAATATATTAGTAGGTATGTGCCACTTCCAGATCTCTCATACTGAAGATGTGTACCATGTATCTCAGAACACCTACAGTATTTCAGGAGCGTTTCTGAAGAATGGTCTTGGACAACTCCAGAAACAGCACCTGTGCCAGCTCACCCCCAGCTCAGCCCCTCTTACACTGGCTTTCAGCAGTCTGTACAGACCAAGTCTGCAACAAACTATGGGAAAAGAAAGGCCAGAGACCCAATAAGAAATACAAACCCCACAGAGTTTTGCCCAAGTGATAAACGTGATTTCAGAAAACAGCATCTATGCAAATAAGACTTCTCCAAAGTATAAGGTGCAGAAGCAAAATACAGGCATGACAGCAACTCGGAGACTCACCCTACTCTGTCTTCTAAGGTTAATTAAAACTCTCACAGAAACAGATCCCTGGTGTGATTCTAACATATCAGTCCAAGGATCTGGGCAAGATTGAAGTCTGATAGAAGTGACCTTGGCTCTCTGCCATTACACTTCACAACCAGCAGTTTCCTTCCTAGCCAAAAAGCCTGTGATTGTATGTCCTATTTTATATCCTGCATTATCTAAAATGAAAGGTAATAATTAGTAAAATAGTGTAATTTGCATTTAAGCCCCAGGCAGCATATCTACAGCAATTGTGAAATATATATATATCACAAAGAATCACTTCTGCTTTCTTCAAGGCAGCTGAGCTGTCAAAGACCAATGCTGGACAGAAAGGACATAATTCTGCTCTTCTCTATCAGCCTCAAAAAGCTTGATTCTAGCCTGGATTGTACCATCTATTGTTTAGTACAGAGAGAGGTTCTGCACTCTTGTCTCCAGGACTGCTCAGCAATCAGCTGTATCAGCAGCTCCAAGGAGGATTATTCTCCCCTGCTGCTTTTTTAAAAGCAGATTAGTTCAGACTTTCTTTCACTGTAATGAACCTTGTAAGGATCAAGCACATTGCATTGATTTCCAGGATGAAATTGTGTCATCAGTCAAAAGGCCAAGCAAACACTTTCACAGACCCACTCTGTCCCAGCAGATCCACTGCCCCAGAATTACCCATTAACCCTAGCAAAGGGAAAAGAATTGCAGTTGTTAACCATAATAGACAAAATGTGATTCTCAAGTTGTGTAATTTTGCTTTCTGTCAAATTCAGATGGGTAACAACCCTCACCGAAATGGACAACAGAACTGCCAACTCTCATCAAAGTGCTATGCAATCAAAGACAGAAAATGATAAAATGCAATGTGTTTTTATTTACTACATCATATCTGCAATAGTGGCTAGGGAAGCAACTTTTTTAAAGCCTGACAATTTATGGTAAAATAATGAAAATTCAATTTCCCTAAAAATTTGCAAATAGCTTTCCCAAAATCAAACATTTTCTTACATGTGCACACTACTGCAATATGCAAGCATAACTAGGACTTAAAGATCTGATAAGCAGAGATTGTCTTCTTGTTGGATGGTCACAAAAGCCTAGTGAGGGGGCAAGACCCTGCCCCGCCAACACAAACACTACAGGTGTACCCAGCAGACCCTGCCTCCCACAACAGACACCTGCCTGGACTTCAAAACAGACCATGGGATACCGTACTTTATCTAATGAATGCCAACTTCCCTTTCTATAATGCTGAAACTAAGAAGACAGGAGCTGCCTGCTGTGACAAAGCTACAGCACTAAGCTTAATTGAAAAACAAGCGAAAAAAGCAAAAGGCAGAACTCCACTGCCTTTCTTCTTTAAATTGGACGAGTCATTATTAAATACTTGAAGCTCATTGAAGACTACAGCTCAATAATAAAGGATCTACCCTTCCAGAAATACTGCCTAGCATATTTCAATTCCAACTCCAGGACTGAATTTTATGGAACAATGTATGGCATTTGCCATCATTTCCTGTAAGGAAAACTTTGAAACACCAGGCCAGGTATATTCCCTTTGTTCGGAAAAAAAAAAAAAAAAAAACCCTAGAAAATTAATTAATTTATTAACTGAAACATTTACTACAGCAATACAACTTCACAAGGAAACTCTGCACTGACCTTTTCAAATCAAAAGCCTGTACACTAAACTACAACTCAAGTGGATTTCGTGAAAGATCAAAGACAATTAAACATATCCAGTATACATATGACATTAAAAGTGAGATTAAGTTCACAGTTCCAAGACTGCCTCCATTCCCAAGTCTCCTGAAGAGGTGCAATAATAAATTTTATCAGATCGCATGAAAGAGCAATACAGAAGAGTGGGAGGAACTGATCATGTCCCCTCTGAGCCAATGAAACCCTTGTCATGGACTTTAAAGGGCGCGAGATGGGGCACTCGATTGAAGACTCCAATAAATAAATGCACACGTTGCAGTACTCGCCTTCAATAAATCACACACCTTATACATAAAAATGAAATTACGTTCCCTCGAGAGGGGAAGCTTCAGCTCCCAGCCCCGCTCCGTTCGGGCTGTCGGGAGGGCTCAGTGGCTGTAACCGCGCCGGCAGCGCCCGGAGAGCGGAGGGGAAATGTCGGGGCTGGGGGAACACGCCGGGCTCGGGGCCGGCCGAGCGTTCGCAGAGACTTCCCCGGCAGGCAGCCCGGGCTGGGGCTGGGACCGGCCCTGCCCGCACCTGACGGGCACCTGGCGCAGCCCGGCACGCCGGGGAAAAGCGCTTTCGAGGCGCTCTGTGCTCCGTAACTCCGCGTCCGGCTCTGCTACTCCGGGGGCGGCCCCGGGGCCGTGGGTGCAGCACCTGCCCCACAGCGGTGTAAACCCACCCAAAGGGGGTGTCCCGGGGCGGTCCCGGCCGCCCAGAGTACTTTGAGGACATCCCCGTCCGAGCCTCCCTTCCTTAGATCCGGAAAGCGACCACGACAGCCGCCCGGGAGTGCGGGGCGGGCTCACGCCGGTGCCCGCGGGCAGACACCTCCTCCGCCGCCCGCGGGACGTCCCGCCGCACACCGGGGACACTCCGCGGGGCCGCGCTCCCGGCCCGCCCGCCCCGGCCCGGACCCACCTTTCCCAGCAGGGCGCTGCGGCTGGCGGCGGCCAGCTCCCGCAGGCTGGCGGCGGCCGAGGCGGCGGCGGCGGCGACGGCGCTGGGGGCGGCGGCGGGCTGGGGGTACGCGGGGGCCGCGGCGCTGGGGCTGCCGCTGGCGCCCCCGGCGGCGCGGGGCCGCTGCCGGATGCCGTCCAGGAGGCGGACGAGGAGGATGTTGGCGGGCAGCTCGTCCACGCCGCAGCCCACCAGGATGCGGCACTCGGGGCAGCGCAGCTCGTGGCGGGAGCTGACGATGCTCTCCAGACAGCGGCGGCAGAAGGTGTGCTGGCACGGCAGCACCTTGGCCGTGGTGTCCAGGCGCTCCAGGCACACGGAGCACTCCAGAAGATCCAGCAGCGACGACTCGTCCATCGCCGCCGCCGGCTCCCGCTCCGCCGGCGTTCCGCCGCCGCTCCGCCGCCCCCTCGCCTCCGCCTCCGCCCCCGCCCCGCCGCCGCCGCCTCCGCCTCCCCTCCGCGGGGCAGCGCAGGGCCCCGACGCCCCTAGGGCCGCCACGGCCGGCGGCGGCGAGGGAGGGGCGGCGGCGGGGCGGCGGGGGCCATCGGGGCGGCGGGGCCGGGGCTGCCCCGGGCGGCGGGCGGCGGAGGAGGGGGCTGCCCGGGGGACGCTGCCCAGCGCCGGGCGGCGCGGCGGCGATGCCAGCGGCGGGGAGCGGCGGTCCGGGAGGAGGGCACCTGTCTGCCCGAGGAGCCTCCTCCCGCCGCCCGGCGCGGCTCGGCAGCTACGGCGGGGCCCGGCGAGGAGCCCGCCGCGCCTCCGCGCGGGGCGGGGAGCGGCGGGGAGCCCCGGGGGGGCGCCCGCAGCACGGCGGCCGCCCCGCAGGCGGTCCCCGCCCGCCTCGCCGCCGCTCCGTGGCTCCCTGTAACCCGACCCAGCAGGGCTCGCCGCCGCCGCTACTCCCTCCTCCTCCTCCTCCTCCCGGCGGCGGCTCCCGGGCAGGCGGAGGTGACCCTTCGGGAAAGCCAAGGGCACGCAGGCGGGAGCGTGGGGGAGCCCCCGTGGGCCCGGCGCCCCGCGGAGAGCGGTGCCGGCGGTGGCGGAGCGGGCGGGCCCGGCAGCCCCGCGGGCCGGCAGCCGAGCCGAGCCGGGCCCCGCCGCCAGCGCCAGCCCCATCCCCGGCCGCGCGGCGCCCCCTGGCGGGCACGGCGGGAGGCGGCGCGGGGCCTCTCCCCGTCACCCCCGGTGCCCCAGGGCGTCCCCAAATAATTGTAATTTAATTGATGGCGTACCGTACCCAACCCCTGAGCGGGCCGAAAGGGTGAAAATAAGAGCTAAAATAACGCCCCTGTTCCTGCCGGGTGTCCTGTGTCCCAGCCAGCTGCCGGCCCGGTGCTGTCCCGTCTGTCGCCGTACCGCGTCCCGGAGGCTGCAGCAGGGTGTGCCCGGGTCCTGTACGAGCTGGGGGTCAGTCCCTGCAGTAAGGGCAGAGACCCTGTCATTTTGGAGTTACACATCCGTGGTGTTTATTAACTACAGGAAGTTTTAAAATATGACATACAGCCACTTGCACGTACGGGCTATACACAGAGCTTCTCCTAAACGAAGCTGCTGAAGAAGCCCTATTCTTCATGTAAATATTTCATTGACAAGTCCCTTTTTGTCTCACTTTCAACTATTCATACGATTTAGGGCCGTGCTTAACCCAGAAACTACAACTGAAATACGTTGTAATCTTGCCAAAGAGATTCTTCATTTGTGGTCCAACCTCTAATCCAGTCTTTTCCTCTACACCCGTGCCTGTGCTGCAACAGAGCACTTTTGGAATTGAGGATTGCCATCCAAGTGCTTGCAGAAGCCCTCCTATCCTTCTGTTAAGTGACACTTTTAAAATTGAGATTTTGTGAGAGACATGTCATGATGGCAGCACCAAATCTTTCTGTCAGCTTCATGGCTCTACAGTAAACTTCCAATGCACACAGAAAGTTGAACCTGTTGTGATAAGGGTAATCTAGACAGTGCATAATGAAATTTACTAAATTTCAGTATGTGAAAAGCCATGAGTCTCTTGCTGCACTTTTGCTACTCTAGAAGGAATAAGTGTAAAGCCAAATAAAAGCTCCCGATGCAAAGCTCAGATCATTATTTGTTGGTGAGTAATGTCCAGTAAGGCTAGAACCTATGCTCTTGCAGATAGAAATACCAAGCACAACAGTTTTAAACTATAAATAATACTGATTCCCGGAGAAATGTGGAATACAGTATCAAGGACTTGGACTTTCTCTGGAGTAAAACTGTTAATTTAAGAAAAAGAAGTAGTGGAGAACCTTTAATAATAAAAGGCATTATTTCAGCAAGGAGAAATACTGGAAAATCTGCAATGAAATGCACAATTGTTTCAGCACCTCATATTTCTTCCTTCAGAAGCAAAAACTTAAATATCACTCTCAAAACATAAAAGCCAAAAGTGCTGTGTTGCACACCAGAATACCTCCAGTGATTAGAGGGGCACTTGTCATCCCTCCTTCCTTCTGGTTGCTCCAGAGTTTACAATCCAACTACCCTGTCACCAGAGTAGCCCAGTTACAAAGCCCCAGAGCAGGCAAAGCACTCTGGAGAGCCAGCACCCAAAGGTGACCAGAGGGTGCCTTGATATTGGGATGGTTTAAAATAGATGCCGATGTCTAAAGCATTTATTATTCAATAGAAGAGATTGCTAACTCACTTTAAATGAGAATCTCCTGTAATCCGCCTGGAAAGTACCTTCTTAAACAGGAGCTGGTTGTCATCAACAGAAGCAGAAGCAAAGCTCCATCAGATCCCTGCAAGTGAGAGAGGTTAGGGAGCTCTCCAACCACCCCAGGGGACTGCAAGTGAGAGAAGGAATTGCTGAGGGACACTGAGGAGGAGGGAGGAAATAGGGAACCAGAGAATGAGAGAGAAAAGGGGACATGAGATGAAAAAGAGGTAAGGAAAAAGGAAGGGAGGTGAAGGTTAGGAGAGTGAAAGGTTTATATAGAAATGGCACAAAGGACCAGAGACAATAAAAGCACATTTTTATTAAAGGAGGAAAAGACTTGCAAGCTGGGCTCTGACTAGAAAAAAACACCTCCTAGTTCTTTGATGTCAAGAGAAGCATTTTCAGACTTACAAGTTTAGTTTGTGTTTGTGTGCCTCCCTGTACCTGGGACTTTATACAACTTAGGCCAGGCCAGGCTGGGCCTAAAGAAAATGAAAGAAAAAAAAATATACATACTTTTTTTCTTCTTGCCAAAGAGACGATGGGAAAAATTACATTAGATATTAGGAAATTAAATACTCAGAGTATTAAGTTTGGAAATAAAAAAAAAGATTAAACTCTCAGAAGCCTGAGATAAAACACATGGGAAAAAAAAAAGGGAAAAAAAGAAAAAGATAAAGAAGAAGTAACAGGTTTACTTTAAACAAATGTGGATTTTATTAATTTCCCTGTCTCAGCTGCCAAAACATCTAGCTAAAGATTATAAGTGTGAAGTGATTATTTGTGAACTAATTAAGTAATGTGATTAACACGGTTCTCAAGCAGAGGTGCTGCTTTACACACAGGGATGTAGCTGCACATTTTGCCACACATTCCTTGGTGAATGTGTTTGACAAGGCAGCTGATAAACAGCTTCTGTTTCAGGCTGTGGAAGTGGCTTCATTCCCATGGTGGATGTAAAGAATGATGAGTACCCAGAGACAAGAAGAGATTCAACAAAGCAAAATACTGTTGCAGGAGAATAGAGTGATGCTGAAGCATTGCAAGACTTCATTTGTAGTTGTCCTTAAATTACAACAATGTACTAATGTCTCAATTAAAAATAACTTAGTGTCTCAATTAAAAATTAAAAAAGGGTGTTCTGCTTTCCTGGTTCTTTTCCCTGCATGATCTGTCTTGCTGCTTAGTTCAGATCAGGAGAGACTTGACAGATTTTGCTGTCTGCAGCTATGTTGGTTTTGAATGCATTTTCTTGGGACCATATATGAACATTGCACCTTCAGCATTTGCCTTCATGCATTTGCATGCTGCTCTTGAAAATGCCCAACTCTTTTGCAGTCTTCTGCCAAATGGGATTTGATTATACAGAAATCATTCTCAATTCTTGCTTGTATGGTTGCTCTGCTTTTAAGAGTCTATAGCACAATAACTATTCAGTTTGCATAGTGAGGGAACATTTGCCTGCTAAATAACAAGTTGCTCTGTTTGTATGATTCTTCCCAAACCTGGAAAGCATTTTAAGAATGATAGGCATTATTATTTTAGAATGGTTCAATGTAATTAAACTTATGGTGGAAGGCACAGCAGTTCATTTTTACTACTGCATTTTCTCTGTTTAAATGATCATTCATTTATACTTACAATTGCTTGCTTTATTTACATTTAGATTCAAAAAATCAAAGCATTCTTGGATTTCTGAAGTGAGTTATATTAATGATAAGCAAGGAGAAAGAGGAGAACTTGTCAGCTCTGCCTTTTCTTCCTTTTATTTGACTTAAAAACTCAGGTATATAAAAAAAAAAGCTGAATTTCGGATCATGGTAATATTACTGCAAAATAGACAAGTTTAATTATGGGATCTGCTTCTTTGACTGGAGATAAGATTTTTGATCAAGATCAGCTGATCTTTTTGTCCGTCCGTCCGTCCATCCATCCATCCACATACATTCCCCTTCACTGTAAAAACCTAGCGATAAAGAGTTTTTTTCTTATACATGTGTCACTGTTCACGACACACAAAGAACAAAGCAGGCAGCAGAAAGTCAGGCAGGAAAGCTCTGTTTTATTTTTCTGACTCCATCTTACATACAATTTGATAACAGGGCAAAGGATTGGCTACACAGGTTTCCACTTCATTGACCTCATTGGTGAACATCACCATCAATCATATTTCTCCTCCCAGAGAAGAAATATGTAAACAAACAGATACATTCTAAAAATATACATTGTTTTCATGAAGCTGCGTGAGAATCTCCACTGCAGAGATTCAAAGACTCAAAACCAAGAAAACTTAGGGTGACATACATGGAGAGTGTAACCTGGAAAAAAACCAGATTGTACAGAAGTGGTGGCTGAAAGTGCTTGTAGAAGCTACAGCAGGACCACCACCCCAAAGTCCACTGGCTGTTACAATTCCTGTCGTGGCAGCATGTGTGTGACAGGCTGCCCTCGCATCAAGGTCTGGAGAGGGTATCTGAGATTCCCCCACATAAGACAGTCATAGAAAATCCATTCATTTGGCCCCTGGATTATTTTCAATGCCAACTTAAAAGACTCATTAAGGAAGACGTGTTACTTTAATTACTCTTGACAGTATTTTAATACTGAGGAGAAAATAATTGCTCACCTTGTGTTTAACCACAACACTGAAATCAGAAAAGAGAATGACATCCATGTACCTCTGCTGTCTCCTTACATGTTGGTCACGTAGGTCACGGGTCAGAAAGATATGTGTGTGACAGTGCAGTGGAACGGCAGCAGATGTTCAGGCAGACACTTCAGCTGTCCTGCCTTATCTTCCCTGACTGGCCAGCCCTGACTGGCTCTTCTGTCTCCCCCCTTGCACTTTGCCTGTATAATCAGTGTGTCTTCATGAAACTCCTACAGGCAAAAAATAACCCAGAAAAAACCCCAAAGAATTTTAACCATAAAAATGACAGATAAATGTTTAAACTCTAGACATTAGGAAAATTACTGCATTATACTGTGGTTTTGTTTCAATGAACTTATGAATTAAAATGGCACGTCCTCTGAGAATACATGATGTTCATTATGTTCGTTGGAGAGACAATCTAGACCCATGCAGCTGATATTGATCCACAGTGGAGAAGTTATTCACTTACAGATAGAAGAGATCCCTGGAGGAATCCATGTCAGAGCAGGTGGATGCCTGAAGGAGTCTGTGACCTCAAGAGAAGCCCACACCGGAGCAGGCTCCTGGCAGGTCCCATGGACATGTGGAGAGAGGAGCTCACACTGGAGCAGGTTTGCTGTCAGGATTTGTGAACCCACAGAGCCTGCAACAGCCTGTTCCTGAAGGACTGCACCCTGTGGAAGACACCCACATTGGAGCAGTGGGAAGAGTTGGGGAGTTATCTCTCTGAGGAGGGAATGGCAGAGACAGTGTGTGATGAACCGACCACAGACTCATCCCTTGTCCCTCTGCATCACTTGAAGGAGCAAAGGAGGGGTGAGGGGAGGATGTTTTTAAGATTTGATTTTATCTCTCATTATCTTACTCTGATTTGATGGGTAAGAAATTTAATAAATTTTCCCAAGTCAGGTCTGTTTTTTCCATGATGGTAACTGGTGAGTGATCTCTTTCTGTCCTTATTTCAACTCATGAGCCTTTCACTGTATTTTCTCCCTGCTGTCCAGCTGAGGAGGTGAGTGACAGACTTTGGTGTGAACCCATCACAGTCCTGCTTGTGGCACTTCACTCTGGATGCAGCACAGCTGTGAGGGGAACACATCTCGGCTGGCAAAGCTGCAAGGCTGCAGATGGCCGGGTACAACATTGTGGTTAATCCTCTGTTATGATTTACTTGTCACAACTGTGAGAGGATAAACTATTTCATCACTGTCCTGCCACTAATGAAATGTCTGCACAGTTGCTTTAGAGAAATCCATTGCAGAGAGATAGAAGAGATTGCTGTGGTTAACCTATACATTTCAAATTGCCAGGTTTTTAACAGTTTAATATTAGCTGTTTAATCTTCTTGCGTTGCAGTTGCTTTGAAAGGCCAAGTTGCAGTAAATTTGCACTTGACACCTGAATTCCTTGAATTTTTTTGCCCTCGTGGGAACTGAGCTGTGTTCAGCTTGGGATAGTTAATACTTCCAATTTTAGTCAAATACTACTCCATGAATATTTAATCAATATTACTCCACTTGCAGCAGTCAGCCAAGAAAACTTATTTGCCAAGAGCCCAGTTTTATTTTTGGAGGTTCATTCGACTATCTGCCCAGTGCTGTGTAGGCGCAGCAGTTCTGTTTGTGTCCTGGGGTGGCTGGTTCTCAGCTCTGCAAATGAAAATCCCAGGTCTCCCCTCCCCAGCAGGAACTGAACCGTTGTGTTGTCAGTGTTTTCCTTAAACTTTAACCAGCACATCCAGCCAGCACAAACTGCTGCTTCACCATCAGCTAATCAATGCATGATCGACTTAACAAAGCATCTGCAGTTAACACATGGAACAATACTGTGCACTGTGAAATTCTTCCTTTATCACATTTTCGACTTAATTTTATTTTTCTGAAGGAGAATTAACATTTCTTGCATGTGGTTTAGGAATAACTTTGACTTTTATTTGTAAAAGTTTGGAAGGATAAGGATTAATTATCATGAGTGAGAGAGGACGTGTTCTTTCAATCAGCATTGACTTCTTTACATTGAAGAGGGAAAACAGCAACCAACAATGCTGCCAAAATAAATGTTTACTGGAGCACAAGGTTGTAATTTTTTCTATAGTGAGGCGTGCCATCTCTAGGGATGAAATGGGTACCATCTCCACAGACAGACACACACTTAGAAATATAAAGATGTAATATTCAGAGAAATCTTCATAGTTTCAAGCTACAGACAATACAGGCATGGAATAGCTCAATAGACTTTATTAATATTCAAACAAGCAGCTGTCAACACTTCATCCCAGAACACACTGAAGCTCCTTACATAGTTTTTACTACTGTAATAGTTGGGTTCATTGGCAGTAGATTGGAAAGCATTCAAGACTACTGAACCCTCCCTATTTTTTCTGGTCTGGCATTTAATCCATCCTAAAGTGAAAAACATCTTCAACATATGCAACACCACAGTCAGGAGAGGCTTCAGGTTCAAAAGGGATGTTTCAATTTTGTTTCTTAGCAACATACATCCAGCAACAGTGAAACACTATACAAACTGTAATATGTTTGTGTTGCTTTAATCTATAATGCAGTACTTTGCCAGTGCCAAGGAAGTATGCTGCTACAGGATCTTTTCAATGTCACTTATAATTAGACGTATGCATTTTTGTTTTCCCATACTAGATTACCTGCTGCAGAATATATTTCTGAAGATGCTATAATGTATTCATGAATAATAAATAAAGAGGTAAATTCTGCTCTAATAACGGCACAATTGTCAGGCTTATACTGTGGTCTGTTACACAGGGAGACATCTTTTGATGTTTCTTTCATAGAAAGCATTTGGACACCTTATGAGGGCTTGATTTCTAGAATGAGTAACAGTCAGCCGTTAACACAGGGCTTAAAGGATTTGTACAGCACTTATTTCTTGGAAGGACAGTAGGCATGGTTTAATATTTTCTTCTCTCCAGTCCAATGTCAGATTTGATGTGACCAAAACCACTTTTGTGGTGTCTTGACTTTAATGTCACATCAAGGAGGAGAAGGAACCAGCCAGGTCTCCAAAGGCACATTATGTCCTACAGAAGAACTTTCAAAATTTCACTCACTGTTGGTATAGCTCTTCCCCTCTGTCGTTTAGCATAACTGCTTCCCCAGTGCTAGAAAAGGGGAATAAGAAACATGGTATTTAAATTCTTCCTATGCTTTTATCCTTCCCCTGTATATATTTATCTTTAAAAGTCAGACTCATCTCTCTAGAAAAGCTGGAGTATTTGCATTCCCTAAGTGTGTGGTAATAACAGTTCCAGCACATCAACACTGAATTTGCAACAGGCAAATATTGAAAAGCTGAAAAATAAAAAAATTAAATATATGAAGAAGTACTGTTGTCTTATTTAATGCACGATACAAGATTTAAAAAATTAGTATAAATGATATTTTTCAGTTTGAAAATATCAAGAAATGGCTCAAGAAATGCAGCAATGTTTCCAGTTCACACTAGGATTCACCTTCCCTGAGAGCCTTGGGCCCTAATCCTCTTGCTGCCGATCTTATACATCATGCTCCAACATTAGGCTTCTTCAGACTAACTCATACAACTCCTACAGACTAACTCATATTTTCCAGCTGTTTGGACTGAAGAAAACAATCTAAAATATTCAAAGAAAACTGGTCTGAGGGGAGGTCTGTAAGTACTAGCACCATAGATATAACTTATGAATTATTTAACATTGAGGGCAGCTAAGGAGAACAATACCACACAGGAACACCAGGTGGAACTAGGAGGAGAGGAAAGAAGGGAAAAAAAAAATCCTCTTTATAGTTTGCCAAGTTTTCTGAAGAAACACTTTTCCTAAATTCAGCCTAGGTAGAAAATTAGTTATTTACTTGTATTTCACTAACTCTCAGCTTCTCTGGATGCATACAAAATTGAACAAGCTGATTTGCTCTCTAAAGCAAAGCAGCAAAGACTCTACTCAGAAATAATAAATATGATAACTCTGCCTGATATGATAACCCAGTCTGACACATCCCATTGCATGCAAAATTTGGTGGCAAGACATAATCTGTCCTCATACTGCACTCTAATTACCTGTTTTGTATTTTTCTTTAGAAAAGCCGAACACTTAGTAGTTTTTGCTGGGGTCAACTGTAAGTTGTGGTCGCTGCCTGCTTTTGTAAATGTGGTCGTAAAAGTCAACAAACCCCATCAAAATAGCAGAGGAAACGAATCACATGGTGAAAGGGCACAGCCTCTCTTGAGGAAATAGTAAATTCAACTGACTTGAGCCATCTCAATCATGTGGAAGAAGGAGGTTTTTTTCCCCTAGCAGAGACCGCTGCAATGCAATTCCCTGTAGATCAATACCTATCCCCTGATACACACTGAAGCCATGAACAAGAAGTCACCCTCAGCAGCAGTGAGATGCTGCCTACACGTTTTGCAAAAGGCAAGGAGCCAAAATGATCCTGAAGTTCAGTTTTGATGCAGCCTCCACTTCTTGCCTCACGAATAGCTGCCAGAGGAGGAGGTGCTTTGTTGTGGCAGCTCCAAACCACCTCTGGCCTCAGTAAATAGGAGGGGTTCACTTCTGCCTCTGTATAAAGAAAATGTATTAGGAAGCAATTCAGATTTTGTATCTTTAGCTTTTGCTTCTACAGGAAACACAATTGCAGATTCTGAGATTTGTAGGATTCAACAAAACAGGTGATAAAATTTTCCACTTCTGTTCATGTGACCTGTGATTATTTTTGTAATTTTAAGTTAGTTTTGATACCAATTTAGATATCATTGTTAAGCTTCAAGTGACTTCCCAAGTTGAAATATTGCAATTTTTCACCATTAAAAAAATCTAATCTAAAATCTTGGGGTTTTGTCAGAGCAGCATGCTCTCAAACAAACTAATAGCAAAATCTTAAAAATGCAATTTCCTTTTCATTAGAAATATTAGCTGGAAAAATTATGTAAAAAGTTCACTGCCTGGAAAACAGGAATTAATCAATTATTCAGTGCCCAGCATTGAGGGTGATTTTCCTATGGGCAGTGTTTATGTGGAGACATTCATGTATTCTGGACAGAGAAGAGCAATCATCCCTACGGAGTTGTCTGTGTACGCACCCCTCCAGAAATCAGCTTGCACTCTTCACACGCTTCTCCGGGATGTACCTTCCTCATGAGCATTACAATCAGAGTGTTTATTTGCTAGACCACCTACAGAAAGGAAACACAAAAGGTCTTGAATATAATCAAAGCACATTTTCTTCCATTTGCAGAAATGTACCCAGTACATTCCCAGCTTCCTATTTACAAAAAAAAAGAAATACAAAAATTAAGTATTTCTTTCTCTGTGATAATTTTTCTCTCTTTATTTCCCATCTGAGAGACCAAATTATAGTAGCCTATAACTGGAAGGCCAGCTCATAGTGTCTTAACTCTTCTGTAATAATTCATCCTTGTTCAAAAACCATTAATGTGGCCCAGTAGAATAGTATTTATAACTCATTTGCAGAGCACAAATTATATAGTCCAGGGTATTACACATTAGGTTTTTCACTCAATAATTTAAAATTGAACATAATCAATAAAACTACAGACTCTATGGTGTTGCCCTTCCAAACCATGTTCGCATGATGTCAAGGCTACTGTGTATTGTAAAAATCTGCACACAGAAGAAATGCTGATGCAAATAAATTTGAGAGGACATCTTATTTTCCTAAGACAAACATATCATAAACTCTTTTTTCAGAAAAAATTTGTCTACAAACTCACCTATCCTTGGCTAATGCAGAAAAAAATAGAGGTTTTTATAACCAAACACTAGTTTACAATAGCCATGTAAGTAATAGCAACTAATAAATATTAACAAAAAATGATACGTTTTGGCCCAAAGTCAGATGGGAATTAAGAAGTATCACATATTTTCTTAGGAAGTCACACTACAAAAAATTGGAAAGGCAATGTCATATGACCTCCGTGACAATGGGGCCAAAACTGCTTTAATCACTTCCTGTTTGTGCAAATGGATCACCAAGCCCTGTAATATTAATAACATGGGCCAAACTACTATAATTATTTCTGAAAAAATGAGCTGGGAAAATATATAAAGCTTTACTGCTTCTTGCTTTTACTTTGACTTTAACATGCTGACAAATATTAATATGCCAGAATGCAGTTCTTGAAATATAAAGGTGCTCTATCAGCTCTCTAATAGAGAGGGGAAGGGCGTTTTTTTTATCAAAGACTGGAACTCTTGAAGATGCACTGTCCACTTATGTGCATATTGAGATGCTGATGATCTCCAGGCCTGTGAGGGAAAATGCAAAGAGGCTTGGATGGGACTTTGAACAACCTGGTCTAGTGGAACGTATCCCTGCCCATGGCAGTGGAGTTGGAACTGGATAGTCTTTAAGACTATAGATAGTCTTTATGACTAGATAACCCTTCCAAACCAAACAATTCTGTGATCCTATGAACTGCATCCTTCAGCACTGCAGAATCTGGAGGCAGGAAGCAGTAGTTAAAACAGATTCCAGGAGCTACTAGCACAAACCTTTGGAAGTACAGATGAAAAGGAGACATTTCAAGCATGCAGCTATTCCAGCCTCGTTTATGCTCGCACAGAAATCAGTATACATCTCTGAAATGCTGACTGGGCACACCAGGAAGGCATTTCTCCCATTGCAGGCACCCCAGCATGAATTCTCACTGTGGGGAGGTGTTGAATAACAGCACGGACTGACACTGCCGCCAATACATCATAAATGTCTGAAGTAGACTGACAAATCAGCTTCCACTTGTCTTTGAAAAAGAGGTCTAAATAGTTGAATTTTTTCCTGGCAAAGGCAGAACAAGGTCTAGTGCCTCCAGGGAGGGCTTTCTACAACAAGTGGGGTGCAATTTGTGTCCTTCTGTTACTTATTTTAATTTCAGATACCTGGCATCTTCAAATTTGAAGGAAGCATTGGTGTCTACTTTCACAGAAACAGATTTGTGTTGTTGGTGTTTTGTAATAGAGAAAGCGTATTAAGAGGAATTGGATGCCAAGAAAAATCCAAGAGAACTAAGGCCTGAAGCAGTTCAATCTGCTTTGGCTAAATCAACAGCTTAAGCAGCATGGTCTGATTCTCCTTTGGAAGCATATCACTGCCGAAGATGCTATGGACACCCATGTAACCAGTTCCCACAACAGTGAGGAAAAGGGATGTTTTCCAACATGTGCAACAACAAAAACTTGAATAAATGCCCTGCTGTGGAGGAGGTGGTCCATCATTCAGCATGTTGATGTATCCCTGTGAACAGCTGGTACAGGCAGAAGCCTAGTATTTTTTTCTCAATCAGAATCAAGTGCTTGCTGCCTCAAAAAACAACTGTGAGACTTTTGAAGGCTTGTAAGAACTACCTGTTGCTTACTGAAAGAGACATCTGTAATGTTTTGGGGTAAACCACCCTGTACACAAAGAGAAGTGAGGGTTATTTTAAACCCTTGCATAAGAAGGAAACACCATCACACGGAGAGACTGAAGCAGCTTTATTATTTATTCAGCTCAAAGCTAAATTTGCCACATTTCTTAAAATGGCAGACAAAAGGAGAGGAGTATCTGCCAGGGAGAAGACCAGAACTCAGCCCAGGTGGGATGTCTTTCCACAGCCCAAAGAAAAGAGGCAGGAGCAGGGCTGCAGATACCACTTGGTCAAAATCAATTTTGTATTAGCAAATCTCAGTGCAAGGAGTGTGCCAAATGGGGAGGTAGGATCTCAGAGGTACCATAGCCCAGGGAAACACAGGATGCAACCACTAGTGCAAAAACCAGCAGGTGACAAAGCTGTGATGTCTTAGGTGTGCTATGTAAACCTGGGTTTCAGGGCTGTCAGGGGAATTAGGTACCTTTGTCAGCACACCACAGGGCTAAATACAGGCAGGGTTATATGACTACTGGCAATCTCCCATATGGTGAGAAATAAGGTCCTAGGGAGGATAAAAGTTTCCTTTAAGAACAGGTTAGACAAATAAATGCCAGGAACAACATGAGCACCGATCATCCTGCCTCAGGCAGAGTGATGGAGTAAATCACCTCCCAAGGCCTAGTCTGGTCTTGTTTTCTGTGTTAATACCCAGCTAAATAATGAAATGGTAGAATTTGGAAAGTTTATAAATATCCACAGCGCTGTGGACAGTAAAAGGAAAATAGATGTAGGTTTTTGCAAGGAATATTTCCTAGAAAAATACTAAGGAAGCAAGAGTGGGTTTGCACTACGAGAAATAGAGGCAAATAGAGAAAAGAGAACAATGTTCTGCCATTGCACTGCATTGAAGAGACCTGTTTATCACACCAGTAAATGGACAGGAGGGTCTGCTCTAGGTGGGGAGGAGCTGGTTTGTAGTCAGAGTGGAGAGTACCTCACTGCAGGACACACAAGATGCAACTATTGGATGAAAACCAATAATTTTGGAAAGAAACCACCACAGATCCACCTCTGAGGGGCAGACCCACACATGCATGCTGCAAAAGCTGTGGGAGGAACTGAAAGATGTAAAATTATGCTTGGGCTGCCATCACCAGAAAGCTGTTGGAAATGGGCCATTTTCAATTCCCCAACTTGCAAGACTGGTTTTCAAAGGGAGATTGAGCCTATCAGGCTGGATACACCCCAATTCAAGAGGTGTCAGAGCCAGAAGGCTCTGGGGCAGAGGTGTACTTGAGGAAAAACTAGGTGGCATGAGTGGCTTCTGAGCCAGCTGGGCACCTCCAGGGATTCTCAGGGGATGGCTGGGTACCACAAGGGCTCACAGGGACATCCCACAGCTGATTGGCACATTCATAGCTGAAAGTGATTTGAGGGACATCTAATGTAATTTCTATCCTACAAAGTCAGGTAACTACAGAATGTCTTAAAGTTTCTAACGACATTATGTCATCACTTAAGATTCGTCAATGTGTTTTGTCATGTTGCATAAAAATACAACTGTGCTTGGATGGAGAAAGGGCTTTTTAAGGAAGAGTAATGAAATCATTACAGTTGATGGAGACAGGGCTCTATTTTCCACTTTCAAAAAGTGAGGGGGGAAAGCCATTTCCTAACACTAGCAAATGCTACTCTCTTTAGGCAGCATTTTGTCAGAGGAGCTAAATTCCAGAAGTATCTTTTGTGGGTAAAAAAAATCTCTTTGTGATATATTATATGGTGCTGGTGAAAGTCATGAGGCTGAAGACAGTAATTTTCCCTCAAGTAGCAATTCAGCAACACTGAGTTGGAGTGACTTTTTTTAAAACTCTCAGACAAAACAAAATTCATGGTAACGCAGAGCTACTAACTTGGGAGATGGACACTGATGGTGTCTCAAGATCAGCTTCCTTACAATGCCAGCAAAGCAGAGTTCATGTCAGCAGTGGCTGCTTTCTAAGATAGCTGGAGACCACCATACAAAGTAATTTGTGACAAAGGATATTGAATTAATTAGGAATCCAGCACCCTGCATTGACATTAGTTCTTAGTCTAAGTTCCAAGATTATTTTCATCTGCTCTTCTCTAACATTTTTTCAGGTGTAGGGGGAGAAGAACAAAGTGCCATTTCTCCTGCCATTTAAAGACCCACTCTGATACATTTAATGCAACAGAGAAAAAACTAGGAGAAATTGAGAACATTTTAGTCACCACAATATATAAAAAAGATAGTAAAACTATTAGAGAGAGTCCAAAGGTGGGCAGCAAAGAAGGTGAAGAGCCTTAATGGGAAGCCGTATGAGGAGCAACTGAGGTCACTTGGTCTGTTCAGCCTGGAGAAGAGGCTGAGGAGAGACCTCATTGCAGTCTACAGCTTCCTCATGAGGGGAAAAGGAGAAGCAGACACTGATTTCTTCTCTGTGGTGACCAGTGACAGGACCAGAGGGAGTGGCCTGAAGTTGTGTCAGGGGAGGTTTGGGCTGGATATTAGAAAAGGGTTTTTCATCCCACAGAAGAAGTCACAGCACCAGCCTGACAGAGTTCAAGGAGCATTTGGACAATGGTCTTGGGCACAGAGTATGATTCTTGGGAATGGTGCTGTGCAGAGCCAGGTGTTGTACTCTATGATCTTCATGGGTTCTTTCCAACTCAGCATATACTGTGATTCTGTGATTTCCAATTTCCATAGTCACAGGATATCCCATGGATGCTTCAAGGTAGATCACTGTATTGTGAATGAGAGTTGCACTCTGCTCCTACCTGCCAAACCATCCAGCAGGATGACACCTTTCTGGCTGCAGATCACAAACTGCCTTGACTTTCAGTATGTGAACTGGACAGACAATATCTACCTCAACAAGTAAGAAACTCAATAAATATGGATTTCTAGAGCAAAACCACTGATGCTGGAAACCTGCCATTGACATGACAAAATTTAAGGATGATAACAGCTAGTCTGACCCCCAGGACCACATTGGGGTATGTTAGGTGTGCAGCTGAGACACACCTGGTTTAATCTCTTTCAGGGAACCCCATTCACACACCCAGTGGCATTGCTGTGACACAACCCACACTGCGGTGAGGGGGGACCACCAAGACCACAACTGCAAACCCATATTCCAGGTCTGGGTTAAAATGCTGATGTGGATGTACCTGCTAATGTCTTATCTGAAGATACACCATCAAGAGCACCTGCCTGTGCCCTGTCTCCCAGCTGCTCAAAAAAAAGTGTGTGCAGGAAACAGCTGGTGACAAATTAGGCATTTAGATTATAGAAAGGAGTTCCTCCTTATGCCTTACAGGTGATCAGCAGACACCAGAAGGGAATAATATTGGGTGAAGTCATGCTGCAGAGAAGTAGCAGAAAAACATCAGCTCCTCTTCAGCTATCAGTGCATCACAGACCTGTCTCCAGTGATTCTCCCTTTCTTTTTGCAGTTCTTGCTATGAGAAGTGGCTAGGAGGGATGTGGAGCTCTTTGATGAGGAACAAACCTGAGAGCTCAGAGTAGTTCAAAAAAGCTCTCAATGCTTGTAATAGCTGAGCCTTGACAAACCCCTCTCCTTTCAGACTCAGAGGACTCCATCAGATGCCAGACTTCAGGGAAATGAACTTGTGCAAGTCTCCTCCATTGTATTTTGAGAGAAGAGAAATTGGCCCTGCATCTTTCAGAGATGTGATTTAGGCTGAGGTAACCCACACCCAGCTTTCATGGGCTAGAACCTGTAAATAGCAAAGCCCTCTCTACACATGACTTTTAGACAGAAAAGAAGAAATACCTGATGCACTTGATATGCCAAACGATAGAAAATAATTTAATGTTTCTTCTCCTCTTAAGTAGAAGACAGTGCTTAGATTATTCCTTATATATGAAAATATATCCTCCAGCTGGATTAAACAGCATCTACGAGTGCAGACACAGAGTACACTGCTGGTGAAGAGTCCCTGAGTTTGCATGAGAGACTTGTGTTCACCAGGGATTTCAGATTTTCACATGTTCAAGGAACTAACATCTAAGAAAGGAAAAGAACACCATTTTTGGCCCCAAAACTCTAAAGAAACCTAGATAAATGTACAGGTGTTAGTGCAGTTCTTCCACGCTGTACTAGAAACTTTGCTTAATCCACTCATTTAATCAGCGCCCATTTATCACCACAGCTGACTGAAATGATCCTAGTGATAAATGACTTGTTACACAAAAAGCGATTGCGAGAGAATTAGTGACATTAAGAATTTTTCATAATTTAAATTATAATAAGTCTTCTTTCCTCTACAGTTATTTCTTTCAGTAATCCATTCTGACTTTAGTATCTCCTGATCTAGAATTAGTGACATTAATACATTTTTTACTATTCAGATTATGATTTACCTTTTTCCCATAGCTGGGTATTTAATTTAATAAAGGAGACTAAATTAACATCCTTCGAAGGAGATTATTTAATTTAACAAGAAATCTTCTGATGGTTGGATGAGGTAATAAAAAAGCTTTATTATTAAAAGTTATTGATATAGTTTAAAAAAACCCAAAACTTGATGGAAAGTATGCCTTTTATGAGAATCTGGAAGTTTCCCTACTTTTCTGTTTAAAAGCCTGCCATCCTCCTTTTCGTACATATTTGATATTCTAAAAATCTTAGAATTCATCAGGAAAAGAACTATCATAACATCATCTGAAGAATGTAGAATTTGTACATCTAATTTCTTATTTTATCATTCACTGGCTCATACATGGCAAATTAATAAACACATTGACTTCTTTCTGAAAAAAAACCTAATGGTTTCAGAAGACTTGGATCTACTAGAATTATGGGAGACAATGAAGATTTATTGAAGGAATCTAATTAAATCTTGTTATCCATAATAAATGCCTTTCCAGCTAATATTGTAAGAGTAGGAATTGCAAGGTAAAAAAATCTAATCACAGAAGGAAAAGACTTCTGAGTGGCAGCCATTGTATACGGCTGCTGCTGTGCAGGCAGGGCTCTCTGGAGAGAGGGACAGATCCAGCAAATTCTTGCTGAGGCTACCCTCAAATTGTAGCAAATTGTATTGCAGTCTATTTCTCCATATCTGATATATAATGCTGCCTCTACAGGAAATGTAATGAGACTTGTAATGTACTTCATTTGCCTTTTAATAACTGTGTGCTTGGGAGAAAATCATTATGAAAGGCAAAGTCATTATTACAAGTGGTTTCCATAGGCTAGACCTGAAATGCAGTAATAATACAGATATTTATTTAAGCAAAATCAACCTAAAACATTAACTTGAAGAAAATGTACTTTCAGGGCCTAATCCTAGAAATTTTTTCATTCTGCATGCAATCTGATGAAGTCAAGCTATTAATGATTTATAAAAATAGGTTGTTAGGTAGTATTAGCCAAGCATCACAAAACCAACATAAATGCTATTAAAGAATATGGCTTGGTTTTTTTTTCACAGCCATCCCTTGCACTGAAATTTGACAAATGACAGTAAACCCATTTTCCTCTCAAAAGAGATACTGAGAAGGGATCATGAAAAACTGTGGTATGGGCCAAAATCCTGCACTCCAGCATGGCCCAGAAATAGAGTGCATCCCAGGCAGTCCATGTGTGCCATCAATTAATTTTGCAATTGTGCATATTCCCTCCTTAGAGTATGTTTAGAAACATAAAAATGTTTAGCTGGCCACCAGGCTGGTAGGCACTTTATTACTGAAAGGTAAAACATACTACTGTTGCCTTTTCTTTATTTCACTTGGTTAATGAGCAATAGCCTGAATCATGAGTATGAAAGCTAGAGCACTAATCAGCTTTCCCATCACCCAGGGCATTGGATTTGGCAGAGCAGTTTCAGCCATCTCCATATCTATGGAACCAGTTTTCACAAAAAGTAATCTGTGAAACTGGAAAAACACATTACTGTTCCACAGTATTATGGTATGTTCTTGTTAAAAGTAACAGCTAAAAGACCACTAGAAATTCCCCAAAGAGTGAAGGAAGAAGATGCATCGGAGCACCAGCCACGCTTCACCTTTCCATATCCCCTTCTGAGCATGGAAGTGTCTTGACAACAGCAGGGGATGTATAGATCATGTCATGCTTGTTTGACCCTTTGCACACAGGGCAACTTCTCATGGGATGAGGCTCAGAGAAATGGCACAGCATCCACAGTGAGTACCCACAGTTTTCCCCTGGAGCAGTTCCTACCCAGATCCACCTAGGTCAGAGTTTTGGACAGCTGGTCCAGCCAAAAGCCTGTCCATTATCCTGCCCCACACTTCTGCCCTTCCTGCAGGTGCTGTTGATGGCATGTAAGGGCAGAGACCTACAAGGAGTCATCTAGTGTGGATACCGCAGAACTTGTCACTGGTTAACACAACGAATAACCACACACCCAACATTGCAGTCCTATTTCTTTGTATTAATACAAGCCTTAGGCCACATGAACACATTATTCTTTCATTCTTCATTTCTAAGCCCACTAAGTTTTAAGGTCTACATCTTAACAAGATGCAAACCTGAAATGCACAATGCATACTTTATACTGCCAGAATCCTTAGTCTCTGGAAGGTATCAACAGACCAATTAAAACCAAACCAACCAAAATCAAAAGCCAGACTACTGAAGCCCATTATCTAACACATTAACTTCTCTTGATTTGTCATGGATAAAAGGCTAAGAAAATGAATATAGATTACAGTGCTGGTTTACTTGTAATAGAACAGTAGAATGAACTAGAAATAGTTATTTAATTTTATTTCTAGTTTGAAGATTGATTATGCAACCTTCATAAATTAATTATTTATTTATTTGAAGTTCTTTATCAGTCATTTTAGTAGCAGAGGCAAAGGCAGTTCTCCTGTGGGCAAACTCCAATGTAATATATACAATGTGAGACTCACTGAAGTATTTATGGAATGAGGTATTTGCTTTATTTCTAGAACATGTAGAAATTGGCTTTCATGGTGGAAAACCAGCAGGTACTCCAAGTGCCTGATTTCATCAGATGTACTGAACATTTACTGAAAGTAAATGATTTGGTTATACAGTCATATAGTGTATGGTTACAGTTATAATAAATAGATCTGTAGCATACGTACAGGTATCACAAACAGTTTAGGATGAGAATGAAGTGAAAAGACAGCTTCTTTAAAAATTGATTATAATTATAATGACACACCATGTGCATTTTTGGCCTGTATTTCCTGCTTTTGCAAATAAACTTGCCATGGCCTTTCTGGTTTTCTTTGCCAGCTGCCATTTCCCACTCTAGTCTAGACATAACCATGGTTTGCTCAGCAACAAAAATAACTCTTCTTCTCAGAAATAGGATCTTTTCCTTCAAACACAGAGGTGACAAAGGCTTCTGTGTTTTGCATTTCAACAATAAAAAAAGGAAGAGGAGGTCTGAGGAAAAGTAGCCTGCAGAAGATCGGAGGTGGCCAAAAGAGTGCAAAAATGGTATTATTTTAAATAGAGAAATTATTCCCCCCCCCCCCCCATAGCTATTGTGTTACTGTGGTTCTGTATAAAGTAGAAAATTTACAGAAAGTGACAGATTTTAGTATCATTATTTGTCTTTACAGTTCCAGAAGAATGGAAAAATCAGAAAGGCAGCAAGAGGAGGGCTCTCTAGTTTCACTTAAGAATTGTTGCAAATTATTTCAATCAGATCCAGTTTTAAAGGTTTTATTACACAGTTCTGCCACTCTTCATGAGGGAGGAGAGATTAGGGAGCAGACTAACTTGCAGCCAGACAGCTCCTGAGCATGTATGGGAATTCATGAGGCCACTGGACATTGATTTGGCACGGACAAGTACAAAATAGACTCTCTGGAGCAACAGCACCAGGACACAACAGTGCAAGTAAAAGTCCAGTATCCCACCATATTAAGCAATTGTTCTCCTTATGTTTTATTCTATATAGATCTCTTGTGCTCTATAGCAGAAGTAAATGGATTTTAGTGGAGTCTTGAAAGTAAATAGTGTGTGCACTGCTGGGAAATGCCACAGCCCTGGCAGTGGCACTGTCCATTCATGATTTCATGGTGATGGAAGGAGGGAGAGCTTGTGCCTTTGAATGATTTCACTGCATAGGAGATGGGTAAAGTAACACACATTTGCTCCGGTTAAAGACTCCTACTGAAGAAATTTCTTCCTATCATAAAAAGTCATTTTATAAATACACTTAGACTGTACTCACACTTGAATGTGGAGAGGTAAGGAGAAACCCAGCATAGCTGGGGACAAGAGAGAAGATGGGATCTCCAGTGACTGTTCAGAGAAAGCTGTCTAACTTGATGTTCCAGCAGGAGAAATGCCATGTACTTACTGTTGCATGTGCTCACACTTGCTGTTACTGAAAGCCATTAATAGCTTGGAGAGAGAAAATGATTTGGCTGCACCTTTTGAAGTGAACTCCAGTCAAGTGGGTTCTTGAAGCTGGCTTTCTAAAAATCATATTGCTACTCCCTCTCCATCTTTTTGTGCCTATACTTATTAACAAAATACATGAAAAAGTCCTAATGAAGATGAAGAGAGAGAGCTGCAACAACCACTTGCAGAACATCACCAAGTTCAAACATCCCTGTGACCTACTTCAAAGTCAGTAGAGATGCGCCAAAGCTGAAGGTGTATTACAGGCTGTCCCAAAACCTCTGATGTGTTCCAAGTTCAGTAGATATGTCTGAAGTTAATTCACAGAGATGCACCTGGGCTAAGCCATACCAGGAAAGGGTTGCCCTGTGGAAGTCAGGTCTCCTTGGTATTAGGGAGGCTTAGGGAGGATGACCATCCATGTCTCCTCACAGGAATGAGCTGCATAAGGCACAGTGGAGTCTAGTTGGGGACAGGCAATTGGATAATATAGAGCAGCGCTAGGGCTTGGATGTTGAAATAAGGGTGTGCTGGTACCAGTCTCTTGCCTGCCATATGTAAAGTATTGGGAAACTTCCTGAGCCCATCCTGAACAAAATGCAGTCACTATATGGTCTCTGATGGGAAAATGTTAGCATAAGCAAAGAGCTCTAGGCCAAGGAAGACTGATAACACTTTCTCTAGTCTCCCCACCTTCATAATTAAAAGGAGGAATGAAAAAAGGATCTAGATTGTATTGAAAGAAAAGGCACCAGGGAGCAGATTCAATTTTGAGTCATCACAGAAATTCTCTAAAATTCAATTACAGTGATGTGGATCTGACATA
Source organism: Zosterops lateralis (assembly GCF_965231275.1). Lineage (NCBI taxonomy): Eukaryota > Metazoa > Chordata > Aves > Passeriformes > Zosteropidae > Zosterops > Zosterops lateralis. Next base: position 27,877,684 of record NC_139763.1, read on the forward strand.
GGATGTATCATTATAGTACCCTAGAGAAGGTCAATAAAGCATATTGTAAAGTTTCTAAAAGATTTCATCAGGACTATAATATAGATAAGTCTCATTGTTTCACATGTTTTGCAGCTGCTCTAACTTAATTTTCAAGGGTGCCATCATGTAATTATCTGAGATGATTAAGTTTTATGCCCCCAGATCTTGCAGGTTAAGTCTGCAGGGAAAGAGTTCAAACTTATTATATAAAAGTGAAGATGTAATTAGGCTCTGGAGAGTGAATAAATAAATCACACCAAGTGAAAAAGGGCAGCCTATCTACCAAAAGACCAGCATATTTACAGATGAAGTTAATGTCATACAATGAAATACCAATTTAAAGTACTGAAAATTAGAAGGTATTTCACAGAAACTGGACTTTTGGCCACTCACCAGTAAAACAGCTGCATTTCTTAAGATACAAAATCTGTGCACACTGACTAATGTTTTCATCTTTACAAATAGGTATGGGTCACAGTGACATAATATTGTATGTATAGCCCAGACTACTTCCAGCGCTCATCATGGAATTTCAAGTCTACAAAATGTATTTTTAAATTTAACACAACTTTGTAAGGAAAGAATGTGACTGATTGTCAGTTTATCTTGTCTAACAATGGCTTACTGCCATCTGACATGCCCTCAGTATCTGAGGCTTCTGAGTGGGGCTGGCAGGAATGACACAAGGCTCGTGAGAGGTCTGCTCCTTCATGAAATAGCAGCTAATGGTCACTGGGGCAGGGGGCATAGCAGCATCTGAAATTACTCTAAACTCATTAGGATTTAGTAATTTTTTTTTTCCCTGAAGAATTATTGAGCTGCACAGTTTGATCCAGTGCCTGCTGAAGGACTCAGGTGTTTTGGTCACTAGGAGACCTCCCAAGAGAGTTTTAATCACCAGCCTATGTGGATCAGGGACTTAATGTGGGATTGTGTATTTATCAGTCTATATCTTTAGGGTAGTAAGGGGAAAAAAAAAAGAATTGCTGGTTGTGGTAATTTCACCTTGAAAAAATGGGGTGGAAATGGTGTTTAAGAGATGATAAGAACAGGTAGGAATTTGCAGAGGCTAAGAAGACCAACACATCAGTGACTAGAGATCAAAAAACATGAGTGATGCTAGCTGCCCTTTCTGCCTGTGGGAAGATAAAAGCCTAGCTGATGTCAGTGAACAGCATGTATTGAAAATTGAGAAAAATACCTTGTGTTGGAAAATTTCATGCCATAATATCAGGTTCTTTAAGCCATGTCTAAAGCATCAAGTATCTACCACTCATCAGGCAGGAGTCTCTTCACAGCTCCAAGTGGCTTTACTTGTATGTCAAAACCTTACCCTGCAGATCTGATTTACTGCCAGAGTGTGGGGTCTGCCATCCCCCTTTTGGCTGCCTGGCACAGCCCTGAGGTGCCAGGGCACCTTCACAGCTACACTGCCTGCCCCAGACCTTTGCCAGCCCCAATAGCCAGTCCACATCAGTCTTACACCAAATTCACTTTCTTGGACAATCCTCTGATGAATTTCAATGGAGTAGCTGTGTCTGCTGTATTTATGGTGTGAGGCAAGAGAGGATATTTAGAGCTTTGGGGAAAAATTCAGGGAGCTTTATGGAAAATGCACTTTTTTAATGAAGAGTAGATTTCTTTGTGCATCTAATGGGAATACAGCTTATGCTTTTTGGATGAGGCACTTCTGAGAAAATTACTAATTAATCATTGCTACTTGTATCCAGACTGTTTACATTTCAGCTTGTCGTACTACAGTATAACTCTGATAAAATAGAGATGTTAAGGACAGTTCAAATGTTTGCAACATAAAGTAGGACTTCTGGGGCTTTTTTATGTCTTGTAACACCATTTTTGCTTCTGGTAGTATGTAGCTAAAACCTACACAGCAAAACCCATTCTGCTGTTAACTTTACTGATTCTGGGCCAGCATTACAGTTCCCAGTGCCATCTCAGTTCTTCCTCTTTTGGCATGTCTAGAGTCATTATCTGAATTACTTACTTCATCACAGCCCTCTGCAGCACTTCCCAAGCCCATGCACCTCCCTAGTCCTTCACCACCTCTCACCACAGTGAGTACCTGCACCCAATGTCTCGCCCTCATGTCCCCTCCACTCCAAACTTGTTTAGTTTTCATCTTGCTTCACAGCTTCCATTCCCAGTCTTGCTATCCAGCTCCCAGTCCCAGTTTTACTCTTCCTCCTCGGACTCCAAGATTTCCTTAGAAGGTTTTTCTCATCTGCTTGGCATGCCTACCCCTCGCCCACTCTGAATTCAAATAATTCTTTTTCTAGTCTTCCCAAGCACTGGCAAAGTTGTTGGAATTGCTGATGTGGTCTTCCAGTGCCGGAACACTCTTATTCTTATTACCCACTTGGAGAACAGGATTTGAAGTGTGTTGCCCTGGAGGGGATGGAAATGCTCACTTTAGTCTAAAGAAAGAGGGTAAAAAAAGTACGGGAAGACCAAAAAACCCAAGACCAATGAAGGTTCCTAAGGTTTTAAGAAAATTAACTGGAAATGATTTGCAACTGTATTTAGAGAAGGAGCAAAGTTCCAAATATTCCTAGGAATCAAGAATCTCAAAATATGCTAGTCAATAACTAAGCCTAATAGCACTGCTGGAAAGAAAGCACAGGTTCCATCAAATCAGCAGATCACAAGCTGCAGAGGTAGATGCAGAAGCCAAAGTTCACATTACACAGGGTACAAGAAATATTATAGGACAGTATTTAGTATATTTATTCATGTGGAAGAGCATAGAAAACTGCCTGCAGTATTTACCTGGGTGCTTTTTTTTGCTTGCTCCCTTAGTGTGAATATACTATATAGATATATTTAAATTAAATTATGTATTTGGGCATGCAAATCATGTTTCTTACACGTAGGCAGAAGTCTCCTCAGATGTTGTATGTGCAATTTAAGAAGCAGCTTTGAACATTTGGTCCTGTATTTGCCTGAAGGGAAGGAATTCAGTACATTAAGATTACATTCTTCTGTGCCCAGCCTTAGCAGTTCATTGAGCATGTTGGGTCACTGACTCTGTAAGCATTTAAATTAACTTTTCTTAACAATTACAGTAATTAAGTCACTCCTAAATTACAAATTAAGATCGTCTGGATGCATTATAGAAGCAAAAGTGGTATTAGCAGGGGGGAGAGGAAAAAAAGTTTATAAAGTCTTCAATTATTTGTAATTTTAGAGACAAGTTTGTGTTTTTACAGACCAGGCTGTGCTGTTGCTGTGGGTGTGTAGGGTGAGGCACCTCTGCAGCACATCGTGGCCATTGTCTCTGTTCCTGCTGCTCTCCCTGCACTTTGCATAGTCTCTTCAGCTGTCTGAGGGTCTTTGTTTAGTACACCAAAATGCTGGTGTGAGTTTGCTGTGGCAAATGTGTCTTCAATGTGAATGTACCTTCAAAGACAATTCAGCTAGTTTGGCTCCCACATCTTTCTCTGAAGGCACAAGTTCTTAAAACATCCATGCAAGCTGCCAGCACAGAGAAGCTTTCCACTGTTTTTGAACAGGAGCTGCTCCAACAGTGGCTCATTGACCTCACAGACACTCTTTGCATGCTCACTGATGTTACTGAGGAGTCTTGCCTGGAGCAATCAATTCCCTGGGCCAGAGAACATACAGGAAAATGCATCAGTTTAAAACAAAATCTTTGGCTGCTGCCAACACCTGGATCCATTTTTCTCTCTCTTCACCCTTTAGTTTAAAAGAAAAAACGAAGAAGATGAAAACCTTTAACCAGGAAGCAGTGAAAATTCTTCGTAGAGATCTTGATGTAAGCCCCCAGTTTAATTCAAGCCCAATGTACCAAGGGAGTACTTTGACTACTATGTTGCTAGCTGTGCTGGAAAGAGAAACAAACAGAAATGCCTCTCGCACACCTACATATGCCTTCTATCCTGAGGGTATTTTCCCAGGAATTAGAGTTTTAAAATTATCTTGAAAAGGGCTTGAATTTCTTTTGGGAGAGGATCCCAGCCAGTTCAGCTGATGCACAGTAGGAGCTAAGGGCAAGGTAGAGAAGGTGTGTTCTGCCCTGAGAGAGGTTATGAACTGCTTCAGCACAAACAGAACTGGGATTTTACCTCTGAGCAAACACATGGCCGTACAGTTCACCTCTAAAATGGAAGCAAGAGTATTTGGACAACAGCCCACACCAGTGGTCAGTAGATGATATAAATGGTGGTGTCACCCACATCTCCTGACTGCCTGCTAACTTTGAGTCACCTGCACTTGAATGGAAGTACTACTGCAAGGCTGGGTTTGATCTGTTTAACCAGCTGACAGTTTCAATTTATTATGTATTTTGAGGTTTAGTAATACACCACAGTCATATATTTCAGGTGATACAATACCATATTAAAACATTAATCGAATGTGCAAGCCATCTGCATTCATGAAGGGAAGTAATCTGCCAAGGAAGAAGTTATAAACAAAATGGGAATTCATTGTACTGTGTTTGAAAAACGTGCTACTGGCATGTATTTGAAAAGCACCCTGAATAATTCCTCTTAATACAAGATTCCTGGATTAAAGATGAATTACATATATTAAGAGTAATAAAAGTGTAATTGACCTTTAGGGATGTGAATTTAAACTCTCTTGTCACTCTAGAGAAAGGTGACTGGTAATGAATGGAATGGTTTATTCTACTAGACATAGAAATTCATTTTAGTCAGACTCATGACCTAACCCTTTTTGATTTTTTTTCTACCACTTAAGTGACAAATTGTGACATCACTGTGGTTATTTGTACCCATAATTTCATGGTCCAAATTTCAATTAGGTTTTTGTTTGAACCAAAGCTAAAATAACCACCAATTTAAAAACCTCATTTTACAAGATGTTTATAAACTCAATACACTTCATGCTCTGTTTATACTCTGTTATTAAATTGAAGTGATGATCATGTATTTTGTATCAAAAAACTTATGATGATCAACATTAAAACAAACGCTTAAAACACTGCTCTAGTTACCCTTTCTAAGTGATTCTTCCAAGAATACTCCAGGGTTTTATGCAATGTTTACACACAACAGAGAAAAACAGACCAAGCTGACAGCCAAGTCAACAGCCAAGTTGAAAGCCTCTAGTTCTATGCTAAAAGCAAGGTGTTTACAGGCTCAGGACATGCTTGAAATATCTACAAATAATTCTTGCAAGTTAATTCACTTTTTAGGTGGCTAAACAGCTTCAGTATCCTTTAGCTATTTGAAGAGGAATAGCTGCTAACTAAAGAATTCCCTTGCCTATATACCCATGACTGTAACAGTGAAATATAGGTTTTAATATGCTGTTGTCTACTGCTCTTGCCAGGTGACAAAGATTGCTGTGGTCAAGTTTCGAATAACTTCTGAGGGATGTACCTTGATCCATGAAAAGTGGTTTGTGTGCAAACCAAGCCTAGGGAATCACCGGTTGAGTATGAAAGGGTTTTGCCTGACTGGCAGAGGTTATACAAACATAATGCAGAATTAGGCAGCTGAGATTGAATTCAAGGACTTACTCAAATTACTTTGCAAGTACAAACTGCCTTGTGTTGATTTTGGTAGCAGAGGGCAAGGGGGAGCACAGGAGGTAACTTCTGTGAGAAGCTGTTAGAAGCTTCCACCATGTCCTACAGAGCCAATCTCGAATGGTTCTGAAGATGGATATGCTTCTGGCCCAATTAGAAAGGTTGGTAATGCCTCTGTGATGACATATTTAAGAAGAAAATCAAAACAGCACAAGGGTGTGGTGGTGTGTTTTCTTATTGTATGTTCTCTGTCACCTTTGGATGGTTTGCTCCAGTCATTGGTTTATTCCAAGTTTCTCCTCACTCTCCCCGGACCTGCCCATCTAAATGTCAATCTTCCCTAGTCCCCATCCTCTGTTCTGGAAAATTCCCTGTCAGTCTTTGTTGTCCCAGGCCCCTGCCTAAACTCCTCCCTGACCCTGCCTCCTAATATTGTCAATCCACAGTTGACCCCGCCTTCAGGTCTAGAAGTTTCCATGTTCCTCAATGCCCTATTATTTCCCTCAAGTTGTATCCTCTCCTTGCCTTCCCCTATTGGTTTTAGCTCTGTAATTCCCTCCTCTAGCTCCTCCCTTGTATCATCCCTATTGACTGAATAATTGTACCCACCCCTTGTACCTCCCCTGCTTAAAAGACTGTGTAAAGTGCTGCTCTGTGTCCTTTGTCCCTGACCTCCTCCGGGGAATAAACTACCTGCTCTTTGTCCTGATCCTCGACGCTGTGACACCAAGACCGTAGAGAGCAGGAGCAGCCTTGCCCTGCACTGCCACTCGGACCATTTGTGGTTTGGGGGCAGCCACTCTTGGCGCTGGCTGAGCTGGGAACTCTCTGGCTGTGTCAGAAGGCCAGTATTTTCCAAGGGTGGTGACACACTGCAGCTGCCGCCATCCCAGCTTGAGCCGCTGCATCACCGTGGCTGCCGCCATCTCAGTGTGGCCCAAAGTGAACCTTGCCTGCCTGGCCTCCCCTAGCCAGCCACACCACGGGCAGAAGGGCAGGGACAGTGGCACAGCTTCTCCTTCCTGGCACCCTGCATGAGGAGAGGTGTTAAACAGTGCCAGCCATGGCAGCTGACACTGACACAGTTGCAGCAGGGCCGCGTGGCCAGCAGTGAAAACATGGCAAGTGATTCCCTGACATGGAACTTAGACAAAAATCAACCTTTTGGTGCTGTGGGATTCTCCAGGAATCTTTGAACTAGTGGAAGTTATTGGCAATGATACCTACGAGGGGCAGTTTTTCTTCTGGTCAGAGAAGATGAGGAAGTGAGGATATGTGAGGGAAAACAACATGGCGGCACCAAGGTCAGTGGAAAAAAAGAGGGGAAAGAGGTGCTTCAGGCATTGGAGCCGAGATTCCCCTGCAGGCTGTGATAAGGACTTTGGTGAAACAAACTGTCCCCCTGTAATGCATGAAGCCCATGGGAGATGCAGAGATCCACACACAGCCTGTGTGAAAAGTGCTCATACTGGAGCAGGAGGATGCCAGAGAAAGCTGTGATCCAGTGGGAGACCTGAATAGAGAGAGCTCGCTCCTGCTTCCAGAGATAGAGAGAGGAGCCTTGCTTCCAAACTAGAGCAGCCTACTCTTAGAGGACTGCACCACATGGACGAGTGACCCACGCCACAACAGTTTTGGGAAGACTATTTGCCCATGGGAGGGACCCCATGGCACAGCAAAGACTCCTCTCCCTGAGGGAACAGAAGTTCTTGAGTGATGAACTGACCAAAATCCCCACGCCCTGTCTCCCTGTGCTGTCAGTGGAAAGGAGGGAGAGGATGAGTGAAAAAAGGTGTTTTAAAGGCTTATCTAAATTCTCATTATCCTCCTCTGACTCTGTTAATAATAAATTTACCTTATACCTTTTAATTTGAACCTGTTTTGCCCTTAGAGTGTTCTTCTCCCAGTCTTTAACTCATGAGCCCTTCATGTGTTTTTTTTCCTCTCCTCTGCCCAACTATAGCAGAAGAGAGTGAGCGAATGACTTTTGTGGGTGCCTGGCATTTGGCCAATATCAAACCATGACATACCGTACTCTGTTTGGTTACATGCTATGCTGTGCTTTTTACTAGACTTTGCTTCCTTTGCTGCAACATCTAAACAAAAGTAAAGGCAAAGAGATGCAGGAGAAGAAGGAACATTTGAGCCCTTCAGCCAGTGCTGCTCTGGACACTCTGAGGCTCCCTGCCTTATTACCCTGTTCCCCAAGGGATGCACAATACAGGCCTGACAGAGTGATTCAATTTCTGACTGCCACTGAAGCCACTGCAAGCCCCCCCAGAATATATCAAGTGCTGTATATTGTGATACAGCCTGAAATATCAGTCCTGAGGCATTTGAAATCAAACATCTGAAATTATTGGGCATATTTGGTTACCATTACTCCTATGGTAACCTCCCTTTTCTATTACATCAGGCTAACACCACCTGTTTTAGAGAGAAGTTGTATTGATTGATACAATCAATATTGCTCATAAAGCTCTGGAATACTGAGTCTTTTACAAGAGACATCCATAGTACTTGGAAACTTCCATCAGAAAGTTAATATATGTGTAGCAGGGTTTGCTATTGGGTCATTAATAACGTTCCTGCTTGCACTTTGCCTAAGGAAGAAAAGAAGGACTGTTTTAAGTGCTGCCTGTTCAATGTACATTGACTGGGGTGTGTGCACGTTCAGTGTCTGGAGACTGAAATTCCAGAGGCAAGCCGGTGTGGGCATACTGTGGATTCTGGCTTTGCCATGTTAGTTCTGGTGTCCTACTGAGCCCCCTCTTCCCTTTACAGTCATAGGTGTGGGTATGTGGCTGTCCAGCCATGGAGATTAGATAGATAGATAGATAGATGATAGATAGATAGATAGATAGATAGATAGATAGATAGATAGATGCATGCAAATTTTAATTTCAGATGTCAAAAGAAAAAAAAAATAAACCCCCAAAACACTGATAAAGTAAAACCCAACTTTTAAAATTATACTTACCTTTGGCCATTCCCAGTGTTCTCCCTCTCTTCCTCTGTAAGTCTTCCCTCATCTTCTTCTTGCTAATCTTCATAACTTTCTTCTGCTTTTATGCTAATGTTTCCTTCCTTCTAGCCTGTTCTTGTCCCATTCTCTTCTTTGTTCCCTCAAACCTAACCATTGCCCTATGTTTTCCTCTCTACCTTTCCTTTGTCTCCCTTTTTTCCCTTTTGTTTCCTCCCTCCTCTCACATTCTGTTTCTTCCCAGCTCTTGCATTTTTCCTGTACATAGGGATGAGTCATTACAAGCACAGGAAATTTCTCTTCCTTGGAGATCGGCACTACAACGGCAGTGACACTAACAAGAATTAATTTCAGGGGAAAAAGTTGGTTCAATTTACACAGAGTTGGAGCACATTCACTGTCAGAAGAAAGTTTAGATAATTTAATAATTCACTTTTTGTTGTAAAAATGCAAATAGCAATATTCAGAGGTGCGTAAGTCTCTCAGATCAGTGTGTAGAGTAGCAAAAAGCAAACTACAAATTTTACTTTCTCCAAAGTTTAAATCGTTGAGTCAAAATCTGTGCTACGATGAAGTTTCCTAACAGAAGCTGTTGGTAAATGTTAGCATAGGCAAAATTTCTCCTTTTCTTCTGTGACTGAGAAACTTGTAGTCTGACTTTTCAGTGCTGTTATTGCCTCTGACAATTTGATATCAAAGAGAGACGCAGATAAAATTGGACTCTTTTCAAAAGGTCAGCCTGAAACAGAACATTAACATGTGTGTAAGTATGCATAATTTACATTGAATATGCATATATGTATATTTAGGGCTTCTCTAAAGTTTAGGGTTATAAAGAAAATTTCTGACATTGGCATCTTCAGTGCAGGATGAATTCAACAGAGAAAATCTGAAATAAGATAGACAAGAACATTGAAGATGGAAGAAATGTCTCATAGTACTGCAAAAGTTTGGAATAATAAATGACAAATCCAGAAGCATTAGAGATTAATGTTCTTTAATATTCATAGTTCTCTCTCCTCCCCAAACAATGAAACCTCACAAAATGTGACCTAGTTTTGGAAATAAGAATAGGGTAAGAAAAAGAAACCAGCAGTTTGACAAATGTCTTACTTGGAGGATATACATCAAGAAATAAAACTAAGTGAAACTATATAGAAAGACACTGGTAAAGCAAGTGATTTTACAACAGTAAGTGCAGAAATGTCAACGAAGAGAGAAGGTCAGCATATATGCAAAAGTGAAAAATTACAATGCAAAGCAATACATATGAACAAAAATGCTGCAGAGAATGAAGGTACAAATGCAGACTCAAGTATAGTGTAACACAGTAAATATCCACTGATCGCTGGTTTAAAATGCTGTATCCAATGTCTAGATCAAGAGTTTGAGCTACTGACTGTCCTAGCATCCAGGGGTTTTATTAAATCAATAGCAAAATTTCAGGAGACATTTGTGATGCATGAAGAATAGATGAAGATGCATGATGCCTCTTAAGAATACTTCTGATACCACAGTGTAACTCAAGTGTATTCCATTTGTTCTTGGCCCTTCAGTTTAACTCTTTCCTTAGCTTCCTTTCTTCCCTTGGCTTTTCAGATATTTGAGAAAGGTTTGTGCTCGGATCCATCCTCCTGTGTTCTCCAAAGCCTGCCTGAGTTTTTGAAAGACTGGGAAGAAAATGAAATAAATAAAGTGTTTTTTCTCAGCAGCAAGGGGAAGAGTATTTTCATTTGGTTTTGTTTTAACTACTTCCGCAGTACTTGGCATGAGTTCTTCCTTTTAGGAACAGAGTCATGATTAATATATTTTTTAATTACACACATTCTAGAAGGCACAGAAATATGTTGTTAATTATTTGAAATATTTATTGCAAACTCAAGGGCATGGTTACTGTGAGTGTTTGAGCTAAGCTATTTGCTTTGCAATTTTCAGAACTAGGTTCTTGCAAACTAGGAACTAGTTTCTTGAGAAAGACATAATTCTGAAAATCAGAAATATATTTAAATGGGCTAGCCTGAAACAGTCTACATGAAGATTTGGAAGAAGTTCTGCAAGTGCTATGTAGGGTTTTGTGACTTGGTAAGCAGTTTCAGTTCTCAGATATCTGTGAGGCTGGGGGCTTGTAATGAGTCAGCTGGAGAAGTGAGTAAGTTAAACCTGAAGAATCGCTGAAAAATGCCATTTGAAATAACCTGAACTTTTCTGGCTGTAAGAGACATTTATTAGTCTAGTCTCTACATAAACCAGCACCCATGTATGTTTTCTCTAGCCTAATAAAAAGTGTGGCACCTGAAAGTAGTTCTGTGGTTCTTGCACAGATAAAACCAGTGAAGGGGCAACCCCATGGACGTAGAAAGTGTTGAGGGAGAAAGGCTGAGGATAGTGGGAGGTGTTGCGATAAATCTTACTGAGGCAACTGGGTGGGGTGTGAAGGAAAGGAGCAGGGTTAGAAGCCCTGGATGAGTATGCTCATGTGAGGTCATCAGTCTAACATCAGTGAGTCCAGCTTTTGAAATAGGTGGGATGCTAATGGGAGGCCTTTGCAGGTGTGTGCTTGTAATTTTGTAATTTTGTATCTTCTGAAATAAATGTAAGCTCTGGGAAAGGGGCCCTTTAGCAAGCACACCTCCAGAAGTGTTGGCTTTTCATTCCTAGGAGGTTCTGCTGAATTATTTCATTTTCCTTCTTACTCATGATAAGATACTTATGTATCTTTCTCAGCTCTTAGTGTTGCAATAAAATGAACATGACTTCTGAGAGACAATGGAGGCCTTTAGACAGCTCAACTTTAGTTACAAACCAGGCAATTTTCTACCGCAAACGGAAAAAGTATCTCCAAGGGTTTATAATCCTCTCTCCTTCTCCTCATGTACCACCTCTGGATGCCCATCTTGTGCGGCAGTGGAGCAGGGGGATACCAACCCCTGCAGAAGAGGGAGACAGAAAATGCAAAAGGGAGAGCCCCATCAGTTTTACTTAGCTGATGATAGCAGTAAGAACACACACCAGGAAAACCCACTGTCTGTTTTAGGCATGTAGTGCCTGTACTACATGTCTCTCATGTCATTCTACCTCTCCCATGACTTGAGGGAAAACACAGGCCCTTTGGACAAAGTTATGAAATATTGCAGTGACATGTTCCAACCTTGGGCTGCCTCTGGTGGAACCAAAGGGAGGGTGGAAGGATGATTATGTGACAACAGATATTCATGTGCCGTATAGACCTCCATCCTGATAGAAAAGGTAAGCAGTAAGAAGCCTCACAAGTCCAGAGTTCATAGGTTCATCGTGGCTCATCCTTCCTCTCATTTCTTGTGGCTGCATACACTTATTTTGTCACAAATGCCTGCATGTCCCCTTATTCCAGCTGGGTTCTCAGTGCAAGAATTTCAGAGAGAGTGGGTAGACATATGGATGTCATAGGGGCTGAAAGACGTAGTTAATCCTTTCAGCCCATTACCTGATGCCAGGAATCAGTGTTGCAGTTTAAAAAACACACTGTCATTTTGGTGGCTCTTTGACAAAGGCTCTTTTTCTTTCATATTTACTTTTCCACTGTGCCACTTTTCCACAAAATATGAGTTTCTCTTTTTCACACAGCATCTTTGCAGACCAGCTTCTCTAGGCCAGATGTCAGCCCTGATAGGATGTGAACTTCAAGACAAAACCATGAGGAGTTCACTCAGAGGCAGGACCTTGGGCACCCATATTACATTCTGATTTTTCCCTTGGCACAGCCTAGCTGCCTTGAAGACTGGGAGAAACAGAAGAATGAAAATTAACCTAATTTGGCCCAAAGATATAAAACACAAAATTCTCCAGTTCCTCTAAGACCCATGATGATAAACCATCTTCAGAAAAACATCTTGCTCCAGAAGTACTGGAACTAATGAATCCTGATTTCCTACAGATTTGTGTTCTGTGGGTTGACTGACTTGTGTGGTCTAAGAAGATGTATGCTTTTTGGGTGGCTGGAGAATGTGTGAGGTCTCTCTGCGTGGATTTGTTATTTTCTCATAAGGTGTGTTCACAGTGTGCTTTCTCCAAATCTGGGCAATAAACTGGGGATGACTGTCTTTAGCCAGCTGCTTATCGTTAGAGGCTTCTGAGAATGTATTTTTATTAGCCAGTAGATTCAAATGCTATTAGGAGGGAACACAAACATTGTATAAGGCTTGCTTCCACAGCAATGGGGATAAACAACTATTGTTCTCCCTCTGCCCCACACTGTTTTCTGTCTTTCATGGTCCTTTGATTTTCCTCAGGAATGGATGCAACCTGTGGGCTATAGGGAAGCAACCTCTTTCCTGGTTTATTCCACCATTTCCAGTGAACCTGCCCTGACACTACCACCTTCATCCTTGTCTCTCTTTTAACTTTGTTTCAGAAAGGAACGAAGTCCAGGAATGATTCACCTGCTGCTAAGAGAAGCAGTCCCTGTGGAAGGTCAGACACGCTTAGCCATGTTTTGTCTGTTGCAGTGATACCAGCTGTAATCTTCTCTGCAGGTAAGAAGGAAGCAACTTGCTGTGTAGTCCAGGGTCAGCTTTTGACAACTGGAACCATTGTATTGAATGTGTTTATTAATAAAATGAAAAAATGCCCAACTATATTTTAATGTTGATTCATACTATCAAGTTTGATAGGTGTTAGATAAGAACCAAAGCACCCCTGCTTTTAATGCATGCCTTTGCCCAATGGGATGGTGACTGTAAGGTCAGCTGCAGAATGACAAGAACAACACACACTAGAATACACACTTAAGAATCTTGTATCCAACAATGCTGAAAGGTCTCATTTGAAAAATATTTTCCACTGATCAAGCACTGTCAGTTTTTCATACTACATACTGGATGCTCAAAAAGGAGATGTAGTGTTGATATGTTTCTCCTTTATGACCTCTGAGTTAGGTGCACTAACTGCTCTCAAGCCATATTTTTAATTTCATTTATTTCCCTTCAGTGATAAATAATGCTATCTGAGTAGGTTATTTCACATTTTCTGGTTTTAAGGAACGCTGTCTTTGCAGAAATACCAGCAATTCCCCTGCACAGAGCTAGTTGACAACCAGATTTTGCAACCTTTAGAAAGCTGTATAAGAATATACAGCTATACGGGGTGCATATTATATTTTTTTCTGTATAAGAATATTTCAATTTTGCTTGGGAAGAAAAGAATCAATAGTTCAGAAAGGTAGCTGTGACATTTTCAATTTGCAAAACACGTAGGTTATTCTTAAGAATTTTCTAGAAGCAGCAGGGAGCTGTGTGTGCTCCTGGGGAGCCAGTGATTCCTGATGTCTCCCATGCTGTCCTTCCCTGGTAAGAGTCCTGTGGGAAATCCAGGGAGTCTCCAAAACTGCGACTGAAAAATAGGAAACTGAGGCGGGCTTCAGAGGAGCCACCCCAAATAATCTGCAAATCAGGTATTTCTGCAGGATAGTTCGATTTTGCCATAGTAACATTCACTAAATTGAACCAGTTCAATCATCAAACTTCCCCCCCACTTCTGCTCTCAGGAACTCTCCCAGAAGGTTCTCCTGCTCCTCACCCCAGGCTCTGGCTCCCCTTCTCTCAGCCAAACCAGATAAAACCTTCTGTTCACCAGCCAAATGGGAGCTCGGCGGTAGCGGGCATGGACGCGGGGCTCCTCCTCATCCTGCGGGGCTCCTCTAGGTGGGGCAGGCGAGTTTCCGCAGAGAGAGGAGCGCGCTCGGGCGCCCGCCGCTCCGCCGAACTTCCCAGCGGACAGCGAGGGGAAGGAGAAGTTGCGAGAGGACCGCGGGGCCGTGGGCTGACGGCTGCGAGCTGTTCGGGTCACTGGGATCCAGCTGGGGACATTCACGACAAACTTTGCGAGCGGAGGAGACGCGCGCTGGCACCTGTGAGAGCCCGAGCGAGCGGGACCCCGCGCCCTGTGCCCGCCGGAGCAGCTCCGGGTATCCCGCTCTCTGTGCCCGCCGGAGCAGCTCCGGGTATCCTCTCTGTGCCCGCCGGAGCAGCTCCGGGTATCCCGCTCTCTGTGCCCGCCGGAGCAGCTCCGGGTATCCTCTCTGTGCCCGCCGGAGCAGCTCCGGGTATCCTCTCTGTGCCCGCGGGAGCAGCCCTTCTCCGGGCTCCGGAGGCCGAGAGCCCGTCTGTGCAAGGTAGGCTCCCGTCGAGCACGTCGGCTGCCTGTCCCCAGAGCCAGCGTGCGCCTGGTGCGGGATCCGCTCTATCGCGGGGATGTCGCTGAGGGCTGTGGCTGGAAATCGTGTTGGGTTTAGGCTTCGATTGAAAGAGGTCTAACATCCAATGAGTTTCTCTGCTCCAAGCACAGGACTAAAGAACTGCTTTTTTTTTTTTTTTTTTTTTTTTTTTTTTTTTTTTTTTTTTCTGTGAATGCTAGAAAGTAGTTAGAGTTTCTGGTAGTACCTTTGGTTAGGAGTTAAAGTTTCTTCACACAGAACGTGTAGTAGACTTTTTTATTATTAGAAGTACTGATGTTCTGACTGGTTTCTAAACTCTAGGGGATCTAGTGGGTTTTTTTATTTCAATAGAAGTATAAATTTCTCCAGAGGATAGTGGAACTGCTCTTTTGGGTTTTGCGTTAACATTGCAAACAAATTTGCCTGTACTTTTTACACTGCTACTATACTTTTGAAATCCCAACCATTGCTGTAAAATATCACAGTATTGATGGTGTTGTGGCTGACTGCATACACATGTGAATACATGTTCATAACATGCTGATTTTTATTTTCCCTGTCTCCACAAGTTCTCTGTAAAAGGGTACTGTGAGACTGAGGTCCAGAGAGAAAAGCAAGCTGCTGCCCACACTGAGAAGTACCTGGGCAGAGTGGTATTGCATACCTGCTCCAAGTACAGGACTCTGTAGCCATATGTGGTGCCAAAGTAGCTTTGAAATGCTCAGCTATACCTGGGGGAGCAGAGAGTTCAGCTGGGACTGCAGAACCTGCTCCAATGGGGAAGTGGCCTTTGTGGACCTTGCACGACTACAAAAGATTGTCATCTGTACTGAGCTGGGTGGTTTTAGCTGCTGCTGCTGCCACAGCCCTGATACTGTGTATTAGAAAAAGGGCAGCTAGAGAGTGGTATACCTAAGAGAAAGGGTGTTTTCATTTTTACAGCTAGTGAAGCGTTAGATATTATACGAAAGGGCAATGGATGGATGGCACTTAGGATCTGTCCCCTGTGGGGTGTGATCCTCATCAATTGCACAACAATGCCAAGGAGCTTAATGGCCACCACCTCTTTGGGGTACAACCCCAAACCTCTCCACATGCCTCAAACTACAAGGACATTTTCACACTTTTGGCTGCTGTTGATTCGAGTAGACAAGAACAATGGCCATGCTGCCCCTCCTCTACAGCAGAGATGGGGGTTGATGTTATATGCTACAGTTTCTAATGATAGTTCTTGAAATGCTTTGGGTTAGTGGTGGAAATGTCTGGCAGCTCTATGGGAAAAAATGTGTGAGATCGCAAATTTTAAAAGGCAATTAATGTGACTGTGCAAAGTAGAGTCAAACCCCATGACTATCATCAGGATTTCTCAGTTCTTTGTTCTCTCTCAGAAATGGCTGAGTTGTAGAAAGTGAAAAGAAAGAAAGTTTGGGTATCCCCTATTGAAGACTAAAACTGCTAAGAGAAATTTAAAAAGACAAGAACTGTCAAATAAAGGAAATATATTCAGCAGCAGCAAGTTTGGTTCCACACCACTCAGTGGGAACAATTCCACCTTCAGATAACCTCTGTGAGCCCATTTTTACTGGAGATCATTGACAATGGTGAAACTGTTACCAGAGCTTAGCCCAGTTCTTTTGGTTGGTAGGGCACAGCATAGCTGTGTTCTGTTTGCAATAATGTAGTCTGACCACAAGAAAGAGCTCAGATGAGAATGTGCCCAGAAAAAGCCAGCCGACTTTTTTTTTTTTTTTTTTTCTTTTTTTTTTTTTTTTTTTTTTTTTTTAGTACATAGATAGCTTTTGCAGAAAACCACTGGCATAAATAGAATGATTTTTCTCTATTGCAGCTAGATGAAAAACATGTGAAGTTTTAATTTTTCACATAGGATTGTGAGATGGTAATTTTCAAGGCATCGTACTAAACTGTGTGCCATGGAAATCATCTCACTGAAAATGTTGAACTGAATGCATTTTTATCATAGGTTTGTTACAAATTCCTTTGAAAATTATTTCACATGGAACATTTAAACGTTATGTGTTAAGGTGGCATTTCTTGGAGGACTAAAATAGTTTAAGAGTCTAAAGTTTCTAATTGAACCCATATAGCTGTGCCAGATAAATGATCCAAATCTCAGTTTTCGAGAAATAGCAGCATAAGCTTTTGAAGATTAGATTAATATTAAGATAATGTTTTTCTCATGTTGTCATCAATGGAGGAATTCCCCTCTAATATCCTCAACAGAATTGCTTCCTTTAACCATGCTAGGATGGAACTGGGTCTCAGATCCTATCTATGCTACTTCTCTTTTCACCTAAAAGGTAGATAAATTGCTACGTGATCTACTGCCTATAGCAGAATAACCAGAGAGGTGCCAGCATGGCTCCACCCTACATGAGTCATTGGTGTGAAGCTGAGTGTAGATCAGCCTTTCCATTAATTCCTGTAAAATGTATCTAATTTCTCTCTCTGATTATTCTGAAACCAAGCCTTTTACTGCCTTCTGGTGGCCTCCTGACCCTCAAGACACAGTATATATTTTATGATGCAATACAAGGTATCAGGTACCCCTTTTTACTCAACAGGTCCTGAAGCAGCAGCTCTTTTTGCAGAAAATCCTTCTTTCCTAACATGTAGAAAAGTTCTGGCTGGTGTGTCAATAGGTCAGGGAGGTATTTGCAAAAACAGAGACACTTTGTTGCCATGTATATTCCAAGAAGGTAAGTCCATGTAAAGAATTAGATATTACTGAACAAGGGTGGAGTTGTGATATGTAAGACTCCACCTTGGCAAGTATAACTGACCTCTGCTGATGGTCACTTTATAGACAAAGTGTTTGACTAGACTTGTCCCAGAAAACTAAGAACTTTCATATAGCAAAGACTAGAACATACAAATATTATTTGGACACCAAGTAACTGGCTGTTTCTTTGATTTATCACTCATCCAACTACACTACAAATGGATGAGATTCTGGGACCATGCAGTCAATGGCAGAACTCCCACAAGGGTGGTTTGCCCAGCTCTTGCTGGCTCTTTGGCAACATCCAGCGATCAAAGACTGTTCCCTGATTCATATTAACTTTGCACACATTTCTTCTGACTTGACGTAGATCAGCTTCTTCGGTTTCTTTCCACTGGGGAAATCAGAACAAAAGTAGAGAGGACGTTATTTTCAAATTCAGAAGGAGTCCATTAGAAACAAAAGAATAAAAGATAAACAAAAACTACTTAAAAAGCATTATCTGCTATTGTCTTATGAAGAAGTTAAAGCTTTGCCAGTGGATTTTCAACTCTCTGTGGAGCTGGAGTCAGGGCCACATCCTCTTGATCTGACGCAAGCGAGTGCTAGTTTTGAAATGTCAGAAGTGTCATTCTGTGAAGTTAAGCCACAATGCTTGAACTGAATCACCCACCATGAATCTAGCAACAGGTTTTACATTGCCACATTACCATAATGTCTGACCATCTGCAGTGCAAAATCAATAGCTAAGTCTCCGGTGGATTTCATAGAGTTTCTGGCATTCTTTTTCAGACTCTGTTCTGCAGAGCAGGGTTTGTTTGGTTTGGGTTTTTTTTATTTGGCCTTAAATTCTTCCTGTTTGCTTTTTGGGAGGAGATGGTTGGTGAGAGTTTATGTGAAAGAAGGGACTGCCAGAGCTGTGCAATTTTCATAGCAGAAAGACTTCTTGAGGAGGTTGGTGCTGTTACATTCCCTGTTCCACAAGGAACATCTCCAGCAGTTGGTGGTATCTCAGCTGATCCTTGTTTCACTTGTGATGCATATGAAGCTAGGAGGGTCTCAATGACCTGACTATCCAGGGCCCTGCTCTGATAGTAAAAATGTGCACAGTATACTGTATTTTGAGAATGTTACTTTGATACAGTCAATGGCTATGGGTGAATTGAGGAGAAAAAGCAAAAGAGTTTAGAAAACTTAGTTTGACTATATTTGCAGCATCCTAAATGTTGATGAACCTGAGACTCTTTTGATCTTTAAAGTCTAAGATCATTCTAGTTGCTAACCTTCAGCATCCAGCTCTTCCCAACCAATCTTCAGTGAAATACTTGCCTGGAGCCTGGCATACAAAGATTCATGAGTTCCAGTTTCCTGCTGTCTTTATCTCTGCTGTGCAAGTGCTGATGAATGCACATCCCCTGAAGATCATCATGTTAATGATGAGCCTCGGGTTCTTTGGGTTTTACAGGCAGGAAGGATATAGTGCTGCAAAACTTAGCTGTATCCAATTTCAAGCCAGCTCTTTGGTAAGAAGGAACCCAGGAAAGATTCACTCTTTTTTCTACCTCCCCTGGAGGTTGTGTTGCATATGAAGACTAGGCTTTATCCTCTGTACAGCAGTGTGACAGGCTGGGGACCAAAGCAGAAACATATGGACAAATAATGAGAGTGTTTTAATTCTGACAGTGCATCCATCTCTTCCTTTGGATATATCGCAAACAAAAACTACTGAAGTGCCAGTTAAGCAGCATACAATTATTTGCAGATTGAGTGTCAGAATTTTACATTTCATTTGAAGCAAGAACCATTTTATTAGTTCAGGATTATATATTTGTAATTATCCAGACTAGAAGGATGCATTCCTAGGACATGCTCCATTTTTTTGGAACTCTATACACACTCCACTTTTGGTAGAAGGATCAGGGAGGGGAAAAGATCTGTACAGTAATAGCTAATAAATTGAGGCTTTCTAGAATTTGGCTTCTGTCACTGAAAAGAAGAAGACTAAAAGACTCTGTACATCTATATCACACATCTTGGAAGAGAAACACTGGGACTGCAAAAATATGAGGAACAGATGATTCAAAGGCTTAAAATAGTCAGTCTGTTAAAATACCTGGTGCTGGTTTATAGCCTGCTCTAGTTAGGAACTATGAAACAGACAGCATCATCAAACTTGAAGGACTTCAATTTACTTCTTATAACAAACCAAAACTTGAAATTACCATCCTTAAGTAACATTTGTCTTCCTATTGGAATCCACAAAAAATGAAAAGGCTGGGGACATGTTCTCTTTTTGTCACTTGGGATTTTGCCATTTCATCTCTCGGTGGGTAGCAGATGACAATGTGTCCCCTGAGTTAGACATGTTTGTATTTACAGAAATAGGAAAGAATGGTCTGTGGGCTGCCACCCATACAGTGGTACGTGACAGGGGGGCAAGCAAAGCAGCAGCACCTTCAACTGGCCACCCCCTTTCTTTCTGAGTGTTTACCACCTGCACAGCAGGCATGGCTCAATAGCTTGTGGGCTCCCCTCCAAGCCATGGGAGTTTATGGGCTGGCGGATCCGCGTAAGCTGAGGCTGGCGTGAAGTCTGGCAGTCTGAAGCTGGTTTCACGAAGCATCCAGTTTTGCCAGCTGCAGGAGGGTAATAATTTCCAAGAGAAGGACAGAGCACACAGCTGAGGGCAGTAACTATCTCAGCTGTCACCATTTATTCCATCACCAAGTCTGAATGTCAACACCCTCCAAGAGAGACAAAAGTAAAACCAAGTATCCAGGCATTGTGGGGCACAGATTTATTTCATTAAATTGAAATACTTCCCCATGATGAGTCTTGTCTCTTTAAATTTTCCATACTGAAAAAGCATGCCCTTATATATTGCCAATTGGAGGGATATATTTTCTGTGCATGTGTAGATCCAGTTGGTTTCTTTGGGACGTAAAATACAAAGGAAAAAGCCATTGTTCTTGTCTTGCTCTCAATTTTCAAAAATTGACAGTTATTATGAGCAGACCAAAACAGATAACAGATGGCAGTGGCTAGCAACAAGGAAACCTAGATGCAAATATTGTATGGTATATGAAGAACATCTCTGATGTGGCAGGGTTATGTTTTCTATCATGGTTTCTAACCAGTTGTGAGAAAAATCCAGTACTAGCACTTTGCGGTATTTAATTGGATGTGAAAGGTGCAAATAATTCAGCTGGTGGCCAAATGATAAAATTGGTAATAAATAAATAAAAAATAAATACATAAACCACAAAAAAACCCCAACCTGATAAAATGAATATAAAGGGACTCGATAAACTTCCCAGTAAAGCCAACAGGAGACTCTCCAGTCATATCAGCAGATATCCAACCAGCCTGTCAATTTCTGATTTTCTTCCAAGATTCTCATGTACACAGGCTACACCACAAAAGAGAAATAGAGGGTGCTTGTCTGTGAATGCTTTCCTAGCCCAAGTGATCACTTCAGTGGTTTTCACAGACATCAAAACCAGGTACCATGCAGGGTCTCTCAGAGAAAGCAGCAGGTCCAGCATGTCAGCTTCACAGGTGCTCTGCACCCCTGCTCTCCCAGACCTTTATATCTTCACAATGAACGAGGAGCCACAGCTGGGCTGAACTATGGGAGTGTGCCCAGTATGGTGCAGGTCTCCCAGACCTTGCATGAGGCTGTTTCTAATTTAGCTTTGGTGGAAGTCAGACTAAACAAACAAATGGGTATCTCTGCTGCAAATATCTATGCATGGGGAAACACCAGGAGCAATTCTGAGGAGGCAGTGAGTGGTGCCCTTGGGGGTACAGCACATGGGAGAGGCACGTCCACATGTAGATGAGACATCTGGTTGCAGCTTGATGAGTGTACATATTTTCCACTCACTCCTGCCCACAATGTCACCTCTACGTTGGCTTTTAAAATGCAGCCTTCACAGCAGGGAAAGTCAGCACAAGTTTAAAAAAAAAAAAAAAATCCCACCAACTTCTCTTTACAACCAAGAGTGAAACTTCTCTTGTAGCAAAATGAGTATTAGATCCAAACTCTAGAATGAGTGATAGGGGGTCTGAGCAGCTGGAAGGTTGAGGTCTGATATCTTGGTTGGGTAAGATTACAATTAAATACCTTTTTTCTTGCAGAAATGGGTGCTTACCAAATCTCCAGTGTAACACAGAAGACTTACTTCTTGTGCTGCAGAGCTTTAAGATATCAGACCTTCTGTGTACTGCAGCAGACAAATGCACTCAAAATGACAGAGCAATTTCTCATATTTATTCTCTTTGCCTCTACTCCCAGGGCCTGTAGTGGCAGATCCATGGCAGTGAGCAGTGTTTTACCTTGGTGGTAGAAGGATGTGGTTAAATGCTCCCTGATTTTTTTTACTAGAAAATGAGTCTGTTGATGTGGTGCCAGTCAAATACTAACAGAAATTTGAGAGAGCTGTGAAGCTCACTTGTTCACTGCTGCTTCACTCATAAGTGATGTGCCTTAGTAAGTTACTTTGCTGGAAAAATACCTTTTTTCCTAGCCGTTTGCCCATTTAATACTGAATTTATGCCTATAGAGAGAATCAGAGCATCAAGAGCTTTTTCATCATATGTATAAAATTCAGTGTTTCTTTGAAGTGTTTCTTAATACTCTTTTTGTGTTCAAGTAAAGCTGTCACTGAGTTCACTGAGGTTTGCCCACGCAAGGAGCAAAGGTTCTGTCCCCTTGAGATTACACAAGCCATTTTCTAGTAATTTGTCTGCTAAGGTGACAGATTTCCTTATTATAGCACTGAAAACAGGAACTTCACTGTCTTCTAACAGAAATGGCTTTACGTATTTTATGAAACAGAGCCAAAGGCACTGCTCTTGTCAGCTGGAGTTGGTGGCTGTTTGGTTGATCTGGACATGAGAATTATCTACTTCCCCTTCCTCTTTTTTTTGTTTTTGTTAATGAAGGCTTTATACCTGACTAAAATACATAGCTGTGTTTTTCCCTTCAGGTCATGTTATCAGAAGCTTTGACTTGGGGGTGGGAATAAAAAAGTTCACTTACTAAGTAAGATTAAAGAAATTAAAGGCTAAGGCTCATATTTAATTTTCCCTCGTAGATGTAATTTTTCAAGCAGTGACAGCATCAGAACCTTTTCAAGTTTTATAGCTATTTCACATTTGGCAGAAACAACAGGAAACCATCTGTAGCAAAGCAGGATTGTTGTAAGCATAATATTCAGTAATGAAAAAAAAGATTAAAAGAAAACACTGTTATCTTTATGTGATAGCTTTGAAGGTGCAAAGAGCAGGATGCTTGCATTTGCTACTAACTTTATAAAAATCTTCTAGATGAGTCAGCCATGGAAAAAAATTATTACTTCAGCAGAAGGAATTAATCCAATAAGAAATTTGACTTTTGGTTTCTTGTTGAGATTTCCATGTTGATTGTAAAGATGCTTGTGGTAAGGAAACTGTATTTGCCTGTTTTCTGTAAATTGTAACTTACAATGGTGGAGCTTACAAGCACACACACAACTTCAAATAGTCACATTGTCCCACAAAAGGCAAGTAAGCTACTCATGTTCTTAAGCTTTAACTCCAGGCCTGAAAGCCTTTTTTAGACAAGGGAAATAAAAATAAATTATGGAGATTCAGACAGCTTGTACTGTCCTCCATTCCCATATGACAGGATGTTTTTGTTCTTGCTTTGCTGTGTTTTCTGTGCTGGAAATGAGACTTCCAGACTGAGAAAGTGCATACTCATCTCTTGAAGGTAAAAAAATACTTTCTGCTGAAACTTACTTCGTTATTTAGGGTATCACATCCCAAGGCTGCAGTTTCAGAGGTGCTCATGGTAGCCAATAAATACCTCTGAAGAGCATGGTCAGTCCTGTAAAGTTGTTACATTGCAAATATCCTTGTCAGAATGTTCATTTAAGAAAAGGAAAAAACCATTTTTTTCAGGTGTGTTCTAAAATCTAGCCTGGGCTAAACCTGTCTGTGATTTCTTTGTCACAGTGTTTCAAATTTTAATGATCAGACCTAGCTTTAAGATTTCACTGTGCAGAAGTCAAAATGTGTCAGGGAACTGCAATATCTTCTTGTTATTGATGTCTTAAATTATAGCTACTAGACACCCTGTTTTTCCAGTTTTTGAGGCAAGTTATGAAGGCTTTTTTTTTTTTTTTTTTTTTTTTTTTTTTTTTTTTTTTTTTTTAGTGCTGAGTTGATGAGACATTAAAGGTTTCTTTTTCAAATAGTTTGGCTGTTGGGTTGCTCCTTTCACTCACACCTGCCCCTTGACTTAGAAATCGTCTCCGCCTCTTCTGCATCAAACACGGAATTTACATAGGCACAAAGAAAGTGTGGAAGGCCAACAGCTCCCACCGTCATTAAGATGAGAATAGAAGAAGAACAAAGCAGCACAATGGTAAGAGAAATCTAACAATACCGTGCCTTGCTGCGAGTCTGACTAACCAGGGCTTTCCCACAGGAGGGAAGGGTGCTGAGGATACCGCAGGATTAGCAGATGCATGCAGGGCTGCTGGCAGTGACTAAGCCAGCAACAGAGAGTGAGTCGAAGTTCTAGACATGAGTCAGGTTTTGAATTTGTTGTGGTTTGTAGCGGCTCAAAAGGCTTTGTATGGCATCACTGCCAGAGTCTGCGACTGTGAAGTGATGGGCTTACAGCTGGTAGAACCACTGGCTGCTTTGGAAGGGAGTTCTTGTTTTCAACAAAACACTCTAGTTGAGCTGAACATCCACAGTACAGCTTTGGCATTATTTTAATGCCTTTACCAGAGTGCTCTGGCTTATTAATTCAGTAAGATCTTGCTAATTAAAAAAACCACAAAACCTCTCTCTGGAGAGTTTTAGAGATGCTCAAAAGAAGAATCATAAAATTATTTCTTAAAATATATGTGACAAAAATAAGGCAAAAGCAGTGGAATGATACATGCATTTAGTAGTTAAAGTAAAAAAAAATCTCTGTATGCATGCCTTTTCTTCTGGAATTCTAAAACACAGAGGAAAGAAAATGGGAGGAAAGCATGATGTCTGGATTTGTTTTGTTTCTTCAGAACTTTCTGTTCATGCCTTTGAAAAGTTTGGCATAAAGATTTGAGTCCTCAGTCCTGATGTCTTGGCTATTTTTGCCATTTATTTTAACAAACTGTTGATGTACTTTTATCTGCTGTTGCCTGTGCCTATGTCAGAGATGGACTAAAACTTAAAGAAAAGGTGCAATTGCTTCACAAGCTGCTGAAACAGTTTGAATTTAATCAAAATGAGTGAAGGACATCTACTATTCCCCTTGCAAATCCAAGTGCAAAGACATTGCTAACAGCTCAAGTTTCCCAAAAATAGATGCAGAAGCTGCTCTCTGTGGTATTTTCCCTACCATTACTAATTCTAGATAGATTAATTTAACAAGAGGTGCACACAGACCTTTGCTTAGCTTCATAGGCGTGTCCACTTTTGCAGAACAGACGCAAAGTCAGAAACAATTCTGCTTAACTCTGCAATATTTTTCATCTAGAGTTTTCATGCTTTTTTGTAAATGTAGATGAAACACTTTTCCTTAATCGCAGAAGAGCAATTAGTGTCGGGTGTTTGAAAAGTGTGTAGAATAGCAGGCACTCTCTGAGTCTTTGATTCAGCAGCACTCTGAGGTGAGAAGCAGATTCTGTTAGATCATCTTCAAGGACTTAATCCCAAGGAAGAACTGGGATGCCTAGCAGACAAGTCACTTCACATGCTAAGTCTGAAACTGAGGTACTAAGAAATCTTGCTTACCTCCTCTTCACCACAGAGGTTCCTTCATACCTCAACACCCACGTTTGTATCCAGTGAGTTCCTTGCATGCCTGAACGTGTGCTCCTGGACATGCTTTACCTGGCTTGGCCCGTGCTGGATGAACAGACCTACACGCCACAGCCAAGGCCTCCCTGAGAAAGGTCACACTGTCACATGCTCAGGAAGCTCAGCTGGGCTGTCTGGACTCAATGTGTTTCTCAGCCTGTGGAGACTTTATCTGTTTTACTCACAACAGCGTCCCCAGCCCCAGCTCTCGTGCATTCCAAAAGAGGTGTCTGTCTGTCTATCTATCTATCTCTTTTGTTTTTTAACTGTTACATTTTCCTAGGGATAAGTGACAATTTGGAGAGCAAAAGAAAAATAATACTGCCATGTGGTGGCTAGGGTGTCCATACACGCTTGCCAAAGTGTGCGGAGATGTAGGCTCTGGGTAATATTATAAGATAACTAAATTTAGCTCAGAGTAAGAACTGGGGCCCAGTTTCCAAACCCTGACCCAGGTGGTGCCCCAGTCACTAGGTTTGGGAGTCATGTGTCTGAGTGAAAAAGAGTCAAAAACTGTCTCATGCAAAACAGAAAATCTGCAAGAGGAGGGAGCTGGACAAACCTAAGAGAGCCTGTGTAGCCACACTGCCTGGCCAGGGGCTCTGAAAAGCTCCCTCTCCATGGAGCCCACACTGCCAGCCCCCAGTCACTTAGAGGCAAGACTTAAAAAATTGTGTTCAAACAAAGGAGGATCCTGGCTGGTGGAGGTGTTTGGTCTTGTGTTGCCCTGTAGATGATGGGGGTGTTAAGTGGAAAGATATGAAGCAGTAGTAGGAAAGGTTCCATAGGCTGGAATTTGGAAGGAGTCTGAAGGACTGTATGGCAAAGCCCTGTCAGGTTGCTAAGCCCTGCCAGGGTCATGGCCAAGGCATTTTTAAGATTTCTATTTTGAAGTGTTTCTTCCCAAACTCTGGCTGTAGCAAGGATGTTGCTACCCTCTGTGTCTGCTGTGGAGCACTGAGTCCATTATGGCACTGTTTGTGTTGTGAATCTGGCCTGATCCTCAGTGAAGCAGGAAACCTTCCTGGGAAAAATGCTAAACATTAGTCTGGGCTAGTTAAAGATGGCTAAGAGGCAAATAGCTGCAGGAACACTGGCATGCATGAAGGATGATTTCTGATGTGTTAGTGTCTTGTGGCCAGTAGCCAGCTCCAGCTGAAGCTCTTCCCACTGGGACATTTGCAAAGACCTTGCTGCCATGTGCATTTGTCAGTAGCTCACAAGGCACCCTTGTCACATGCTGTAGTGCACCATGAAACCTTTGGGGTCTGCAGGGGAAAAGAGCTAGGGGTGCACAATTAAGCTGTGGAAGTGTGTGGGAAATTGCTTCATGGCCACACAAAGCCATTTGCTTTGGAATCCACTTAAAATATAGGTAAATACACCCAGTTTTAAAAAAACAAAACCACAAAGTAGCCCTCCTGCAAACATCCAATAACTCCACTTTGGCACTCTCTAGAGATGCAGGTGTTGGAAATTCAGCTCCCTGTTCCAAATTAAACAGAGGGAGTATTTGATGTTGTCCCATTTTACTCAAAGTGTGTCATACACCTGCACCAATAAATTGATCTGTGGAAACCATGTACTCCTCTGAAATGTGCTAACTATGCCCTGTAATCAGGCCTTCAGTGCTTACCAAAGTTATATCAATACATTTTAATCTGCTAAAGAACAATTATTTGGAGTGCAAGCAGAGAACACAGCAGAGGCATAGGAGAAAGATGTTGTAGGGCAAACTTCAGTGGCAGAGTAATAGGTGGTATCAATGTGGTTGTCTTAGGTTTGTATTTCCAGGCTTTTGAGTGGCTTTGAAGTTTAAATGTTCTACAATAAACATAGAATTTTCTGAACGCTGAAATTTGTATTGTAAACTAGTTGGTTTTTGGTTGAGAAACTGCTGACTGAGCTAATACACCTTTCTCTAAGAAGGTACACTGACTTCAGCTGCTGATACCTCTTTGGGAGCAGGAGCAGCACAATTTGATCTTTATGTTTTAAAGTTACTCCCTTTTGGAGAAGTTGGCTTTATTGGGCACATAAGTTAGGGAGAGTCATTTTGTATCTCTGTATACATCTTTGACTTCTTCCTACAAGAAGAATACATGTGTGAGAAATAAACAGGACATCAGGCATTCAGGTGAGGAGCTTTATATATGTAACATTCTGGGCAAGAAAAATGTACAGAACTGATTCTGTGCAGACAGGCAAACTTAGTCATTGTTTCCTCAAGGCTTTAAACTTATGTCACCATGAGGTGCTAAGAGACAGGACAGACTTATGGTGGGGTTTTTTTGGTTTTGTTTTTTTTTTTTTTTTTCTTTACAGATTTGTATAGCTAGTATGTCATGACACGACAACAAAGATGAAAGGGTTTTAATTGGCATATAATTTATGTGGGTTTGGGTCACTTTTAATTACATGTGAATAGTGCAGAAGAAAAATAACAAACACAGCTTATTAGTAACAAAGAAGAATGCTACCCTTTCTGCTGCACACTTGTGGGCTGAGATTTGACATAATTAAGCTCAGTGTAAAAATAACTCATCTCTCAATACCATCATTTATCATGAAAGGATGAGTTCTCTGTAATGCATGGTTTGAATTAACTGTTGCTTGCTGTCGAAGTGACTGAGATGCTGTGTACACATTTGGCACTTATGCACATACATGAGTTTTTGTAGATGTCTTTTGGAGACAGAGCCAAGAGAGCCGAAAAAACAGACTCTCAAAGCAACCTGAGCACACATGTGAACACAAGCACTTGCTATGCACTGAAAGCTTTGTCCTTTAAACAAGTTTCCTGTTTGCCTTTTTTGGAGAAGAATTAGCTTTCGTTGTTCGCTGTTTCAAAGCTCTTCACTTAAACATGCCCTCAGGTCCTTGCAAGGTGACACTTTAGACAAGCTGTAAAAGAAATGTAGTTCCTCAGCTGCTGCTGTGCACTTGATGGTTTTATCTTATAGAAATTATGTTTCTATAACCCTTTATTTATTTCAAGCAAATATTCATGGAAATGAATATGTTTCTATTAGAGGGTTTTGCTATAGAATACATTGCTACCACTACAAATATGACTTCTCCACTGCTTAGGCAGAACAACACAATTTAGTCACACTAAGCCATCTTCTAAGAGCTGCCCCAGACCAGGGCCTGGAGGACTCCAAGAGACCCTGAACCAGGCAGGATGGTCTCAACTCTTGGAGAGAAACAGGTGTGCCAGGAGGCAGGAGGAGCTCTTCTCATAGCCCTCTCAAGTCATAAACATGACTGCTGCTGTATTTCAATTTGTGAGATGATCTTAACATTGACCACCCCTTTGCATAATCAGAGGCTGATGACACATGGTGCCACATTGCCCTGGTAGCAATAGGCCCCAAGCAGGTGAGAGTGAGTTGCCTGGGATTTCTGTCCAGCCACCTTCTTTCTATGGGGGAGTTGAATGGCTGTGGAGAACAAGTGCCTGAAGGGAGCAGGTAGAACAGAGGGTTGGGGTTGCAGCAAACATGAGGGTTGTAGAAAAGGATGCTCAAATCCTGTTGGGGCTCCCAACTGTATGAAGATCAGTAGGGACATGAACAGTGGCTGTGGAAACAGCACAGGGGGAAGGGGTACCTGGTGCTTTCCACTGAGATGCTTCTCAAGGTAGAGTGGAGTGGGGAATGGCAGCCAGAGGAGTCACACAGCATTAAAAACAAGTCATTGGCCTCACAAAGCATGTGCAGTGATGGAGAAACTGAATTAATAAGAGGCAAAGGACCGAATGGGGACAAAAAACAGCAAACGGTTAGAGGACAGGGAGAAAGATGGCATCTCTCTGGGGGTGGAGAAGGAATTGCTGGTGAATCCAGGGCGTTTGCTGTCTTATTCATTGCTGGTGCTCTCATTCTTGAATAACATAATGAGCACCAAACTTTGAAGTTCCATTTTCAGAATAGTAAAATGATTAGATCAGAAACACAAAGAAGGGAGAAAGTACAGATAAAATTTCACAGGCTGCAGAAAAGCTATCTTGAGCCTAAAATGTGTCTACAGATCTACCATGTAGCCCTGCATACATATGTACATATAACATATAAATAAGTATTAACACTTTTCATTGGCTCAGAAGTAATTTTAAAAGTTCCAGTGATTACCAGTATACAGAAATTCCCTGGAACCTTCTTAGCATGTTATTGCACTAAGAGCTGTTCAACACCAGCAAAAGATGAACATTGTATACAAATAAAAAATACGTTTATACCCTGGCCAAGTAGTTATCACAAATCATTATGTGAAAAATCTCAGTTATATGTACAAGTTTGTCATCCATATTCATATTTTCCTCTTCTGATGGTCTTTTATCACTGTTCGTTGCCACTTGTTTTGGGACATGCTGAAGACCCTTTTGGGAAAGGAAGAATACAATGATTCTACATGGTTTTGAACTTGGCAGTGCTGGGTTAATAGTTGGACTCAATGATTTTAAAGTTCTTTTTCAACCTAAATGGTTTTATGGTTCTGTGTTTAGGCCAGAAGGCTCTGATAGTGCCTGTAACTGCTTCTTGAAAGTTCTGTTATTTTTTAATAGGCAGGCAGCAGTGCAGTGGCTAATTAGAGCCAGGTATATCTCTTTCTCACTCCTGTGGCTCCCTGTGATGGGAATATGAACTGGCCTTGCTCATGTTTTTGGTTTTGTTATTTTTTGGCAAAGCTGTGCACAGTTTATTGCATTTGACTTTAGGTTCAAGCAGCAGTCTGTAGTGCTGTCAAGAGCTGAAATGTCAGAATGAAATACTGAATGCTATTACCTCAGAAGCTTGGTGTCACAAATTGTGGAGGCTCCAGGCTAAGTGTCCACAACATTTCCTGTGATTGCTGCAGCAGAGCCATGCTCCATTTTTCAATACATTGGTCATGGGTTGATGAAAACGATTTCTCCGAGAATCTTATGCTGGCACCAGGTAGAATACATCAGAAAAAGAAAAATAAAAAACAACAAAAAGAACAAACCCTACAAAACAGCCCACAGGAAAAAAAGATCTAAATAATAATTATAAATGGTAAGTTTTTAAATTGCAAAAAATGGAACAGGATACATGTGGCCAAGTTGAGACTGATGCTGTAGCTTCACATGCAGTTGTGTCAGTTCAGTGCTAGTGTAGATGTCTTTCCTCTCACCCAAGTTGGCAAATGTAGAATGTGTTGTTCAAGATCTCTTCCCACCCTCCCGTTTGCCATATTTTAATTCTGTTGCAAATTTAACCTGCCTTATTCAGATTTGTAACGGCATGAGGGTTATGTGCTAGCTGGGACATGCAAGTACCTGGAGTCCTAGAAATGCTCATAATTTGCATTCTTAATGAAACATAATTTAAAATCCTAAATATAGAAAGTGCTCTATAACTGAAATGGATTAAACCAGCTCCTTTTTCCCAGATCTCAAACATCCCTGTCAGCCCAGAAATTTTGGAAGAAGCCTTGTAAAGCCCTGAGTCTTAACTGCTTGACAAAGGAGAACCAGAAAACCAAATAAAGATCTTTCTGTTGGGTTAAATCCAGAACCTGCTGATGGGTCCTGCCCAATAGCAGGTCAAACTTGTGATGCTAGAACAGTCCTTAGGGACGTTAGTTTTTTTGTTAATCCCGTACTGTTTTCTGTCTCTGGATGCAAGATAGGCATTGTGAAATGCTTCAGAAGGGCAGGTTTTTCTAACTTTAAAGTTTTGCATTAACTACCTATGGTCTCATTTTTTCTGCCTTCTTTTCTCTATTAGTTTAATTTCAGAATATCTCCTTAGAACCATTTTTGAATGCCCTGGATTAATGGGGCATTATTCCAAATGCCATGGTAATTCTTTACCCTGGAAAATGCTCCTTAGCTGGTTCTACACCACAAATTGCATCCTTACTCCCCAACTTTTATTGGGCCTTTGAGCCATGGTATGATATAGGCAATAAGTATATCTGCCAATTGCCAGGTGTTGTGCTCTCATTATGACAGACGTTTTCTGCCTGCATCACTTCAAAGCCTTCAATAATTAGCCCAACTCCTGCTAATGCTAGAGTTTCAGCAGCCTGAGCTCTAGGATGTTCAGCTGCGTTTCTCTACATCCTGACACTGTCCTGAGCACACTCTTCTGTCTCTCCTGTTGTTTGCTTCACCTGTCTCAGTTCCGTACAGCTTTGCCTCCTATCCAACAGATTCAGTGTAAAATTAAGTCCTTGCTACCAAGAGTTCTCCTCCAGAGAAATTTAAGAAGCTGAATGGAAATTGCTAAGCACAGCTTACTTAGGGACATGATCCTAAAATGAGGAAATTAGGCTTGCCTCAGAAAACATGGGAATGACATGAATTGATGGCGCAGTCCTTCTCATTGTCTCCCACCAAGTCAAAAACTCCTTTCAGTCCTTCACAAGCACCCGAGTGGTTACCGCTTCCCTGGCTCTGGGGTGGCTTAAGGATCCACCCAATTCCTGGTCCCACAGCCTGCCTGCCAAAGGCAAGGAGAGGCTGGGCCAAAACACAGGTGCCCACACAGGCAGCCAGACCCATTTCATCTCTGCACCCCATGCCTCAGGCTGGCTGCTGTCGCTGGCTCCTTCCCTGGTCACACCCTTACACACTCCTCCATGCCTGTCTGTCTTTTCCTCCACCCACTACCTGCATCTGAGGTTTGATTTCCGCACCCCCCCCAACCCGTTTTTTTTTCACCTCAAAGTGATAGCAATTCCTGGTGCATTTATCTTAGATGATGTGGTTGTTGTAAGATGAAGTACCTGCAGCAGCCAGTCTGCGGTTGATTTGAACGCAGGCGAGTCTCAACAATGAGCTTTAAGGAGGGTGTCAGGTATAAATCTTGTCTTCAAACAGCCAGGTTGCATTCCAGACTTCAGAGACACCTCTTTGTGTGGAAGGTTGGTTGGGTTTTTTTGCCTCCTTTTTCTTTTTCTTGGACCTGGAAGAGGATGAAAGTGACGGGGTGTGTGCATTCGTTTAGGCTGATAATGAGAGTGGGGCTCACGGGCATGGTAATTTGGCAGCCTCTTCACTTCCTGTAACAGTTTTTTAAAAAAAAATCATTCAAGGGCTGCTTAAAGACAAACATTTTTTGTTCAACTACTGGTGGCTCATTTTCTGAACACCCATGCAATTAATCTTATTTGTATTAAAGAGGCAGGCTGCTTTTTGTAAGGTTTTCTGAGCTATAATTAATGAAGATCAAAAATGTTACAGACGTAACATTTAACTTTTCATAGGTGCAACAACATCTGCAGCAATTAGAGAAGCAAAAGTAAAAGGCATTGTGTTGGGTTTTTTTTCCTTTGAAAGTGTCTTTGTTAAGCCTCTTTAGTATTCTAGCTGGGAATGTAATTTTTGGTGAGGAGACTAATCAATACTAAAACCACAGATTTTTTTTTTTTTTTTTTTTTTTTTTTTTTTTTTTTTTTTTTTATTGATTGTCAAATGCATAGTTTAAAAATATAATCAGCTATGTCAGACTTGTGAGAACCCAGCCCATGAAGTTAAGTGAAGAGCTACCTGTATTGCACCTTGAAGAATCAGACCCAAACAAGAGTGTTCACTGCTTGCATAGTAGTTTTCAAGCAAATGTATGAGCGTGTTAAAACTTCAAAAGCATCATAGCAGTTTCATGATTTTACAGGTAGAAAAATCCTGGATGTTTTGCCACTAGGAATTCTGTAGCACAGGTTAGCTTTTAGCTGTGCTGTTTAAAACATAATTAGTTTTTAATAAGTAGCTTATTTATCTCTGGATGATTAACTGAAGAACTCTGGAATGCATCACTTGAAGACATACGACAAGAAGCATGCATAGTTCTACCTTGGCACTAGCTGCCTCCTGCTCCACCAACCTTTCAGCAACTCTAGCAAAAAGAAAATCTGGTTTTCACTGGCTTGAAATCAAAATGCGGATGGCTCCAAGTGTGTCACTT
This sequence comes from Zosterops lateralis, assembly GCF_965231275.1. Taxonomy (NCBI): domain Eukaryota; kingdom Metazoa; phylum Chordata; class Aves; order Passeriformes; family Zosteropidae; genus Zosterops; species Zosterops lateralis. The sequence continues at coordinate 27,910,927 of NC_139763.1, forward strand.
GGATTCACAAGGCAACGTCAACCTTTACCTTTACAACAGACACACACCATCCTTACACCAGGGATTGCCTGTTTCATATGCATTTGCCATCTTGCTAGCACTTTGTTGGATTTAAAAAAAAAGCTGCAGCTACACCATTCCTATTACTATCTGAACTCTTCTGACACTGCTAAAGCAAAATCATCTCTGTCATCTCTGTGATCTGCAGTTTGATCTCAAACATTGTTTGAGGAACAAGCTATCCTGGTGTGATCCCAAAACCCAAGAGAGGCACCATCTGATGTGTACTAAACCACATTAAGAATGAAAGAAGAATTAATCTTTGTCCTTTCACAGTGGATGCAAGTGTCATGTGAAAGGTGGCATATGAAGAAGTTACAACGCATGGATATTTGCAGCACCACGGATATCTACCGCACCATTTTCGTGTGCCATGAAAAGCTCTGATGACAAGTCCCTCCATCTCCAGTAACAAAAAATGTGCACGTCTAAAAACCTGGAGGCAACTATGAGCAAGGGTTCTGGGCAGTGCTGAGCACCCTGCTGCTGTGCCCCAGCAACCTACACCCCAGCTACTCCTTCCCAAGGAGAGATCAGCTCAGTACCCTTGTGTCTGGGGGTCCTTGTGTTTAACCTGTGCTTGATGTCTGAAGATAGATAGGTTTAGTTTGAAGAAATGTTTGCAAAATTGAATCATGGAATTGCACATGCTGATTGCATCACATTTATTACTGTTTACTTTGTGAGTCATAACTTTCCTAATCATATGCAAGCAAAAAAGGCTAAAAATTTCTTGTATTTAAATGTAAAGTTATCCATCATATAGAAGAAACATCTGGTCTCCAAATCTAATCCCTCTCAAGGTCAAACCCCAAGCAGGGCCAGTGGTTTGAATGAGGTCGTTGGGCTTTGTGCAGTGGACAACTGTAGCAGGATGGCTTTGGGAGTGTGCTCTGGGTTGACGGTGCCTCCTATCCCATACCCATATCCCATCAACCCAGAACAGGGTGTCAGGAGAATGAGCAGCAACATGCCACCTCAGTCCTGGAAAAACCAGGCACAAGAAAATGTCAACAGTTTCAGCTTTTTTCTTAATTACAAAACTGTCATACATAAAAAAAATGCACACTTCCACAACCAAAATCTGTATGTTCTTTGAATGATATCCAGGTTTTTACATTTTAACTGAGGTGAACCCCTCCCACAGTCCCTGGTTACTCATCTTTCCAAGCACTCTTTCATCTCTTATCTTTCAGACTGTAAGATCTCTGAGAAAGAGACAGTCTTTATTTGTGTACGTACAGCACCTGCATATTTAGCACTAAGCTCAAATGTTTGCCTACATAGTAAAATAGCTGCCACATAGTGTGGTTTAAGAGTGTGTCAAGGGTATTAATTTCTAACAATTAAGAAGGGAGTGAGAAACTGTGTGAACAAGCTGTAGTTTTTGTTCAAAACAAAGTGATTGAGCGTGGAACTCCCTGAAGATTTCAATCAGAGAACCCCAAATGCAGCTTTGGTCAGAACACAGCTGAGGTTGTCTGTGCAGTGACATTTCTGTGCCTGAGCCTTTTTCTGCCTCATGCTACTTGTATGTTAATCACAGCCATCATCGTGAAAATGTTTTGATAAGGATGTTTTCAGGAGGAGTTGGAGGGCTCTAGGGAGCTACACTCACTCTACTCACACTTAACAGACTCCATTTGTTCAGGAAAATGAGGTGTTTGGGGATTTTTCTTTACCTCTTCAGCCTGTCTCCTTTTATCCACAGATCTACTGTGTGAGGCCCCAGATTTTTGATCCTGCCCTCAAAATGCAGGCCTGCTTTAAAGTCAGAGGAACAGTGCCTTTGATGGCTTTTACTTATTATACCATATAGTCCCTACATATATGTTCAGTTTATAGGTAAAAACACAGCTGGTTTGACTCTGTATGGCACTTTTTCATTACATGATTCTTTTTTTCTGGTGACCTGCAAGAGTATGAAGTAAGTCAGAAAAATAGTATAGTAATAGTTCATGTAGAAATAAATAATTTCCTGGGCACCAGCCACTGGAAGGTTGTATCTGTTTTCTTTCCCTGACTACCATCATAACCTGAAATCAGAAAATCACTCTGCATCTTTCTTTTATGTGGTATCAAAGATGAGATCTTTTAGTGTTGTTGTTGTTGTTTTGGGATTTTTTTGCTTGTGATTTTAAATGAGTAGTAGCTGAAGAGCTGAAGAGCCGTCTTCATTTGCCTGCCTATGTGTGGCTACTGCCATTTAGGCTGTGCTATGTAAGATGTCCATGTGAGCTTGGCAGGTCTAATACAGGACCTTGAGGGGTCTCACTGCCTTTTGAAGTGGCACACTGGGGTCAGGCAGAGTCCACAGGACATCTCAGGTGCCAGAACCCCCTGTACGTGGGTAGCTGTGTTGGGCTCTTGTTGAGGCCCGCAAGGAGAAGAATTGCTTAGTGAACAGATCCAGAAAGCTCCTGATCCACTTCCTGGTCATTAGACAACTTCCTTTTCCCAAGAATATCATACATTTATTCTTCCTTGCTCTCATGGGTGTTCCCAGCTATCCAAGTGAATACAGCTTTCATGTTTGCTGCTGCATATAGTGGATTCCTACCTTGAATGTCACTATGATCACTTTACAGCACCCTAGTAGGATTTCAAAATTATGTAGGTAATTTATTATCACAAATATGAACTGCTTATTAAGACCTAGCAATCTTCTGTAAAAAAATTACAGAACGGAACATAAAAAATTGGCTTCAGCATAAGATCAAAGTAGGGGTTTCTTGAGTGTGAGCTCCAGTAACACTGAATGTCCAAAAAGCAAGATCACTCTGTTTTTTAAAAATTATGAATTTCCTATGCCTTGTGAAAATGACCCTCATGTTTCCAAAGATACCTGGAAGATAATCAGGCCTTGACATTACTGAATGAGTAATATGAGATATACTTCTACACATAAAATTGCTAGAAAAAGAAATGTCACCTCTCTGGTAACATAAACTGCTTTTTTTTCAAGCCTGACCTACTGCAGTGTCTAGAGATTTACACTAACACTTTGCTCAAACCTTCAACTTAGTGTTATCATGGAAAAGAAGGTCGTCTGGAATTTCAGAAAAAGTGTACCTCTTCTTTAAGTCAAGCCTCACTTCTCTGTGGATCCATTTCTTTATTAAAGACACATAGCAAAGTGAAGTTAAAGTGTATCTACATCTCAGGCAGGTCATGGATTTGTTTCTCACAGTTGTAGTAGGCTGGTGAGGATCAATGTACAATATTGCTTGTCAGGAGTAATCACATTTAAAAATCTAGCAGAGAACTACACCTCTTGCATTCCTTCATGCTCTTGATCCCGAATTTTTGGTACTTTTGTACTTTGTGAGAGAAACCATCTTTGTGCCCATTACACTGAATCCATGAAAAGCAAATTTGAGTGTGTGATGGCATTGATCTGTAGTAATGAAGTGTTTGTAAAAAACATTGTTTGCTTTACCTTGCACACAGTGCTAGAAGCTAATAACACAGGAGCTGCCATGAAACAGTCTTCCCTGTGCTGCTGAGCCTTGGAGAGCCCATCTGAGCAGTCATCATCAGAAGTCAGTGTGGAACTTTGACACTAGGAATTCAATATCTTTTCTAAATATAAGCTTAGGATGGCTGGTAGTTCAAAGAAAGCTCCATGAGGGGTGAAGTCTGGCACATCTGAGGATTGTCTGTACATTGGTCTCAGTGCCTTAAATGTGTCTAGATGAGGACTGGGCTCCTCAGCCCTGTGTCCATCACCAGAGTTCTCCAGGTCACTTTTGCAGAGGGGTTTGCACTAATGTTAATAAAGACTACACATAGAAAAGAGTTTTTCACCCAGTCATTTCTTCACATACACACACTCAAACCCTGCTAATACTGTTTCTAAGTAACTTAAACAATTTATAAATTCAGTTCTAATTCAGAAAGAGTTTTAGACAGTCATACTGGGAAATGGCTTTGGAAAATACAAAGCAATTCAAATGTAGGATTTCCTAAGTGAAATAGTTTACATATTTGCAGTACTTTACCTGATAAAATTGCTTATTTGTTTTAAGGGGAGCAAAAATCTTTCCCAGAACCATGGGGAAACACCATTGGCCAGGTCTTCTTTTTATGCACTGTTTCATCCATTCTGAACTCAGTCCTCAAACTGGCCAGTAAAATATCCTGGAAGTATGCCCTTATGCCCCCTAGTCATGCCAGGAAAGCATTTGCTGCCTGGAGGCACAGACTGCTAGATCTGTAACAGCACCACTGAGCCATCTCCATCTCCAAAGCAGTCATGTTTGGGCCAAAGGCTGAGGAAAGGAGCGCTTGGCTAAGCAGATTCCCATCCTTCCCAAGTAGAAAGCTGCTCTCTTTGCTCACTCCTAAGCAAAAAGAAGGCAGGAGAGCAGCTCAAATCACACCACCATGGCTTTAGGACCTAGATTGTAGTAAGCCTAGTGTTCACAGTGTGAGACAGTACTGGACACCTGAGAGCACTGAGGTGCCCACAGGGTGTCCCTGCTGAAGAGCCTGGAAATGGGGCACCAGGGAGGGTCTCCCTGAGCTCCCTGCATTGAGGAGGAAGGTGAACTCCAGAGCATTCCCTACCCACTCTCTGGCATGTCTGTGTAGGATGCTTGGGGGGAAAATATGGGCTTCCTCAGGATTGCTGCTTGGTGCCATAATAGATGGCTAATTATAGGTCTTGCAGTGAAGGAAGCAGCCCCACAGAGATCTTAAGCTACTAGACTTTCAGTAGAGACATTATTTCTGGGATATTATTCCCACAGGCCAAAGTACAATTACAGTGTTGGTTTATGTTTCCTTTCAAAAAAAGGGAAGTTAAATGAGCAAAGTGTATGACTTTAAATTAATCCTCTTGTCAAAGACTCACTTAGACAGAGTTTCACCTTTTGCTTCCTCCTTGTAATGTCAATGATATCTGGGAAAGTCTCTGGTGTGAATCTTTGCACAGCACAAGGTAAAGGGCCTGAGCAGGTACAGGGTGAAAGGCTTGGTCCTGCAAGGGTGGGTACTGGGAGCCTTGAAATATTACTTGCGCCTGACCACTCTAAGGGGAGATTGCAGTACAACTCTTTCCATGCATCTTAATAATAGTCTAGAAAAATGTTCCCACAAGTTGTCCATAATTAATCTCTCCCTAAAAGATAAACATATGAGGGAAAGATTGGGGGAAATTAGGTCTGATTTTGAAGTAGTGAGAAACCATTTTTCCTCTCTAAAGTGTTACTTCCTTGGGCAAAGTGAAAGAAAGACGGATGCAGTTTGAAAGCTTCGAGCTGTCATGAAAGTGGTCTTTTCTGGGGCACACATTTCTGACTTGAAAATAAAAATGGGCAGAGTTTGACAGAGTTAGAGTGGTTTGCAAGCTGTGTCTTGGGAAGAGGTAGTGGAAGAGAGAAAAAACTATCAGAACTGAGAACTATGCACCTCTGCCTGGGATAAATTCAAAGTCAGGGCACTGTTTTGAGGGTCCTTTAAGTTCACAAAGGATGTCATTGAAGTGCCAAAGCCCAAAGTTTATATGTGTCTAACACTTTGTGCTGTACTATCGAGAAACAGCATACAGCAAAATGGTGAGCAGTCATTAAAAGTAAGGAAGATAATAGATAGGACCATGTTTTTCAGTCTTATTCTTATAACTTCAATCCCAAAATACATGGAAGGATTTTATGAAAGGATATACAAATAGTATGTAATGGCTTTTCACAGCAGCATGCCACTGCCTTTTAAACACATGGTGGAAAACACTGTGTTGTGCTCAGAAATACTTTCCAATTTCCATTTAGAGTGCGTAGGTTTGGAGCATGTGACTGGAGGGGTAATGTTTTAGGTTTAACAAAAATGGGCTCTGGACTGTGCCTCATAGAGGAAGCTTGGCGATTTCATCTAGAAAGAGCAGTGGGGCTTTGGTTGCTTGGCCACTCTGCAGGGAAAGAGGTGATCCTTTGTGGGTCTGCATTCTCGAGACTTGAGCTTGATAACATTCCCTTTCTCAAGCACCAAACATGGTTTAAATAGGATGCCTGTTTTCTGATCTTAAACAGCACTGTCAGCGGCTTGATACTTCAAAGACCATGTGAGGCTGCTGGCTGGGTGCCAGTCCTCTGAAGGAAGGGTGCCCACATCACTTGGCACAGCAGCTGGTGTTTCTCCTTGTCTTGTCTCCAGTCACCAGTGCCAAACCTGCCCCTTTGGTAAAACCCAGGATCTCATCTGACCACAGGCCACATATACAATAGCCTTTGCAAACATGATTAATTGTCTCTGAGATGTACAGCAGCCTGGGGAGTAGCTCAATCTCTAGCAAAGAAAACCTGTTCCCTGAGATACATATATATGGGAACAAGCAAGAGTGGAGGTGGGCACTTTAATTACAAACCCAGGTAGTCTGTAGCAGACTATCCCAACCTCCAGTTCTCTGAACACATTTAAAGGATGAAAGTGAGTGATTCATGTGTAAAAGAGGCACTAGTCATCACTGACTATCCCAGTTCTAGAGTAAGCTGAGGGCAGTTTTTAAAGCCTATTGCCTTCCCAAGATGTCAATTTGCGTGACAAGATGCTAGCTGTATTGTCCAAATGCTCTGTCAAATCTATCACAGTGACAAGGAAATACTGTGCTCTTCTCCTTCCCTCTGAAATGCCTTGAATACCTGGTGCCAGCAGTTCAGCTGATAATGCAAAGAGGGATGAAAGCAGACGGCCTTGTTTAGAAGAAGTGACTTTTCAAATGGGTTTTGACAGGCTCCCTTCATCTTTCTGTAACATGTCATTTCAATGCAAGTAACAAACTACAAATAAACCCTTTGGTACAGGAAAGGCTACGACAATTCTCATATGTTCTGTAACTGAACTGTTACTTGATTGTTAATGTTCTTGTGATTATTCCATTACTTGAAATATATAGAGCATTGTATTTCAGTCTCTGAGCTCAGATTTGGCTATTTTCAAGACACTTTTAAGGTTTCTGATCAAACTGCTAAGTACAGGTTTATGTTAGGGTAGGTCTCTGGTGCTTATAGTGGTATTGTTTTGATAAGGAAATTATAAGACTACTTCCTTTGAGTGCATTGAACACCCACCAGTTTTATCTATGTGATTCTCTTTTATTAACTCTGTCAACTGCCATACAGAATGCACTCTTTGTGTCTCATGGCTCAAATCCAGATGCCGCCAGCATCTCTGAGAACTTCACTGCAGACTGCAGGGAGGTTTCAGCTGCACAGCTGTGCCTGATGCTTCACCTCAGGGAGGAAACAGTCTTGTTCATACTGAACTGCCAGGCTGTACTTTTGAAACGGGGTTGTTCAGACAACCCACCTCCCCTCAACTGTCTCAGCCCCTCCTAGTCTGGGGTGTCTTCCTCACAGGTCTGGAGTCAGGCACCTCACCAGATGGAAGCAAGTGCCATCACACAGGGAGCATGGGACTGTTCACAGAGACACAACTGTGTCCCTGTGTGCCTTCTTGTAAACAATGCTGGAGATGACAGGTTTTAAATCCCTAATACAAGAGAAAAAGTCTCTGAAGGACAGGAGAAAGAAGCCTACCTAAAAAACAAGGCTGGGCTGACTATGTCTGATTTACTTAGGGCAGAAAAACATCATGCAACATGTGACCAGGAGCTACTGTATGTACACCATGTAGTTTGCATAGCAGAAGAAATATAACCATGTTATATTATACAAAGGCCTCAGCACAGAGCCCGAGGTATACCTTGGGCTTTGCCTCTCCTGGCTTAGTCCCAAAATATATTAAAGTAGCCTGGAAGCTGCTTTGACTTGTATCCAGCTGTAAGGGCTCCAGTGGACCATGGAGGCACACAGGGCTGGGTGTAGTAATGGTTACAGGTTTTCTAAGTTATCTGGAGCATCTATGGCAACTTGTCAGACTGATCCATAGGAAGATAACTAAAGTCTACTCAGCTGCACATGAGCTCACCCTCCTAAGATAGGTCCAAGGCTTTAGAGAAAAAAGCATGTTTACATTAGAGAAAAAACGTTTCCCATATTTGTTGCTTCTAACCTGATGTACAGCAGTCAGTCTATCATGGGAATTATCCTTCTGTGCTTCAGCCCCTCCCTTTAAAGCAAGCTCCTACTATGCAACACAACAAACAAATTCTGCCAGTCTACTTACCTGTACAGGTCATGCTCCAGCCTCCATTACTGCAGTTCCTTTCCAGGATGGCCTCCTTTCCCTGAGTGATAACCTTGAGTAATGTGAGGCCAAGAACAAGAGCAGCACTACATAATGGCATGCTGTGTTTGAGCCACCTAAAAGAAATGCATCAGGTGTCTGCCTGGATCTCCTATGGGTTGGAAAGGCAATGTTAGTCCTTTCTCACACTGTAAAGCAGTTTTTCATGTGTATATACATGTATGTATATGTGTCTATGTCTATGTCTGTGTGTGTGTGTGTATATATATATATATATATACTGGGAAGACCTTGTCTTTCCCTGTGAGAGAAGACTCCCCTTTTCCAGCTACAGCACAGTCAGGGAGTTTCATACAGCTACATCTCAAGATGATAAAGCTGCAGCTAGAAGCGCTGCCAACAAGCAGGACTTAAGCACAGGATGTCAGCAGGAACCATGTGAAGCATTGAACAATTACGTATGTTGCCCTCACTGCTTTTGTAGCTTCATGGTGAGTCTTAGGCTGTTCCAGGTTTCTCCATGCTGGATGTTAAATTAATTAAGTAAGCAGATTGGGAATGCTCTAGCAGCCACCTTCAGAAGAAGCCTTGGAGGTTTAATGTGCTTTAACTTCATGGGTTTAGTTCATATTACCAGTTCAGGTCCTCTCCCAGAATCCCCCCCCCCATGCTTACAAGCCCTTTAGCTTCTTGCTCATGCATTTATCATAATCTGTGAAAATCAGAGTTGACACAATGACAAAAGTTGTTGTAGTGAATGCATTGTTTACTTGGCTTGAACAGTTATTTTTATACTCTCTCCAGAGAAAATTTCTTACTTGAATTTGCCAGAGATATTCAACACGTTTAACTAGAAACTTGGCATTTCTTCTTCTAAAATTTCTTCAAATTATATTTTCCAGCAACAGACTAGTTGACAACATCTTGCTTCACATAGGCACACATCCTCCTGCATTAGATTTCCTCAACCTATTAACACTTGGAGTTGATGGAGGTGGTCAGCTGTTGGCATTGAACAGCCAGTAGATGGCTCACCCAGCAGGCACAATGATCGATCCCCCAAATTCAGTTTTCTGTAGAGGAGGGATAAAATTCCTGCCAGCTCATGACAAGAGTGATTCTTCATGCCCACACTGAGATTCTCTAGTGTTCTGCACTGTATATTTTACATTGTGAATCTCTCACCATTTTAATTTTCCCCAAGGCTTTCATACTGTTCTAAGAGAAACAACTGCTCTTTTTCAGACCAGTGGGACGAGACAGCATGTATGACAGGAAAGGTCTAAAATTTATGTTTCTCTTGCTTCATGCTTAGACTTGAATTTACCAAAACAGCTTCTCCAAGAGGTAATAGTTCTTGTTATTTATATCCACTGAACATCACAGTCACCTGTGCGATCTAGAGCTGCCTGTGTCTGGGTTATTTACATATTGATACCTGCAGACATTTTAACCTGGAGGAAGGGGAGAATTACATTAAATTTTGTTTGTAACCAGTAAGGAATAACCACCTTGCTGCAATTTTTAGCTTGGAAACACTACATCCCAAAAATTTGGGCTAGCTGAGTTCACCATAAACTACTTTATGATATATGCCTTTGGACTCCAAAAGCCATGGACCTGTTTGCAAGAGTTCTGCAGCAATCACTATTAGTTGCCTATAGGGCTGCAAAACAAAGCTTCTAGATATAACACATTTGTTAATATTAGTGTGACTTGCAGTCTACAGTGTAGTGAAGGTGGAAGGACTTGAGACATGGTAATCCAGCAGCCATGATTTCAGGGTGGTCAACATATCTTGCCACAGAAAAGGAGCTGAGTTCTGCATACTAGAAATATGTTTATTAAAACTAAGTTTAATTTGAGCTGAGATTACTACCAACATCTGTTCCAGCTCTACAGAAGACAAAGGAAATGGCTAGAGAAGGTTAAGGCCTGGCTGTCCTACCAGCCACCAGGAAGGAAAGATGTTTATTAAAAACCAAAAAAAACCCCAAAAAAACCCAAAAAAACCCAAAAAAAAAAAAAAAAAAAAAAAAAAAAAAAAAAAAAAAAAAAAAAACCAAAACAAAAAAAAAAACACCACCCCAAAACCCATCATAATTTCTCATTCTACAAAGTCTCATCCATTTTGTTTCCAAACTGTATAATATTTTAGATTTTAAGGAGTAAACAATGTATTTCTGCTTCTGGCTCTTCAGGTCTGCTTCAGGCTCTTCAAAGCTATTTGATTTACCATTCTCAGTTCTAAGACAGTGGGTTCACTGTATGTCCTGCCTTGCCTCCTGTCTCCTCCTGGTGCGTGGACACTGAGCTCTGTGCAGGCAGCAGCACCAGCTCCTCTCAAGCCCACATGGAGCCCAGGAGCAGCCAGCATTGGCCCTTTTTGGGCTGCTTATCCTGCTCTAACCACGTGTGCCCTTTCTGTGCCACCCTTCTCCACTTGCCACTGCTGAAAGTGCCTGTCCCATCATAGATCACAGATCAGATGTGCAGGCATCACTTTGCTGTGCGTAAGGGTTTTTTCCAACTTGCCCTGCAGAAACAACACACACATGTTCTTAACATAAAATGTAACTAATTAAAATATATCAAGTTGATTTGGAGGTAGCTTTCCAAATCTGTCCTGTTCAGGAGGGGAGATTAGTACACCAACTGACTCTAGGCAGCACCTTAAGGTGCTCCGGAAAGTACTGAAGGAGATGTTACCAGTATGACCTAGTTGTGTGTGAGCTGATTCAGACAAAGAGAAGGCTTCCTCCATTCCTCCAGCTGGCTTTGATGTACATATAAGCTTTTTATTCAACATAAACTCAAATCAATATGGTCCCATCCCAATAGCTAAAATTGAGAATACTTGACAGATAAGACACGGTCTTCCCCCTTTGTGTATTTCTCCAAAAACATTCAGTTAGCACTGGCTTGCTCATGTGATAGTGTAAGTAGATTTGACTCTTTCAAAGCAGATACTTGACTTCAGCAAGGGCTTTCTCTGGGTGCTAAGTCAGGCAAGCAATAATATAGCTGGATGGCACTCCAGTATATTTTCAATGCACTCTCTTTTTAGGAGACTGAAAAAAAAAAAAAGCAGAAAGCTAAAAACATATATTTTCACCATCTGTCTGTTTTGTCCTTGGGGCTTCATTTTACTGCAACCTGTAAGATGGGGTCCTTTAAAACTTCATCCCCTGCATGGAAATTTCCATCTCCAATTGCCCTAACTTTGATTTAGTAGGGCCCACATAGTTTTAATGATAGGAAAATCTTAGGATTTGTATGCATCCAAAGCTTCTCATATTTCTTCTAAGTTGTTGATCTTCAAAGTACAGAGGTGCTGGCTCTGGAGGAGTAGTCACTGCTTTATACTAAAGAAAGCTTCCAAGAATTTCAGTGTCTCCATGTGAAAGCCATCCTTCAGTCTTCCACACAGAAAAAAATGCAGCCAACACTAAGCCATTGCTGAGGTACTCCAAAAAGACAAAATATAAACTTCACTATAACATTTCCTAGGCTCTACTTTGTCATGACATATCACTCTGCTTTGTTTTTAGTCTCAGGATGGCAGTTAGATGCAATTAGTGACCTCATTTCTCTCAGGTCACTTAAGGAGTTAACCGAATTTTAACATAGTTGTTTAAAGAGCAGTTAAATACCTGCAATGAATATTTGCAGACATCGATAGTTTTGTGTTGTTTTGTTAAAATAGATGTTATCTATTAAGGCATCGTCCAGTAGTTTGAGCTCAGCGTTGGCCAACAAGTGACATAGGAGATACTCGGAGAAGTTAATGGACAAAAGGGAACAATTTCCCAGCTCTGTTTAAAGCAGAACTGTTCTTGCCAGTCCTCACAACTGTGTTCTCTCCTGACCACACAAGTGTGTTGCCTGTAAAACATTCAGTCCTCAAAAAAGAGACACTAGAATTTGAGGATGAAAGCAGATTTTTGTAGGGGAAATATTGCAAAGATATTCTGCCAGAAAAATCTTTTTCAGCAACTTGAGCATCCAACTCAAAATAGCAGCTCATGTTGCTGGAGTCACTGCTTTCATCCAGCATCACAGTGAAAAGATGTGAGCTGGCATGGCTCAGCAGTCTGCAGGAGAGACGATGACAGCTTTCTGAGGGTGCAGATTGCTTTTGTTCTCCAGATGAAAACACTCTTACCATAGCAGTCTCAACATCTCCTTTACCAGCCTGGCAAAGCAAGGAGCATGAAGAATGGGAATATGTTGCTATGGCATCACTGGCAGAAAAGAAAATTCAGTAGAATTTACTCCAGCAGAATGAAAAACCCAGGACAGTTGTTAAGCACAACTGGAATGTATTTACTGGGGTATAAATAGAAACACTGCAAAACTGATATATGTCTTACAAATGCAAGATATTTTTTTCTCATCTTGGTAGTAATGCCAAATAACTTATGGGGAAAAAGGGAGGAGAGCAAGTTGAAAACTTACCAGCTTCAAACATGTAGCAGGTTAATAGATGAGATTTTAGTCTCCAGCAGATCCCTAGCTGACTTCAGGACCTTTATTCTCTCACAACCTCATTTGGGTGTGTGTGAAAAAAAATTATAAACTCTTTAATACAATGCTCTATCCAAGGCTTTAATAAAATTACTCGGTTCAGTGTTAGACATTCATTTCAAGAAAGATGAGGTCACAGAGGAGAAATCCAGGTAGAAGCACAATCAGACAGTGCTCTAGAAATCGTGGGTAATGGTGCAAGACTGAATGAATCAGAACTGTTTTACATAAATTATGACCAAGCTCAGGTCGCAAATACCTAGGAGACTATTGCAGAGCAGAAGGAAATAACCCTTCATGTCTGTGGTGGATAAGAAAAGCAGCAGCAGCTTCAAGTGAATGAAAAAATATATATATATAGATAGATAGATAGATATAGATATAGATATAGATATAGATATAGATATAGATATAGATATATATGAGGCATGCAGAGAAGCTGCCTAACAGCAGGAATGGCAAAGCAGTGGAATAAAGAGATGAGGGAAAACTGGGTAATCTCTGTCACTGGAGGTTCTCAAGATGCAGTTAGATAAAAATTTGTGGATGTGGCAGAGAATGATTCTCTTAATATGAATCAGAAGAGTAACTTCTCTGGGTGTGAATCAGAAGATAACTTCTTGAGGTCCCATCTTGTGCTGGTGTTCTTTTGACGACTGAAATTTTGAAATTGCTGAAGAAAGTGGGAGATGAAGTGTATGGAAAATATCCATTCTGGCCTTACAAAAGGAATTTTTATGTTAAAATACTTGGCCACAAATATCACACACATAGACACAAACTACAAAGCTTTCAGACGTGATAGAAATGAAATATAGGGAGAATGAATTTCTTCCATGTTTAGTAAAAAAGTGCATGAAGCCATAAGATGGACATGCAATATCCACACCAGTAAGCATCTATGGTCCAAGTTTTCCAATAAAGATCCATGAGAACTGAAGAAGTGTTTGCAGTATCATCTGAATTGCAGGCAACTGTAATCCAAGGAGACCCTTCAGCCTCTCATTGCTTCAATTACAGTGAATTCTTAAGTACCAGGACAGTAAGAAAAGCACTTAAATCTACAGCTGTAAGCTATTCTTCTTCTTTCTTATAATCCTGATAAATATGAATTATCCATTAATTGCCAAAATTATTTTTAATCTTCTTAGAATTATCTTAGCTAGTTTTAGCCAGCTCTGCTTTCTGCCTTGCCCTGCTGTGCTGTGCACAAGCTGAGTGGAGTGACATCCCTCCAGCCAGACATGTAGCATTTTTCCTCTGCCAGGGACCTTCTGCTCTTCTTCCCAACAGCCCATCTCTCCCACCCAGAGCCCAGCACATCCAACTTCACCCCTCACCCTGCCATAGCTATACTACAGCTTAGCAGCTGTGTGGGACCTAGTCAGGCCTCTTCTCCATGTGCCTGCTCAGTGCCTCCACTCCTCCTTGTGAAGTCCAAATGGGATCAACCAGCCTGTGGTGAGGTAAATCTGCGTTCTTGGCTGCAGGGCTCTCAGACAAAGCCCTTCATGGCATGTCCAGCCCTGAAAACAAAACAAAGCAAAGCAAAACAAAGCAAAACAAAACAAAACTCACAAAGCCCAGTGAGAACCTCCTCCTCCACAAGCTCCAAAATCCAGGGACTGATGAGTAAGCACAAACTTTCCAGCAAGTTCTGCCTCTTCCTAGCCTAGAGGGATCCTAAATAGCTTTAACACTTCTGCCCTGCTCTGCTCTGAAACCTGTTCAAATATACCCAAAGGGGAACAAGAACAGTGACTGCGTTTAGTGCAAGTCATCCAACACAGGTATCCTGGTGCAGGTATGAGAATCCTTAAGGTTGGAAAATGCCTCGAAGAACACTGAGCCTAACCATTAACCCAGCACTGCCAAGTCCATCACTAAACTATGTCCCCAGCTGCCATATCCACGTGTTTTTTTAACACTTCAAGGGAAGATGACTTCCCTTGACAGCCTGTTCCAGTGCTTGACCACCCTTTCAGTGAATAAATTCTTCATAATATATAATCTAAACTTCTCTGGGTGCAACCTGAGACCATTTCTTCTTCTATTGCTTATCACTTTGGAGAAGAGACAGACCTCCAAATGGCTACAGCCTTTCAGGTGGTTGTAGAGTGAAAAGGTCCCTTCTGAGCCTCCTCATCTCCTGCCAAAACACCCTCAGTTCCCTCAGCTGCTCTACATCAGACTTGTGCTCCAGATCATTGCCCTTCTTTGAACACACTTCAGTACCTCAATGTGCTTTTTGTAGTGAGTGGTGAATATGTTACATTTCTCTACAGTCTGAAACAAGACACAGAGAAGCACCCATGTCCCCTCAGCTGTGCAACTGCAAAACTATTACGAGGACCCCAGTAAGAGCATATTAAGGCCCCAGTAAGAGGGTGATTGAGTTACAGAAAATATATGTCCTCTCCCAGGGACGTGTCCTGGGCAGTCCCAGTCTGTCTCCCAGCTCAGGCTCCTCTGAGCTAACCGGTTCCTCCACGAGCACTGCTCAGGGCGAGGGCTTTACTCGGAAAGGCAGGACCTGCTCAAGTGCCCTCTCTCCTGCCATGTAATTCCTGTGTTTCACCTATGGTAGCTGCTCTGTGTATATGTATCCCCTGGGTTCAGACCAGAACATCTACATGTCTTCTTCAGGTTGGTGTGTGACTGAGTTTTTTCCTATTGACTAATTCTTCACTCTAATTCTCATCACCATTCCTAGGCACTTGGCATAGCTCAGCAGGGCTCTGCTGGGGAAATGTGAGCAGGTCTCTCTGTGCTGCCATGGGGCAGACATCCCAGCTTTCTGTCAAGCTGTCTTTTCCCATGCCTTCAAGTAAGAGCTTGAGCCTCATCACAAGGCTTAAGACTCATCTTTTCCCCTCCAACTGCTCAGCACAGGATGGCTCCAGTTCTGGTTCTTGAAGCCTCAACAGCGTAGTCCACTCCATCATGCTGTGCTTGCTTCCAAGCCTGGAGGCCCTATGCACCCTGATTGTCTCCAGACCTGGAGGCCCCAGTCCATTTTCTGGAGTTGTGTAACCCAGACTCCACCAGGCAACTGGCTATGGAGCAGCCAGCAGGCAGGACCCCACCAAAGGGCCACTGCAGCCTCTGCTTGGCTCTGCTGCCTTCCAGTTATGTCACATTTCACATTCCTGTTTCCACCCTTGGTACACTCTCTCCAGTGCAGGCTCCTGATCTAGACAACAGCACTCCATGCCCAGACTTTTGCCCTGGTTTCTGCTTCTGCCCAGCTTCATCCCTCCTCCCCAGCTGCCCTCTGGTCTTCATTTCTCTTCTAACCAGAGAGCACAGAGCACTGTCCCACCCAAACCCTGCTACAGAGGTGTGGCAGCACCCTGTGGGGTTTAACTCCTGGGCAGAGCTCAGAATAATTAAGGAACCAGATGGATTCCTCCCACAGTTTGACGGCCCTGGGAGAGCTGGGATGTGCACACGTTACTCCTGCAATCCTGCACACGGCGTTCTGACACCGCACAGCTCCTGTTTTCATGCTGTTCCAGGCAGCCTTTGATGGATACAGGTTTGCAGCATGCAGACAGGACCTTTGCCATGTCAAAATGCCTCCAAGCAGCAACCACCCATGTTGGCAAGCTATTAGGTTTCTATGGAATTTTGACAAGTCTTCAGATGAACATCAAACCATCTCAAATCTCCTGAGGGGCTAAGAATTAAAAAAAAAAAAAAATCCCACACCAAACTGATTTCACATTTCAGGATTCCCTGCAGCTTTGTAACTAATTTAGAATCTGTTGATCCTGGTGCCAATAAATAGTTTAAACTATCTCTGTACTCAGACTTGGTTTCGTCCTCAGGTTAACATTAATTGTTTAGCTAGCAAGTTGGTAACCTAACAGTACATATAGGAGAGATATTAGTGCATATTTGTTCCACTAAGCAGAATGTCTCATGGTAGCTAAACATTTCTCTGGAAATCTTGCTTTCTCAGAAGCAGGTGAGTGCATTATTAATATATGTGCTAATGCACTGCCACCCAGTGGAGTCAGAATCCTGTTCAGAAGATTGAGCTTTGCCAATTTTCACTTGTGAAGTGTGTGAAGAGAGCACTCACAGGACATATGGTAAATCAAAACACTAAATTAACCATTGGTGGGGCAGTATTAAATCTATTCAAATGCGTTTCATGGGGAGGATGAGTCACATCCGATTTTAAATTGGATCAGCACTACAATTAGTGCTATCCCTGTATATCTCCTTTCTCAGGAAGCACTGCAGTTAGAGGGAACAGGTCTTCAGCTGTTTGTGGGTGAATCTTCACATTCCCAAGATTCTAAGAGGAGCTAGAGGAAGTTCTCATTTTTAGAGAATAGCCAAGTCTAAAATGTCTTAAGGCCAATGAGGTATTACACGTACCTATTAAAGCAGGACCTGTTGGGACATGTATTTGTTCACAATATCCCTCATCTTCTCATAGGAAAATGTGTTGCTTTCTGGTAGGTAACAGAAAAGATTATACATATTTGATCATATTGGATGTTTCTGGAGATAACTTTAAATATTCCCAATGGCTCCTTTTTTTCCATACATCTTAGGACTGTCATTGCTTCACAGAGGTCCCTTTTCTATCATCGTTTAGTTTTTCCTACAGCAACACAGAATATTATAAAACCTGAGGTTAGGTTTACAGTTGTGACTAGTGAGACTCGTGGCATGTCCAAAGACTCTTATCAAAAAGCAGCTTTACATTACTATAAATTTTTTAACATGCAACTAAACATCTAGGTGATAAAAGTCAAGACCATAAGTCTGTGACACTCACTGTTGTGTCAATTATTCTCTGGTGTCACCCTCTCCATTTTTTCCGTAGTGTTCTGCCATATTTCCATCACATCACCTCTGTGTCAGAACAGGGTAGTGCTTCTGAAAGCACATCTCTGTGTTTTCTTGTGCCTGTGTCACTGGAATGGGATGAGGCAGTAGATGTGCTTATGAGTGATAAAAATATCTTTTCTTCTCAGCAGCTTAGTTGGGTTGTAGCACCATAAAAGGCATCTGAATCAGCTAAATGGCCAATTATTGGAGTGGGGAGAAGAAGAAATATAAAGCTGATTTGAAAATTGTTTGTTTGAAGAGAACATTAGGCTAGGTTTAGCAGTACCTGAGCCAGAGGCAGTCAGCAGCTCTCCCTAGATGACTGGGGAAGGGAGTCACGGACACCTGGTAGTGCTCTAGCAGCAGGAATATGGCTTCCTTTCTGCAGATATATTTTCTGAACACCATATAGGCTTGCCTTCCAGGGCATTAGTTTGCCAGCCTGAACTTTGCCTGTGCTTTCTGGGATACTTGCTGTCAGGTCAGCAGGTGGCAAAGCTTGGCCTTCATGTATTGTAGGGTGGCCTGCAGCATGTGCAATGGTTTCCAGTTACCTCAGCTCCTAGGCCACAGGTATCAAGGCTGAGGCACCAGTGGGACCCATGGAAGGCAGACCCACACCTGCCCTAGGGCAGCCATCCTGACAGGAGTCTTGCTCAGCTACCTGCAGTGAGCAGCCCCTGGACACCACTGGCCCCTTCTTTCAAGATGGGTGCTCATAGCCTATTCCCTCTCCTGTAAAATCACAGTAAAAACATTGCACAAATTAAATGTACAATATGTCCTGGGTAGGTAGTACTTTGCTCCTAAGTTCCCCTTGACAGGAAGTTTTAATTCCTAATAAAGAGGTTTCCATGAAATCCTTGACCTTGATAAAATATTTGACATTCATATGCATAAGGAACACGAGACAGGTCCTACAGGTCACATCAAAAGAATAATCACTAAGTTGAAGACCCCTGCCTGGTGTCTCAAAACCAGTCTTATTTAAGTGAGTGTGTTGGGCTCCAAGTTGCAATGACAAGTGGCTGAGTGTGCCACTCTGGAAAGCAGTATCTGTTCCCAAACAGGCAGGGTGCAGTCACAAGGCTGCTGCTTCACAGGGAGGAGGGCAAAGGTTGCTTCCACAAGATGACATCTTGTGTGGCAAGGAGGTGGTGTCTCAAAGTTTTCCTGAGTCATGCGATGGTGGTGTTGGGAGAATAGGCATGGAGAGATAGGCGATGTCTTTTATTAGACCAACTAATAGACCTAGAAAAAATAAACATTTCAAGCCTAGTTTGTTCATCAGGTCCAAAAAGCACAAGTAAAATTCATGGTAACTGCAAGGCAGAAGCAAGAATTCGTGGATCAATCTTGTTATGCTAATAAATCCCTCCACATGAGAGGAAAAAGGTGGTTAACACCTGTGGAGCATGGGGGGTGTTACCTGGGAACAAAGTGACAGACGTAAGCTCCTGCAGAGAGGAGAAAAAAGGAGAAGGGGAGGAGAAAACAAAAAAAAAGTCATTAGCACCTGTGTTGTATTTTTAAATATATTATTACATTTCTGGTATTTTGTAATTAACCGAAGTTAATAATGAGCTCTTGGTTTGCATATTTCAGCCCAGAGGATAACCGGTTTAAAGCTAGCTTGCTACCTTGAAAGGCTCAGCTTGACATAGCCTACTAATGGGTTTATCAGATAAGGTACCACTAGGCTTAATGCACTCCTTAATTAGGAATGTAAACACCTTCATTAAAAAAGAAATGAGAGCCTCAGAGAAATTATGAAGAGATTTTATGATTATCAACTCGAAAGAGAAAGTATTCCAACAGAGAAATCCATTTCTCCCTCCTTCTCTAGGAACAGAGGCAGCATACTTTTTAATTGCAACTCCACCAAGCATGTTGACCATAGGGATTCCACCGCACTACAACATTCCCGGAGTTTTGGTACATCCTGGCTGAATTGAGATGTGAAGGACAGTCAGGCTCTCTGAAGACGTGTGTATAAATAGTTGTGTTTGTGTACACACGCGTGCCTGTAAACACGCGATTCCTGTAGGCATGTCCGTGTGATGGGCTGGAACTTCAGCTCTGCTTAGCCAAGGTGGTGGTTGTTCCTTCTCTTGCTGGTACACGTGGTGGTTGGCATAAATAGCAGCCTCAGCAGGCCGTAGCTCGCCAGTACCCACAGATATGGGGGATTTGGTTGCTTAGGTGTGTGCCTCTGCCCAGCACTGGGACTGGGAGCTGTGTTTTGGCCTCTGTGCCCCATCATTTCACTGCAGCCCCAGGGGGAGCCGTGCCCATGAGATGGGTGCACGGATGGGGCACATGGGGGGCTGCTCCCAGGGACCATGCCCCAGCCCCCCTGGGGCCCACAAGTCCTGGCTGGTGCTCCGGGCCCTGTGCCGTGCCCTGCAGCCGCCTCTCCCCTCGGGCAGCCCGGCACGGCGCCTGCTCGCTGTGTGGCCCCTGCTCCCAGCGGAGAGCTTCCCCTCCCTCTGCTCTGTCTCCCTGCTCTTCCCAACAATGGTGGCCCGGGCAGCTTGGGATGTAGCTTTGAATTTAAATGCAGCCAGCCTTTAGTTCACAAAAATAATAAGTCCCCTTCAAACACAGTTATGTAAAAAGTAGAATAATAAAAAACTTAATGTTTGTTGGCAGCATACGTATCCCTTTGTCTGTAAGACAGAGGCTCGTTGACAAACAAGAGGCTTTTCTGGGACTCTCACATCAAGTATCAAAGTATACATGGCCATGACATAATACCACCTCCATTACCTTTGCCACACAGTGAAACTGCTGCACGATTGCTTATGTACTTGTACAAGGAAAGAGAATCCATGGCCAGGATAACATCCTGCCCCATGCAGAGACCTGCTCTGCAGTACCTCCAGGGGCACCACCATGCTCTGCTGCATTTCCCTCCTACTGCACTGCACCCCAGCTGCTATTCTCTGTGCCTGTCAGATGCAGTAATTCAGATGTTTTCATGTAAACCATGGAAAAACCAGAACTGTGTGTTGACCTCTCTAACAATATTTGGCTTTTAGTTAAGAAATGCAAATGCACTGTAGAACTAAGAACAACATTATTTGTTGAATGGTCACCATGGGACCTGTATTCTGTTTACAATTTCAATAAATTCTGTCAATGGTCACTGCAGGATTTCACCTCAGCTCCTTCCTGTAAAGTATTTCTAAATTTCAACCATTATTGTATTTAAATAATAATACAATAATAAATACAATAACCAACCATTATTGTATTTAAAGAATGACAGTGTCTTCACTGTGCTAAAAATCATCTGGTTCCCAAATATTATGATTTTTGATGGTAATCAACAGCTCCCAGGAACAGACCCTCAGAAATGGAAGCAAAGTGTGATCTCAAATCCTTATTGGTCCTAGTAACAAAAAACAAGTCTCAGACTGTTCTTACTATGTTACTTGTCATCTAGAAGAGTAAAGCACAGCAAAAAGGAAAAGATGTTAGAAAAGCACCATCATTACTTTGGTAGTTTGTATTTTCCTAATAAGCTTTTAATTTTCTGCTCCAAATGGAAAGCAATACTTGTCTCAGGAGAGCTTCTGAATCTAAGTTGTTTCCATATCAGCAGTTTTACCTTGCCCCTGGAAGCAAAATTCCAAAAACAAGTTTCCTGTCCCTTGGGTAGGAGTAGATGAGGAAACTTCTTAGGAAATGGTGATGGAGAAAGCACTGAGCAGATGTAGCACTGAGACAATCCATCAGACAGTGAATGACTGTGTTGCTGCTCATTATCTCATCTTAGAAGTATTAGGCTTGGAAGTCTAGGATGTTCACTTGCAATTTTTCATGGTGATGTAAGATCCATCTTCCCACTATTTCCATGGAAATCTCAGATGCCCTTGGCAGCTGTGAGCTGGCAGCTGGGTGAGCTCACCTGGACGGTGGAGGAGCAGGAGATCTGCTGGGCAGGATGGGGTGCAGCCCTAATGTGCCCCCAGCACCACCACCTTTGCCAGTGCTTCTCAAAAGAAAAGCCCAAGCCCTCAGAAAATAAATACCTAAGCAAGGAAACCAGATGGAATAATATGACCATTGTAGCACTTTCTCGCAGATATTAGTAGGAGCTGAAAATAATCAGAAATTCTTCATGGAAATCACCTTAGAAAAACAAGCAGACGTGGAAAGCAAGCCTGTACCACTGCTGAGAATCCTTCTGGTGCCTGGCCAAAGCATTCAAGACTTTTTTCTCCATTATATATGTGTGTGTGTGTGCGTGCATGTGTGTGCGTGTATATGTATATATATATATAGTATCAGAAATATAAGGTTTCTGGGTTCTTTTACTTAATTATGCATCAGGACACATGACAGATTTATTTATTTGTTTGTTTATTTATTTTTATCTATAGTAAAACATCAATAAGAAAGCAAAAGAGCCTATGTAACTTCTCCTAAGATCAGGGCAGCCTTTTGACGGGGAAACATGTAAATCCCTGCTCACATTTTACCCTAATATTTTCTTGTTTGTATAAAGCTCCACCAACTGCAGTAGCCTCCATAGCAAGAGGTCATAGGTGCCTTTTCCCTACAGTATCACTTCCCTACCAAAACACCAGTCTGCCTAACATGCACATCACTGATGTAAATGTGTTGTGGTGGCAGGTTGCAAGATTAATTACCTTCCATTTTCCTGCCCAAAACATCCATCCTATGCTCTCACCTCCCCAAGTGGCTTGGGGCAGCACAGAGAGGAATTGCCTGTGAGCCATGTGCCCTGAGAGGACTTTGGAGCAGGAATGGAGACCACAGTAGCCCTCCAGGAGTCCCAGCGCAGCAGGGTTAGGTTTTGGAGGGCTGCTGCTGGCAGGTAAAACCAATGTCAGCCCAGAGGAGAGGCTGAATCATGAGCTGGGGCACAGCTGGCTCAGTACCAGCCACAGTGTGTGCACTACGGGAAACCCCAGCGTCCTCTCGGGGCTTGTTAATGCCCTCTTTCTGCAGAATTGTGTGTCAGTCGTGCCAACTGTGTTAGAAAAGCCTTTCCCTCTTTCCTGCTTTTGCTTTGTTCCTGCATCGTAGCCTCTTTTCCCCCAAAGATCTTTTCATAAAGTTGATGGGCCACCTACCTGAGAGCTGATACTGTCATTATGTAAGGTGAGAAAACAGGTTCAAATACCAACTTCAAGAAGCAGTTTCCAAATAAATAAGTCTATAGGAGATGGATGGCTTTTCATTAGGTTCGATTGTCCCCAGGTTCTCAACACACAGTGCCTCCATTAACAAATTAAAGAATCTTTTGTCTCCTCTTGTCAGTACTGCTCCCACTGGAAAAAGTTTTGTTTCTGTGCCTGATCAATCAATTATTTTTCAGACAAGGTTGCCAGATCATAGGGCAATTAAAGTTTTATGTGTAGCTTGGGCTGTCCTCACTGCCTTTTGTTGTTTCAGGTGAAAAGGGAGAATAGAGTTGTATCATTTTAGCACTTTTTATATCTCTCTGAAGAAATTCTTAACATATTTGCAGGGTCAAAGTGATAAACAGTGGGAAACAGTAGAGTTGGTGTTGTCCTGCAAATGTAATAATGTTCCATACAATATTTTTTCACAACAATACAAACTGTAATTAGAGCTGCAAAATAGTTTTCTTCCATCATCTCTGTATTTCCATTTACTTTTAATTCACTGAGTTTATTCCATCCCTGAGCATGCAGTGCCATCATTGTCATTCAGTGATGGGCTTCCGGCCTGAAAGCAAAACTCAGACTGCATCTTTTTTCAGAAGTCTGGAGCCAGAGTGAACTCTGCTGCTGAACTCTGAAGCCTGTGAGGCCCTGCAGTGAGGATTATATACTTATCTCAGTTTAAGAAGGATTTAATGCCATCAGGAGCATACGGAGTTTGTCTACTGAGCTCATGCAAAAAACTGTGATAATCTGTGGAAAAGTTGGTTTGTGAGGTTCTTCTCATAAACCCTGGGAACTCAGGGCAGGTACTGGGTTTGCTGGTGGCCCTGCGAAGGACATGAAATGTGCCCACCTTTATCTATGTGAAAGCCTTTGTTTTGCACTCTGCTGTTGTTAGCTGGGGTCCTGGATGTGGATTGATAATTGATACCAATTTGCCAGCTACTTAAGGATTACACTCCTAGCCACAGACCTGATAACCAAACTGCTGCTTAGGAAACCCCTGAAAAGAAATGTGCACAGGCTTATTGGAATTGGCAAAGTTCTTTGATGCAGTGGTTGTGCCTTTCCTTCTCACAGGTTTGTTTTCTGTCCTTGAAGTATAGCTTTGTTAATGATGAAACGAAAGAAATATAGAGATATGAAAAAGCCTCCATCTGTCTACATGAGAAACATTTTTGTGCTTCAATCCATGTGCTTGTTTTCCTCCTTTTTTCAACTGTATTTTAAAAACCCAAAAAGTCTGTGATAGGAGATTATTTTTCCACTCTATTACTTACTGAAGCCATTGAATTAGAAGAACATGTAAGGTCATACATTGAAAGCTGTGAGCTTTAGCTTAGTCCACCAGCATGATAACCTCATTGTTTGCACATTTCATATATGTACTCTGATTATAATAAATAAATCATGGTAGTACTACCTAATAACCTAAGTAAATTATCAAATTTGAAGGCTAACTACAATGAATTATGCTTTTTCTTGTTCAGACAACATGAACTAAGCATTTTTTACCTGGTAGTTTATTTATTTAATTACTTATTTACTTATTTAATTGTATCTACCAGTTCTTGATAGGAAACCATAAGGACTGTAGGGAAGGATTTTTGGTCTGAGAGGAGAAATGTTTGAGTAATAGAGTCCCAGTCATCTCTTTTTTTTCTGTTCCCCAACTTTCTGCCTTGCATCTACAGGAAAGCAGCTGAGATGAGGAGTCTAGCATTTCTTGCTGTGGTTGCCACTGGGAAAATAGTCTTCCTTTTCCTGTCATCTCTACGTGTATATTCTTACCAGCTATTAACGAATATGCCCAAAAGACAAATATAGCTGTAATTAGCAACCCCCGCTAGTCATGATGAGACTTGCTGTGTGTTGCACACCTGATCCACAAAGACGCCGTCTGTGTTTTACACCTCCTCTCTGCAGACACCCACATGTCCCAAACAAAAACACAAATCAGGATCTCTGGAGGGCTTGGCAGACAAGCAGATGGAGATCCCAAATTCCTTAGGAGCGATACTGGAGTCCCAGCAAAAAGTACACCTCCAGCTCCTTCCTGCTCACTGCTTCATGCCATCCCACAGGAGAAAGTAATTTCCTTCAGCTGAAAGAGAATAATTCATTAAGAACTAATTTATTTTAATGGTTAGGGGCCATAATGTCTGGTCACTCTTTTTCCTGCTTCTTGGCAGAAACTGGCTGGTTGAATGTCTCTTCATAGGTGACATCTAGAAACAAAAGTGATGTTGGCTCTAGAAGACCTCTTGTTGTGTGAATGGGATTAATTAGTGACAGATAGCATGGTGCAGATAAAAATTACCATGCCTGAAAACTGACAGCAAGCCCAAGAGCAACCTGGCAGATCTTGGTAGGTACCTTCAGGTATCTCCCCAGCTGAGTAACTAACTACCTGTGGCCCTACTGCCAGAAACCTCCTTCATCTCCCTCCCCCCACTCCCATGTTCACTCTTGTGTTATAAAAAAAGTGATTTGAGTTTTAACACCAAAGGAGGAATAACCCTAACCAACCAAACAAATAAAACCAACAGAAATAACACAGCCAATTTATGGCAGTGTACTTGAATAGGAGGATGAATATCAAAATTTAACTTTTTTGATGTTGCAGTTTGTGGGAAGTCTTCCCTACAGTTCTAATCTAGCACTTTGAAATGGCTTTTTCCAGTTAAAAGAAGTATTTCCCATATGCTTGACATATTGCTGCATAAAATTAAGGAATGCAGGGGAAAAAATATGTTTACATACAAAACATACCCACATGCATATTTATATTAAGAAAGAGAAAAATATTTTATTTATTTATGTATAACTTTGACACTTTCAACCTTTTATGTAAATAAATGCTAAATGATTGTATTGAACATTAGTGGGCTATACTTCTTCGTTTCTATTTGTCAAATCTGGCTATGATTGCATGAAAGTGCCTCAAACAGTGAACATCTGGGTGGGTGGCTTGAAAGCAACTGAAGCGTGGTTTTGCTGTAACATATTCTCTTACTGTAAAGTTACAGATTCAAGATTTACTGGTGAAAGTTTTGGTTCTGAGCAGCCTCAGACCAGATTTATAATAAATGTGATAATTTAGCAGCATCAGTGGGGCCTTAATAACATTAATATCTAAGGTCTAACAAACTCTTTTCTAGTTAGGGTACAGTTTAACATACGTATGCATTAATACAATATACTTGGAACTTTTCCAGGCAACTGCACTGCCACAGACAAAGCCTTCCTCCAACTTCATTTTTGACACTTTATACAATGGAATTACTATTTTCCATCTCTTACCTTCAGAATTAGGACAATTTATCTCTGATTCTCTTTTGTTTCTAGGTTTCAAAGTGTAATTTCCTGCACAAACGAATATACTCATAACTCAGGCTGTCCACCCACCCACCCAGCTACCTGTCTCAGCTAGCCCAATTGCTGGAAGGAACATATAAAGCAAGTTCACAGCTTGATGCTGGAGTGATATCATCTTTACTTAATCTACTTAGTGTTTAAAAATGTAAATGTTAGCAGCTATCTCAAATACTAGAGCGCTGCTCTCATGTAAGTTGTATGCTCGAATGTAGCACAAAGCAGTAATTGTATTCTTCTGGGACGGTAAAAGTCTCCCAGTAGGTGAGACATGGAAAATTGAAAGAGTAGTCTACATCTGCTAGGACTAAAATGTTGCAACTGTATCTTAAACATTTTGCAATTTGAAGCTCTAAAACCCCCAGGGCATTATGTGCTATAACAATATAAGTAAATAGGTTGTATCAAGCTAAAAAAGCCCCAATTTGTGCCTCCTTTTCCTGTCTCTTTTTTCACCTTAGAAAGAAATCCAGTACTTGAACATGGAACATTAGCTCTCCTTCAGAATTAATCATTTTAAGAAACTGAATAAATTAGCATATGTGTTTGTAACATTGATTTCAGCCTTTCTTTTTCCCAACTGTTTTAATGGCTTTTTGGGTATAAGGTTTGGCTCCTTCTTTGGGTTTAACTTCTTAAATCTGCAGTTTGCTTATCAAGAACAAAAAGCAGCTGATGCTTCCCAAAGAAGGGAAAGCAGTTCTTGACTTTCTCAGTGTGTCCACGGGAGCCAGCAAGGAAGGTGCAGCCCTGGTGTTCTGACTGCCCACACTGCTTGCCATTGGTTCACTCTCTGGCTCTGCTTTGGCTGCTCCACACAGATCTTTACCAGACAAACCTGATGTGCTGTGGTCAAACACTAATTGGTGTGGACACAAGCCAGGCTACTGATCCCCAGCCCTCCTTCATTTAGTGGTCAAGACGCAGCCCTCCATTCCACACGGGAGGATTTCTCAGCAAGCCAAGAGGTGGCAGAATTCAGACTTGCTTCCTCATCTTTCACAGATTTTTGTAAATATGGCAAGACTGGATTCCCTCCTGCCATTATCTTCTCAAAGAGAGGAAAGAGATGTGTGGTAAAGGTGTGTGGTGTCTGTGTGTGTGCACGACTGCACGTGCACATCTCCCCCTCTCTTTGTTTAGACCTCTGGGCATTGCTCCCATGTAACCTTTGTTCTGCTTATGAGCCCTTCTGTTCTTATTTTGGCAACACACACAAATATTTACTCATGTTCATAAACAATCACCAATTCTATCTTTTCAGGTAAAATATCAAGAGAGCATGGCTCACCTGGGTGAACGTAAATGGACTCACGTGTTCCCTTTCCTGATGGTAGGTATTTCTGTGTGTACATGTCTCTCTAGCATGAAAGATAACAAGGTTCTCCTTGGGTTATTCATGTATTCATGACCACCTGTGAATTGTGGCAGAGCTACATATGGCATAGGGAGTGAACCTCAATGCAGTGATCATTTTCATTCCATGAAACACCTGAGAATGTGCTGTTTAAACTGTAGCTGCTATGGAGGAAAGGGAAGGACTCAGGATGGAGCACAGACAGAAGGTACTGGAGGAGCACATTAGCCTGGGTGTCACATGAAGCACAGCCCTATTGTAGTTGAGACCTGAGGCAGTGCATAATCTGTGGCTGTTATAGTTGTCTCTTGCAGTCACATTTAGAAAGGCTCATTAGAGCTGGGAGTGATGAGGGTGTGAACTCGGGCATTTGCATGCGCAGGAGAGCATGTGAGTTAACAGGTCAGGAACCACAGCCTTCAGTGTTTTAAGGAGTGGCAGCACCAACAAGCATGAATGTCAGTCTCTGAGAAACTCTTGGAAGTACCAGGTTGCTGAAACCTGCATCTGCTTTCATTTAAATAGTGTCACCACTTCTGCCTCTGAGCTTTAGGAGTGCTTCACACTGCAGTGCTGGCCCTGCTGCCTGTTGAGCCACGGCAGCTGTGCAAGGGGAGGGGGTGAGGCATGGAGGGCGATGGCAGTGGAAGTGACAGTGCTCTGGAATGCTCTCTGGTGACAGGTCTCCCTGGTATACTCTGCCAATGCCGAATACTCCAACTGCGGTGAGAACGAGTACTACAACCAGACCACGGGCATGTGCCATGACTGCCCCAAGTGCGAGCCGGGAGAAGAACCTTACATGGTAATTTCATCTTCTGCTGCCGCTGGGGGGAACATATCAAGCACCGAATGCAAAAACCCCAAATGCTTTGTTATATGGAAGTAATGGGTAGGAAAGGAAACAGAGAAGGTTATGGATGCCTAAACAGGAGCACTCACACCTCCAAGTGTGCCATGGGAGTGAGGAATCTTGCATGCACGCCAGCAATCCACGTCCCAGGAGCAGCCTGTTAAAAAGGATACTGTAAAAATTGAAAGGTAGAAGTTCCATGCACAGTCTCTGCCAGTCTGTTCTCATCTCAGTAGTTATTTAGAATCTGATGATGACATTCCAAAACAGAGTGATAAATTGGTCTGCTTGCTGGCCCCTCACACTGACAAGTTAATATTGCTCTCCCACTAAGATATTTTGGCACTAGAGGAACTTGGATATTTCTGCAGTATTTTAAATTATGGTTCCTAAGTTACCATTTGATTTACAGCAGATAATTGTTGCTTATTAAAAAAAATAAATTACTGAAATCCTGTTTGGTTTAAATGGGATAAACATCCTATTGCAAGCATTTCACACAGTTGGTAGTCCCAAACAAGTATGTTTGGGTAGAAACCAGTTTGGTTTAGTTTTATTTAATCTAAACGTAATGTTCAGCTGGGACATGTGAGTTCAGAGGTTACAAAATCTTACCCAAACATTGCCTTTTGGGCTGTTCCCTCTGGGTTCTCCTGTCCTGAAACTGCTGATAGCCCTGCTGCAGCTGTGTTTCTCTTGTAGGAGTCTTCTCTACTCTTCCATTTTTTGTTCACTTTCTATCCAAGCAACAGCTGAAATTCACTTCCACAATTTGCTGGACTATGATAGAAGTAGTGTGGGGGGCCACTTACAAGCAGTATGATGTTCCAGTTCCCCCTCTCCCTCTCCAGCACACAGCGTGCTGCATCCTTATATCCCTGCATGGTCTTTTTGGGATAGACACTAACAGGCCAACTCCTCTCCCTTTGTGCTGCAAAGCCAATGGGGCAAGCTGTGAACATTCTCTTTTGCTGGAAGTTGGTGTGCAGCACCAGACTGCTTTTGAGTGACTGTGTGTTGTTGCAGACATGTGGATATGGCACCAAAGATGAGGACTACGGCTGCATCCCCTGCCCTTCAGAGAAGTTTTCCAAAGGAGGTTACCAGATATGCAGACGGCACAAGGACTGCGAGGGGTTTTTTCGAGCCACAGTCATGACACCTGGGGACCAGGAGAACGATGCAGAGTGTGGTCCTTGTCTCCCAGGGTAAGGACTTATCCATGCACCGTTGCTTTACCCGAGGCACTGGGACATACTTTTCTAATGTCAAAATCTCTGACAGCCTCTCCATGTCAAAGCTGACTGTAGGTGCGATACTGGTAAATTATGCTTTTTCATCTCTGCTAAAACAGTGCATTTAAATGTTTCAAAGGCATTGGTGAGTTTAATAAACACAGAATCATAAAATAGCCTGGCCTGGAAGGGACCATAAAGAAGATGTTTTTAATCATACTGAATTCCCACTAAAGAAATAGCTGTTTGGAACAACTAGAAAACTTTTTCTCTTACTAGAAATGGAAAGGGATTAAGCACAGGTGTGCAGTGCCATTTTAAATACCCGAAGAAATCCAGCTTGGCCTCCAGCTGTAGCTTCAGAGGGCCACCTTCTAAGTCCTGCTTCCTACTTATGAGCTGCATGACAGCACCTTAAATACCCTGTAGGGTCTATGTTGGCACTACAGCATGTTTAGGGGCATAAAATATCTCCTCTCCAGATGTGAACAGCTGGCACATTCATCAGTAGTTGACAGTATTAACTAACATAGCTGTTCAGTAAGATTTACCAAGGCATTTTAGTCTCTGGGGTCCTTTCTACACAACAGAATGCAGCCTAAGGAGCTGTTAATGTAGTATGTGTAGTATTGTTCAGAGTCAAAACAAGTTTCAGGGCTAGCTGAAGGGGCTTAAAATAGGTGCTGTTTATTAACTCTGTAGTGGTCTCTTACACTCGGTATGATTCTGATAATAATAGTGAGAAGGAAATTACTACATTGGATATGTGTATCCTTGACAATATTACATCAGAAGGCCTGCAAACCCAAGCATATATTTGGACTCTTGATATCTTTCTGTAGGGTGAGTAAATACTCTAAAATACAACCTCACCTTACATACTTTTTCAGTTTCTGCCACTACTTCTCTTTGGTTTAGAGAGTAATTCCTTCTGACATTTGGCTTTTGTGCTGTTTGCTGATGCTGTATAACCCACACTCCCTTTAGCTCAGGAAGCCCTGTTAAAGAGGCCCTGCAAGCTTGCAGGTTTATTTTATCAGTGAGCCTGTGTGAAATTTTCACAGTTTACAAATAAAATGAAGGATGTGTCTAGCTGCCAGCCAAACAGACTGATGACATGACCTGAAAAAAGCTCCCTCTTGACTTCCCCTCATAGATCATAAAGGGCAAGAAACTTAAATAGTGGTCACAGTTGCTGTTTTGCAATTTTTGTAAGGACTAATGAGGTCACCCAGGTGGGAGCAGGGTGCTGGCTGAAAATAATCAGCTTGCACAGCTGGTGCTTGGGGAGAAATCTCAAAACATCGTGTTTGCACAGGTGTAGCCTGTAGCAGAAACTGGTCTGCCAGAATCTGGCTGTGTGCCGCTCCTCCTACAACGCTCAGGTCCTGGGATTGTTTGGCAAAGCCAGCAGTTGAGGAGAAACACCCTCTCTTACTCCAAGCTTGAATAGATGGAATTCTCAAGATAAACTAAATATGAGCTAAAACAAGCTCTGAAGTTGCCCTGACTCCTCGTGCTACTTAGAGTGCTCGGAGTTTGCTCCTGTGTGCTGGTGGGGGAAATGCAGAGCTTGTGTGTCAGAGCAGAGAGCTGGTGAGTAGCTGATTCTCCTTTTTGTCCCCTGTGCCACAGGGACAGCCAGGTACCAGGGTAAGTGGCAGCTGGCAGGGTGCTCCCTTGCCTGGGCAGTAAACCTCAGAGAGCCCCTGAGTGCATGTGAGGGATAAAAGCAAGGTTTCCATTTTCAGAGGACTGCTTCCATACCACACTGCAGACCTGCCTGAGGTAACAGCCCACATGCTGCTCTTTGCACTTAGGGACATCTCATCTCTTTGCTATTTTTCACTAGCTCAGTAAAGAAGCCTGAGGAAAAGATGAGCATATGGCACATTCTGTATGAATGTTTTCAGGCAAAATACCACTGAACTGGCAGTCTTTTCCAGTGGTTACAAGAGCCATCCTCTGTACTTTATCCTAAAATAAGTGCTGGATAATAATATATTTTTCCTTTTATTTTCTTTTTTTTTTTTTTTTTTTTTTTTTTTTTCCCACTAGTACTGATGACCAGTTTCAGGGAAGAAGACCTTTGGTACAAGAGGAGAGGTCATCCACTGCTTCTTTGTGTTCCCTCTCATATAAAATAACACTGTCACACTCACAAGAAGTGTGCAAGACAGGGAAGATTTTAAAGGCTTAGTTCCAAACCTGTGATCCTCAAAACCAAAGTCCAGTTGCCAGTGAACTCTAGAGGCACCTAGACTAACCTCCTGGGACACTCAGGCTTTCTGCTCCCCACCCCGAAATGCTTCCATCATGCCAAATAGGACAGGTTAAGAATGTGGAAATTAGGTGTGACTCAGACTATTTCCCTCAGTGGGATGATCCATTAGGTGTTCCTGGAGTGTCACTGAGGCCACAGCCAACTATGAGCAGCAATGGCTGGTCAGAGCAAAGGTCTCTCTAGCCTGGTCATCTTCATTCAGTAGTGGCCATGAGGAGTAAGAAAAAGTCAAGTATAAACAATACTTGACTTTTTAGTCAAGTCAAATAGGTGTCCCAGCACCTATTTGCAGCTTGAGGTAAGTCTCCAGCCGCCTCGCAAGATAGAATTTCAATGGAATCATTTTCTTTTTAAATGCAGTCAGAAATGCCTCTGCTACTGACACTTCCCCATTTCATGTGTTTGACCATGGCTACAGCAAATGCAGGATCAGTCCTCTGAGAGGTTTTAAGAGAAGGAGGGAATGCTCCTCTGTTTTCTGCATGAAAAGGTTTAGCCAGTGAATTTTTAATGAACCTAAGTCTCACCCTTGCCTTGCTGTTCTGGATAAGGCAGCAGATGCCTCCACCATGGATATTCCTCCTTGCTGTCTCTCTGCAGACTGTCCCCTGCTGAGAACAGCATCCACCCCTCTCCATCTCCTGCCCCAGTCCCAGGCTCCCTGTTCCTGTGGGAGCACAGGTCTAACCCAGATCCAAGTCCCTGAGTCTGGAATGACACCACCAAGGTTAGCCCAAGATAAGTCCCTATGGTGTTAAGCAAGAAAACAAGTCTATTTTTCAGTCTAGCCTCTATTCTTGGATTTTGCCTGTAGCCCCTCCAAACCTGAGCCTGGGAGGTGCCAAGGAAAGAAACACTAAATATCATAGTGGAAGAGCAATACTGTGAAAATTAATTTTGTCATTAGTGGGTCACCTCTCCATAGTTGGTGATATAAAGCTATCGCATGTTTCCAACATTGCCTTTAATATCTGGTGCATTGGAAAGTAACCAGAAACATAAATCTGTCACAAATAATTTGTGGGGGTGAGTTATTAATACTTAGCAATTGTAGCATTTCCTACTCATGTGAGTGAATTGTTGCCTGCCATGAGCATCCTCTTCAGTTTTCTTTACTTGTCTTCCACCATTCTGCATTGTAGTGAAAACCAAGAATTATTCCACCAGCTTGATTTAATTAAGTGTCAGAAGGATTGTTTGTCTTTCCTAAACCAACACAGCTATTAGACTGTGGATCCTAACTGTCCTGTATTTTTCTTCATAGATTTATGTGTATCTTTGGGTTTCAAATCTTCTGTTTTGTGGTTTGGCAGCCTTTTCCTGTGTATTTATTAACTGGTTTACAACCTAAAATTATGTTCGCCCATGAGAGAGGAAAGATGAAGTTTTGCTCCTGAGAGAATGGTAGAGTGGCACACGGGGCACAAGAGATATTTGAAGGAAGAAGTGAGGGTGATACTTTTAAAACCAGTAAGAAAGAAATGAGGAACCATGTGTAGTTCCCCTACTCTCTGAGTTTCCTCCGCTCCCTGTCTCCTCTTTGCATCTCTGTATATTCCATTTCCTAGAATTATATCCCTTTTTTGCTATTCATTAATACACCAACTGATTTTGATGGATTGTTTCAGCAGTGATTTCCTGACAATGCATGCATTTTCCAAAAAAACCCCCATACTTCATGTGCATAGGCAGGTACATAAGAGCGGGAAACAGATCCCCAGTTGCATAAAATGTTTGTAGTGTTGAGTTCCTGTCTACACAAAATAGATTATGAATTTATTCATCTCTTCATTAAAATATGTAGTGATTTACAAGTGATTTGTAAAGACATATCCGTAACATCAACAGTATGATGTTACATCAACATATGTATGATTCTGATGCAATTACTCATTAGAGTGCATGTGGATCCAACTTTTGAGTAGCCAATTATCTTATTTCAACACTAATTTTGTTAGCAGCCTAGAAGTTCAAATTATGAAAACCTTTCCTTCACACTGTAATTCCACTATCAAGGACTGATTTATAAACAATACAGCAAGGAAATAAAAAACCAAACCTGTAAAACCTAATCTGCCTTGTCCTGTGAGGGTGGTGTTTTCCTGTATTTTTATTATGATCTAGCTCAGATTTTGTTCTAAGATTACAGAGATTATTCTTAAAATGTTTGTGCGTGAAATTAGCCAACCATATCCAACTGGTGGTCTTGCTTGAAAGATTACTGGTTCAAAAAACTTCATTCTCTTATTTTGAAAAATCTTATTTCAGGGCATGCTGTAAACTGCAGCTTGAACTCAGCAGGGAGACTAATGTTGTTTTAGGCGATGTTACTGCTTCTTGTCATGTCTAGATGTTTGATTAATTGCATTTTAGGAGGAAAGGAAGAAGAGAAACATAGTCTCTATTTAGGCAATTTGAAAAAAAAAGAAAGAATAATCTTTGCCTCAAATTACTTATGAAAGTTTTTTTTTAAATGATTTTATCTCCGTATAATTGGTTGCTGCTGAACAATGTTCAGTCATATCATATTAATTTGCACTGTTTTGCCTCTTCTTGCCCTTCACTACAGTTACTACATGCTAGAAAACAGACCCCGGAACATCTACGGGATGGTTTGCTACTCGTGCCTGCTGGCGCCTCCCAACACCAAGGAATGTAAGTGTTCTGATGTTTCCATGCATTTCATCTGGTTTTGACTTAAAATCATCCGGAAGCTCAACATGAAATCTTTCAGTGATGATAATTATGTTCAAACAATAAACCCAGCTCCAGTTAAGCAATTTCTCCTTCCAGCTAGCCTTGCCAACAAAGGGAGGGAATGCTTCTCATTTGAGGAAAAATCAGAATCTTTGATTTTAGGATCTACTATTGCTCATTTGTTCTCCAGCTTTTATCTGTTAAGATATCCCATGCAGGACTTATTAGGGTGGCTTGACCAGTAGGTTCAGGAAATCCCATGTCTGTGTATTTTTTTTTAACTGAGTGAACTTCGTAGTTCGTTCACCTGTGAAGAAAACATGGCACAATTTGTAGATTTGTAATTTGTAGGAGTACAAGGGCATCACACCTTTTCATATCCTTTGGCTGCAAAGTGATTCAAGGGTTGACATTGATGCCTCGGGATCAGCACTGATAAAATAATTAGTTCTGTAGATTTCATTGACAAAAGGGTCTGTAGTTTGCTAATTGAAGAAATCGTGTATGAATGTGTGTGTGACACCCTAGAGGCACCGAGAGGTTCGTTTGCATACCATGTACATGCAATGGCTTATCCATCCTCATGCCGTGGGGAGGAGGGACAGCTCACACCAGCACTCCATTTTAATTAAGTCCATGAAACCCACCATTTGATTACAAGTATTCAAAAAGCAAGAAAGTGTCTCAAAATCCAAGTCTCAAACCAATAAGCTCAGGTAATTTGGTTCATGATAACTAAATCTCCAGACCCCATTTGGAATGGCAGTACCCCAATTCATAGGCCTTAATTTGTACTCCAGCTGGAAAATCAGCCTTGCTGCAGGAACCCCTTGAAATGCTCCTTGTTGCTGTGGAAGGCAGTGTAAAATCTGGTATTAACAGATGATCTTTTTCACGCATTTCACTGTCATTAGATTATACCAGTCAGAGCAAAAAAGAGGTGATGTGTTAGTGTTGAACAACTGTGGAATTTTTTAAAGTTCGCAAATTCCAAACTCATCTAAGTGCTGTGCTCCAAGCACATAACCTTAACAAGAAGATGAAGTTTCTGTCACATGAAGGATAATACCAGCTTTTTGGTAGAAATTGTTTCTTTGTGAAGAACAACCTCTGCTTATTAACTGGCTGTCAGGATGGAGAACTTAGTATGAAAACTTCAGGTGGCCATAGGAATCTTCTGTTCCTTTGTTGAGACTTCAGAATAGCAAATAACAGCATTCAGGAGCCTAAACCCCACACTACAGTGTTGCCTCTCCCCCAGAGCTCCTAATTCTTCAAACTCTCCTGCTGTAGCACACCACTGGAGAAAGGTGACCCAGCAGGTCACAAGGAAATGAGAATGGCAAATTACTTAAAAATAGGAAGCTTGGAGTAACAAGCTCTGAGTTTACAACTTTATACAGAAAAATGAGGGCAGATAAATCCTGTTTCAGGCCTTCATTAGGGCTGAGACAGGATAGGAGAACAGTGGTGCTCTCCTTAGCTGTAAACATTCCTTGCTGGGGAAGTGCCTGGACTATGTGTTACAGATGGCCAAGTCCAGGGGTATGTGCCCCTGCATGGAAACTTGCTCAGGCAATTTGTCTGATGACACATTTCATCTGGCAGAAAAGTATTTGGGTTTGATCAAAGGGTAAGCAAATATCTTTCAGCTCATATGCAGTCAATAAAACTTGAAATGGCCAAGGACAGAAGATAAACACCCCATGCCCTAACATCTGGAAATATTAGTATAAAAAGGACTGGAAGTGAGAAAGGAATTCCCTGATATGCCTGTGTCACCTTGTTGGGTCTTTTGCCCTCTCAAAGGACTTGAGACATAATTAGCACAAAATAACAAGGAAAAGAGGGGGAGGAAAGGGAGATCATTCACAGAGCCCAGAGGTTTAATTGAGGCAAACATGTCACCTGTTATAAACGCAAGGGCAAAATCCAGATTAATAAAGAAACAGTTTATTAATCAAACAATCCCAATCACCGACAAACAGAGAAAACCACAAAATAGGATATCTGCAGCGCCGCGCCGGGTGGATGAGGGGTCTGCACACCAAGGTACAGGTCACCCAAATCCACCCCGAACGATTCTCAGTTTGCTGTTTTATAGGGTTTTTTTGTCCTGAGGCAGTACAGGTGTCCAGGATGGACCAAATAGTCCAAATTTCTTCTAGATGGCCTTCTCAGATTTGCCGAGTCCCGTGGATCTGTTCCGGGAAGGTCTTTTTCTTATGCGAATTGAGCCAGCCAGTCTTATGTTGATTCTGGTGTGCATATTGTGCCAGGGAATTTTTCGTTGTTGGGAATTCTGCTTCACCGTTCAAGAAGGAATTCTCCTTGCATCGGACGGGATGTGATTCTTATCGGGGCTGACTAGCGTCTTTGTTTGGTCTGATGGTCCTTGTCCTGCTTTTTGTTTCACAGCTGGAGCCGCGGAGACTTGGCTAGGTACAGATTTCTACCTGCTAGGTTTTTACAGTTTATTAACACCATTATATTATACATTTGATTATTATTTTATTTACGAATTTTTATACCAGATTTATCACACACCTGTTTATGGTGCTGAAATTCTCACTGGTCTGAAGGATGGGAGCAAAGTTCTGCAGCCTGAGAGGAATAATAGGCTTCAGTGGCAGCTTGTGGGCAGTGGGCACACAGGGGGAAAGGGCTGTGCATACATGAGCATAACAACGTGTGTTGTCTGGCAGGAAAGCATTTTCTTACTGTGAAAAAGGTGAACATCACCATAAAGGCTACAGTTTGCCCCATCTTGTGCACTGTGAAACAGCTATGGAAGATTTCTGGCCTCTCAACATGCAGCTCCCTCAGTCTCTTGTGCAGGAGCTTCTGTGCTGAGCACAGAGGAGCACAGCGGGAAAGGCCAAAGGTGTGAGAATTTCAGCTGTGCTTGAGGCGGATCACGAGCTATCAATGCCCCTTGCGGCACTAAATGGGGATCTGATAGCTCTGTGATAAACAACAGCACTGCAAAAGGGAGGGGAGGCAAGTTTTCCATGTTAATCAAACCATTAAGGTAATGAACACCAAACCACTCTAAGATGTGGCTTCCCACAGTTAATGGTGCTGAATTTTCACCTCTGAAACTGGAGTCACTTCAGGCCTCTGACTATGCAGGGTGTTTTTGTTGTTTTCTTTTTCTTTTATCCAGTGTAAAAATATATGCAAAAGACAGAAGATTTAGCCATATATGGAGTTTCTCTGGCAGAGAGTACAGTTACTGCTGGAAGAGATTTTGTCTTTTAGCCGCTGAAACTGTCAATTAGTTTATGTACATTAACTCTCTCTTTCTCTTCAAACTTTGAAATTTGCCACTCCAATTCATAAATGTTGGAGGGAAACAAAATCAAATCCTGCTACAATAACTTTAGGAACAATTACTTTGAAGATGAATTTACACAATTACATCAAATATGCAAATCCTTTTCCACTCACAGATTATTGGTCTAGAGAACTTCAGCAACTGATTGCAGATTTTCTTTTTAATCTACTGTATATATTCATAAGTGTGCATGTGCATACAATACTTCATATTATCTTATTTCATCTTTTTTTGCTGGATTTATGTGTGCAAACAGATACAATAACCAACCTGTGTAAGTTTTTAGGTCTCACATCTGCCAGTGATAGCTTGAGAATTTTTTTTTTAAATGAAGAAAAATATTGATAAAGAAAAAATTATGTGGTCAGGCTATTTTTTAAATAATAGAGAGAAAATTACATCTAGAAATAAAAATGATCATTTTTTATTATTGTATCATTAGAACTTCAAAAAGAACTAAACAGATGAGGTGGAACAATTGACTAACAATTGATGGTTTTCTGTGATGAGGTGCAATCAGGAGGGCACATCCAAATCTGTGTACTGAAGAGTCAGAACTCAGCCCCCTTAATTGAAGGGCTTAACACAAACAAACTTAAACAAAGCCACTGTATTAGTTAAAATAATTATTTCAGATATTTTTATTTTAACTTTCCATTCTTTGTGGTATCACTAATTTCCATTCCTTGTCAGCTTTACCCTTTTGTAATACAATAAACATCAGGACCTTTTTTCCTTCTGTTTCAAATTATGCCTACAAACGAATAGACTTGTTATCTGAAACTAACAAACTTTTTTTTTTTTTTTTTTTTTTTTTTTTTTTTTTGAGTTGTTTGATCTCTGAACACCCATTTCCTCTTCACATGTGTACTGGGAGAAATGTTGAAGGCCATGCTTTATTATTCACTGGTGGTATGGCCTGATTCTCCTCCCCTAAGGATTTTTCCATATTAGGAAAGGAACCTAACCTTAGGATAAAATTGGCCAGCTTCAGCCATCAGCCTTCAAGGGGAGGGATCTGAGAAGAAAATGTGGGCTTTGCTGTCTTCAGCTGCTGGGAAAGCTGAGCTCAGGTATCCCTCAGGAGGTTATGTGGTCCTGGTGCAATTCTTCCCTATAAAACCACTCCAGTGACTTTGATGTTTTCACTGGTGCTGGAGCTGCAGCTCCCACAGTGAACACCACCCACCTGTGGGAGACACTGCAGGTCTCTGCAGGATTGCTCTGACTGGGCTCAGGAGCTGAAAAACCTGCAGAGCTGCAGCCTTGTACCACTATTCCAACAGGCTGGCCACCAGGACACTGGGGAAATGGGAGACCAGCTCCAGGCAGGTCTGTTCTCTTCCTTATCATGCTCTAAAGTCATGATAGCAAAGTTTAAATAGCAATTATCCCCTTCATGTTGCACAGAGAAAGGGGTGATAACAAAGAATTCCTGGAGAGAGGCTTAGTTCATGGAGTGTTTGTCTATGACTTCCTAGTGCTGAACAATGATTACAGCTCCCAGTAAGTCCTAAACAAAACTTCAACAGATGCAAATAAATTGTCAGACTAAGGCCATGTGACCTATGATCATCATCACTTCCCTGCCCTGGCAAAACAAAAGGAGAGAGAAATAAAATAGTTATAGACATTATAGAAAGCACAGGGGAAAAAAAAAAAAAAAAAGTGATGTGGTTACTTACAGAGAGATTAACCAGACTGAAAACAAAAGTTTGGGGGAACTATCCTGTCATCATTTTCAGAAGTTTAATTCTCAGGAATTGGTTTACTTCATGCTCTTCCTGGTGTAATAGCTACCTACACTAACTGAAGTATCTACCTGTGACTCCAGAAAATATCAGGGTAACTTATAGATTTCTGTAAAATAAAGAACACTCAGGCAATCCTCCATTGCCTAGGATATCTTTTGTTATCAGTGATTTGTGATATTTTCAGTTGGTTTATGTTTGGTTACTGAAGTCATATGTAGACACCTCAGAAAGCAGGTTGGCTTTGACAGCTGCTTTAGCTTCCAAGACTTTCCAAGTGCACAGACATTCCATTTGAAGTGTTGTTTCCCTAAGCTTGAAAGCAAACTTTTCATGTAGTACCTGAATACAGATTTACATTATTTAAAAGTTCTGACTCCTGCTTTCTACATATCTATGTCTTTATTTATGGCTAGGTTTAGTTAAAATCCAGCTTTAACTTTGTCAGCCGTAAACTGTCTACTTTTGAATTTCAACTCAATATAATTTATTTTTCATCCCATATTTCAGGGTGGTAGTCACTGATTTGCATGTGTGCTTTATCCTACTTCAGCCCATAAAAGAGTCTCAGTGATGGCACTCATACCTCATCTGTGCCATTCATAGCTGGACTATGACTGGGAGAGGAGGGATGCATCAGGACAAAGCAAGCTGCACTCAAGAGCAAGAAATAGATACACAGGGTTTTTTTAATAAACACCATTTTTTTTAAATGTGTCTTATTTATGATCACTGTGATAGTCTGTTGTGTACAGACTTTGGGGATTTTTATAATATGTTATTAAGTATTAAATAGACTCAAAAAATTTCTGTTGCTAGTTGTGAGCAGCAATCCTTTGAATGGACCAGTAAGCTGATACCCACAGCAACATATGTCAGGGGCACATATGGTCTCCTACTGCACCAGATTTTATTCACTCACAAACACTTACAAGGGGGCATGGTGGTGAAACCTCCTTTCCCTGTGCCCTCCCCCTTCTCCTCTCACAAGTCTGGTAGTTTTGTTCATCACTTCTCATTGTAAGTTCTGTTTCAAGGTACAAGAACAACTGGAGTAGTCTGTTACATAAAGCAGAAAGGTTCATTGAAACAACAACAACAACAAACATTTTATTGCCCAGCATTTGTTTCCTGAAAGAACAAAAGGCAGGTGCATGGTAATTTAAGTTAAAGCTGTCTTTTGAGTTAAAATCCCCAAATATTCAAAAGTGAATACAGATTCAATAGTTCTTTTAAACAAAAGGCATGGAGCATTTTTAAAATTGAAACTCTATTTAGACTCCAAGAAAGTTACTACTAAATTTATTTTTTTTTAATAAAAACATTTATAATGCAAAAGTTGACCAACCATGAATGATAAACTTCTTTTCTAATTTCTTTATCACATTCCTACAGTATTACATACAGGTGTCTAGGAATATAAACCACTCTTTCGAACAGCTATATTAGAGCCATCGGTCTTCATTTAAAAAATAGAGTTGTTTCCATATGGTGTGCTATAACACCTTAGGATGTCTCTGCCTGAGCTATAACTAAGTCTTTATAGATTATGTGTCATCTATATTGGAAGCAGAATTAATAATGTGATTGGGATGCAAAACTGGACATGCACAGG
Organism: Zosterops lateralis; assembly: GCF_965231275.1. NCBI lineage: Eukaryota > Metazoa > Chordata > Aves > Passeriformes > Zosteropidae > Zosterops > Zosterops lateralis. Next base: position 27,952,173 of record NC_139763.1, read on the forward strand.
AAGCAGCAGCTATGAGTTGTTTCTTTTTGCTCATACAAAAGGGAAATAAACTGAAATTCCACAGAAGGTGGCAGTTTGGTTCCTCTTGTAGTGCAGGTGCATGAACTGGCACTTTCTTCTAAGCCACATCTAAAGAGAAATCTTGGCTCATAATGGATGTGCCAAATTATTAATTTTGACAGTAGACTTTGACTTAAAATATGTGTAATGACTAACTGCCACCCAGGGCCACAACATTCCAGGGCCAGCCTTGATTTTGCCATGCCAGCACTACAGAGCAAACGAGGTGGCTCCATGCCTATGCAAAGGACATTCTGCACGTGGGCTCTGAGGCTGGAGGCTCTCACTGCTGTGCACAGGAGAGGGAGGGATGTTGTCCACATGTGTGCGTGGTGTGGGCAGCACACCCTGCCCTGGTGTGGGGTGAAGCTGGGTGAAATGTGACAATGATGCTCAATGAAGAGAGGTGACATTCCTCCTTACCCTTCCTGTGCTACTTGCTGCTGCCTGACTTCCCACCTTGAGAGGCTCTTCTTCCTTTCACAGATGGGTGAAAAACACAGTTAACAATAGCAAGAGGCTGAAAGATCATTAGCCTGAAATACTTCAATGACCTCATGCTTCAAGGGAAGGAAAAGAGAGGCAAGTTTGCTAAAACTCACTTGTGGAGATCAGCTGAAGCTTGTTAGCTAAACATCAGGCAGACAAAGCAGCACAGCTTGCTCTGTGTTCACTGAGAGGCAGTGTCAGAGAAAACATTGTTGACTTGCTGCAGCTTGCAGGGACTGTGCAGAATTCCAATTGGCTGTAATTGGATTTGCCAAGGGGGCTGCAAGAATAGGCGTAAGCCTGGTAGTTGTGCACAAACATGAAGGAAAGTATCAGGCTACAGCACTGGCCATTTGCTAAATTTCCTCTGCTGTCCAGCCATGATGAGTAAACGCAGAGGTCATGACCAAGGATGATTCATTCCAGTTTTGTGAAGAGTTGCTGAAAATTTTACAAATTACCTGTCTTTAATGTCCACTGCATGCAGATGACAGCTTTATTTACTGATCCCTAGATAGTTTTAGTGCATTGCAGTTTCTGGGAGCTCATAATTAATTCTTCTTAGAAGGAAATCTGTCACAGAGAAAGGACCAGAGGCAAGACTTTTGTAATCTAGCCTTAATTTGCAAAATATGAAATGCATCAGAATCAACAAATTAGTATATTTAAAATCTTATGAAATCCCTTATTCCGTTTGAAAAAAAATACCAATTATAAAGAGTTAATCCATTTCTTTGCAGCAAATGATGTTTGAAAGATGTTTTATGATTATTAAAGAAAATTTATTTTGAAGACATCTGCAACTCATACTTTGTGGCCTCTTTAGGTGTACATTTCTCATTCACAACATGCAGACTTTTTTATTATTATTATTTTAAACTATTTCTCTTCATTTGAAGAATGCTCATACTGCTTTGTTCTTAACCATAGAAAATTTCTCAGACCATTCCAGACCTCTTGATTTCCTGTCAAGTTTACCTGGTGGTTTGACTTCTTTGAATATTTACTTGGTCAAAAGAAGGGCATAGTGAGCTCTCATCTACTCTGGTTGCCAAACCAGCTTGTGGAGCCATGTGCTGAGCACACCTTACCAGATGACTGGGACAGCTTTTTGTCTTTAGGTCTGCTGAATTTAATTATCACTGGACTTTTTCTCAGACAGCTAATACAAAGCAGGAGGAATTTCATACCTTCTTCAAGACAGAAAATGATTTTCAGTGTTGATAGTAGCTGCTTGCATTACACATTTACCAATGGCATTAAAGTTCATTTGAGAAGGAAGATAATGTTTATTCGCAACCCTAATAGTTTTGTTCTGTTTTGGAATACTATACAAACACCCTCCTATATAAAAGCATTCCTGTAAACAGCTTTATTCCAAATAATATGCACTATTGTTTGCTATTGTCAAAATATGTTATTTTATGACTTGGTTTACTGCTTTGAAAACTTAGTGCATGACACCAATTTTAACCTTGACTGTAGAATTTAGATCTGGAAATCCCTATTGGACAATCTCACCCCTCTGACAGGATGAAGTTTTCCTATAACTTCTTCATTTAATTTTTCAGTGAATTTTCACTCTCCCCAGAATATAGATTTGGACTGACAGGAACTCTTAAGAAACATACTGCCCAGCTACATTACGGGAAATTCTAAAATTCCCTTTCATGACAGTACAGTTCCATGGAACAGAAAAGCAACGAGCACCATTATTTGTCACCTTCGCTAGGTTTTCCTGTGGAATCTATGAAGGTTTGCATACCATCACAGCTTCACAATGATGCTGCTAGTGAAGGTTGCTTATGAGATGCACTAGTTTGATGAACCTACCATCTAAGTCTCAGTCTGCAGTTGCAAATTTTGGAGTGGGTTTTAAACTGTTTGAGTAATCAGCTGGACCCTGGAAAACTTTCTGCTATCCAGGACAGATCTATAACATGGGAATCTATGTGTAACTGTTAGCTTTTTCTTCTGAGTTCATATCTGTTCAGGAGTTTGACTTTCACTCCCCCTGGACAGTGTACAAAAGGCTGGTCTGTAACCCAACTTTCACTGTACCAGTAACACATTTTGGGATTAGAGGCATTTCAAAGAGCAATTACTTCTTGAGTGCTTTGCTAATAAATGGGAATGCAACCAAGCCAAGTAAAGGCTCTCTTTCCTTGTGCCAACCTATTCCTTTGACTGGACAAAGAAAGTAACCATGGAATTTTATGGCATTTTTGTTTATATTGCAGGTGCAGGCACTAACTCTGGCATTTCAGCCATTTTTCCAAGCACCTCTGGCACAAGCACTTTCTCACCTTACCAGCATGCTCACAAAGGTAAGAATGCACTCACAGGGTTAATTTAGCAGCTCTTTGTTTTGAAAAAGGCATTGACAAAGTACAACAAAACTGTAAATATCTGTTACTATTTTCACTATCTGTCACTATTTCCAGATTTCTAAAACTGCTGTTAGAAATAATTCAGATTTCATTTTTGTTTCTCACTTAATCAACACCGCTGTTTGTCAGCTGAACGTAAAAAGGATTTGAGCTGTACCCAGTGATGCCAGCAATAAATTTAGCTCATTATTTGTAGCTTTACAGAAATAGCACTCTGCCTCAGCAAAGTACAGCTTAGAATGGTGAAAATAACTTGATGCACAAATATGGTCAGTCTTTTATTGAGCTAACATAAACAGTTCTCCAGCACGATCATTAGGCTTTTAAAATTTTTGAACCTGAGAAGACAAAACGGAAAAGGTGCAGTTAATGAGGTACTGACAATGCTGTTCTTCTTGGTATTGTCTGAAAACATGACTGTTAAGATCACATTTTCAGAGAAATTAAAGCTTTCACGCCTTTTAGCATATCTATAATTTTCTGCATCTTTTCATGCCTTTTCAGTTCTAGCCTTTCACATCCAAGTTTTCTTTCTGAATATCTTTTCACGTAGCTTATTTTACATTCACTTTCTAGCCATGCTGCTTTTTAAGCATCTGTTAGAAAAACATCCATTATTCTATGTGTGCATTGTATCCTCCTTTTAACTTAGAGCTTTTGAGGCAGCCACAGTAATCAACAGTCATTTTAGCTCTTCTTCCCTTTGTATATTTCCTGTATTTTGTCTTTTCAATGCTGATTCCCAGAATGCAGTGCTACGAAAGTTTCTACTCTTGCATGTGTACAGCTTCCCTTATTAAAATACAATTTCCTACATCTTTGTATCTGGTGGATCATATTATCAAATGTCCTTTATGAATATTACTAACTGATTTATGCATAAATATCAAGATTTTGAGAAATTTTTAAGTAACTTGCTTTTGAGATGCAACACTAAGTTTTTCAATGCTTAACAAGTAACCAAGAATTAGATCAATTTAAGGATTACTATATGTAGAGCAGACTGCAAACTTTTAACTGTTCTCTGATCCTAAGAGTTGCTCCTTCATTTTTTTTTTTATTCCAGCAGATCTTTCAGGACAAGGACATCTGGCTACAGCTCTTATAATTGCTATGTCTACTATCTTCATAATGGCTATTGCCATTGTCCTCATCATCATGTTTTACATTGTAAAAACAAAGCCATCTGCTCAAGGTAATTTTTCAGCAGGTAAAATTTTAGTTGCAAATGCTATTTTTAGAAAGCTTCTGGGAATAATTAGTGTTATATTTGTATATTCTAGCCTGTTGCAAGAGCCACTCAGTAAAAAATGTCGAAGCTCAGGCTAACACACAAGAAGAGAAGAAAGAAGTGCAAGGTAAAAGTTCTTTTAGTTTTGCTTTTTCTATCCAAGACAACATTGGGCCTAAATATTCTTAATACTTTTCTCTTAATTGCAGTTTCTCCTTTGGAGTACATAAAATCCTCACCAGTTTACTAAAGAATTGTCTATACTAGATTTTTGTACTTCCAGAATGTCACTTAATCCTCTGATAGCAATTAAAATTATAGCAGAGAGATTTATTTTGTCAGTAAGGCTGCCAGCAGAACTAGCTCCTGACACAAAGCACTGGTTTGGAAACTTATTGCCAATTTAAACTTCTCTAATTGTTGTTCTACAGATAATGTTGTGATATTCTCTGAGAAAGAAGAGTTTGAAAAACTTACAGCAACTCCAGCTAAGGCTGTCAAAAGGTGGGTAAAAGATAAATATATTGCCAGTTTCACTGAAATGGGGCAGGCACATGATCATCATTCATCAGTGGACACAATGGATGAGTGGAACACCAATTTGATGGGTATGCTGGGAAATTGCTGCAGCAGGGCAAAGATTGGATGCCTTAGTAGGCTTTTCCCCCTCTGGTTTCTAAGAGATGATAACAGATATTGTGAAGAGACACCTATGTCCTTCTCATTCCCTCTTTGACCAATTCATCAGATCTTGGGACTCCATCTCCTCTTTTCAGAGGTTAATTTCTGTAACTTAAAAAAGCTGCCACAGGCCTTCCTGCCCCTTGTCCTGAGCATCCTCTGGATGGCCTAGTGTGGTAGTTTTCCTCATCTTGTCTCTGCCCAGCAGCCAGACCTGGCTGGGTAACATGATTAAGGTGGGCTAGACATTGTATTCAGTTGGAAAATCCCTCTGTAAAAGGATTCTTGCGAGCCACCTGTGACTGTGTCTCGGTGGGCATTGCACATACACACTGGGCTGGTGAAGGCTGTTACATTCACAAGATGTCAGAGAAAAGGCATTTTAAAAAATGGAGAACACTTTTATTCCATTACTCTCAGATAGCAAAAAGATGACTGAAGTCAGCCCATGAGAGGCTTCAATAAGATAACCACATCCTTCATTTTCCAGTGAAAATGATGCGTCTTCTGAGAATGAACGACTTTTAAGCCGGAGTATGGATAGTGATGAAGAAGCTGCAGTTGACAAGCAAGGGACTCCAGAGAGATGCTTGTTATCTTTAGTGCATTTGGCCAGAGATAAATCTTCTACAAGCAATAAATCAACTGGGGTAAGGCTACCTTGAGATTTAAGAATTTAGAGCATTTTTTTACTTTTTTTAAAGAAAAAAAACATATAAAGTACCAACCTCCCAAAATGCGTTGTAGGATAGATCAGATTGATTTGCAACAGCTTCTCCAGACAAATTTATTATAGAATCTCCTTTGCATAATGACACATATGCATATGTATAGTGTCCAGGGATAAAAATCAAATTTTCTAAAATTAATTTGCTTTTTTGAGTATTATATATTATAGTTTCAAGAAAGAAAAAATCCATGTAACAGCAATCCCCTGTCATAGCTAATGCTATGATAGTAAAATAATGAAGCAGGTTGGATTTGACTGACAGCAGAAAATCTGAGTACCTTGACCCAGCTGCATCGGTATTTCCATGGCACAGATTTCTCAATAACATCCAGTGTTGTGCTTGGTTTCCATGTGGAATTTTGAAAAACACACACATAGTTTGAAGGTCATTCCTGTGCTCTGAAGGACATTGTAATCTACTGTTTTGCTGTGGAAGGCCTTTGTTTCTTCCTGCTGAGCATATACTGCTCAGGGCTTTTTATCTCACTTGGAGTATTTAAAAGCACAGTTAAGGCCACACCTCACCCACACAACTTTTCAGTTTGTGTTGACATCAAACTACCCTTAAAAAGAAGGTGTCTGCTCAGATTTTTTTTAGTATTTCAAATTTATTTTTAAATGGCTATAGCTAGTCCAAATCACATCATTAGTATCAAACATCAGAGATTGTTTAAGAAAAAATAGGTTTGAAAATGCATCTTTTCATGTTTGCATGTTTTAAATTGTTGGGAGGATCAGCTCAAAATTTCTAAAACACAGTACTTTTTAGCGGGGATCAGACACACAAAATCTCAACATGTTAAACAGTTTTGTAGTTGTAGATATTTATGACCATCTGAAAATAACTTACTATTCCAATGCTCACATTTTAAAGTTCAGGTTTTTGAGGTGTCTCTAAATATCCAACTTTATGATACTTCTGTAAGCTTGAAATGGGGCAATACACCTTGGGTAGTCATGAAATCAGAATATTTCATAAGAAGCAGGTTACCTTCAAAAGACTGTATATCATAGATACATCCTCCAGAGTAATTTAGATAGACAGCTCATAAGTGCACATAAAGCATGAGCTATTTCTTTCAGACCTGATCTAACACACATCCTCATGGGCTAAAGACTGCTGACAAGGCTGAAGACAGACTTTTCAATGAAAGGGCAAATTGCATCAAGATTCTCTGCTCCATACCTAGGATGTCACAATTAAGCCAGTTGCCAGAAGTTAGAAAAGCAGTAATTTTCTTCAGATTGGGAATTAAGTAGCATTACTAGCATAGGAAAGAGTATTCAGAGCAGCTGGACAAGGATAAAGAAAATTAGAGGCTTACTCTTAACCAAGTCTTCTTCTTAGTTATAACAAAACCCATTTGCAATGAGCTGCCACACAGAGGATCATCAGGCTAAACATTTCCTGTTTGCTTCCGGCTTAAAGTTTAAAAATCCCCCTTCTTCTGGCTTTGCTAAAAAGAGTGTCTTGCATAACTCTTCATGGAATCACTTAACCTGTTTCTTTACCCTGAAAGTGAGGGTAGAATGAAAATAAGCATCCAATAGTTTTCTTACGAAGAGTTTTAATAAACTCCATTAAAAGAAAATTTTCTGTTTTCAAGGTTCTAAAACAGACAATCCAAGCCTCCAATAGCACCACGACTGACTAAGCACATGTAAATTACTCGAGGAAGATGTGAACACCCCTCAGCTCCTGCATTGCTTTGCCCTGCAGTACAATGCACTCGCCCTGTGCCTGCCAGACAGGCTTCAGGTAGAGCAGCCACTCTGTGCTCTCTAGCTGCAAGTACATTAATCCATGTCACTGATGCACCTTGCCCTTTACAGCCCAAATAAAATGAGGAAAATCTTTCCACAAAACAAAGTACTGAAAGCAGAGCTTTTATTCAAGCCTTGTTTGCAGTGAAAAGTGACAAATTTGTGGAGATAATGCTAGAGTGCTGTCAAAAAGACTGCTTTTCAGAAAGCTCAGTCCTAATGAGTGGGAAGAAAATTTCAGTCCCTGAGAGCTCATGACATTTTGACATTTGTTTCCACTCCACAATGAATCCAAAGCCAAAACTTGAGGATATTTTGCTAAATGAAACAATATAAAAGTGTCCATTTTTAGCTTGAAAAATGTCAAGGTTTCAGTCTTGTTTCTTTCTTGTCAAAAATTACTATATCCCCCCTGGACCTGAGATTTTTCTTCTCCAAAACTTTGCTGACTTTTTTTTTTTTTTTTTTTTAATCTATCTGTAAAATATTTCACTTAATTAGTAATGCACTAAGCAGGTCTATGTCAAGAAGCAGAAAGCAAAAGCCCCTCCTCTACAGTCCTCTTAGATTATTGGAAGAAGGCAATTTCAGTCTGAATTTAATTACCTGTATCCAGTCCTGATCTGGTTTACCTAGACATCCCTACATTAATTGTGCATATATGGTATTGGATTTGTCCTCATTCTCAGGAGTTTGCCTCAGTCTGAAAGAAAAATAAAATAAACACTTGGAGCAGAAAAGTACTTGTTCTCAAAAAAAAGTCTAGAAGTTGAAATAAAACATCTCTAGCAGTGGCAAGTGAAATCAGAAATATGTTATGCTTCTTGGAATAATTGCTGTGCCACTTTCTTTGAGTCTTTGAAAGGAACCCTTGAGGACACTATGCGATAACCCCATGAAATGGAGATGTCCCATAGAATTTCCACTGCTGTCTGCTAATTGTTTAACCTTCTAACTGAAAAATTAATGAAATAAAACTCTTCTCACTTAGATTCAAAGTCGAAGGAAAAAGATACTTGACGTGTATGCCAACGTATGTGATGTTGCAGAAGGTGAGTGTATAATTTGCATCTATGTTAAAAGTATGAAATTAGATGACAAGCATTTGTTATAAAGTAAGAAAGGCCTCTGGCTATGGAAAACAGTCCCAAACCAGAGAAGACATTCTGTAGGCAGATTTGTATTCACTTACCAGGAACCCTGTGGTGCCCTGACCCCAGAACTGTCTAGGCTGGGCTTGGGCTGGAGCAGCCCATGGCTTCTCTCCAGGCACCTGCATGGGCTGGGCTTCCTTCCTGTGGAGAGCAGGAAGAGTTGAGGTGGCTCTGTTGGCACATACAAACAGACCAAGATGCAGAGAAGCAGTTTTGCATTCCCCATCTAGAGGAAACTTGTTGGTCTTATTTCTTTAGATAACAGATGAAAAAATAGTTCCAAATATGAAAGTGTGATTTCAGGAGGGTCAGGATTAAGGGTAAGACATAATTCTCAACCTACTCTGCTTCTCTAAATTCTATCCCACATCTCACAACAAAATGTGGAGTTTCCAGGCTGTAAGTGTTTTGACCCTGTTTAGCACTTGACTACCTGAACTGTTTTAGCAGGAGACACGAGTTAAGTTCCCTACAGAACAGGAGATGTGACTGCATTTACTTCCCACCACATACACCCACACACACACTTTGTGTGCACATAAATGAATATTTTGTAATTCAGGGATTCAGGGAGCTCTGTCTCCCATCAAATTATTCCTGATGGGTAAGAAGTAGGAAAACTAAAGAAGCATAAGTCTGGTTTAGGAAAAATGCTGTAGCTGGTTCTCTGTTTTCTGAACATAAATACATAGAAAATTTGTCCAGGAGAAAATAGCCTTTTCCCCACAGGATGAATGTTAAATCCTCCCTAGAGATTCACTGTAGTAATGACATTTAACCACTTGCAGAGACTTTTATGCTTGCATCTGGCATCATTTCTTCACCTCACTTCTCACTTTCCTACAAGGGCAACTTTCAATTACAGATATGTTTCAGCAGCTGCTGGTGACAGTCTAAGGGAAGGGTCAAAGCTGTCTCTGGAGCTCAAACACTGAGCCTGACATGCAGAGGTATATTAATGGGACTGCTCACTAGGGACACAGTTGCAATATACTTTTTCTAACAGTTAGTAAATTGTTGAAGGAAAGGGCAGAGCCATGGGAATTCATACAACCCATCTATTACTTCTTTTTACCCCAATTATGATATCCTGTTGTCATTATGAAGAATTAATTTGGTAATATGCAGTAGTAACTTTGGACCTAGACATATAGCATGAACTACCACTTAAAGATTTCAGCTGTATTCATTGTAATGTAATTACAACAGTGTAATCACTTTAATAAATGTCAAGGCTTGTGCCCAGAGCCACCTGACAATGCACCCCTCCCTTTCCAGGTCTGAGCCCCACGGAGCTGCCATTTGACTGCCTGGAGAAGACCAGCCGAATGCTCAGCTCGACCTACAACACAGAAAAAGCCATAGTGAAGACGTGGCGTCACCTGGCCGAGAGCTTTGGGCTGAAGAGGGATGAGATTGGCGGGATGACAGACGGCATGCAGCTCTTTGACCGCATCAGCACGGCCGGCTACAGCATCCCAGAACTGCTCACCAAACTGGTGCAAATCGAGCGACTGGATGCTGTTGAATCCTTGTGTGCAGACATTCTGGAGTGGGCACAAGCAATGCCAGCTCCTGAACCAGCAGGGACATCCTGACATGCCTGCCTGGGGCCTGTACTTCCGTATCAGAAGTGTGATTACAGTAAGCACTGCATCAAAGTCTCTGGACTAAAGACCATTGATGCTTCTACATAATTGCTCACAATAACCAATGGGAAGCTCTTCTCTTTGACTTCTAAAAGTGAAGTAACACATCTACCAAAACAAGAACAGAATTTTCCCAAGAAGCTTGGCATGAAAGTTACTGATAATAAGTGGAGACACAAGCATCCATTTTGTGGTCTGTGTTTGAGTAGAAGGGCAAATAACCCTTCTGATACCCTTCCTGCCTGCCTTCAGGAAAGGCATTGAATAAGTATCTGAAAATATTAGTCTCTTAGGGCTTCATTCAATGGTTCAGTGTTTTAACAGTTACAGTCAGCAGCAGTACCACAGCTACAGTATCAATTAATACATATTAGGCACGTACATTTCTATCTGCTCCAAGCAGTTCAATTTTCTACACTTACTATGGGTTTGTTGAATCTTGAAGTATGTGCATTATGTGCACAGGTGTATATGCACAGTCTTCAGATTGACTAACTATGCTATATGGAAAAAGAGTCAACATAACTTGCAGATTGAAGTGCTTCAAAACAATCTACATAATGAACGTAAATGCACTCTTGGTCCATACTGACATTTCAGAAATTATAAATTCAACTGCTGACTTGCTGAGGACAAGCTGGTGTTAGCAAGTGGGCAGTAAAAGTGGGCAGTTACTCCTTGCAAGCTGAGAGCAAAATATCCTTTACAGTTAACAAAAAACCATAATCAAAACCAGATTGTCCACTACCATTAAAAATATACTTTTCCAATAGTGACATCTATATATCAAATTATATTCCAACCAGAGGAATTCCAGACAACAGTGGTGCATGTGACACAAAGAGAAGAAAGAGTAGATTTCTTTAGAGACACTTGAAATGCAGAGGAAAAGGTGTTTTTAGTGCTATACTCTTGTAAGATGAGACCATGAGCACACAACCCACCAGTGACATTAAACTCATCTGGAAGGTAATGCATTATTGTTAGTTTGAGAAGTTGAAAAATTGACCTAATTTGGTTTTCTTTTAACTTATGTCTGGTTTTCACTGTTAAAATTTGTCTAAAACTCATTCAGACCACAGGTCAGTGTCTGTTACCAGACCTATTTGCCTAATTTATAACTAAAATAGTGATCATGGATTCCATTAAGTGCAACCACTAAATTAAGAGACATGTCAATTACAAAGCAGTACTTCTAAAATTCCAAAATGCACGACTAAACAAAATGCTATTAAAAATATTTGCTATTACCCAGAATTTAGCAACCAGTATTCCATCACTTAGTAACTAGATCTTATCTATGATAATATCGTAATTGTGCAAAACATTTAGCATCACCCTTTAACATCTATATTTACTATCATTTCAGCACTTGATTTGTATATCAGGAGAAGTACATACTGCAACATAAAACCTATCTCTCTCCTCATTCTTATTCCACCCTTTCTTTCACATCATAACACATTCAACCTGCATATGCCAAATTTGATAAGATTTTAACTCTTCTTTCAATGATGCAACAAGCTGCATTTATTTGAAATTTAAGTAGCTGATTGATGTTGAATTTAGGTGTGAAATTCTTGCTGTCTTGAAACTAATGATAAATACATGCAGATTTTAACAGACTTCAATAAGATTTCTAGATCTGCTTACAGCTCAGCAATCTTCAACATGATTTTCAAGACCATGAATTTGCAGGTTTTACTATTGCTACTAGAATTAAAAAAAGAAAAAAAAAAGAAAAAAAAAAAAAAGAAAAAAGCATCAAGATTCAATTTTTCTTGTGCCAGTGTGTAACTACAGTGTTATTCAGTGGACTGCCTTCTCTGTTTTATGTGCCATTTAAGACTACACGTCACATATTCACTAAAAAAGAAGATCCAGGAATATTCTTCTTTTTATGTTTATTGGGCCACGAAAAGTTAGGGCTTTGAAACTGATGGTTTCAATGCAAACACAGACTATTTAACATTATTTTATTTAGTATACAGTATTTTTATTGTTATACAAGAGACATACGGGATTGAGAAAAGAATTCCGTAGGTCTTGCCAAAGCTTACTTTCTAATAACTTTGTTTAATGGTGTATATATAACTTATTATATTGTAAAATATGAACATAAAATATACTAATAAAAGAAAGAGGTCAAACACAGCTGTATTAGTCATTTCTTTGATTAAATAGCACATTGCCTTATAAATCTGTAATTATAATGGTTAGCCAAGGGCTGGCAGGCACATTCCTGTGGAATGGGAGTGTCTTGGTAACATATATAGAGCAATCTTTGCATTCCTCTAGGGTACTGCTTCTCTGCATCACTTAGGAAACTTGAAGCAGAAAACATTTTGTCAATAAAATTTGTATTCAGTGTTTCACCTTGAAGGTAATGTGAAAGTGCCAAGCCCCTTGCAATTCCTCAGAGAATCTGTAAGTTTTTTTTCTGTGTACTGAGAACTCTGCAGACTGTGAGACTGGTGAGTAATGTCACAGGAACTGTGCTCTCATTAGCATGTCTTCATTCTGAATTTCTAAATTAGCAGTACTTCACAATGTTACCAGAAATCTTAACTGGAAGCTTTAACTTCATGACAGGATAATTGTGTTCATGCAGTCTTAGGCTGCACAGGTGGGACCACCAGAAGAACTGTTAGCTTCTGTAAAGAACAACAGAGCACCAAGTTGGATTTTCCCCAGACTGAACTACTTACCACCTCGTAAGACTTTCCTCACCTAGTCCCAGCTTCCTAGCCAGACCAATATTGTCCCAGTTTTTTCCATAGAGAAAATTGCTGGACTTTGCAGACTTTCTCTGATTTCAGGTTGCAATCAGGGACTGTCCTCTACATAGTGTTCAGTATCTGATGGTCCCGGACTGATGACATAAATAAAAAGAAGAGATGTAAGCTGGGCTGAAAAGGGTAGGAGCTGGCTTTGCAGTATAAAGCAACAACAGCTGAATGCCTTTGTATTCTATAATTTGGGATAATTAATATTATTCATGAACAAAGAATAATGTGCATAAATGCCCAGCAGTATGGGTTGGAGGATGAGCTGAAAAGGCATGCCAGTTCCATTTCTCCCTGTCAAACTCTAAGTTTCAGACAGTTCAGCAGTCCTGCTTTTTTTTAAGGAAGGTGTAATTAAGAGAAAAATTCTTACTGTTGCAGGTGAAAATCATGACCCAGAGGTACGACAATGATTCCTGTAAGCAGAAGTCACTCTTCTGCAAGCAAGCTCTATACTTGTCTTGATAATGAGAAGAAAATTGAGCCCATGCCCTCATTATGTATGGGATAAGCTTCCTAGTGCACATTTCACTAAATATATGAATATAAACAGGCCAAGAATGGACTGTCTCAGGCTATATGTAGTTCTAGATGCATAATATTTCATATATATTCTATCCCCACAACCAAATAAGCTCTTTTGATTATTTATTGTGATATGATTTATAATGCATACCACCTGTTACCTCAGGCATTAATTTATCACTATCAACTACTCTTCAAGGACAGAAAAATGTTTTTTGCCACTGTTCTGTGAAACTAGACTGTCTGAATACTTAGAGAAGAATGGTAAGAAGCCTTAGTATGCACTGCTGCAGAAGGCATCAGTGACTAGCTGTTACACAGGGCACACACAGGCATCTCATTTGTCCATCTGCTTTAATAAAAAAAGAGATTTTTTTAATACAATTGAGACTTCTATAAAAACAACCCTGTATTAGGATTCAAGCTGGAATAGCAAGACAATTCAGGAATTATTTTCCAATTTAATCTACTGCATAGAAGTAAACAAAAAATCAGGAGGTGGTAGTGCTGAAGGCTGATTAGTAGGAAGACAATTGAATCAGGAAACAGTTCATCATCTGCTTCTGAAATTCTGAAATTTGGCCTTGGTGTGCAGGACTGCTGTGAAAAATAATCCTCCTCACACTTCCTCACAATTCAGGGGGGAGGAGGACAAATCGAGCAGACGTCCAACTGCTACTTTGTGGCTTCGAAGGACCATGAACCAAGAAATTATGTATAATTGTGTTTCTTACATAAAATAACTCTTGGATCCACACACTAGAATATTGCTTCTCCCGAAGCAAAAAACCAGTCTGGCAATACTAGTTATCTCCAACCTTCTTCAAAAGCCTACTACTTTTCCAAAAAGCTGACGGGTGGGTGGGATATTATGCTCCTGTTTGAAACTCTACCGTATAATACTTTTTTCCCCCCTGAGGCGGGATAGATTATTTTCACTTATTTTTCTCCATAATTAACTGTACTAAGAACGCCATTTTATGGACCTGAAGATTATTTTAAAGCAAACTTATTAGAAGGAATTTTTTTGTGCTGACCTTTCAACTGTTGTTAACAGTATTCTGGCCACTGAATTTGCAGCCCTAGCTTGGGTACATCTATCAGAGCAATCACTTACCATCAAGCTGCAGTGATCAGAGAGGTGTGTTATATACAGGGAAATATTCCTTGGGTCCAGTCTAAAGATGCTTGAGTAATAGGAACAAAGAGAACTGGTTTCTGGGAAGAAAATATATATGGCTTCTCAGATCTCTTTTCCCCAGTTAATTCTCTCAGTGTGACTTCAGAGATTAGAATGTCTTGTTATATCTGGTTTAATTTCAACTCAGGACCACTCAAAAAAAGGTATCTAGAAGTAAGTAAACAGAAAGTGATTTTGTTCAAAGTTATCTCTTCTAGTAGTAATAAGGATACACTTTCATTCAAACTTACATAGAAAACAAAAGTCTAATTAACAAGGATATTCCTGACCATGGTCAGAAGATGGCATTCAAGGGTTTCATCAGCCCAAAAGACAAGATGGATAGCAGTGGTTTTGACACAACACACTACAAGAGTCAGTATAACACATAAAGATGCCAATGCCCATCACAGTGTTCCTCATGGTGTGTAGAAGGCAGGATCTCAATGCTGCACAGCATTATTACTTTTACAATAATTTCTGTGAGTTTTAAAAACATGTGAGCATTACATCATTCAGAGGAATACAAGGGGTCACTGCTCTGCCACTGTAGTCCCTTTAACCATTAGAAAAGTGGAAGATTACCAAATTGTTTCATAGACCAAAATTTCCATCTTTCTGTATTACATTTAAATACATTATATCCTGAAGATAAATGATTTTTATCAGATCATCAATCTCCAAAGTCATAAGTTTTAGGTGAAAAATTCAGTGTATAATTAAAGGATCCAGTGTAACAGCTCTGAATTATGAGCTCTACTTACAGCTCCTTTTAAATCTGGTCTGGTAAGTTAAATCACATATTTTAGACATTGATGCTGCTGATGAATAGAAGTTCTTCAAAATATGCTGCCTCCGGCATACCTTCACCTTCCAGGTAAATTTATCTGCTACAAGAAATCTTTCCCTATTATATATATCAAATTCAGCTATACAACACTAGAAAGAGATGCAAGCCAGTCATGCTCAGGAGAACAGAAGATAACTGAAATCCCACTTCAGACCTTTTATAGGCTGGTGAAAGTCACAAATATGAAGAAATAGAGCACAGCTGTACAGGATGGGTAATGTTAGCCTACTTTATTTAGCTGCACCAAGCTTCTGCAAATACAACTGTCCTGTGCCCAGGGTGTTGCAATCAATGAAAGAACGACACTCACCCTCAGGTTGAGAGTGAGAAAAGGACTTTATTTTGGGAGTTTCAACTTACATAGTTTTTGGGACTTGGTTAAAGATTGGGGGACGAGAGCAACACCCCTCTGACCCCAGTGGTCAAACCAGCAGTCCATCACAGAGAGGAATGCAAAAACAATCTACTTTCTTTATGTTAAAATAGTGAGAACTCTAATACAAGAATGTAAACACATCAGAAGGCTGAAAAATCAGAGTGACACCCAGGGAACAACCTTTCTTACAGATTTGCTAAATCTAGGCTTTATAGATGAGGTCTGAAAAATTTATCAGTAGGAAACCTTTGATAAACAGCAAAGTTGATTACAATTCTATAGTAGATGGGCTTGTAAGAAAAAAAAAGGGAAATTTTTTTTTCTTCATATTTGGTAGTCTTTTCTGGTATGAAAACTACCTCAACATGAAAAGATAAAATATTCTTGTTGACTTTCTCAACAAAAGGATTCTCAGAGCCGTTAAAAAAGACCATGAAGACAAAATTGTGTGTTAATTCTTTATCTTTCCTTGAAGTAGTAGGTTGTGACTACACGAAATTTTCTCTGTTTCACACTAGTGATGGTAGCTAATCACTTCTGGAGACCTACACACAAGCAAGACAGGCAGACTGTAGCCAGTTTGAAGCTCTATGTTCTGGCTAATCAGCTTGCAGAAAGTTGTCAAAGTCCCTGCCTTTTTTTTAAGGGCAAGTGGCCGTCATGTCTCTCACTTCCTCCCAAGTTCCCTCACAAAAAATGGTTGAAGAATTATATTCTCTGGATGGATATTAATTCACCTCTTGGCAGAGGTGTTCGGCACATTTAAAATAGCATATTCCTCTGCAGGAAACCAGAAAACTGGGATCACATACACTGTATTTCCTTAGGGAATTGGGAGCTGCAGGAAATACCTAGAGGTACAGTTAACTATTTCAAATGTCTCTTCTTGTAGACAGTTTTCTGGAAGAAAGGTAAAGTAGATGAAATTTAGATACTCACAGTGTCTAAATGGCACAAACGCAGAAAAACCCCCAGAATATTCTAGATTCCATCTGTGAGGGAAAGACAATACGAAGAGATGCCCAAAGTGTGGCCAACTTGACAGAAATCTATCATTTCCAAAAGCCAAAACAAATCCACAAATGACAGCAGGGAATGCAACTGGCTTCCTCTATTCCCCTTCCCCACAGAGACTGCCAAGGTCACACAGGGGAATGATAACAGGATGGGGATGTTTGAGCAAGGCCACGACAGGGGCTGGTGTGGACAACTGGGGTGGGCTGGCTTAAAAGGCAGATGTTCAAGGCAGGGGTGCCTCTCACCAGACCAGGTGTGTCAATGCCCCACCTAACCTGGCCTTGAAAAATTTGCATAAGATCAAAATGATTAGTCTAATCCTTAGGTCATCAATATAATGCATTAATATTTAACAGATTGAAAAACGCTTTTATTTTGCATTTTAATAGAAACTTAACATTTAGATCATAAAATCCTGAAATTACCTGAGATTCAGCTTTCTAGAGTGTAAACAATATTGTATATAAACCACAAGGGATCAATATTAAAAGCTACAATGTACTTTATGTGTCTCTTTTAAATGCATTACCTTTGCCATTATTAGATGACCACATTGTGTTAAATTGGGATCCCAAGGAAGATTAGTAGATTAAACTACAGCAATGAAGGCTGAAAACCAAGAGCACAATCAACATTCTTGTGGAGATAAGAAAACAACTTTCTACAGGTTTTTCTGGTTATTGATTTTGTAGTATTTTTAAATGGTAGTAGATGGAGAAGCACATGAGGACTGGGAATATTCTTCCTAAATAACAGGATTTTGTCTCCAGCCAATGGTATATGCAAGCTTTTGTGCTGCTGGTAAATTTGACAGAAACCCAAAACTACTAATGAAGAATTATTTCAAAATGTGTGTCATTGTCAGAAAATTCTTTTAGCTGTGATTAGTGTTATTTAAAAATTACCTAGAATTGGTTTCTTGCCCAGAGAGTGCACAGGGCTTCTTGCTGAATCTTCTAGACACACTTGGTGCCACATCTAGTGTAGACTCCTTTAATAGAAAAGCTTGTTCAAAATATTAAGTCAAATTGCTAGAAAAATATTTGCTGTTAGAATTCAATTTCAAAGACCAGTTCAAAGACTTCTGGTAAAAACAACAGCAACAACAAAACCAAAACATTCCCAACCAACCAAAAATCATCAAACCAAAATGAAACAAAAACAGGCAAAAAATGAGGAATAAAAACTCTCTGAAATTTTATACTGATGTCAGTGTTAGTCAAAGACTGAAATACAGCAGATCTTTAAGCTTTAACTGCATGTTCAATTTTACAGATATAGATTTTCAGTAATTACAGTACAAATCAGCAATGGAAGACTAATTTCAATTTTTAGAAGTATCCTATTTCCCTTTTGTAAGAACTTCCAAACACTTAACTGTGGCAGACAAAAAATATATTCGTACTCAGAAAAGAAACGTGGGACAGTGAAAATTGTATTGCAAATTAAAACAAAATACAGCAGAAGCAATAAAATACAATAATCTTATGTTACAGATTACTATTGACAGACATTTTAAGAAATGCTTTTATTTACATTTGCAAAGATATTACTATACAAAATTACATTATACAAAGCAGGCTAAAATACTAAATGTTACTTAAATACAGGAAAAGATCAAACAAACTCTAAGAAATTCTGAAATCAAAATAAACAAAATTTCTTATTCAATACATCTAGTTATGTTAAATTAAAATCTGGTTTTAATCATTAAAACTGCAGGATTATCAAAAGATAATCTTCTAAGACGCCTATCTGCTACTTATCAATCATAAAATAAATTAGAGTACTTATAAAACTCTCTGAAGAGTCAAAAGTAACTAAGATTCATATCTGTAAGGAAGGACTGGTATTCCTGATCTCCTTACTCTAAGGAATCAATTGCTTACATAGCATGAGTGATTCACAACAGCAGCATCATTTCACTTCTTTACAAAATATTGAAGAAAGCAATCTAGCATATTACAAAGTTTTCCATTTTCCTTTTTATGAATGAGTGACATATAAGTGAAACTCCACACAATATACAGCGAATTACACAGTACTGCTTAATGTATTTCTACAAATCAGTAAAAAAACCCCAACTCCAAATTTCATAATGTTGGTAGTTGGTATAAATTATACAGAACAATACTTTGATTGAAAGCTAGTACTAGTGACCTGTGCTTAGATTGGAGGCAAAAGAGCTACTCCTCAAGAATTCCAAATTCAGCAGAATTGAATTGAGGTTTATACAGAGGAAGGTGTGATTTGGATCTATAGTTCTACGCAGTTCTTGGAACATTTGATGAAGACCAAACAATTCAAACATCTTCTTATTCCTTCTGGAAAAGATTTTGAATAAAATAATTGTCAATTCAAAATTAAGAGGTTTCACATAAACACTAAAGATGCTACAGAAAATATTTTTTAATGAAGTAAAATGTGCATTATTTTGAGTATTTAATATAATTCTTCTAGGTATGTTTCTAAGCATAAGGTTATCAATGCATAGTGAGAAAAATCTCGCAAAAATTAACAAAAAATTTTCTTAAGTGATACGTACACATAATATAATGAAAGCTCAAGGAAAGGCAGTAACAGGACTTTTCACTCATGTGAAATAAGATTTCAGAGACAATGAATTTAAAAAAAATTAGGATTTATGAGCCAATTTTACTTTGACTAGTAAATCCCAATTATAATTTATATTGGATTATTTTATAGGAAAACCTTTTTCCTAGAGTTCAATTTTATTCCTTACAGGAAATTAAAATCTCAGTTTTGTCAACAGCTTTAAGTCCAATGTAAAAAAATTACAATTTAGATACCTCCTTGTATAAATGAGATAACCCCACTGAGGAATGTGCCAGTGAAGCTCAGCAGCACATTACTATTGATATGATGACCTTTGTTACAATAACCCAAAAATCAGTAAGCAATGGGAACACAGTTTAAAAAGTTGAACATTCCCAAAAGGGCTTAATTGGCTCAAAATCTTAAATTTATTTTTTGAAGGAAATTAAAACTGATGAAGCTTGAATGCAAGTCAAAGATAAGACTAAATTTTCAAAGGAGCTTCTACTAAATATCTGAGTAGAACTGAAAGTCTAGGATTCTCTTCTAAGAATTCTAAGCATTTTTGTCACCAGCACACATAAGGAATAATTCCTCTTTAAGTCTACATTGTGAGACTTTTTTCTAGTTTGCACTCTGCAAATTGAACTAGATTTATGCACTAATTGAGAGGCTTGTCTTAAACCTCTATGACTAAAACAGTTTAAATTTAACTGCTAACATTAAAAGTCCAGCATTGTATATGGTGGAGGAAATAAACAGAAAAACAGAGATGAGGTTTTGGAAAAGAAGAAAGATAAAGGTCACCAAGTTCATTGACCTAATAATAGCTAACAGAACAATGGTAATAAAGGATTACTTTATTCTGGAGAGTTTGTGCAGTAAAACAGAGAGCTTTTCCAAAACTGCAATATCTAGCTTAGAACTTCGAAGCAATACAGAGCAAGTCCGGAAGAACAATTCATTACTGCAGGCTTCCAGGAAAGGCTGTAAGAAACCTGGAAAAGAAGATAATTTAAAAACTGTATCAGAGAGTTCGGTGCAGAGAAAAGTGTAACTGCTTATTGATATTTTTAGAAGGCCTTAAATGTTTCATATTGTGCAATAATTACAACAACCAAATATTTCAGTTTCTGTTGAATGTGTGATACAAAACTCAGGTAAAACTAGAAAATGAAAAAATCCAGGTTCCTAAGAGTTCTGACACTACTGATCTTTGGATTAAAACAGTGTCTATTCTCTCGAGAACAAAGAAAAACAGGAAACAGAACCATTTAAAACTCAAATAAAAATTCTTACATTGAAAATGTTTATGCAAAGCTCATTTATCATGGTTCTTTCCTTTAGACCATGGGAGGGGAACATTAAGCTGAGCCAAGACTCAGAAAGAAGTATTTTAAGCTGCTGCAGATCACATGGACAGAGATGATACACATAAGAGATTGTGTGAGACCTGAAAGCCTTTCATTATCAGTATACTGTCCTTGTACTCAGTTTCAAAAGAGGAAACACAGTAATTAAGAGGTAAAAGTAAGATCTGTACAACAATTAAATACAAAAACCCCTCCTCTTAAAATAGTGGATGAGTTTTTATGTCACACTGAAAAGCATTTCCCTCTACCCTATTTCCCAAAATCTAGCAACTTCAAAATAAGGTTAAATACATTCCCTGGTTATCTCATTCTGGTTCTCTTATTACAGATTAATTTATAGAAAAAGCATAAAGGAAAAAAGTAACAATTTGTTTTTCCTTAAAATTAACAGTCTTTAATATACCGCAGAGCATTTGCATTATCAAAATACATACGTGAGCAAAATATTTTAATTGCATAACGTTAAAATATTTAATAAGAATAAGAAACTTAATAAGAAACTGCAATATGTAAATTACAGCATAAACCAACAAACAAGACGTTAAAAAAAAATCGTATCCTGAATGCTGTACTTTATAAGCAGGACATCAAGGTGTTTTTATCAGTACAAAGAGTGCTGGATGTACATTTTGGTCAAAATTTTCCTTTCCTTGTTCAAGGACATACAACTTACTAAATGTAACAAGTAGCTTTGGAGTGAATTAAAGGTTTTATTTTTTTTCAGAAGGTTCACTGATAAAAAAGCTGAAGAAATGCTACAGAAAACTGTTTGAAATAGGGCTTAAAAAAGAAATCAACCTGGCATTTAAAGGCAGCCTGAGAGCCCAGATAATTAATTTTCTGAGTTGCGCATTTATGCTGAACATTTAGTAAGGAACCAGTTATTCCTATTCCAACAAATGACCAGGTGCCACTTTCCTAATACACAGGGAACTCATGAGACTTGAGGGTCCTTGGTGGTTTATATCCTCAAGTCAAGAGACTGAGAAACAGCAAATGCCTTTATCACAGATCAGAGAAACTATTGCTATATGTAATCTTTCCTCTCTTTTCAGCAGAGGTGCTTTTGCTCCTTTGATTTAAAATGCTGGATTCAACAGGTGGGATCCACAACATATATAATGGAATGTGTGGATGGAAATCATAGAGATGCAGGATAATAAGAAGAGTTTGGTAGCAAGAGGCCAACCTTGCAGCAATAAAAAGCAACAACAACTGATGTTCCATAAAGTTTGGAAAAGGCAGGCAGATGTTTTGTGGTTTGCACAGCTGAAGTATCCTCTGTTCTTTACCCAAAGCAATGCAAAACAACAATTATTCAAAGAGATATGCATTATCAAGGCAATAAATCACTATAAATTAATCTGCTTTTCTGTTTACATCTACTTCCGTGTTTCTTGTATTCTTTCTATCATGTGCAATACACCTATGGCTTTATGCACACTGTCCTCTCAGTTTGAGTACTACTTCCATTACAATTTGCTGTCTCTAAATGGTAACAGTAATAAATATAAAACCAGAATGAAACTAAAGTAGGAAAAAAAGCAGTAATCAGTGAAAAAAAGATAAGTAAAGATACTATTTCTCATTTATTTTAGCTTATGGTCTTCAAGGCATACCACTTTTAATATTTTTTTCAGAATTTCTGTACTTTCTCTGCAGAAAGTATTATTTTTCAGAAATTGTTACATAAAAAACCCCTCAGGGCTATCTGTTAATTCCAGCAAACAGAAAATCCTTAGATGAATTCACCACATGTGCTACATTTAGTGATATGTGACTGACATACACTCAAGACTTGGTGCTCTTTACTGAGCCACTGGTGTCTGTGACACAACTCAGGGGTTATTAAATACATACAGCAGAATCTTAAACCCAGAAATATAATTAACTAAAATTTCACTTCTGTAATGCCCTAGTGAGTCTAACTTGTTAAAATCCATGACAAGTGGTGACAAAACTATGAACAGAATCTACCATCTTTCCTGACCAAATATTTCTATCGCTGGGGAGTGTTTGAAGTAAAATTTCTGTACAATAGCAGGAAGAGACAACCTTTTCTAAAGCAATGAAAATCTAGACCTACAAATTCTGCAGTCTGTAACTTAATAGTAATTTTACAGAGTAACAAATTCATAGAAATTCTTCTAAAATTTGCTAGAGTGCCTATTCCTAAGAAACAGAAATGGTCAGTCCTATCAACCTGCACTGCAGCAGTGATAAAATGTGTTTTAGCAACAAAAATTGAAACAGAATATCTTACTTAGCCAAGATGCTTATCAGAAAGGGAAGAAAAGAATAAATAAATGTGTGAAGACGTTAATATTCAAGAAGCAAACTGAGAAGAAAGGCTTTTCTTCTTTCTATTGCCTGTTAAGACAACAAATGGCTTAAAAAAACTCATTTAGCATGACTTCTGACTCATCTGACCACTGACTCATGAGATCTGAAGATAACAAAGACTGCTTGGATGAACAGGGCAATCCTACAATTTATTCCTATAAATACCCTTAAACAGCCATAAAATGCTTTTAGTTCCTTTTCTGCAGGGTAAACAAATGCCATATTTAGCTGACCTGATTATTTCTTTGCTGCCCTGCTCTTACTGGTTCCTTAAACATATTACATTTTAAAAACAATACACATACACACACATATATATGCTGTAAGAATATTCTGACTTTGAAGTTTACAAATTAAAGTAAAAGAAAATATCACTTTTAAGACAGAGGATTTTTCCTACAAAACAGAAAAGCTAATGTGGTAATAGTATCTAAAAGTTTGCAAAATTATTCACGTGAAACTCAACTTAAAACCAGACATGTTTAAATCGACTTTCTGTACACTGTTTATATATTCAATTCAGATAAGCTTTTGAAGTTTATATTCTAAGTAACCAGAAAATGAACAAAACAAATATATAATTTAAATGCATTTCTAGCTGATTAACTAAAAATAATAAGCTTCACATTTTAAAATATTTTGGTGGCTTAGATTCTGCAAAGATTTTGCTTTTATTTAACTGTTTTAGAAAAATATAATTGGAATTTATCCTGACAGGACTTTGTCACAATTTAAAATAATGTGAAAAAGCCTCCAGTGGTAACCTCAAAAAATTGGACCACGCTGTAGTTGCATTAACTTAGCTTGATTGGTAGACTGCAACAAACAATAAGCAATTTATCATTGTTGACAGAATTCATATGAAATTTACCCTCAAAGTAATCAGTCACATAGCATAAAATCTCACCAGCTATAGTTACCCAGAAAATTCTGTTTCATACCTAAAGCTATTTCACTTCAGGAAATAAAATGACAAATCTAAGTTTACATTTTAACAAATAAACGATTACAGTTTTGCCTCATTTTCTAATTGAGAAAGGATCTGCTGGGAGAAAGGAGAACGTGTCTCAACAATGCAAGTGAATGATGCCGCAGTGTCTACTAGCGTGGAAAAGTTACCAAATGCAAAAGTTAACTGTGCACCACAGCAGAAACACTTCAAAGGAAACAGCAACATCACTTGCTTATAACCAACTGCCTCTAGGAGTCACCTATAAGATTTGAACCATTAGCTGAATTTAGCATTTTCTCCTGTAATCAGTAGCCAGGACTGTTCAGTGTCAGTGGTTAGAGCATAGTGTAGGTGCCTGCACAGGTGAGGCTGAGTTAACAGAGCCCAAGTGGCAATTTCAGCTGGTCACCCACTATGTGCTGACCTCAGTAAGACCGGAACTGCTCTTCAGTTTCCTAGGGTGTTCAAGACATTCAAACAGACATGGGGCACGATGTGTAGGAAACCAATATAATTCTTATGCGGTAACTAGAGATTGCGTCCAGAAATAAAAATTGGGATAGCCCTGTATTTTATGGTGTTTTTTGACTGTCTAGAGCATGATGAAGGTGATGACAGGGTTGAGTGTTTGGGTCTAAGAATAAGGGGAAAGGGCAAGGCAGACATCCTGATGGGAGTCTATTATAGGCCACCCAACTGGGATGCAAAGGCAGATGAACTAGTCTATAAAAATTGGGGAGATGTCTCATAATTCCTAATTGTTCTCACAGGGACTTCAACTTACCTGATGCCTGCTGGAAACACCACACAGGAGAGAGGACACAGTCCAGGAGGTTCCTGGAGTGAGTCGAGAACTACCTGACAGATGGTGAGGAAGCCAATTAAGGGAAGTCTCCCCACTGGTTCTGCTGTTTGTGAACAGAGAAGGACTTGAGGGTGATGTGATGGCTGGAGGCCGTCTTGCACACAGACATCATAAAATGATAAGAGCTTTTTATTCTTGGAGAAGTAAGGAAGGAGGCCTGCAGGACTACTAAGTGAGACTTCCAGACTATAGCTGGTTTAGGAGACTGATGGAGAGAGTCAGTGGGATGGGAGGCAGTCCTGAGGGCCAAAGGAGTCCAGGAAGGCTGGGCATCCTTCAAGAAGGGAATCTTAAGGCACAGGAGCACGCTGTCCCCATATGCCAAAAGACAAGCTGGCGGGGAAGCAGATTGGCCTGGCTGAAAAAAGAGGTTTGGCTAGAACTCAAGAAAAAAAAACGTTTACGGCATTTGGAAGAAATGGCAGGCAACCCAGGAGGACTGCAAGGGTTTTGTGAAGTCATGGAGAGAGACAATCAGAAGGGCCAAAGCCCAAGGAGAACTTAGTCTGGCTGTTGGTGTAGTAGACAATAAAAATGTTTCTACGGATACACTAATAACACAAGGAGGGCTAAGGAGTATCACCACCCTTTACTGGATGTGAGGTGGAAACATAGTGACAAAGATGAGGAAAAGACTACCTAAAGCCTTCCCTGCCTCAATCTTTAATAACAAGACTAGTTGTTTTCCAGGTACCCAGCCTCCTGAGCTGGAAGGGACAGGGAGCAGAACAAGGCTCCCATAATCCAAGGGGAAAGGGTCAGTGACCTGATACACCATGTAGACACACAACAAGCCTATGGGACCAGACGGGATCCACGAAAGGGTATCAAGGAAGCCAGTGGGAAACGCTCACCAAGCCACATTCCATCACTTACCAACATCCTGGTTAATGGGGAAAGTCCCAGGTACCTGGAGGCTGGATAATGTGACACTCATCTGCAAGAAGAGCCAGAAAGATGATTCAGGAAACTAGAGGCCTGTCAGCCCAACCTTGGTGCCAGGGAAGGTTATGGAGCAGGTCATTCTGAGTGTCTCCACATGGCATATGCAGGGATAGGGCCAAACCAGCACAAACATGGGTTTATGAAAAGCAACTCTTGCTTGTCCAGTCTCATCTCCATTTACAGCAAAGTAACACTTGGTGGACGAGGAAAAGACTGGATATTGTTTTCCTGGACTTTAGTAAAATCTTTGCACTGTTTCCCACACCATTCTACTGAAAAAACTGGCTGCTCAATGTGTGGAAGAATGCACTGTTCAGTGGGTAAAAAATCAAGTATAAAAACCCTAAGCTGGTAAAAAACAAGCCAGGAGGAAGCATTTTGCAAAGAGAGAACAGTCAATGCAATGTATTTGTTGGATTTGGACCAAAAAAATGGAAAACTGAACATATGTGCCCTAAAAATCTAAAGATATTTTCAGGAACTAAAGCAGAGAAATAAAAAAGAAAATAGAATGTACTATAGGTTTATCTGTGAGTATATGTATAGGAACTACAGTTGTTGAGGCAGAACAGTCAGATATTTTTGTTTGGTAAATAAATGAAGCAGTTATAACTAATCTAGACTTCGATACCATTTGAGAAAGCAACAACAGGTGAGAGTATATTGCAGAAAATGGGGGTTAGCAGAATGGCTGAAAAGTTGTGTAAAGAATTCACTAAAAATGAACTTCAGTTTTAAACACTGATTTTTGCAATGGCACTTACCTGGTGCTCTAATTAATGACTACGGCCTAAAGGTAGGAACAGTCTAATGAAATTTAATGCTGGACCTGCGTACTTAGAATGCAGCAGTATAAAATATATGGAAATTAGAATTATCTTACTTGCTAGAAGAGCAGATGCATAAAGTTGATATACTAAGAATCAACATACATTTTGTCCAAGAAAATCACTGATTATCAGTGGATCAAAGGATGGATTTGATCAGAGGATGAAAGCTTTTGCTGTGCTGATTGAACTCAAGTTTGTCTATGAGCAATCAACATGCTTATCAGTCTTATCATTAAAGACTAATGAGGCCTGACAAAGAAAAAAACATTTTACAAGTAACCTAGGTAGCATTTTAAATTGAAGTTGTACACTACTATGGGTTACTTTGTTCAAGAAGCCAGAAAAGGCCCAATGAAATATCAGAATCACAGAAGGAATCACAATTCTCTCAGTGCACACCTGAAGGGTGTTTGTTCCAAACACAATGACAAACTCTAAGAAAACCTTAACATAAATAAATATCACTTGGGATCATCTGTAGTTCCATAACATTAGATTGCAAGTGAGCAGGTATTTAAAGTCTGAGCTCTGACAATGCATAGATGTTACTCAAACTACACAATTTTTATTTTCCACTTCCAAGGAAAGTCCTTCTTTACAGAATTATTCCAATTATGACATTGCTCAAAAAAAAAAAAAAAAAAAAAAAAGCTAGCTAAAAAGTACAGTAGTTCTGATAGTAAAATACAAAAAAATGTGTATAAAAATATTTTTCCTACTTAAATTATTTTATGGAAAACTATAAAATTGTAAACATTTTATTAAAAATATGCAAGTTTAGTAAAAAAGAGCTTACTTCAATAAACTTCAATGTTCTAAAGATTTCATAACTTAAATTGACTGGAAAGTGGATATGTATATCCAAACATTGATATAAACAACTCTTTTTAATATCAAATACCTAAAAAAAGTTGGCATTTGTGTCTACCTTCAAAATGATAATTCTGCTTAAGAACCACATTATCACCCTAAACAAACAGTGAAGCTTTACTTTCAAAATGAATACTTTACTATACATAACTTTGTATTTAATAGTTCCTTCTATTTATTCCTTTGAAGTGGATGAGACAGTGATCTAAAGTTCAGAATGGCTAAGCATTACATGACTGTTACTAGAAGAGGGAGAAAATAATGACACAAATGTTATTTGTTAATACAGAGGGGCACTTCATACTAAATGAATTCGATCAAAATCAAAGTATTAAAACTAAATTTTAAATTAATTAACAAAATGTGTGCAAAGTTTTGGTGTACTTGCTTGCTTTCGGCACATATAGGTGGTTCCTAACATTAGCTAGGTTGCATTTAAGAGTCAGAGATCCTTTTCTGTGGTTAAAATATTAAACTAAAACATCTATTAATCCAACACAATTATCCCCTATTTTCAGAAGAATGTATAAAAATTACAAAGGTAAGATAGGATAATAGAGGAAGTATTTCCTTTTAAATGGTTTGTATTTCAATGTTCAAGCCGCGTAAGCTGTAAATCATTTCTATCACTATAGCTTCAAAACACAAGTCCTCAGGACAACTTCACATCTGCTTTTCATACAGGTGAGAGGAATCCTACCTTAATACAATATCCACAGCCTTGATGTTTTTATCCTTTCAGTACTGCAGAATAAACTCACTTGAAAAGATAAAGATAATATGCTGGAAAATGTTAAATTTTAATCTGTTTAAGCATACAGGCATTTTTTTACCCCATGCCTTCACTGCTTGCAGTCTGTAAAGTCTCAAAATGCTGAGGCTCAAGAGGAAGCATAAAGAGGCAAGTTTGAGTTTTCTTGGCAAATCCTGACCATTGACTTTTTAGAAGTACCCACAGAACAGTGCACGTTGTACAATTCCCAGCATCAGTTATGGAAGCATTCCAGCAAAAAGGAAAAGAGGAATGTCCTATAGACAGTCAACACAAGAAGACTTCAGTTTACATGTAAATAAGCACAGCTTTTTACTATAGAGAAAATCCTTGTATCTTCACTGGCTTCATTAACTTCCCTATGAGATGAGTGCATCTGGACACAGACTTGGTTATATGGCAATAATATTTTCTTCCAAAAAAAAGAGAAAAAACTAAAAGTAAGGTTCAGTGAATGTCTAAATACAGCTCGCTTTTGCAGTTATTAAAATTCTTAAGTTGTGTCAATATGGTTAAAAAATCACACTTAAGCCCTACCAGAATGTGCCATAACTTACAGTAAACCTGAGAATATAATTTTGACATTTTTTAAAATGTGTTCTCATTTTGATTTGTGAATAAGTACACACTAATATAAAATATACTCTCTGCAAAACAGAAATAAGCTTGAAGACAAAGTACATCTAAGTTTTATTTAAAGCAAATGCCAGTGTTTTGTAATGTCCAGTGAGCAGGTAAGTTTTGATTTCATTGAATGAGCTTAAGGTTGAGAAAGGGGAACCTACTAATCTATCTGACAGCTGTCAGATATCACTGCAGGAGGAGTTTAAGATATATGATGTCTTTGTATAAAAGTGCAAAATGTGAAACTGAGGCAGGGAGCTCTCTGCCAACAGATTTCAAATCAGGAATGAACCAGACTGCAGTTAACAATGGTATTTTTGATAGGTGAATATAAACTCCCTACATTGTTTGAAACCCTTTTAACTGATTCACAAGCTAAAAAAACATAGTAAGGTGTGTGAGAAGACAGGAAGAACGCTATTGAACAAGATTGCATATGACAAGTATTCAACTACAAGGTGATTTAATACCGATGATGTGCTGTTCTTCAACATCCACAGAACAAATTTTCTTGATGAGGTCATGCTACTTATTACTAGATTGTTTCCAGAAAATGTTTAAAGTCTGGTATCCAGGAATTCTCTTGAACAGTGTGCTGCAACTACTGTCCCAGAAACAAGATCTGCTGAGAAAAGAGGGAGGGAGCTTTGAGGTATGAAGATGTCCTGGAAGCCACTGTTCCACATTATAACAATCTGAATTATTAAAAGTAACTATTACTTTAATTATCAAACATTAATTTTAATAGCAATTTTAATGGGAAACAGTAAGAGCTTTGTTAAACAATAAATACATTATATGCCATTTGACTAAACTGAAACATCAACATGCAGCAGTTAATATGTTTTGCTCTCAAAATTTCAAAGGCAGTCAGAGCACTCTGCATTTGTAGAAATCTTTCACCAAGCTATTCAGCATATAACAAGATACTAAACCTACTTTCTATGACAATTCCATCAGAGAAGATTTTGGTTTTAGATCTGTCTTCAGAAAGGTTATTGGTCAGAGATGAGACTAAAAACCAAACACCATGGCCTGGAAGCTGCTTTCCTTAACTAAAGTAAGGAAACCTTCAAAAGCTGTGGTACTGAAATCTTTCTTCTCTATTAAATGAGCAGGAATAGATGTCCTACCACTACCTTTTCCACAATGAGAAGCAGGAAAGATGCCCTCATCTGAAGCCTCAGAATCAAGGAAAAGAGCACCATGACTCAGAGGACTTGCTCCCTTGACTCAGCTTTTATCAGTCAATCTTTGCAGTAACGGAAAGGTGGGCATCCTCCAGAAAACAAACATGGATTGAAGTAATGGGTATGGAGAGCAAGAAAGAAATTGAAAAGGATATAACTGAACTGACAGTCCTCCTATCTGACCATGAAACAAGAGAGGAGCCAATGAGATAGCTAAAGTAAAAATATATCTATACTAATTTATACATCATTATGTACACTTTTAAACAAAAATAATAGCAGATTGTAATAAGAGAAAAGAGATAAAATATCTTTGCGGAGTTGATTTTCTACTGTCAGGTTCACAAGAAGCTTTTAACTCTCACAAATGTGGAATTTAGAAGCAACCTATCATTTCCCCTAAAGAGAGATAACTAAACGAACTAGATTGCAACTTAGGCCACTGAGCTAATCTGGAAAAAAAATTCACCATCATATAAACAACATGAAATATAACATAAATTATTTAGAATTATATTGTTTATCCTAAGAATTATCTATAATTTCATTTCAGTTACTTATTAAGTTTCTAGCATAGGTTAAAATAAGCAATTTGCTAACAAAGTGCAAGTGGTTACGTAAGGACCGACACAGCTGCAAAATTTTGCTCGTAAAATCTACTAACAGTAAAAGTAATGAATAGAATCCACAAAAGTACTGGAATAAGGAAAAAACCCAGCACTATGAGAGCATAAAAGTAAACTGAAACTGAAGTTCTTTTGACACAAAGTAAACTGTCTGAATTACTGCATAACATCTTTAGCAGTTTCCTCTCACTCTTATGCCTTGAGGAGCATACTAACCTCAACTTTTTTCACCTCTGACATTTATAAGTCAGCCTTTGGTCCAACTACGAATTAGTTTGTATATGACAAGAACAATGATCAATAGAACATTTTACCTCCTCCTTAGGCCTTAAGATTCTTGTAAAAGAGGTGAGGCGAACAAGATTGGCATATATATATATTTATGCCCACACACATATATATTCTGTATATCAGACACACTGTTACAATTCCAAATATGTAATGATTTGGTGTACTGGGTCTGGCTGAGACAGAGTTAATCTTCTTTACAGCAGCCCTCAAAGTGCTGTGCTTTGCACTGGTAGCTAGAAAGGTGCTGGTAACACACCAGTCCTTGGCTATTGCTAAGCAGTGCCAGCACAGTGTCAACACTGTCTCCCTAAAATTCCCCCTCACCAGCAGGCTGGGGTTGGGCAAGATCCTGGGAGGGGATACAGGCAGAACAGCTGACTCAAAGTGACTCCCATACCATATGGTATTTGCTCAGCAATACAAGCCAAGAGAAAAGAGGAGGGGAAAGGCAGCATGAGAGAGGAAGGCATTCCTTATTTATGATACCTTCTGGAGCAAACTCTATGCATGCTGAAGCTCCACTTCCTAGGAAGTGGTCAGACACTACCCACTGATGGGATCTTTTGGTTTCCTTTGGTTCCATGTGTGGACTTTGCTTTTGTTTTAATAAACTGCCTTTATTTTGACCCACAATTTATTTCTTCAATCTTGTTTTCTTTCCCCTGTTCTGCTGAGGAGGGAAGTGTCAGAATGGTTTGGTGGGCACCTGGTGTTCAGCCAGGGCCATCCCACTATATTGGGACAAAATAGTGGGATTATTTTTTTCAGAATTATACAATGGCGTGGAAACTCACAGATGTCTGGGAAATAACAGTGCAGCTAAACTTGATGCAACTAAATTTCAAGAAACACATACAAATTAGCTTCCTAGGTGTACCATAAGTCTTAAACATTTCTTCACAGAATTCCACAAGCGGCCTAGCTGGAGAGGTACACTGTTGTTATTCACCCTTGTACAGAAGAGATGTAGAAAGAGGAAAAAAGTACTGAGGTATGTCATCTTTCAGTCCTCTATCATTTCCCATTGAAATGCTGGTGTCAGGACTCTCACAGATTGTTGATGCTAAACTCCTGAAAAAAGTTGGACTGCATGAAAGCCTGTCTGTAAGATCCACAGCAGTAAGACTATTTTTTAATTTCATTTTAATTTGCCATTAAGGTCTTGTACATAGATAGAAAAAAGATGATACTAATGCCTCAGCTGTTGCATTTGACATCATGTTTTCAGTAAGTGAAGCGTCATCAATATGGTGTGAATTTGCAATGGAAACCTGGATTCTGAACCCACTGTACCAGACATATTATGAAGCCAAAAGCAATGATACTGATCCAAAATCTAAGAACATGCAAACCAATCCCAAATCTGCTTAAGCAGTACTGCACACTCTCATTCTAGTTTCCAGCAAGAGAAATCTCGGTCTTAGTCTAGTAGGTACCTTCAGAGAGACTTCAACAAGTTAGAGCTGGGCAATCACCAACCATATGAAGTTTAACACACTGAAGTGCCAGATTCTGCACTTAAGATGGGGCAACCCTGGATGTAGACAGACTGGGGAATGAGTGGCTGGAGAGGAGCACTGAGGAAAGGGACCTGGGGGTCCTGGTCAGAAGAAAATTGAACAGGAGTCAGCAGTGCCCTGGCAGCCAGGAGGGCCAACCCCGCCCAGAGGACATCAGGCACAGCATGGTCACCTGGGCAAGGGAGGCGACTGTCCCCTTTGCTCTGCTCTGGGGTGGCCTCACCTCAAGTGCTGGGGGCAGTTTTGGGTGCCACAATATAGAAAAAACATTAAGGTATGAGAGAGTGTCCAAAGCAAGGCCACGAGGATGGTGAAGAGTCTGAAGAGGAAGCCTTATGAGCAGTGTCTGAGGTCACTCGGTCTGTCCAGCCTGGAGAAGAGGAAACTGAGGGGAGACCTCATTGCAGGCTTCAATATCCTCATACAGGGAAGAGGGGCAGACACTGACCTCTTCACTCCCATGGCCAGTGACAGAAATCAAGGCATAAAGCTGAGTCAGGGGAGGTTTCAGTTGGATAGCCATGGAAAGGGTGGTTGAAAACTGGAACTGGCTCCTCAGGGAAGTAGTCACAGCACCAAGCCTGTCTGAATTCAAGAAGCATTTGCACCATGCTTAAGCACAGGGTGTAACTCTTGGGTTGTCCTGCACAGGGCCAGGCATTGGACTTGACGATCCTGATGGGCCCCTTCCAACTCAGCACATTCTATGATTCTGTGATTCTTCATATGCAGCTTAAGTAATTATCCTTAATATATGAAGGAAACCTAGGCTTCATTTCTAGAACATGATAAAAATAATTTCTTACAGCAGAGAGAACCTACCTAAGGACCTCAGATAAGCCTGGACTGCACAGAAATATTAGCATTCATTGCCTACTATAAAAAAAAGGTACATGCAGTTATAGGGAGTAGTACTGCAACACAGTAATTATTTCATATCTGATTCACATTTTTCAGCCTGGACAACTGAGATTCGAATGTGTAAAAACACCTCATAAAAAGGAAAAAAACACCTTAAAAAATAAAGTCAAAGAAAATTATATGCTAGAAAAATCTCCGCTGGCCTTTTTTCCAATTTAATTTCTATTCACTTCATCTCTAAAGGTATTATTTTTGAGCAAGAGTATTGTAACACTCCTATAGAGCCAGAAAATTACTGCAATGAATTGAGAGAATGCTTAGGATGGTATCTATTACATAAAAAAGTAGAAGTCTAGACTTGGCCTCCTGCTGATTGGATGTTGTCTTTTAGGGTAATATGACTCCATATTTTAGTACAGGGCCACTACCTATGTCTTCATATTTAGGGCAGCACATGAATACAGCTTTAAAACTGAGCATGAATTCCTGTTTTACTCTAACACAGAGAGTCCTCTTCTGAATAGTTACTGCTGCCTTCCAAAGTTTATCTTTTAATGACTTTGTAATTGAAAACTTACCAAGGAAAGAAAACACAATTTTCCACTAGCAACATTACTTCTCATTGTTAAAGTTTTCTTGCAAAACACTATGTATTGGAAAAGAGAAAAACATGCCTAATTTGTGTATTGGCAATGCATTTTACCAAAGAGTAAGGCTCTACATAAGGCTTTATATCCAGTTACCAAGAAATAATTTTCAATCAAATGTCAATTTAATTAACCAATACTCTTCCTTCCCTGATTGTGATTCACAAAGATACAACTTCTCTGAGAATCAAGAAAGCAAAATTTGAGTTGCACAATATATCTTCATTATTCTTCAAACTGGAGGCACCTAGTGTATCAGAATGACTACTGCTAGGTAACAGAAGATGTACTGTCACAGTCATTACCCAAAGAAATACCAAATACTGTCCATCTTGCTTAGATTGTAACCTTTGTGCATTTAATTAATTCTTTCCCAATCACAGTTGTGGGTATTAGGAAGAATAGGGTAAGACCGCATTAATTACCTGGTCAGAAAAAGACTGCAAGGAAAAATAGAACTTTAGCTAAATATTTTTGAACTTGGGTTGCTACAAAATTGCTTTTTTCTCAATGTTACGCCATCCTAAGTCAAACTTGCTTTCTATTTAACTAGTACAGTGCATAATAACAAAATACCTCCAAAACAATATACACTTCTGTTCTTAAAGGCAATGAGTGATTTTATCTTAAAAAAAAAAAAAACAAAAAAACAAAAAAAAACCACTCACAAGGTTCATTCAACATGGCATTGGAATGTATCACTACCTTCATGCTCATCCAGGTGGTTATCAATTGATCCTTACCTGTATCACCTGGAAAAATGCTGTGACAAATAAGATTACTAATGCTTTTCTAGGGCCAAAGCACAGTAAAATTCAGCAAAACATAATCATCTGGGCACAGTAAAATTCAGCAAAACATAACCATCTCATCTAGAAATACCATTTCCAAACTAGAAATTGAAAAATGATTGGGGATGAGCTGTTCATTCAAACTAGGAGAAGAATTAAAATAGAACCTATTTTTTATCTCCACCTTCTGGCACGTTTTCATGATTTGGCCTCCCTGGCACAGCCTGACTTCAAAGAAAAATATCAGCAAGGTAATACAGTGGAATAAACTGAAAAGTCAAACAAAAAATAGCTACAAGAAATTCACAGCAAGAAATAAGAAAGCAACCAGGACGAAATACAAAATACAGTGGCTGAGAGGGAGAAGAAAACACAAGGTGACTTAGAAAAGGACAGATAATTCAGAAATACATTTTACATCTTTACTGAATGTACACGATACAAAGAATTGCTAATAGTACATTAGACTATTTATATGGCTTTTACACTGTATTTTTATACTGCTTTAACACTGGTTTTATGCTTTCCCCACCTGTTTTTTTTTTGTTTGTTTGTTTTTTGTAATTACCCAAATTTACCAGATTCCATGGTCATCTGCAGTAATCCATCAAGAGCACTGGAAAGCAGACTTGTACTGGATATTTTTAGGTGACTTAATATGACAGGCACACATTGGTACTCCAAAAATAAGGCCTTCCCTTCATCTGTCTTCAAGTCTACGCGAAGGGACTCAAATGCCTGAGCCAGGTAATCCACTGAAAACATCAGAATACAGGCAATAAAACTTCCATAATCATTATTTCATTAAGCCATGTGAATGACAGTTCTAACTATCTGACAGTCACCACAGCAGATACACACTTAAAAGTTAAATAGTCGAAAATATTAAATTTAATTTTTATTTAAAGACACCCTCTACCTATTTTTACTCCTTAACAGTTTATTGTGGGTAGAGAGACTATCTACAATTCATATGTTTAAGAAAAATATGCTTACAAATGTAAAGTCCTGAAAATATTTTGTTAAAGAGGAAAGAAAATACAAACTTGCATAGTTTGAGACAATGTTGGTTTCAACATCTGGGAAACCCCTACTAAGGGAGTCAGTGGCTGATTTGTCTGAGTGAGAGCAATTATTTTCATGAGATCAACTAGTCCCATTCCTTCTATTAAAAGCTGTAGTTAAAGTATAAACATTTTATATTCTCATCCATGGTGAGAAATTATACAAAGGATGTAGACTAAGTGAACAAATCTATTTTCTTAAGTTCCTGCTGTCAAATCTTTCTCAGTATCTTGGAATTGCATTGATCATCTGGAGCACAGAAAATTAAGTAGAAGGAAACAATTTATCCTACCGCGTAAGTTTAACTACGGTGCCATCTGCTGGATACTGACATTTTGAAGGAATGAGGACATATGTTCAAACCAAATCTGCTATTTTATCACCAGATCATTAGTGCCATGTGCTCAGTGATCGAAATTCATACATGGTGATATCTGACATATGTTTGACAACAGATCATATTTTCTGTGTTACAGAAGCCAGCAAAAAAAAGCAACCATGAGAAACTAAACTGATTCATTCTAATCAAGAGTGTTGTTCATCTGCTTAG
Source organism: Zosterops lateralis (assembly GCF_965231275.1). Lineage (NCBI taxonomy): Eukaryota > Metazoa > Chordata > Aves > Passeriformes > Zosteropidae > Zosterops > Zosterops lateralis. The sequence continues at coordinate 27,988,726 of NC_139763.1, forward strand.
GGTAAATCAGTCTCTTCAATGACTAGTTTTTTATTTCAATTTTTCTTGCATTGTTTTTATCAAACATTCCTAGAATGTGAGTCTCAATTTGAGACTAATTATCATGCTTCACCAAAATATGTTGACTGAAATAGTTCCCTCCAACAGCTGGAACATTGTGTTAGTTCATGAATGATGTCAGGATGGTCTTCCACCACATTTTATTCCCACGTTTACTATAAATACTCACAATATAAATACTGGACATGTCATTAGGCATAAACATATTAATGTGCTTAAACATCTAATCCAGAAGCATGACTTCTGTGAATAAAAACTCTCTTCATTATTTATGCATTTAAAATCTTTGGCATTCCCGTTTCGTGTCCATCAGGGTGCCACAGAGCATAGCAATTTTGTGACGTGGATTTCTGCTGTCTAGGAAATGCCTCAAAATTTAACACATTTCATGGAAAAGACTAAAAATATCAGATGCCAAAGCAGGCATCCGATTTTGACATTTTGGCATGGTATTTCAGGAGTACCTTGAAAATTAACATCTCTGCAGCCTGTATCAATCTCTTCATGTTATTGACAAAAGAAACATGTTACTTGTAAAGATATATTAAAATACAAACCATTCTGATAAGAGATGGTAGCAAAAATAGAAACATGGCATAATTTAGGTTGGAATCTAGTCCAATCTTCCTGTCAAAAGCAGGACCATCTCTGAGGTTAGGTTAGATTGCTCAGTTGTAACTCCACCAAAAAATTACTTGCTTTCAAAATGATCTGTGCTTTTAAAATGCCTTTGAAAGGGGAAAAATAAGTGATTAGTACCACAAAGAGTTAGAAAAGGGTTATAGAGATGTTGATTGTTATGCTATCCTTGTAAAAATTATTCTTGTAGAAAATTCCAGTTATGCAGACACACAGTACTGCTAAGGTGCTGCAGGTAAGCAGCAATCATGTCTTATACCTGTTCTTAATGGTACAGAATTACTTTCCTGCCTGACTTCCATAAAAAAGGATCTGCAACACCTTGTTCTCTGTTTCTTTTGAAGAAAGATAAGTCTTTATAACTGAAAGTAGTAGTTAACAAATCAGCTGAGAGAAGAGTTGTCTTATTTGAGTTGCATTTTCTGTATCTTTTCTCACACTGTCCAGACATGGATTTGTGTAATCTCGCAGTGTCTACTTTGAAACCTTTATCTTCTCCCATACTTAAGAAATGCTGACTTGTCTGACAAGTCATCACATCAAAAAACCCACATAAATTCTATCATAAAACAAATAATAGCAAGATTCATACTTGTATATTTTGCTTCACAATACCCAAGTAAAATCGCTTTTCACTAATAAAGCATAATAGACTCTACAGTATCATTAAAATGCTTTTTGTCCAGACATATGACTGAAATAGATAAATTAATATTAAAAAAATTTGACTTACCTTGTTTCACTGTTCTAAGCACAATCAAAGTTGACAGAAACCTCAGAGGCATACAGAAACTCTTAAAGAAAGCTGCTGACTTTGATTTACTTTCTGTAGACTGTTCAGAAGAACTGTGTGGGTTTCCCTTACCCACTACACCTTTGAAAATATCTTTGCCAAGTCTCCTCATGGTTGATCTCATTTTTGCATGCTGCTTCAAACAGTGCAAACATTAAAATTTGACATACATATGTTTCCCATGCAGTTAAATATTAAATTGCAAATATTTTGACCATGTATAGGAATATAATCAGTACAGGAGATACTGCTTTGTGTTCTAAAAGCAGTTGAACAATATTAACATGGTGCCTTATCAACAGACACTTCTGCAAGTGACTAATTAGTGAGGCTCCTGGATACTCTGATGTTATTTAAGTTGCTCTGGTTCCAGAAAAAAACTGTTTCTGTCAACTCAATGTAGTAAGCTTGCCTTAAGTTATAGCCTTTAAAGGCATTTACAGAATCAAGGTCTAAATATGAAGCTTAAGAACACTGTACAGGTAACATCTATTAGACTGTCATCACAAACTCTACAGAAGTATTTCCAGAGAATCAAACTTCACAATATACTTATTTAAAATATAGTTACTTAGTAGAACTGAACCCAACATCTTACTGTTGTACTGAATTTAAACTCAGGATATTTACACAGTTTTTAGCATTTGATTTAGCAAGTGAACATTGACAGTACTATGCTGGGTCTTTACAGTATGATTACTGTCTTTTTCTTTATTATATTGCTAAATATTTTCTTGGCAATCTAGTCAAAAAGAGCAAGGGATGTCTTGTGGTTAGACAGCAAGCAGAGGACAGAAAAATCAAAATTTCTTCACGGCTTTGCCACTCACTTCCATAATTTTCAACAAATCTCATTTATAAAATACACAATAAAATGTGTATTTTAACTACCATTTAAACTACTGCAAGTTTTGATAATACATATGCAAAAATAGGGTTTCAGATGTGCTTAGACATCACAAGAGAGATCATATACATAGGAAAACTACATTTAGATATACAATGCAAAATTTAAATTTAAGTTGAAAAAGAATTTGCTTTTCATTTGCCACCTGTCTGTGGTGAACACTATGAGTTTATGTTTTACAAAGACAGCAGTTTCTTTTCTATATGCAACATGAAAACATCCATTTTTCATATGTATTTAATATGCAAAATCCTTTAATATCTTCCATGATTAAAAAAAAAACAAAAAAAAAACATACTGCATGAGGACTACTTTTTTTTACCTGTATATCAGTGTCTATCTGTCTTATAGACCAGTAGATAAATTTAATCACAGGCACATGCAGTTTAGGATTCACATATGGCATCCACTGGAGTTGCTCAGTAACCATAGGCAAAAGCTGCAAAAATACACAAAAATAGAATTACATGCAGTATATGAACTATTCTATAATATTCTATAAGCTAAGTGTAAGCAAAAACCAACCAACCAAACAAACCTCCTAACTTTCTCCTGGAGTTTATCAGATTACATATGCAAATATACTCTGGGTTGATTCAGTACAGGTAACAGAATTATAAGCATATACAGGTTTTAAATTTTATGTAGGTTTACATGTGGGAGTGGAGATACATGTGAGCTCAATCTCAGTAAATCCAATCACAGTGGCTACAAATCTTTTATATAATGAATAAATAAAATGAAGTGAATTTTCTGAACACCTCATCGATTTCTAAATCTTGGTATCACAAGAAAAAACAATAGAGGTGTTGAAATACAGCATAGCATCACCTTTTATTGGTGATAAATTGAAATTTTAGTATCTAAAGAGGCATTAAAATATTTTAAATTTGACCTGTTGATCTCCTTAAAACAATGTATCACACATAAAACACAAGATAAGCTATCACCTCACAGAATTCACTTGAAATAAAATGCTGAAACTCTTAGGTTGAGACAAGACACCACACTTTTTATGAAAAATTATCTGTATGCTTTAAAATGACAAATTATCTACTATATATCTCACTGCTGAAATTAATATTTACTTACTAACAAATATTTTGTTTTAATTACATGCTGACCTATTATACTCTCAAAACCATTTAAAACACACCAAAATCTGAAAACATATTAGCAAATAACCCAAACCCCTTTACCTTCATACACTTTTCCTGAGTACAGGGGTTCTTTGAGGTCTGGGTAACCACAGGTTTATGAGTGTCCTCTCTCTCTTCTTGTGTTTCTATTTTGCTAAGATACTGCTCAGAGATCCAATCCATAAGATAAGTTAAGAGCTCATAAACTTGTGAATTCAATGGTAGCTGTAATATATTCACATCAGATATTTCAGCTTTTGATTTAATGCTTTTTCTAAGCTAAAATAGTAACAGACTGAAATACATGAGAGTACATTAGCTATGAAATATTATGCATAATAGAAAGGATGAGAATTTTATGCCTGATAAAATCTGAGAGGTGAGTTACTGTAGTGTGAGTCTGTGGAAAATGTATCCAAGGAGACAGTGATCTTGAACAAGCCACGTGGGCTCTGCTGGGCCTTGTACCAGGGTTTGAGAAGCCTGTATAGTATTAATGTAACTGTAACTTACAGTATCTCTGGGAAAGGTAAACTGTGTGCAAAAAAGTTTGGAAGGTGGCAGTCCTGACTAGGAGACCACAGTACATCAAGGAATCAGAGATCCACACCACAGTTAACCTGAGCAGGTGCAGTCTGTGCTGTGCTGCACAGATCAACCAACTGCAGTTTATCCTGTGCTTGGCTTCAGGATAAACTTAGGCAATTCCCTCTTGGTACTGCTGATCCCGCCTGGCCTTGGCCTTGTCTAAAAGGGCAACAAGTTCTTCTCCTATGAACGTCCTTCATGAACAGAGTTGTTTTCTTGCATGAAAATGATACATATGTTGAGTGGCCAAAAAGGAGGAGCTTCTCTCAATGGACAGGCTCTGCTCAGCATGCCCTGGTAAAAATCCACCAGGGCTCCATTTGATGCTGCACAAACACAACGTTCCCAGCATCTCGAGGGACACAAGACTTACTCACTCCCTATATTCCTCCTCTTACTGTCTTATTAGCCATTTAATTAAGCCATTAATGTCTTTCTTACAAACACACTGAAGGAACCGTGCAGTGTTTCTTTCTCTCACACCTCATTCCCCAGTGCAAAACAAACACCTATTGTGATGGTTTCTAGGTGTGAAAAACATATACCCATAATTTATTTTGTACTTGGTCGATTGGTAATAAAACAGCTTGGAAAAAAATTCACATACAGAATCACTACACTTTATAATTCTGGACAAATGAATTACAGGAGAAAACAAGTCTTTAATGTCCTTCTCATGGGGAAATTCTTATTTCAATGCACTAGACCTACTTTGTTTCATTTCATGCCATCTACTGTTGATAAATTTAACTGGGTAACTAGCATTGTTTAAAAAAAAAAAAAAGAACAAAGACTTTACGAAAATCTCATCTTGGATCTACTACACCACAATGAAATACTCCACAAAACAAATCCAGACATCTGAAGACAGGCTGCATTAACAATTCCCTAAAGATCTCAAAAGTTTTCTTCTATCTACCTTCAGGTAACTCTTTTCCTCTTCACTCAGAACTGTAACTACTGATACTATTTGTATTACATGTACAATCGAAGTATGCTAAAACCTATATAAAGAGAATTTGTTGGCTATATACAGACAGCACAGTATTAAGGCATTCATTGTAGATCAATTAGATAGGGTGGTGTGAGTATCTTTCTCATTTCACAGTTTACTTCCAGCTGGAAAAAAAAGCATAAACAGCTGAGAGATGTTGGCAGAGTAATACCATAAATGGAACTACACGGAGACAGAAAGAATTTCATTAAGTGATATAGGAAGATTTTTTTAAGGTAAATAAGTGATTGTTTTGGAACTGTGAATGAACACTGGATTTAATCTCTGTCCTTCACTAAAGATTATTTTTCAAAAAAGTAATATTAGTATATCACTTTTGGTTTAAGATAAAGGTTCTTTATTAGATGCTTCTGTAAGACTACTTTTTTCCTGGTGTTATTCAGAAGGATAGTGCTGTACTGTAGCAGTAACCAGAATCAGTCTAAGAATTGTTCTGATGCAACAAAAGAAACCTGTGACAGTGGATGCAGGCTGTAATTATAGATGGCAGATGAAAGACAATGATATGAGGAGGAAAACTTGCCATATAAATAAAAATATACACATATACATACACATAAGCAATATGAAATCCAAGACATATTTTTAGCAACAAACTTAGTTCTTTGCTAAGTGTGGGTTTTCCACCAATACAATGTGTTTCTCTTCTTAGTGTAACTCATACAATAAAATTAGAGGTTACATTTTGCAATCTCTAGCAGAGGCACAGAGAACGTTACACTGCCTAAAAAGAAAATATGAAAATACTTCTGCCTAATTCTTACCGTAGCAGGTTTTAATGTTGCCATCACTTTTTCCTGTTTCACAGGTTTGTTTTCTTTCATCACTTGGCATAAATTGTTAGATTTACGTACCATTGAAAATTCATGCTTCCTCTACAACAAAATATAAAAATTAATTATATTTCACTGGTTGCCTATAAAAGCAGGTACATGTAAGAACAAAGCTTACTTGTAGATTCTCTAAACGAGCTTTTACTTTTCGTGCTTGACCTTCCAACTTCTTGTTCAACTCAGTTACATCACTTAACTGAAAGAAGCAGAAAATATTCAAAACTGTAAATTCAAAACTCACTTCTTGACTTAATTATCACAGTGAAGTAACTTGATGCATAGACCAGCTAAATTATTTAAGTTTAAGTTTTTTCTTATTAGGATGAAAAGTGATAGAAACAAAATCACCATCCACCTCCCTCAACGAATTATGGGATCATAGATTGGCTGAGATTTAAGAGCACTTGCGGAAGACACATGGTCCAACCACCCAGCTCAAGTTGGGCCATGAAGAACAGGCTGCCATGTCCAGACAGCTTTTGAACAGTTCCAAGGTGTGAGACACTTATACCTCCAGGATAAATAGGACAGCAGCAGTATCTCATTGTTGACCTGCAGCCCAACCTTTCAGGGTGCAAGGGAAAAATAAGCACTACTATGACGCTATAGATATACAGGCACTTCACATTTGCTCACTTTTCATGAAAAATCAACATAAAAATGAGCACAAATTCAAGAATGGTATAATAGTCTTATTAATGGGGAAGGTGGTTACTGACCACACTAAAAAACCTAATTTGCTTGGTGAAAAAAGATCAGGAAAACTGAAACCTCCACTTAAATAAAAACATATGCTGTATCCATACAACAGTAAACAGCATAATCATCACAGAAGCCCTCAGTTTGCAGAGAAATGCAAAGATTTTATAGTAAGAGGAAATAAGACAGATGGGTTGCATCAGAACCATCAACATCCAAGGAGTTAGGTCTGGTCTTCTTAAGGGAAAGAATAAGGCTTTGCTGTAGATTTTTATTGTATTCAGATTATCAGAACATTAACTAGTTCAATGAATAAACAATGCTCAAATACTTTAGACAATCTGCGTATCACCATTTTAGATCAGACTTACAGTAAAGTGAGACAAATTCCTACTCTAAACACTACTATGAAGCACCATTCTAGTGGTGAAATAGTGAGAAAATACTGCCTTCATTAAAATTTGCAAAAATAACTAAAAATACTGATCAAACTGAAGTTAAACATTCTACTTCTTATTTAATAGAATCAGCACAGCAATTTGGCACAGCAAATCTGCACAGGGTGGATTCCATTATGTCGCAAAATACTTTCCATCCATTCTCAATGGATTTTTCCCCTCCTAACAATTAGCTGTTGCTAGTGAGTCAGTGGAATAAATCCAAATTCTTTTTTATACTGTAAAAGGTCAGAAAGGCTAAATTTCAAGTACTGGAAACAGGTGAGGAAAGTACTTTCAGTCATTCATACAATTCTTGTCTTAGAGAAACAAAAGGTCAGCAATTTTGCAAACTGAAGCTGCTCAAATATTTAGAATTGTTGACTGTAACTTGTAGAATTATTTATAACAGGAAATAATTTTACCTGTTTTCTTAAAGTGTCATTCACTTCCTTCAAGCTGTCAAATGATGACTTCAGCCTCCTATTTTCTTTAGTTATTTCTCTCAAGGCTTCTGTCAGCTGCTTAACTTCTGCCTCATGTTGCTATAGAAATATCAAATTTAAAACATGTTTTAAAAGAGACCATTCTAGAAACAGTAAGTTCCGGTTAAGTGTTAAAAGAGTCAGACAAACTTTCAAATATCAAGTTTTTCATGTCCAAATTTGCACGTTTGGTCAGCAGTGAGAAATACAAGATCTCTACTGCTTATTAAGAAGGATCTATACAGAAACTGAGAGCAACATGCACAACTGCCTATTCTACCCAGACCAACCATGTACATATTTCTCAAAAAATTCAGATGTGGGACGCATTTGTGAACTAAAATCAATGACAAAGCTTTTACTTACAGCTCACTCTTCCAAATATTTACAAAAAGCTGTGACTGTGTTTTGAGGTTTCAATTCATGTTTCTGGTTTTGCTTACTCTGAATCACGCAGAGTAAGAAACCAATCCTATGCCTTGTAGAGACTGGGGCTCTGGTTTATTACACAAGCATAAGAATTATTAAATACAACGTGCGTACCCATTGTCATTCACCTCTTACCCCTGAAATTTGTTTCATGTTTAATCTTCTCTGGAGCTTAGATTTAAGTACCTCAGATTTGGTAAAAAAGCAAGGTTGTATTTTACTGAAAATGTTCCAGATTTCATTTCTCCCCTTCTGTGAATTCGCTCATCTTCACTACTCTTTCTTTCCACACCCCCAAAGTTAGGTTGGTCTTCCTCTGAACTTTCTGAGTCTTTGTTTGCTAGTACTCTCTGCAATAGGTGTTATGTCATAAGACCTCACTGTGTCTTAAAACACTCCCAAGGAAATCCACTACGACTACAGCTAATACAAAGATACTCATTTAACTTATAACTTACACAGAATTACAGATAGACCACCTTTTTCCTCTAACATTGATCACATAGCTTTCACTATTTTACAAAAAAATTACCTCCTTTTTCTAACTTGTAACTGTAAAATGTACTACACATCAGAAAAGTAAATGCACCATTGTGAAACAGAAGTCATACAAAAACTCTAGCAATATTGTTCAGTACATTTTATTTAAATCTTTCCTTTGGGGATTTCAAGGACTTCAAAGAAATAATCAAGATTTCTAGCAAACATGATGGCTTAAGATAACTACAAATGAAAATGACATACAGAGCAATATCTATCATTAAATATATTATTTCACCTCTTTTATATCTGAAATTTTTGTGTGAACTTCTTCCTCAACACCTCTTATTTTAGCCAAAGCTGCTTCATGTGTAAAAAGCAATGCTTCTTGTTCTGTTAGACAACGTTCTCGTTTCTGCAGTTGCAGAGCATATTCCTGCTGTGCCGAAGTTTCTCTCTGTATCAATAAAAGAAATATTAAACTACTTTAAAAACCCACATGAAATTTTCCCAAATTATGCTGGATTTAAAATTTTGTCCCATGGTTAGCTCCTTGTGAAATTATAGTTACATAAAAGCTTACTAATACAAAGTATCCTGATGGTCACCTCTGTCCAGTTTCCTCCCACATTAACCCAAAAGACTTCCATGTGCATTGGAATGGTTCAGCCTCTCAAATTATAAAATTCAATTCTACATTGTTGCTCTAGAAAAATAAACTTTGGCTTTTGCTTCTAAAATATTTGGATAATGGTACTAACTGTAGGACAGAACAGAGTCTGATGTGACTATCTAGGTTGAACACTAGATTAATGATATTGTTTCTTCAACTAGTGAGAAGCATCCCTGAAAAGTGGTGAGAAAAAAGAGATACAAAATTATTTTTATCTCATATGTTGCCAAAGACAATTATGGCAGGGAATCCAGCAGAAGCTTAGGAACTATTACAGAGTAAAACCATATAGGAAGTTCTTCTGTTAGGTAGCCTAAACCTGCTGGAGATGAACTGGTGGCATGAATAGAGAGATTTTGGAGGAAGCCATGAAGGCAAGTGCTTTGGAATGCCCAGAGTCAGAACAGTTTCAGATGTTCTCACGAGAAGGAATGGTTTTGGGTCCCTCCCTGTACACCCAGAGTGTGTCACAAGACAGTCTTGGATGTAGAAACACTGTGCTCCAACTCCCTCAAGCTGAATCCACCCACCTACCCATCTACCTGGTCTACCCAAAATTCAAGTCAAAGCACCATTACTGAATCACTGAATTAATCTAGGGGAAGAGGCAGATGAAGACAAATTTAATATATAAGTAACTGTGATTGGTATAAAGTAATAGTAAAACCCAATAGTTTTAATGGATGAGTTTTACTATTTAAGTAGTTTCAGATTTCTTTATTGAAAGTGAGAACCTTTATAGCCATTAGTCAACAAAAAATTTAAGGTGATTCCAGTTCCTACCTGGAGCTTCTGATGTATGACAAATAATTCATCATAAATTTGACTGATGTGAGGTGGTATTAAACCTTGACTATTGCCTGCCTGAGCACCAGTTCCATGCAAAATTTTCTTCATCAAACCATGGTTTATAATTTGGTCCCTATTTTTTTGAGTATTTGCAGCCAAATGAGATGGTAAAGTGAGGCCTGTGGACATGGAAAAAATGCATTTTACATTAAAAAAATCAGTCCTAGCTAAATATTAATATGATTGTTGTACAAAACCAGCAAAAATGTGTTCTAGGAATTCAGAATTACAAGTATAGAGCGAGATGTATCAAAATGTGAAAGTAATCTAAAGAATTACAGAGATTTGATCAAAGTTCTCATTCCAAGATTTATTCAAACTGATCAAGAAACAATGATTTTATAAGTAAAATTATGCCCTCCACTGAAATCCCAGAGATATCTGTATGGAATCCATGTACAGACTGAATTATGTCACCAAAATCTCTTATTATTTTTGTAAGGGCTTCAGGCAAGTCATTTACTGCTGATTAGACCTTAGGGTGACATCTAAGTAAACAGAACAAGACTTAAGAAATTACTGGACACCACATGAGAAAATAACATAGGTATTGCTTCAAGTATGTCTGAACCTCCCAAAATAATTCTAAAGAAAATACTCATACTGATGTGAAACATTGAATCCCCACATTAAAATACATTTTAAGTGCCTAGTGTACTTCTCAATTGAATAGAAAAAATTACTAGGAAGATTTTTAAGTTACATGTTATACTTCACAGAGGATTGTAAGAATGTATAAAATTAAATATTTATTACCTGTTCCCATGTATAGAGCTGTATTTTGAATCACACCAGTTTCAGAGCAAATAATGCTATTTTCTTCTAGACCACTTGAATCACAAACAAAATCTTGCTCATCATCAAAACTAAAAGTGCAAAAGAGCAGTAATTTTAAATTATTCAGTTCCTTTCTAACATGATACATAACAGAGCACTGAAAGAAGTCTGTATAAAAAAGAGCAAACATTGCTTAATGTAAGACTTTGATATTTTTACTGATAACAAATAGCAGAGTTAAAACATTTGGATGAAAGGCATTATTACTCACAAATCTCAACCACAGCAATTATGTGCTGCTGACTTAAGAGTTGTTACAATAACTAGGCTTTTCATGCTGTAAGCCTATGTAAGCAACAGGTAAAGCCAACACTCCTCTCTCACCACAAACCACCAAATTCCTGGAGAAATAAAAAATTATATTTTTCCAGTTGGTGAAAAATAGCCCTGAAAAGAGATTTCTTGGCTTCTGGAATTGAATTATCTCTAAATAAACATAAATCTGTTTATCACTCTGGGCTATTTCCTTTCCTCCTAGTTAATTATCACCTAGTTCAGTTTATGTCATTCCTGTATCCTCTTAGCAATTCCAACACACACAGATTAGATTAGAAAGAGAAACAATATTCCTCATCAAAACCAGCACTCTCATTATGTCATAAATCAGCCACAAACAATTCTTTACTTAACAAGAAAGCAAGAAACTTAAACCAACTTTTGCATGGTCCAAATAACATTGTTTATTTGTTGTTTATCTGGATTATGTGAGAAAATAAATAATAATGGAGAAATAAAAACACCTCCTACCAATCCCAGTCTTTCAAACTTTTTTGGAAATCATGATCTGATCTGTTCTCTCTTCCAGCTTCAGTAAATTCTGACTCTAAAGAACAATTTGATAAAGAAAGTTATATTTTTCAGTAAGCTGTCAGTGTTGCCCGAATTACAAAAAATTGCAACAATCGTACTTTGCATTTGAGAAGCTGACATTAAGAAATCAATAAGGACTTATTAGAAGTACTTGCCATGTAAGTTTAAGAACCAAAACCGCCGATGCAACCTGATGAATTATGAACTTAATTATAACAGTTTAAGCCACAGTAAGAACTATTTCGCTTTCACATAAGATTTATCCTTCTGAAATGTTAGAGCTTGTCTGCCTACAGAAATTGTTCTGTAACTGAAATCTGACAAATACATTGATTTAGCCTGCTCTCCCCATGCACCAGTTTCTGAAAGAGACCAAATGCATTCTAAATATTAAACGTTTATGTATCTTTAAGTTAAAGCTAAATACAACAATTATGAAATCGACTGCTACCAACTAATTCAAACAGGACTTAAAGACAAACAGGCTGTGAACCATTGTTCCAAAACATCCCTTGGGCTCTTTACTTGTTACTGTCCCCAGGCTGGCTCCCAGGTATCACCCTGATCAAGCTTACCTATCTATTTAAAATGAGACAGTACAGAACTAAATAAATTTAGGAACAATACATCTTTAGTATATATTTTCCCTGTAAAAGATATCAAAGCACCATTGCCTTGTATTACCTTTGTAAACTAGGCAGCTTCTGTTTTTACATCCAGTATGGGATGCTCCTGACAGGCAATCCTACAAGAAAGCACAAAACCACTGCGCTCTAGTGAGAATTTTCATGGCAAAAGTATGTTACAACTTACAGGTTTAACACTTAAACTGTAACACCTTGTGACAGAATTCTTACTACAAAATACTGGCTTTGAAAAGGGAGGTGGTTTTTTTAAAAAAATACATAAATGTAAATGGTCCTCATACTAACATAAAGAGGCAAATATATTCTCTACAGTCTAACAACAAAATACTTATAGTGTTGTATGTTAGAACATTTGAGAAACTATAAAGCACTATGAAGACAGTGCCAAAAATAAAGGTGCGAACGTAGAATTAGGTAATCATGGAAACAGTGCCATCTACCTTCAAATCTAGGCTTTTTATGCCAAAGTTTCCTGCTTTAGTTTTTTCTTACCTATTGATATCTACATATTAAAAAAGCAAATGACAGAAAATTTAGGCTTCAAGCAAAATCAATTAAATGCACAATACAAAATATCAGACTCAAGGCAGCTCCCATGATCTTGTTTCACTGTGTCTCCCTGCTACGCTCTAGATCAAGCCATCAACTGCTGTATTTTCCTGCCCTTGAATGACCAATTTGTAATGAAATAACAAAGCACAAAAACATGTAACACTTTATCCTTGCAAACATTAAAGCCTCAGTAACAGTCTTTTAAAAATAAGTTTTAAAAATTACTTTTCTTTACAGTACAGTTCTGCAGTTCAAAGCAGAATATTCCCCAAGAAAAATTCCCCATAGAATCTAGAACACCATCATATTCTATTCAAGTTGCAAATGTGTCTGCAGGAACTAAGGGCACATAAAGCCCGATTTTAGCTGCTAAAAACTTCAAAATCTTCACATTGCGTTTGGGATGGTTCCTGATCCTAAAATGGCAAGCTACTTTTCCCAAGAAAAAAAAAAAGGCTGGGTTTTGTATTTATTGAATGACTCCAGGACTAACTCAGTATCCCAATCCAACCATGTACCTAAGTCAAACCCACTTTCAATCTCTTCCAATCTTTGTTGCTCATGGGTATTTTTCCACCATATGACTTCCCCTGCTGCATGACTTTGAGCACTTTAAGGCCTGTTATCCCCCAGACACACTGGAACCATTTGACCCAGGGAATACAAATGCATAAAAACAACTGCAAAAATTTGTTTCACTGAAAGACAATCAGAATTCAGGCAAAATAAAGCTGCCTAGCCAGCAAGCACTTCTACTAAGTATCAAAGGCTTTTGAAACACCAGCATGGAGGAAGGGTCGTTGCTGCTGAATTTTTAGGCAGATCAGTTTTGGCTTGTCAGCGAAAGTAATGGAAGAGAGGAACCACAATACAGTTCATTCATCTGAGTGCAAAGGCCTTCTTTGGTATAAAATCTCATTGCCTACCTTGGCAAGGGAATTATACCCATCACAATTAACTGCCTGGTCATTGCAGCAGTCTCTGATGAACCAGGGGTTTGATTCCTGATTGACTGCATATGGAACAATTTCCTGCTCTCTGACAACAGAGCTAATCACTAAGCTTTACAAAAACAAAATCACAAACACACTTAACACATTCTAATAAGTAAGGCTGTCAATTGCTGTGGCTCAAAAAAAAAAAAAAAAAAAAAAAAAAAAAAAAAAAAAAAGTAATCCTATTATATATATTTCATAAAAGCTTAATATAATCCTATGAGGATTTACATATTTTCTCACTCAACTGGCAGGCACCAGGTCTTAGGCAAAAAGCTAAACTGTGCCGTGGTACCGCATAAAATCTGGAATTGCAATTTCCAGGGAAATTTCCTGCTCAGACAAGGATGACTCCTCAGCACTTCAGCTCTAAGGCAATGGGAGCGCGGCGTCAGGGACAGGGGTAGCAGGAGCACGCAACCTCCTCCGGTCTGTTTAAAGCCCACTTTTGTCTCGCCCTGCCCGGGCACACAACAGCACGGCGCTCACAATGAACCCCGAGGGAGCGGACAGGCCCCGCTCCCGCCATCTCCTCCGAACGCTCCAGGGACGCGGCGAGGAGGAAATGGCTTTTCTGTGCCTCCTCGTCCCCGCTGCAGGCCGCCCGCCCCGGCCCCGTCTCACCCCCGCCGGCCCGGGGACGCGCCGCTGCAGCCCCGGGGCGGAGCGGGCACAGCCGAGGCCGGGCCCGGGCCCCGCCATGGCGGCACCGCCGCGCTCGAACCAACCGCCACCAGCCGCGCAGGCGCACTCGGGGCCGTGGGCAGCGCCGGCCCGGGCCTGGCGGGGAGCGCACACACATCGCCATCCTCAACAGCAGCACCGCCCCTCTCCGCCCCAGCACAGCCAGCCTGACAGCGCCGCCTCCAACCCGCGACCGAACAGCACCCTGGCAACTGGACCACTCAGGGCCACCTCCTTGAACACCTGCAGCGATAGCCCTGGGCCGCCCATGTCCTGTCAGCTCTTCTGGGAAAAAACTCCTTCTGCTGTCCTACCTAAACCTCCCCTCACACAGTGTAAGTCTATGTCCTATTGTCCTGTCGTTTGGAAGCAGACCTAGCTCCAGGGTCCTTTGAGACGTTGTAGAGTTATGAGGATGTATTACTGCCATTCTTTAAAAATAAAAAAAATAACCCCCCAAATAAAGCTAAGCTAAATGTATGTTGCCAGCACAGAGCTGTAGAGTATCAGCTAATAAAAAAAACAAACCCCACATTTACCTATCCATACTCACTCTTGAGAGGCAAAGTTGTAAAAGGCACGCTGCAATACACAAGCTAGAGCCTGCAGCAAGGTCAGAGAATTGGCCACAGCTAATAAACATGGAACAGAGTCAGAGGCTTATACTTAAAGTATGTCAGGTAAAATATCAGTGTTAAGTAGGTGTTTTTCATTAAGCCAAATTTTTTTAGAAATAGTTTAAGTACAAAAAAAAAAGCTGGCATATTGCTTTAGCAAAACACTGATCAATCATTTAAAAACCATGCAGACAGAACAAACCAACATCCACCTGGCTCAGCCTGCTTTCTGCACACTGGAGTACCCATTAACTTTCTAAGGACTTCAGTGCACTGTCCAGCAATTTGCAACTACAATCTGTACATTCAGAAGAGCTCCTGAGAGCAAGAATCAAGTTATGCAAGTTATTTTCTTTTAAACAAACCAAAGTGAAGACAAGACATTTATTTTAACAAGACTAGGATTTAATTTTTAAAATTTGACATTTAAT
The DNA here is from genome assembly GCF_965231275.1 of Zosterops lateralis. Taxonomy (NCBI): domain Eukaryota; kingdom Metazoa; phylum Chordata; class Aves; order Passeriformes; family Zosteropidae; genus Zosterops; species Zosterops lateralis. The sequence goes on from NC_139763.1 coordinate 28,004,325, forward strand.
ACAAATATGTCAGGATAACACAAATACACCTGAAATATGCCAGTGCCTGAATTTTATTTACCATGCAAAAAATCAATTAGAGCACATAAAAAAATTCAACTATAGCCTGTAATTTTACATTTATACATCAGAAGTGTCCATTTTAAGAAGTTGAAATAATTAGTCAATAACATCTAAGTACTGATTTATACTGCTAAAACATTTGTATACTCAAAGAAATAATTCTATATTTGCCCACAGTCTGTAATGACAATTCTTCCATTTACTAGCCCTTTTGGAGAACCAAAGGATTCGATCTTTTTCACAACATCCATTCCATCTTTCACAAACCCAAATACCACATGTTTGAAGTCCAAGTGTTCTGCTTTTTTAAGTGTTATGAAGAACTGAGAATTATTTGTATCCCTGCCCTTATTTGCCATTGACAACAATCCGGGACCAGTGTGTTTCACTATGAAATTCTCATCTTCAAATGCTGTTCCATAAATTGACCGTCCACCTGTTCCATCATGGTTAGTTATATCTCCTCCCTAAAATAAAAAACAAACAAACAGACACAGCATTAACTGACAAGCCCCAAAACATAACCCAAAAATTATATTTCCTTTCAACAGTAAAGACTGTTTTGGAGGAGCTCATTGATACTTGTGAAAATGAAAAGTATCTTCTTAGAGGTAGGGCTTCCCACCTTTAGCAGGTTTGTTCATGGTAAGGGAAGCAGTAGCAGAAGGTTTATCCCTTGTTTATTTTGAACACAGCATTTTATCTTCCTGCTCCCCATGGTGACATTCCTCTAGGCCTGCCTTTCCTACTACCTACATCACTTGGCCCTGGAAGCTGCCTAGACCTGCATTACCTCATTGAAGGCCTGTCCTTGCTTAGTCCCTGCAGGCACAGAATTAATCACCTGAAAAAGGTTAACATAGCAGTGAGCAATAATTCCATACAGCTTTGCCATGTAACTGGTCGAGCAGCATGGTGTGTCTTTCTAGAAAGCAGCAAACTTCTAGTTCCTGATGATTTGAATACACACATAAATGTGACAGACAGTGTAAATTGTATCTGTACAGCCTTAGTTCTCATTGAAGAGCTTCTCATTGTACCTCAAAGTCCAGGCAAAGCAGAGCAAACAAAATATACTCATGTAGTATGATAAAAGCTAACTTTGTCAAGGCACACATGGTGCAGTTAACTGTTTTAAAAGAAAGTCTGCTCCTTTAGAGAATGTCGAATACCCTGAAATAAGCTTAAATTCTAAATGAGTTTATGAGAAAGGCGTGAAGGTTTAACAAAAGAGCCATGAAGTGCATACTTCAGACACATATAGATAATCAAAAGACAGGCTAATATTTTATTTTGGTAACAAACCATTCATATACTATCACAGAATGGTTTATGTTGGAAAGGACCTTTAAGATCACCCAGTTCCAACTCCCTGCCATGGGCAGGGACATCTAGAACTAGGCCAGGCTGCTCAGAGCCCCATCCAGCCTGGCCTAGAACACTGACACGGATAGGGCATCTACAACTTCTCTGGGCAACTTGTTCCAGTGTCTCACCACCCTCACAGCAAACAATTCTCCTAACATCTAGTCTACACCTACTCTTTTACCTAAAAGCTATTCCCCCCATGTCCTGTGACTACCTGCTGTTGTAAAATGTTTCCTTCCACCTTTCTTGTAGGTTCCCTTCAGGCTCTGGAATGACACCATTACATCACCCCTAAGCTTTCTCTTTTCCAGGATGAACAAATTCAATTCTCTTAGCCTTTCCTCATAGGGCTAGTGCTCCATCCTTCTTAAAAGTCTTGGCCCTCCTCTGGACTCACTCCAATAGGAGTCCTTCCTATTACTTTTGTGTATTATTTTCCTACATTACTGTATACATCTGGGCTTGTAGAAAATCATCTACATGCCTCATCTTTGGGGATATAGTGACATGTAGATCATTAGCATAGCATGTACTGATGTTGGTTCATTTTGCCTGTTCCAAGTTACTAAAACTCAATGAACTATGGATGAGAATTTTAAGAAAGGTCTATCTGAGCTATGATCAACCTCCTAAGCCTCCAGCATTTATGGAGAACTTGCCAATGCTACTGAATGCACACAGAGGTTTAAAACCAACACTGTCTACCTGGGGTTACAGATGTACTGCAGGCTGATGCTCTCAGCACAAAATCTGATGTTTTAGGAAACAGGCCACTGCGTGGTAATTGCATCTAGAAGACTTATTTTAGACTGAAAGCTAATGTCTACGATACTTGGAATATCAGTTTTAAAATGCACATTATCTGAAATACAAAGTGTAAAGTCCAAGAGAAGCCTGGAAAGTAAGCATTCCTAACAGGTGAGCATATAGAAGTTCTTCTCTGGAGAGAGAGAGAAGGATGAATGGTAGTTTTGGGAGCACCTACTTTCCTTGGTGCTCCTGTTTAGCAACAGGCCCCTTGTCTATTGTAAGAGGACTCCACCTCCCTCCATTTTTTCCCTTCCACCCTGACATGAGAGTAACTAGGAAACATTGAAACATGAGGCCACTGGCAGGCACAGGTGAAAAGCATCTTAGGGTAGCATGTGCCGCTTTCCACCATTTCTCATCTCCTTGTAGGGAAGGGACAGATGAGACTATCCTGCACAGTGGATCCATGCTGCCAACAAGAATGTGCTACTCTGCAGTCATTTTTTGAAGCACCACTGTTAGTCAAGATGCATCTCATTCTCTCTGTGAAGAATCTTCCTTTTATATTTACCTGACACACAAAGTCTGTGACTATTCTGTGAAAGCGGGAGTTCTTGAATCCAAATCCTTTCTCTCCTGTGCACAGGGCTCTGAAATTTTCAGCAGTTCGAGGTACAATATTTGCAAACAGTTCCATGGTTATGTGTCCTAAAGGTTCATCATCAGCAGAAACTTCAAAATACACCACAGGGTTGGTGTCCTTTGACAGTCCTGCTGCCAGAGACAAGTGTCCCTTTTGTAGTTCTGACAAGCTTAGCTGGCATTCTTCAAACATCTTCTTGAAAGAATTGGCCATTTCTTGGCTTTTAAATCTGACTGCAAATTGCTCTACTTTTACTTCACCATCTGAAAATAAATCCAAGAAGGTCTGTTTAGTTTCATCTTTTAATAATTTCCAGGGAAAAACAAGACACAAACTACAGACCACCTGAAAAAACTCACCAGCATAATCTGTGGCTGTCCAAATGAAAGCATTGTTTGATGTATCAGAGGGCACTAAGTTCATCTCTTTGGTGATAACATGGTTTGCACAGACTTTAAGAACTTGGTCTCTTCTCATTAGGATTCTGTAGTATTTCTTCTGTGTATGGAAGAGAATTTTGATCTCACCAACACCACGCTCCTTCCACTGAGTAACATCCCTGTCCCATCTGTAAAGTTTTGCCCTCTCCTTGAAGAGAATTTCTTCATCTTCTTCTCCAGATTTTACCTCCACCTAAAAAACCAGCACAGTAGATTGAGTACCTGTGATTTCCTAGAAAGATATTAAATAATCATTACATATACTTCTGAAGACACTGGCATATTACAGTGGAAGATTATTCAATGTGTTCTTTTCTCTAACACCCCATTGATCATACTAAAATGGGTAAAACATTTTCAGAATTTAAGAGCCCAACAAATTCCACTATTTGAGACCAAGTACAGCACTGCAAACCTCCTTCACCATGCTACATGCAGTTCTGGTGGGTGTTGCTTTTGGTTTGGTTGGTTGGATTTTGGTGGTATTTTTTTTTATGTGTGGGGTTTTCTTTCCTTTTAACAAAACCCCAAGACTTTATCAAGTGTTCTGGCAAGTTTCCCAGGTTTCAGGTTTTCTGAATGATGTGCACACTGATCAGTGAAGACAAAATACTGTTACAATTTCAGGATACCTTTAGCACATTGTTAAAGAATTTGATATGTGCATTTGAACAGAATAAACACCAAGTATACAAAACTTTGGCCTGAGAGCCAAATCTCCCTCTCACTTTATGTATGATTTACTGGCCTCTAATCTCCTTTAGTTATTAGCACTTTTCCAAAGATATGGAACACTTGAGAGAACTGGAGAAATATGTGACAGAATACTGCTTGTGAAACTGAACAAGGGAAGCAGAGAAGAAAAGCATCATAGAAGTCATAATCTGACACACAGATGAGCAAAGGCACACCAAATTTTAAAGAAGGAAGCTGAAAGCTCATTACAAAATAGATCAAACGAGCTGTTCGAATTGAAGGACACCACATACTGTTCCTTTGTGCTCTATTTGCCTTGCTCAGTTTAAATTTTATTATTTATAGAAAGGTCAGGCAATATGACCATATCATCAAAAAAGTCTGAAATGGTTATTAGGCTAAAAGCCAAATCAAGACATGAATAACCGTGTGAAGTCTTACTCACGGTCTTAAGTTATAAGGCTACCTTCAAAGTTGAAGGTTCTCCTACTTCTTGAAAAAACATTTCAAACTAACAAAGTCAGGTCCCTTAGCCTTCCAGGTAATGTTAACTGTGTATCTTTTTGCTTTGTGATTCTAAAAATTTCTTGCCTAGCTTGGAGTAAAAATTCTTAGTTGGCATGGCTTTCCAGAACTGAATCTACAAGCCACTGATACAAAGCCATAGCTGAATTGTGTAAATACTAGCAGTTATTCAGTTCCCCCTCCTGATTTTCAGCTGTGCTACATAGATGGTTTAGCTCTTAGGAGCTACGTGTACAAATTTGCATTCTGATCAACTCTCAGTCAAGTTATAAAGAAATCAGTGTTGGAGATTTTAACAGAGGCACCAGACACCTCCCCAGGGCTATGCTGTACCTAGGATTTTAAACAACAGGTGCTTCAACATAGTCAGTGCAAAACATGCAGAACAAGGCACAACACCACAGAAAGCAAAGTTAGTTAAGCAAAACATATTTTAAAGCTTACTGTGTTAGCAGAAATGCTTATCTTAATGTTGTTTTATATTCCAGAAGTCATCTTACCTCTGGTAAGGACACAATTGGCTCAAAGTGGATATCATCACTATGTACTACCTCATCATCACTACCACCTTCATCTTCATCTGCTTTACGGGTGGTATCTCCAAACACAGTTGCTCCTGTATTTGCCCATTTGAAGTTTTTATCTACGATTAAGAGAGTTACATTTTAAACTTCGTGGAGTTTTTTCCTTCCTGACAAAAACTTGCAAAAATTGTTTCAAATGATTAGCAGAAATTTTGTGCACAGAAGGTATATTCTGTGAAGCAAAAGTCCAGCTGAGGTCTCTCTGAGACTAGCTGAACTTACCTTTTGAACCAAAAGCAAACTCTTCAGAACTTTTGGATGCCAGATCTGCAAATGACAGGCCTGCAGTATTGCCAAAACCAAATGAGATGGTTCTGTTTTCTATAAAAAAAAAGGGGAAAGTCAAAGATTTTCCTCTACTTTCTTAAAGAAATGCATTTATGTAGTCACAAGAATAAACTGGAGAACTGTCTACAGCATTTTTTCCTCCCCATAAATTTAAAGTTTGAATGACACTTGTCAATGACCATCTACTATAGTTTTAAAAAAGGGCCCAAAACTGTGTGAGTTTCAGCATACTTATATGCAGATCCACAGAGCTCATGTGATATTTAACAGTAAACTAATGAAAGTACATCATATGTAAATTATACAACAGACACTAGGATTGTTTTGTTGTAGTGAAATCGAACTCAATAAAATTTGATATATACACATTTTTTACCAGACTGGTACCAATGTTTCTAATTCAGTATTGGTACTACTTCTCCACAAGACAGCAACTACACTAGATAAACTGATCCACAGAAAAACAAAGTTTCCTTCAAAAAAACCTCTGAGCATAACCCTGACCTTACCTTGTGTTGATTCTGAACTATCTGAATCACTTTTTTTAGTTGACAAATCTACAGGCTTGTCTTCAGCTCGTGATAAAGTCTGTGATACTTGCACAGTTTCTGTGGTGGAATGTGATTCTTCACTGCTGGTACCTGACTGGACATGTACTGTCACCTCATCTTTTGATAGAGCAGGTGTTTCTTCCTTACTGGTACAGACTAAGTCACTTGAGCTTGCAACTTCATTCTCCTGCAATTAATCAAAAAAGTAATCTAATAGGTAAATAAATTAGAAGACTTAGGATTCAAACCTCCTCCCCAGAAATCTAAGAACAGTCTTTTATAGAAATATTAAGAACACCAAAAAAAGTTGTTGTAAGCTTTCTGAATTTTTCCATTACTGTTAACACAGGGACGTTAACTTGACGAGAGACTGACGTATCTTTGAAGTAGTCTGTTTCCAAAAAAAATACTATTATTCCCCAAAATCAAATCTGTGTTGGCAGACACTTGAGGCAAAACCCTCAACGTTTCCCAACTGGATGTTTTAGTTCTAAAACTGTACTGGTCTCACACATGTGAAATAACTGTACAAGTTTAATAACAAGAAGTTCAGTAAAGATTTAGCACTTACTTTCATTTCATGAATTTCAGCTTCTGACTTTAAGTCTTCTGGACTGTCACCTTCAGTGTCAGTACTGACACCACACACAGATGTAGAAGGAACCTGCAGAGCTTTTGTTTCATCTTTCTCCTCAGGAGCTTGTTTCTCTTCCCAAGTAGCAGCACATTCTCTTTCATTGTTGAATTCACTTTTTCCTGCAAGGCTCGCTGTAAAGAATTAATGGAAAATAGCTGTGAAGGCAGCAAAATACTGAAATAATTTTTAGCCTCTACATTATAAATTAACCTAATAGCCAGATCAACTTGAAGATAGACTTCATGAGTTTCACAGACAGCATTACTGTTTAAATAGTGGAAGTGAAGACTAACCAACCTAACCTGGAGTGACTAGAATTAAACATACGATGTCTGGGTTTTTTTACTGCTATCAGGGAATTTCCATGCAATGATGAAGAGTTTAATCATGCAGCTGCCACTAGTAATAAATTCCTTCAGTATTTCCTCATATTTCAGATGGCTCAATCCTTCTAGCACATATCCTCAAAACCTCCCCAAACTTCACTTCTAGAAGTACCTATCCAGGCTTCAAGTTTTGCAATGCTGAAGCCTGAGACACAGTCAGACACATATAAGCAAGTTGTCAACACTTGTATTTTTAGTATTGAGACCAAATGGCTTTTCTTTTAAATTGAACAACATTAACTCACAAGCTTAAATTGAGTAACTGCAGAAGTAGCAAGTATTCAAAGAAGTAGACAACTTTCTCTTGAGCAGTTTTCATCATGCCAAGCTGACTTTTTCATATTCAAAAGGAGCTCAAGATAGAAAGACTTTGATGTTCTTGTTTAGAGATCACCTGGAATGTATCTTTCTTTCAGGTACCCCTTTACTGCTAACTAATAGTTTGACATACTGAGCTTAACTTTCTACTTTGAGATGCAGGTTTTCTGCATCCAGCATCTCTGCTTCTAAAAACCATCCCAGGAAACATAAGATGAACCTCTGCCCATGTGTCCTTCAGATTCAGAGTTTATGTTTCAGTACATGAAGCACAATAACTAAAATTTCTTAAGACCTACCTTTTATAGGACCTTGCCCTTTCTTTTTCTCTTCTGAATCACTGGGATAGAGTTTTCCATTAAGTTTCTTAACAGCTGTTTCATAGTCTTCATCTTAAACAGAGTAAACAAGAGTAAGTTGTCAGGTACACTCTAGGTCAGAGAAGTCTGCTAAGCCCTTCCAACTCACAAGAGTAGCAGGCATACATAATTTTTGCTTATGTTTTAAGAGTTACACAAGTCAACAAGTAAGCTTTCACTTTTAGTTTTGATTACATGTGTTCCAGAGTGCTGTTAACACTTTCTCAGCCTGGATTGCTACAGATAGATGCCACAGGTTTTGTTCTTTAGAAAACATATTTCTTACTGAATGATTTTATTAAGACTACCACTAAACAGGTTTGGGAAAGAAGACTGAAGATTTTTTACATAAAACCTTGCAAGCTCAGGTACTTGTAGGTGGGAGCTTGTCTTCTCCCATTATCTGTTGAATACAACATTTCAGAACTTCCATTTAAAGTATCTGCTGCTGAATAAATCAATCAATCTTAATTACATGCAGTGAAGTTTGATATAAAGTTTAGTAATGATATTAGGAATTTGCTTTAGAAGAAAGATAACTCAATCTGAGATTACTTTTTTTTAATAAAAAAAAGTTTTGTATTTGTCTCAAAATACTTACTAAGTAGGTCTCTTGCTCAAATACCCCTTACCTAACCAACTGCCTTGGTAACGATGCCAACACCCATAATACACCAAACAAATACCTTTTAGTCACTCCTGGGCCTCCACTGTACTATTCTGTTTTGAAGACTTTAGTGTACATCTTTCCCCATAAGGACATTGACAGGATTACTTGCCACTGGCCCAAACAAAAAAATTCCAACGTGTAATGGCTGTAAAAGCGGTAACTGAGTATTTTAAGTCGGAAGGGACTCAATAAGGATCACCAACTGCAGCTCTCTGCACCTTGCAGGACTACCTAAAACCAAGCCATATGACCAAGTGCATCACCCAGATGTGGCTTGACCTCTGATGGACGTGTTGCTCTAACTACTGTCCTGGGGAGCCTGTTCCAGGACATGACGACCCTCTCAGTGAAGAAACTTCTCCTAATCTGGACTTCCTCTGACAGCTTCATTCCATTTCCTTGTGTCCTATAGTTGAGCAGCTGAGAGAGGAGATCAGCACCTCCCCCTCTGCTGATGCCCTTGAGGAAGTTTTGGACTGTGACAAGGTCACCCCTCAACCTTGTCTTCTCCCAGCTGAAGAAACCAAGTGACCTCAGCCACTCCTCCTGAATCTGGCACTCAAGGCCTTTCACCACTCTTGGTCACCCTCCAACAGTTTGATGTCCTTCTTACACAAGAGGCACCCAAAGCTGCACACAGTACTACTCAAGGTGTGGCTGCACCAGTACAGTGTATTACATCCTTTCCCCACAAAAAGGCAGTACAAACAAATTTTGGCATTCCTTACCATCATCCTCGTCACTCACATATCCAGGCTTATTTTTGTAACAGAAGAATGTTGAAGGGAGCTTGAGGAAGTCAGCAAGAGCTCTCTGTTCAGGGGTAGGCGTTAACTCGTAAACTATTACAACCTCATCAGACGGAACATCATCCTCTGACACCGTGGTCTTCTCAGCTTTTTTTACAGAAATTGAACAAACCATTAAAATGGAATAATTTCAGAACTGGAAATAACATTAACCCCACATTAGTAAAGAACTGAATTATTTCTAAGGGTCTATATATTTTCTGTGGATAGACCAGAAACAGAAATCAAACTTATAGGAGGCAACAACAAAATAGCAAATTGCTTTCGGAATTCAAGCATTAAAACAAAACATGGCTGCATCTTTACAGTATTAACGGGACTGTTTAATTAAGTCCTCATGTCAAATAAGAGATAGCTACAGAGAAGAGTGACAGAGGTGCCAAACAGAGGTAAACACGCAAACTTCACGCCTGAAAAAAAGTGAAGTTGTGTACAACAACCTGTCCAAGCAACTGAACAGAACTGATTTCAGATTACTTATGGGAAAGCTGAGCTTTTTATTAGCTAATTTCAATTTATCATAACAGCTGTTGCTGAAACTTTGATTGTTACACAAAAGGAAAGTAATTCTTAGTTCCACTATCAAATAACAACAAATATTGCTTTCAGCCTATTTAACCAGCTTTTGCAACAAGGAAATGTCACCACCATCCATTTTATTATTTAGCTTTTTATCTTCTTGCCTTCAACATTAAATTATTCCTTCCATCAGTATTGAGAAGAGTGCATGATCAGTGCAAAGGTTAAAGCTGAAAGTAAAGCCTAGAGCAAATTGCAGATAAAACATATGGCTTCAAGACAGCTTTGGAAACAAATATTTGAGTTTATTATGAGAGAATGGAAGCAAAGAGGGAGGATATAGAAATTTAAACATCAGGTATGGTTTGTTTGGGGTTCTGCTTCTTTAGATTTAGAGTGGTACTTTGAAAAGGGGAGTTTGGGGATAAAGGTCTAAGAAATAAATCTGTGAACTATTTTTAAGAATTATCCCATAAGCACATCAATAACCACAATTACTGTTTCTAAGAACAAAATGATTGTTTTAGTACCTCAGCCTATTTGCAAACAGCCTATTACCTGTTCTCCAAATTTAAGTTAGAATCTGAAGGGTAGCCTCAAAAGCTCGCTGTGTTTTTCATTAAAGAAAATAATTTAGTAAATCTGTGGCACAATGTCATCAGAGAAAACCTAAATATCCAGCTAGAAACCAAACTAGGACCGAGTTCCCGAAAAACACTGATTTTTCTGATCATGTAATTTAACTCATCATTGCAAGTAGAAAAAAGGACAGAAAAGACATGTTTACAGACACATCCTTCGATCCTCTGACACAACTAACACACTAAAATAAGTCTGCTTTTTAAAAGCAGTTCTCATTGCTTTTTACTTAATTGTCCAGTAGATTAAGAGCAGTATAAAGTAAAGTAACAGCAAAATCCCATTTACTGATTCAAACTTACATATTTTTTCAAAGTATTACCGGTGCAGTCTTTGCCCCGCCTTATTTACTAGTTGATCATTTTAGGCATTTATATATATGCCAGACCTACAAAGTAACTCAAATCCATCACCAGCACACTCTTGTAGACTAATTCTTTTTGCTCAGATTTTTAGATCTCAGTAAGTTTTTGGCAGAAAGTAGGTATAGGATAAAATTCTTGAACAGGAAATTTCTAAGTTCATAGCATGACAGCAGGATATAGATGTTTTCATACATCTCAGAATCCTATCCAAAAAACTCACTCACCCCAGCTGATTTAAGAGGAAGTACATCTAGTACTGTATTATGAAGATATGCAGATATCCTGCATATTACCATGTGTTTTATTCTTTCTGGTTAGTTAAGCAAGTGTCTTAATTGGACTGAGTAAGTTTGCACTAAGTTCACCTGAGGTTTAAGTGTGGAGCATTTAGTCCTACACCAAAAAACAGCTTTCCTTAAGATCAGAAAAATTTCAATAACGTATTTTTGACTATAACAAAACACTTGTGTCAAGTCAGCCAGGCAGATGGCAGAAGCATGTGCTTTAATTTGAGCAGTAGAAATCTAGCTAGAAGCTGTGGCAACAAATACTCTGTTCCAGTGTTTTACCACAGTCATTGCTTATCAGGTTTGACAGCATTTAAAAAGAGTTATCAGGCAGCCTCTTTCAGGACCCTCTGGGCAAAACAGCTGAATAAGAGAAACACATTTAAGGTCACTTCACATTAGTCTATAGGTAAAGTTCTCCATGAAAATGTTTTATCAAACACTGGAATAATATTCTAGCGTTCCAAACATCTACTGAAAATGATAAAAGACTTCAGCAACAAAGATTACTGTTGCAAACACCTTAAATATATCTTCATAGGCAGCCATGAAACAAAAAGCTACACATACATACAATGTATTCTGAAAAGACTTGGTTGTAGGATAATAGAACTTTCAACTTTAGGTGAAAAAACCCACACAAAGCAGTGTTAGTATATGGGAGAAACAAAATTCAGGACAGTATCACACACAACAGTTCTTTTCAATGCTGTATTGTATTTTCACTTTGGTTTGAACTGACATTAAGACTAGGTAGGTCTAAATCTCTCTAGCTAGTCACAATACTGATATTTCCTCTCATGCATTGATCAATTAATATCTTCTGAATATAAGAGGAAAGCACCAGTTTAAATCCTAAATCATGTAACAGGTACAGTAGCCTGCAGCTGACATAATTCAAACTTGTAAAGCACTGGTGTGGATTAAGTCCAGCTGGCAATTAAGCACCACAGAGCTGCTGGCTCACAACCTGTAACCTGGTGGAATGGGGAGAACAATCACATGTAAAATTTGTAGGTGGAGATGAAATAAGAACAGTTTAGTAATTGAAAAAGAAGTGACATATAATAATAATAATAATAATAATATTAAAAGGAAAAAATAAAACTCAAATTAGAAACAAGTGATGCACAATACAGCTGCTCATGACCTGCTGACCAATACCAGACTCCATTACTACACTCCTGCTGGCCCCTCTTCTGGGTAACTCCACCAGTTTACAAACTGAGCATGATGTTCTATGGTGTGGAATATCCTCTTGGCCACTTTGAGTCGTCTCAGCAAAGCTCCCCCTCCCAGCTTTTTTTTATGTACCTCCTCGATGGCACACCATGAGACAAAAAAAAAAAAAAGCCAAAAAAACAAAAGAGTCCTTGACTTAGGGTAAGCACTGCTTAGCAGCACCCCCAACATCAGTGTGTAATCAGCATTGTTCTCATACTGAATCCAAAACCCAGCACTGTACCAGCTACTGATAAAAAATTAAATTTACCCCAGTCAAAACCAGAACAAGAACTTAAAGGAACTTTATGATATGATCTGAAAAAAATGTAAATGTGTGGAGCTGCAGAACTACTACAGGGTTAAATTTCTTTTGAATGTTGTTCTAGCACAACTCAGAAGCCACTCCTCAAATGAAGTTCCCCATGAGAAAACTTTGTATTATATTTGTATTGGATAGGCTTGAAAACTGATTTAGGAAAGACTTCTCAAAATCCTTTACTATTAAGTCAGAGCTCAAAGACCAAAAAGTAACACTGAAGACAACCATCAAATTTAAACAAATCACTAAATATACAACCATAACCTAATTATCAGAAAAGTATAAGTGAACAAGTGTACCAGAAAGGCTTATTTTGTTTGTTTCTTTAAATACATCCCCCCTGCCACATGCCCCAAATGTAACAACGTGTTCAATTTGAGGCAGGAAAAGTTCTTGCATGTGTGCATTGGCACTGAATAATGAATCACTCCAGATTACGGACATCATAAATAGAACTGAATTGTTAATAACCTCTATCCATGGGGATGCTTGAAAACACAGAGCAAGTGACTTTTCGTTACATATACAGAACAGGAATTCAGCGCTCAAGTAAGAACAGCTTATCAAATGACATTTTGACACTTTTAAACAATATAGGATTAATATTGGAAGACTGTCTTAGGCAGACTAGAAGTTTGTTATTTAAAATTAAAATACTTTTAAAACCATGTAAGTTGAGCTTGCTTACAGCAAGCATACTTGCAAACAGCACTGGTAGTAACCTATAATCAAACTATAAGCTCTAACAGTTTTGTTTACAGAGTCTGAATGTAAACAAATTGGCAGAAGTTTTCTAACCAGCTAAGGTGGACTTCAGAGTATACATGAAGGTGGCTCTCACTTCTGTGCATTCTTGTTAAAAGCAGAGCAGTTAACGCTGGTAATCAGGAAACTGAACTGAACATTTCCAAAGAGGCTAAATACGTTAAAGCTCTTTACTGGATAAGCTGTCTCAAGATCTTCAGGCGTATTTCATTGACAGAGTAAAACACATCAGGCACCACAAGACATATTCTCTGAAAGTAACAATGTAATTTCTCTAGAAAAAAGGAATTTAAGAGATCCAGTGTGCACACATAGTAAAACTGTGACGGAAGTAGTGCAGGGCACATATCCTCAAAAAATAAGGCAAACAAGCCAAAAGCTTAAACAGGGCCATCCATTGTGCTGGCTCATGTAAACATACTAAGGGCTAGAGACATCCTTTAACAGGACAAATACAGTAGTCAGACACACAATTTCAAGTATTCTCCTTCAGCATGCGTGTTAATTATAAGGATTACTGAGCCAACTGCTTTAACTACAGCTGGGTTATTGCCCATGCCTGCTAGAGTGTTTTTATCACACATTCAGTGCAGTATGTAAATACCTTTACTATCAGGTTGCAAGGAGGATGTGCTTGTCCAAAAGGCCATGGGATTAGATTTAAAGAGGTTAAAATTAAATCCTAAAAAAATAAATTGTCGGTAAATAAGTGTTTACCTGGAATTTTAAAAGGATAGAATAGATTTATCTATGTTCTGCAAGTATTCCATAGTCATACTGTAAGGCAGGAAATTTCATCTGTTCATTCTACACAAACTTATCCAACCCATGTGAATGTACTGCAGCTATTACCTTCTGCCATGCCACTTTATTACACTTTAGCTAATAAACAGACAGGATGTGTTCATGAGTCTGAGACATCCCATCCTTCTCACAAAGACACCTCAACACGTTAAAGTGGTCCTGTCACAGCCACAGCTTCTGCCTGTGCATCTTTCTTAGACTATGACAGAAGCCACACAATTGAGTATGCCGTCACAATCTCTTTTCAGGCTAAGGAAGTAGGCTGACATCTCACGTTAAGCTACGCAACCAAAACCGCAGAAGCTCGTATTTAACATTTGAAACAAAGGTACAAACTAGTTCCACAATACTCATCTACTTAATTATGGGGATAACGCAAAATTTAGCTGAAGCATATATCTGCTATTCTCACACTTTGCCACTCTGAGCAAAGGCCCAGGGTACACACAACATCAACTACGTAATTAAGCCCCAAAAAGCAAGTCCACAAATTCTTTGAGCATTTAAATCCAAGATTTGGATGCAGCACTTCAGAATTTAGGCTCTCTACCTGAAAATCCTGTTCTCAGTAAACAAATTTCCATTCTGCATTATACGTTTACATTTGAAAATAATTATGACTTAAAATTCCCTTCTTTAGTTGAAACTCTGGAGAACATGTGGATAACTACATTAAAACTGAAAGATACTACCTAGTCTCAAGAGACTAAAGAATAATGACAGCACAGAGTTGATTGCTTAATAAGTTGCATGCTTGAATAAATTACTAGTAAAACTGACACTCACCTTTTTCCAGAATTCTAAATGAGAAGTTAGATGGTCCATCCTGTGTTGAAGCAGACAAATTGTCTGCCTTGGTGTCTACAGGCTTCTGAGTAGCATTTGAGATTTTTGGTGGTTCAGAGACGTCCAGTTCTTTCTGTGCTGTGTTCTGAGACGCTGGAATATGGCCTTCACTCTTTCTTGGGGGATTAAAACTGAAGCCAAAGAGGGAACCAGTGGCTGAAGTATTTCCAAATGTGAATGTCTTTGACTTTTCATTACTGAAAATGCTCTTGACGGATTCAGATCCAAATACAAACTTCGGAGGAGAAACGACTGTTTTTGTTGGTGTTTCAGAAGCATTTGACACCTCTGCAGCCTCTACAGTTGTGTCAGAAGTATCACTATGGCTCACATCAGTTCTTTCTCTGGTTGTTTCTTCCAGAACTGCTACAGCATTTTTACCACATGGAGATTCCTTTGGTGTATTAGCACGAGAAGAAAGAGGTGTTATCAGTGTCTCCCTCTCTTGGGCATGCTTTGCTTCATCAAAAATTTGCTTAAATGAGTCTGCAACATCTTGCAGCTTGAATCGCACAGCCAGCAGTTCTACTTTTCTTTCTCCATCTGCGAAGTCACATGCAGTCCATACCCAGGCTCTGTCAGATCCTTTCATTTGTTGCATATTCATATCTGGTGTTATCCTGTGATTGGCACAGAGTTTTAGTACTTGGTCCCTTCTCATTACTATACGAACTTGTTTGTTGTCATAATTCTGCAATATCTTGATATCCCCAATCCCTCTCTCTTTCCACTGATTTGCATCTTTGTCATATCTGTAGAGTTTGGCTCTATGACTGAAGACAACTTGCTCATTTTCCTCACCACTGGTCACCTCCACAAGATCAGGCAGAGGTACCACAGGTTCAAAGTACTGTCCATCTCTTTCCTCTTCTTGAGTAACATCAGAATCTTCATCTGTGCCTACTGATGTTCTACTCTGATTCTGTTTGGCAGGAGATTTGGATGGGCTCAAAGCAGATTTAAAGCTGAAACTAAAACCAGTGGTAGACTCTCCAAATCTAAACAGATTTTTCCTTACAGGGCTACTTGCAAGAGGTGATGCATATACAGAACTACTTACACTATCATCCAATGCTTCTTCACGCAAGTCATAGTTATCCCATTCCAGAGTAGGGCCTGTACTTTCAGCATGTGGCTTTATAACCAAATCAGAAGTACTGCTGGTACAAACAGAGCTTACATTTTCCTCTTCTGACAGTTTAGTTTTGTCATCTGTCAGAAAAGTTTTGAGATCCTTTAAGCCACACTTCATTTCCTCTGCTCTCTGTATAAGCTGAGCTGTCCTACCTGTATCAACAAGTTTATGGGGTGTCTGCAGTGGTATATCTAGCAGTAGCCTCTGACATTCTTCAAACTTCTGTTTGAATTCCTCAGCCTGCTCTGGTGTCTTGAATTTTGCTGCCAGATGTTCCAACTTTGCATCACCATCAGAAAAGTCATTGGCCATCCACATCCACGCTTTGTCTGAGCCAGACAGCTGTTTCAAGTTCATTGTTGTAGTTATCCAGTGATTTGCACACACCTTCAGTACCTGCTCACGCCGCATCAATATTCTTACTTTGCCATTAACTTCGTTTTTCAGAATCTTCAGATTGCCCACTCCCCGTTCTTTCCACTGGCTTGTTTCGGGATCAAACCTGAATAGCTTGACTCTCTGGGAGTATAACACTTTCTCATCTTCCTCTCCTGTAAATGGTTCTACTTTTTCAGGCATCTGAACTATAGGTTCAAAGTGGATATCATCGCTGTCCTCTGTCTTATACACATCATCATCCTTCTCACCAAGGTCAGCAGATGTGTTTGCTTTCTGATCTGTTTTTGAATTTTGTGAAGAAAACAGCTTTTCACCTGCACCTGAAAAACCTTTGAAGTTAGGGTCCTTTTTGCCAAATTGAAAGCCTTCCCTAGGAGTATTTTTTGCAAGCTCAGCAAAAGTAGAAGTGCTGCTATTTTGCCCAAAAACAAAGTCACTTTTCTCCTTGTCTGCTGTTTCTTGAAATTGGAAACCAGTTCCACTGTCTGAAGGCAATTCCTTTTTGTCTTTTTCATCAGTGCTTTTTAAGAAACCAGCTGTATGCTCTTTGGATGGCTCATCTTTCTTAGTGATATTTTTACTAGACTCCTGTATCCCAAATTTAAATCCACCTTCAGGCATTTGCATTGAAAAGCTAAATCCTTCCTTTGCAGACTTGGCTTCAGTGTCTGAAGAAATCTGAAACGTAAATGGTGGTGTCTTGCCTTGCTCTAGACCAAACTTAAAGCCTGTTCCCAACTGTCCTCCATCAAGTCCAGATAATTTACTTTTCAAGCCAAAAGCAGTCGTTGTTGGCAAAGTATCACCAGCTGGCTTACCAGATGGATTTGGTGTTTGGCAGGCTACGCAGACTAGTGAAGAACCTTCATTCCTCACAAGACAAGTATCGCAATCCCACTGACCTTCCTTTTTAGCAAAAAGCCCTTCAAATCCATTTTTCTGTGGCTTACTTGTATCAGCAGTGGAACCAACTCCCAGAGCAGCAGGCGTCTGAACAGAAGGTATGGCTGTATTTGGTTGATTTTGAGGTTTTGGATTCTGACAGGAATAGCAGTTCACATCTTTTGCTTCATTTTGGACTTGGCATACAGGGCAGTCCCACTGACCTTCCTTTTTAGCAAAAGCAGATCCAAACTTGTCCTGCACTGTGCTAGCACTCCCTTTCAAACTTGGAGAGCCAGTTAATGGGGTACCATGTGTTGCCCACATACCTGATTTTGGACTTTGACATGCTACACAATTCTTTACAGTTGCTTCATTTGGAACTAAACATACTTTACACTCCCACTGATCCTTCTTCAAGAGATGCTGCCCAAACCCACCAGAAGAACAGGCTTGCTGAGCATCCTTTCCAAATGAAATAGTAGTGCTAGATGCAGTGGATGTAGCTGTAAGTGTGCCTTTGCTGTCAGGTTCACTGCTTGCTCCATCTTTTGAAAACTGAAAGCCCAAACTCATGGTCCCAGAAGTGGTTCTGTTGGGCTCCTTGATGTCCTGATTTGCTGTTTCTTTGGCAGTCCCACTGCTCTGAGACACAGACATGTCAGTATTTGATCCCAAAGATTTTAAAATATTTTGTGCCTCCTCAAACTTTTTTTTGAAAAGCATTGCTTCTTCAGGTGTTTTAAATCTAATTGCAAGCTGTTCTGGTTTTGGCAATTCATCTGCATAGTCTAAAGCATGCCATACAAATGACTTATCTGATGCAGCATTTGGAGTTAACTTCATATCAGTATTTATGTAGTGATTTGCACAAATTTTCAGCACTTGGTCCCGTCTCATTAAGAGACGAAATTTGCCAGATACTTTATGTTTAAGTATTTTCACATTTCCAATACCCCTTTCTTTCCATTCTTTAGATTCCGCATCAAAACGAAAGAGCTTTGCTCTGTTGCAGAAGAATTCTTCTTCATCTTCCTCACCTGTCTTTACTTCAATCTTATCAGGAAGTGGCACCACAGGATCAAAATGAGGACCATCATCATCCTCATCTCCACCATGGGTGCTTCCTCCTTCTGTTTCGTGACTTCTATTGGCCAAATCTGAAGTTGAAGGCATAAATACAGGTTTGTTTGGTTCTTGAACACTAAATGTATCATTCTTCTCAAAACCCAAGGTTTTGTGCGCATTTTGTCCCGTGTTCTCTCGAAGAGAGATGCCAGGAATATGTTTATTGCTAAAATTGAAGATATTTCTTGAACTGTTTGTGGGATCATTAACTGGCTTTTGTTCAATGTATCTATCATCCTGTAAAGGTTTATCAGATGTTAGAAGATCCAAGAGACTCTCTCTACTATTAAAAGGTGCATTAAGGGGCTGTGGTGCAACTTGAGGGGGAGAAGAAAAAGTAAAGTCCCCATCATTAGACTTGAAGTTAGGTTTAAATTTAAAAGTTGTCGGTTGACTTGGCTGCGCTGGTGTTGACAGAGGTGGTTTTGAGCCTTCTGCTGTTCCCGGCGGTCCAAATTTAGGCATTGCCTTTGGTTCTGCAGGCTTTAAAGTGGGCGGCGTGACCGAGCGGTTTGTGAAGTAGCCCGGTTTAGGCAGCGTTGGATTGGTGCTTGCCTGTGGAACGCTGTAGTTGTAATAGTCATCAGCTGTACGGGGAGAAATGAGCGCAGTACCAGGAGAATCGAAACGCAGAGGTGGGCCATACATTTCTTGGGAAAACATACAACCAGAAGTGTTTTGCAGAGGTGGTGTATGCATTGGTGGTGGCTGATAGGAATATATGTGTGGCTGAGGTGTAAGTCGGTTCATGCCATAGACAGGAGGCTAAAGAAAAAGGAGAAAACAAGTGCTCTGCTTATTATGGTAACAAAGAGGAAAAAATCTTACTGTGCTGAAGCCCAGGTAACATGCACTGTTAAGAGAAAGGCATGCTTTCAACTTTAAACCTGAACTAATTTTACCTTAGTTTAAAAATTGATGGGCATTTGAGAACAAACATTGAAAAGGGGGCACAATATGAGTGGGTTGCTTTTTCATGAAAAAGAGCTTTAAAAACCCCATTTTCTTTTGCCACACAATTAACAGAGGAGGATAGTTAAGTGCTATCATACATACCTGCAGAAGAAACATGCATACATATAAAATGTATTTTTCTAGCTTTTCCTCCCAAACTCTATATCCCAAAAGTTAAGCAGGGAGACAAATTATTGTTTTATCCCTAGCAGTTTAAATTCACCAAATTCTGCATAAGGAGCTGCAATTATATCCAGCTACATACAGAATCAAAACGAGTCAGTAATTTTTAGATCATTTGAAGCAATTTGGAAATAAATTTGTTCTCACCTTTGCTGGTGTTACATTGGTTGCAGCAGTTCCCAGAAGATACTGAGAGTTATAGGCAGGTGACTGGCTGTAGAACACAGATGGGCCAGTGGTAGCAACTAAAAAGGAACACCAGGAAAACAGTTAACATTTTTATCTTTTCTTCTTGTGTTTTACACACTCTTCCCAGCAATCAGTTTTTAATATGAATCATTAAAACATTTTAGCATTATTTTCAAAAGTCTTATTTGATTTAGCTAAACATTTAGATAAAAATCCTGCAACAACTTGCCTGTTAATGGGGCTTCATGAAGATTTTGTGCTCTCTGATAACTGTCTGACATTGCATCAGTTCCATAGTTTTCAGCAGGCCACCGATGAGATGCATTTGTGTTGGAATTAAGTTTCATTTCTTGCATTTCATTCTGAGACACAGTGCCAAGCAAGAATATGAGTATCTATTGCACAGGTATTTCTCAAAGTAAATATAAGGCATGATCCCCACTCTTTTGCTATTCAAAAGCATGTTCAATCGAGGGGATGGGGGTAATTAGAAAAAAACAAACCAAAAAAGTACCTTCCAGATCATGAAAGACATGCCCATGGAGAACAAAGTAATGCCATTGTGCTCTAAAGCCACAACAAGCCAGTAAAAAACCCAGACCAAGCGGATGAGAACCAAGCTGATAAAAGCAGAATTCTTTCTACATAAAGAGTCCCTTAAATGAGTTGCCTCAGCACTCCTGTCCAAGTCCCAAAGAGGAGCATTAAGCAAAAGGATTTACTCTGGTACTCTTTTCAGGCAGCTATTTACAGAAAGGAATTCTAGGAACTGTAAGTTAGCCCATGCTCTTATCACTAGATCCTTACCATAACTAAAAGGCGAACAGTTCTTTACTAAATATGGTGATAGAATTTTTACCTTTAAAGCTTCCACTTGCTGACAAATCATTTGAAGTATAGATTTATGGTCTTCTGCCCACTGAGGGGGAGTTTTTGGAGAAAACTAGGAAAAGAAAAGTTAGTTGATTCACTTGGATGTTCCTTAAAAGACAATGATTCCCTGAAATAATAACTGGCTAACGTACCTTGTAGGTCTTAGTTGGCGAAAGAGAGAACTTGGTTGGTGATGGAGTGGAATGTTTCATTGCTGAATCTACAGTTCTTGACAGACCATTTCTGAAGGCAAAACTTCCCTCTTCAGCATTCTCACCAAGTTCCTGGATCACTGTATCTAACACTTCTCTCACAGTTTCAATAGACACTGGCAACTGGAAAGTTTTTTCAAACATGAGTCATAGCTGCAATTCTCCCTCAGAACAAGACAAACTACATTCAGAATTCTGGCTGAGCAATTCACGAGTCTTTCATTACATAAATACTGGGTTTGGTTTTTTTCAGCAAAGGTCTTAACTTGTTAGGATTCACATAAGAGAACAACTCACACAAACTATTTTATTTTTTTCAAATTAACAAACTAAAAGACAATGGCAAAAGCTATTTGTTTACATCAAAACTTTCATCCACAGGGTAGCCAGGATATCACATGATCTGATAGCTTACAGAAGTTACCCAGGATTTAACCTGCCTTATTACAAAGCCTGGTCAAAAAAATCCTAACTTGAATGCAAAGGATTTCACTTGTTGAACAGTAACCTAAGCTACTGTGTGCCTTGGAACAAGTTTTTAAAGCAAGAATTACTTACTTTCTCAGCAACTGACATATCTGAGGAGCTTTCTGCAATAATTTTCATTAGATAATACTTGGCTTTAAGAAGATAAGTTTTATGCTCCTCATGTTCTTCTGGCAGCATGACATCATTTTCAATCTCTTCTGCTTTTCTTTGGAAAATCTAAAGAAGAGGATGCAAGGTGAGTAATATCAGTCAGAAGGAAACTGAATAAAGAGAAGCATTTCTGAGTAATGCAACTTATAAACTTACCACAGCAAGATTCCAGTATGACACCACATTCTCAATAGCTTCAAATGCTGATAAAGCATCATCAGTTTTGCCATCAACTGCATCCAACATAGCAAATGCTATCTGTGCCTCTTCTTCATAGGCTGCAGCCTGAAAGACCTACAAATAAAATGAAGGAAAACTTCTACTTGACAATGGAACAACGTAACTTTTTTTCCTATAATACAGGGAGAATCCTCCTTCAAGAAAGTTAGTACTAAGGGTGCCTTCACATCATACACACTATTTTAAAGGTAAGACTGAAGTTATAAGGAGAGTATTTTCCCCCTTTATAAAACACTATTACCAAATCTCATCTTTAAGATATTTACACTAGTAACAACATAGAATAGTACAATGTAGACAAAAATCCCACAACTATGTATGTTTCTGACACAGACCCTTCTCTTCGGCCTTGGCTCAATTGATCTGTACCTGAATGTCTACACTATGAAAGTGTTTGAAGAGAGGATCAGTAGGCTCAGAAATACTCCTATTCTTTTTGATAGTTTCCAGCATAGGCAGAACTTTCTTCCAGTAGTAGACACTTCGCCCAATATATTCCTTCTGGTCATAGAAGGAGTTAAGGGTAATTCCCTGGTGAATAAAAAGGAACAGATGCATATGTTATTTCAACAAATTCAAATCAAAATCCTATTCCTATATATTCTTCTTCTATTTTCTTAAAGAGTTCCCAAGTCCTTCTCTTAAACTAAGCAGAGTAGCTTTGTAAAGTAACATACCTGTAGAAAAAAACGCTACAGTTTTAAGACATGAGTAATTCACAGGGTGACTAGAACAACAAATTTGCTTATAAAATAATCAGCTATTCTTAATAATATACATTCATTCAATCTCCCACCCCTGAGTCTGTTAATAATTTAGAAAATAAAGAAAAACATTTTGGCTTCCATGTAATTAAAAATAATCTCAGCTTACTGTTTTCTGCAAGCTTTTTGCCCAGTGTATGATTAAGGCAGGTTGAAGGCCGTGCTTCTCCAGTGCTCGCAGAGTACTTATGCCATGCTGTACAATAAGCCTCAGCTTTGCTGCAGTTCCTGGTCTGAATATCAGAAAAAACATTCCTTGATTAGTATTTTCTGGTTTTCATCTGTTCACATACAATTCACTTAATGAATATAGCCTGCAGCTTAAGTCCTAGCTTGCCTCCAGGTTAGAAATACATTTTGAGAAATGAAAATTCCATTTACAGAAATCTTCCAAGCATATCAAATCTCTACTGCAAAGCTTCAATGTGAAAAATATGTCCAAAAAATTAATTTTACAAGACTCTATAGAGACAATCCAAGCTGGTGTAGCAGACACTGCCTAAAGGTTTGATCAAGCATCTCCCAACTGAAAAAGCCTTACACTGACTTTCTCTGAAGAAGAGTACGAACAGCATCCCACCAGGATTTTTGCTTTTCAGTATAGAGTTGTTTGCATATTGGCAATGGTAAGAATTGAGGCTGATGTGCACTGTAGTGAGAATTAAACTTCTCTTGCAGTTGTAAGTTGCTGGTGAATACCACTCCAAGTAGCAATACCTGTTTTTAAAAAATAAAGTTATTAATTACAATAAAACTTAGTTTGTACGGTACACTTTAAAGAACTTGAAAGTTTACTCACTTCAAGGTCTAACAGGCAAATAGATTCAGGAGCATCTGTCTCAAGTCTTGATGTTTCTTGGGGCAAGTGAAAAAGCTGTTTTAACCATTTGCGCATGGGGGGTAAGACTGACATGGAGTTCCACTGCAAGCCAAGCCACACGAGGTGCTGGAGACTGCCATTGTGCAATCGAATGGCACCTAGGCAAAAAAACAAGGTTGGTGCAAATGTCAGCTTCCTGCAAGCCCTCAATACCACTATCTGATCAAAGCTGGTTTTCACATTTCACTCTGTCAGAGCGGCCAAAGATACCTTACAGACCAATGAGCATCAAGATTCCAGGTCTCACTTACAAAGGGTTAGAAATTTCAGTATAGCCAAACATAAGTTCATCTAAGAGCTCAAACCCACCAACCACTTAAGCTTCTGAGGTGACAACTCTCATCATTTCTACTCTCCTTATTCAGTCCAATAGAGAACTAATTTAGCAAACCTTCTTACTTCTCCAAAAATCCTTAAGGAATTACTGAAGAAGCACTTCTTTACGTTGCAATGAAGTCTTTCCTATGACATTAAGGCAACTTTGGACAGCTATTCCACGTATTTGTCTTTTGTTGCAGTACAAGTATTTGTGTACCAGCAGTACCTCTTCCACAAGTATTTGCAGAAGAGGTTCTGGTACGCAAAGCTGTGTTGAGTTTCAGAAAGTAACATCTCTTACCAATATCGTATTTGTGAAGTTCCACTTGCACTGGTGCTTGTGTACTGACATTTCCAATATCATCTGTGCCAATAAAAGACCTCTCCCTAGAAGCTCCACTCCCAAACAGGCTATCAAACAATGCAAATGAGCCGTTCTTGTTTGCAAATGATTCCACTATCTCTTTAAAAAAGTCTTGTTTGCCATGACTTAAGTTCAGCAGCATATGACCTAGAAAACAAAAAATACCGCTTCACGTAAATAAAGCAGTGAACAAGAGTAAAGTAGTATTTGCTATGCTGGACTGCTCTTTGCTACTGAAGGCTGGATGAGAATCAGGATTTCCCTCTATGGAACCTATAGATTGTTCAGGTATGTTCTCCCTGTAATTAGGTCAGTGTTTCAGCACATAGGCTTTCCAAACTTTTAGTGACAACGATCCCAAAGAATTTGTAAATCCAGTTCTTTAGGAAACAAAGCCGTCCCACCATGACTGTCCTAAGGGCATTGCAAGTGATCTTAAAATAAATAGCTGTAATACAAGCAGAACTCTGCATTAACAAAATCCATTCTGAAAGTAAATGAACTTGATGTCTAGGAGGTTCATCTGTTTTCATCTAGGCCCTCTTAGAATTTTGTAGACTGAAAAAACTGTCCATGCTTGGCAGCACAACGAACAAGTAAAAGGATGAAAAGATCAGGGAAACAAATTGGTATTTTCTTTACTTCTTGGGGCTAACAATACTTGCAAAATAGCATTGGCAGGCAGAAGCCATTTCCAGTAGATTTAACAGACAATAAAAGCTAAATTCTACCTTAACATGCTAGAAAGTCAGAAAGGAGGAAAAAAAACCCCAACCACTATTGAAACAAAGAGAAGACACTCTACCAGCATGCTTTAAGAGGAGAAAAATAACTTTAGGTGTCAGAACCAAACTACTAGTTTGTTTTACATATGTAGTCAGAACCTCTAAGGTTTTACTATACATTGGAGTGATAATGTTACAAGAAAGAAAAATACGTTCTTTAACAAATCTCAGCCTTTACAGTAAGTCTGCAGCACTAAAATGAAACGATGCAGCTTTTTTTTTATTACCAGACTGGCTTTTTCGATCACAGGCCAACGTTTCTAGCATATCTTGTCCAGTTTGATCCCCCTTTATGAGTTTTGACTTTGGTTTAGGAACCTGGTGAAGGAAGAAGAAAATTGTTACAGGTTTTTCACAGTAAGAACAGGACATTTAAATGAATCATAGAAATCAGGAAACACACTTCAGCATTAGGAAGCTATAGGAAAACAGGCATTATTCATTCTGAAGGTACATAAATTGGGTGTGGTTCTGTGTGGGATGGGCAAAGAGCAGAGAACCCACCTAAAGCACACAGATGTGCAAGTACAGCTATTAAAAGTAACATTAAGTGTACACAAGAGGAAGTAATACTTGCAATGCAAACAATGGTATAAAAAAACAGTCAAGGCAAAGAATTCATAAGGCAAAGAACCTTGATTTTTTAAATTCTGTTATCTATCCAACAAGTATATGGGAACTATTCAATTCCTCTCCTTCCTTCCCTATAGGAGTAGAAGGAAACAGACAATGTGTATTTGTTGTATTATGAAAAAAGAAATATACTGCAGAAAATAAATGCACTAATACTTAAGAATCAGGTTACTCTGGCAAGAGGTACAGTCGGAGGTATACTTTTAGCCTATTTGCATCATTTGAAACTTTTAAACAAAAAGAGGAGGGTTTGGTGAATGAACAGTTCTCCTTTAGATATGCAAACACCAGTTCACCACAGGAATACAGGAATTTAACACATGCACAGCTAGAAAACTTCAAGAAAAGCATCAACTAAAGGCTTAGACTGAAAAATCATTTACCTGGAAACTCAGGAGATAACACAATGCTGCTAGCTCACAGGTAGCTCTCCACTGTGCCTCGTTGTCTTGGGCCATTTTCAGCAGCAAAACTCCAGCATGCATGTACAGCTGTCCTTTCATTTCCACATAGGTACGAGACAACTCGTCAGCCACATTCACATATGGTTTAACTGACTGAAGCACACGATCAAAACTAAAATGCAGAGAAGACTGGTTCTAAACAGAGTCCTGGTAAAAGCTATAGCAGCTGATTTTGGTTTGTGCTATTTAACTGTGAATTAAGTAACTTCATGAATCAATTGTAAGTACTGTTTCTTAAGTAACGTGCTTAAACCCAAATTACTACAAAGTACGATTACCTCAAACTCCCAAAGCTCTCAAGTTTATTGGAGTATATATTACCTAGATACTTACAGTCTTTTTCATCACATTTTTGGACAGCTACTTGTCCTGAACCACACGGTTGAACTTGTTCACTACTGCAGATTTAGAGATATGCAGGAGGTATTGTTGACTCTGCCCTTTCTTTTTGTTACCAGAAAGGTCCAAAATACTGTCTAATGGGCTCTTCAAAATGGAAGGTACTACAGAAATTCTAGTATCTGTAGATTACTATATGATCCCCACTTAGGAGAGGGTTTCCAGAAAACAGTTAAAACAATTTTTCAGCTGCTGAATAAGATTATAATGGCTGTTAGCATTGCCATGACCTGGAAGTGCTTCAGATGTGAACATCTCAAAACACTCTAA
The DNA here is from genome assembly GCF_965231275.1 of Zosterops lateralis. Lineage (NCBI taxonomy): Eukaryota > Metazoa > Chordata > Aves > Passeriformes > Zosteropidae > Zosterops > Zosterops lateralis. The sequence goes on from NC_139763.1 coordinate 28,030,891, forward strand.
TAAATCAGAAGCAGAAAACCCAACATGGTTACTGTTAGAGGAGAAAAATAAAATAAAATATACTTGGGTATTAAATATTCTTCATCCATTCTGGACTGCTTCAAATACTCATGGCTAGATTAACAGACTAAATACTTCTACAAAACGCAATATAACAGCCACTATAACACCAAGGAACAAAAGTAAGTTAGTAAAAGCTAGTAACAAAGGAAAGATAATGGCAAGAAAGAAACACAGATCTTAGTCAAATTATTGACTACAAACACTATTTTGTACTACTCTAGGTGGACCACAGATGGTAGGCCTTTAAGTTAGCTGTAACACCACCAGTTTTCTCTGAGGCAGGCTATTCTCGCTTTAGGTGGTTTCCTCCCTCTCAATCATATTATATACACAAAGTTCCTAATTACTCCAGTGTGCTGTCTTATTTAAAAATAGAATGATTAGGACAAAGTTGATACACAAGAAGTAGTTTTGGCTTTTCTGTTTGACTTTTTTTTTTTTGTTGCTTTGTTAGGATTGGAATCTACTGGGCCAGTGGTTTTTTCTTTTCTCCAACTGTCTGGGAAATCTGGATTAGTCAATTGCTGAAGTACAGAACAACTTTTCTAATAGAAGGAAAAGAAGGTACAAAGACCCAGGATGTAAATGAGTCTTCTCTATGGCTGTGTCCTGACCACTCAAACATCTGTCAAAAGACAGCCTGGAGTTCACACCCAGTAAGAACCACTCTTGGCAGTCAGTACAGAGAATCTCCTCTCCCATCCAAAACCAATATAAGCTGTGAAACAAAAGCTTGGCAGATGTTATATGAACCCAAACCATCTTAGAGGGTTTTTTCTTACTACAGAAAAGTTTAAACAGTACCTTTCAAGTGCCTCTCTGCATTCCTGAACATCTCTAGAAGAAAGGGTCAGTTTGACAAGGCTGGAATAGGCCAGCAGATGATCTTTCTTGATAGTTCTCCAGTTATTTTTATCAGACTCCAAGTCTTGTAAAGATTCCAGATATTCCTAAAGAAGAAAGTTCATCACAGGATAAGGAACAGTCATCCTTCCATGAAGACAAGGGCAGTACTTCTCCAAAACACACTAGTAGCATTTACTGCAGTTTCACAGGTGAGACCTTATCATATTCTTCAGCAGCAAAGTTCCAGGGAACTACTTGCTTGAGCAATTTTATCCCTAATGGAACTGCTGTGTCTAACTCAGCTTTTGAAGTTAGAAACTCAATAGCTCTATAAAGGTTAATTTTGGGGAGAAAATTCCAATTTAAAAAAAAAAAAAATCACAAGAAGTGTTTTGTAATTCCACTGGTTTCAGTAGACTTGCATTTGAAGGAGTTAAATCCCTTGAGAAATAGCTGCCAGAATAAGGACACTAAGAGAAACAGACCAGGTAAAAAGATATGGAAGACTACCACAGGATCAAAATATGATTAAACACCTCAAATGTCTCTACAACACAGGAACACCATTCCAAGCTTGACTGCAAAGGTATTCTCTTCTCTGCCTCCTGACAATGGAGCACAGCATCCTTTAATCTGTTATTTGAACGGTAGAGTGCAACTAGTCTGATGTTTATGTAGACATCATCTGGTCTTGCATAAAGTTCTGCTTGAATCAAGTCAAAAAGCTGATTCCACCCATCTTCACCTTTACAATCCAGTAACTGCTCCTGTTGAAACATCAAGGCAACATGTTAGTATTTCACTTCCCACATGAGTCTTTTGAGCAGCTACAGTACAAGACAACATTCTTTCCTCCACTACATAGACTACATCACTCTAGCTAGAATACTTAGAATACTCTTAATAGCTTTCAGGTATTACATAAAGTTTGATGAAATACTCAGATATTTAAAAATGTATGTGACTATCACAGAAGAAAAATCCTCAGAGGAATTTGCCTCTTACCAAGAGTGAGAAATGTTTCTCAAAACATTTGGTTCAGTGACAGCAGACCATGCCATAGACTATCTTGCTAAAAAAAACCCCAGACACCTTGCCACTTCAATGTGGCTGCTGCCCAGCGACACAAGTAATATACCTCTGCAAAAGTGACACTGCATGGCTCAAAATATTTACATGGTATTTGAGAATTACAGCATTTCTCACACTCCGCAGAAATGATCATAATACAGACTTAAAACCAAAAAAGCAGTGTAAAGCAAGAAAGTCTGAGTTCACAGATTGGCTGCCTTCCTGCCAGTGACACCACAGAAAAAACAAGTGACACCTATCTAATCTTTGACTTCTTAACCATGGTAAATAACAATCTCTCAGCATTTTGGAAGAGGATTAAACTTGAAACATTAGAAAGAGTATAAAAGCATGCAGCTACAGCTTTCTTTAAAAGTGGACAAAAATGTCCAACTAGAAAGAATGTAACATGTAATAGTTTTAATATCAAAGATGCTAAAATAACTTAGCCAGAATGAGTTTTGCTTGAGGTGACATGCTTTTCAGACAGGTGCTGAAAGTTTGTTCGAGCCACTGAACAGAGGAAATTTTGAATTTACCTTCAACCTGTAAATAGCAGGGCTCCCAGGAAAGAGCTTAGCAGCTCTATCAACCCAATATTTTGCTCTTCCATCAGTGATGTCATTACTGCATAGTAACTCTGCAATCTTCAATACAAGATCTTTCTGTGTTGGGTTCAATTCCACAGAACGCTATTTTTCCCCATGCAGACACAGGAGTCAAAAAAGAAAAAAAAAAAGGCAACTTTAACTTATGATCTGTGTAGAACAGGTAAGAGTTACAGACCCACAAACATACCCAGTTATTCAGATTAGTTAAATCTATAAATACAGAATATATAAAAAAAGCCCTTCTACATGCCACCAGTAGTTTATAGCACCCAAACAAACCTGCTGAAATTCAGAAAAGCATAAAAGACATAATGTAAACACCATTTCCTCTGCATCTATCACTAGCTACTGCTATACACAGACAGCAGGACTACAGGGACTTCTAGTCTAGCCAGGTGTAAAAATAAAAAAAATTGAGACACAGTTTAAGAAGTGTGGTAGTACTTCCTGCATAGAGTTGTACTGGCCAGATGTCTGAGCAATCCTTCCCTCTGAAACCAGAACAAAGGCAACCCAACTGGAAATTTGGCATTTATATGCTTGCCCAATCAAAATTAAGATTTGTCCCTCCCTTCTGCACCTGCCCTCTTCAAAACCAAATTTAAAAAAAACCCCACAGTAAGCCTACAGTCTCCTCTGGTAGCAAGTAAACTCCAGTTGTTATCACAGTTTGCATTACAGGACTCTACAACAGTAGTCCAAGAGGCAATGCATGACCTGGGGAGAACTTAACAGCAGGTAGCACAAAGATCAAGCCCAGAAGAAAAAAAATAAAGAAGCAACTTTAAAATATACTACAGAAGCAAGCAATATCAAGTGAAGAATCCTCTCTGCAGTGCTTCACGTGCTTTCCATTGTCAAACGTGTATGACATAGTTTTCCCAGGAGTATATTTTCTTCTATGGGTTTGAGAATGTTCACCCACAGAAGGGTTTTAGAAATCCATTTATAAATGAATAAAGCAGAACATTAGGGGTGAATGTAGTACTCACCTTGTAACACCCAAAAGCTTTTTCTATGTTATCCTCAGCTTCATAAATTTGTCCAAGAAATCTGTGTGCTTTGGGATCTCTCTCTTGTACATTGAGGTATGTAGATATATATCTATGAAAGGGAAAAAAATCAGTCAATTGACCAGTATTTTTCACTAACACTCCCCCCTCCTACCCAGGCTCTAATGGCAACTTTATCTGCCATACAGGACACACAGATGTATTTTGTTCTAGATGTGTGGCGCTTTGGCCAGACCACAGAAGTATTGACATGTTGTGTTCCAGACACTGTCAGGACCTTTAAGTAAGCAGCAGCATGGTTTATACCTGTACAAATGCTACTTACTCACCAGTCTGTATTTCTATTGATTAAAAAAACAAAAGCAGGAGTTTGTAGAAATGGTAAGAACTACTCAATGCAATGAGCAAAAAACCAGCCAATTCAGCCAGGTAAGTTTTTTCAGTACCACATAACTAATCTTCTTTTAAATTATTGCTTTACAAAGGTCTAAACAGCACTCAATGTCAACTCTGACTGCTAGCTTAAAGCAGCATGATAGTCATCTTGGTTTCTCTGGTCTACTTCATATAAACATAGCTTTTCTTTTACAGTTTAGAGAACTAAAAAACAGAAGTCCATCAAGGCATGTTACCTTTTAGCAAGTTCATATTCTTTTATTTCAAAATACAGCTTAGCAAAGAGGAATCCTTTCATCGATTTCTGAAGGAGAAAAACCATGACAAACACACTTTAGACATTTGGTACTTCAAAAGTAATTCCCTAACGAGTGACCTTTCTTTTCAGCAATGGCTAATACTCAAATGAGGGAATTCGACAATATGTTATCAGCTCAAACCCACTCATCACATACAAGGGTTTTATTTCTGAAAGATGTAGGCTAAAAAGGAAAAGAATAGAAGTTTTTGCTATAAAAAGGCTACTAGGAAGATTGAGATTACAAGGGAAGAAAGCAACAAGCCTTTATGCATGTGGTATTTCATACATCGCTCATTAAAGAGAGTGGAAGAATAGTTCACCTACATTTAGTTTATTCCTTTGCAATGTAGCAAGGAAAAAAGATATTCTACAAATCAAGAGAGATCTGCCATTTAGCCCTACTGCAGCGTACTGTCATTAGACACTACTGTTTTAAGTATACTTGAGGAAAAAGCAACTTTTGCTTAAGTCATTCTCAGTTTGGGTAAGAAATGCATTCAGGCAGTAGTTTATTTCTGACTAAAGTAACTTTAACATATACACCCTATGGGCAAGAGGTGAAACATCTCCAAAGGTATTTTTTGGGAGGTAGAACAAGAAAGTAACAAAGAAGCCAAGGTGGCAGGAGCATGATCAGGAGGAAAAGTGAAAGGAGTGAGTTAAAGAACTGACAAAGTTGCAAGCAAAAAGGTAGAAGGAAACCAGGCAAATTTAAAGCTTTAGCTCTCAGTATCAGTTCAAACACAATTTTGCTTTTGAACCAAGAAACATTGAATTACATCTATGATTCCAAACAAGTGTGTACATTTTGAAATCACTTGAATTATAAGCCTCCCTCCCTCACCACTGTGTCATTCATGCAAAATTTTAAGAAGCAGTTAAAAATTACAGCAGGCCTCCTAGGATACCTCATTTCCAGTCTGTATTTTTGAGGCCTGTTATAAAAGGGAAACTGAAGTATGTCAGAATGGAGCTGCATTTGGCATCTTCTTTTCAACATGGATGAAAAGAAACCTCAAAATAAATGCTTTGCAGCCTTATAAGCACTCCCCTCCTTAAATCAACACAACAGGAAAATCAGTAACATTCTCCCCCAGTGACTGTGCTTATACAATTAGTTGTAAGCATTACCTATTAAAAAAAAAAAAAAAAAAAAAAAAACAAACCCAAACAAAAACCAAGTAAATATGCACCAGTTAGTCTTAAGCACAAGAGAGGATTTATTTTGTTGTTGAGTTCAGCAGGAATATCAAAACAATTGAAGAGCACCTATGATTCTGAGAGTCATGCCCTTGACATTCCCTGCTCTAAACAGCACTCAAATCAATTAAGCCACAAAACAACTTTGTTGCTGTTGGGAAAGATACAAATAATGATGATGTACACAAGGCCTATATAAAGGCCCTACTGCATAATGGTGAACATGGATGTATTCATACTATACAACACAGTGCTGAATATTCTAACTAAAAGAAAATATCAATTCAAGAGCAGTAGAACAGGATCTTTCAGGATTAAATAGTTCCCATGAATTGCATCAGACTGTGATCCTTTTCCAGATATAATGAAAAATGGTAACAAGTTATGCAGAGCTCCTCATAGTTCTGGCCAGTTACTAAAATACAATAGAAACATTCTTTTTCCCCAGTTCCTCCTCTCCTAATACTGCTACCAAGAAAAGAATATTAATGACAAAACACATAAAACTGAAAGTGCTTCACGTGTTCCTTGTTTAGATTCTTCTGAGAAACGAAACTCGGGAATCTTCTTCTGAGAAACGAAACTCGGGAAACACAGGAACTAAACCCTCACAAAATCTGAGAAGTCTGTACTCAGAGAGCTGGTGGACTCATTAAACTACACTAGGGTTTACCAGCTGTAAAATACAGGTGCACAGCTCTAGTAAACCACTGCTCCCAGTTAGGGAAAGCACCTCCAGTAAGCGAAACCCCTTGGCCCTTCCTCAGCCTCCCCTACCTAACTCGATTTACACAGACCCCGAGTAATTACGCGCTCAGAAATACTCCCAAAGACACCATAACTAGCAGAATATCAGACTAGTCAGGAAAGGAAGAGACCTCTGAAGATCATCTTGTCCAACCCCCCGCCATGGCTCGGTCACCTAGGGCAGGCGACACAGGCGCGCCCAGGTGGAGTTTGAGTGTCTCCAGAAGGATATTCCTCCAGAGAGGGACCATTTTTCCTCTTACCGCCACGGACGCCGACGGGCCGAGCAGACGGACCCGGAGCTGGGCGCGGGGAGCCCGCGGAGAGAGGCCGCCCCCGGCCCGTGGGCAGCGAGGCCTCCGGCGGCGCGGGGGGCGGCGGTGCCCGAGGACGCGCGGGGCGGGCACGGGCCGGGCCCCACACCGGCCGCACGGAGCGGCCCAGCGCCCATCGGGCCCGGCGAGGGCGGGCGACGCGAGGCCGCGCTTACCTCTCGGGGGGACCGAGCCGCGGCCTGCAAGGAGGCGACGTAGCGCTCCACCTCGGGCTTCGTCCGCCTCATCATGGCGTCCCCACGGCGGCGGAGGCCGCGCCTGGCCTCTGTCGCGGCGGAAAGCGCCCTCCCGGCCGGCCGGCGGCCTTGGCCCGGCGCCTGCGGAGGGAAGGCGGGGGGAAGGGGGAAGGGGAAGGAAGCGCAGCCCCGCGCGGCCGCCGCGCGTTACGCAAGTTCCCGCTCCGCCGTGCGGCGCGCGCAGCCCCGGCGCGTGCCCGGCTCCCGCCCCCGAATCAACGGCCGGGGAGGGGGCGGGGCCTGGACGGGCCTGCGCATGCGCACGGGGGAGGGGAAGGTGGGGTAGAAATTCTGTCAAGGAAAATCGTGAGAAATCAACTTTTAGCATTTTCTCACATAGAACTACAATAAACTCACTTCAGTAATATATAAATATGTATGGTGATAATATTTTATCACCTAAATAATATACTATATATATATGTGTGTGTATGTATGTATCTTTAGATAATGAATTTTTACCTAAAGCTAAGTAACAGTTCTGGTACCCTCACCATAAGAAGGACTTGGAGCAAGTCCAGAGGAGAGACACGAAGTTGACAGGAGGACTGGAGCATCTGCCCTTCGAAGACAGGGTGAGGAAGGTGGGGCTGTGGGCTCGGGGAAGGGAAGGTTCCATGGAGACCTCAGAGCAGCCTCCAGTACCTGAGGGGCTGCGGGGCAGCGGGAGAGGGACTCGGTTTGGAGCTGTAGTGATAGGACAAGGAGTAATGGCTACAATTAAAAGAGGGGCAATTTAGGTTAGATATAAGGCGAAATTCTGCACTGTGATGGTAGTGAAGCGCTGGCACAGGTTGCTCAGAGAGGTTGTGGGTGCCCCATCCAGGCAGTTTTCAAGGCCAGGCTGGATGGAGCTCTGAGGAATCTGGCCTAGTGGGAAGTGTCCCCCATGGCAGAGGCTTGGGACTAGATCTTTTAAGTCCCTTCCAGCCTGTAATATTCTGTGATTCTATACTTCGTGGTTCAGAGCAACTATAAATTGAATCTGTAAGCATAAGGGCCTTCTTATGGAGATCCAACACTCTAGAAAATGAGTTTCCAAATATTGTAGCAGCTGTGGTGAGAAACCTTTTTTTCCAGACACTATAGTATAATAGTAATTATACTATAATACTATAGTATATAGTATTATATACTATAGTATAGTATAATTAAGTAATTAAGCTCTAAAACACAGCTGGGGACATGGGCTAAAAGATGGACCAGCAACCCTCAAGGCAGGACAGATTTGCAAGTTGTAGTTTTACAGGTTTGGTGGCTTGAGGAAGAGCCCTGTGGTGAAATTCCCAGGAGGAAGTCTCAGATTCTACTCACTGGAATTGGCCATCTTTCCTGCCAGTTCAGATGCTTTGGTCAAAATGAGGCCACTGTGCCATGTCTCTGAAGAAGTGTAATTAAAAATTTCTCCAGTTCTCAATCTCAAACAACCCATTGACAGCCACAGGACTCCTGCTACACCTAAAATATACTGACAGCCCCACAGCTCTTACCCTCTTTGCAGGAAAAATAAGGAAACATAGCCAACTTTTTTTTTTTTTTTTTTTTTTTTTTTTTTTTTTTTTTAAGAGCAGCAATATCCATGTAAGACCTTGACTGAAAGAATTAATCCTCTTTTATTCTTTCTTCTATTAATGGTGATTTATTTAGATATTGGAATTAATCCCACAAATTATTTTTTCTCTGTACTTTTCAATGGTGTGCCTGCAGCTGGGATTATCAAAGAATTTATCTGCACCTGCCAGGCTAGCTAATAGAAGTGTTGGTGCTGATGCAGAGGAGAACATCGGTGTTCACTTGACTCACTGGAGAATACTACTGTACTTAAGCTGATGGGGAGGCATGGGAAATTGCCTTCATATAGACCAGGTCCAGTACTTTGGCACTGGTCACTGTCTCACGCAGCTCTGTGGAAGTGGCACCCCGTGCGTTGTCCCTGGTGGTCACAGCGGCGGGCAGGACAGCACTGACTCGAGAGCTGTCCCTGCAACCTGACTGCGCCCAGCCCAGCTCACTGTCTGTCCACTGAACTGAGCACAGGGCGTGCCACTGCCGGCACCAGAGAGGCTTTAGGCTCAGCTCTTCCCCCCACAGCGACATCCACTGGGCTTTCTGGAGTGCTCCCTACTGCTAGCCTAACCAGGAACCTCCCTTGCCCGTGCATAATTGATCCATGCAGCAGAAAAGGACAAAGCTTCTAAGGCATCCATTCCCAAATGTCAGGCTCACAGATTCCTTGACAAGACCTTACAGGGGTCATGGGTAGAAAAACAGTACTAGGCTCTGCCTCTTTTAGGAAAGTATGTGCAGCTACACAAAATATTTATAATACTTTGGGCCAGGAAGTGAGCTTCAACACCAGATGTGTAATTGTCCAGGCCGCCTAATTGCTAGCTTGCTCCCTAGCTCTGCTTTGCAACAGCTTTTAACTAATCCTCTTCATGACAATGTCCAGAGGTATTATACCAGTGACAGTTCATGCCAAAGACAGCTCCCAAGAGAGCAGTATGGATCTGGGGGACTCTCCACTTGAGATAGGACTCTAATAATATTTTCACCCTAAGGGTGATGAAGCACTGGAACATACTATCCACAAAGGCCTATGAATCTCCTTGCATGGTTATACTCAGTTTGGCCAAGCAAGACCTTCTGCACTGATGCAACTCTGAAGTTAAATCCACTCTGAGCAGATGGCTGGGCTAGCTGATCTCTAATGGTCCCTTCCAACCAGCATTTTTCCATGCTTCATCGGGCTTTGAACCCTCCAGTACCCTCAGACGCTTTAAGTGCTACATCATGGGGTCTGACATAGACACACTAGAGTTCATGAAACAGAAGGTACTGCCTTGGTGAACTGTAGCACACCATTCACCATCAGGAACTTGGAAATGTTCTTGGGAAAACCCAGCCTGTGTCAGGCCCCAAGGGCCACCAGAGGGGAGAGGAGACCTGAGGCCACTGTGCTGCAGATGGATGTAACCCTGAGCAATGGGGATATGAGCCAGGTCTTGCCATTTAGCTCTGGGGCTACTGACCCTTCCCAACTCTGAGCAGTAAGGCTGGGCACACAAAGGCTGAAGGAAGAGATGTACAGTCAGTGTAACATGAAAACCTACAAGTCAGTTATAACTTCAGGAGGAAGCAAGAGTGTGGTCTACTGAATCCATGGTACAGTCCAAAATTCCAACAGGCTACTGTGCTAGTTAATAATTTTTGAGGACATTTTAAGCTTTCAGAGTCTTCAACAGGGTCAGGGATTACCTTCATGAATGTTATGGCATTCAATAATTATGTAGGATAAAATAATCAAAAAATACCCTACCCAGCAATAATCTGGAAGTTTGGGGTGACTGTTTTATCACAGTGAAAACAGGAGAGAAAAAGTTAACAGGAGGGTGTATGTTTTACACTTAAGATACTTTCTTTAGGAAAATCAGTTCAGAAAATACCCAGAAGAATCAAGCTATTCTTTAGGAAACAAACTATGGTTTCTTTTATGAACCTTAGAACTATGTACTTTTATGAACCTTAGAACTACTTTTAGGAAAAGCATATGTCTCCTTTAAATCAGGATAATAAGGAAGTATTTACATAGTCACAGGTAAAAGGTCAGGGATCCAAGAGAGCCTTACTGCTTTCCCACCCATCTCAAGCATTTATTTCAGAGAGGCAATACAAGATTTAATAACATGGCCTTTATTGATGACACAGGAAAGCAGATGTTTTAAAGTAACTAATTTTTCAGAAACAGGAAAGAAAATTTTACTTCCCGTTACGTAATTACATAAAGTCTGTTTAAGTCACTAATGTAAAAAAGTAAAAAAAAAAAAATGTTTGCGTAGTTCGTACCATCAAGAAGACCTAAGTAACTGTATTTTCTATAAGACAGGGAAAAATAAAACAAATCAGCATGGACAGAACTCAATAGTATAAAATAATTAAATGTATGTTATAAAGAATTTTGATTATTTGTAAGCTCAGTCCTTGAGGATGGCTAAAGAAGTAGATCCTAGCAGGATCAAACCTTGCATATTTACACTCAGAGGTGTAAAAGTAATATTGCCAGTTAATTGAAATATGCATTTTCAGTATTCTGAAAATCAGTGAGGTCTATAAGCTAAATTTTAAATGCAGATGTTCACATTTCAAATACTTCTTGCATCCTGTATAATTAAGGCAAAGTATGCTATCTTTTGAAAATACCTTCTATATAGTTTTTTGCATAAAAATATGAAATAAAATATAAAACTATATATATTTAATGGTACACTGTTATGTATGGTCCAGCAGAATAAGGCACAAAAAGTAAATAGAATGCAAAAGCATATTATAGAAGTTAATGTGTTATTTTAAGTGGAATATAGCAAAATTCAAGTAGTTCTAAGTATGCTCATTTCTTGCAATAGGAATAAATTTTTAATGTAAATATCTCATGCTAAGCCTGATGTAGAAACATTCATCATGTAAGCATAATCTATAATTTTTATCATTTTATGTATGTCATTTGTACAGTGGCTGTATTTAGAAATCTGATAGTTTTCAAACTATCTGAAAGAAGGCTCCTTAATGAGACCACTTGGCCTGAAATCCAATTATGAATTTTTCCATGAGGCAAAGGATACTGGTTTCCTGCCCAAAACACTTGAACTGGGCAAGTTTTGACTGCATGCTTAATATGAAGGTTAATATTCTCACAAACATAAATGACAATACACGTCCCTAAAGTTGGGCACATTTGCAAAGTTTGTTCTCACAGGTGGTGTTCACAAGCAAATTTTCTCTCTCTGAAAAGTTCCACAGAGAATTAGTGTACAGAATGGGCCACCTGCATCAGTACAATGGCATTATTGGTCAGAAATCTTTCAGGTAAGCTGGTATTTATTTTGGAAGTATGGTCTGTTTGTCAACAAGTAAGCACACATGCACAGAGAACAGAGAATCTGAATATATGTTGGGTTGATAGAAGGCATGCATCAGCATTTGTTCTCTGACTGCAGCCTCAAAGCAGCAACTCCCCTCTCCCCCACAAGGAGTATCTATAACATTTTCACGAAGGAAGAGGAGAGCAGATGAAGTCTTTACTTCCTTCCCAAAGTTTCAGCTAATTTCTTCAGTCTTTTCTTCAGCTCTAGAGGAAACTTCTCGTAACACTTTTTGCAGACAGGCTTCATATCAAACTCAACAAATTTATTTCTAAAACAACAAAGCAAAAGAAACAGACAGTTTTAGCAGATGAGATAGTGAAAAAAAGTATTAAAAAGAAATCTCCTATTAAATGAGCACAAGCAAAAAATTAATCTCCCAATTTATACAAGTACATTAAGTTACTTTTACAAGTTATATACACTGTATAAGTGATTATGATACCCTGTTAAGTTATGCAGATTTTACACGAAAGCCCATATTTATTAACTGTGTAATTTAGAAAGCCTTTCAAACCTAGTTGCAGACTAAACATAAGATAATGGAATAACAAGTTAGTATTTCAAGCTGCAGTTGCGTGAAAGATGTTTTGGTTTTGACTGCCATAAGGTCATGCAAAAGTGCAAAAAAAAAAGCATCCTTAGGACTAACCAAAGAAGAAAGGAGCCGAGGTGGCGGTGAGAAGGAAAAGAAGTTTACAAACAGATTGGCTTTTTCTTTTTCTGCTTCTCTTTATCCTTTGCTTCACGTTCCCGTTTGGCAAGTCGTCGCTTAAATTCATCTGGCATTTTCTCATAACAGTGTTTGCAGACAGGTTTTAGATCTATTTCAACAAACTTATCCCTTTAGAGTTAAACAAGAAAAAATAAAGGATGGAAAAGGAGAAGAGTTAGGAAGACTAACTGAAGGAAGACTGAAGAGACAGCTGAAAGAGATGGAAAGTACTAAGTGGAGCAAGAGGAAGAAAGAAGCACTTATTTCCTCAATGCTGCTTTCAAGTTTTTCATACAGTAACAGCTACACTGTAGCAACATCTACACTTTGAAGAGAACTACTGATATGTGTTGAAGACATCACACTTATCCATAAACTTACTTGAGGGTTAACTTAGTGTTGCAAGTTGAACAAGCGAAACAGTTCACACACCATGCCTTATTCAGAGCAGACACAACTAGGGAGATGGGAAAAAAGATATAATTAGCCTTACCGATAAAAAAATAGTGATTACAAAGATTTTAAGCTTATATGTTCATGAGGTGTGAAGAATAGTCATTGATTTTTGTATCAAGTATTAAGGACTGTAACAATAACATGGCCAGACTGGTGAGGCACATTTTTAGAGTGTAATGAAGCAGGACTGTGAAGTATTGATACTGTACAACTGTACAGCTGTCTCTGAGGCAAGACCAGCTTAACCTACTTCTGCCTCCTATTTTTCGCTTCCACTTCATCTCATATCTAGCTGATCTCAGGCAATGGTTCTGTGAGGCCAGGTTCCAACTTAATCAGGAAATGCTTCCAGCTGAAGAGCAATCCAGCACAATTGTGTTTATGTTTTCATTCAGTTTCATTTCTGAGATCCAGTTCAGACTGCACTGCAATCAACAGGTGCACTTGCCCAACTGAAGAAAATAATGTGAAGCCACCAGCCAAACACTGCTGGTAAATCAGCACTACCAAGGTGAAAAAAAATTGACTCTTTATTCTTTGCTTTGAAGAGAAAGTAACTATTTCCTATTTGCTCTGTAGGCAAATCTAGTTCCTGTTCTTTCTCTCTTTCAGTACAGCTTTCCAATTATCCCTGCCAAAATTTTCCTAAGTTACAGAATGAAGGACAATATTTTTCCTATAATATTTTTCTCACTTGATCTCTCAATGTTTTTTCTCACAGTATTTTGTCAACAACAAGGAGAACCAAACCATTGCCATGCACAGGGTTTTTCCTGCACTATGGGACAAGTATGTCCACAGATACACAGTTATTCCACTATTTTCCAGACTAATACTAGACAGGTGAAAGTCTTTCCAACCTCAGTAATGCAGTCACAGAGACTCCCTCTGAAAAACTGCTGCTACTGATATTAGTTTTACCTGACAGAGAACAATACTGGATATCGAATTTGTGACAGCTGACTCAAAATTTGTGTGCAGAAATGAAAGAAGAAATGTAACTGAAGACATACACTGAAAAATAAAGAAATTAGTGTATCCTGTATTATTTTCAGTTCAGAGATCAAAACTTAAAATATGGGTGTCAGATTATATGGTGAAAGGTTAGAATCATACAGAGATGTCGTTATCAGCATTTCTGCTCATTCCAGTAGAATTTTCCTGAACATGGGGACTATTTCCTCTAAAGCATTTTGGATTGTCATTCTGCAGGCATAGTGCAGTCCAGAAAATGTAGGGAAAGCACATCTACAGAATGTATGTCTTACCCTATAGTTACATGACTATAAACTAGTTTGTGTCTCTCTTTGAATGTTAGAAGCTTCCTCCTACTTTGCTAGTGCCTTTGGCTTAGATGAGGCTAACAAAGTATTTACTTTCAACAGGGTAAATAGGCACATAATGTCACATTATTTCAGGTAGAATAATTTGCTTTTGACATTTTATCAGAGCTAGTTATCAAAAAAAAAAACCCAAAAACCCCTCAAACCCACCCCCTTCTCCCAAAAAACAAAATCAAACAATAACAAAACAAATAAATTATTTGCAGTTCTGCCTTTACAGGATGTATATTTCCAAGTATGATCATTCCTGGTTTTGTGACATTATCATAAGCCTAGATTTTCAAAAGGCAGGTGCTTGCAATAGGTGAATATCTCCAGGATTCAAACTGACCTAATGGCAACAAGGCATTTAAAAAAAATTCCTAACAGTGCCCACATATGTCTTTCAGTATCTAAATATTTTTTCAAATTTGGCTCATGATCCACAGATTCATTTCTGGAGATGCCTGTATGCTCCTTCTCACCCTTGCATGTGTTCTTTTTGGAAGGTGGTGTGGCAGGAACCATTTCTGAGCATTTTCCAGCATCCCAGGCCTCTGCATGTCACTAAGGGGGTTTCACAGTTCTCTTTGGCCATGGAGTGGTCTTCTACCATCATGAAATGATGGTAAGTTTTCCTACCAATTGGTCTCTGACTAATCAGCTCTAATTTAATTTCTGGTCAAGAGAACATCTGTTTTTGTTTCAATGAAAACAGGGATGCTTCCCCCTTATTTTCAATTTTAAAGAAAACTTCCATCAAAAAGGAACATTAAGGAAACAGAAAAGTACTTACCATCTCCTTCAATCACACGATTGCAATGGAAACAAACATCACCAAACAGCTGAAGAGGAAAGAGAAGTAATAAATTTTTAAATAATGATTTTATTGAGGGTAATTTATCAAACTAGCAAAATGTATTTCAGTTGATGGGCACAATTGCTTTCCTGTTTATTCCAGTGAAATAAAGAGAATGCTGGCAAGTCTGGTTTGGTTTTCCAAGCACATTTTGCATCATCTCATCACAAAAAGTCCTGGTAATATTAAAGATGAAAACATTTTTCTACCTATGATTCTCTGTAAGTATGATTTGGTTTTGTTTCAAGATTCCTCTAATCCTTAAGATTTGAAATACAGCAGCTGGTGTCATTGTTACTAACCAGAAAATGTAACATTTGGACTTAAATGCATGACTAAAACAATGTAGTAGTGTATCTGTAAGAAAATTTTATCTTTATTAAAAACAAAACAAAACAAAAAAACCCAAACAAAACAAAACAAAACAAAACAAAAAAAAAAAAAAAAAAACCACCCAAAAAAAAACCCAAAACAAAACAACAACAAAAAAACCCACCACATTTCAGACAAAAGGTATTAATTCTGTTTCCAGGCTTAACATTTGTCCACAATATAACAAGAAGTGCTGAAAACTTAATGTATTTTTCTAACTGTAGTAGTTAACCCAGGAAAAGATATCCACTCTACATACAGCTCGTTTGGTGTACAGATTTGGCCCATCCCAGCTGCAACACTATTACTATGAACGTCACAGCATTTACAGTCTGCAAGGGTGCCAGCACCAATCATCTGCCCTTCATCACTAATTACCAACTAAGAATCCATCTGTAATTAGCAGATGCCGTACAACTCCCAAGTGTAACCTCTCCTCATGTATTTATGTAAGCAAGGGAGGTGAATGTGACCTGACACAGATGGCTTCCAAAGAACAATGTGTCTATGCATCGTGGGGCTGGACTTCCCACTCAAGGGCATCTGGAGAGGGGTGGTACTGCCACATGTAACTTCTACATAAATGCAAGTGGTCACTAGAGGGTGTCTTCTGACAAATTTAGTCTTGGAAGCCTTTATCAACCTAATTAATGACTGAGCAACAGCATATTTGAACACACAGTGTCTTAGAGCAGCAACTGCAGGGAAATCTACCCCACTCACTGGGGCCTCCAAATGCAGTTAGTGAGTGGCAAATCTTCTTTAATTCTTTAGGAGAGATTAGTTGTCCTTAGCTCCTCTAATCTACAGACACGTCAAAGCCCCATAACAGCTCTACTTAAGTACCACTAAGCTTGAAGAACAACTTGATACTGACTGTCCTGGCCAGCCTTTGTAAAATACCTGCAGTTTTCTTTTTTAATCCCTCAGAGATGAATAGGGAAACCTGTATAAATTAAACACAACAGAACACATGCTAATTGCCATTACACCCACAGGTGCCTTTAACATGACAGAAGAATGTCCATGGTTTTTCGTCTCTATGTAATATAACAAATTTGTGAGTTTACCAATCAATGCTGTTTTTGAAAATATGTAACCTTACCTGATTGTAGTGGGTTTCACAATATGCCAAGCCTTTTCTCTCATAATGACGATGACCCAGGAATGGCTTTTCACATTTTGCACAAACAAAATGCTACAAAGAAAATTACAATACATTTTTTTTATCTTTTGGAAGTAATGTTATTTTTTCTGGACAGCAAACTAAAAATGTCCACTATTTGAACATGGCTGAAGTCTACTGAACCGTCTTGAAAAGCAGAGTTAAACATTTTGTTTCTACATTTAGGCCATTAAAATTATATTTCTTTTAATGTCTTCAACATTTCAATCCAGAAGTTACAAAACAAAATCAAGCAATAGATTATCATTTTTTTATCAATGAACAGAATTAAGAGTTATTAAATAATTTGTATTGTCACCGTACTTTTGTGAAGAAAGCATTTCCTAGAGGAGACTTGCAAAACAACAGAAGGAATAAACAATTTATCTAATTAAAATGGAAGATGTGGCTTTGAAATATGAACTCTTACATGAACTGTTAAAGAAATATATACATGGCAGGTGACTGTGGAAGACCTAAGGGTATTATCATGCTTAGTAACATGGTTGCCACAGATCTGACTGCCTTTACACGTGTGCTGCTTTGAGCTCTAAAATTTTCTTTAGTAAGGACTTTGCCATGCTTCCTGTGATTACTGAATTTAGTTTCATAGTCAAAGCTCTCTGTAAGGTGGGAAATAACTCCTGTTTCACAATGGAAGACCAGCCACAATGAGGTTGAAGAGGGATTTGAAGAAGGCAGTTATAATCATTGCTGCAAACTTTGAGAATCCTTTCATTGAAATTGATCAGCAAAATCACAGATAAATATGCTAAGGTTTACATTTGTAAGAGAGATTGAATAGCATCTGATGTTTACCTCCACATGCCATTGTTTGCCCATAGCATTCACTACACGGCCTTCAATTGGTCTCCTACATGCCCCACAGATGGGGACACCCATTTTGTCATGGCAGGGTAAGCAGTAGAGTTCTCCTTTCAGCTCACGAGCATCAGCAGTAAGTTCCTTCCTGTTCAGAAATTAATGAATTGAGAGCTTGAATAAAGGCACTCAAAAATGCCATCTCTTGAGAGTTTCTACCCTCAAGTGAAACAAGAAATTTAGCATTTGCTTTAGAATTATATTTATACTACAGTAATGCAGCAGCATCAAATATAATATAATTCAACATGGTTCAAGCCTGATCACAGTAAACTGAGAACAGGCTGCAAAGCGAGGTGCACCGAGTCTCTCTGGAAACAGCTACTGAGCTATTATCATTCTGCTTAAGCAGCACAAATCTCTGTGTGAAAGCTGCAGATGTTTGGTTTATATTCTGGCACTTATCACCAGTTTATTTTAGATTTGCATAACTGCAACTGAAAGTAAAATGTTCCTTGTATCAAACTTCAGAGAAAGAGTACTACAGACACACATGAGCTACACTTATTCATTTCCCATTCCAGAATTTTATAAACTCTGTTTTTAGTAATTTGCATGGTTAGATACTGAGAACAGCTAAACCTTAAAAGTGACTGTAAACACAAATACTCTCAACTGGTTGCCACTGATATAGCACTATATACTGTTACTCAAATCAGCCCTTACTATGGCACTGAAATAGTAGCTTCCTTTGCAGCAGACATAAACAACTAAGAATCCATGCTATGTCCTACAATACTCCATCCTCCAATGTTTATCCTACATCTCTGCATCAGTGCAGGAGGTAGAAATGTGCAAGTTTCATGTGCTGCAGTTGCAGAAGATGATAAAATGAGATGGGAAAAGGCTTCTAAAAAAGGCAGGCCTTAAAAAGAGAGAACAAAGTTTGGATGCTGTTGAACTAAAAAAAAAGAAAACAGGCAAGATAGCAATTCAAGCAACAAAAGAGAAACACTTCCCTTACCCTTCTAGCAGAATAGTGAACTATCATTTCACTACTATAGAAATAGTATCTGTGTTGATACTTTGTATTTTGTAAGGTACTGCCTTGTCCTGCAGAGTCCAATCTTTCTTTAGTCCCCAGCAGATCAGCTGTTGTTTGAACCCCACCAAGCCAAAAGCAGTAACACCTATCTGACCACAAGATATCCAAACCCCCTCTTGTCAGTGGTACAGGACAAATTTCCACTTTAAATTGATAAAGCAAATAAATCCAGCATTTTCCTGTTTCCTTTTGCAGAACTCAGGTTACCCGCAGTTTGCACAGTTGAAATGATCAGGGTGATAAGGATCATTTTTGAATATGAGTGGCTGTTCATCAATAATGGCATGACACTTCTGACAAATGTACTTTCCCAGGCCTCTGGCTTTTTCCCTGTTATGGCAAGGACGGCAGAGATGTCTGAAACGGCATAAAAAAAGAGAGGTAAGTATTGCTACCAGGTATTACAGTGCAAAATATAAATCAAGAATCTCTCAGAACCTCATCTCAATCAGCTCTTTATCAAGTCTTGTTAAAATAACTTCCTTGCTAAGGCAAGCCAAGTTCAAAGCACCAAGATGACTGCCCAAGTTCAGGATGATCATTTAATTGTCTGTCACCACAGGAGTATCTTTTCTTCAGCTCAGCTGAGTTAAAGCTGAGTTGAAACACAGAAAACCAAGTTTCTAGTAGATTCTCATTGATGAATGTTTTACTTTCAAAATCTTAAAAATTTAGATTGGAAGCTGGATGAGCACACAGGTCCTACTTCTACAGATAATTCTGTATGTTGTATTATAGATAAGAAGGCAATGGCCATATAATCCACTTGTAAAACCTTTTTTGATGCTAGCTGACAAAAATATCCTACTCTGTGAAGGGTCCCACTAAATGTTAAGCACTTATTAATAAATGTGGTGCCAAACTAGTTAACTAGTTCAAAATTGGAGAACCAAGTTGGAAAAAGAAAGTAAACATTTTTATTAAAAAAAAAGAAAGACAATGCTTTTGTATCTGAATGTTTTCCTTTTTTATATATAACCATGGCTCCAAAAGGTCACTGGGTAAAGAAAATGTTTGCCAACAAACTTAGTGCTCAAGTAGGTAAATTGTTAATATTTTAAGATACCTATTCTTGGTTTTGGGATGCACTCTTAGAACTTCTTCTCACAGAAAATACTTCAGTTGCTCCATCCGAGCGGGAAGGGAAAGCTTCAGGAACCAAAACCTCTCAGTCCCACTATTAGTTCATTTAATTTATGATCAGTTAACAAAAGGAAAGGTGGAGATTTACCTGCCAGCATTCTTGACAAATCCAATATCAGCCAATACTACTTGGCAGATATCACAGCAGAAGCACTCTGGATGCCAGCTATTGTTCATGGCTTTAATAACACGACCAATAATGAACTCACCTGTGAGAAACACAACACCAGGATGTAAAATACCATACTAGACAAACATAAAAGTAACCCACAAATGAATCACTACAATGACTACAATCACCATTCCTTTCTTTACCCCAAAATCTGGTAGGACACATTGCTTTCAATATCATAGTTTTGGGTCCAAACCCTGGAAAATTTGGGTTTGTTTGTTGTTTTTTGTTATGGGTCAGAAGAAAACATCTTTGCTGATGGAGGACCTTCTGCTCTTTACATACGTGTCCTTCTATATGCACATTCCACCTTCTCTCTGCAATAATATTTTTTTGGTCCCTTCACTGGTTTTACTTATTTGTCATCAAGCTGTTAAGAAATTTATGGAGTACTTCATAAAAGTGCTTTCTTGTCTCCTAATCATCATTCTTCTTCTTTTCTTTAAGAGTATGACAAATTTAACTTGCCATGTACATAGCAGTGGTTACTACTCCACTAGGACCAAGCCTTGAAGGTATTCTATACTCAAGGCACAACAGAATGGAGCTTGGATGGCTGTGGACTTCCTGCAAAAAACTCCCATGGAGTCCAAATGCAATAGTGCAGTGAAGTTGCAGAACAGTCAATCCAACACAAACATCTTCTGGCCTACCACAAGGAGTCCTGTACCATAAGGCATTAAAAAAATAGTGCGAGAACAAGTGTTTTGAATGCACAATGTGACTACTGCACAGGCAGTGACTGGAGGGATGTCCATCACATGTGACTTAGTTGTTCTCTATGCTGATGGACAGTGTAGCCCGGGGCTTTGACCAGTGCAAAATGTGTTGGGAGCTCAGCTTCCCAGTGCTGTCACAGGCTGAGGTCTGGCTTTGGAGAACAACTCCAAGAGCTGCCAAAGGGGAGCCATCAGGCAGGTAACTGGTGTGGATGATAACATCCAGCATGTGACTCTGTAGCATTCCCTGGAGTCATGGCTTTTTAAGAACAAAATCCAATGGACTCCAGACATGTCAGGTATGCTCAAGGCCTCATCATTGACAACAGCCCCATTGACTTTGTCTGTGTTTATTAAGTGAAAGCAATGGAAAAGCCCAGTTCTAAGCAGGACCTTGATGAGGTTTTAAGGGAGCTGGCAATACCAGGAGAGAGAATAGGAGAAGGTGAAGCTGTGCCAACTGTGCAGGATAAATCCTGGAGATAGGCAGCATAGCTCCTCACAAGTTGCCACCAACTCATTTCTTCCCCTTCCCCTGCTTGTTCACATCTGCAGCCTTAAATTCATAGTTCCATAACATCTGCTTCCCTGTCCCTTGGTGTTCAATGCTGCCCCTCCACCAGAGGAAAGGCCTTGCTGAAATGAATTAAAGCTTCAGCACCTTGCCAAAGATGCCAAAGAAACAAAAGGGCTTCCGCAGCAGTTTAGGGAAGAGTCAAATAATGACTTCCCAGCTCTGGCCCAGAAAAATGTGTCACACACAGGGGAAAAAGAAAACATGCAAGTGATTACAGTGCAGCAGACACAAAACGTTTACATCAACAGTGGCAAATAAAAAGCAGCCCTCAGTGTCATGTAGGATGGGTGCTAGACACTGAAACCTGAAAGGTATTTGGTTCAAAAAAACGCATGGGGGCCCAGCTACCCATCACTTGATTATAACACTAGAATATTATCTCAGCTTCTGTGAAGTAGGACAGCACGGGTGGGTTACAAGAGTCAAAACAGATGACAAAGTCTTGTTCCAGGGTTTCAGCTACATGAGAAGGGACAGATGTCAGCACACAGATATAAATAATCAGGAGCCATGAATGGTGTATGCAATCAGGAGTTTATGAATGGTCTGTTCATTGGATCATTGGCTCAACAGCTAAATTACTTATTAAAAGAATGCAAATTTTATTTTTAAATTGTACCGGTTTATGACCTTTAGAAAAAGCAACTCCCCAGTTTTTCTGAAGTCTAGCTTATTCCTGAAGGTCAGATACTCAGCTGAACATGAGCACCTCCCAGAGAACAGACAAGGGCAGCACATCTTCCCCCAGTGACACTCCCATTTGTGATCAGTGAGAATATTTCAACTTAAGTTAAAACTTACCACATTGATGGCAGCAAGGGGCAAAAAGCATTTGAAAATCATGTTCACAGTATTTCCTCCCTTCAAACTGCAAACAGAAAAAGATCTGAGGATTAGAGGGATGAGGAACATGACAACATAAATGCTGTGTGTTTCCAGATACAATTAAGTATTTAAACATGAGGGACTAAGCAAAAAAAAAAACAACCCAGACCATTAGCTAAATGTGCTAGGCATTACATCCTTAATTCACCTATTAGCTAGCTTGTAGTGTTAATAGCATACCATTTCTCCAGTACTGCTAAAAGTGTAAGGCATTTTCTGTCACTCATTTACATCACAAGAGACGTTTGAATTTTGACAGACTACTGAAACTAAAGCAACCAAGCACATTCTGAGCAGGAAATTAGCTAACAAACAGCCTTGGCCAGCAGGAGGGGGGAAGCATTTTTCCCAAAGCTATTTGATGTCTTCCTCTCTCTACATTTCCTGCCAGAATGACCCAGCATACCAGAGGAAGCACGTATGGTGGAGGTCGGGGTAGGAAGAACACCCAGAGGCAGAAATTTTTCCAATTTATGGAGCGGTTCAGCCAAAACATGAAGGGAAATAAGCCTTTTCCTTCATGATGCTTATTTCATAGAATCATAAAATCATTTAGGTTGGGAAAAACCCTTAAGATAATCAAGTCCAAATATTGAGCAAAAGTTCACTACATCAATCAAATTAAACTGATTTTAAGGGATTTGAATTTTATCACAGCTTAGGTAAGTTCAGCTACAGTTCAAGCTCTCATTGAAAAAAAAAAAAACAACAAACCCATATGGAATAAAAAGATTCAGCAGCACTGTATTAGTAGCTTACCCAAAGAATATGTAAAAACGTAGGCAAATATGTGCTGAAATGAAGGGAAACATTTAGATACCTTCAGGCACCATTATTATTAGACACAAACGCCAATGAGCATGTCAAAACCATGTAGATGATATCAGGTATGCTACAAAATGTTTGGATTTCAATGTCTCAGTTTAAACAGGGGAACAAGGAGGACAGCAGGAAACCTTGCTCCTTTCTTTTTACTGGGCCTAAGACAAAACCAAGTGAATAGGATAAAATACTACCCACAAAGATTTTGTGCACGGACAGAAAATACAGAAATGTGTTTCAAGGTTATCTGTTGCATAATATGAAATTACAAGGATCAAATACAATATAAATATAATAAATACTCTTGCAACTGGCAGGATAGGGATCTAATAAAACATTTCACTAGATACATATGGTTATACAATTCCTGTGCCCAATATGAATTGCACCTATTAGGAACAGAAAGACATTAACTCAGTACAGACCTTTTCAGAAGACTCTGACAGAAAATTATCAAGTGCTATTCCAGTGTAATACACTAAAACAGATTAATTTTTAATTTTGGCTTTTAGAAAAATAGTAATTGAGAGGTGCAGGGCTATGACTTTCTCAAGGAGCAATGGAAATTACTGGTTCATTGTGAATTGTGTTTGCTTCCTGCAGGATAAAATCCTTTTCAAAAAGAAAGAAACCCAAAAGCTTCCTGTTCTGTGTAAACAGGTGGTCCAATGGGGGCGCTTAGGTTTGCTTGAATTTCAAAGCCACCACATGTTGATCTAAACAGACCAAACAGGTTTTCTTCCCCTCTTGTTTTCATCAGGCAAGTTGACTTCCATCCAGTCTTGTTTATATTTTCAACCTCTCTGCTCCTTTGTTCTGCCCTTTGCAGATGACCCAGCAGTTATTATCAGAGAAAGCCCTGAGCTTCTGTAACAAGTCTTACAGTACACAGAGTTTAAAAGCAAGGTCAGGGTTTAAAAGCACTGTTGTATGCTGAAGGTCCATGAGGTAAATGGCTCTGCAAAAAACATCTCACTGTCAAATAACCTCCAGCTTACCTGCATGTTCTTAGCTAACTTAAACATGGAAAGTCATGCACAAAAACTGAGACCTGAGAGATTGTTTCTCTAAGGCAGCCTTTGATAAAAACCATTTTAAGAAAACACTCGAGGTACAACTGGAATAGAAACAAACATGACCATCTGTTCTGCCATTAGTATAGGACTGTGCACTGCCACCTGTAGAGAAATGGTACAACAGCAGCTCAAGGGAATACACACCTTCAAGGTGGTGGAGTAGAAGCAGACCAGAACTGCTACCACTTCACACCTAACAGCAAAGAATGAACCTTGGTAACTCTACTGGAATATGCTTGTGCTAATTTCTGTTTAGATGGAGTGCATAAAAAAACTTGCTAAAATGATGTTACTGAGCAAACGGGAACACAAATCAAATATATCATACCCAAAGTTTCTGTGCAACATTAGGCACACAACTCTCAGGAATCCAAATTATCATTTCTAACTCAGGCTCAAGAGGTCATCCACCAAACTCCTGCTATGCTGTGCAGACTCTAAGCAGTGGATGAGGCACCACTTGTGCCTGTGAGTGACTTGGCTGCAGTGCCAGACCACAGTGAGCTTTGCTGATTAGGGTGCTTGCAAGGCAGCCCAGAGATAAGTCCTGCAGCACAGGAGACCTGGCTGTTCCACCCCCACCCATGGAACACAGCGGGAAGGCTTATCATGGCAGCGTTTGACAGCAAGTGTGATAAGCAGCTTAATGACTAACTGGGGGAACCCTGCAAGGCTTGCAATAGGCAGGGGAACAATATTTGTCTTCCTAATTGCTAAGAGCTGGAAATCATTTCCAAGACATACTAGCTTAGCTAAACCAGGCACAGAATAAACACAAGCTCATGCTGGGCAACCAACAATGTCTGCGTTTACCCATGGGAACCTGCTCTGAAAAACACATTACCTGGCCACACCTCCAAACACATCCATCTTCTCAAAGACTGCATTAAGCCAGTCTGAGGAAAATGTCCTTTCTGTCTTCTCCAGTCACTGTTTTTCTTGACAGTGATACAGATTATCTCAAGTCCTCTGAGCACTGTCAGCCATTCTTGAGCACTCATGAACCTAAGCCCATCTTTTACCTGCTCAGGGCTTTCCTTCCTCTCACAGAATCACAGAATGGGTCAGGTTGGAGGTGGGGTCATCTGGTCAAACCTCCCTGCTCAAGAAAGGTCATCCTAGAACACACTGCACAGAATTGCATCCAGATAATTCTTAAGTATCTCCAGTGCGGGAGACTTCATAACCTCTCTGGGCAACTTGTACCAGTGCACAGTAAAGAAGTTCTTCCCCATGACCAGGTGGAACTTTCTGTGCATCAGTTTCTGCCCATTACTTCTTGTTCTACTGCTTGGCCCCACCAAGCAGAGCCTGGCTCCCTCTGCTGACACACTCTCTTCAGATAATTATATACATTGATGAGATCTCCTCTTGAGTCTGAACAGGCCCAGCTCCCTCAGCCCATCCAATGTTATTTTACCTCTGTAATAATTATGGCAAGAAGTGTCTATCCTAACTGAAACTTTCCACTTTCTATCTAACATTTCTCAGGCTGCCCAGCCTGAAAAAAAACCCAGCAACATTAGCCAAAACATGTTTAGCACACAGTGTTATTTTCATTCCTGGGGCAATCTACTGGCACTCACTTCTGACTTACTGTCCCTGAGAGCAGCATGTTTCAGTAAGAGAGTGCTCAAAGACCAATCATCATGAATATGAATGTTAACAAGGTAGCAGCAGGGAGCAAAATGCCTACATCCAGTATGTCTAAGCACCACTAGGATATTTGCCTCTGCCACTGAGATTCAGGTATGGCCACCCATGAGCAATTGACAGACTTCAACATTCCTGAACTAGGTCCAAAAGTAGGACTTTTTTTCTGCTGTAGTCTACCCTAGAAGGCACAGGCTGCCTAGAGCCTGATTTCCCAAACTTTTATCTTTAAGGACCATTCAACTTTCTGAAAGATGTCCCTGGGATGTCTCACTGGTTTTTGAGTCAGAAAAAGAATGAGTAAGTATTCATTATTTAGAGAAAATACATTTTATTGGTTTAAGACATTTTTATTAACATAATTACAAATATTTTAGTTTTGAAACGTTTGTATCACTTTATATTTCCTCAGGTCTTAACATGTCAGAATGGACTCTTCACTAAGTCAGCTCAGTATATATTAACAATTGTAATGCAACTTGTTAAGTATCTAGGGGGGGTGTTCTTTTGTTTCTATTTAATTAATTCTGCCTTGCAGCTCACCTTTTGATGTCTTACAGAACACTAGAGGCTGATTTACTACAATTTGTGTAACACCATCCCTAGAGCCTTTTGATCCTCAAGCAAGGTGTGAAAAAGCAAATCCCCAGCAATCCCCTTAGCCAGTCTCTTTTACAATCCACACTCCTCCCTCAGTCTCTCCTCATCACCACGTAACATGCCTTTGTAAAATTAGAAATGCTTCTGTGGAAGATAAACTATTGTGCTCTTGCCAAAGGATGACACCTGTATGTGAGAGCACAGAATTGTTCCTTTTACACTCTGCTCATTTTCCTTTTCACATCATATGGCACAAATCCTGTAACTGCTACCCTAAGATGGACTGTAAGCTACTCGAGCAGGGCCTTATCTCTCTGACAGTAATTCCCTGTCTCATACCATCTATTGTTCCCTATACCAATCACTTTGTATTTTATGAACCAGTCTAGAGCTTTCACTAAAGCCACTTTGTGCTGAGCCACATTCTGAATTCCCGCGATAGGGAAACGTAAAAGAAAATGAAACCTACATCAAAATACCCTCCAAAGCTGAGGCAGATCAACATGGAGCTTAGAAATATGAATGGAATCACGTTTTAACTCCTGAAAGTGTGTTAAGAACTGATAATTTTGAATGGTCTGGACTGTTAAATTTAAGAGTTGATCTTACACTGGCCCTGTCTGGTTTGAATCACAGCATGCTCACATACAGATCATCTCTCTTCCAATGCAAAGCTGGACTCACTCAACTAGCAATAAACCTCCTATGGACCACAGGATGCTGGGATTCCCCTCTATATGACTTTCTCCCCTAAGAAGCATGTTTTCTCTGTATTTCTGGTATGATACGTCAGATTCACAGATTTCAGGGAAAAAAATTTGCACTGAGAAAAAAATCTCCAGGAGTTTTTCTCTCAGTGCTGATAATACTAAGGTCTCCATTTAAAGAAGGTTATATACATTGATGCCCTCCAAATTAGCACAGAAATGCTTCTAGGATTTTTTTCTCCTTTACTGGGCACACTCTTTCAGAGCCCAGATTCTCCCATGGGACATTCTAAGCTATCCACCTGCCAATAGCTACTTCTGCTATGGGAATGAAGGCTCAAGAGGGGGTATGGGAACAGGAGGGGTCCTCTGCCCTGCTTACCTCATAGAAGAGCCCTTCAGGGAACTGCTGAAAGCACTGGGCACAGACGAAGCACTGCTCGTGGTACAGCTCACCATTGCTGTTGACAATTTTCTCGGCAGGGGCAAAGCCCCCCCTGCAGCGCTCGCAGATGGCGTTTGCAAGCGCGTTCGCCATGTTGCTGTAATTAAAAAAAAAGAAATAGAAAATTAACCTAAATAGAGAACAGCACTGGTTGTGAGCATTTCCCAACCCCCCCCCACACCAGGCCAAATGGCATCAACCTAATGCTAAGCTGCACAACACAAATTTTTCAATGAACTTCATGGTTTGTGGCCTCTCCTCAGAAATAAAACTACCACTTCTCCCTGCTCCCTAACTCTTTACAAACAAAATCCCTGTGATGTGCTCTAATTAATTAAAAATCCCGAAGAGAAACATTGTCATGACAGACACATTTACAGGCTTTTTATTATGAAAAAAGACAGGCAATTCAAAGTACTATAAAAATTATGAAACACATTAAAATTACTGAAAACAAGGCAAATATTAATGATTGAGGACTGGCATCACATAGGAAGATATAAATGATTTACTGTAAACCAATTCCTGATTCTAATATATATATATATATGTAATGGCATTAGTTTAGAGCTCTAAATAAACAATGTGAAAGAGTGTGCAGGATCTAGTCTGGAAGATACTAATGAAAAACAGAGTAGGTAAATAAATATCCTTTATACGAGCTCTGCATAGCTTGAAATAATTTTACAAATTTAGTTTGAAGTCATGGGATTTTTGATTGTTTGTTAGGGTTTATCTCAGGGAGCCCAGCTCATCATGTGCCAGCGCCAAAAGGGAGGGTGGGAATGCTCTGGCTGCCCCACTGCAACCCACACACTGGCCAACACAAGCTGCCAAACCTGTGCCAGGGATGCAAAGAAATACTGAAACAGCAACCTTGGTACCTTCTCAAAGGCACAGGACCAAAAAAATGGCAGCATGGTAGCTGTCCACATCTGAGGGGAGACAGTACAGCTGTGTTTCAGTTAATTAAGGGCAGAAAAAGGCCCTTTTGATTTTTCCTTTGCAAACATTTTGTCACTCATATCTAGACTCTCAAAGCTCTGCCTTTCAGGAGCACTCCTCTACCCTAATACCATGTGGTAGCAGAGAGAAAATATGGTCTAGTTTTATTACAATCAGAGGTCAGCTGACAAAACTACTGACTCAAAATGTATCCGGAAGGTTATTGACAAGTGACATTATTTGAAACATATGTGCATGCATGTACACATTTTGATACAGCTGTCATGCTGTACTTGTAAGTGCAGAGCCTGCAGTCCTCTGCAAGATGCCAAGCCTTCCTTCTTATCCTTCCAAGTGGATAAGACCTTTGGCTTCCCACCATGTTCAACAGGAATTGAATTCATTCCTTGCCCACCATCCAAGCAAACACCTAGCACGTGGTTCAAAATGGAATGTGTTTTATCTATTTCTTACACTGTCTCATAGAAGAGTCCTACACAAGGTCACATCTGACATGTTATTATTAGCAGGTACTTTTTTCTCTCTCTCTTGATCTTTGCAGATGAGGAAAACAGTAACTGCAATCCAAATATCCACTGCCCTCACAGTGAAAAAAGTGAGCAACTGTCAGATGAAGATCAGATGCAGGATGGTCTAACCCATACATAACAGACAGACCTATGGACAAACTGCAGTGACTACACACATAAACTGATCAACTACAAAGCTCACCAGTGGTCTTCATGAGCTGTGTATGTATCTGTGGGGCAAAACTTCAGTCAATTTCCCCATCCTCCTTATCAATCTAAATGAAGAATAATCACAAGAGAAACCAGGATTTTTCATCATCACTTCAACAGTGCTCGAGCATTAAGGATGTTAGAGCACTGCTGAATGTAAAGTATAATCCAGGCAAAAACATGAAACAAAGTTCAAAACCAAATAAAAACAAAATTTCCCTCTTCAGGAAAATGGGCTTCATTTTGAAACAGGTCATATATGTAAAACTTAGTGAATTATGTAATACTTCTGCATTAATGAAGCAGTTTATCCATTTTCCCAGAATAACTGGCAAATAACCTGAAGGCAGAGAGACTACTTTACAAATTCCAACACCATTTTTACTGCTAATAAAAATTTCTGATGCAATTAATGATGAAATTTAAAGTAACAATTCAAGTTTTAGTTGACAGTTACAACTGGCAGTGTTTCAAGCAGAACAGAGGCAAAGGTTGGATGAGAGAACAGCTTGCACAGCCTGAGCCTCAGATCTCAGATAATAAAATACATTATGTACAATACACCAATAATGTCATTGCAGTTACAACCCGTAGCTGAACAGAATGAACTTACAATCTTGCATAAAAGTCACAAAACTCTTTGTAGAGTTTTGTTTCACTGTGCCTACGTTGCAATTTGGACACTGGTTTCTCATCTTCATTTCCTGCAGAGTTGTGAGCATCAGGAGTGACCTTGTACACAACCTCTTGATCCTCTGGGATGGGGTACGGCTGAGCTCTGCGCTGGAAGTCCATCTCGCTCTGACTGCCTTCCCGGGTGTATATATTCTATACTTATACTGCAAAGAAGCTGTAGGCAAAGTCTGCAAGACAATATGCTGGACTTCCCCTTGTTGCAGCGAAGTGATTTACTTTCACAGCTCCGTGTCATGTAGCTGGAGCTACTCAGCACCCTGCTAGAGCTTCAAGTTAAAAGTTCAGTGGCAGGGCTGTGAGCCTGTCGCACTGAGATTTACTGAGGCTGGCTGTGCACAGAGGAGAACACTCCCCTGCCAGGCCCTCATGTAAACTCGGATGCTGGAAAGGGTCTTTGCTGCTGGCTGCTGACAGAAGTGGAGAGCTGTGGTGTGAGTAACTTATATGAGCAAATAAGTTCACTACCAAACTTGTCTGCAGCTTCTTTCTGCTGAGGGGGTGTGGAGGCAGAGTCTAACAATATTTTATCATGGGTAAACCAGCAGTGGAAAGCAGGAAGAGAAGACACCTGTGTCCAGGTAAATATTGCTTTAATGCTATAATGTGTTAATTACATTGTAAAAATGGCCTTTAGTGCTCCACTTGTGTCCTCTAAGTCATATGTGTTGAATTTATCTATAGGTGTCTTTCCTCTTGTCAGTAGTTCAGACAAGGGGTAGGTACAGGCAGGTAGTTTGATTTCTGTTGTGTTTCTCAGGCCATTAGTGAAACTGACAGGCATGTCATAATGGACAATATATGAAGGAGGGAAATCAAAGCTTTATTTCCAGTGATGTGCTGCATTTAGAACAAATATCCAATATAAGAACACTAACTGAAGTAAGACTTGCAGCTAATAATTACATTTCTTCAAGCTCTCCCTATTTGAAGCACAGTGTTTGTGGCAGATGTGGGATACTTGCCTTCCTGCACTTTTTAACTGCAGAAAAGGAAGGCTTTTGGGAAGCTCTCCTGAGTAACTTTTGTGTTGAACTGTCTCAGCCTTGCTAGCAATCAGTTGAACTACAGAATTGCAGGCACTTTATACTCATGACACACAGCATGCTGGTAGCTGAAGAACCTGCTAGTCTGTGAGGGGGCATGAGGAAGCAGAGGATGACAAGAAGGAGATGAGTAATGGGAACAAATAGAGAAACTAAATCAGAGACATAGAATCATCTAGTTTGGAAAAGACCTCAAGACCACTGAGTCCAACCATTAAACTAATACTGCCATATTCACCACTAAACCATATCTGCAGGGATGGTGACTCCAGTGTTTAAAACATTTCCATGAAAAAATTTGTCCCAATCGCCAATCTAGACCTCCCGTGGCACAACTTCAGGCCATTTCCACTTGTCCTGTCACAGGATATGACAGAAGTTCCAGCCAAGGCTACAGTTTCTTAATATACCTGCACCCTCCTAGGGCCTGCCACAGAGGGTCTGGTTGAAGATGGGTTTTGGCCATATATCTCAGCAGCAGCTGGGACAGCTTTGCTCAGCAGGAGTACAGCAGCCGACACACCCCTGTCCATGCAGGCCTGAGCTTGCACACAGCCACCTTCCCACAGCTCAGCCAACACAGTCCTACTGCTGCTTCTGCTGACAAATTTGTGGAATGGGTTTGGTCAGTGTCTTTCCTTCACTTCCCCTCAACAAGGAGCAATCCCCTAGGCAAGCTATTTCCCTGCTTATTTGCCTGTCTGTAGGTGTGATTATTCACCGTATGCCAGAGCTACCAGGAGTCACAAGTTTTAACAGGCTAAGGAGGCTGCACCCTCACCACTGACACAGCCTGGCTGCAGCTCAAGCCCTATTTTTATCTGTCATGGGGCAAACTCCAGATGAAGCAATGCTCAGGCTGTAGCCCTAGGCCACAAAGATCTTGCCAGAGCAGCACTGCAGTCCTGGAACAAAGGGTTTCTGCATTCTCTGGAGCATGAGTGATGAAAAAGAACTGTCTCTGCCAATGGACATGCAGTTATAGTGATGCCAGTTTTTCTTCTTCATCTTGCTTACCAAAACTTTCTGCACAGGTCAATGCTGAGTTCTCTGGGTATAAAAAACTTCAGCAAGACTGGCTGCAGTGGACTAAAAATGCTGATTCATCCAGGATTAGTGCAGGTGAACGAAGCCACTAAGATAAGAGAGGCTGACTTGCTCTATCTCTTCCTCTTATCATTATTTTCTCAACAATTTCCCAACTCTTTTCCTGTATTTTGTCCCAGATCACAGATGATTCCTGGAAAGATGCTACTGCAAATCGAAAGTGCCCTGTAAAGTCTTTCTCCTGGTGGACTACTCTTGCACAGATCTGAAATCCACAAATGACCAATGTGGCTGGAAGCCACTTCTGCTGCCTCATATCCTCTTTGACCAACAAGAAAACATTTGCTGGCTTCTTCAGCTTGCTACTGTACAATCTTTTGCATGGCTGTAGCAAAGCAGGTAGTACAGTGAGTTAGTGCAGTAAGATGTCCATCCAAAAAGCCTGGTTTTATCTTCCTAGTTTTTTTCAAGAAGTCCTTCAAAGTAATAGGACTCCATATGTGCAATAAGTAGAAGCTGCCTGGTTCTCCAGTCATATTACCATTTCTGCTAGTGGAATGACTCCCAATTTCCTCCATTAAGCAAGAAAGGAGCTTGACAGGAGTTTAAAAAGGGCCTTTATGCTATGGAAGGAAACACAGCTTCTACTGTGAAGGTCTTGTAATCACAAATCCAGAGCAGCTGGCTATCTTTCTCTTTTCTGACATTTTGCAGGAGGCATGCTGCCAAGATCTGAAATACATTGTTAAAAATACACCGCATTTTCATTAGGGAATTCTAGGTTTACTCTCAGGTGAAGCTGTCTCCATGGGGAGTGAGAAGTATGTAAGGGGTTGTTTTGCAGCAGCAGCAGCTCCCCAGGGGCATTCTCTGAGATATGGGACAAAACATACCAGACTGTTGTTAAAGATGCAGTGTTAGGGAGAAGAGAAAAGGGAGTTGAGTGTTTAACTAGAAAAGGTAGGTATGGAAGAAAAGGACAGTCTCCTCTTGGCACACTGAGGATCTCATCAAAAGCCAAAACTGGTGGTAGGGAAGGTGCTGAAGGAAATGGTAGAAGAGGGAGGGAGAAGTGTTCCACTGCGGTTACCAGAAGGGCTTTGGTAAACAATAGCAAAAATAGGCGCACTGCCTAATCCCTGCTGAAGGATGGCTGCCGCCTCACTTCACACTGCTTTCTCTGGACAGCTTTCCAACCCGGCTGCCCATGCCAGCGGCTGCCAGGGGCAGACAGGGACTCTTACACAGACGGCTCGGTGGCCAGCCAAGCCCGCTGAGCATTTCACCCCGTGCCACAAATAGCCTTGTGCGGAGCGGTCACGGCTCCAAACAAGGTGCTTGGCGAAGGCAGCAGCTGCTTGGCAGCCTATTTGTGCCACCGTGACATATCTCTGCACCGCCGGCGCTGCCCGAGGCCGAACGGCCCATCGGGACAGGCAGGAGGATGAGTAAGCACAGCGCATCCCACCACCGCCCTCACAGGTACGTGTGCTTTCGTTATAATGAGGTATTAACAGATGCCATGCAGTGACTCTCACACGCAAAATACAGAAACAACCCAGAACAGAAGTTTGGCTGCAAAAGACGCGTGGGCTTGCAGTGCCCTGCTCTGATTTCTGCACCAACATTTAAAAGCACCAGTTGACCTTTTGTGGGTTTTTTAAACTGAAATTAAAAACACTCTTGGGTTCTGGTTGCTGCAATTGTTTATCTCTTAAGCAATAAAATACTTTCAATGTTAAGCTGGTCTCCTAAGGCAGTTTGAAAGAAGGTATGAATCTTTTATATAATTCAAATGCACATTACAGGTAGGATTTTCACATATTCTCAGCACTGCTTTCACTAGTTTTTCTATTAAAAATGATGGAAAACCATCTTGAAACCACTGCAGTCAAAATGAGGTGAATTCTGAGTGCTCCTGAAAGTTTCATTCTTTAGTCTTCACCTCAAAATGCATAATTAAACTTATGTGGTGGGAGTTTAAACAGGGCAAACAAAAAGGCAATTCTAATTGTTTCATATCCTTCAGTATAAATGTATTCTAGTATAAACATGTCCAAAAAATGCTTTGGTCTCCACAAACACAGAACATTCACATTCCATCTCTCCATAAGGAAGTAAATATAACTGGAATAGACAGATAAGCAGCACCTTCCCACACAATGTTTATCAAGTCATTCAGGCATAGTAAAATGTCAGCCTCTGACAGAATTTGTAGAAAGGGAGAGCAATATGCAACTACAGCAACTACAGCATTTTAATATTTCAGTAAAGTATAGTATTTTCTTCCTGCTGGTTACAAGTACTACCAAATGAAGCCCTGCTACATGTAGATCAAGTAATGACTTCTGTGCACAGATATTTGATATTCTTTAAAACATTCACCTCTTCCTCCCCACTACTGTTTTTTTTTTTAATCCTGTGCAGACAGGAAAAACAAAATAAACACAGTATCATATATGAGAAGCTCAAGAACTCTAGTAAGTCTGTGTTCCATGAGACACAGAATATTATTGGTTATTCTTGAAATTTGTACCCTGTGTAGTCAACTGCATGCCTACTTCATTATGGTATCCAAATTCTGTATCCAAATTCCTCCAACTCTATAAATTTTAAGGATGCATTTCATATAACATTTACAGCCTCATTTCTCATTTAAGAATAACAAAAAAGGTCAGGTGCTCAATACTAGGGGCTGCATATCAAATGTCCCTGAGACACGCACTGCGAAAAGAACCATCTTTTCAAGCTGGAAGAGAGAAGATCAGAACCACCAAGCTCCAAAGAAGTGACAGGACAAGAAGAAACAACCTCAAGTTACATCAAGGGAGGTTTAGACTGGACCGTTTTTGTTTTGTTTTGTTTTTTTTAATGCAAAAGGGTGTCAAGCATTGGAACAGGCTGCCCAGAGAAGTGGTGGAGTCAACAACCTTTAAACGATTTAAAAGACCTGTAGATGTGGCACCTGGGGACATAGTTTAGAGGTGGACTTGGCAGTGATGGGTTATTGGTTGGACTTGATAACCTTAAGAGGTTGTTACAACCTAAATGATTGTAGGATTCTAAAATGATGCATGAACATATTTCTCTTTAGCGTAACGGTTTCCTAGCACCAATATTCAGTTCATGTCATCTGTCACTGACATCCACCAAAAATCCTCCACTGATTCTTCAGCATAATGGCAAATGCCAGCCTTTGATTCTGCCTGAGCCATCTGCCTGCACTATGTGGAACCAATGTTTTGACAAGCTGAACACCATGACCTGAGTGGTTCATCCAGGAGCTATAATTAATACTATGACTCAGTAGCACCCCAGCAATCAGGAGAGACTTCCAGTACATCCATGCAGCTCCTTGTAGGGCAGAGAGAAGTGCAATACCACGCTTCCCAGCTCACAGCAAAATCCTTATTATAGTCACATCTCCACTGGAGACACAATGCTGAGGACGGGCCTTCAGCTTTAGAAACCTGCACATCACACACATCTTTTATTATTACTTTATTACTATTAATCTACACCTTCAGCAACACAATCTCTTCTCACCTTCATTCCTTTGAGCTTCTATATGATGAAGTGCAAAGCTTTTCATTGCCTGAATTAATTAATTTTGAGCAGAAGTACAATGTGTTATAGAAAACATTTCAGCTGTTCCTCTTCTCTCACACACATACCAAATTGTAATTATTAGTCACTCCAGGTTCTGGTTTCACATTTTTCTCTTCCTATATTCACTACAGCATCACCTGACTTTAAAACCTACAGAGGATGGCAGACAGCTAAGCCATCTGCAGTTAATAATGCAGCATGAAGTAACAGCCAATATTCAACTACCAAGAGAACAACCAGAAGCAGTGTACACTCCTAAGACTCAAGAATGAGTAATGTGCTGACGAATAACTGTAACACAAAATAGCATTTTGACTTCATTACGAGAGTCTTAACACTTAGGGTAATACAAACAAAACGTCTTCATCTTGTACTTTATATTTATTAGCTATTCAATGCCAGTAGCACACCTGTCAAGTAAATATGAATGATTTTCCGTAGCAGTTTGTGCAAAACTAGACTTCCATGCATTTTTCTAGCAGAAGGTTTGGCAAGGTTTTTTTAAACCTTTTTGTCAGTTTTTTTTAAAGTAATGGTTTCTGTCCCAACACCTGACTAATCCTCAATGAGTAAAGCAGCAGTGGACAGTTACAGTATTTACCATAACACTTATGAGGGAAGAAGATATAAAAGTTACCCCTCACAAGAATATAGTACTGGGATCATCCAAAAGAACAGTGGGGGTTTTTGCTTGACAGAACAGAAGCAAAGGAAAGAGGGAAGATGACAGGGGTTTGTGCTTTCAATCAGAGGGGTTTGAGCCCTGCCAAGCCTTCTGCTTTGCTACATACCTTGGTGTAATCTGAGGAGTAGCTTTAGAAAACACTTTAGCGAGCATTTGAGTTTAAAACTACGGAATTACTTGTACATTTCAGGCAAAATTCATAACCTGCAACTTGGTAGTTCATGGAGTTATCTTATTCTGAAGCTGCACTGCTACAATGTTCTTTAAAAAGTATATATATATTAGGACGAGCTTGGCAATGTATCAGAAATACAGGGTATGCTTCACTTCAGTTTCTGAAGTCAGTGAGAAGAAATGTACAAAACAAAATGTGAAAAGCCAAATATTGTGCAGGACAATTAGCTTTCAATGCAAACTTCCCTTACTGGAACAAGGGGACCAGCCAGGGCAGTTTTGAGGCATGACTGAGTAGAAGTCCAATAGTTGCATAGAAACAGAGTTCAAAAGGTAGACTCACCTTGGGATCGAGAGCTTTATGATCTATGAAGAGTGTGGCATGCATGGATTTCACACGCTAGAAAAGACAAACATCATTTCACATTTGCTCTACCTTGTCCACTCACTCCTTGCTGGAACAGCTTGAATGTTTTGAATCTTTAATTTAAAGAAGCACAGGCTGAGAAATGCTGCCAGGTATTGCTATTTGTGTTTGCCAGGATGTTACTTCCTTTGATGCTAATAGTAAAAAGTATTTAATTCATTATTTTCCTAACTCTATTATGGCCATTAGGGCAGCCAGAAACAGCAGAAGAGCTACAAGGAAATATGTCACAAAAGTCAGAAACCAAATTTCTCTTGCTGGACAAAAGGCTCCAAAAGATCAGAAAGGTTCATCTATAAAGACACATCACAGGATAACAGAATCTGCTGGCAAAATTGAGCAGTATCATCAAAAAACACTGCTCACAGAGCATTATATATGAAGCCATAATTTCAGAATTCTATCAGCAACTACCTAAAATGAGAATTTCTACAAAGCTAGAAGTTACAAAGATGAAAACTGAACAATGGCAGCCTAAAGCTGCTATGACAAATCAAGCAAGAAAAAAACCCCAAAGAAACCCCCCACGTAACTATGTGTACTACACCATCAGATAATACACATGAAAACTTAGAGCACTGAGTGACTTAATAAATGCCCTGAGATTGCTGGGTGCAAGGCAAGACCAGAGGAGTTAATTGAAGGAAAAAATACTGAATGCCACACTCTCTGTAGGAAGTCCCTGAGCCACAGCTGGTGGCAAGCTGGGGTTACTACCAAGGGCAATTCCATAAAAGGTTCACTCTTTCCTTCTACCTCCCTCTACAGGCATCAGCCTTTGGCCATCCTCAGAAGCAGCATACTTAGCAAGCTGTTCTCATGCCTGGAGAGCATCATGTAAAAGGCTCACGGTCCTCTTAAGGACAGTATGTCAGCTTTGGGTTTCCTAGAACAGCTCAGAGACCTCAAGAAAAAAAAAATAAAATAAATATATATACAGAAACGGAATACAAGCTTTCAACCTTTAAACTTTTCTCCCAGATACCTGCAAGTCAGTAGTTTTTATTAAGTGGTAACATTGGCATAATTTAGTTTTTCTCTTCTGTGTGTAAATTCACTTCAGTGTGACAGATTCAAAGGATATTAAAAGGACATGCATTCAAAGGACAGCTTAATTATAATGAAGAATAATAAGAAATCATGGTACATTTTCATAAGAGAACACCTATGATTAGGTATCATCAGGACACACGAAAATAATAGCAAAAGAAAAGAAATGTATAATCCACCTTTAGTCAGCTAATCCTATAAATAAGAGCAGTGAAAATCCTAATTGCTATAATTAAAATCCTAATTGAAGCTTACATATTTACTAAAATCATAGATTTAAGAGGAAAAGCGGTTACTGCTTTGGTTGATGTTACACAAGTAGCTATCTCCAGTCGTTTGGAGTCATGAGAGGTGATAGTCTGGGTGAGCACGTCACACAAAATTGCTTAGCTGTTATGCAATGTAGGAGACAAGGGGTGAGAGAGAAGGCAAGCAAAAAAGGGTGTGTCCTTCAGGAGTTATTTTAACCCCTAGAGCAATGAAAAAGTACAGCACAAATGAACAGTAAAGCCTCTAGTCATGTGGCTACCTCAAACTAAGGTGCAATGAAAATTCAAGGTATCCCAATATTTAAATCTAACCATGAAGCTTATTTTTGCTGGCTGTTACTCTAATCAATGGTACCAATTCAGTGTTGCATTTACATGGACAAATCACTTCTTCAATTAGAGCAGCTAGCAGACAAGCTGAAGTGTATGCTAGTTCAGAGCTCCCAAGCACCTGATTCAAATGAGTATTTGTACCACCCAGCTCTCCACCATCCTAGCAGATTTACTAGGGAGAAGCACAATTTTTTTTGTCTTAGCATTTCTTTTAAGTTCTTCCTCCTTGAATAAATTCATCACTTTTTTATCCATGTATGGAACAATTACTGCTTCACCTGCTGACACTGGCAGGGGGAGCAAGTTAAACAACTCTCACAGAAAGCAGCCATATAAATGTTAACACTGGTGATGCTATAAAGAAACATTACCAAGAGACATCAAATTTAAGTAAGCTTCCAGGTGCAGACAGATCTTTTCACCTTAACCTGCTCTCAGTACCCTAAAGTATCTGAAGGCTCAACAGGTCCCTGGTTTCCCAGACAGTCGCTGACAATCATTTCCATTCTTCCTAGGAAGAGCAGATCTACAGAGTGAATGTGCAGCTGGAAACAGCTGCTACACACATGCTTTTGATGGCAGGTTAAGGAGATCTGTGACCTTGCACAGCTCCTGAATGCTGTTTTCTCATAGAGAAAGGGAGACAGCCCTACTGTGTTGCCAACTCATTTGTTTCTTTTTACACTCACCTACAAGCCTTGCTGTGCAGAGCCTATCCTCCAAAGGCTCAGTGGGACGTAACCATGTGCTTATGCCTCTTGTTTCATCTGCAAGGGAGTCTTTGTGCTTCAAATTTTGGGGCACATCCACATGCCTTCCAGCCTGGAGTCAATGTGCAGAGGCAGGCAGGAGCCTGAGCAGATCCAGCAGAAGATTGCTTGCACCTACTCACACACCTGTATCCATCAGCTTCAGCAGCAGAGAGCAAAGGGAATGCAGATACTTTAAAACTATTAATATGGAAAACAGCTACAGTGCTTTCTGCACAGAACAGAGCAGTGAGCTATGAGTGACTGACACCCACTGATGGAAACTCATCAACGATTATTTATTGTAAATGCCGAAATTTACTGTTTGGTAAAAATTTGAGACTAACCTCTTCAAAAGTTGTTTATGTTTTTAATGGCATTTGAATGCATATGAACTTAGAAAAGAGAGCTACAGATAGTAGGTAACAGTGATCAAATTAATTTTAAGTGTAATTGCCAAAATAACCCCAAAGATAATTGCCTCTGCTTTTGCCAGTACCTTGTACTGAACCTTGAGAATTAACAGTATCAAGTCTTTTAGAGGAATCATTCTATTTTTACAAAAACCCATGGGATGAGAAGGGGAAAGAGCAAAAATAGCAAGCATACTGCTATTGCTAAGTGACTCCTAACGATTAATCATAAATATATGTGTACAATTTCCTTTGTATCCTGTTTGCAGAGAAAAGCAAGAAAGAATAGCTCAGCATACAGTCAGAATTTTTTACATGCTGTTTCTAAAGACAAAGCAAGACAAGACCTACATGAGAGGTCATCTTTTTCCTACTAAATCAATGTAGCTGGAAAAGAACAAGTCTTCAAAACAGTATCTTCTGAAAAGCAGATTTTTCAGGTTACATTTAGTTCAAGGATGGCTGCATCTGCTGTACACAGGAGAGAGATGAAGGTGCCTGGCATCCTCCTGCATTTTGAACTCTGCACCCCAGGAGCATCCTGTATAATTTAGGTTTATGAGTTGTTGAGTCTACTCAAAAAGGCAAAGAGAGGTCTACATTCAGCACCCTGACCTCACTGGAGGTCTAAACCAAGCACATTTTTGTACTGTGCAAGTTCAAGAAAAGGATGAACTATTCAGACCACCTTTTACATGGCACAGACAGGCTGCAACTCCCTAAAAAGTCAGTAAAGCATCTGTTGCATTTCTAGCAGCAGATTAAGAGGCTGCCAGAGAGGTTATGAGGCTTGTTAAGTAATGCATGGAGTGAGACAGAAAGAGAAGCCCAATTTCCCATCCCCACCAATGTGCTGTGCTGTCAGGACAAATTAAATGTATGTGATACATTATATGACAAACACATGTTCTGGTGCACATTTAGGAGTTTCAGTACATTGTTTTACAGTGCCCTAACTATTAGTAATCACACACATTTTAAGTAGAAATGATACTGACATTCCCAGGAAAGAAAAAAAAGCAGAATTTTGGCACCAAGCCCTGCTGAGCTGCTTTGTAATGCCAACACTTGGCTGTGTCTCAGCTGCAGTTTGCAGGTACACAGGTCCCTGTCCTACCAAGCACATCTGGCTCCTACTGTGATGGCTGGATCCAGCAGCTGAAATTAGAGGTTTTAAATACAGAAGTTCTCAAAGGGTGACCTGGGGACATTGGCTTCTTGAGTACATTTTGGCCCAGGATTAGAAGAATACTACTTGAACTGAGAAAGCAGGTTTCAGTGAACTGTTGCTTGAGGGCTGATATTATTTGACACATCTGGATTAATATGTATGTAAAACAAAATACAAAGACACTAGAACAAAGAATTGGAGACAGATACTAGGGGAGGGCATTGAAAAGCCATGGATCACAAGATATATTTAGCACACAGAAAAGAAACCTCTTGTCTTTCTTGTGGACTCCAGATATTGTGAAAGAATTCGCTAAGGACAGACATCTAAGTGGCACTGGGAGAACATATGGAAAGAAACAGAGCTTTCCATTTTTAGAAAACTAATGAGCTTTTTTTTTTTTTTTTTTTTTTGTTCCCAATTGCTCTTTGCCCTGTTGATATGTCATAATTCTGTTTATAATGCCATAGCCTTTTGTCAAGGAGAATGCAGTAAAAATGACAAGCCTGCCTCGCAACACACTGAAATATCACAATATGGGTTAGGAAGGAGCAAGGTTTAGTTTGAATAAGAACCAGCTTAAGCTATTAGCAAACATAAGATAAGCTCTGGTTGCAGGTATGGGTTGTCCCTCTGCTCTAAAAGCATCATCTGACCATGGTCTATTCACCTCCTTGTACCTCCAACACTCTGCCCTCTGCTGATTCACAAGCCCTTGATTTGCTATTTCCTCCAATTTGGATTTTATTTCTCAAGACCAATCAGTTTCATGTATTTCTCATCTCTAACTGGAAGAGGCTCAGGAGATTAAAACACCCAGACTTTTACTGGTGCAGTAAATACACCCCTTCCCCTATCCAGTCCCAAAACGGTCTCATTCCCATCTTGGATATATGCACAGTAATAACAGCAACACAACCATACACAGCTAGTACTCATTTTTATGTATATGCTTTAAAAAGAAGCTTTCTCTTCCTTAAATAGATCTATTTTTCCTCATTGCTAGTTTTGTACAAAAGAAACTAAATGTAAAAATGTCAAGAATCTCTGCACATCTCTTATGCTACTATGTCTGGTTATTCTTCCAACTGCTATCATATGAATATAACATATATACTGCTAATGCCATTAGAAATCAATCTGAGAAATCAATTCAGGAATTAATACTACAAAGAAATACCAAACACACATACCAAACCTTCAAGTTAACACATTCCTAGAAGTGATATATTTCTGACATCTCATAGTAATTTCTGTAAGTTACAATCACACATTTTGCCACAATTAAGGTCCTTAGTTGTAACAAAAGAGTAAATCCCCCAGATCTGAATAATCATTCTTCTGAAATTGCTAATGCAGCTGACAAAAACAGAGTAACAACCTTTCAAATTACACAGCACTCCAACCTGATGCACAACCACTACCAAGGAAAAACAATCTAAAAATACAATGAGACAGACATTAGGACATAGGAAGTACTTCCTCTCCACTGAGGCTTTTGGTAGCGGATACACAAGGCTCCTTTGCTGAGGAGCTTGAAGTGGGAATGGATTGCTTTCATGCTGAGTACACTTAGAAAATCATCTTAGCATTTTTACTTTTTTGGGGGATGTCTGCACTTACTCAAGTTACAAACAGATCTTTAATCTTTCTGCTCCAAATGGAGGCTTTTTGCAAATTCATTGTTAATTTTTTTCCAAAGGTTCGCAGCATCAGGAAGATAACCCCAGACATTAAACGGCTTTCTGATTTTTGGTCACCCCTGCTGAGTAAGGTCAGGCTAAGTGGCCCTGCTGCATTCTTTTGTCCTTTCCGCAACACAGAACCCCCCATGAAGAAGGCCAGAGCCCAGCAGCCACCCCAGCTCCACAACACCAGCCTGGAGCAGGGACCGCACCAAGATCCAAGAGGCAGCAGAACCTGCAGAACCTGGGTGACCCAGAACTAGCCTGAAAGAAGATGGAGCAAAGTTGTCAGGCTCCAAAACGTTCATTTACTTGCGGGTGCTGGCCGTCAAAAGGGATCCCGAAGTAAAAGCCGGCCAACATTTGCCCTTCCCAGAGTCAGGGAAGGCTGTCACACCAGCGCCAGAACGCAAGGTCACTGTAGGGCTCCGGTTATCCCTCCTTCAGGGGGGTTTCTGTCGTGCCTCGGGGCTGCTTCTCGATGGATTTGTTTTGCAGTGACTTTCCGGAGCTGTGGTTGCATTTTGTTTGTTAAAACCACCGAGGCGAGCGGGCAGCAGAGAAGCGCTCGGTGCCCTGGCAGTCCCATCCATTCGCACTCACCTCAGGTTCTCTTCCTGTGACCCGGGCAGGACACTGTCAGGACGATCCCGTCTCCTCCTGTACAGACCTGACTGTGACAACTCTTTCAGCTGCAAGGCCGTCATATTCCCCTACCTGGAGGAGGGCTGGTTTTTTTAAAGGTGAGGGGGGTGTTTCGGCTTTGGGCTGGGTTTGTTTCCCCCGCCTCTCGCAGCTGCGGGTGCCGAGGAGTGCGCCTGCCAAGATGCCTGGAGAGGAGCGGCTTGGGCGGTGTGTCGGCACACCTGCGCCCGCCGCAGCCACCGGCCTCTGCAGGCAGGGCAGGGCAGGGCAGGCACAGCCGAGCTGCTTCCTGTTTCTCACAGGTACACACCCTCCCAACGGGCACTACATTTCCTTTATCACTTCATCACACCTAAGGGATGCGTGCGACAAGCGCACCCCCTTCCCTCCAGCCTTCCTCAAACTGTGACCGCCCCGACAGGCACGACCTGCCCCGTCCTGGGCAGAGCAGGCGGCTCTCCCAGCGCCTCCGCAAAAAGCTACACATCTCCAGGACTGCAATGAGCTGGTTACTCTTTCCTGTTCTAATTTATGACAAAAAGGAAGTCATTAGAGCTATGAAAATTCAGAGTTACTCAAGCACGTTGGCAAGCTCTGACGGGGAGGTTAATGCAGCAAAGTGTGCCGCAAAGTAACTTCAGTAATTAGCATTAAAATGCTCTTTTGGAAA
Source organism: Zosterops lateralis (assembly GCF_965231275.1). NCBI lineage: Eukaryota > Metazoa > Chordata > Aves > Passeriformes > Zosteropidae > Zosterops > Zosterops lateralis. The sequence goes on from NC_139763.1 coordinate 28,074,595, forward strand.
TGCAACAGCAATGTGCATTTTCCCTTTTCTACCTCGAAAATCAGAAGAAAATCACAATGTAATTTTCTTCCTACTCTCAGCTATCAAAACACAACCACTATACCAGTTTGTCACATTTTGTAGTGATGGAGTGTCTTGTGTAATTGTAAAACAGGAATGGAAATGCTCCAAGTTTACTGCAAGGCAGGAAGGTGGTTTGCAGGGAATCTTGCAAACTCTTCGTCTCATTTCACTTAATAAATTTTTAATAGTAAATAAAACACTTCATTTCAGGAGGCTTCAAAAAAGCTTACCACTTGTTGAAAAACATTTACTATTTCTTTGACATTATTCTTGACACATAAACAAAAACTTAATTCAGAGATTTTACTTCTACGTGGTGAGTGGGGAAGGTGTTTTTTAAATGAATTTGAATTTAATAGAAGCAAATAAACCTAACAATTCACAGGGAGTGTTTTGACTACAATAGGAAACAAGTTCTATGTGGTATGAATTACAGAGTTCATTACAAAAGTGTTTATTTTGTAGCAGAATATATGTAAGAGTATTTTTTAATTTCTCTAAAGGAAAAAAAGTGTAACATAGGTAATACTGGGTATATCATATGACACCAATTTTGTTGAGATTACCAGACTGAACACAAACTCAGTAATTTTATATAATACTATCAATGTGCTGCAGTCTGGAATGTCATCAGCACATAATATTAAACATCACACAACGGAAAAATAACAAAATTGTTTTGGAAAAGGAATCACGTAACATGCCAAATAGATAATGGTTGCAAAAATTCAAAGTGATTTATGTGATATTAGAGGGTTTCACATACTGAACTGTCAACAAGCTATACACATCTGAGCTCCTGTCCTCAGAAAATAAAAGCATGAACAATTACAATATTTGCCTAAACATGCTGCATTCCAGTTTCAAATGAAGTATTTAAGGTTGTTTCTCAGTACATAATAGGAAAAGCTTAAACATAATTAAATGCCAATTCCCTGCAGCCAGTCGGTAAGCAATCCAATGAGAAGTTAATGCTGTTATGAGTGGAGGTTCAGGGCGGCAGATGACAGATGTTCATGGCACAGCAGCTTTTATACATTACCAACAATTTATACTCTTCTTTAAATATCTGTGGACAAATGACTTAGTTTTGTCCAAATGATTGATTTTAGATAATAATCTCAAAAGTGATGAGTACATTTTTTCTGTGAGAAAGCTCTTTGTAAACTACTGAAATGGAACGATTACCTATAAATTTGTTCATAGATTCTTATTCATTACAGTAGCCATCTATTGAGCATATATTGAATACTTTTGTATTGAACATGACACAAGCCCATAAAAAGACAATTCTTCACCCCCTTTGCTGAATGATGCATTAGTCTGAAACACATAATTTCATTAAACTTTTTTTTATCTGCATGAGCAGCTGCTGTGCTTGGGCAACAATTTTTACTCAAATGTCCCTGTGAACCAGAGCTGCACCAAGGCAGAGCGTGCAAATTAAAGGAATACAGCAAGTCCAGACACAAAAATTAGTTTTTATACATATCAAATTCACCTAAATATAAAAGAGGGCAAGATGGTTAGGTTTTTAAAGTAAGACTAGGGACTTGGCTCCATCGCTCCATTTCACAGACCCCATCAGCAAACTCCAACAGGGATCTATGCTGATGTAGAAAACACTTTCTTGGAGGCTTCAGAACAAGCTAAAAGCTTTCTACAAGAAGAAATGCAAACTGGACTCGTTTTCTGCCCCGTGGGATTGCCCATGAATCCTCACAAGAGACGAGGTTTCAAATCTGAATTTACCCAAACAGTCAAAACTTTAAGTTCTGAGTATCAAATACAAGTTATAAGGATGTTTTTTTGCAGAGACATTGCAGAACACAAATGTTATTTCTCAACTAACTCACTTAAATACTTCCAGAAAGCAACTTGGATCTACCTGGCTCTCCAAGAAGAGCTTCCCCAGTGAGTGCCTCCTTCTCCCCACACCCCTTTTTACCTTCTAGCCCCTATCTAATGTTTATAATTCCTTTTCTGAGAGATTACATTCTTCTCATGTGGGATGGAGCCTCTTGGACCTTTCACATTCCATCAGAATTTCTGAGGACCAGCCAAGTAATCACAGCTTTTCTCATTACCAGTAATGCACAGCCTTCTTGTATATCCTTTACTTTGAAGGTTTACTCTCCATTTTCCAGTGCTCTTCCCTCATGCAGTTGCCCCCAGAAAAAGCCAACATTGCTACTGTGATGTGATGGATAACCATGGTGGTACCTGTTTTTCAGCAAAGGAAAATATTCCCCCATGTCTAACCAGCACAAGGTGGAACTGAGAGAGAAAGTAAGCAGTCCCTCATTCATCACAAGCAGTAAATAATTTCTTATTACGTGGGACAATGCTCATGGTTAAGTTTTCACTGCAGTCCTAAAGAGCATTTATTTTGATATCCAGGCCTCCAGTGCTCTCCCTTAAATTTCTGTGAAAGTACTGCTGTTCTGGTGACTCTAGGTATTCAGCAGAATTCTCCAGTTTAAAAATCTTTTAAGATAGACAGGTTATGCCTGGCTACTTTATACTACTATACTGTTCAAAGGGATATGAACAGCAATTCATGATGCTGGAAAACATGTAATTGAATATAGGAATAACAATAAATGTCAAGTGCTTCAAATTCAGGACATTCCTTCATAAGCCTGTATTTACAGAGAATATGCACTAACTACAGAAACCAGAAAAGATGAAGTTTTAGGTCTCTTTTTCCTCACAGAAAAGTTGATGTGTGTCACCTTTTATTCCCTCTAGTGGCATGTTCTTGTTTCCTTGGGTTTTTTTTAAACTTTGAAAAAACGACCAAATTTCAATTAAGTTTAGTTGAAGACTTTCAAATTGATAAAAAACCCTTGTTTTCATGGCAGCACAGTCAGTCAAAACCATAATCAGAAGAGTGTTCTAACACTATAGGAATGGTTCAAAGGGGAGCACATTCCTCCATCCCCTCATCATTCACCCAGCTTATCCCTGGAACCAGTTTCCAGAGGAATGTGTACAAGAGTGACCGTTTTCTACTATTTCTCACAAGATTTGGAAGAAAGCACACTTTAAAGTGAAGGAAAAGGCTTTTACAGCAGCGAAGGACTCGCTGCAGAAAATGAAGGAAGGTGGCAATAACCCTTCTGGCAGTTTTGCAAGAATCCCTGAAGCACTCAAATGATGTGTCGATGCCAACAAAGCTTCACACCTCCTCTCTGGAGCTGCAGAATGAGTCCCCACAGATAGGTTTGGGTGTCAAGGAATAGTGTACCCCACTGGGATCCCTGCTGGGACAGACAGTGATAAAATGAAATGCACAGAGAGAATACCAAGCACAAATGCTAATGACACACACCTTGAAACTAAAATTGCAAAGCTTCATGGGAGCCTAAACTGTTGGTTCAAGGAGTTAATTATTTAAGTACATGTTTCCTTCCTTGTCTCATGTCAGTCCAACATCCGTTTTGATGTTTCTTCCCATTTTCCACTTAGTGATAAATCAATCCTGAAGCATGCAAATTTAATCTGAGGATTAGGCTAAGTACTGAGGCACTGGATCTATTTATATCCACACTACAAAAAAGAGTTTTGGATTTATGTCCATGCCCCAGCTGACCAAGTGGGATTGTTGCAATTTAACAGTAGTTACTAGTTTTTGTTAAACCTCATCTTCTACCGCTTGTCCCTGCCATACAATGTAAATAACAATAAATGTCCAGCGTAAATTTCAAATGTAAAGTAAAAACCTACATGATGGTTGCAGCCTGGCCCAGTGCAAGGCCTACTGGCCCATTGCTGGGGGGAGAGGTTGAAACTAGATGTTCTTTAAGGTCCCTTCTAACTCAAACCATTCTATGATTCTATGGTGTGCTCAACACTCTTCAGAGCAGTGATGCACTCAATCCACTGAAGTTCTCTGGGATTTGATGGAGCAAAGGAAGGCAGGGTTATTGTGGTGAGAACAGGGGTCCTTTCTCATCCTGGAAGTACCAAAGGCATCTCCACCTCCATGGCTTGTGGCCCACAAGGTATCAGTGAAGCATGGCAGATCCCTGCTCTCATTCCATATATTCTATTCCAATAACAAAAAAAAAAAAAAAATAAAAGCAAACATGAGGAAATCTTCTGTCTGCTTGAACGTGGAGCAAGGTATTTTTCCTTCCTTCTCCGAGCTCTCTGCACACGCTGCTCATGAATTCCTAAATTCAACAGAAAGAAAAAAAAAAACCCTGCAAAAAGCACACTTTTCTCCAGCACGCAGAAACTTTGGCTCAGCTTTACAATACCTCCCTCTACTGGGAAAATACTGCCTTGTTTCTCGTGCCAGTGTTTCTTCCTACAGCCAGAGGGAGGTATAGATTAACCCACACATACTTCAGGAATTCAGACTGGGGCCAAACTGAGAATAGAGATGAATGAGAGACAAGCGGGTGAAGAGGCAGGCTGGCATTAAAAATTCATACTGTTAATCAGCAGATGATCCATGCATGAGTAGGTGTGCAAAGAAGAAAGCATGACACAGCATGAATCAGTTTTGTCCTGCCATTTGTACATAAGCCTCTTAAAAAAAAGGAGAGACAAACAAGCTGGCAAACAGTTGATGTCTTAAGATGGGTACAATTACTCATATGAACCCTGTATATGATGGGGTAACATCTTAAAAAAGAAAGGAAAAAAAAACCACAGCAAAATGATGAGGGGAGGGAGAGTTGAAAGCCAATAAAAATCACAGTTTATAGTAATTTTTGCAGCCTAGAACATGTGGAAAAAACCACAAGCAATTCCCAACCTGCATTTCTAGATCCAGAACCTACCCTTCAGAGTAATTTTTACTGTCTTGAAATTAAAAGCCTCTTCCCAGCACAGATTTTCAAAGCCAGTCAAAAATCTACTTTTTACATTTAAGCATATTGGTTATGATGCATGAAGATCCTAAGCTGAAAAGTCTTATCTTTAAAGAAGTTTACTTCTACTTGCACTCTGCTACTGTACATATGTCCAGAAGGTTTACTTTATTCTATGATGATGGGATAAATTGCCTCTGGAAATGAGAGCAAAAGGCCTCAGGTGCCAGCTGGCTTATTACGTGGTTAGAAGTTCCTCAGTAGATGCCACAAAAGAAAGAAGAAATACCCAAATTTAAAAAAGAAAAGAAAAAAAAATTTAAAAAAAAGCAGACCTGGAAAACAGGCAGCAAGTGAAGGAAACGGGAAACTGCCCAGAGAGCTGCAGCCCCAGATACCCCAAGGGTTTGTGTCCCGAAAGCCAGCAAGCTCTTCCAGGGGTGCAGAAAAGCTGAGACATACCAGATGGGCAATTGCTGAGCCCTGGTTTGGGTGGCGAGCTAGTGGGACATCTCAAAACAGGTCCCAAACTGCCGCCTTTTCAGCAAAGGAATGGAGTATTAAGCAATCTTAACTTTTCTCCAAACATCACTCATCAGGGTTAAATAAATGCAAACAAAACTACAGCAGCCTATAAACTCCTTTCTCTACTGACTACCAGCAATTACTCTCCTGGACCCGTTGCCTTCCATCTAACAAATACTTTTCAAATGACTAACGTTCCATTACAAGTAGAGAAAGAAAAGCTCCACATCAAGGTTTTGTGTCCTTATACTGAAATGAAATGCCAAGGAGAGAAGACAGTACATTCCCCCTGGGAAGGCTGGAACAGGCGCTGTAACACTGACAACATGCGCACGGCTTGAAGGCACCACCACCTCCTGGCACACAAACAAATACAACCATGAAAGCAGTACCTGACACTACTTTACAGCTCCAAGGGCTGGTGTTTTAGAAGGACAATCCAACCCTGAGCTCCCAAGAGGGCACCAGAGCCTTTGAATGTTGCTGGTTGTACCGTGAGGGATAGTCAATTTAGCAGCCCAGAAGAAGCAATGATCCTTACTTTACACCTGGAAACACATCACAGTCACCTCCCACAGCCTCTACTGCCAAAAAAAAAAAAAAAAAAATCAAGGCAGGGAAAACATTACAGGGAGCACAGAGAAAACACTTGAGCAGCACAGGTCAGACATACTGAAAAGTGGTTCTGACCAGCATTTCCAAGAAAGGTAGAAAGTGGTGGGTCCCTAGAGATTATCACCTTTAAATGCTCAGAAACCTGTAGTATGATGGTTTGTTGTATATAAGAACTAATATATTCTCTAAAGCAAAATACAGAAAGTAGATCATGTGTCTACAAAGAATGAAGCTGAATACATGTAAAAACAATTAAAAATCACAAGCAAGGTGCAATTCTTAGTGACTCAAAAAAAAATCTTAATTTTTAAGTATTTAGATTTTAGTTTTAAAATTATTAAAACTTGTCATTCATATCCAAGCAGAAAAATCCATACTGGGAAACGAAAACCACAGTGCAAAAGAAATTAAAATAATTCAATCTGGACATTCAGAATGAAGTAAAATGGAAAAGCCATCTCCCCCCTTCCCTTTATGGTGTAAAAATTAGTTTGGAATTCAGCATAAAATATAAAAACGCGATCTCGTATGGATTTTTCATAATACTTTAAAGCACATGAAAAACATACTTAAGGTTCTTAAATCAGAGCAAAAGCCTTAAACCAAAAATGTACAGCTGCCCTACTGTAAAAGCTTTGCTTTGCTGGCAAAGTTACTGACTTCTGAACACAACCACACCAGAAGCAACAGGTGGGACAAATCTTTTCCTTCCACTGGAATTACAGTTTTGTAATTACAGTAATTTACAATTATTCTGTCACAGTGTCCTCTTCCTCAGCAAGCAGAAAACCTGTCAGCAATAGTGTGTCTTCAAACTGACCATGAATCCTCTGTTCTGGGTGGGGACAAAATAGTGTCTCTAAAAACACTCCCAGTGAGCAAAGGATAAGAAACTACTGAAAATAGTAGAATACCTCTGTGCATTTCCAGAACAACAAAAGGCTTCCCTAAAAGCTCTGTTACCATGCTGCTACTTGCTGTTAGTAGTAATAAAACCCAGCAAGTAAAACTATTACTCATCCTCTTCTTAACTCTATTTATCACCAATCCCATGCATGGCTCCTGCTCCCAAGAATTTCCCTGTGAATGAGTAAAAGCCCATACAATTCATAGCCAGGCTGTCGGCTCTGAAGGCAGCACAATGTGTACTCCAGCAGATGCCCCAGCCAGACCCTCAGCCCCAGTGACCAGTGGACACTTACTGTCAGCCTGTAGCCTCCCTGGCAGCACGTTCACAATGAGCAGCCTTTACCATATAAAGCTTCACATCTAATGCCCCCTGTTTGCATGTGTTTCTCTGTGGTTATTACTGGTAGCTGTGATAAAAGAATAAAAAAAACAAACAACAACTTAAGTGACTCAGTAAACCACTTCCTTCTTTGACCCTGTAAAAACTTGCTGTAAAGACAAGGATAAATTTATCAAAATTCACAGTTCAGCTCCACAAATAGTCATGCCAATTCTCCATCTCAAAACCACCAAGGACAGAGAAGGAAGAAAAAACTTCCACCTCACAGGAAAGGCTAAAGCTTTCATTATACTTTCGGTGTATGGTATAGAAGTACAAAACTGTAAGAACAGCAGGACAGCATTCCAGGCCCTTTTATGGGAAGAGCAACCCCTGGAATCACTGATGAGCAGCAAAGAGTCAAGCAGGGCCACTTTAACCGATCACAAGCATCTCTGTCAGTGCCATCTGGAGTGGGAAGACCGATCCCCCTCACCTTCCCACCTGCTGAGAAAGAGGAATACCCTCTGATTTTCTACTTTTCTGAGATGATAGCAGATAGTGTCACACACTGCAAGGCTACTGCCATCTCTGACAACCTCAGCACAGGACAAGGACTAACTGGAGACAAAAAATAACCATCTCACAGAGCAGGTTAGGGTGGTCAACCTGCCCAAACAAATAAGAGTTATATCTCTATATGGACAGAGACTCAAACTCAGTTTTCCTAAAGCAATCTGAATCCCTGGCACACCTCAAAGGCCTCAGGCAATTCTTTGCAGGTTAAAGCAGGAATATCCTTAAAATCAATATTTCCCCGCCAGTTGCTACATAGATCTGTAACAAGCAGAGCCTGAACCCTTGCTCACTATCAGTGACAAAAAAATGAGGCCACAATCTGATCTCTGCAAGAGACACACAGAACGTGCTGCAAGGAGAACTTGTGCCCATCTCTGTTTGCACAGCAGTGTGGCTTCAGGCTTTGGTCCCCTGACTGCCTGTGTGCCCTCCCAAATGGTCAGACAGGAAAGTCTCCTTATCACCTGCTTTCACCATATACACAGAATAATGCTATGCCATACCAACAGAGCCTCATTTTCCTTTTCCTTCATCATGTCTCTACATCCTGTTTCTTGCTCCTATCTTCAAGCCACTTAACACTATCGGTAACCCTTTTCTTTGGACAAATTACCAATTTAAGTTATCTTTCCAAGCTTCTGCTTCCCATACTGTCACACAGTGCTTCCTCATTTGAACTCCTTATCTCTTCCTGCAAAGACCCTTCAAGTACAAAAGCAGCAGTAAAGTTTCATTAAACTTATCACTGGACAATTACCCTCCCAGGCGAAAGAATGCACTACAGCTTTGTCTCTCAAAATAATGTGGCAAATGTCAAGGTAACAGCTTTTTTTTCTTGAGGATGAAGAAAAACCACTTGTACAGAATGAGAGGCCTTGGTTGCAACTGCAATTCATGTTATTTAATATATTGCTCATATGCCAGCAGTTCCGCTTTTATAAAAAGGCAAGGACAGTTTGTTGATTCATGATAACTGTAAAAGCTGCAACACTTCATGGTTAATGTGAATAAGCATCTGTTAAAAGGGAACTAGGAAAACAAGCATTAACTCTTCAATTAACATTTTCAAGCATGTTTGAGCAATTCATTAACCAGTTGGCCTGGCTAAACCACGTTTTTCAGTTTTGTTCATATCACAATAGTTGGCTCTCTTTTATCACCAACTTGTTTTCCAAAAGAGCCGTGCTAAAAGATAACTTGTGGACAAAATTCTGGCCAAGGAGAGCAGAACAAGACCAGCCCCAGAGAGACTATGCTCAGGCACTGACAGATCGCTGCAGCCTGTGGCTGCCCAGAACAGGCAACTGATGAGAAGTGCAGGGCAGAGTCACACAAACAGCTCTAAACAAAGTCACAGGGTTCAGCAAGCCCATCAGCTGCTCCTGGCACCAGGGCTTCCAGCAAAAGGAAGGGGTCAGGAGATGTGGCTCTGCAGCGATCACGAAGCCCCAGAGGTAACAGAGGGGGGCTGGACCTGCACTAGGCATAGAGTCAGACCCAAAAGTTAGCCTACAAGCAGAAGTTAGTAACTAAGGAAGGAAACCACTGGTTTATATCCACATTCCCACAGATGCAGAGTATTTTTCTTTGCTCCTCTAGCAGGCCAACATGAACTAGAACTGCAGAACACAGGTAGAGCCAAATCCCCAGAGCTACTCCAGGATGCTCAATACTGCAGCTTCTGGACAAGTCAGTGTCCTCTCTGCTTCAGGCAACAAGAGCCACCCTCTGAAAGACCTTTGAGGTCCCTGCTTTGCCAGGAGCTGGTGGAGCCAGACAGTCACACCCTGCAGCTGCCTGCCTCATCACCCCCTGAAATCACCATCTCCGTGGCAAAACAAGCAGAAGGAAATATGTACTCATGCCTCAGCTGTTCCAGTTTGCCGAGGGTGTATACAAGAGATGGCTGGACTGACCTTGAGCTCACCACCAAGTTCCTTTTTTCTCCTTCCTACGCTCTTCCTTCCCCCTCCCCACACACTCCTTCCTCCCTCACCTCCACCCCAGCTGTAAGCAGCTTTAGCCCATGTCTTCCTCTCTCAAGAGCGCACTCCCAGCCACCAAAACGGGAGAAGACTGGGTTTGGGGGAGTGGGTTAGTGAATGCAGCTGCTGTAGGGCAAAGGACCAGCGGGTGCCATACACAGCACAAGGGAGGAAGATGCAGGCGGTGTCTCTCCAGCTCAGCAGAAGTGAGATGTTCCCGGCCCGGCTGCAGCCGCCCCGCCCCGGGGCCGTGCCCGGGACCCGCGCCGTGGGGCGGCCCTGCGCGGCCGCGCTCGCACCGGCAGGCGGCGCCCGAGAGCCGCGGCCGGGCCCAGCAGCCGCCGCTCCGCCCGGCCCCGTCCCGCAGTGCCCCCCCCGCCGGCACCCACCACCCCACAGCGCCGGGCTGCAAAGGCGAAACCTGCTCAAAAAACGGGGAAAAAAACAGCCCTAAACGCCCCTGGGGTTCCCCTTGCAGTCCTTACTGTCAGTGTCATCACAGCTGCCGTTCAAAGCAGAGCCCAGGCGGCCAAATGCTAACAGCAAATCTATATAAATCAGAGCTGGACCTCCAAGACTGACTCAAGTTCGGGCAAAAAGTCACAATTGCAGCCGTTCAAATGAGAATTTTTTCACTACCACTGATTTTTCACTACCATTAATGGTGGTAAAATGCTGGAACAGGTTGCTCATAGAGCTGGTAGCTGCCCTGCCCCTGGAAAGATTCAAAGTCAGACTGGATAGGGCTCTGAGCAACCTGATGGAGGTGAAGATGTCCTTGCTCATCGCAGAGACATTGGACTAGATGGCTTCTAAATGTCCCTTCCACCCCAAATTCTATGATTCTATGAAATGGCACCAATTAAAATAGTCTGCTCTCAACTGACAAGAGGACAGACAACCATCTGTCTTCTCTTAAACTCACTGCAATATTTGAACACAACTCTTTGAAAAGGGTTTCTGCTATACCTGAGCCAGGCATGGAGCAATGCCCTGGCATGAGCCACACTGCTCAGCTGAGGGCCTCTTGCTAGGCAGTGATGGGAAACACCAGCTTCACCACTAGACCCGCTCTCCTTGCTGAGTGTCCTCTCCTGGGATCAGTGCAGAGCTGACTGGAGCAGGAGCAGACTGCAGGGACCCAAGTGCCAGCCACGAGCAGATGGCACACCTGGCACTGCAGGACTGGAGCTGCAGCAGCTGATCAGAAGAAATATTTGATGTTGGGAGCTGTCAAAAGCTTCCACTCCTCTAAAATGCTTATGAGTAAAAGGAGAAAGGCTTGACCTTTCCATGAGAGTACTGCTGTTAAGAAGTAAGACAACATCCCTGCCATTCCACCCATCTCCTCCGCAGTGCCCATGACAGGGGAAGACAAACAGGATGGCTACATAATTCCCAGCACAACTGGATGGTTCCCTGCAGCTGATGTGCAGGGAGATGCACACACCCTGTTGCATGGACAGCATGGCCATGGGCCAAACTGACAGTCATCAAAGGTATGTCAGGGCACAAGTCCCATTTCAGGATCTCTGACTACAACTACCTACGTCGCTGTACCTGCCTCCTTTCTGACAAAAGAGCACACTGGAGGAGGAAATGCTGCTTTAGAGAAAAAATTATTTTAATTCCTAGGTAGTGCTATCATATCCCTTCTATTTCACTTACAGAGACCACAGATGCACTAAAATACCATCGAAATAGATTTGCCATCCATGAACACAACCTTGTTCCTAGGTTTCAGTAAAGAAGTATGCACCAGTCAGTACATTTCCAATCTTCTTCAAGTGCTTTGTTGCTTTAACAAGGCCTCTCTGTTATCCTCCTCTGGCAGGACAATGACTCTCAGGCTTTTTCAGTAATAAATACAGAGTCTTTTCAAAATAATCTAGGTCAATCTTTTTGTGCATATTTAATGCACAGTGTTTCCAAAATAAGATCTGTTTTTCTCTGCAGGCACATCATAAAACATGATCAGGCATTTTAATAATCCTCCAAATGGCCCAACGCATGGTGATTTGAATTCTCTTTCGTGAGCACCACTCTTTTAATTTCTTTTCATGAAATTTCAACTTCTTGATTGTGGAGCCTCTTTTCAGACTGCCAAGATCACTTTTAATTCACCTTCTGTATCCCTAAAGGCTCCTTCAAGTTAAGGACATCCACAAACTTCGTAAGCCAACTTTCAGCAGCAGCATCCAAATCACTGATCAAGTTATTAAATGCAAGTGGTAAAGGAGAGAATTCCTGCAAGGTGCGATCAGGCAGGCTGTTTAGGGGGGTCCTGTTGATGGCTCGGTGTCAAAACATCAATTCCTGTCCAAATGCCTCTTTTCACACAGCTGCACGCCTCCTTTCCAGCAATTTCACCTAGACTGTTATTTCCAAACAGCAATATGCTTCTCTTGAAACCAAGCACTGGGTCCAAACTAAAACGCCTTGCAAGGGGATGATGAAGGAACAGGAGGAGGTACCAGCAGCACTTATGTGAATGGTCCACAAGAGCAGCAAGAGTGGACAAGTGGATACACAGAAGAGAATTTGCAAAGCTTGCGCTCCAACAAAGTCAATCACTGTTACTTGAATTCTAAAGCCTCTTTCTCTTGTTTGCTTATGAAATTTTGTGCGAGACAACATCAGCAGATACACCTCATTCATTTCCTCCTTTCTGTTTTTAAAGCATGCTCATCTGCCAGACCTGGAAAATCAGCTGCTTTGAAATGATTTTTTCTTAGAATCCATGTGGCTCTTTTAATGCTGTATTATTCAGTAAGTCCTTATATATTGACTGTTAGTTGCACACATGACTTGCTAGGATTCAAAATTAGGCTGACTGAGCTTTAATTTTCCAGCAGCCTGTTTTTGCCACCATTCTGAAATATAAATACTGTGGTCAATCTTCTGGATGTCTTCTGGTGCCTCTTACATGAGCTCTGAAAAAACATCCCTAATAGGCCTAACAGCAACCTCTGAATCATCCAGTATTACTGCTGGCACAATGAGCACAGTATTAAGCCAAAATATTAGAGAAATTGTATCACACTATGTTTGACATTAATGTTACGAAAAGCATTCTTCCTCACCATTACTAATGTATATTATTATCTTTAAGGATTAAACAGGAACAGGGGCAGCCAAGGGAAAATAAACAACATGCAACCAGGAAGGTCATGCCTGTGGAATAGTACAAAAGGACCAAAAAGACCAATCTCTTGTGAGAAATTCTTCACACATTTCACTCTGGATCTGGCTCCATTCAGCTCCAGGGTTTCATTAATGTTCTCCCTTTTCCCTGGGGTAATGTGAAGGAGGAAATGAGATAAGGCCCAATCTGTCCCTGTTAGAGTGCTCCAGCCCTTTGAACAGCACTCAGCAGTCACACTGACTAACACCATCGGTAGCTGCTTTCCTCCCAAACTAGCTGGCAGGGGCCCAGGGATCTCGCCTCCCAGGCGTGCTGCCACCAACCCCAGGCCAGCTGGCCCCGGCAGTCACCCTGCTTCCTTTCTGTCACACCTCCCTTCTGCTACTCACTGTTTCACCCATCAGGAATATCAATTACTCCTTTCCCCCTTTCCTCACAATGATACCAAGTAACTTGTGCTTGGCATTGTCTCACCAGGACATTGCAAGGGCTTGCCCCACTCCCCAGCCTTCACAAAATGCAGTGGCATGGCTTGTAAAGGAAGCCCAGCATCTGTAGCACCAGCAGACATTAACTTCATCCTTGAATCTCAGAGCCAACTCAGGATTCTCTGGATGGAGGATCAGCCAAGGTAATGTCTGTTTGGACTTGCTCACCTGGCCAGGACTGAACCACAGGGCAGAAGAGAGAGTTGGGGCATAAATGCCTGCCCCAACCTGAGTGAAAATGCACTGCAAAGATGGGATTTCATTCAAGCCCAGTTTGTTTAATGCTCAAACTAAGAAACTGCACAGAATTATGTTATCTGTGGCAATCCTTCATGCAGCTAAGAACTTCTGGACTACTGATCAATTGTAGCACTAAAAAACGTTCATAAAGAAGTTTTACATTTAAGAACACTATTAGAGGAATAAATGTAGGCATAAATGTAGCAGAGGGAAAAACAAGTTATTACATACCAGAGCAGCGAAGATGAGCTCAGTGAAACAACTTAATTGTTTGGCGGGGAAAATACAGTGAGTCACCTTTTAAAATTTCAAGTGTTCTCAGCACAATCTCTCACAAGACTCTGAAGTACTTTATAGACTCAGAAAGGCTCTCCTATTCAAAAACCCCACCTATGAATAAGTATTTTGACTATTGGACTTCCTTCACATTAGTAGCTGGGTCCCAGTTTGAAGAAATGTGTGTTCCAACATGAAACTGCCTTCAAGTTTTCTATGACATACTGGTTGGCCTATTTGCATATTTCTCAAGAAACAGATATTATCACCTATGTGGCATTGAACTTCTGTGTTCATCATTCGCCCTCCCACCTCACCCACCACGCTGCTCTCCTCTCCTGCCCCTCTCCCACTCTATTTTGTGGGAGATAACGAACAGTGTACAGACTTGTATAAGAATTCATCTACTACAAGCAGAAGGATTTTATAAGCTAGAAATACATGCAACATTTCTTTCTGAAGGTCATATTAGCCTGAAGTAGTTTTATTCAGACAGCCCTTCCTAATCCACGTCTGTCTTGCGTTATCACTGCAGTAAACCTCAAGAACTACTCCACCCCCTTAGGTCAAAAGCAGTGAGGTCATGAATCTGCAGAAATCACCCTTGTATATCATCCAGTTCCCCTTTTGTCGCCCAGAGGGATTGCCAGTCCCTGCACACCCTCCTCTCCTTCCTCAGCACTCTCCTCTTCCCTCACAAGTGACTTATCCAGGGACTTTCCATACGGGTGCTTTTCCAGCAGCACAGCAGGAAGTTGCAGCATTGTGTGCAGCAACAGAGGCACAAGTGTGTGCTCCCTGTTGTAAGGAGCAAAAAGATACCAGTCAGAAGATAAAACAAAAACAACTTATCTGTAATTATTCACCATAAAAATCATGTCTTTGGCCTTACAAACATAAACTTTGCTGTAACTACTGCCAGGAACTGTGAAGAATGCCAGTTTGTAGGAAGTCAATGCACATATTTTAAAGCTCTTGCTATTAATTCTGCTTTATGTGACAGTAGCTATGCAATAACCTTCCAAGCTGACACCAGCATTTTATTCTTTTTTTTCCCCTGAAAAATAGAGACACTTAACAGCAGAGCAGGAAAGTCTTATCTGCAAGACAAACTAAGGTAATAATCCATTCTGCTCACTGGTACAAAACCAATCAAAAAGGGGAAATAATAATACTTTTATTATAAGTTCCATTTGGTCACCCTACTGTTTTGTAGTGAATAATAAATTATAACTAATTAACTTAACATCAACATTTTTTTTGCTTGCAATTCCACCTGTGGAATATTAGACATGCTGTAACTTCTGAATTGTATTCCTCTTGTAGCTTTACCTGATTTTGCTTATTTTAGGTAGGAAGAAGGGGTTGTCAAAGCAGTCTGTCATTCCCCAGATGACCAACTAATTTGCCTATCAGTCCTCCACTGGCTACTTCCCTCTGCTATGTACAGATCTGACTCTACAGTGTTTAAGCTTCTCATGGTCCTTACACTATTTGTCTTCAAGCACTTCTGTAAGACAAGGTGGTGTGGAACTCAGCTGGCAGCTCTGGAGCTGGGACAGAAGTACCACCACTTATCTAAGACTCGGGAGCAGGAGACGGTGCAGCACAGGGGACCAAATCCTGCTCTGGATATGCATCCTTGCCCCAGACCACATGAAGTCTGGAGATAAACTCTAGCAGAAAGGCTGCTTAGTTAAAAACAAAGAGAAAAGAAATGGAGAAGTTTAACTTAAGCAAAAGGGAAGGATTTCAGGGGTCTCAAGCAAAGCCCTCATCAGCAGCACAGTCCCATCTCAACTTTGGATTTGCAGCCTGTTTGCTGGCTGGGCTGTGGGTCTCTGGCATTTAAGAGCCAGATTTGAAAGCACCGGCTGGGGACACAGCTAGACAGGTGATGTCCATCTGTCTCTCTGTCCCACTTCTTTTCCTGTGTTTTTTACATTAGGCAGTCTGAAGAGGGGAATTGCTTCCCTTGCACCAGTGGCCCAGTTGGGTGCTCCTGTGGTGGCCATCACAACAGCTTCATGTTCATAACTCCACTCAGAGTGCTCCTGCAGATTCACCTGAAGATTGTTAATCCATCATGGGGAGCAAGACCACGCTCCGGCAGCCCACCAGAGGCCATTCTCCAAAACACCTTGGCAGGCTCCAGCATTTTCATTTTTGGAGAGGGCAGGGAAGCATTTCTCTAAGAAAAAAAGGAGCGGCAGGACAGAAGGAATCCAGGCCCGGAGGCACAGTGGGGTGGATCAGTGGGAACACCGCTTGAATCACCTCATCTCCGTATTTGCTGCACTCTGCCAACCCTGACAATTATGGCACCACATTTGCTACCCCTTGGCCTCAGTCACCCCTCTGGCTGGCTGTGCCCCTTCCCCTTTCCTTCCCTTAACTGTCCTCAGTAAAAGGACCATCAGAAACAGGCATTTCACTTTAGGAGAAGAAAACAGCTCTTTTGCCTGCACTGGGAAACCAGCCAGCTCTCATTCAAATCAAAGGGAAGGGATCACATGGACGCATTTCAATTAATTGCACTGGTGAGGCAGGCTGCAAACAGGTTTCCCTTTTAGCCAGACCCCTTCATTTATGTCTTCTATTGGGGAGGTGGTGGTGTATTCAGCCAAATTACCTGGTGGATTCCTCTCATTACACAGTGTCTGAAAGCTTCGGGGAGGCTGTATTTGCAGAGGGCTGAATTTAGCAGGGCCATAATCTGGTGGCAAATAAGGGGGAAAAAAAAGAAAACTGATTTTCCATCTGCTAGAACTGTGGTCTCCAAATTGTTTTGATTGCGTACTTTTATCAGTAAAAAAAAATTAAGCTCATATCCCCAGTACATGTACATTTATTTATTTATAAATTATGTGGTGTTTTGACACCACACAAGGAGACTGCAGGGTTTGAAGAGTTGGTTACAGTGACTGTCATCTGCTCACTGGTATTGGCCATCACACAGGCTCTTATGCCAGGACCACCATCAAATACTCCAGGGTGACTTTCAGGTAGCGTCAGTCTCAGGAAAGAAAAACAAAAAACAACAAAAGGAAACATAACCAAAAGAAAAATAGCACAAAGCTTCTTGGGAGCAAGAGTGTGTGGTATTTCTCAAGTTTTTTCTTCCCTTAAAAGTAATTTTTAAAGCTTCTGTGGACACACCCTTCATGAAAGAATGCGAGGAAGGAGCATTCACAGAGATTCTAAAGTCAGCATAAATATGGGTCACATATGTGTTAGGCATATAAACAATCATGTTCAAATAAATAATTACTATCATGGTTTACCCTTAATAACCAGATAAAAACAGAGGTCTGAAGTCAGTACTAACCTGCTGTGGGTTTTTGGCACATCATTCGTGCTTCCTCTGACAACAGGCATTCCCATTTCAATTTCTATTTACTTCTAACTGCTATAAAAATAACAAGTCATCAAGTAATGAAGCACATCAAATACTCAGCACATAAATAAGTAAAAAGATGAACAACATCAGGTATGAGGTAAGGTACAGGTTATTTTTATTTGTGTGGAAAATAGGGCAAACTTAGAAGAATAAGAGCGTAACAGAACTAGTATTACAATTATATGCTTATTTTTCCCCCTAATTAATTCCCTTATGCTAAGTTACATGTTTACATCAATGATAGCAATAGATAAGGAAAATTTAAGTCCTAGACAGACATGTGCTTTAACCTGGAACTTCCACAGGCATTCAAAACTTATGAACTGTTTTGAAAATAGTGCTGCCATATAGCTTGAAAAAGCCTGATGCAAATCTTTCAGAATAACCCTCACCACCCTGATTTGAGAGTAAGACTTAGCAGAAGAAATGGAAATCCCCAGATGTTGTGTCTGACAAAAAGTAGAAGTGAATTCTGTGTTCTATATACTCCAAAAGAAAGAAGTTACTTGCAAAATTGACTTTCCTGCTTTCTAAGTAATAGAGATCTGCAAGGATGCCAAGCTATTTTGAACACAGCCCATAACAGAATTCATTCAGGACAGCAAAATGTGCCATTCTAAACCATCTTTATTTTATTATCATTTTTAGATCATGGTAATGCCAGTAACATACAATTACTAATCTTGATGGATTAAGAGAGTACCAAATTAAATTTGAAGAAGTTTGCTTGTCTATCAGACTCCTTTTTTGGTAGCTCTGATCTGCTACTGAAAAACGAGGCATCAGTCCAACATAAAGAATAAGCCTGCGAGGGGAAAAGAAAGTCTTTGAATATAACTCAAAAAAAAAAAAATTAAAAAAAAATCCAGTAGTTCTTTTGACAGAAAGAAAGAGAAAGAAAAGCATTTTCATCTGAATGCACATATGGAAAATCAATGTGGGTTCCTTCAGATTCAGAGTGGGGAAAATGCAGAGGAAGTTTTAATTAAAAAAACACAAAACAGCCCACGACAACCACACTCAGCAGCCAGGAGCTCAGCCACAGGAGTCCAGCTCCTCACATCCCCACAGCATCTCCTGTGTGCCCTGCTCCCTGCCCCACTCCGGAGACCACCCCTTCACTGCCGTACTGTGAAATGTGAGCAGGGACAATCAGGAGCAAAGCAGAGGTTTTTTGTCATTTTCAGTTCCCCCGTGACTGTGAACATGCAACCCAGGAAGACACAGTGGGCCAGACTGGGGCCAAAGAAACCCACTAATTAATGCTGGTGTCTGCAACTACTAGAGATTTTAAAACACAAGAATTACCACCTCAACACGAAGAAGAGCCTCTTAACACTGAGGGAGGCAGAGCCCTGGAACAAGCTGCCCAAGGAGGTTGTAGAATCTATCTCCCCCTCAGGAGACATTCGAAACCCACCTGGACACATTCCTGTGTCACCTGCTCTTGCTGACCCTGCCTTGGTTAGGGGTGTTAAACAAAATGATCTCCAGAGGTCTCTTCCAACCTTAAGAATTCCATGATTCTGGGATTTAAGGGACACATTCATTACAAATTTTTGACTTTCAAATTAAGGGGGGGCAGTTACAGAAATGTGAAAAGACACTACCCATGTAACTACTTAAAATGAAACAAAAAGAGAAAACCAACAACAACAACAATAAAGGGTGAAAACAAGAATTCAGTAAAAAATGCGATGTCAGGCATGTGCTCTTATTTTAAATTTTATTTTTCAGGCTGTGCCCCTGGTTGTTCTGTGCCATTTCAAGTTACTGAAAACTTCTTGCAGTCGTTGCAGATGAAGCAGTTCAGATGGGATTTAGAGGGATCCCATCCTTTCCACAGCAGGAAGTGGAGACAAAGGCAGCAATAGGCAGAGACAGTTTGGGTAGAAAAAGCTGATGCAGTAAGAGAGGACTTCAGATGATGGATGGTGGGAGGGAGGGGAAGGCAATTACCATAACTGGTATTTTGGAAGCCACAGCCCATAATGGGAAACAATGGAGTTTCATCCTGTAAAGTCCAACACCCCACCAAGTCCCAATATGCTCCAGATTTATTAGTGGTTAAGAGTAGATGCTTTAAAAAAAGCACAAGAATTCCAGTAAATTAATTCAAGACAGTAATAAAGCCCGAGAAGATGACATACAGCACTATTATATGAAATACTGTATGTGAAATGAAAGTGAGACGCAGGGGAGCACCTTCAAAAAAAATGGTTGGGGAAATGTTTCTGAACTTCTGCTGACATGAATGAGATCAGCTTCAGATGCTCAGTGGTTCCCAAAATAGGACTTGTAACCCAGTGCCTTCTCTTCCTGGGTTCATTACAGAAAAACAGCTTTTTAATTATCTAGATTTAAATAATCTTGAACTATTCTGTACCTAAAACTTGAAATTAAATCAGATTTTCTCAAAAAAATGCTCCAAGTGCTCAAAATTCCTTTACATTCTCCTTTTTCACCCCCATGACTTTCAGCCTATAAAGGTCAAAAGATATTTAAAATAAAAATTAAGTCAGCCTTCAGCTTTAATCACTGGTGCTAGGAACCATGGAACAGCAACTATATACTGGAAGAGGCAAAAGGGAAGAAATAGAAGTGAAGATAAAATTTCTTTTTTGTCAGAACAGACACAAGATTTCCCCACTGAATTCTTTCAGTTAGGGAGATCTTAATAAATATGTTATCTATATGCAGATGAAGTACAATAGAAATGCATAGTATTGTTAAATTTTAAGGAATTAAGATAGGCCAATCACACCAAATATCATATACCTACCCAAAGGGAGGGATGACTGTTACTGGGGGGGATGTGCTATGCTGCTGTCACCTTCTGGACAGGAGCTGGAGAACACCCTGCTTTTGGGCTCAGAGCAACAGCCTCTACTCAGGTAGGAGGAGGTTGCTTTATCTTCAAGCCAATTATTAATGTATGCTCAAAGGAACCTTCCCAAACACAGAATTATCAGTCCAACTGACCTGGAAGTCAGAGGATTAAAAAAAAGGACTCATAAACCAGATACTGCTAAGGAACAACAGGGGCTGTTTTTCCCTCAATAAGGTAGGAGATGAAATGCCAATTCAAGAGGATCTCATTGCTGATGTTTTTAAGAGCAGTAAATTTGGAAAGCAAACACTTCCTTTGTTTTGTTTGCTGGTTATGTATGTTTGTTTTTAAGCTTTCTTTTTCCCAAACAAACAACAACAACAAAATTGGTATACCATTCCTGGCTTGCTCTCTGATCTTCAGCAAGTTGAAATCACAGTTTAGAGACACAGTTTATGAATAGCCTGTTTCACAGCTTCTTGGATGGGTCCAAACATGCTGCAGCAGGATGATGCTGAGTACCAATCCACTAGAAACTTTGCTACCCTGACCAGACATTTAAAAAAAAAGTTATGGCAGGTAATCTGTCCTGCTACAGAATGTACCACCATGAAGTTACCTTTAGTCTTCCAACAGCTGGCATAAATTATGTGCTCTGCCTAATTAAACGCAGACATCATTTGTGCCTATGTCTGACCATGTTTGTCCCACCAAGTGGCATCATACATAAGTGTAAGCCCACCCCCAAGCTGCACTTAAACTTACCAGTGTGCCCCTGAAAACCACCAACATTTTCATCTGTCAGAAAGTGGGATAGGAATCAGAGTTCCTTATAGCCCAAATGAAACCTGCCAGTACTGTCAACTGGAAAAAAATATACCTAAAAATGCCAGCCCCTTCTAGAAAGCCCATTGCAGCAGAATTATCCTTCTCATTTTATTGCCTTTTAGCAACCACTGTAATTAAAGCACTCCCTTCCCTTTGACTTTTGGGATGCTACAATGGGAATGCTGCAGTGTGAAAGCAAAAGTAGTCCAATCATCTGTTTAATATCACATTTAGTTGATACTGCAAGGGCAGCAAATCTGTTCTAAGCAACATTGCCTTGCAACTATCCTTGGCAGAAATCGGCTTTTCCAGAAGCGTTTATAAAGGAGATAATAATAGGTAGCTCTGAGCAGCTCAACCAAGTGCTCAGCACACAGGAGAAATCACCAGCATAAATTAATTAGAAATGAGAAAAAAAACCTACCAAAAACAAACAACCCCCCCCCAAAACAAAAACCAAACCAACCAAACAAAAAACAACACTACACTCACAGAGTGTGATTTCAGCAGCTTAATGGATAAATCATTACAGCTGTCCAAAACCAAATCTAGTTCACAGGGAAGAGGGTGATGATACCAAATTAACAGAAATATCATTAAACCCCAATGTGCTGTTCTTAATGTCACTGAAAAATACTTGTATAATGCCGGCTAAGACAAGAAACACTGAGAAAGCAGTATAAATTTTTAGAAACCACCTTAGAAACCACTGTGACTTAGATATTATCTTCACCTTTCTTCTTTAACCTCTTCAGTATTGAACTGCCCGGCCACAGGCGATTCAGAGCCCCACAGCTTGTGAGATGCATCATAAGTTATTAAAATCCTCTTGACCAAGCTGATGTATAAATGTCAACTTCCCTGCTGCTCTTTTACTCATGTGTATCATCCACTAACCACCGCTACATGGCACAGCACTTCTCCCCTGCTCTCTCTTTCCTGCATGGGTGCTCTTGCTTTGTCAAAATTTAACTAGTGCAGAACACCACCAGCCTCGGAGCAGACCCACGCGTCCCCAGGAGATCCTCTGGTCTCACCTCTGCCAGAGGAAGAGCCTGGCTCTCAGGCAGGTCACCAGGAGCCCCACAATCCACAGTTCCATGGACACCAACCCCACTCCAACCCCTATCCACCTGTGGCAGGAACTCCACTGCCAACCCAGAGCTCAGCTCCCTTTCATGAACACAACTCACTCACTGTAAAATTCACACCTCAGAGGGGTGTGACTGAGGACTCACAAAAGCCCCTGTGAACAGGAACCTCTTCCTTGCTTACCCATCCATAACCACTTTATTGGCACCAAAGAACAACATGCAGGCCACCACCAAGTGGCTACTGGGCTAAAAATGTAAATTAAATTAAACCAGTTAGCAGTACACTGGGTTAATACACAACTTCTTAACACTCCACTGCATAAGACTGAAACCAAACTGTCATTTGCGCTCTGCCCCTACGAGCAAGCAGAGCTCTGCAGTGACGATGACCTGCTCTCCTTTTCCGATTTTTTGTTTTCTTTCACACTTTTACATTTGCATGGCCATTTGTCAAACTATGAGAAACCACCTGCAACGAAAAAAAAAGCATCCAAGAGATCTGTTGAAAAATGCTGTAAGTAAAACTACAGGGTCTCACATATACATACACACACACACATATATAATTGTATATATTGTATAATGATAATTTTTAAATTAAATTCAGGCCATTTGTATTTAAAAAAGCGGAGACAGACCTAGTATTTATAAAAACAAGATATAAAGTATACAAGCCTTTGCTAGGTATCAAATCCAGTGTATGACAGCTTCAGTTGAAGGCATTTATCCATAGGCACAAGGATGTGACACTGGTCAGGCATGCTGGACCCCTCTGTCTAATAACCAGCTGCACTTCTTTAAATATGAGAAATCAGAGATTAGGAAAATATCCTCCTCTTACGAGGCTGACCTTACTGCACCATTCATACAGAGCCAATTCAGAACAGTGATGGTTTTGTCCCTATACCTCAGGCAAAGCAGCAAGGTTTCAAAGCTGACACAACTAGTTTTCAAGTATTAGCAGGTATTTTGTCTTATTTGGCCATTGATGTTCCACTTACAGACCCTTAAGACTAAATCAAGCCCCATTAAAGAGGGCAGTGGAATTTCAATTGTCTTTGAGGAAAATTGGTTTAGATTTGCTCTCTTAACTGTATTAACTAACCTCTAGAATTTGCACATTATCAGAAACATTAAACACTAAGAGGTCAAACATATGGTCCTTTCTTCATCCCTAACAACATGCTGAAGATTATGAAACTGGTGCAGAATTTTCCATTTATATGCCTACAGTCTTGAGGAACTGTCACAAAGCTTCATTAATCTATTTCTACTGAAGTCAATAACACATCCCTGCAGATTTGAAAGGAACTTGAGAGTGAGTAAGGGGTCACGCAGGCAGTAACTATGCAGAGAGCTCTGGTGAAGCAAGCAGTAGCACCCTGGCCAGCTAGCTAGACCTGAGCTCAGTTTGGCTCTTCATAACTACTGAATAAGCAAACAATCCCTGACTTCAGCAGTTTCCTCTCTTCTCCCCCTGTACATAAGTTATGAGTGCAATAGGTTCACAGCACAGCACCAATGCCTCTGTGATGAAGAGAAAGCCTCTGTTGCAATGTGGGTTGATGAAGCAGTGAAGATGTGTGTCCTCTGTAAAAGCACACATTTTATAGCACAGAAAATGTGTTATTTACAGAAGCAAAGAAACAGGATACACCTGAGCTATTAGGAAATCAAACATCATAGTATGCCACGATAAGGTAATAAAGAAATTATAAGGTACATAAGAAAAAACCCTTCCGGTTCTGAGGAAAGACAGGAGAGGTAGAATTAGCACTTGGTGAGGTGGTGAGGAGGGCTCCCACACCCATGTAACTACACAGGCTGCCAACTACTGCCTTGTGTTTGGATGCTCCCAGATGCTGCTACTTGTTTCCCTCAACTCCTTTGTTACTTAAATGGAGCAAACTTTGCACGTTTACAGGAAGCCCATGAGGATAGACACGGCAGGAAGGTCTGTAACCTTTACCACCCATCGAGCAACCCTTTGGGAGCCCTGCCCTGGCTGAGCCGTGCCGTGCCACACCATCAGCTCCTCCTCTGGTATGCAGCATCCTAACGAGGGGCAGGTGCAACTTCCCAGCATCCACAACAAAAATGTCAAATGACCATTTGTGGAGGAGGCAAGCAGAACCAAAGCACCCCTTACCTTTTGCTGCACTTCATCTGCTGAGGGTTTAAAATTTTAATTCCTGATGGTGCATTTCTTGCCTTAGAAGAAAGACTTCAGAAGTGTTTGTTTATGTGTCTGACCAGGCAATTGCTAATAATAATTTGGAGACAATACCTATTGCAACACCGGCTTGTACACAATGAACAGAATTAAAAATCTATGGGGAATCACTTACAAAAAAACCCAACTGTATTTTCTCTTGCCACTCTTCTAACCTGTGTGATTGACTTGAATATTTTATATACCAGACAGATGTACATTACAAAAAAGTTTATAAAGAGAATACAGAACACAGATATACTCAACGCTCACGTAAGCCACGAACTGTGGGGGTGAACCCAGGTCCTGCTAACTGAGGACATGTTTGCACTTGAGGTCTTGGCTTCAAGAACTTGGTTTAAATTAAAATTTAAACCCATAACTTGACCTGAGTGAACTCGGGAATTTAACTTAAGGGCTCTGTATGAGCAGGATTGTATTGTCTTCAGACTAAATAAATTAATTTGATTCTTTTCATTTAGATACATTTCACTATCTATCAATTTCTGAAAAGCATGTACGTCCTTTTTAAACATTTTTAATGTTCACTTTAAGATAAGAATACTTGAAATAAATATGATCTCCTTGTCCTCCCTGACTTCACTTAATATCATAAGGAAAAAAGCATAGGAAAAAGTTTTCAGTAAATGCAATTCTGTTAATGCCCTTGCAATACTTCCACTCAACCACCAATTCAGCACCAAAACATGAAATATTGCATACTGACAGCACCAACGCTTTTACCTTATTAAACTTTAAATCAACATGAACTTTATATAATATCTCTGTGGTAGAAAAAAAGCAGTTAAAAAAGCTATGGATTTCTTTACAATTAATTCAGGTAGACCCTGCTTTGCTTGCATCTCCAAGAACATTACTATTTAAACCACGAACAAAGAGTCAATATATTATTCTTTCCAAGTTTGAAAAACCTTTTGATTTGGAACTAAGGCCCTGCTCATTTTGCATTTGCTTTCATGACAAAGGATTAACAACAGGTTAAAAAATCTGGACTCAGCAGCTTTTCAGGGACAACTAACAAATACCTGGCAATGCAAACCAAGGAAGGAACATTACTCAATATATAAGAGAAAAATCCTTTGCTTGACATTTGTACCATCAGCACCCTTCATGCTTACACATGCTGGACACTTGAAGACAGCTTTCAGTGGTGCAGTTCCTCCTCTGGGAGAACAGAGCCCTTTTTCCCCCAGAAAACCTCCCACGCCACATAACCACCACCTCAGCCACCCTAGTGATGGCTGCAGCTGCTCTGCTGGGCACACAGTGACTGAGATCCCGGCATCTGCCCCATCCCAGCCCTTCTGTGAACTCTGGTGCTTGTTTTTATACATGCATAGAAGTAACAATGCTGTACATTTTAAACTGTGTGCTATTGGGCTTAACAAGAAAATCCATGATTGAAATCAAGTCACTACACAGCTAAACATTACCAAAATCCATCAGGTAAAAATTATTAGACCACTTTTACCCCAGATGACACAAGATACACATTATTATGTAATTCTGCCTTCACTCGGAATCTGTCCTGTCTGAAACTGCCCTGAAAAGACACCAGTATCACACAATGACATTGAACTTCTTGAATGTCTCTTTCAAGTACAAGTTGACAAAGCTATTCATAAATTAATAAACAGCCCAAGGTGAGCAGAAAGATTTCTCATGAAACCTGAGCAGTAATGCAATATTACTGTTCCTGGATCCTTTGCCATTTTATCATGCGCTAGTAATTCTCCCAAGGGTGATGTCAAGGATCCTCTTAACTGTTCTGTCTGCCCATCTCTGCAGGGTAAGGATAAAAATATTGATTTTCACATTTGCGACTCAAATGCAATCTGACATAAGAAGTCCAAATTATTTCCCCCTTGCAGTGCATCAACAATCACAAACACAGAGAGCTTCACTCCCATCAAAATGAAGCAGCCTTGTTAATATATGATACAGAAAATAGCGCTTCATTTGCTCTGTACTTTTCAAAATGAAGGCCTGGTCCAGCAGCAGATTTTAATGCAGGCTGTGGAGGGGATAATAGAATGGTTTGGGTTGAAGAGAAGTTTGCCTTGGGCAGGGACATCTTCACCTCAATCGGATGGGTCTGAAGAGCAGCAGCTGCAGGGTGAGATTTGCCTCTGGTATGAGCTGACACCAAGGAGCATGCCACCTTTTCTTGAGAACTCTGACACATGGAACAGCCCACCAGCCCTGAAAACCCTCGGATACTTGCCAGGTCCTGCCGGAATGAAGTTTGATAATTCCTATCCTGCATGTGACAATAAGGAAAACGTGCCTTTCAGTCTTAAATAAAGTTTGGAAATTTTGACCTTTAGGCTTACACCATGCATAGTCACCAGCAATATTCCAGCCCTCCTCTCTCACTTCATCTGACTGCAAAGCTATGGCACAACTCATTTCTCCACCACCCAAAGCTAAATCCTACATGGTGACCAGACAGCCCTGTGCTAGTGCCTGAAGACATCCAGCTTCCAGCATGGCATTAAGTGAGGCTGTACAAAGCCATTTCAGAAGGGACATCACATGAGCAGGATGCCCATAGAGAAGGGGAGCCTTTTCACTTTGAAGAGAGAGAAATTGTAATTGTGAGAGAATGCAGCAGAGAGGGATCAATCCCAGGGCCGCAAGCCCTTCAGATCCCACCACACCCCACCCCACCCCCCCCCCCCCCCCCCCCCCCGCCACAGGACTGTCCTGGCTCTGTGCATTTCTTGTATTTCTTTTTTTTTTTTTTTTTTTTTTTTTTTTTTTTTTATGTGAACCTGAAACATTTTTTCAGTGTTTGAATGAGCAGGAAATCAGCCAAAGGAAAAAGACCCACTGGCCTTTAGATCATTTCAAACAATTAACAATAAACTGCTGTTCTCTGATATAATTACAGAAAACATACTTCTTTGATGCACAATAGCAAATGAGCCCACTAAAGAGGCAAAAGGAGGTAGACTTTTTTTTCTGGGAGATAAGTACTTTCTAAATAACACCTACCCTGAGGATCATATTTATACAACTAGTTCAACAAACAAGACTTTTGAAAGTCCGCTATAATCCACTAACGAGAAAAGATCAAAGAAACTAACAGGAAGGCCAGGATGCAATCAAAATATTTGATCAGTGAGTGGTTTTCTATCCAAGCCATAAACTCAAGGGCATTTCAGTGGCAGCTGTGGGAGGAGAAGCTGCTGTGAGCACCTGGAGATTATGTGGTCATGGTAGATGGAGCCCCTTAGGGGAATCCTGACACCCCACTGCCATCCCTGCATCCCTCCCTGCACAGGACACCACCAGTGCCCACCATCCCCAGCTTCCCATCATTTTCAGTGCAGCTATGTTAAACAACCAAGGGTGGAAATTTTACTCCTTCTCCTAAATCCCACCACCTCCTCCACTAAAGTTAAATATTTGGCCTTTGGTTAAACTAAATGGATTTTTGTTTTTCCTTTCAGAGCGGTCTCACGATCTCCGTGTGACCCCAGTGGGAGGACAGAGGGAGGCAGGGAGACCCCATCATGCACTCAGAACACTACCAGAGCCCAGTGAGTGTCAGCCCACTCAGTAGTAGAGAGGGGTGTAATAAGCTTTTAAATACTTCCTTTCTCCTTATTTTTTAAATAAAAAAGAGCAAGGGAAAAGCTACTGGTATTTTCTGATTTCCTCCTCACACTTTTTTTTTTTGCTTTTTTTTAAATATATACTTAGCAAACATTAAACAATTAAATGTTTGGATGCAACTCAAGGTAAACAAAAGCTTTGATAGTGTAAATTTTGAAAAAAAAATAGCAAATTCTCACTTTCTTGAAAGGCTTTACTTTTACTTATTTGTATATTCCCTAGGTTATCAGCACGCTTCCCTTTGCTTTTCTGAGGGAAACATACATGTCCTTGTAACTAGAGAAGTATGGGAAATTCTGGAAACATCCAAGTTTGTATAAACACTTAAAGCTCAGACATTCTAATACAAAACAAGTACCTCTCTGAAACAAACATCTCCAGATGTTTTCACATATTTTTATATATAGATGGATATATATATAAAGATGTGACTCAGGCACGGAAAGCCAAAAGAATGTTCTCATTTCCTGAGACTGGCTAACAAAAAGGAAAAAAAAATGTGAACGAAGGAACAAAGATTCAAAAGTCAGCTTTTTCTTAACAGCAGCAGCTTTAAAATGCTCCACTTCAAATCCTTTCTCATATAATCAGAATACTGCCTCTCTCTTGCAACTGCATAGACCCACAAAAGGAAACACAGAAAGGAGAAAAAATGTTTTCTGGGTTGTTTAAAGTACTACAGAAATGTCTCATTAGACAAGTGTCTGTCCTTGTTTCAGTTCCAGTGAAGCTCATGGACACCTCCCAACAAGCCCCTCTCCCACAGCCTGCCTTGTCTCCAGGGCACAGTGGTTGAGACAAAGCCAGCAGCCACGTGTGCTGTGGCTGCCCCACAGCTCTGTCTCTGCATGGCAGGACTCAGCCTGCAAGAGCTCACAGCATATTTTGCTCCATTTTTTTTCTCCCAACAGTACAAGTGGGTACTAACAGCGTACATACTCTGGGACCTGAATGCAACAGGTGAAGAAAGCCCATGGGCATCTCCAGATCATAAAGTCTTGTCATACCAACAAATATCAGGTGGATTTAAACAGGCATCAAGATGTGTCACTATTCTCTGTGCCCTTTCTAAACATAAACTACGTGTCATGGGGGCAGGACATGGGATTTCCTTCCTCTGAATCCTTTGAAGGTGAATGTCTGCAAACCAACTCCGTGAGAACTATGACAAAACCACTGCCAGTGTGGTTTCTCTTCAGACAGGGCAGTAGGAGGGGACAGCAACCTGTAGAGAGGACACACTCAAGTGCACTTTCCACAACAAAAAGTGAACACAATTGCCCAGACAGAATCCTTCCCCAACAATGCACAGGCAGACAGGTGATCCCTCCTCCAGTGCAACAGAGCTCGGACTCCCAATCCTGACACTGCAGCCAGGGCAGCCACAAGCAACCCCCAGACCCAGCCCAGACCACCACCAAACACTGCTCCCTCCATCTTTAAATCCCCAACACCTTGTCACAGAACTCCACTTTGCATACTCTCTCTGCATAAATCCACACTTCTGCCGAAATGGGTATTGCCACCTTTCCCAAGTTCTTTCCCATGGACATCACTGCCACCCACAAGATCAAGGAATTGATCCAGATTGAGACAAACTCCGTTTTAAATCTACATATCTACTAATCTCCCTCACCATAGGTTTTTCAGCTGACTCAGGTCCCTGGTGCTGGCACAAGAAATTTTGGGGGACAGGAATGTGTGCGCCACCCCAGGCAGCTGTAGCACAACCACATGGTTAATTAAAACATCTCTGTAATCACCACTGTCTGTGGGAAGAGCAGCTGCCCTGGCATGGCCCACAGATGGTCTGCCCTGAATCATAACACTGGCCAGAGCTGGCCATTACCAAGTGAATCTCAGCCCACTTCCAGCAGACCCTAGCAAAAATAAGTTACTTAATACATCACAAATGTCAGTCTCTCTGCCATGAAACTCAAGTCTGTCCTCCTACCAACACAGTTCAGAAGAGCGTGGTGGTCATATGCAAAGCTCAGCAATATGTGCCTATTTGCAAGCATTTCCTCATGAAAACCAGAGGGTTTTGCAAGCAGAGGCTGCTGTGCCAGTTCAGCCCTGAATCCACAGGGGCCGCCTTCCCCCTGCAGTGTCAGTGGCACTCCCTGCTCCCCTGCTTGCCAAGCGTATTTTTCATTCCTAAATCAGAGGCAGAGTGTGCCAGGAGACACCAAAGGAGGAGTCAGGGATGCTGGGTGCTGCAAGACAGGAAGCTGACAGCCAGTTCCTTGCCCCAGCCAGGCAGTGCCCAGCCCTGGTGGGGATGGCCAGGCCCCACAAAAGAGTCCTTGCAAAGTATCAAGATCCCTTTTTTCCCTCCCAGGGTTTGAAACTAATTCTCTGCATGGTTCCCTCTCCCCACATCAGTCCCACAGCTGCTGCATGTCAGTGTGGGGTCTGGACTGTAGCCACTTTGCCATGTTGTTGGCCTCCCAAATATTTGCTGGCGTTACTGCATTGCTTTGCTGTGGTCTTTCCCAGTGTCCCCAACTACAATAAAACAACATATTAATACAGAAAACCCTTTTAATTTTGAGCACCCCATGCTGCTCTGGCCACCCAGGAAATGTTCATGAAGTCATTACAATGCCTTAGTTCCCCAGATGATCCACATCAATTCCCCACCCATGATACGAACAATAAACCCCTCCTGGTTTTAACTCTGCTGTTCACACCAGTTTAGGTTTTACTCAGCCCATCCACCAGTGCGTTCTCAGTTCTTCAAACTCTTTAATGCAAGCATTTGAAACAACCCTAAATCCATGTGACTAAGCACCCACCTCCTTACTGAATTCTACAGAAGTGGCTGGTGAGGTTTTTTAATAAATCAAAAAAGTGATGAAAAGAAGGATCATCCAAGCTGGAATTCAAGAACTTATTTAACATATAAAGAAAAGTGATCAATATGAAAAACACAGAGCATAAAACCTCCTCCTGAGTGCCACCATGTTGTAATGCTATTTTTCATGCACTCTAGGGTGCTCCACACTATGCCATTTTGGCACAGGAACACGGCTTCAGGCTGTCGGGGAGGTCCACTTTGTCCATAGCTGGTCGTCGGCCACACCATCAGCTTCTGGCATCCTGGATATTGCTGATACTCACCAGATGCTGAGACAAATTCAGCAAACTGTTTGACATAAGGAGTTACTACAGCACACAAAACCAGCCAAGGAAATTACAGTACCCTGAGTTTTTTCCCCTTGCTTCTATCTGCTTAAAAAAGAGAAATCAGCATTTTCATAAAGACTTACACACCACAAGAAGGAAAATGCTGAAATAATTGCAAAGGAGCCTAATTTGAAGAAAAATATTAACCCCAGGGCACAGTCCCCTGCTGTATTTTCCCTAATTGTCAGACTGAATTAGGACCTTTCACCCTTTCTGCCCCAACACCAGCACTTCTGCACAGGCTGTTAAGGGTGATGTGCTCTGTAACACATCCTAACGCGACAAGAACAGCAGACCACATACATGGCTGCTTCTTTCACACTATGCATAGCTTAGACAAGGGAAGGCTTTGGCTATGAAAACGTGACTGTCAGTTTCATTTTCCTTGTCATCAGCACTTGCTATCATGGAGAGACCTGACATGAGTAATTTCCCCACTGACTATCAAGCTGCTTTTAGCACAGCTAATAATTAAAGCCTCCCTATATTGAAAAGTAATAAGAGATTGCATTATGCTATGGAGTGAAAAACTTTTCAACTGGGATTTGGAGAAGAACAAAGCACAGACAAATCAGGATGTGTAACCTAACACACAGCATGAAGCCACGATTGCAGGAGCTGAAAAGCTTGCCTTAAGTGCTCCAATAATAAATATTTCACTGCAACTTGAAAAAGAATTTGTTAACTGTGCAAACCACCCTCTATATATTGCAGAGCGTTAATGGTTCCCCTGCAGTAACTGTATGGAGCCAGTTCTAAGAAAAGGACCTGTGCACTACAACTGAGACCAAATTGCAGCACTACATTTAGCTTCTTATTTAGAATCCCCTGTCAAAGCCAGTAACGCCACAAAGTGCCCCCATTTTTCAGCTTCACAGTCTTCACAGTGGAATAAGAACCATAATCCAATGAGTCTAGTTTTTCAAACTAGTTTTTCAAGTGTAGTTATACTTGGAATAAAGAGGACCTAGCTTTTTCCAGTATTTTGCTGCATGCTGGCCTGTATTTCTTGCTACAAAGAAAAACTCAGTTTGTTCTAGGAAACTACAAAAGCTTAAGATAATAATGGTTCTGAATGGAGAAGCTAATGTTTTTATCTGAACCGCATATGAAACTTATTCCAATAATAACATATCAAGATGAGTTCAGCACAACCAGCTGAAAAAGCTGCCCACAAAACTCAGAGACCATTTATAAAGCAAGCAGGCACTGCCACAATGAGCTATCAGCCCCAGGCTGCACATCATGAAACCCCAAACAGCCCACCACTACCCAGCATCGACACACTGCACATCCCTCCTTACCCAAATCCCTCTCTTCTAGGACAGCCTGGTCTCCCAGCGTGATGCTGAGTGAGAAAGCTGTGCCTCAGCAATGATTGTTCGAGTGACAGCACCAGCCTGCAAGTTCCTCTAGTTGCAAAACAAAAGCCACAGGAGTGACTCAAGTTCAAAAAGCATCCATAAAACAAAGAGGGGAAAAAAAAAAAGGCTAAAAAGAAGAGTATTTCCTTGCGCATACCTGCTGACCAGATGTCTGCTGCTTTTCCATGTACCAAATCTGGAGAGAGACCTCAAATCTTTCCTCTTTCGTTTTCTTCACTAAAACTCAGATTACTTAACTCTCTATATCAGACCAAAAAGTCAAGATAAAGCACCCTTCAGGAATTTCAGCTTGTGGAGCCTTTGAGATCACTTTACATTTTGTTAAAAAGTAGGTTTGAATGAAAATGTCACATTTTTAGTGGGTTTTTAAAACCCAAAGAATCAAAACAAGAAAACACACCAATTTTTAGTTTTCCCTCCTCGTATTTTACAAAATCAAAATGTACCTTTCAAGAGTCCTACCTCTTTGTTTTGACTTCAGTGGAATGGAATCGTCTATAGAAAACCCCCTTAGCCAGACAATCTGGAAACGGCTCTTCCAGAGGAGCTGACTCCACAGTCTCTTGCCACCGCGCCACCCTGCCAGATGAGCAGAACTGCCTGTCCTGGCCGGCACCTCCCTCTGCTCACCCAAGACAAGCTTCTGTGACAGGGAACTGCACAGCACCTTCCCCTCCCTGACCACAGCACAGCCCCCTGTCCTCCATACAATTCACCCCAAAAGAACGGTGAGAGGAACAGAGGAAGCCAGCCAGTTTAGACAAGGGGCCAAATGTCCAGCCTTTACTGTGCAAACAGTTCTTATTCAGAGCACACCAGCAGCAGCAAGACTCCAGGCTGACTCTCAACTACGGGAGGATTTGCTTGGCCAGGAGGCAGCACGATTGTTCCTGCTGCTGTGAAAGGATGCTTGAGCCACCAGCTGTACCCGGGATGGCTCTGCTGCCACCAGTGTTTCCCTGGCTGTGCTGGCCAGCTGCATGCTGCTGCAGGTAAGCTCCCTGCTACTTCATCTGTGCAAGTTTCTGCAACAGGGGGCTCTAGTCCCACTTCGTCCCAAAATGTCTCGCTGTGCCAGGGGTGTAGCTTAGTTCATATCCTTGGAAGCGTGTACCAGCAGGGCAGCTGGCTCACTCCCTGGCAACTTCAGCAGAACAGATGCCAGATATGTAATTATTCTGTTTACCTGGCCAAAGAGGTGGCTCAGCCGAAGCACCTGTGTGGGTCTGAAAGAGACACAGCTACGCACAGTCGTGCCCGACTGACACTGGCAGCACAAACACTGACAACTCGGCCACGTTCAGGAATGCAGAAAGAAGCCTGGCCCGGATGCATCTACCACCCACTACAAAAGCAAGTGGCTGTTGGAACATCTGAAGAAAAAACAGTTACCTCAATATATATGGACACCTGAATCACATTATCATGTTTTTCTAAGCATGTAACTGCACTGCAGCTGGAGCAAAAGCTGGTCAAGGCTGGTGAGATGATGGCATCGCTCAGGATGGCACCACTGTAACCCAAACTCAGCCTGACTCTGCAACTGCCACAGCTTTTCTGCAAAGGTATGGCACAGAGCTGGAGGAGCCTGTAGGAGAAGTCGGGCACAGAAAAGATACGGTAGTATAAGACAGGCTATAGTTTGTGTGCCAGCAGCCATCCTGTACCTGCACTCCAAGGCAGCTACAAAATCACTTTTTCCTTCCCTCAGCTCCAGGTTTTGACATATTAGCACAACACTCTGCCAATAACTCTGCCTTAATTAGGGCCATTTCTTACCAAGAAACAACTGCACAGGGCAAGGTCTGAAACACTGAGCAGTGAGAAGAGCAGCCCTTACTTTCCGCAGTCCACCCATTAACCCGTCCCGAAGACCGGACTGCCCGGTAATTGTGGGATATACGCATAAAACATCACGAATCTCACCACATCCACACCCGAGGTTATTTAGCACGGTGCTTTTCAAACACCGCCCCGGCCGGGGCAGGGCTCAGGGCGCCGGGACCGGGCGGCGCTCAGACGGGCCGAGCGAGCGCGGCTGCGGGAGTTTGTGGCCGCGGCCGTGACTGGGCACAGGGCCCGCCCCGCGCTCTGTGGGACCGCGGGCAGCAGGGATTCCTGCCTGCCCCTCGCCGCGGCTCCGGGCTGCTCGGGACAGGGAAAAGTTTCGCCGTGGAACAGACACTTCACCGGGGGAGCAGCAGGGACATCCTGCACGGCTGCAGGCCCCGTCCCCTCGGCGGGAGCGCAGCCCGACCCCGCGGCGGCGGCGGGAAAGCGCCTTTCCCGGGCAGCCGCCGGTGACAGCGGCCCGGCCCAGACAAAGCGCCGCCTCCGGCAGCCGCCCGCCGCGGGAGGCGGGACGGGACGGGACGCGCGGGCGGCCCCGCGCCTCTCCTACCTGTTACAATTGATCCCCGCCGCCGCCGCCACCCCCAGCATCCCGGCGGCCGCCGCTCCCGCCAAGCGCTCCTCACCGGCGGCGGGAGGGGCCGGGCCGGGCCGCGGTAATGGCGCTGGGCGGCACCGCCCGCCGCCGGGGGGCGCGCTCCGCCCCGCCCCGCCCCGCCCGCTGCGCCCCCGCGCGGGGAACGAGGGGAGGTGCCGCAGGGAGACGGGATCCCACCGCCTGGCCGGGAATCAGGGGAGGCGCCCCCGGGAGATGGGATCCCACCGCCCGGGGTGGGAAATGGCATCCCCCCGCCCAGGGCGGGAATCAGGGGAGGCACTCCCGGGAGATGGGATCCCACCGCCCCGGGCAGGAAATGGACGGGAATCACTGCCAAGAGCTGGGGTCCCCCAGCCCCAAGCGCTTCCCGCTGGGCCCCCGGGAGGGGTCGTTCGCCTCCAGCCCTGCGGGAGATGCGGCGGCCGGAGCGCCCCGCAGAGTTACCTGAAATAGGCGCCTGGGAGCGGCTGTTCCTGGCTTTGTGTTTTTCAGCTGTTCTTTTTTCTCTCTCTCTCTTTTTTTTTTTTTTTTTTTTTTTTTTTTTTTTTTTTTTTTTTCTTTCCAGAGCAGAAAATTGCTGTCACAACTATTCCAAGTATTTTCACTGTTCCCTACACGTGGTTGGGTAGTGCAGGATAATTTGTAGCAGGAAAGCTGTCGCCACACCTTGGGGCGCCGAATATGCTTAGGTGAATTTTGCTGGAGCCAGAGTCTAGTTTAAATCAATATTATTTAAACATGTAACAGCATTAATAAGTAAAGGCTAGCACCTCGCTCAGGCTCAGCAGTTTAGAAAGTAAATGTAAGAAAGTTACCTCCAACGCTGCCAAACCTGGGGCCAAACCTCCTGCTTCACTTGGAGAGAAGCAACCACATTCCAAACCAGGCAAGTTCCAAAGGCAGACCTATGGACAAATGAAAGGAGCATAATAGAAAAGGTGGGATTATTGAGCTGTCTGTATCACCACCCACTGCTGTCCTTAATATCAGAACAAGGAAGTGGCGTATTGGAATGAAAAAGGCAAATATTTGCCTGCCAGGATTAAGGAAATATCTATATGGCTCTAAGAAGACAGCTCAAGGCATATGTTAAGCCAGCGAAAATCAGCATAGACAGGGATGAGTGAGCACAGATCAGAAGGAATAATTCAAACATGGAGTACATCTACTTTGGTATCCATCAGAACCAGGAAAAGAATATAAATTTTTGGGACTATGATGCACAAAAGGTAATTGATGGCTGTGCCAGAAGCATAGTTCTAGAGAAGACTACAGCTGTAGAAACAGAGACCGTCTGTCGTACTTTTGTTTGTTTATTTGTTATTTTGCTCCTTGGCAGGGTTCAGTTTTGCCTTCCAAGATGAAGAATCAAATATAGCAAGACTTTAGCATCATATTTCTGCATAAAGAGGAAAATAAAGTATATGCCTGAAAAGGGAAAGGATGGTATGCCAGAAGAGGGGGATGTGATCACTTTCCCAGTGACTCAGCACTGGTCAAGCCACACCTGATGGGCTGAGCCCAGTTCTGGGCTTCCCAGTACGAGACATGGACATACTGAAAAGGGCCCATCAAATGGCCACGAAGATTATTGAGAGACCAATAATCCTCTTCCTATGAGAAGAGACAGAGAACTGGGACTGCTTAGCCCCAAGAAGAGAAGGCTCAGAGACATCTTGCCAATTAATAAAAATATCTGAAAAGAGAGGGTACAAGAAGGACAGAGCCAGTCTCTTTTCAGTGGAGTCCATGACAGGAACAGAGGCAGGGGAAACAAGCTGAAATACAGGAGGTTCCCTCTGAACATCAGGGAAGAAATGTTCACTGTGAGAGTGACTGAACACTGGCAGAGGTTGTCAGTGGAGGCTGTGGAGCCTCCACCCTTGAAGGTACTCCACAGCAGTCTGGACGTGGTCCTAGGAATCTGGCTGTAGGTGGCTGTGCTTAAACAGAGAGGTCGGACAAGTGACCTCCAAGAGGTGCCTGCCCACCTCAACAATGGTGTGCTTATGTTGGAAAACCAATCGAAACCCCGCTCAATCAAACAACAACAACAACAAAAACAAAAAAATCCAAAACCACAAAATAACCAAAACCACAAAATAACCAAACCCAACACCAAAACACCCACCTACTTTAACGAGTCTATCAGAAAAGCTTCCTTATATCGTCTAAATAAGTAAGTACTCATTCTGTGCCAGCTGAAGGTAACACAACCCTTTTGGGTTTTTTTCTAATCGGCTTTGGGCAGTCTGCCATTACTTGCAGTCAGCTTCATGAATGTCTTTAATTAACTTCAGCTTGTCTACAAGGATTTCAGGGTCTCTCTCCTTACTGATCCTCCTGGGGAGCTGTATGAAGTGGTTGTCCCTGGCTGTTAAAGAGCAGCACCTCTGACCAGTGCAGCCTAAAACAGCAGGGAGGTGGCTGGGCAGCCATGCAACTACCAGGGCCGCAAACTTCAAAAAAGTAAATTCTGGAAATAATTAACAGGCAGTGCCAGCCAACAAGCGCAGCCCTTGTGGCGCTTCCTTTGGAGAGCACATTAATGGATTTAACAGCAAGTGAATTGCACCATGTACAGTTTTCCAGGGCTTTTAAAGATGAAATCCCTAAAGCCTAGTCTGCTAGCAATATAATCTCAAAGTAGCAAAGGCGTTCTCATAGAGAGTGGGAGAGCCTTCCCCAAACATGTACAAATGTCAAACACTAAGTACTAGCAGCTTTTGGAAAAGCTGTACCAAGAAAAGCCAGGAATTCAGTTTCCCAGTTAGCCTCCTCGGGCTCTGTGCACTTTGCAGCAAGTTTGCGCCCTGGGGTATGATTTAATTTTTTTTTTTTTTGTCTTGCTTTACAACAGAAATAACAATTCTTAATTGTTATTAATTGTCCATTACATAGTATTTGAGCATGTTGGCATTCTAATTAACTTGTAAAATTCAGTCCAGAATACTTAGGCAAGTAATTTAATAGGATTCACAAAACACATGCCACAGACTCAAAGGGAGATCATTCCTTCCATTCCAGTATAATGCAGGCTATGACAATTTTCTTCCCATGCAGTTTAAAGAAAATATTGTAATCTGCCTACTTATTTCTGCTTACAAACCCATCACAAAGTTTAACATTCTGCTGCTAATGTACTTGGCATCAGGTAGAGAAGTGCCATTATCCCCAGCAGGCAAGTCAGGAAATAGAGACAGAGATGCTGAAATTAAATTCACAAAGGAAGCATGTGGCAAAGCAGAGAATTTGGACTCCATGTCTCCAGACCAGCATATTAATCACAAAATTAATGTGGGGTGGTTTTTTTTTTCTCTCTCATTTCTCCCTTTAAGACCAGAGTAAAACAGTTTTAAATAGGCATATGCTTTTGGTGTTCTGTTTCCAGACTACTTTACATTTTCCATCACTGTTGAAATACCAAACTTATTGTACTGCAGCTGGCAGTGGCACTTTAGTGACATGGACTGGGCAATGCCAGGTTAACAGTTGGACTCTTTGATCTTTGAGGTCTTCTCCAACCTAAATGATTTTGTCACGCTTAAGTGACAGCACAGGGCCTTTACCTAGTCAGAGCTAAATGCATGATCAGCTTTGCTGACACTGAACAAGGCCATTATTGTAGGCCGGGGGAAGGAGTGAGAAAGGAAGGGTTATTAGGGACAGATGAGAAGGCAGCTGCTTGGTCAAAGAATTTGACTGCCTGTCTCTAATCACAAATACCAGCTTCTTTACATCAAGTTCTTTTTCTGGAAATGAAAAAGTATTTTATGATTTTGCCAGAGTGGTATGAAGAGACATGAGTAACTTCTAACTGTCGTAATTTGCTCTAGCTTTTGTCTTCTTCCAGAGCTTCATGCAGCTGGAGATGGTAGATTCATAGAATGGTTTGGGTTGTAAGGGACCTTAAAGAACCCGTAGTTCCAACCTCCTGCCACAGGCAGGGATGTCTTGCACTAGACCAGGTTGCTCAGAGCCCCATCCAACCTAGTCTTGAATACTTCAAGGGATGGGGCATATACAGCTTCTCTGGGCAACAGTTCCAGGGCCTCACCACCCTCACAGTAAAGAATTTCTAATATCCAGTCTAAGCCTAATCTGCCTCTGAGAACCTGTTAGCAGAGCAGCCCCATGCTTGTTTACCTTAATATAATCAATGGATTTTAATTGTTAACTGTGTCAGTGTTCATGTCACAGCTCCAAAGCTACGAAGTTAAAGCAACAGTGAAGGAAACTTTGACCCTGTAAGTAGGAATAATTTTTGAACACGAGGTGCCCAGTCAAATATTCTTAGCAAAGCTGTTAATGAATTAACAGATGAAATATTATTTAGGTTTCACATTTTTGCTCAATACTATTAATGTCACTAATCAATTGAATAAGTAAGTTTTGACCACTATTTGATATCTCTAAAAAACATTGCTATTATTAAAAACAATATGTAGTTTGCTCAGAATACTAGAAGACTTAATTTAGTGACCATTCTGACATCCATATAAAAGGAGTCAGATTTCTGCTTCATGCATTTTTAGACACACCTAGTACATTCAGCATAATTTTTTCTTGGAAGAGGGGAAACTGTGCAAAACCAAGGACTTTTATTGTTCTGTCTCAAACCTCTGCAAAATTATCAATAAAATTCCATATTTAGCAGTATAAATTTCTGCTTCATGACAAGATCAGTACTTGTACAGACACAGTAAAGGCTAAAGAAAAAACTTACAGCAGCATCACAAAGCAGGTACTTTTAGAAATAATGACTCTTGGAGATCATAGTATTACTCTCACATTTTTTAGTATAAGTGTGCAATTTTTCTATTTCAAGCGTTTTGTCATTGCAATCCCCATCTTTCCGAGATAGCTACAAAACCTTAGTTTTTTCTGTGTTTTCTGAAAATCTCTTCCTGCAAGATATCCACTATCTCCCACCACTGCAAACAACTGGTTTAACCAGTTTCCAGGAGAAAGGAAAGGCTGGTGGGTAGTCAGGGCAGGGAAAGAGAGCTGCCACACCACCAACAGGAGCTGTTTCAGGTTTTTGTCATCATCATCTGCTTTCCTCCCTGTTTCAGAGGCTGCAGCCCTCTGCCCCTGGAGCACAGGGCCCACCCACCTGTCCCCTTGCAAAGGTGGGCAGTTTCACTTGGACTGCTACAGCTGCAGGTTTAAGTCAATGCTGTGACTAGATGTGAGAGGAACATTAACTAGTCTGTATAAATACGTGGATGCTAAAGCCAAAATTATATGATTGGCATGCTCCCTTGGCAAGAGTAATGCTGAGCATCAGCAACTTAATTCCACAAAGGGGAGTAATAACAGTAAAACAGTATTTGGCTAAAAGCCTTTTTCTGGAGCTCTATAATGGTTTCTGTGCTTTTTATTTTTGAGATGCTCTGCATGCTGCAAAGGGCAAGAGAGCCAAGAGCTAATATGTATCTCCACTCCGGAAACAGTCTGAGCATTCTCAAAACAAGCTTCGATTTTCAGGCAATGAAACAATAAACCGCACTTAAATCCTATGCTCATACACAGCTGCTATCCAATATCTATCAATTTAAAACACTTTCAAAGCCTGTTGTGGGAGGACTGGGACTGTGTCCATGCCTGAAATAGCACACTGTTTTTGACACTGATTACATTTACCTTGGATTCTTAAGAAACCTTTAGGCATTCAACTGACAGCGGAAAAAAATGATTTGCCAATACCAAGGCATGCTGATTTGTTGGAGCAGTAACTGATGTGCATTTCCATACTTGTTTTAATATTCTCAGTCTTCACTATTCAATCCAGCCTGAATCCTCAGAATGAGCCTGAGAAACACAAGACAGGAAGGAAAGGAAGGAAGTTCCAGAATCTAAGATACATCTTCTCATCCTTTAGCAATGACATGATAACTTTTAGTCAAATTAATTTTAAAAGTAATAAGATTATTATTTTCCTTCCCCATAGCATATATACATTTATGTGAAAGTTGTTAGAATTTGACTGGAAGTATCAGGCTCCCTTTTTTGACTCTTATATCCATTTATTATGTCTTCTTTTCATGGCTTATGAACCCCTCTGTGAACACGTATTTGTGTAATAAGCATGGTCTATGAAAAAAGCTGTCAAGAAAATAAACACGCCAAACTCATGCTTAAACTAAGCACCTCTTTATCCACTGAGTATGTAATCTTTGTACTAGGACAATCATGCAGATAAAGAAAAATCATCACAGCTTATTAGGGAAGAGGTAATTATGTCCATTTCAAAGTTGAGTGCAATTAGAAATGCATGCTGATTTATAAGGCAGTTAGTACTCAAACACACTAACTGCAATCCTGCTAATAAACTATTAAGAGCTTCTGCATCCCACCTTTCCTTCATGTCTAATGTTATCAGATTGCTGGTGAAAATCTAGTAACACATTTGAAGTAACTTAAATGAGTTTTTAAAATATTTTTTTTTCTAAAAAAAACAAAACCCTATAACAAACCAACTTCTTTTCTGTTCACCCAGAAGAATCCATTGCTGTAGTTGCCTTCCAAAGTAGAGGCTGTGGATACTATACCAGATCCATAAAATCTCTTCAATATAACGGTAGACAGCCCTTGTTTTTTTCTACCTTGCACCTGAGTAGCATTTTCTCAGGTAAGAACAGGCATTCAGGGGGGAAAAAAAAAAAAGGCACTCTGTTGAGTAAAGGTGAATTTTATTGAAGTGATGGCCATATGAAAAGGCCATCAAAGACATTATTTTTAAACAAAATACTTATCTATCCAGACTAGTGATCCCGAAATTACTACAACAAATATATTTTATCTCTTCATACATTTGGTTTCTCAGCTTGTGAGTGGCGACTGCTATTTGCAAGGCTTCAAAGGGACATATTTTCACAGTATCAACAATAGTAGAACTAGCAGGTAGTTTAGGAAGTATTGGTGCACTGGGTGAAGCTAAGGCAAAAGCCAAATGAAGCATATATGTTTAAACTGCCTTCAAAGTAACTTAGTACAAACTAAGGAGAGATTTTAGGCATTCCTCCACAATTACATGACACATCATCTCTTATCATAGCAGAAAGATGGAGGGAGATAGACGAAGGAGTATTTAAATTTAGAAAATAATCTAACCCTGTATTCTCACAGTTATACTTTGGGGAAGGAGGGCCATGAAAGAAAAAAAGCAACTTTATTCTCTTGTATATAATTTCTATACAAAATTATAATGGTTTCATGGTTTATAATGGTATATAATGGTTTATAATGGTATATAATGGTTTCACTGGACCATCCTGAACCCCAGATTCAACTGGACACATCTACACAACAGCCTGACAAGCTCTGATCTTCCTGTCTTTCAGCTGAAGCACTTTTTGCTTCCACAGACGAGTCTCCCTTCTGGGTAAAAGAAAAAGGAAAGACATATAACCTGTCAGCATTAGATAAATAAAAAATTCAGCCACAGTACACATGCAGGTTTGGGAAGATTGACTGACTCCCATTTTTGGTTTTTAATTAATATATAATCTGCATAGTGACAGCAGAATTATTATTATTATTATTATTACTATTACTATTACTATTACTATTACTATTACTATTACTATTATTATTATTCCCTCCTTATGCTTGGGCTGAAGGCAGGCTGTTAAAAGATAAAAATTGGTCCTAAGCTTATGAACATTTTGGGAAAGGGTGACATTTTCTGTGAAACATTTTAATCAACGTGGCACTGTAATGTAAACAAAAAGATC
Organism: Zosterops lateralis; assembly: GCF_965231275.1. Taxonomy (NCBI): domain Eukaryota; kingdom Metazoa; phylum Chordata; class Aves; order Passeriformes; family Zosteropidae; genus Zosterops; species Zosterops lateralis. Next base: position 28,117,330 of record NC_139763.1, read on the forward strand.
CAGAAAGCAAAGTCAGCAGTGCTCTTCCAAAAAAGAGCACCGCAGTATATCAAGAAGCAGCAGTACTAGTTAAAACTTTAAACTGCTTTTTGAAAGCAAATCACAGCTACAATGCTGTACATTACAAATGCAAACATATGACATATAAAAAGTCCTCTATGCAAAATAATCCTGTGTCCAGTTCACATTCTTCTATGCCGTTTACTCAAGTGTCTGTTAAACTTTGATATGCTTGCTTACAGTCAGTTTATTGCCACATAGATAAGTTCTGGCAATCTTAGCAACAGAAAACAGTTTAGTAACAGTTATTAAAATATTTTTACATTAATTAAGATCTCAATATTTCATTGTAAAAAAAAATATATTAATGCAAGTTGTTCACTACATTCGAAAGTGTGGTACTCAAGTTTTACTAAGAACAGTGAGCATGCAACTCAGACTCAGAAGTCAATAAGCAGCTGGTATTTCATACAGCCAGTGATATATGTTACTTGCATACCTTTATTCACAGCTTACAACGTTAAATAATTTACAGTTCTGAAATATGTGCATTTTAAGAGGAACTTGTCACAGCTCTTTAGCAACAGCAGAGACTAAATCAGGTCAGCTGCAAAGGGAGTGTGAACTACATGAGACAAAGCCATAGCCTTCTACTTATGTGCTTCCATTGTTAAAATTAAAACAGGAGGATGACTAGCACTTATTTTTATACATATTTCAAATCTCTCCTGTTACTGTGTTTTGGCACTCTTTTGAGTGACATCAAACAAATCCAGCTGAATAAGGAGCCTGAATCCAACATCTGAGACCTGGTCCAAATCGCAGATGCTGAAGATAAGGTCAATCATTCCAAAAGCAAATGCAAGAAAGCCTAAACATAGCCTCCTGTTTGCTACCTACAGACACCTAAAAGACTCATCCCTCACACTGCTGCTGATCAGTCCTGTGGTCTGAAAGTCCACAGAGAATGTTTTCCCCAGTAGCACAGACCATAAAGGTTCCAGTTAAAATACATATTGGAGGGGAAGAAAATAGAAGTGCTTAAGACAGTGGAAAGGAATTAAAAATAAAATACCTAAATAAAGCCTGTTTGCTTTGTTAATTGTGTACTGAAATATATACAGCAAGCAAAAAATTAAACCAAAAGCAAACTTACTGAACAGTTTATTCTCAACATGTTGCCATTCTGCTGTCATATGTTCAAATTCATCTCAGCCTGAAATAAGGCAATATTAAATGAACAAGCATCATTTCCTCAGAGCCTGAGCTAAGGTAGATATGAAAGGCAGAACCCTATTTAATATTTGTATGTGTACCAGGGAAAGACTCTCTGTAAAATACCACAGAGAACATGAAAATATGAGTGAAAAAGACAGAAAAACTCTGGTTTAAATATAATCAGGATTCAAACGCACGTATGCTTTTTAAAACCTTACAAATAAATTAAGATGGTGAAAGGCATTATGGACTGTAAAGGGGAGAAATCAACTGAAGGTAAAAACAAGTTGCTGTGTTGATAATAGATGCAGAGATGACTGAAATTTATTTTTCTTGAGAAAAACCTATAACATTCTGTTGAGTAACCTGGAACAGAGATCATCCCATTTGTGCAAAAGATCTATGCAAACAACGTGCACTCACACAGGTAAGTGAGAGAATAAGATCTTCAGTCATTAGAACATTTAAAAGATGCATCTACTGACAAAAGCTTAACTCTTTTCTCTCAGAAGTTAATGTTAGGAGTCTGACCTGTGGGCTCAGATTCTTTATTTAGTGTCTTCACTATGACTAAGTCAGTATGAGCAGTCTTGTCATCAAATTACAGACATCTTTACAGTAATGGAACATTTCTCCTGGGTCTTTTCCACAAACTTCTCAGATTAAAAAGTCCCAGCTTAAGCCCTTTCTCACAAAGCTTCAGCTCACTTAGGACTTCTGAGTCTTGGAGTACTATCTTAAGGCTTCCATAGATGCCATTAAGCTCTACTACAGTACCATGCCCAGATGTGAAAAGCACTGTATTTCATACAGATACAGATTTTTGCGCCCTCTACATTTGTGAACCGTTGCCTTCATGTTCTGCAAAAGCAAAATAATTTAAGAAAGACTACAACTTTAAAGCAGAAAATGTCCTGTCTGTTTCTTAATTATCTTACACTTTGTAGTCATTACAAGAGAGGAAATAATTTCAAATTTCTTAAATGTGCAGAGAGTAACACTAACCATATAGATTAGCTAGCTGACAGTGATATGTGAAAGCAATTGTAAACACTTTTAAATGCTTTAAAACTAAACTCTAGTTATTCCAGTTAATAGATCAGGTCAAACTTTTAAACTGATATCAAAAGAGCTATCACAGGTTGAGAAATTCTGTTTCCAAGCTATTTGCAATTAATTTGTCACTTCTCATAGTTCTTATTATCAGCTTTAACATTTACAAGAAAAACAGTTCACTGCTGCCAGAGCATAACATAGGACCACTTTCAGAGCTACTGCAGACTTCTTTCTTAGCAGAGCCTAAAAAGCTGAAAATAACACATAAAAATAAAACCCTGCAGTTCCATGCTACAACACCAACAGATCTATAGTAAGATTTCTCAGGTTTGCAGTTGTGGAATGTTTTTAAAGATTCAGCGTTTCCACTGCTTTATCGAAGTCCTGACCAGCTGTGGAGGTATGAAGCCCACCCAGAAGGCCGTGAGGTACTCTCTTCTTCACCTGAGGGAGGAGGAAAAACATACTTTATATTCTGTTAGACACTTATTTCGTTAGACATTGCATCATTTGGTTACACGACCTTGCCCCTACTCCTTGCCTTTGTCCTTTTTCAAATGCTGTCCTCAAGCTTGCTGAGAAAGGAACTCACTCTTGAGCTGATGTAAGGATATGAAATAGTACCACCAAGTCCACTTTACTTTGGGTACTTGAGAATACCTGAAAAAGGTAATTTACCACCATTCTGCAGAAAAATCCAATCAGTCTTCATTAGAGGGCCAGAACAACATCAACATACTATGAACTTGACTTATATCTTATGCACAGCCTATCATGGAATGCAATACTTGAACACTTCCCCTTTTAATGTGATTTTGTTCCCAAGTTTTAAGGTCTTATATGTAATGTGTTGCTTACTGTTTATATTAATTCGAAGACAAATTATAAGTCAGTTGCTAATGAAGAAGCTAGAGTTGCTGTCATTGAGAAATGACAAACAATACCTTAAAAAGCATTTTAAAGGAACAAATGCTCAGAGTATTTGAAGCAGAAACAGAACATTATTGCACACTGAAATCCTGTGTTGTCTTGCAAATGTTTAACTCTTTATGTCCTTCCTTAGTTCTTTATTTCTTCAACAAAGAGTATATTTTAAGATATCTTTAAATGTATTATATTGAAACTAATATTATATCTGCAGTACTGCCTTGAGAAGACCACTTTAGTTATCTGTTTAGAACATTTGCAAAGAAAATAATTCAATTATATAAACCTCTATATTGACAAATATTTTTCAACTCTACTCAAAACATGAACACATTAAATTTTTCACCCTACCACTGTCTTCATAAAATGTGAATGTTTCAGAAGAAATTATATCTTATGTCAATTTTATGGTATTTGTACTGTTTACCAAAAACTGCATAAGTAACTTCTCAATGAAGAAAATGGTTTTATGACTAGTTCACTGGCATTATGATACTAAGATTTGTTTTTTCTCAGAGAAAACAGACAGCAGAGAACTACACGACAGACAGCAGAGAACTAACCTTTTCTCTTATCACCTTTCCTGGTTTTTGTGACAATATTTTGAACACCACCTACCTTGGGCAATTGCAACCAGCTTCCCCTTCTCTTCAGGGCTGAGCTGCAACATGGTGTCTATTACTGGGAGCAGCCGTTCCTTCTCACTTCCTGATTTCAGAAATATGAACTGCAATAGAACATTCTTCAAGTATTCCAGATTAGCCACAGACTTTTCTCTTTCTTGATTTCTTTCCAATCTTCTTATTTCATTCTTAAGAAGCTGCAGATGAGGAAAGAAATATGTAATACTGCTTGCTTCATTAATGAGTAATGAACATAGGTCTTCTGAAGAGCTAAAAAATTAACTGCACAACTTGCTTCAAAAAGAATAATGCATGTTTAGGAACAAATTCAGGACAATAATCCAGTGAAAATTAAATATGCTATAATATTATAAAAATTAACTTATTGTTGACTAAAAAGAACCTTTTTTGATAAAATTTCTGCAGTATAGACATAAAGTACCAGTGATAAAAGAGTAGCAACAGTTGAACAGTTAAATAATTCAGAAATTTGATGACATTAATTTAAAACCATTTTAGAAAAGAAAGCTTAGTACATTTAGAGATGCCTTCAGAAAGCTCACTCATACATTAGTTCATGTGTTTTCTTTTAACTTAAGACAGCTAAAATGGGTTACAGAAAGAGAAACCAGACAATGCTTCCTTTGGGATTTACTGCTTTTATCTAAGTGAAAATAGCATAGACTCTTTGCTAAACATTAAACTTCCAAACTCCTGAGGTTTTTTTTCTAGAAGCTTTTACTCCACACTCCTCTCCCCCTCCCCCCTCTGCCTACCCAACTAGAAACTGTGGTGAAAAAAACCCCAAAAACTGAAGTAGACTCTGGAAGCACTAATTAGACCAGTGGAATCAAAAGCCCTCCCAAATTAGGTTTTGTATCACCAAAATTTTATAGACTGGGATTTCCTGAAAGATATTTGGTCTAAGAAACAGATCGTGGAAATTAGAACTGTCCTCACATCAAATAAAGGCTAACCTTTATTTGTTCCATTAGGATTGCATTGGTTGCTTCTGATTCACGAAGTAATTCATTCAAGTGATCAGCACTCTTAGTTGTTGTGTTTAGTTTCTGAATCAGTTCATCCTTGGTGAGATCTGCTTGCCACTGAGATGGTTCTGCAATTAATTGGAAAAGAAAACTAAGAGAAGGAAAAAGCACTTGCATCTACTTCATACTAACTTAACATCAGGGCTTGATTAATGTAGTTTCTTATGAACAGAATTCATGCAAAGCCAAGAGTGCAGACTTAACAAGCACCAATGCTGCTGCATGCTTATTTTCTGATTTATTTTTATTTATATATTAAAAGGAGGCTAGCTAAGCAGTTCTAGAGTACCTCAAGATACCTGGTTTTAACTTATTCCTTGTTTCCTACCCATAAATGGAGATTTTCAACAGTCATCCATGAAGTGTTCAGTAGACTTTTAAAACAGGATTATATGCTAACATGTATTTTTCTGGTTTTTGGGGACTTCTAAAACATTCTTTCTCATGCTGGATTTCACTTTCCTAGAAAAAGCCCTACGAATAAAATACTGTTTTAATAAGCCTCATTAAGATTAGGAGAAATTTCATTCTTTCATTAACAGGGTTAAATCAGCACTTAATTGTCCCTATTCGAGACTCATCCAGAATACGAAAACTTCTGTAACTATTCCCTGACTTGCTCACCCAGTCTCTTCCCTTTAAAGGCTCAGAAATATGACATCTTTAAACCACTAAAACCTGTCAGAATGTCCTACTGTTAGGCCTTACTCAATGACAAAACTCCTACAAAAGTTCAGGACAGTGTAAATTCAGTGGCACTTGACTAGACTTGTGTCTTGCACCTAAAAGCATGAATACACAATGCACAATGAAAACACAATATTTTCAGGGCATGAACTTCTGCAACTTATATAGGCAAGCACTTCTGAAAGCCATATTCTACCTACCAGGCTTTGCTTCTGATGAGTTCAGAAGCTGCTCCAAGGATTGAACATAGGTGCTGGCAGAGGACACAGACTCTGTGTCTGTTGTTTCCATGCCTTCTCCCTCTTCCCTAGCGACAGTGTGCACATCGAGGACAGGAAGGTCAGCGTTTCGCCGCTCTCTCAAGGTCTTCGTTGCCGGATTTGAAACAGCTGGACCTGAAAGACACTTACTGATGTTCATATCAGAATGAAATTGGGAGGGCTACTTTCTAGGTGTGACTGTCTCAGATTGAGAGTGGTACATAAAATAGTCTTCAAAATGCAGGGGAAGGTGAAGCAAAAAGAAAAAGCTATTCGGCATGTAACATCTATAATAGTAAAATACAGCCTTTCACCTCCAAATGGCCATTCCAATTAAAGTCTGATTCTAAACCCAAACTTGATTGGCCATTTTTATTTTGGTGACTACGAAACCTTCATGCATATCTCCCTTAGCTATGGTAAGAGTAACAAATACCTTTAATGCAAAACAGAATTCACTTTTGTTTCAACCAGTCCTGTGGGAGGTGTAAATTCTTCTGTTTTATTACTGTGTGCATGACCCTTCTACTTCAGTAACAACACAGCAACTTCTTAAACTGTTACTGCTGTTTGGCAAATGTCCAACTACATCCTGATCAGTAACTTTACAGATAAGAAAATAGCACTTGAGATTGAAGACAGTAAAATCTGGATCAGTAAAAGAAGGATCAAATAGCAAGTATAATTAATAGCATGTATACAAATAACAAACATTCTTAAAACAGCTTCTAATACACTTTTCTTTAGCCTTACACTTCATACTTGAGGCAGATGTCCAGCATGCTCCAAAACCTGAGACAACCTGATAAGAAGAACACTGAATATTTCCAAGTAATTTCCATCTGTCTGACAATGCAGATACTGCAGAGCAGATATCAGTGATGCAGATTCTAGGACAGAATAGTTCCAGTTGGAAGTGACCTACAACAAGTACCTAGTCCAACTGCCTGACCCCTTTGACCACTTCAAGGCTGATCAAAAGTTAAAACATTATCAAAGGCATTGTCAAAATGCCACTTAAAACACTGACAGGTTTGGGGCATCAATCACTTCAATGGAAAGCCTGTTCCAGAGTATGAACACCCTCTCAGTAAGAAAATGCTTCCTAATGTCCAGTCTGAACCTCCCCATGGCAGCTCTGAACTGATCCCACATGTTCTATCATTGAATACCAGGGAGAAGAGCTCAGCACTTCCCTCCTCACTCCCCCACTCAGAAATCTCTAAGACAGCAATGAGGCTGCCCTCAGCCTGCTTTCCTCCAAACTAGACCAACCCAGAGTCCTCAGCTGCTCCCCATAGGTCGTTCCAGCCCTTCTACCGCCTTTGTTGCCCTCCTCTGGATGTATTCAAGTGACTCTGAAGTGACAGTAAATAATAACAAAGATGCATTCCTGGCTTGGTATCTGTGGACTGATACAGCATGCCACAGATTTTCCAGAAAAAGTTGCTGGTGGTTTTACAGAATCAAACACTGTAAGCATATTTTAGCTTCAGACAGAGGTGCACAAATCTGTAACTACCCCATAAAAACCTGGTATTCTGCTTGGAAGTTAGTTACCTCTAGTGCTTGGTTCACTCTTGAGTTGGAAGAGCTGAGCTTCTACTCTGGAGAGCTGCTGCTGAAGTGTCTCTACTGTCTTCCTGTGCTCTTCCTGCAGGTTCCTGACCTGATCTCTGAAATTGTTCCGGAGAGCTTCATTCTGGGCTGTCAGCTGACTCAGTGCCTGGGCGTGCTCTGTTTTGATGACCATGTTCTCAGACTGTATTGTGCAGAGTCTGTAAACAGTGCATGCACAAACAGTAAGGCACAAGCAGCAAAACACTCTAAGTTTACATTTCAGAATTTTTACAGTTTGAGGCAGTTTTCAATTTTCATGTGTATGATTATCTTAGATTGAGTATATGAGCAACTTTTTTTCATTTAAAGTACTATTTTACAGGGAAAATCTGAGACTGAAAAAGTTAGACATTACTTATTATATGAATACACTGTGCTATATAAACTCTTGATTTCTATTTCAGAGCAAAAAATTCAGACATCTTTGGATAAATAAATAAAGTCACAAGCAATTAAACAAATGTATTTATGGAGAAACTAAGCCCAGGACTTACCCTTTTGAGAATACAGATTTAAACAGAGCTAGTAAATCTAGGTCAGATTTAAACAGAGCTAGAGTAGGAAAGACCAGCATTAAGGTATAAAGGGAATCTACTGTGAAATAGGTTGTTTCCAGAAAAATGCAGAACATAATCTGGTTGACTACAGTGAATCATGATTCAGGTAGCTATCAGGAACAGATAAAACTGTACAAAGACAGTGACAAAAAGTCAATAGTTCCTAATACCAATCTGTAATTTCTAATTAATACTTCATGTGAACTTCTTTGTACCCAAAATGGAGAAAAAAAGACAATGATAGACTCTTTTTGAGGAGCTCAAATAAGACACTCATGATTTTACAAGAACTGATACAGATTAAAAAGATTCCTTTCATTTTGAAAGAAACAGCGAATTCAGCCTGTGGCAGGCACAAATTTAAAATACAGTACTTTCTGTAAGAAAGGCACTTGGTGTACAAGAACTGGGTATTTTGTCAGTGAACTTGTTTGCTTTGCATACATATAACTATCTTATTTTTTTTAATGGGAAACATCCATAAAATTCAGTAGAGTGGTACAACACAAATGCGGCACAAGGCACTAGACTTAAAAACAGTCAATATGCTTAAAAAAGCTTAACTTTTAGATCTGATAGTTAAGAGGTAGAAAGCTTGCAGAAATCTCAAATTCCCTGATCAGCTATTATTTCATTGTCATTGTGGAAACTTCTGATGGCTCGTGAAAAATTGCAAACAATCTTTTTGAAAATTCCTTTAACTTCCTTAACAACATGCCCTTTCTTTGTCAAGTACTGTTATAGGCTTCTACATGGTAAAATCCTAAAATTCAAACAAAAATAAAATATCCACATCTATTCATCAGCAAATCATACTTTTCACGTAGTTCTGCTTCTTTGGCAACAGTCTCTTGCAGCATCTTATTGTGTCTTTCCAGCAGGGTATCATGCTCAGACTGCAACGCCTGGAGTTCAGATGCATTCATCTGTGAATTATGCTGAGCATCTTGCAGCTTAACTTTAAGCTGATCTATCACCGTTTCCAACTGTTCCCTGCATGTGGAAGAAAGAGAAATACACAACATGCATTTAAAATAATTACATTATTTGAGAACTTATATGATATCCACAACTTTTTGGATAGCTGATCCAATTTGCACATTCATTAATAAATCAACACAGCACTAAGAACAAAATAATCTTAGAATGTGGCTACAGTAGAAATAATCAGATCCTGTTTCAATATAGATACAAATAGGTTTGGCACATCCCTGAACTGAACTGCAGGAAATGCAACTATTGGGGTAGGACGCATGACTGATAGCACTTTCTACTTCAAGGACCGACAAGGAAAATAATATGTGGGATTCAGATGGGAGAAAAAAAATTATTCTTAAAAGGGGTGAGGCTTTTTTTTTGTTTGTTTGTTTAGTAAATGCACATCAGTTCAATAAGACCAAATACAGGGGATAAATGGCTGGAGTAGATTTTGAGCAAATAACTAGAAAGCAACATCAAGTCCATAACAGATAAACTCAGTTGGTCAGAAACAATTCAAAACCAGAAAGACTAGGAAGAAAAAAATCTTAAGTCACACACATTCTTTTTTTACTGATTTCTGTGCTTATATATTCAGACACCTCTATTATCTCATGAACTGTGTATCTTGATATTCCTTAGAGTTGACACTTATAAATCATTTCTTTGGGAATCACTTGTCATCTGTTTATTTTTCATACACTTTGCTTCCAAGATGGCTCTCTCCCGCAAAGAAAAAAAAAAAAAAAAAAGAAAAAAAAAAAGAAAAAAAAAAGTAACAATACCAGAACTTCTTAAAATTCTGCAAAAAGTAGAGACAAAGAAATCCAACTCTTACAGTTTGGTTGCTTCAAAAGCAAGAATGTTTCAAAAACCCCAAACCAACCCTAAACCAAATTCCTCTAACAAGGCACAAGTCGCCCTCTGGTGGATTTTTGGCTGCAATTGCCGGTACAGACCGAAGGTCTGGGTCAGAAACGAATCCTGACACTTCACACATAAATGCCCAGTCTGTTACCAAGGGCACCAAAGACTTATGAAAATAACTTGCAGAAACTGATTAACTTTGGCAGTGAGTTGAGACATTTTCTGAAGAGAATCTAAACTCACTGGCTTACGGCTGTACTTAAAGATTTTCAGAGAACGTTTGGTAGTGTAACTCTTTTCTTCTAAGTCTTTCCTCACATGATATAACATACAGGATTCCATAAATCTGCTGGAAATGATGACTGAATTGGTATCTAGAGCTTTACCTACACTAAACCACTCACTCCTGAAACAGTTCAAAGTGAGCTCAGCTGAACTGAACCAATCTGCTCTTTTCTTCTTAGTTGCACATGGTATTTAGCTACTTCATTTCAGAGAAAACATGTCAAGTCTACACAGAATATTCTGGCTAATTTCTGCTCATAAGAGTCATAAAAAACTTCCTAAGACCTTGCTTCTCCTTCTGACTGTAATAATAGGTAGTCTACACAAAAATAATAGTTAAAAAGACAAATCCAGCTATTAGAAACTAATATAGCACCATGATAGTAGAAACTGATAGTATTTCCTCTGTTCAGCTAGGCAGTGCCACAGTCAGATTACAGATCAAGTGAAAATGTTAGTTTTACCTTTCTTGTTTGGCTCCTTCAGATTCTGTCCGAGCAGCAGACTTATTCTTTTGCTGTTTTAGAACATTATGAACACGGACTTTGTAGCTCTCAAATTCAGATGTAACAGATGCTTGTTCAGCCTATCACACAGAAAACAAACCTGTAACTTATACTATTGACTATTGCCCCCTTATTTCTCTATAATGAAATACATCTTAACACTGAAAAAAAATAAAATCACCTGCTGTATTTCCTTCTTTAAAATAGATAATTGAAACAGTGACCACCATAATAGATAATGTTTCTTTAGATTTTAACTGAGCATCATATAATGTGAAACTTGAGACATCGATTTTCAACACGTCAGTATTAAAGAAAAGAAGGAATACTTGAAATTTTAAAAACTGCATTCAACTGAGAGATTCACAAGCCAGGGGTATTATGAGCAGCTTTAAATGAAGGCAAACATGATAGAAAACACAAAAAAGAGGTAGAATTCTGTTTTTCTCCAATACTACTATAATTTTGTTTCTCTCCAATACTCTAATGTGCCATAATGTTGTGCATAATTTGGAGGATTTAAGTCAGTCCTGCAACGGTATTACACAGCACAAGATGTAATATTCTAGTTAACTGTAAAGGTATTTGGCCTGTCTTTTCTCCTAAATTCAGCTGTTGCCTGAGTTTCTGTGGACATATACAAAATTGCCTCACATCATAGTAGCTTCATCCTTGACTGTACACTATACAGCAAAGATTACTGTCATCCTTCCAATACTAACGTTGCATGAGTTTCAAACAAAAACCAAAAAACACTGACACAGGTTTTCTTTCTTGGACCTTAGGACAAGCTCATGGATTCATTAGTCACTCTCACTTACAGGTAACTAAAATGCCCCCATCTCCAAGAGAAGCACTTTGGAAACTTTCCCTTCAGCTGAGCTGGTGACTGAAATTCTACATAACTGACTCAGATTAGCACTGGTCCAGATTTTCAGAGTCTGTACATTTGTAGCCATTTTCTTTCAATTAATCCTTTGCTTTTCTTCCTGTCAAACTGTGTGAATATTCTTAGTCTTCAGGTACACAGCCTTAAATGTCAGCATGACTTCTGTTTTCTATCTGCTTTGGTGTCCATATTTCATTCAGAGGGAATTTTCCTTTGTTAGTAACTTTGTAATAGTATCTATTTTCCATATGTAGTGCCTCTTAATAGGAAAGCTAATCTTCCAAGAGGTTCAAGCTATGCCAATGTGGAAGATCTACAATCTTGCTGATTTCACATCATCACAGAACAAGCCACCACAGACAGGTACTTTAAGCACCCAGGTATGAAGAATACATTTGTAAAATCATGATTTATGTGTACCAGCACAACTAAGGCAAACCTCCAGTAGCAGCAATCACAAAATTTGTCCATTTCAGTTCAGCTTTTTAAAAGTCAGAAGTTTTTTTGAGAAGATGCATTTAGCTGATGCTTACCTGCAGGATGCACACCTACCACAGAACAGTGGCCATAGAGTAATCTCCATAAAGGAGATGCAGTAATCTCCATAAAGGTGGTTTGAACATAACAGTCCTACTATATTTTGAATCTGTTTGTCTCCAATGCAGACACTGCATTCCAGGACAATCAAACTGTGTCATATGAGCAAAAAAATCCCAGAAATAATAATAAACGTCAGCAACAGTGTCAGTTTTCCATGTAGTTCAGCTGCCAGTTAAGAAGCTGCTCATATTTCAGCATATGAAAAGGTGCTTGCAAATACATTTTTCACAGCTTTTGTACTTTAAAGTGGTATCTGTATTAATTGGTTTTATATGAAGCAAGTTATACTCATTTTTTTTGTTCGTGCTCTTTTCTTTAAAGACTATTCTCTTCCCTGAGTGTATACTTACTGATCACCTTAAATAAACCCTGGCTCCCCACTACCACAAGTTTTTTCCCTACTGGAAATAGAAGTGTGCAAGTCCAGATATTTCACCTCAAGTGATACACATCAACCAGGACAGTCTGGCTTGTCCTTTGTACCATCACTCAATTACAGAGGTAATTTGCAATTCTTGAAAGACAAAAAGAGTAAAAAATCTGCAAAATATTTTTTAAGAAGCAGAGTGCAAGTAATTTCCCCTTCTTAAGCCTGTAAGATTGTTTCTTCCACTGGAATACCTGGGCTGCTCTGCACTCTTCTTGCAAGGTTGCAATTTTTTGCTGGCAAGCACTCATGGTACGCTGGTGCTGCTCCGAAGATGTTCGCAGTTGTTCCTGAACTTTATGCTTTTCTGATGTCAGCACAGCCACTTGAATCTGAAAAAGGCAGTTGAAAACTTCACTATCACAAAAACTTCTTACTTCTCCAAGGGAATATGCCACTGAGAACCTAGGACTCTATTACAGTAATTCCTGCACAGAACTGGTAAACATGAAATTAAGATCCATGAAAAATAGAATTAAAAAAACCCCAAAACATGGCTTACCATATATTAATTTTTAAAAAATGATGCTGTTTAATGAGAGAAGTGAAGATAAAATTATAATGCTGTGGTGGCAGCACTTAGGAAAGCCAATCCCTTTCCCTTCCCTACTTCTTTCATTACATTCCAATCCATTTCTATTCTATATACAAATGGACAACACTTAAGATTTTTGCTGACAATGTTGTGCTTCTCTGTTTTTAAACTGAGCAACTTCCATTTTTAAAGAATCATTAAAAAATGTATTCCAGTTACAAGCTTCAAATTCCACAGTCTTCTCCTTTGGTGGAAAGGGAAAGAGGAAAAAGACAGGGTAAATCTGCCTAAAGAAAAGCACAGGGAAAAATATTAGGGGACAAAACCCATCTAGGAAAAGAGACAGCAACCTAGAAGTAAATATAGCACCTCCTTATTCTTCAGCATATATTCCATGTGCCCAGTACAAATCACACCCTTACTACTTAAATGAGAAAACTTGTACTAACAAAAAAGTGAAGTTTCTTGCCTTATAGGCTTCCACTTGCTGTTGACTGGCTTCCAGTTCCTCTTTCAATGATGCCTGCAACATTAGATGGTCATTTTCCTGCAAGATAAAATTACCTGGATATTAAAAAACCTCCAAACCTCAGTAATCTAAAAATCCAGCTACCATCTGTTTTTTAAAATCTAGTTTAAAAATAGGATACACAGTCATTAGCATATGGACTTACAGCTTGTTTTGAATCAGCCAGTTCTTTTTTGGTTTTCACCAGGAGTTGTTTTATCTTGGCATTTCTTTCCTCATCCTGTTGCATAGTTGACTGAAGTGACTCTATGCAGAAAAAAACTATTATATGCAAAGGAAACTTCCCCTCTTGTATTTCCTTAAAAATGCTGGAAAATATTTAAATAAATTCTAACAGATTCCTTAAGAGCTGCAAAGAAGTAGTTTACAGTAACTTTAGTATTTTTTTCCTAAGTTATCAGAAAGATCATAAAATAAGTGAAATGTTTTTTAAGATTTACACTTGAGCATAGGAAGAAATGATATTTTTTACCACATGGTCATCGGTAAAGCTTTATGAGTGTGGTATATCAGGAAAAAACTCCTTGTCAGTCACCAATATTTAGAACTTATGAGTAAATTAATCAGGTAAGGAACACAGTATGTCAGGCAGGCAAATTGGGTTTTAAGCGCTGAACACGGATGATTGACAACCTGGTAAAGGTTCCTCTAAGACAAAATTGCTTTCCTAATGCAACAGTTTAGTATTCCCTGCAAAGCTTATCCTGACTTGAGAAGTTGTTTCGGAATTGTATTTTTTACCACTGCTAACTATACCATAATGACTCTTGCTGTTTATAGTTTACTCACTTATTTCTTCCTGTAGGGTCTCTTGCTTCTGTTTCTGAATCCCTGTTTCTTGCTCAAGAGCTTCTATTCTGCTGTCTTTATCAGTAATCTTCTGATTAAGTTCTTTTACTAGCCTTTCATAATCAGCTATTTCCATATCCATCAGTGTAGTCTTCTGAGCATCCTGCAAGGTGCACAAAATGAAGTTAGATCTTATGATTTGCCTTGGCAGCTTAAGACATCTATAATCCTGTAAAAAACTATATTGCCCATCAGACAAAGATTTTGTCTCTATCCACATCCACAAACACCACCCATCCACTGGGTTTCCATATCCTCAGTAAACAATCTGTTTTCAAACAAGAATCAAAAGCTTTGAAAAACTTATTGCTAGTTTTATCAGTAGGTATTTTATATATATTAGTTTCTGTCATCTTCAGTCCTTACAACCAAGGCAATTTCTTAATACTGCACTATGCATGTACTCCAGACATCTGAATTCTATTCCTGTTTCCACTCATGACAGGCCACATAACCCAAGATAAACAAACAAAAAATAAAACCAAAACCAATCCCAAAAGTACATTTCAGCTCTCCAAGAACACAACCAAGGGCAAAAGCCATCACATTCTCCATTTTGCAAACCTCCAGCTTTAAAATCTTCAGAACAGAAAAGGAGACATTCAAAACAGCCAGATGGGCCCAAATCCTTGGTAGTCCTTTAAGCATTAACATGGACAGCAACTCTACCTTTCTGGCCAGCTCTAGCTCTTGCATAGTTTTCTGCAGATGTTTCTTTTCCTTCTGAAGTTGCACCTGAAGCTCCTCCATTTCTCGGAGAGCATCACTATGTTCCTGAAATTTAAGTAGTTGTCAATTATGCAGGCCAATTTCAAAACAGATGTCAGCATCTTCCTATGCTTAGACACAAACACACACACACTTGCATCACACACACACACACACACACACACACACACACACTTGCATTGTACAGACAGTTGATTCCTTTTTTAGGAAATCACTGTGAACCAGAGAAAAACCAACAATACTATGAAGTAGTTTTCACATTCTGTATAACTACCCCTAACCAGAACTGACAGCCTTGCAAAGTTTTTTCAATGAACAGACCAAGTTTTCAAAAAAGTCAAGTAACACGGAGGGAAAGTGTGGAAGCTGATCTATAAAAACAGTTTACAAAGGTCTGTCTAACAGAAATCACATCCAGTGAAAGTAATGCTTCAGCCCATTCACCATCTCTATGAAGTATTACCTTTGTTTTCTGTTCTCTTAGAAGCTTTTCAGCTTCTAGATCTTTGTCAGCCTTTGCTTTGGCTCTCTGCATCTCCAATATCTGAGTTTCCAGCAGCTTAGCATTATTTTGCAGTGTTTCAACACGAGCCAGGAGGTCTTCATTAGCAGAGTGTAACCGATCATACTGAAATTAGCACAATGGAATGATAAAAACATAAGCTGAATTTATATGCTAACAGATAAAGTATTTTCTATATTAAAAAAAAATACCAACACTGATTTGTATCCAAATCCCTTACAAACAACAATCCTACAGATGAGTCTTGTCCAGCCTAATTCTTTTAAACCAGATTAATGAACAGGTGAAATTAAAGCCATTAGCACCTTTTGGTTATTTTGTTCAGTTAATTTGCCCAGCTTTCTGTAAAATAGCAACAATCAAAAGAAATCTGAAAAAAATACCCAAAAATTTATGATTTCTGCATTATCACCTTCCCCTTGCAGCAACACAGTACATCAATACTTATTGCCACGCTTCAAATACAGCTGCTGTATTTATAAAGAAATGATCATACTATTAACTCCTAAAAAAGGCTGAACTGCAAGCTTTGACTGAACCACCAAGTCTTCCACCAGTATATAGTAAGAACTCTGCTGCATCAGGCATACTTTTGCAATGACTTCTACAGATTAAATTTTGACATCTTCAATGGTGTATCCTAGTCTTTATTTTGCCTCTTAAGAATGAAGTATAAGTGAAAGATGTCAACCACCTAAACAGTATTTTATTTACAGATTCTTTATAACAAATTTAAAAAATGCAATGCCTGCATAATCAGCAGAATATATACTACTATTTCTAATTTCTTCCTATGCTATTGACTATTGGCTAGTGTTTATACGGAAACAGTGGCCCAGGTGGATCTTTGGGGTATGCGGCCTGGGAGATAAAATCCTAAATAGCAAACCCATTGCAGCTAGCTTTGCAAAAATGCATCTCACACCCCCGCAGTTACCATCTTAGACTCCTCTGAATGCCACTGTAGTACCCTACAAGACATCTTAAAGTCTCATCCTCCGGAAAAATGCAAAATTCATAATTAATTTAGTATATTTAAACACTCTGTTGATTTAACAAAAAATTAAAAAACCCCAAAACTACATTTTGTTGAAGAAATAGGAGAAAAAATGTCTCAGCTAGGTTACTGAGGTTACTGCACTTCATGAGAAGTGTAGGTGTGTAGTCAGAGAAACAGTGCAAGTTTGATAACTTGCAGCAGAGCTGTAGGTCCAAAATCAAGCCAGAAATGATCTGCTCTTTTCTGTGAGTTGACCTGCGATAAATTAAACCCTTTCTATTGATAAAGCCAGACATTCTACATATCTTTATCTTAGTCACGGCCCAGGTAAGATATCAGATGTTGAAAAGGAACAAACAAACCACTATGAATTTATTCAAAACACACTCAGGTTATGAAACTATAGTAACAGTCACATGATTAAAACTTGCACCCAATAGGCAGAATTAATTTTTATGGTACTTATCAAGAGATCAGACCCACATACAGAACTGACCTGCTCGGATGACACCTGTAGCTGTCTTGTGAGGTCATTTATCTGATGCTCAAGATTATTTGCTCTGTCTTTTTCAGAATCCAGCTGTTCTCCTTGCTTGTCGTATTCCAACAAAAGATTCTTAACATACAAACAAAAAGGCATAATTTTTTTCAATATGTATTGCATAAGCAAATTCTATACCTCTGAGGTGTGCTCACCTAGTATTTCATTGTATGAGTTGTCTTACTGCAACATCAGAAATATCAGAATGAAATTAAAGCTATCATTCCATTACAGGCTCTGGGAGAAACCCTTTCAGTTCATGATATTCTTGAATAATTCAGGTTGGAAGACAGCTCAGCAGGTGTCAGTCACCCTCCTGCTTAAAGCTGGGTCAGCAGTGAGATGAGACCAGGCTGCCCAGAGGTTTGTCCCATCAGGTGTTTCCAAGGACCTGCCTCCGAGAATGGAGATGGCTATTGCACTGGGCAACCCATTCCAAAGCTCGACCATTCCCATAGCATAAAAATGTTTATCCATGTATCCAGCTGGAATCTCTCCTTTTAATTGAGGACTGCTGCCTTATCTTGCACCATCATTAATAACCTGACTCTTTCTTTCATAATGTCTTTGTAGGTACTGGAAGACTCTTACTAAGTTCCTTTGAAGTTTTCTCCAGGCTGAGCAACTCCTCATCACTTATTCCACAGGGATTTATGTTTTGCCTAGCAACACATTGCTTGGTATCTATGATGATTCAAAAGGTTTAAAAATAGCATTCCAGCAGAAAGGAAGTGTCTCATTTTCTTCTGACAGCAGCCGCATGGTTCCCTTAAGAGAACCTCACATTTCTTGATTCTGGTATTGAACTGCACAGACACAATTTCTTTTGCCAAACATAGTTGTGCAAGTAAATAGCAATGTAGATCCAGGCTAGGCTTCAAACCCAAAATATTTTCTGACAGTTTACTGTCTTTTCTGAATGCAGCACTATTCTTACCTTATAGCTTTCAGCTCCTTGAATTATATCTTTCATTGAAGCAGACAATTGATCTTTTTCTGATCGAACCAACTCCAACTCTTCCTTCAGAATCTGCATCTTATTAAAAAGAAGTGTGTGTCATTAAAACAAAGCCTCCCATGCAAAATATTCTTCATATTGGGAAGTAGTCAGGGTACCTCTTTTCGGCTGGCATCTAATTCTTTCTTTGCTTTCACAGCAACCACTTTTATTTTATTTAGCTTCTCTCCTTTTTCAGCAGATTCTTTTTCGAGCATCCCTAAGATAAATACATTAGAAAATTAAAAATTACACCTTTCCATTTCTTCCCAAGAAGGGAAATAAAATGAAATTCAATTAGAACACAAGCATCAGCATGACTTTAAAACCAAACAAAATATAAAGCAGGGGGAGATGTTTGAGTGTTTCATTCAGTGAAGCATTTAATTTGAAGCTAAAATATCCAGACACACAAAGAGCTTAGGTGCAATCTTTCCCTGGACAATCTTTCCCCATTTCAGAAGTTTCCATCACAGTTAAGAGCCATATTCCTGTCTACTTGTACATAAATTTAACAACTCAGAAGCATTTTCCTGCTAATGTGTTGGGATAACTGCAATAAAGCATGAGTTTTGGCAGTGTTGCTTCCCTTACCTCCTGGTAGCCAGAGGGATTCTTACTGATAATTTTCCCACATTTAAAAAATAAAGATTAAATCCACTATACGGTTTACAGACAGATGTACAGAGGAAGAAAAAGCCTTAGAAAGTATCAAATCATACCCAACTTAAAATTGCTAACAACATTTTAAATCCCCAGTGGAAGGAATGCTGTAGGAAGATGCATTAATATCTACTTCCCCATCTTCCTTGACTTGTGGAAATACAGGACAATCATGCAAAGAAAGAAAAAGTAACAATCCAAAGGTAAAAATCCATTTCTATAAAAGAAAAAAGTGAGAAAGATACCAATTTTTTCTTGAAGCTCTGCTACTGAAGACTGTTGATCAGTTTTCTCGGTCATTGTCTCCATTAAATTCTGTATTATAAACAAAGATATGAGAAGTATTACAAACATTTCTTCGTGCTACCTGTTTTGTCCCTATCAAGCCACCAGAAGTTTCAGCTACAGCTAAAACTGTCTATGTTCTTACTACCAAGAAAGCCTTTATAAGCAACTTTGTAACAGCTTGGTGAAAGTTATGTTGAAAGCAGAACATTCCAATCTTTCAAGAGCTGCTTTCCATCCTGTCCAAGGACAAAAAAGGGGAGACAGGAGACACCCTCCTTCTGCAGCTGTCAGCTTTACATAACCAGAAATTCCCAAGACCTGAAGTTAATGCAGATCAAGCAGTCTTGTTTGAGAAGGAATCACAGAAAGTTAGAGGTGAAAGATTACCAGGTCAGTTAGTGCATTTAGTCAATTGATTGCTTCATGGGATATCGACAGGAAGCAAGGTTCATATACAAGTAACTTTTGTCAAAAAAGTATTATGGTTGGTTTTGTTTCTTTTTTTTTTTTTTTTCTTGGGGAAAGAAGGGAATTCTGAGGTGCTAGAAAACTCAGAAATATGTGCTTTCTAGAAGGGAGACTCACTTTCAGGCCAAGGCAAAAAAAAAGAATAAAAAAAGAAAAGAGAGAATTGAAAGTATTTTTTGAACCTTAATTCTGCAGACTTTAGAGGTTTAGTCTTTATACTTCAATAACAAAATATAACCTTTAGAGAACTCAGTTCGTCTTTCACATTTCTAAGCTCAGTTTCCTTTTGCTCCAGAATGAAATTTAAGTTGTCTTGTTTTTCAGATCCTTTTTGCTGTTCTTGTATTTGACTTTCATAAAGAGCAAGTTTTTGACTGATTTCTTCAGTATTAGCTAAAAGATCTTGATTTTCAATCCTTGTTTTTTCGCTGGCATTCCTCAGCTCCTGGATATCACGTTGAAGTGCTTCTTTTTCAGACAACACTCCTTCCAGCTCTTCTCTCAGGAGGTTTTTTTCTTTTTCGAAATCCTGAATCAGGGATCTGTGCTCTCTATGTTGAGATGCATTTTCTTCCTGTAGTCTCTCAACTTCTTGCTGCAAATTAAGTACCTCCTCCTCCTTTTGTAGAGCACGGCACTGTTCTTCTTTAATTTTTGACAAGCATTCATTTGCAATTTTTAACAAGTTAAGAGAATCATATTCTTCACTAGAATCTGAAATGCTGAACCCCACTTGCTCAAGTAAGTGGTACAGCTGAGCTCTTACAAGGGATGTGTGTTCTTGTTCATTTTCAAGTAATGTTGATATATGGTCTTTTTCTGCAGTCATCATTTGTAGTTTTTTTTCTAAGCTTTCAGACTGCTCTTTCAATACTAAACAACTATCTTTTTCAGCTGTAGTCTTTCCCAGCTTTTCACTTAATTCACCTTTTTCCTGAATGTGCTTTTTATTTTCCTCATGAAGAGTGTACACTTCAGACGAAAGCTGCTCTTTATCACGCACCAGAGATTCAATCTGTTTTTCTAGTTGCTCTAGCATTTGAGCATTTTCACCCTTTGAAGTTAAAGCTTCATTCAGTCTTTCTGTTAATTCCTCTACCTTTTGCTTCAGGTCATTACTGTACTGGTTAGCAACATCTGCTTCTTGCTGAAGTTCCTGAATTTTAACTTGTTCTTGCTTGCACATTTCCTGAAGGGTTTCTCTCTCTTCACCCAAGCATTTTACATCATTTAAAATATCCCTGTTTTGATCAGTAAGAGCAATGATCTTCTCTTCCAGTTCTCTTACAGTATTCTCTTTTTGGTTGATGGAGCTAATCATCGTGTTATTGTCCTCCTGAAGACTATCAATTTTACATTTAAGTTCTTCTATCTCTAACTGATTAGATGACAAGTTTTCTACTTTTTCCTGGAGGCGATTTACAGTTTCAAGAAGAACATCCTTTTCATTGAAAGCAGCCCGGAGTTTCTGTTGCAGCTGACTGACATCCGAAGCCTGCTGCTGTTTCATTGATTCAAACTCCTGGCTGATCTTCCCAGCAGATTCGCCTAGCTCAGCCTGTAGAGTTTCCATTGTTTCTCTCAGGCTGTTGTAATTGGACACTGCCTCTTCTTTCTCCTGAGTTAGCTTTTCAAGTTGTTCTCTAAGTTCCTGCATTTCAAAAACTAATGCCATCTGTTCTTTTTCAGAACCAGATAATAAAGTTTCATTTAGTTCAGAAATTTCTCTCTTGTGTTGATCTTTCAAAGTCTGAATCTCTAATCTGTGCTCTTTTGCAGCAGTTTCATAGTGTTGTCCTGCTGCTTGAAGCTCCAATTTTAGTTTTTCAATTGCACAGCAGTAATCTTCTTTACTAAGCTGTAATTCATTTATCTTGAAGTCCAAGTCTTCCCGCTCATGAAAGTACTCATCCTTCATACGATGGATTTCCTCTTCCAGTTTTATCTTGACATTGCTCATATAAGTTAACTCATCTTTTAATATACTATGTTGGGACTGGAGTTCTTCTAAACTATGCTCCAGGTACCTAATTTTTTCTTCCATTTTTGCTTCTACATAAGGTTCTTCTTGTGTATCTGCAACATCTATCTTGTTTTCTAAATTTTTATTTAAAACTTCTCTCAGCTGCTCCAAGTCATATTCACGCTGGTCAGTCTGAGCACGCATTTCATCCTTGGCATTTTTCTCTGCCAAATTGTGCTGTAACTGATTTATTTGATTTTGCTTTTCTTCATTTTCTTTAGATGATTTTTCAATCTGATGCATTAATTCTGACACCTCTTCCTGATGGGCAATTTTTAAGTTTTTAAGCTCTTCATTCAGATTTTTTATTTCATTATGGTAACACTGAGAGTTGCTTTGAATAGTTTCTTGCAGATTTGTCACTTCTTTGTTTTTGTCTTCATTCACAGCTTCCAGCTGCTTGTTCAGACACAGAATTTGCTCCTCATAAGTAGATTTAATTCTTTGGACATCATCTTGTAATCTTTTAACTTCTTTTTGACTATCATTGTAACATTCAACTTGTTCCACCAGCTCCATTTGTTTCTTCACTTGTTTATCTAATTCCATCTTAAGCTTTTTTAAATCCTCATTGTGCTTGCATTGTGCATTTGCTAATTCACTCTTCAGAGCTTTTATTTCTTCCAGAGAGTCAATTCTTGATCGTTCCAGTTGCTTCTGCAATTCTTCTGTTTTAGCCACTGCAGCCTAAGCAAAAAGCAAATTATTAAATACTGGTAATTTAGCAGACAGAATTTCCAAATGAACTGTTTACAATAATTAATTAAAAAACACAGTAGTCCTCAGTTTTAAAAACTGCTATAACTTTTAAATATCTAACTGTATTAGGACAACTCAATTCAGAAGACACTCCATGGAGTACAAGAATATTTGCAAAATGAGAAACGAAAACAAAGTCCTAAATAATGTTTACCAGCATAATTTCACAACATGGTCATGACAGAGTTTAGCTCTAGCAACTATTCTAATAATGTATTAAAGATCAGATTGCTTTTAGTGCATTAAACTCAGGTGTCCGGAATATAACAATGTCCATCAACTGCAAGCAATTCAGTCTTCACTTTATTACTAACTGAGATTATTGATGTAATATAGATGCCTTGGCTGACAGACTCCTTCTTATGAATATCTAAAGGTAAACCTCATATGAATATCTAAAGGTTTACCTCATAAAGGTAAATCTGTGCTATCCATAGAAAGACAGAGCTGATTGATTGAAGTCTATTTAGGCTTTTAATACACAGACTGAATTCTTGCAGCTGTGGAACTAGACAGTGTATCTAAGAATTTTTATTTATTACTATGAACTAGGGGGTACAGAGAAAACATGCTCTAATATATAAAGCCTTTATATTGTTTAAGATTTTTTTTTAAGAGATGAAACACAGGTAGGTGAAAAAAAAGATTAAAATTAGATACATAACAAGCAAACCTAGAAAATAAATACAATTCTGAAATATTTCAGTAATGTTCTGTGGCTCATTCCAGTACCTCTGCATCCTGCTTTATTTGAATATTTTCTTTTTTCAGGGCTATGCACTGCTGCTGACTTTCAGCTTTTTCCAGAAGCACAACATCCAGCCTTTCTGTGAGAGCCTAATATTAAATGAGAAAGATCATTGAAAGGAAAGTTTCTTAACAATGGAAACAGTGATTTCTGAAAAATGTAGGAACTCACATATTGATTATGACTCTTTTTGTCAAATAAATATATCAATCTGGTTTCAAAAATTGCTTTCAGCCCCAGTACAACTGATATAAAAAATAGGTAGACTAAAACAAGTCTAAAACACATGTTGGAGTGTTTTAAAAATTGTACTTGGGATCAGCTAATTTTTTATTACCACGTGGTGGTGGTGAAGTTCCCTGTCTGTAGAAAAGTAATCTCCATCCAAGTTATTTAGAACAATTCTCTGAGAAATTCCTTCTCACTACCAGTTTTCACTTTCATATGCTATGACTCTTATCCCGAGAAAGACAGATTCTTAAAGTATTTCTTGTGACATGCTATTTTAATTATGTGTTTCTAATCTCATCAAATGACTGTCTCTGATTTTTTCTAAATGGCTGAAGTCTTTCTGCAATGGTCACTCCAAAATAAATAAAAGCTGGTTTAACCAGCCGCACAAGGAAAAGAGTCGCTGTGGGGACATTCCTAGTCATGGAATAGTTTGGGTGGGTGGGGACCTTTAAAGCCACCTAGTCCAACCCTCTTGCAGTCAGCAGGGATATCTTCAACTCTATCAGGTTGCTCAGAGCCCCAGTCAACCTGACCATGGATATTTCCAGGGGTGGGGAATCTACCACTTCTCTGAACAACCTTTTCCAATGTTTCACCACCCTCCGTGTAAAAAATCCATCTTCCTTATATCTAATTTAATTCAACCTTCTTTTAATTTAAAACCATTAGCCCTTGTTCTATTGCAGCAGGCCCTGCCGAAAAGTTTGTCCACATCTTATAAGCCTCCTTCAAGTACTGAAGTGTTGAGGTAACTCCTGCCTGGAAAGTGCACTACTCTGTGCTACTCCTCACAGAACCAAGGATGTTTGCTGGCAAGTGGAGTAAGGATGTGAGGGGAGAAGGAAAAAAAGGGTTTTTTTGGATTCCTGCAGATTGATTCCATTCAATTTGAATAATGGTTTTCAAGCTATTTGCTATTTATCAGATTATTTCTGTGGATTTATTTCAGCTAACTTTACATAATACAATAGAAACCCATTACATATTCCTACCTGAATAATATCATCAGCTCCTGCAGTAGCTGCTTTAGATTTGAGTTCTTCAATTTCTTTCTCCAGTTCTTAAAATGTAAACAAATTTCACAGTATGAATTGATGCTGCATCACAGTAGCAAATTTCTAGTAAATCCTGTGCCTGACAATGCTTCTATTCATATCAGAGATGTCTTTTACTTCATCAATTTCTGTTTGTTACTGAGTGATAGACAGGACTAACAGGAAGAGAACAAATATTCAGTACTACTCCTCCAGTCTCGACACCAAGCATGGTTTCCTGAGGAAGCAAAACTTCCTTGCTTGGATAGAGGGACAACAGATAGAAATTCTTCTGATGATCATCTTACCTTCTATTTCATGGTCAATTTAAATCAGAGGAAAGATACTCAGTTTCTACTGTCTCTCTAAAAATAGGCATCAAGCAGAAGAACAAGATCATATGAATAACCACATTGAGGAAAGCCTGGTATAGCCCATTTCTGTATCCTTATTGTTTCAGTGGGCAGCTACCAGTAGTCAGCATAACTGTCATTCCAAACAAAGGGAAATGACACCACCCCAAGTGGTGGGCCACTGGAGGAAAAGGGACAGCAGAGTGGAGAAGGACAGCACATGGGAGCACAGATTTACATGTACTTTTAAGCGTTAAGCATAAAATTTTCTTTGGTATATTTTACAATTTCTTGTTAAAGCAACAAATGATCAAATATAAAGTAGCAAACTATCTTAAAGAAGCCATTGAACTCTACAACAAACTATACTCTACTAATTATGCAAAAAAAATCAGACATTTCTCCTCCTATTTGCTCCCTGAAAAGCAACTTGTGCCAATATGGGGAACAGACAATGACAAATCCCACTTCAACTTTTACACAACCTACACTGTTCCATCATGCCATACTGTCAGGCCAAAATTAATTTAATACCTGACAAAAGCAATACTCCTTCTCTTTCTCAATCAAATTACTTCAGTCCTTATCCTCCCACCACAAATAGCAAAATTGAAGAAAAATAAAATCTAGTATTTTTGCCTAGAATTTAAATCTACCTATCAAAACACACAATGATATTTGAAAAGGTCAGGTAGTGCCAAGCATTAAGGCAGAAATTTCACTTTCCAGATACCTGCACATCTTGACTTCACTTTCTGTATAAGCATCATTTGCTTTTTTGCAAACTTGATGAGGTCTTCTTTGGGCAATGTGTCCAGCTGTAAAAAAAATATGCATCAGAGAAACCAGTTTCCTGTAACCCAGAGGGAAACAGAAGCATGGCATTTTAGCATCTGACTCCCAAGAAACTGAATTTTAGGACAGGAAACTCTTACCATACATTTGCAAGAAGAATAACATTTCAAAGAACAGTCCAAGTTACTGATGTTCTGTTATCTAATCTGTTATTTCAATTACAGTAACAGAAACTACTCTTCATTCTGTACTTTTGTGAAACAATTCCAGAGCACACAATTGGGCAGCATCAGTTAGGAAAACCCAGTTAAGAAGGATTATGATTCAGTGATACAATTTGAACAATATTTTGAAAATAGCATGCTGACCTAACATTGTCATTGTTTAAATTTACTTCCAACGTATGCAAAGATGTCTGGGTCCATTATGAAACAGACTGCTACCAAAACTGGATGCTATTAATAATTTATCAAATATAACAGGAAGTGAGCATACCAAAAAGAGATCTTTTTCTCATGGTTTCCAAAACACTTTATCTTAATGTTTATAAGTTAATTTTTCCTGTCTAGAAGAAATGTTAAAAATATCTTTGTCTTCCTATTAGTCACAGCTTACATGCTAAACTGTAACCCTTGGAACCACTGAAATCCAAATAAATTAGGTTTGTGAGGACTGATTACCTTTGATTTGCCTGATCCTGGTGTGCCAGAAGACGCCACCATCTCCTGCCCACCATCTTGAACCTACAGCAAAATGAAGTACAATCTGCAGTAATGAACTTTTCAGTGTAAGACTACCAAAAGAACTAACTGAAAGTCTTCAAACAGAGACTAACTGAATATAGCAAAAGCACAAGAAAAGAACTAAAATAAAGTTTTAAAACAACACATATTTGTAGGATTAGTCAGAAACATAATGGAAAATGATCTATTGTGATTATTAGAAGAGCAGAATAGAAAGCTCCCAATGTCCAAACCAGTATGATCTTATGATTCCATTACTGAATGGACATCTAGGGCCAATATTGCAAAATAGTTTTATTTACAAACAATTTTAAAAGCATGATTCACTACCTTGTTCGTAAAAGAGCCATTAAAAAAAAAAGGCAAGAACAACAAAAAGAACCCAAACCAACAAAGCAAAAAACCCTCACAAAACCCCACAAAAAACTCAAACAAAAACAACAAGAACCAAACAAAAAACCCCACAAAAACAAACAAACCAATCCCTCCCCCCCCAAAAAACAAAAAACAAAAACAAAACAAAACAAAAACAAAAACAACAAAAAAACCAAAAAAACAAAAAAAAAAACAAAAAACAAACAACAAACAAACAAACAAACAAAAAAAAAAACAAAAACAAAAAAAAAAAAAAAACAAAAAAAAAAACAAAAAACAAAAACCAACAATACAACACATGCAGAGGAGTTGCACTTAAATCAAACCTTGGGAATTTTTGAACCACATAAGCTCCTAATCTTTTTTTGTTTCCTTCTTAAACACACTGTTTTATCACTACAATTGTTAGCCTATCAAATATATTCCAAAAGATTTGGCAAAGTCAGGGCTCATTTGGACAAATTATAACCCCTCTATTCTTTCTTTAAAACATCCTAGTTCCCACTAGGATTGCTGGCCTATCAAACATATCTGAAAAGGTTCTGCAAATTCTGGGCTCCCTATCCCTAAAATACATGCAAAATGCCTTCTACTAAACTTCCACAGATCTAATCTAGGAGACTGTTGCTTTACAGTGTTTTATATGGGGTATGTTTATGTAAAATCAGGAACACAAAGAAATGTATGCAGCCACGACACTGCGAAGGAAAAGGGAACACACACTTCCAATATACTAGGAATAGTATTTCCAAGCCTTGACCTTTACCCTGCTTTTTTCCTCACACTATCATATGTCCATGGGTATAAAAGTGAAGAGGTGTATATATAAATATTTGTAATTTTATATATCTAGATGTTTGTGTGTCCATGTGTATGTATGTATACACATAAACCTCCACTTTTATTTTGCTACTCTCTTTACTCTTCCAAAAAACCCAAAACCCTTATAGTAGAAACTAAGGAAGAACCAAACTACTGGATCTGAATATTTTGATAATAAACAATCACTAATAATTTAGGCAGAAGAGGTGACACAGATAGTAAAAAGCATCACCCTTAGAAATATGAGTTCAAGTACAGACCAAGGACAAAGGCAGCTATAGTCATCTATGTAACACATGTGCTAAGTGTTTGGTTTTGGTTTTTTTTTAAGATGGCAAAAGCAAACTTATTAGAAAAAAATGTGTTGTAAAGCATTAGGGAAAAAACAGTTCTAAAGTTAAAGTTTCGGATTTTCTTAGCACGTAAAACTTTGCCAACATTTACACTCCTAATATTTTTGCCCTTGGACAGCATGATGAATTGTAACAAACTGCATGTACTGTTCAGAAAATGACAGCTCACCACTCTCCCTACTACAGCAAGGTCAGATGAATTTTCTTCTCACAATACCTTTACTCCTTTAAGCTAATACATACAGAGGCAGAATCACACACTGTGTAAAACAATGCATCCAGTTTTGCTGTTCTGGTAACAGAAACCAGAAGCAGATAACCTCGAAGGCTTCACCCACTTGTGTGAAAAGAAAAATGAGAAAGATGAGGTACCAAAGAAACCCTGAACTTTCCACTGATGAGTTGTATCCAAGCTATGAGCCAGCAGCTACAAAGTATGGTTTCAAGCCCAACACAATCCTGCATCATTTCTAGTCCACCATTCTGAAATCTGGATGCTTGCATAGTATACTGATATATACATACACACATATATTATTTTTTTAGATTTTATTTCAAGCCTACTTTACCCCCTACACTACAAGGGGTTTCTGTGCCACACTTAAACATGTTCTATGTATTTTAACTGCTATCTATCCCTTACTTTTGCATAGCTTAACATACCCTTAGAAAGCCTAACCAAGGCATAAATACATCAGCCTTTGCAGTGAACTGTGGCAGTCATGGCCACCACGAACAGAATTTTCTGAGCAATGTGCAACTCTTAGACATCACCAACTCTAAGCGTACCAAGTCACATCAAAACGCATTTTGAATTGTGATTGCTTCAACCAACAGTGGAACTGAACCTCTATTAGCATGTGGCATGCAAGCAGCACAGACACCACCAGGAGAGTTAATTTAATGTGTGAACTTTTCAACGTTGCCTTTGGATTTGCCTTGGTGTTTATGAAAGCGACACTAGACACAGACACCCCAGTGGCTTTATTTGCTTGTGTTGGTAGGTGTTTCACAGTTGACGCACTGCTAACACATGGGATCACCACAGTGGAAAAGGAGCCCTTGTCCGCCCTGGGTGCTGTCCCACAGTCACCGCTCGCCGGCCGGGCCCTGTGTCACCCAAGGGTGGCTCCCCTCGCCAGCCCGCGCCCACAGGGCGACGTCCCCACCTTCCAAGCAGGAGGGTCACTAACAAGCCCCTTGCAGCCCGCACCGGCGCTCGCATTTCCGCGGGGCAGCGGCAGGGCCGCCCATGCCACCCCCGGGCCCCTCACGGCTGCGGGGGCTGCGAAGGGCCGTCCCCGCGGGAAGGGAGCGGAGCCCCGGGGTGGGAGGGGCTGGGCCGCGCCTTCCCCGCTGCCCCCGCTCCCGCCAAGGTCACGCACCGGCCCCTCCCCGCCCGCCCCAGCCGCGGTGCCCCCCGAGCGTTACCTCCATGGCGGGGCCGGCCGGCTGCAGGGGCGGGGAGAGCGCGGCGCCACAGCCGCTGCCAGCGCCGCTACATCCTCCCCGAGCCGCTTCCGCCTCCGTCATCCCGGCTCGCCGGCTCGGCCCGGCCGTCACCGAGCGCCGCCCCGGGGGATGGACGGGCGGGGCCCAGCCCAGGGCCCGCTGCCTCGGCGGCACAGCCCGGGTAGAGCGGGCCGTGGGCCGGGAGGTGGGCAGCCCTGCCGACCTCGTGTTCTCCGCCTTCTAAAAAGGGCAAAGGGGCCGGGGTACGGCTGCAGCACGACTGCTCCTCGCTATTCCCCGTTCCCGAAGGGCTCCCGAGGGCAGCGCAGTGCTGTAGGCGCGTCTCCCGCTGCCTCCCTGAGGAGAGCATCGGGTGTAGAGTGAGGTGCTCGCGAAATTAGCGATTATTTATTGAATAAACGCGGCGGGTGCCAATAGGATGGTGCCAGACTTTTCATCGGTGCCCAGCGACAGGACAAGGAACAATGGCCTTAAAGAAAACCGCAGGAAGTTTGACTCCAACATGAGGAAGGACTTTACACTGAGGGCGGCAGAGCACTGAACAGGCTGCCCAGGGGTCTGGAGGAGTCTCCCTCTGGAGACATTCAAACCCTGCCTGGATGCATTCCTGTGTCACATGCTCCAGGTGACCCTGCCTTGGCTGGGGGTTGGATGGGATGATCACCAGAGGTCCCTTCCAGCCCTAAGAATTCCATCATTGCGTAAATTCAAAAATGGATGTGAAGGACTACCAGAGCAAATAGCAGCACCTAGCTGTTATGGCTTGTAATTGTGTGGTTTTTAAGAGACTTTTTATGCCCGTTTGAGTAGGTGTTTGAGGGGAACAATGCCTACTTTAAAGGGCACACATTTTTCATTGTAACCATGCGTGTACTTTGGTAGTGCCTGAATAATTTTTCACATTTCATGATAAGTAATTGATTTTTAATGAAAAGTTGCCTGGGAAAAACATTATTCTGTTTATGGTTCACTGGGTGAATACTGAATATCACCAAATTAATTATAATGTCATGAGAGAGTATGCATTTTAATAAAAAAAGAGTTTGTCAAAATACTTGTCCCGGAAGAGTAATTGCATTTTCCCAAGTCTGCTTACTGTCATTCTTCTTGTAAAATTTAAATGGCAAATAGTGACAAAAATCAGAAAGTTTCTTCACATATACTTAAGAAAGTGTTTCTTTTTTCCCCCTCCAATGTATTCACTGTCCATTATATATATTAATATATACTTTTTATGCAGCTACACAACTGTAGCAGGAGCATATGGTTCCATGCTCACAGAGGTTACTGGCAAGGAACAGATGTCCCTAACCAAACAGCCTGATGGTGTTTCCTAATTTCTTCTATTATTACACTTTTTAGAAGCCTCAGAGGGCATTAAACAGATTAATTCTTTCTTTCCCCTTTTTACATTGGGGTACCCTGAATTGGTTTCCTATGCCTGTGCACTCTGGTCTAATGTGGGGATTTCACACAATTTCTAGAAGAATCTTTTGAGATAGAGTCCTTCCAAAACCATTCCATAGCAGAAGCTTTTCACCCTAAACTATGCCATACTTCCTGGCTCTATGCTTTGAGGTCAGCCTACAGCTGAATTTGGATATTTAGGAAGAACACCATAGGAAACTAACCTTCTCTTTTGGGAAACCACAGTGAAGACAATGTCTCATGCAAATTTGTTCCTTCTGCCTATCTTCAGGCAATATGTATTATGTACCAACTCTTGGGTCATCTCATGGTTTAGCCTACAAAGGAATTGATTTTGGAGCTTATCCAAGGCAGACACAAAAGAGTTTTCAGAGGTGTTAGTAATGAAGACAATGAACTACCAGCTCACTCATTGCAGGCTTTCTGAAGCTGATTCTGGCTAGGGACCACTCAGCCCCCCTTCCCTGAGCTCTGCATTCATGTGACACTCTTATTTGACAGAGACAGGCCAAACTTCCCCTCCCACCCTCCATTTTATGCAACAGAGTTTTGTACATTTGAGATTTTCTTAACAGTCTTTCATTCTGGTCCTAAATTGCAACAGCAATTGCAAAGAATTCTGGTTATGGAATGGTAGAAGAATTTTAAAAGTTTCTAGAAGAACTAAAAGAAAAAAGATTGAGAATTTTGACTGTTGATTTTTTTTTCAGTTTATTACAATAACGTGCAAGTTGCTCTGAATTTTGTGGGGAAAAATGTTGATTTTTACCTGCAATAGTCTGATAAAATTTTCTTAAATGATTTATGAATTGTGTCTTATCTATCTAGAAGGAGACAGTAAGCTGATACATAATAATAAGTGCAGCTAATTTGAGACAAGATAAGTGAAAAAAACCCCAAGAATAATTTTCATAGTCCATATATACCATGATTTTATTATCTTTGTAAAAGATAATTAATTCATATTTCTAAATAGCATTGTCTATGTAAAACAAGACTGCCAAGAGATTTATGAGATGTGTTGGGGCAGAGCATAACAAATTTTCAATCCTTCTTTCATTGAGAAGCCAAGTCCCACAGGGCTGTAATTAGCCCTTACATCAAGGCAGGGTACAAATGCTTGTTCACTATCATTGGAATTATTAGACCTAGAAGAATTTTCTGAAGAGCACAGAATGAGAAAATGCCTGTAATTTTGCTACCGGGGACTGTGTTTTCAGCACAAAAGAGTGGAGGCTTGAAATACTTGCCACTGTAGCATCTGTCTTTGCAACAAGTTCTGAGGATCACAGACTCTTAGTTGTGACCCATGCCAGGCCAGTCAGAGTTCTTGCTTTGAGCTGCTTCTTTTTACATGCCTTTTTTACATGCCAGGTTAATATAAAGGAAAATAGCATATGAATTTATAGTATTTTAGCTATTCTGCTCTGTTGGGAAACTTAAAGCACACCCCCTGTGCAGATGAACTGCAAATTATTTGGCTGACTGTGGGACTGTGGCCATTTTGTTGGGCTGAGGTTCAGTAGGTTCCCACAGGAGTGGAATGGTACAGTGAAAAAAAAGTTATTATCTCAGTGCCATTTTGTGTGTGAAGGATTTGCTTAGGTGTTAAAAAAACAGACTGTATATATAGTCTTTAATTCTGGTTTTAAACCAATAAGAAACAGAGGTGAGTAGTTTGGTGTTCTCACCAGCAAAAGCCAACAAGCCTTTTGACAGATTACTGTAAAACTCACACAAGGAACCATTTTGTTTTCACACTGGGGTGAGGTCTGGCTACAAATGCCTGTTTCATTCATTGTTAACAGAACGTGATGAACCTTTAGTTGCACACAGAGATAGTAGCAAATGGAGCTGAGTGTTATTGACACAATAACAAATTACTGTGAATCAATAGGCACAATTTTAACAAATAAAAAAAAAATTAGTTACCTTAATTTTTAGGTGCCTGACCTAAGATTCTGCCTGTACTTGTATTGCCTGTGCCAGAGCAGGACGCAGTGTAGCTTGCATTTGACACGATGCCTCTGTCTCCACAGTCATGTAGGTGGATGTAATTCGATTGTGAGCCTTCAGTTCAGAAGGCAGTCTGAGCTCACACAGCTGATAGATACCAAATGCCCTTGCAGCAGCCTGTGCCAGAGCCCTTCTACAAAGCAATCCATGAGTAATTTGACTCTTTGACATTAACCACAGGGTGCTGCTGAATGACAACTTTCCTGATCTACCTACACAGTGCTTGGTCTGGAGGGCAGGCAGAGCTTTATTGTTATCCAGCCTAAGCCCTTTATTTTCAGTCCGGCAGCACAGTTTAGTTGCATCTTAGAAGTATGAAGGGCTTAACTCTCATTCTCAATGTGCCTTTAGGCTCACCTACAGCCGACACTGAGACAGACCTTGCAGCATTCATTGAGGATGTGAAGGAAATGAAAACTTCAGTCCAGGCTTTAAATATGTTAATGCACTTCTGAAAAATGCCAGAAATAATAATTAACCTTGTTGTAAAGATAAGACACTTTGTGAACCTGTTGACACAAACAATTAATATAGAGTATGATAGCCCATATCCTGTATGGATAGGACAAATTACATAAAATCTTTGTCCTCTGCATGGTCTGTTTTCCTAACTGGAGAAACAGATTCTTTCAGTTCAAGTATGAAGCAGATAATCTACAGTTAGATTAGTGGAAAGGCAAGCAGTGTCCCTCTGTCTTTGAATGCTAGCTAGGAAGATCCCTTCTCTGTTTCTTTCTTTAATTTTTTTGAAGCTCTGTGCTTCTTTCATTCTCTTTCACAAATGGTTGCATTCCATGTGAAAGTAAAATGTCTCTCCTAGCTGCTATTGACAGCCAATCTTAAGGGGGATTACGATTATTCTAGGATTAATACAGCAGTGTCTTTTAAACTGTATTGAAGCAGGAATCTTTAGTCATTCTCCTGGGAGGATTCGTAGTTGTTAATGCAGAGCTACAAAACAGAACCACGTGAATAGTTAACATGTATTAATCAACACTGACCCTGAAACATTTTTTTAGAGATGAATAACAAAGTTTCTACACTATCAAAACTCAGCAGGTGCACTGTCTTCTAAAAGAAGAAACAAGCGGCATTGAGGAGGTTTCTGTGGGATTGCATTAGCTAAACTGACACAAGTCTTGTTAAGCTGACATTGAAGATGTTGCACCTGAGAAGGTTAGTAAAATCCTCCATCTAGATAACTGGATGAAAAAAAAAGCATGGATGTATATTTAGGACTTCTGTCTAATATAGTTCTGTACAGTTTTATCTCCACAGTAAACAGAGTCATGTGTTTGCATCAGAAGTGTGATTATAGTTTAAATTATTTGAAATAATTTGGCCAAACATGTACAATCTCCTTCTGTAGATGCTCATTGATTTACAGTATCTTAGGTAAAAATATATTCAATCTCTTACCAACTTTCGTTGGCATTAGTATCTCCCTATACAAACACATCCTTTGAAGCTCTTCTGTACATACCAACTGACAGACCTACAGATATGGAAACTAGAAGCACTCTAGATGAGGGCACCCTCCAGTCATCTGCCCAGAAGCATATGCACATATCTATTGACATAAAGTCAAAATAGACACCAAAACATGGTAGATTCTATGTGCTTTGAGGGATGCATACAAGCCATTAACCTTTCCCCCAGATTTTCTTCATAACTACAGGTAAAATAGTTTTCACTGGTAACAATAAACTACTCCCTCTAGTTTTACTCTAGTAAATTATACTCTAGTATAATTATGAACATTTTGCAAATCATGATTGATTGAGTCCATGAGTTGATGTCTCAGCTATGGTGGCTTGAGAAGGCATAAAAAGAGGAAACTGCCCACTTTTTGATCCTCCTGCCAGCTATATTTTGTCAAAATAATTAAGATTTCTGTTTTTAAATATATAGAAGGATAATATAAATAAAATAAGAAAAGCCACTGTTTATGTAGCCACACATCAAGTGTTTGTTCTCCCCTTTTTATTCTAGGACTGCAGTCCGACCTGTGGTACTTTTTATTGGTTGTTCACAGCAGCTGAATTGCAGCTGGTTACCTAAGGAAGTGGGAGCAAAGGTGACTTTCCTAATGTGATACAAGTCCCTTATTACAGTGCCTCTACCCTTGCAGTTGCTATGCAACTCCCTTTTCAAATCAGGCTCAGCCACTGTCAGCATTTTGCTTTTCTGATAGTTTTGAGATTTCAAGGGAGAAGCAAACAGGTCATCTGTGTGACCTTTTGTACAGCACTGCTCATAAAATGTCACCAAACTACTGAGTTAAGCATGTTTCCGTTTACTGATACCTCTTGTGGCACTGAATGAGGATTAGATTGACAAACTGTGCTGACTCACGTGGTTTTATAGAACAACCCAAGAGAGCAGAAGTATCTGAGCGAGCAACACCTTTTTCTCATACTAGTGAGACAAGAAATCAAGTTAATAATAAACAAAACCCAAGCAAGTAGCAGAAAGCTCCTCAAGCAGGTATTCACCCTTGCTGTCATGAACAGCAGTGCCTCTGACAGATAATTTTTTCTCAGGTAGTCATTTTACTGAACCATCCTTTGTTTGTGGGCAGGAATCTATCAACCTGAAGTCTTCTGGGCAGGAATCTGTAGATCTGAAAAAAAAAAAAATTAAAAATTACACTAATGTAGTAAATATATGCTTCCAGTTTCAGTGATTCCTGCATTTTTGGGGGAAACTCTATGGGCCAGGACAATGGAACTCCTAAATTTAACAGGCAACTTTTCGTTTGTTTTCAAATTGATGCAAGGTATTGCTGCCCTTTATGACTGTATTCACTTTAGATATGTGGATTAAATAGGTGGGCTGAAACAAACTTTGCATTTGACAGCAGCTCATATTGCTACAGCTTTTAACTTACTTTTAACTCTCCATGAACCAAAAGGAAAATATCTCCAACAAACATTGTTCGTATTAAACTAGACTAAAATAGACGAAATGAGAATAAGAAGACAGTATTTTCCTTTAGCTGCTGTAATCTACATTCTGTTCCCTCTAACATTCAGAGTGCAAACTCAGTTAAGCAGGAAGTCTTTGTGGCCTTTTTTTGTGTGCCAAACTCAATGATGGCACTTTAAATCCAAAAGTGACTTGATAACAATTGCCTATAATTAAATGAGCTATGAATTGCTTTAGTTATTTTGCACAAACTCAAAGCATGGCTGTAGTTGTGGTGCTAATGCTAAAGCAGAACTGGTTTTTATTTACCAATATCTACCAGGCCATATTGCAACTAAGAGCCCTCAATGAGATGTTTATATTAGGAGTTTGATTAGGAGTAAATGTAAAGGAGAAGGCAATGACATGAGGGATCTGATGAACACTTTTACAACAGTGAAGAGGGAGATGGCATTTGAAGCATTGACTCTCCACCTGGTTCATACCAACTTTCAGAATTTTCCAGATGTTAAGAGAACACTGTGATAGCCAGTTCAGAAGGCAAATGTGAGATGCAGTAAGGACTACTGTGCCCACAGCTAGACTGTAGATAAATGGCTCTATGTAGCCCTTCAGCAAGTTTTATCAAAGGAAGTAGAGTGTTCAGTGTTTTTGGAAATGTTGCTTTTATTTCAACAGCATTTCTTATGTCCCACTTAAAATGAGAGAAAATGAAATTTATTCTACTTTGTGCACTTCTGTTCCTCTCTTTATACTTGACCACCTTTAAATTTGTATATTGTTATTTATTGATTAATGTTTGTACAACCTTTTGCACTCTTTTAACACCTTTTTTCCTGTTGGCTCCTAGTTTCTGTTAGAGTTTGATTTGAAAATGACAGCAGTATCAACTGCAGTTTAATAAAGATCAAAACCCACAGCCTGTCTGAAATATTTTTATTAATGCTGAAAATTACTGTGGTGGGGCTGATTGAGAAGTGTCCAGTGGAATTATTTTCTTCAGGGAGACTTTGACATAATTTGGGCACTCTCCCAGTAATAAAAAATCAGTGGCATGTGAAAGAGAGATCTTGAAATCTGAGGGACACTGACATTTTGTGAAGGAAAAGCAAAATATATAACATGGAAAAGGCTGAAGACTATTAATTTCCATTGCAAGTAATTACAATTCCGCGCGAAAAACAAGCGAAGTATCAGACATTTTCTTCTTATAATCTTCATCAAATTTCTCATTCTGTGCCACAGTGAAATGATTCTTCCAGTCTGCAACAGTCCCTACGGAATGGCAAAAAAAAAAATAAAAAGATTGATTTACCAGTATTTGCTGAAGCTCATTATCCACAACTTATCAGATATTTGTATTTTAGTGCTTATTTCGAAACAGATTGACAACCAGGGAGAGTTGATGTCAGTAACAAACCTCAGTACCTTTTCTCATGAATGGGGAAATGGAGTGATCCATTATTCCTTGAAAGTCTTTAGTGTAGTTTGCCATGGGGTTTTCCTTCATTACCTCAAATGAGGTATTATGGACTATTTTGTTTAGAACCTCCTCACTCAGATCCTTCTCCAGGAACTTTGCAATCTTCTGAATTTCTTGCTTTGGATTCTGCAGAGACAATTACATGGGATAAGATGCAGAGCTAGGAAAAGCAAAGAAATCAAACATTGTGAAAGGGCTGCAATTCACAGACAGAGAAGATCAGGTTATTGTACGGTTTATGGATACTGGCATGATAATATAAAACTGTTGCTTGCAGTTAGTATCTACTAGACTTAGAGATTTCAGAGCTCAATAAAAATATTATCAGCCTTTTACCTCCTTCATATCTTCATAGAAGAGATAGAGAATACGGTGCTTGTCTTTTGCCTTCCACCATCCTTTTACATGGTCATACCAGGATCCCCAGAGGACTAAAAAACAAGTCACATCAGCAACAGCTATAAATGCCCCAGCTGTCTTTAACATGTGGCACTTGTGTTTCCCTCCCCTCCAGTACCTGTGAATTTCCGAGCTGTTTTTGAATCAGTATGGCTGTGCTCTGTGCTTATTACAACATTTTTGCCATGAATCCCTCAGGTTTATGCAGGCTCAGAACAGGATTATAATCAATGGAAACACACATTTCCAGTATTCATTTGATGAGCTGGACAAGACTTGTCTTAATGGGCCCTGCTTTGCGCAGGGCAGGGATTGGGACCATGTGGACAACAAAAATCCATTCCAGCTTGTATTATTTTATGATTCTACCTGGTTATAATATTTGCTATGCTATCAGAAGTGCCTGCTTCTCTCAACTAAGTGTCAAAATTATTAGCTAAGACAGAAGTGCATATGTTCTATATGTCTGCACTGGGACGGATGGCTCCCAGGCTGAGCTGCACAAACACAAGACATACGGTCTCCTTTGGGCATGTGACTCTCATGCTGGTCCAGACAGTGGTATTTCTAGGCCTACATGGTGGCAAAAATATTAAT
Organism: Zosterops lateralis; assembly: GCF_965231275.1. Taxonomy (NCBI): domain Eukaryota; kingdom Metazoa; phylum Chordata; class Aves; order Passeriformes; family Zosteropidae; genus Zosterops; species Zosterops lateralis. The sequence goes on from NC_139763.1 coordinate 28,155,564, forward strand.
CACCCAAGGAAGCTTTAATAACCCAAACTGTAAACTGCCACCCACTTGACCAGGTATTGTTTCTTAGATATCCTGTGGTATCAGCACCTCTTTTAGGAAGGGAGGAATCAGCTTCTGGGTTTCCCTGCCCTTAGTTAGATAACTGTCTTTGTTCAGATGCCTGATTTTTAGATACCTTTATTTAGGTACAAAGACTTCCTTATCTCAAATTCATGCTGCACATTTCTAGCAAAATTAACTCTCCACTTCTTTTTTAAATTTCGAATTCTATCAGGTTAGAGTAAAACCAGTTAAACCATTGTTCCTTTTCAAATGGCTTCTTTTAATTTCAGAGAGAAGAGATGAAATCTGAAAATTGTCATATATGTTTCTGAATTATAACAGAATAGAAAGTAGTGTTTTTATTTTTTTCTCAAAATGGGAGCATAAAGGTAGATTTTTTTCCTTTAGGTAATAATAAAAACCTGTGAATTAAGAAAAATTATGGTTGAAACACCTTCAGCAGATATCCTTCCACAGTGTCTGCACCGGATTTCAAACCATAACTGAAATTAATAAATCAATGCCATGCATTCTTAAATGATCAAAGTCTCTTATACAACTGATTGCAGTTAATTACCTTTTCCAGTCATGAATTTCTCCACAAACTCCTCCCAAGTTCCTGGATCAGGCAATCCTTTATTCATTCTGTGGAAATGGTAGTATGACACCAGGTTGTCTTTTGCATTTCTTGCCACATAGATTATCTTTATCAATATGAAAAGAGGGAGAGAAAGAAATTAACTTGTACGTACAAATATAGATATTGAGCATCTCCTGGCATTTTCTCTTGGAGCCTCCTGGTAGAGGTTTAAGAGGTTTTGCTTTGAAGATGCCATTTTCTAAAATCCAGCTCAGGTAACTTAGTTGTGACTTTAGATTCCCAAGGACTTTGCACACTAAAGGGAAAATATTTTTGGAGACCTTTTGATTTCCCAGAGATTCTGGAAAACATATTCTGCCCTGGTTTATGTCACTTTCTTTGTCTGTGAAGTAGAGTAGGCCTCTTCAGCCTTACCTTACAGTTTTGTTCCCAGAAGGATGGAGGCAACAGCTGCGCGGGCAGATGAGTTTTTATTGTTCGTGGAGATGGCATGGCTTCAGCTAACTCCAGACCTGTGGGGTGTTTAATTATGAGATGTGAGTTGTTTTCTAAATTGCACTAGCACTTATTTCCTATGCTCACACATGTGATTGTGACTTTTCAGCACTTTGCCTTGCATTGATCATTCATCTCCAAAGCACTTACATAGCAGGGTAACATATACAGCATCACATAAGCATCTTCAATGTTTCTAGAGAAAATTTTACCTGTGTTTTTGAGTAGAAAAAGGGAAGAACTGATTTATATATTTTTGCTTTCTGGGGCCCATACCTAACTCCTTCTCTCCAAGGGATTGTGATGAGTATTGATTTATATTTATCCAACCAAAGTTTTCCTTTGCAATATTTAGTGGTCTCTCTCCACCTAACAGGTAAGAAATTTTAGTTTCTTTCTAGGATACAAGACTATGACAGCTGACTAGACTTTGTGGATAGCACATAAAGAGAAACTAGGAGAATGCCAGTGGATTTTCAGTATCTATGGATATATGGGACAATTTGGGAATATCTGGTGATATTTGAAAATGTGTTATCTCCTCCCATCTCCCTTTTAAACATCTATCATGACATCCGTAATTTTTTCCCTGTCATCATCTATCGTTGTCTGTCATCAATCATTTTTTGTCTCTCTCTGTGTCAACATATTCTAGCTTAGAAGAAAAAAAGTAGCACTTCTGCAGAGCTAATCAAGATTTTTAGCTTCAAATGTAAGAGTCTGACAATGATATGTGTGGAAATGGAGCTCTTTCTAGGGGAGAATTTTTAAAGAAACTGCAAACCACTTAAGCCTGCTGTTTTGTCTGAATGTTCCATAGTTTGTTTAGATAACTAGACCCTTGAACTGAGCAGCAGTTACTTGAAACAGTAGGAAAACCACTGAAAACATTATGCAGCTTTTGGAAATATGTCCATGACACAGATTTCTCTTCCATAGGGCCTGTAATCACAGAATGGCATTTAATTGCACCTATGTTGCCATTTTATACATATCTGCTGCTGAGTATCAGCATTTTTGATACTGTTGAGTATCAAACACAGCTTCAGATACCACTCCAAAACATGATTCAGCAGCACCTGAAGCAATCACATCTGCCAGCCCTGCAGCACCTTGAGTATCCCTAGATGTTTGTGTTAAAGCACTTGAACTGGTCCCTAATAGCCAAAATGGTGCTTAGTTCAAGAACAGAGCAAGTGGGACATTTTCCAAGAAACTTGTGGCATCAGCACTATGTGCTTGTTTTGTTTCATTTTGTCTGAAATATAAATAATATTCACCTGAGTAACGTGCAGACGGAGGCTCTGGCAAAAACCACTCAAGGAAAGGGTGGCGTTTGTATGTAGTCTCACGTTTACACTTCTCAGTATCTCCATTTTGTTGAACCATATCCACTATCTCCTGTGTCCATGTGGTACCTGAAAATACCAAGTGTTTAAATGTTTCCCTCCAGGATAGTCAAGAGTTTCTTCTACAAGGGAACTGAAAGCCAGAATAATGGACTCTGTGGTAATGGGGGAAAGAATGGCATAGAAAATAATAGACAAAATGGAAAGAGAGTATAATATAGGCAAAATGCCTAATTAGGCAACAAAGCTAATTCCCAAAGCTCAATTCAGGAATTCCATTTTAGACAGACTTCTTGCTTAAAGAAATAGCTCCCACACCAGTATGGAAAAAAACACTGGGATAAACTCACTGTTGTTTGGAGATTTTATTATTTGCAGAGGCATGAAACTCTCTCCTTTCATCCCTCACAAATGTTTAAGTATTTCTATTTTGTTTTCATACTGAATTTGAGTAAAAAAAATGCAATACCTAAACTTCAAGTGAGTAAAAATTTCACACTGTTTGGAAGTATAAAAAATTGTCAGTATTTGCAAAGTTTCCATTTTGAAACACGTTAATGAAGGTGTGTACACCGTTTCATCTGCCCAAGTGACTGCAACATTTTGTAAGAGTTACAGTATAGTGTATCTCATGTGTCTCTTTTCTTTTATAGCTGTCATTGCTGTGTCAACCACATCTCCCTTGAGCTACTCTAGCGGGTCAGCTGGAGAAAAGGCTGAGGGATAAATTGGAAAGCAATTTGGGCAGGAGATTCAGCCCTTCTTAAGATGCTTGTGTTATGCATCTCACACAGATATGACATAATGTCAAATTGAATCCTAACTTTATTTATTTTCAGTTCAGTGGCTGGAAGGTTTTAATCCCAGCTGGATAAAATAATATAGTTTTCCCTTCAGTATACAAGGAGTAAATCAAAAGCTTTCAAAGTTTTAGAAAACTAATGGCTTTTTTTTTTTTTTTTTGTTAAAAACTTATTTTTCCCCCACTGAAAAAAAAAAACAAAACAAAACAAAAAACCAACCAACCAACCAACCAAACAAAAAAACCAAAACAAAAACCAAAAAAACAAACAAAAACAACAAACCCTAAAAATTGTTGCTAATTCAAATAATTATTTTTTTTAGGCTGATCAAGTTCTCCCATATCCCATATTCCTGAATCTCCAAAATTGCACATGTATTTATTCATACAGAATTAATACTGATATTTGTTACTCATTGTTCTCTTGTGTAGTAAATACAAAGGATCTGATGAAGAGGAGAAATATTGTCTTGTCACTGGGTAAAATGCTAGATAGCTAATATCAGTGGTGGTGTTTTATTTTATTAGCTAAAATTATTAAATTAATTTAGTTATTTAAAAGAATTAATCAATTTTTAGAAATCAGCACTAGTTTACACAAGAAATCATTCCCCAAATACATAATATGTTCCAGTCATACAGTCAGTTTCTATTATTTCTTAGTAATAATCACTTCTTTCTAGGCACTGCTAAGTCACTACAATTTGGTGGAAAACTTCTGTTGTCACCATTAATATAGATGTGTATAATCTCAATTAAAGGTAAAAGTTATAGGTCATAAGACTTTGGTGATTTGTACTTCAGTAGTAACGGATGCATCTGTCAAAGAAATGAGGAGTTGCTAGTCACAGCAACAGCTTCATGCCTTTAAAATATGTCTAGTTTGGAGTTAAACAAATATCAGTCACAACTGAATAAATATAGATCTCAATCCCAACAATAAGCGCTATGCCAAACTTTTCTATTCTGTTTCCTACCCACACCAACCTGCTTTTGCATAGGTTGCAATGAGCACATCATCAGGCCTGGCTTTGAACTTCCACACTTGGTCCCAAATGCTGGCAATTGGTTGTATGAGGGCAACACCTTCCACTTCAAATAACTCAGATCGAACAACTGTCTCTCCCAGACTCAAATCTTTCATTTTATCCATGGCCAGTGAGAACTGCGTGAAGAAAGGCTTAGAATTAACATGGCTGCTCTGAAAAAAAAATTGAATTTTCTCATCTTGGGGTCTCTCTTATTGACCAAATTCCATGTCTTCTGATTTCTTTGGTCATGATTTGGCCTATCTGGGTCCATCAATAGATTTCTTAAAGCCGGGTCTCATTTTCAGAAATGCATGGTGTATTGCTAGTGGTAGTTTTCTGTGTCTCTAAAATTCACTCTGTTTACTCAGATATGAAAAGAGAAAAAAAATCATTATTCTCATATCAAATACATTTATGTGGAATTCTGATGGTTGGTATGAGGTCTTCTAAAGGAAAAAAAGAAATCAGAGCTGTGATTCAAAAGAAGGCAGAGAATAACAGCTGGCAATGAAATCAGCATACAGCACCCAACTCTTCCTCTGTGAAGAAAATAAACAGAAATGCCTGCTAACACACCCTTTGCGCCTTATACTTACAAAAATATTTGCAGACCTTTTCTGTGTTTCCTTCCTGGATCTTTTAGTTCTTGGAACTCTTTGCTGTGTTTTGAAGTATATTGCACATAAATAACCTGAACTAGATTGATCATTAACTAAAGGTTGTTAGACCTTAATTATGTAAATCAATCTGTTTTACAATACCTAGTTATTGATTTCTGGATTTCTCCCAGGGAGACCTCTTAGGTGTAACATTCAAAGCTCCAGAGCCTGGTCAGAGGAAAGCTGTTCTTAAGGGGAGGCTATAGAAATAATCTCAGTTAAAAACATCAGCCAGAAAAAAAAGACATTTCAATCTCAACAGCAAATATTGCTAGAATATTTTGTTTAGTTTCCTTGTTTACTCACAGGAATTTCAGCTGAGTAGAGTGAGATGTTGGATTGGTGGCTGGTAAGTGACTCAATAAATTTTAAGAAAATGAAGCGAAAAGAAACTTGCCAGATAATTTTTCCTGCTTAAATATCCTCAGTCCTTGGCTGTATTGACAACTATCCTGGAACTTAAATCTTCGGGCACAAGTAGGTTGAAAACTTGTATGGGTGGGTTCCATTCTTCCTTTCAGTGTGAAGAGAGTAAAGAAGGAGGTGCAGCAGCAGCCAACAGCTGAGCAGTTTTTCTGGCATGGTTTAACCCTGTGAAAGAAAAACACTTGGAATTCTCTAACCCTGTGAAAGAAAAACACTTGGAATTCTCAACTAAAGTGTGATTCTTTACTTCCAACAACATGTCAATCAATAGCTCCAGCAAGATTATTTTAATTTGTCTCTCTCACTGTCAGCAGTCTTGGAATAATTAATTTTTTTCCTAATATCTAATCTAAATTACAAAGATCCCATGTGTGCAGGTAAAGGAAAAAACCCAAAATTTTTATTCTCTACTTCCCATCAGCAGGTGATCCAGCCACCTTCCAGGAAACAGGGTTTCAGGCCACAGGTGGCTGCTGTATGTAAGCCTACTGCACTTATACTTACTAGCACTCTGAGGGTGCTATGGGGAAAATTAACTCCATCTTAGGGATGAGGCATCCCCAGTTTCTCTGGGAAACCTGTTCCACTGTCTCACTACCCTCACAGTAAAGAATTTCTTCTTAACAACTCATCTAAACCTACTCTCTTTCAGTTTGAAGCCCATTTGTCCTGTCACTACATGCCCTTGTCAAAAGTCTTTCTCCATTTTTCTTATAGATTCCCCTCAGGTACTGCATGGCCACAGTTGGGCCACTATGAAGCCTTCTCTTCTCCAGGAAGAGCAATTCCAATTCCCTCAGCCTTTCCTTATAGGAGAGGTGCTCCATCTCTCTGATTGTCTTGGTTGCTTCCTCTGGACTCGCTTCATCAGGTTGATGTCCTTCCTGTGCTAGGGATCCCAGAGCTGGATGCAGCATTCCTGGAGGGGTCTCACCAGTGCAGAGTAGAGGGGCAGAATCACCTCCCTGAACACACTTCCCAGCCTCCTCTGGATGCAGCCCAGGACACATTTGGCTTTCTGAGCTGCAAGTGCACATTGCTGTGTCATGTCCAGGTGCTCATCCATCAGCACCCCCAAGTCCTTCTCCCTGGGGCTACTCTCCGTTTCTTCATCCCCACGCAGCCTGTATTGATACTGCAGGATGCACTGACCCAAGTGTGGCACCTTGTACTTGGTCTTGTTAAATCTCATGAGATTCCTATAGGCCCACTTCTCAAGCCTGTCCAGATCCCACTGGATGGCATCCTGTCCTTCAGGTATGTCAACAGCACCACTCAGCTTTGTGTCATCTACAAAGTTGCTGAGTGTACTCAATCCTTTGTCATTAATGAAGATATGAAGATATTCAATAACTCTGGTCCCAGTATGGACTCCTGAGGGACCTTACTTGTCACTGATGTCCATCAGGACTCTGAGTCATTGACCACTACACTCTGGATGCTACTGTCCAACCACTTTCTTATCCATCTAACAATTCACCTATCAAATCCAACTCTCTCCAATTTAGAGAGAAGGATTTTGGTGGGGGACTGCATTAAGGCTTTACATAAGTCCCGATAAATGACATCTGTAACCTTTCCCTTTTCCACTGATATGGTCACTCTGTCATAGAAGGCCACCATGTGGGTCAGGGAGGGCTTGCCCTTGGTGAAGTCATACTGGCTGTCCCTAATCACGTCCCTGTCCTCTGTGTGCCTGAGCACAGCTTCTAGCTTTCTCAGAGGTGAGGCTGACAGGTTGGTAGGTCCCAGGGTCCTCATTTCTACACTTTTTAGAGACAGGTACAGTTCTGTCCTTTTCCCAGTCACCTGGGACTTCACCTGGCTGCCATGGAGAGTGGCTTGGCAACTGTATCAGCCAACTCTAGGATTCTGGGATGTATCTCTTTGGGACCCATGGACTTTAGTATGTTTGGGCTCCATGAACCTGATTTTTCCTTACAGTGGGAGGGACTTTGTTCCCTCAGTTCCCATCCTGCTGTCCATCAGCTCAAGAGATGTGGGAAGAGAGGTTGCTGTTGGAAACTGAGGCAAAAAAGTCTTTGAGCACTTCAGTCTTCTCCTCCATTGTTACCATCATTGTTTATTGTTGGGAGTTTATGTTCTTTAACCTTCCTTTTCTGGTTAACATACCTATAGAAGTCTTTCTTGTTATTCTTTTTGTTGTTTGCCACGTTCAGTTCCAGTTTTACCTTGGCCATCCTCACCCCATCCCTGTACCTGACTATCTCAATAATCTTCTCAGCTTACCTGTTCTTTTCTCCACTATCTGTGCACTTGCTTCTTTCCCTTTAGTTTGATCAGCAGTTTCCTACCCAGCCTTGCTGGTCTCTTGCCTTCTTTTTTTGATTTCTTGCTCCTGGGGATTGATACCTCTTGCTCTCTATGGAAGCTTTCGTTAAAGATCTGCTAGCTCTGTTCTGTTCCTTTGTCCCTGAATGCAGTCTCCTAGGGAATCTGATTGACTATTTCCTTGAGGAGATGGAAGTTTGCTTTCCTTGAGTTCACTTCACTAACTTTACTCCTCACCTGATTCATATCCCTCAGGATGCAAATTCCACCAATGCATGATCACCTCAGCCCAGGCTGCCTCTGATCTTGATGTCCCTGGTTAGCTCGCTTATGCTGGTGAGCACCAGATGCAATGTCACATCCCCTCTGGCAGGGTTGTCTATTCCCTGGCTTGAAGCACTCAAGTGTTGAAGCAGCCACACAGAAATACACTCACCTGGCTTGTGGCTGTAATCTTTTAGTGTGTCTCAAAGTCCTGATGGGACCAGAGACTGTATTGTTTCCTCTTTCTTTTTGAATTCTCTCACTCCTTGCTCCAATTTCTTTGTTGAAAAACCAGCTTCTTGATAAAACCTTTTGTCTTTTTCCTGCCCCCTTTTTCATTGGTGATATGGATCCATTATTCTCCTTGTCAACTTTTTCACAATTACTGTTGTTTGGATCCCTATCTCAACCATGGTGCCCTCCAACACATTTTGTGTCCCTGCCTCAACTACAGTCCTCTGACGGTATTGAGCTGTGGCTCAATGGGCACAGGCCAGGCTCCAGTACAGTGCTAGAGGCTGCTGATTTTCAGTCTGCTAGAGTCATTTGTCTGTCCAGGTGTAAAGTCCCATGTTCTGGGAGGAGATAAGTATCCTGGGTATCTGCCCAAATCCTTCCACACACCTTGCCGTGCAGGGACGATCACTTCAGGGCACATCATAGTTTTGCCTCATCCAAAATTTGTCTTCTCTGATACAAGGAAGACACCAGATTCCACAAGCTCCTTAATATGCTAACAATATTAGTTATTAGTATGAAAGCTCATGTGAGGGTGAACAAGGACCTTGTGAGCCTGACTAATAAACCATCCACATCAGTCTGAGATAGGAGAGATATCTTCCCCCATTGTCTCCACAAGGCAGATAGAGCACAGCAAGGCCAGCAATTCCAGGGCAAAACACAGAGACATTATTTCTTCACAAAATAAAGAGAGAAGCAGTGCAGTCAACAAGCTGTGACCTGCACAGGAGCTTGCCACTTAATACCTGCTATAGCTACAGCACACTTAATACAAAACTGCTGTTATCTTGAGCCCTATGTTGGGTGCCAGAAACAACTGTGGTGAGTTGGCTTTGGATACCAGCTGCCCATCAAGTTGCTCTATCACTCCACTACTCAGCAGGACAGTGGGGAAGAAAATAAGAGGGAAAAATGCCTTCTGTGTTGAGATAATGCAATTTACTAAAGCAAAAGCAAGGGTTATGTAAGTTAAAATCTAAATATTTTATTCTCTGCTTTCCATCAGCAGGTGTTGTATGGCACTTCCTGGGAATCAGGACTTCAGGACACATAGTGGTTGCTCCAAAAGGCAGGCGCTGTGAATTAGGAATGCTCTCGCTTCATCCTCCTTTCTCTTAGTTTTTACTGCTGAGCAGACATCATACGTCATGGAATATCCCTTTAGTCTTTAGTCAACCACTTGATCTTTTTCTGACTCTTATGCCAAGTTTTTTCTTCTGAAGGCTGACAACACCAGAATGAATAATGAAAACACAACAAACAGAGAATGTATGGGTAAGGTACAATATTTTTCTTTTTACTTTCAAGTTCTCTCATGGGAAGATTTGCCATTTTCCTCTCTGTGTTAAGCCTGTGCTGATTCTGCTTGTTCTTCTCATACCTGGCAGTTCACTTACTGGTTTGTTATGTTACTCACCACTATCAGTTATACAACCATCCTGATAATGCAGTAATCCCCAAAGCATATCATTTGTGTGTATGACAGGAAAACCTAAGACTGCTTATTGAGTGTCTCTTTCTTATTGCAACTGTGAACCTGACTGGCCTTTGAACAATGCTCTGTGCCAGATAAGCTGCAGTGAGGTCAAAAATCACTTCCTGTAGCTTTAAAACTGCTTTTGGAGTAGGCAATGAGTGATGAATTTCTTAGGTTCTGAAACAGGGAGATGAGGGTGGAACCAGCTGGTCCAGGAGCTGGGTTTCTGGTCTGGAATAATGATTTACAGGACCACTCTAAAAAAAAGACCAGGCAGTCTCTATAGAGAGTTTCCTTCAGGTTTCCATTAACCTTTTCCTGAGTGCAAACTGGTGGCAAGTGTTTCCTCATGCAAAAAAAACACTGTGCATATTTTATTATTTAATTAGATTTGATTTTTGCTTGGATGTGTTTGTGTGTTTTCTTTTATTATTTCCATAATATCAGACTACAGGTGGGATCAAGGCTACAAATCCTATATCAGTATCAAGGACTATGATATGGTTTTAAGTCTGATTAACTTCATATTTTGCCTACACTGAATGGTCTATATAATATGGGGTACTATTTCTTATAAATTAAAAACTATATCTGATACATTTGACTGAAAGAATGCGTTTTTGTGTTATGCTTAATGTTTGTATTACATTTCTCAAAACTCAAGTCTCCCTCTGCTGGACAAAACGCAATCACTTTATTCCAAAAGATGTTAAAATATTTTGAGTTTAAAATTACATTAGATAGCTATCCTTAGATACCAACCTGTATTCTTCATTCAGAAAAAATACATACTTTGGAGAAATGAAAGAACACTCTGGACAGACCAAGGTGTCGCTTTGAGGCTTCTTGAATTTTAAAACTGCATTCATGGCTGAATTAAGCTTGATCTGACTGTAAGTCAGTGAGCAACCTTAGGCAACAAAAGCTTTGGGTGCTGTGTGATATGTTTAGACTCAATCACAAATATATCCTGTCATGGACTCCTGGCTACCTCCATATGCTGTGGAGAACAATCCTGCAGGTATGCGTAAAAGAGGAACACTAATACCAATCTTGTGATGGGTATTTAATTACTGTCTGGGTTGCAACCAGATACAGGTGAAATAATCATCACAGATATATTTATGCAGTAGCAAAGCAAGTACTAAAGGATATTTTAAGTGTAAACATGGTGGAATGAAAAGTCCTAAGGCTTTAATTAAGCTACATATTTAAGCACAATACCTAGGTGCAATCCCTATCAGTAAAACATTTATGTTCCATTACCATCACACTCCAGAAATTTCTTTGGTCTAAGTATCCTCTCTGCAGCACAGTTTCCTGCTAGGGAAAGTGTTGGAGCCTACAGTGTATGTAACTGACCAGCTCCACATGTGTTGGGGTTAGTCATATTATTACAAAATCTTGTTATTGTGGGCATGCATAGTCAACTGATAAAGTGTAATTGGAATCCTGCAGCTTTTAAAAGTACTTTTACCCAATAAAATATGCACGTAAAGTGCTGCAGTGTTATCCTCTCAGTGGCATTACATGCTTTGGCATGGGTTAGGGTTGAGAAATCCTCAAAGCCCAGAGATCCAGGCCCATTGCAACTGCAAAAGGCATGCTAAGGAGAGCAGGGCACTGCCCCAACATTCCTCCCTTCACACATTCCTTTTGCTGTTGAAGTATCTCTGGAGCTCTGGGCTTTGTGGTTTTCTCAACCCTAACCTTAAGCATAACCTGAACCCTAAGCAGAGTAGTAAAGTCTACATTCTTGTAAAGCTGGTGCCATGGAGAAAAGTGTGGAGGACGTAATGTTGGGGCAGTGCCACAGTCCCCTTGCCATCCCTTTTGCAGTTCCAGTGTCCCTGGAACTCTGGACTAAGTGGTTTTCTCAACTCTAAAAAATCTTATAGGCATATGAAAATTCTGCAATACCCAAGATACATTTTCAACTCTGCTTCATGGCATTTCTCATAGAGAGCAATCCTCTTGTCCAAAGATTGTAAAGGAGGTACGTGAGGTTCTGGTTCTCTGTGTACTTTGTGTCATACTTTCTGTTGCTGTGGGTGCAGCCTTGTTCCTTGGGATGCTGAGGTACAAGGTTGCACATGTCATCTGAAAGACAGAAAGACAAGATTCAGCTGTCATTTTTTCCCAACAAGAAAAGTAGAGTTTAAAGTCAAAACAGGTATGAGGCAAGAATGCTATAGGAATAAAATAAAATAAAATAAAATAAAATAAAATAAAATAAAATAAAATAAAATAAAATAAAACCAAACCAGTCAGGTATTTGTGCTTTGATCTAAACTGTATGAATAACAAAAGTGTGATAGGATGGTTTCTGAGTTTTCAGAAAGTTGTTACCTTTTAACAATGTTCATTCTTCATTCTTTTAGTTGTCTTGAAAAATATCTCCTAGAAAGTTATGACTGATGATTAAATCTCAGTTCAAATCTATTAAGTGTACCTTCAGTACAAAATCAAGAAAATATGGCCTCTTATTTTTTAATAAATTTGGATAGGTGTCTTTCCTTAGATTATGTCTGACCTAAAATTGTTCTGTTGCATTTAGTGAGAGTTCATAAACTATGCTGTTTGCAGTTTTCCAAATGATAAAAAAATTCAGCAACATATTAATAATCCAATTTCATGTGATTTTTCTTTTTCAACTAGAATGATGTCAGACATGGATTCCTAACGAAATTAAAGAACATAAGATTGTAAATTAACAGCAAATATCTTACAAAGCAGCAGCCTTACAACAACTGTGGCTGAATTTCAGGGATTGGGTAATTATGATCATTAATACACATTTCATTTTAGATGCTGCAAAAAAATTCCTCCTGTCACAAGAAATGATAGTCCTAATACCAGATGAACACACTTGATATTTGTGTGCCTCAAAGACAGCTATTTTTCAGCATATTTTAAAATATGCTGTATATCATTGTCATTAAAGTACTATCATATTTTTTATTGTGTCTAAGGACAGTTTCTAATGCTATCCAGTACAAGAATAGTTTATTTTTGTTTGCTTTAATGAAGGTGTTTCTTCTAAAGAGCAACCAAGACAGGGAGACCCACATAAAAGAGATGTGTGAATTATTTAAGGCTATTATACCAAATTAGGGATTTTTAATGTCAAAGAAATATTTTGGATGCTTTGATTGCATTCATCTTAGTCTTTTTTGTATGCGTTGAACATGGAAGCTGTCAAAAGTGTTGAAAGTCTGACAGATTTTTTGAGCTAAGTATTTTCTTTTTTGACAGAACAGTTTGGTTTCTGAGTCCTGCATCCTTGCTTCACTGAGCAAGGGTGCTGTTATGTTTGCCTTACTTCATTTTGAAGTCTCCAATGGTCATAACCCATAAACCAGAGTGACACAGGGCCATCAATCAACATGCAAAGACTCTTGTCTAAGCTTTGAATTCTTGAGGCTATCTTTGCACACAATGTTCAGAGTTCAGCTTGTGGAATATCAATCATTTTTATCATGTGATTGTGGAGCTCTGAGATTGGAATTCCTGCTCACTTCTCCATGTTCTGAACATTTAACCGCTCTGTGACCTACCTGACAGCACTGTTTCTTCAGGCATGTTGTTTTCACATGTAAGAAAGCATCTAAATGTTTCTGACTTATGCCTTAATTGACATGACATTCAACCAATGAGCTGTGATTGATCCTGAGTTTTGATGGCTAAATGGTCACTCTGTGAAGGTGGTTTTCTTCAGGCTGATCATTCATTTTATTCTTTCTGCTGTAACACTAGCTAGTAACTTGTAACATTAGTTACAAGATAAATAGTGACATGTATGCCAAATTTAAAAGTTGGCAAATTGAAATAGTGAAATTATCTGCTTGCTTTGTACATGTAATCTGTGCTTATTTCCAGGTTTTATGTTAGACTGTCTTTTGCACTCTTTCTATACAGTCAGGCACAGAAATTTTCTAAATTAAGTGATGGAAAACAGAATCTCTTGACTAAACTAAACTATTAAAAATATAACCTAAATAATACTGGCAATACTGTTCTTCATAAACTGGGCCTGGGTTTTCTAACATGCTAAATTGTGATTTTGTCATACCAGGAATTTTGTGACTTTTAGTGACCACTCAGTTTAGGGAATTCGGAAACCCATATTTTACAATTTGATTCAAAAAATCATTTAGAAATACCAAAAACAGTTAAAAGCCCCCTCACCATGACCTTCTTATTTTGTGATTAAATATAACTGAAACAGAATTCAATGGGAAATTAAGTTTGTAGCTGATTCAAAATACTCTGAAGTCCCATTACGTTTTATTTCACTGATTATGGGAACTACAGCATATGATTTAAGCCAAGCATTTGTGTAATTGCTTTGTTTTTTGGGAGGTAAAAAATTTGAGAAGAAAGCTCCTTATTTTTTCCTCAAAGAAGGTATTCTCTTTTTTTATTTCTTGCATAGCTGGTGAGTTTTAATAAAACTTTCATTGTAAATAGGCTGCTGAACATGACCAATGATTACACCTTTCTATTAAAAAGTATTCATTTTTGTAAACCACAAAGACATATTCTAGATAACTGCACCTACTTCTTTAGCTTGTTTGTCATCACTTGAATTACTTTTTTTGCTCATTGTGGTCTCCTAGTTTGGTCTCTGCTGTAAACCTTGTAATGAACTGGAAAATTTTCAGATTAATTTACAGGAATTTCTTGTGATTCACTGAGGGTTGCAGAGCTGTATGAATATGGCAGCTGCTGTTTGCTCCAGGGAGTTTTGTGTTGGGGGATGAAGCTGTGTTGGGGCTGTTCCTGTGGTGTAGGGATGGGCTAATCTGGGGCCAAAATAGCATAAGGATTATGTGAATTTAACTGCCTAAACAATAGGGATGTAATCCCCTTGGACACTCCAGTTTGACCCCCAGTTGGTTCTCTACAGGGAGGGAAATCTGTGGGTCATGCCTGTCAGACATGGGCAAACATCTTGGAAATATTTCAAATTATCATCTGCCTTGCTTGAAGGACTCTGTGTTTGTAACTCAGCGATCCCTTAGTGTGCAAAGACAGTGGATACATTCCAATGGATGTAGGAAATGCAATTATGTATGATAATTATAGATAGAAAATGTAACAAACCCCCTCCATTATTGTCTAAAACTGCACAGAGCCACTTTCAAGATTTAGCGCCTGAAGCTACTCTCCCAGAACAGCCAGCTCAGGAACAGATGACTGGATTCACTTGTAAGCTGGCAGCCAATATGCAGCAAATCTAATTCAGAAAGCAAGGTCAGGAAACCCTCATATGAGAAGCCTTCTCACCTGTCAGAAGTGTGGGCATTTCATGATACAAATGCAGAAGTAGGTCATAAATAAACATTTATTTTTAATGATGCTCACTCAAAATTTGAAGCCAAGTGATCACCTCTATTTAAGCAACTGGCAAGGCTTCCACCAGCATTTTTTACAGGGATAAATACTTGAACTTCGTTGTTATACAGTAGGATTATGTATTATTTGTTATTATATATTATTTGTTTCCTTTTCCGGCATGTAAAAGCCAAAAGCACTATCTTATCAACATTCTTAGTGTGTCTCTAGATCTCCCATGTGTCAGAAGTGGGTTGGAGCACTATCATGAGGACTGTTGCAGAAAGAAGAATTCCGTCTTAATTAAATCCAAGGACTCCATCTCACCTGATGCCATCTACAGGGACCTGAGCACCCACCAGCTGGCTTGTCCTATCCCTGGTATCTGCAAGAAGCTAACTCAGTTGTGGGCTGCTGAAAGGACTGGGATTCTGTAATATATCACAGTTGGATATGTGATACTAAGTCCATAAGCAGATTTTCTTGCTACGTTTATGTTGTATTTTGATTGTAGGCTTATTTAAATCCGGTGCTGAGGGAGTAGAGAAGTAAGTAAAAGAGAATGAGAGAGATTCCTGGCACAGCAAATACAAGCCTGCACTCAGAGACTGAATTACACTCATGGAGGAAGCCAGGTCTGCAGTAACCCAGAAGCCTCCACATACCCTGGATCCCATCATCCATCCTGACTCCATACCAGAGCTGGACCAGCAAGGCTGCACCAGTGAGTGCTTGCCCTTGGTCCTTGGCTGGGCTGCCTAAGATCTGTTCAGACTGACTGTCCCTCAGAATTGGAATGTGGATTGTTCAGGGTTCTCTTGAGCCCAGGGATCTAAAAATGATCCTTGGCATCAGAGTCCTCTGCCTTGGGAGTGGAGCAATGGAGAGCTAGTAGTGACCTAACCAGACATTGTGTTCAGCACAAAACTGTAGGACGTCAGTGACAGACTCACTCATTTTAAAGAGATAATAACACATTAGATTCCCACTTGTAGATGTCTCCCAGTAATAATCCTAACAATTTGTGGCAGGCACAAAAGCTATATGTGATTAAATTCAGCAAGGAGAGTGTAACTGTACAGTAGTGTGTTTATCCTTGTGTTAAAAAGTCTGTTGCAGCCATGTGGCACATTGCAAGAACTAATCTTACAAATAAATTAAAATCTCATCCTTTTGCTCCAGAGACAATGCAATAATGCTGAGAGATACTGTCATATGTATTTATTAGTCCCAAAATATAAGTGTATACATATATGTGTATAGTTATTTATATAGCTGTGTAAATGTATGTGTGCTTGTGGCATATGACCGAAGGATGCCTCAGGACTCCCATCGTGCTTACATTCCAAACAAAGATATTCCTTCCAGTTCTGTGTTTAGTTCAGAATGACATAAAGTACAATATCATGCAATTTACATGTGAAACACAAAATGAAAGGAAGGGAATTATAACCACATTTTTCCCCTCTAAATTCAGCTTATTTCTTGGTATATTGTCAAATGGACTTGGTTTTTCCTTGGTAAAAAACCACTGTGCTTCAGCAACTAAATGATTCAAACCTGTGCACTTTGCTTAGGGGACAAGCAGCAGGAATTTCCTTTGAGCAGTGCTCCGTGAGTGTCGGGCCAACTGTTGTCACTGCGTGTTCACTTTTATTACTGTAAAACCTAATTCTGTATTACCTCCCATGTCAACTGGTCACTCATCCAGCTCTCTTATTGTCACTCAACAGTGGTGGCAAGCCACAGGAGCAATCATATCCTCCAAAATTGAAATGAGATGTTTTTTGTTTCAATAAGAAAGACTGGCTGATCTTCAGAGCTTGTCTGCTTGTCCGTCTCTATCTGCTTTTCTGCCAGTCTTCTCTTGTTTGCACTCCTCCTCTGCTCTTAGATCAGTGCAGATGCCTTCATAACTATGGACCTGCTTTCAATACCTGATTATTTCATCATGAAATTCAGTCTTTTTTATTTACAACCTCCTGCTTTCATCTTTAAAAAGCTCTTGAATTATGGCATAGGATGCTGGGAGCATTGATATAGGAACTTGATAATAAGATCAAGACTTCCAATCCCAAAATCTGCAATGCTGCACCAGGCCCTGATGGATTTGGTACAGACAGCAAGCATTGCTGGTTTACTCTGGCATGGCTGGGAATAGGTGTTTGTGGGCCTGCATGCAGCCAGGACAGATATTAGATGTTTCTTATTTCTCTCACTTTGTACAGCTTCCTGTGCCAGCTGTAGCCACTCATCAGGTCCTAAACCAACCAGCCTTCTTTCAGAAGTTTTTTTTTTACTTCCAGAGCAATGGTTCCCCTTTGAAGCATGAAGCTTATCCTAGAAGAGTGCTCTTATGCTCTCTGTTGGATTAGATGTTGAAGGGATCACCGGCACCTGAGGAAATCCCATCCTAGTGGGGTTTAGGCAATGTGTTGGCCAAACTGCACACTGGGGATTTGAGCAACTTTCACCACTCTGAGACTCCCTGGGTGCCAACACAGGCCATCACACTAGAAATGGGCACTCAAAACCTTTCTGTAGCTGTAGCAGTAAGTTGCAAGGCAAAATGATCACAGCTAATAATGTGTGTCACATTACCTGGAGAACAGTGGGAAAGACCTAGGGAAAGGTTTGTGGTGGTGCTGAGCAGAGTCACAACTGAGCAGGAGTTGATTGCAAATGTGCTTTAAATACACATAAGACTATAAAAAGGCAGTTTTGAAAAAAACCCAACTCTTTGATGGAGTTATAATCCATAAATTAAGACAATACTTTTGGAGCATATTCCTATACTTTTGATACCCTTAACAAAACGTTGCACAAAGGTCCACAAATTAAGTATAAGTTGTTAGAAGAATTTATTTCTTTAAAAACGTAAGCAAGAAATTTTCACTAGAAGTCCTTTATTTTTCTTTTGAAAATTATTTCCTTATCATCTTTTTTACAGTCCAAAAAGTGGTAAGGCAAACTTTTTTATATTTGCTACAGGCTCCATTGATAACTCAGGTTGGTCACCCAAGATTGATTAGCACAGCTTAAGTTCTAGCTTTAGCCACTCTCTGTGTCTGGGTTTCCTGAGTGTAAAAGTAGAGCTGGTATACAGGTTGTAAAATTAGCATTATTACTGTTCTTGATGATCTTAAACACACAAGCAGATAAAGATTTTTAGTGTATTTAACAGAAAGAATTTCATGTTATCAGTTCTGCAAAGTCTATAAATAATTTTAAAACATAAGAAAAGAATACGAATTCTGAATATGAATTTGTTAATGACTTTAAATGCTCCATTGTCGATTTGTTCTAGTTCAAGCAGTGGAGTGATTTTGCAATATATATATTTTCTTCATTTATGAATTAAAGTTTTACTTCATGTACTCTTTCCCTTGCTTTTTTTCCTCTCATGAATGATTCTGAATCCAGAATATGTCTGGGTGATTCCTTGGTAAATAACAGAGAGATACATTTTCTTTGGCAAATAAGAGGCAGGTACTTTAGGAAGTTTTGGGGTTTTTTTTTTCTTTTTTCCCTGATCTCACGCCTTGCTCTACAGGACTTTGAGGACCTGCAATTATTTCCACCACCATCAGAGGAATCACTTAAAGGTGAGAATTTGCTTAAGTGCTTATCTGATTGAGCTTTTATTGTGCTGGAGAGTATCAATTAAAAAAAAAAAAAGTCCCTTTTCTCCCTCAGATTCAAAACATCTAAGGAGACTGAGCACCACACAGAGAAGTTTAACCTTTAGCAAACATTTTGTGAAGCATTTTAATGAAATGCGAAGGGCACTTCTAAAATCCTTAGCATTTATCAGCCGTTGTCTCGTCTATCAAAACACCCAAGTTAATTAAAAACGGGAACAAACCCCAAGAAAAACAAGGATCTGGCCTTGGGCAGCTGGCTCCGGTAGATGGCACTGCTCTGAATAATTTGAGCAGGAGGCAGCGGTTCCTGCAGGATGCTCCAGCCCGGTACCGGGGCGGCCGCACGGAGCCGTCTCCAGCCACCGTCACACCAGCGGGAGGTGTCTGCATTCTCCTGAGACATTTGTGCTGTGTTTTGTTAAAGTAATCAAGAGTTTGTTGCTAGCGAGAAAAAAAATAATTGTACCCACATCTGTAATCCTGACTTGCTGGCTGCTGCTTGTATCTGTTGCTTCACTTCGTGATAACTCTTGGTTTGATTTTCAGTAAATTCAGCCTTCATTCTGTAAAGTAACTGGTGGTGGTGTCAGCGACAGGAAATGTCCCTTCCTGACACCGCCTGATTTGCTTTGAGAGATTGTGTCTCTGCTGGGGGGTGAGTTTGCCCTTGGATGTGCATATGCTGCTGATTTACTCCCCAGGGACCCAGATGCTCCCTCTACAAAGGTCAGGGACTGGAAAGTTTAACTTTCAGATACGTTAGTGCCTAGAAAATTCCTTTATCCTTAATTAGAAGCTCAGGCTTCCTTGAATAAGAGTACTTTTGGCATTAGACTGCACATGGTGCTCATGTTTGGGGTGAATAGAGTTCCTTTTCTGGTTTTGTCTCCTATTTTTATTGGTGAATTCCCTTCTCAAGTTTGGTGCTTAAATCACACCACTCTTTTCAGGTTAATAAACAGGGACTTTTTTTTGGATCCCTTTTTGACTGCTGGCTTTGGCCATTACTCTGATTTCTGTGAGAGGAACTGTGAGTGCCCTCAGTACCTCTGGGCTGCAGGGAAAGTAGACATTAACACGAGGAACAGCTTTGAGATGAACTGCTGAAGGGAGTACACAGCTTCCTTCCTAGGATTCTGTAATTTGAGGGACCTAACTTTTAGTTAATTCTTGTTATCAAGCAGATGAGAATTCTGAAAATAGGTATCTTCCCCTCTTGTTCCCCTGGGTTATAGCAAATCACAAACTTTCTGGATTCTTGTGCTGGAAGAACCTGCAATTTTTCTGCAAGTTGCCACAATCATCTAGGATGAGCTCTCTCTACAGGGCAGATAATTCTCTTCAGTCTGAGAACAGCCATGAGGAGTTCTTGTCTTTGCTTCTTTTGGACCCAGTCCTCCTCAGCTGGGAAACAAGTGCTGTTTGAAAGTGTTTTGGTTTTGGTTGGTTTGGTTTTTTTTTGTTGTTTTTTTTTTTTTTTTTTTTTTTTTTTTTTGGGTTTGGTTTGGTTTCATATTTTTTTCCTGAGGTAGTCATTGACTGGTTGACTAAGAACTGGAGCTGAGTGGCTGGTGTAGTCACTAGCCTATTGCACAGATTATTCTCTCCAGCACTTGGGCCAGCATCTGTTAAGACAAATTATATAAAGTGGAACGAGTAGACTGGGAGGATCACAATCATACAGCCTGGCTGAAATTTCCATTACATGGTTGGAAAGGTAGGAAGAAATCTTCATAGGATCTGGAAGGAAAAATTGTTTGGAGGTGAGGGAGCCCCCTCCCCTGTAGGTTGATATGTCCTTTCAGGAGAGAGCAAAACTGCTGGTGGCAGACTAGAGGTCAGTCCTACCTTTCTCCATCAAGCCCCTGTCATGCAGTTCAGGCAGGTCCCAGCTCAGCATGCAAGTTTTCACAGTTCTTACTTTTAGCCCTGTGTAAGAATCATCCTTCTTTGCTTCTGCAGGTGCCAGCCTTCATTGTATTCATTCCATCCCCCTTTTTTTTTTTTTTTTTTTTTTTTTTTTTTTTTTTTTTTTTTTTTTTTTTTCCTTCTTGCCACTATCTGGTTTTATTTCTGTTCTTGAATGGAAGACTTAGAAATCCTTGTTTCCCCATTTTCCCCCCTCTTTTGTCATCCTCCACCAGCAAACCCCAGGGGCAACTTGCTGGCAATGTACTGTGCAAGTCAGCAGGCTCTTGAAGGAAACAGCAGTATTTTTCTCCTGATCAGTTTGACTGCCAGGAAAAACAAAATGGAGTGAAAAATCTCTTTTATAGACACCCAAAGGCAAGACACTCTTAGGACACATTCCCTGATTGTGAGGTTCTGGGGATTATATCACTAACAGGAATACCTGGCAAACTGTGTCCATTATTTCTTTGACACAACCCTAGTTAGCTATTTGTGAGTTGTGTTCCTTCTTATTGGTGCTGGCCAGATATGGGGGTGGGGGAGTGGTGCCTTCACCAGCTGTGCTCAGGGTGACTGCGTAACTGGAATTGGTTTAAAGCACAGGCTTTAGCAGGGGAGAATGATCACTTAGGCACTTTTTTCTCACTTTCTACAGGATCAAGAAAAATAGCCTTCACTGAGCAGTGTTTGTTCCTGCAACATTTCTATTTTAAAAACTTTCACTGGGAATTTGAGCTGCTGTTTTCCAAGTGCATACAGCAGCTGGCTTACTGTGCTGTGTGTCACTCTTCAAAAAAAACAAAATAAGACCAACCAAAGACCAGGAAACACTGAATTCTCCCTCATCTCTTACCCCAGGCAAATTATTCCCTTAAAACAAAATTTTAGACAAGAAAATATGAATATTGTCCTTCGCCATTTCCTGCTGAGGTAAGTAGTTTAAGGTCATCTTTTTTGTATTTACAATGTATGGCTTAAAATACAAACACACTTTGTGCTTTGTTATTTTTTGCACAACTGAGTGCTTTCATAGATATATGCTGCAATAAAAGATGGCTTGAAAATTAAATATAAAAAGGCAGCCATTGCCACTGGGGAATAGAGTACTCTACCAATCAAGACACAGCCTCCTCTGACCAGGCTCACAATGTAATGCTCTCTTTAAAAAGTATTTAATGCAGGGCTGGAATTTATGCATCATAAAGGGATGAGGCAAAACACACCATCCAGTCCTCTTCAGCCTTTGGTAGAAACTTTGATCATTAATATAATAATATATTTAGTTGCCTTACTTGTGAAGTCTGTTGCAATTTTGCCTGAACGTGAAAACGGAGACCTTTCTGGGCACCATGTTCTCACTTTTTTTTCTAAATAAGAATGTCATGACATTTTAAAACCTATGGGCTCTTTCTTTTATTCTGCTCCTTAATTGAACAGCAGGATACATTTTTAACTGCTCCTTCATTGTGGTTCTGCAACATGCACAACACCAACGTCTTTCTTTTGTAATTTCTTTTCCTTCCTCTTTAGAAATTTTATCTCCCAAACAGGTGAAGCTCAAAAGGGTTTTTTTTTTCAAAGAAGATTTTAATTCTTGTGTCTACGTTTGCCAATTGCAAAATGTAATAAATTTGTTTGCCTTTGGGCTTGGCAATAAGCCTCAGATATTAATTCTGGAACAAGCACTTTCCGAGTTTCTAGGCTGCAATTATAGTTGTGTTAGCAGGTGTGAATTATTTATCTGAAGTCAGAAACCAGTCTTCTTTAGAATAAGCAAGTTTCAGGTGCAGTTTGGCCATTCAAAATTAGTTAATTGCTTCAGAGTAGGTTATCTCATTATGGGTTGGATTAAATTTTGCTGAAATGAGTAGATCTTTCATTTAAGATAGGTTTATGAAGATCATGGACATACATTTCAGCCTCAAGTAGAGGCACTCAAGGCATCTTGGAAATTTAAGTGCAGACGATCTGGGTCTATCTATTATTTTAGCAGTACAAGGTATGTGAATTAGAGAATAATACAAAATGATAAAGGAAAAAAATCACAGTGAACACTGTATACCATGTGTGTGGTCATGACAAGAGTGTCCACTGTTTGAGATACCCAGAGTTCCCTAAAGCAATCACCAAGTTTTGCATGAAGTAGAACATCACATCTGTTCAATAGGATCCTGGTGATCTTGACCCTGTTTGTCTGAGGCTCAAACGACTTTTTATAACCCATTTACTTTTTGTAGCTCAGTTTTTCATGCAAGTAATGCCCATGTCTCTCTTAATATTCAGTGTGTATACAAACTGTCCTGGTCCCAGAAAAGCAGAAAATAACCCAGCATGATTAAGACCAGCTGTAAGGGCGAGAGTGATGGGGTTTGAGGGCACAAAGCACTATGCATCATGAGATGAGCAGGCTGAAATTTTGTAGCTGGTTGAACTTACTTTGCACAGCTATCTTGTACTTTCAGAAAAAAAGTCTGCTCATACATGGCCATGTCCCTTTCACCTGGGTGTTTGCTAAATATCTAGCAGATGAATTTGCTGAGAGAATTTTACTGAAGGAATGAGGGGAGAGACAAACATTAAACAGGCAAATACTGGAATTTGAATATGAAACCTCTTCAGAAGCTACCCTGGCAACAGCATCCTGAAGTTCAGGGGTGGAGCGGGAGAGAGAGACAATGTCTTGAGGCTGAATCAATGAGTTGCCTAATCTGAGATAACCAGCATCAGGGAAGCTGTTTGAGGATGGATTGTCCTCTGAAGCTGCTGCTGTGAAGCTTGACTGTTGCACATTATTCGTTGCTCAACTGTTTCACAAATAATTTTCAGTAGCCCAAGAAGGGCTCTAATCAGGTTCAGTGGAAATCTTTCCACAATCTTTCCTTATCTGCAAGGATAAGATCCTTGAATCATATACCACTGGCCGGTAATTCTCAGAAGGAAGAAGCTGAATTAGTTTTTCTAGTTCTTGCAGCCAGCAGAGTGGAAACATTTTGTGTCATCTTCTTTGGACCTTGAAATGGGAAAGGTAAAACAAGAGCAGCATGCAAGTAGCAGTATGAATTATAAGGGAAGAATATTTAGGGTGTAATATAGTCACCTTCATGTTACTTATGCAAGGTGGAAAGACAAAACCAGAAATGTAAACTTTTTCTTTCTGTCTGGGAATTCTTCTAAATAAAAAGTTATATCAATGATGGCTGTTTCACTGGTTTCTCTTTACTGGAACAACTTATTAAACCCCAACTCTTGGTTTGTGACACACGAGGCCAGAAGGTATAACTGCCTGCATAAGGGGAAAGAAAAAAAGTGAAATGCAACTAAAAAAGTGAATGAATTCTTGCTGCAGTGGAGCTAACTTGGCATCTCTATTCTGTTCTCTTTAATATATCCAGAACCATGGCAGCTCTGTGCAAGTGCTCCAAAATAAAAGTCACCAGGCTCATATGGTCTCCGTGAGACTCACTTTGTATCCCCATGCAGGATGATCCACCAGCAGCTGGTGGCTACATGACTCTTGTTTCTTTGAGCAAATTTAACAGGTACTTGGCTGAGACTCTGGAAGGTGCTGATAAGGGAGTTTGCTTTTCCTCAGCAGACTAAAGCACTTTGCTACTTCTTTTAGTAGAGCCTGCTGAGGCAGACTGTTCAAGGTGCCATGAAAAATAAACTGCACCCCTAAACAGTACAGCCAAGAGAGCTACACACTCTCAGCCTTCTAGATATGGTGCAGGGATGGTTGCAAAATGATGTTGGAACTGAAGGATCTTAGGAGCTTTGTGGTTTCCTAGTCAGCACTGATGACCAGTTACCTCAACCAGCTGGTGGCTGTTCCAGTTTACTCCTTATGAAAGACATATTCACAGGTGTGAGATGAGAGAGGGAAAACATTTTCCATTGCCATCTCTAATAAAGCAGTAAACATTATTGAATGGCAGAATAAAGAGTATGAATTTGATTTGTCCTGCAGGAGCTTTCTGATGCAAAAGCAAATCTGTCTGGTGGCTGAATTATTGATGAAGGTTGTTGTTTTTATCAGGCATATTGCCTGTGATGTGGTAAACATAACTTCTCCACAAGTTCTCATCCTGATTTCTGGCCAAATTTTATTCTTGATTGTTCATCTGTGGCTGCTATTAACTTAGATAAGAGTCACTGCCATGGCTCCACAGGTAGTAATTAGGCACCATTTATTTTTGTCCTAGATACATCCTCAGTCATCAGCATTAAAATTTGCATAGAATCATTTTTCATTCTTAAATGTCCATTCTTCCCATACTTTATAACCAAAGATTGTGGCTTGCACACAGCCCATGAACACAGAAACAACAAAGGATCAGAGTAAGACTTCCTACCTTCCCTGTCTTCTTACCCTTTGATGCAGTTATTTGTTGTGCAGATACATCAGAAGCACACCTTGTGTCTGCCTTCTCTAGTCTTTGCCTATACAACTGAGTAAGTATGTCAGGGGTAATTGTAAAGCTATGGATTTATTGCACACATAAGATCAAAATACCAATATGCCATTAGTGAACCTTGAGAAACAAGCCAGATGGAGTTGTGACTGCTTAAGACATCTTTCTTAGGTATTTAGCTACATCTTAAGGTCAGAAATCCATTCTTGACCATTCAGCCTAGTAGAGATGAGATGTTCCCTCCCACTGCTGCATTTCTTGGTATTTTATTTCAAAATTGTATAAAGTCAGTATTTTTTTTTGTTTGACCCACCACAGTACACTTAACAAAACAACTTGTAGTGATGGCGCCAAAAGGGAATTATTTTCCAATTATGTCTTTTCCACAGAAGCCTTTGGACTCTTTAATAAGAAGAGGAAACACAAGTGTACACAGCCATATGAGACTGTAGGGTACAAGATGAAATGAATGTGGCTGTGGAGAACATAAACCAAAAATCAGAGCATGTTTACAGAAAAGATTTCTAGTTTGGTAAGAAAAGCTGCATCCTCTGTGGCAGAAAGCATTGCCATTTCCATCCTGTTTCTGATGACAGAATTCATCAGAAACAGGTTTACAGGAGATTTCTGATATGTCTACATGAACTTCTATGAAGATGCACTTATCCAAGCCAAGTTTTTTCCTCTGAGCTGCAGTTTATTAAGCAAATGATTAACATGAAGTGTCTTTTTGCTGTTTTAAACAGCTGGGAAGAATTTTTTTTAAAAGTCAGGCTTGTGGTTGATGGGTAAAACATGGGTTAATGTGATGCTATTCAGCAAGGGAAGCTGTGGAATAATTTAAATTTTTGCACATATGGATTTCATACACTGGTAAGGACTTGAGTTTTAATTGTGGTAAGCACTGAAATCTGTTATAAAGTTGTGAGTATAACAGGGCACATAAGAAGTAACTATCATTAAAAATGAGAGTGAATTGTTCCTGTTAGAGGCACATGAACATGGTTGTTAGGAATACTTTCTGCCTGTGGGAGATTTTTCTCTCTTTTTTCCGTTCCCAAGCTCATCAAAGGATAAAAGCAGAAAAACATGAGTGTAATGGGTTTAATCTTTCTTTGTGCAGTGTCTGTGGAAGCTAACAGCAGTGAAAACCCTTTGTAGTCTAAAATAATAGTTCTTTAAAAAGCATTCAAAGAGATGTACATGGGCAGCATTAGGAAAAAAAAAAAGAAGGTTGCATGTCATTTATAGGCTGGTTGGGTTTCAGTGGGCTCCCAGTGTGCTCCAGAAACGTGTTTAATCTGCTACATACGTACCCTCAACTGATAGCAAGATAGTCTTTCTTAGAACAGCTGTTTTAAGTGAAATGTCTTAGATATTCATCAGAGCCATATTTTTCACTTTTGTTTTCAATTTTCCACAAGTCATGCACAGTACCTCATTGTCTGTGAAGACAGTCTACATTGTGCCACTACTTTGATGAGCTGGTTACTAGGCCACTGCTGCTAAAGGTACCCTACAATTCTTTTCCCCCAAAAATTAGGCCAATTGTAGCACTAAATCGAACAGGTTGAGAGGAGATACGGCACATGCTTAAAACTAGTGATGGCCTTGAGTGGTTAGCTCTGTGTGCTCATCCAGGCATAGCCAGAATAATTAATGTTAAATAATGTTGTTTTCTTCTCCTTTTTTTTTTTTTTTTTTTTTTTTTTTTTTTTTTTTTTTTTTTTAATTTACGTACCTTTGCCTTAAACTTGCTCTTTCTGCCTTTTAAATATATTCTTCAGATCACAAGCAACTCAGGGGACACTCAGTAGGTTTATTATTTGGTTGTAGTGGTTTATGAATTTTTTCTGGACACTAGCATATTTGGAAAATTATTTATGAATTTATCAAGACTCTACCTATAAATTGAAAGGATAACTGCACATAGCTATTCAAAACTTTTCAAAAATATGCTAAAGAAAAGCAAAATGAAATAATCAACAAACAATAAAGAAATGGCAAAATTCAATATTGTAATTTTTAAAGAGCTGTGTGTCTGGAAACATGACAGTATTCATGGCTTTGTGAACACTGAGTGAAGCTGTGGATAGTGTGGTTGGCTTCAAGTAGTATAATTTATTCCAGTTAAAGTGCTTGCATGATGGGACTTGTGGGATCACTTTCTGTAAGTGAAAGAAGACTTCTTAGATAAGGTCAAGTTGTGTCTGGTCTTTCCAAAGCAGTTAGCATATGTGATGGCTCCAAAGAGTCCTGACAATTGCCTTGGGCTCTACATGAGCTTTTTTTGCCTATTTAATCTATGGATCCTTATCTGGTCTCAGACTACTCATCATATTGAAATTTATTATTTAATGTCTAATTTAAATGGCCAGAAGCATTAAGTAGATTTCCATTATGTTTAAGTTTCAGTCCCAAGTAATTTACCACAAGTTTAGCATTACCCTGTGGTGTTTTGACCCTGGCTGCATGCCAGGTGCTCACCAAAGCCACTCTGTCACTCCCCGTCTCAGCTGGGCAGAGGAAAGATAATACAATGAAAGGCTTGTGGGTTGAGATGAGGAACAGGGAGCAATCATGAGGAACAGTTATCATCATGAGGTCCTCCAGAGGTTGCAGGTGGATCTCGGCTCCACTGTGCACTTCCCTGGACTGCAGAGGCACAGCTGTCTTACTGTGGGCTGCACCATGGGCTAAAGGGCAACCTCTGCTCTGGTTCCTGGAGCACCTCCTCCCTTTCCTTCCTCACTGATCTTGGTGTCTGCAGGACTACAGCTCTCACATACACCCACTCTTCTCTCAGTCTGCAGTTGGTGTTTTTGTGTAACTTTCACCTTTCTCAAAACCTGGTATCCCAGAGGTGCTACCACCATCTCTGAGTGTCTGGGCCATGGCCAGCAGCAGTCTGTCTTGGGGCTGACTGGCATTGGCTCCATTGGACATGGGGAAAGCTTCTGACAACTTCTTATAGAAGCCAGCCCTGTATTTCCCAGCTATCAAAACCTGGTCTCTTCTCCCAAGCAACCAGCAATAGTACAAGAGGATGCAGACTTAAGCTGCACCAGGAGGGGTTTAGAATGGACATTAGGAAGGGGTTCTTCACAGAAAGGGTGATTAGACATTGGAATGGGCTGCCCAGGGTGATGTCACTGGAGTCACTGTCCCTGGAGGTGTTTAAGGAAAGGCTGGACATTACATTCTGTGCCATGGTCTTGTTGACATGGTGGTGTTCAGTCATAGGCTGGAGTCAATGTTCTCAGAGATCTTTTCCAGCCTCAGTGATTCTGTGATTCTGTCCCATCTTCAATCCTCTCCAATTCACCTTCTGTCTCTCACACACTGCTAAAACAGCTCCTGAAAAAATGTCTCCTGAATAAGTCTTTTTAGCCTGAGGCCAGAACAGCAGCTTCTCTAATTGACTCCTAACTATCCCACCATTCCTTAGCCAGCTTGTCACTGAGAAGGGGAATGAATATTTTATAATTACCTGCAGCGCTTTCTCCTCTTAGGGAATCTGTCTCACCTGAGATAATTGTAGGTTGCTGAGTTAAATGGTAGATCTACACAGCTCTGTTAATTCATTGCTGTTTGGCCTGTGGAAATTTAGGGGAGAGTGGCTTTATGTGGAGCTGAGAAAGAGCTTGTTACTTCATGAGGAATGCAAGATCTTTGTCAAACCTTTGGTCTTCATCAGGCTCTGAGTTTGTTTATTGCTACTTCCTAGAATGGAAGTTCCATGAGAATATGGCCACAGGTAATGTCTGGATGTTGGTTTGGTTTAGAAAGCTGGGGAAGAAAAACAAAGTAGGTGAGAAAATCAGAGTATCTGGGTGTTTGGAGA
Source organism: Zosterops lateralis (assembly GCF_965231275.1). Taxonomy (NCBI): domain Eukaryota; kingdom Metazoa; phylum Chordata; class Aves; order Passeriformes; family Zosteropidae; genus Zosterops; species Zosterops lateralis. The sequence goes on from NC_139763.1 coordinate 28,184,390, forward strand.
AAAGAGATTCAGGAGTGGTGATTTACTTCTGCATTGATTGACTGTATGTGCAAATGCTTTCAAGGAGAGAACATCAGTGAATTGCCTGCCACCATGTGTTTTTTGTTTAAGTGGTTTTATTTGGTGTAAAGCAATGACAACATGGCTGGGCAAAGAGAAAGACAATTGACTGTTACTAAGACATAAAATCAGACTAAAGATTGAAAAATGCTAAACCAGTGAGAATATGATTCTAAAAGATCAACCCCTCTAGGAGGCACCTAATTTCTGGCTCCTGCAAGATGCTGTTTTTTCCACAGAGTTTAATTTGCAAATCATCTTTCTTTCTCTGCTAATGTCCTGCAGTGTAACCCCCAGCCCCATCAATAAAAGATGTGGTGATGAGTCACACATTTGTTGCACTCATCTCATCTGCAATAAAAATTCAGTCCTCTGACAGTTCACAACATACAAATCATATCAGTGTGCAGTTAAGGTTGAGGCCACAGAGCAGTAATTTAGAGGAAAAAAGAAGACATGAGATGGTGTAAGAGTCTTGAAATCAAGTATTAGATAAAATCCAGATTTTGGTTTAAAAACAAGACATTTGGGTGTGGTAAGCCTGGGAATGTTGGCTCTGCCCTGCTGCAACAGAAAGCTGCAATTACTTTGAGTGTAAATGGAGAAGCCAATTAGGCTGTGTTCACGGTCTCTCCATTTAGGGCTGAAATGAACAGCTGGGTATTTTTTTCAACAGGTTTCCAAGAAGCAGATTCTGTTCGGACATGAAGCAAACTGATTATGACTTTTAATAAACCTTTCCCTTGTCCTACTTGTTACCTTTGACATGTAAAAGATTAACCTCTCATTTGTAAACTGATTGTCAAACAGGTCTGAGCAAACTTTGCCCATGGAAATCTTAAAGATGATTTATGCCATTTTTGCTTGTGTGTCAGGCAGTAGAAAGAGACTGCTTTGCTATTTATTTTATTTTATTTATGCTGTGTAGTTTCTGAAAGGGAAATGAGGAAAAGCATTCATCAGAATTTCTTATTCAAGCTCTCTGCGAGCCTCAAAGTGTTCTGAGAGGAATCAATATGCTAAACTATATGCTTATTTCAGTTTTGTATACAAAAAAAGTTTTATATTTTTTTTTTGCCTGTAAAAATGCTGTTAGACTGGCCAAACCTTTTAAAATGCTAGGTATTGAAAAATGAAAGGAAGCGTTCTATAGGTAGGTGAGTAGCTTGTATACATGTTGAGGATATCTGTAAATGTATTTTCTAGGGGGAAAAAAAGTGATGCATACATAGAAGAGACTGTCATTATTGTTAGGTTTCTTGAATTAAAACTTTCTTTTCTTCTACCCAAAGTTAGTATTCCCTTGAACACTAAAATAGTGGCAGAGATGTATCATACTGCATGCACAGATATCAGCACCTGTGGACACAGGAACAGTTTTGCTTTCCATGTTTTGGATCCCATATGGACACAGAAAAGGGGATGGCAGGAGTGTACCACGGCAGAGGTACCATGGGTAGATTCTAATGAGTCCTAATCAGCTCCAGACTAAAACACCTGCATTTAGGTACAGGCAAGCAGTTTTCCCCTTGTGAGCCAAGGGCATGGTTCTGTTGTTTAAGTGTTGGTGAGATGCCCTAGTTATTCTGCTGGCCTCTGCTGGCTGCCCTGGAGGGGCCTGTGCCTCTGGCAGGTGCTGTGCCTGCTGTATTTGCCAGCCCTCTCAGGGAAGTCTCAATAGCAAGGCTTTGTGACAGACAGGGGGTTTCAGCAGCTGAATTAAGCTCAAGGTCTCCACCTACTCAAAGAGTACCTGCTTCACATCCTTGCTCATATGAATACATTTACATGCAAATGCCTAAATTTAAGTGCCTGCATCTTAAACTGAACTCTACCCCAAGTCTGGCTCCAGGTGAGCTAACTTGGCCAAGCTCTCTGGGTAGCCAGTCACAGCAGCTGCTGTATCTCACTTCACTGTGTTGCAAACACATGCTTGGAAACTTCGGTTTCCATTTTGTTCAGGATCACATGATGTTCTTCCTAATCCGAGGCAGCTCCCCCCTCTGCAAATATTTCCCCTGAAATCGGTAAAACTTCTTGCGGGAGGAGATACCCCCCCATGTTCAGAAAAGTTTGTTACCTGTTTCCTGGGAAGTACCACCTGTGTGAGGGATTGTGGCTACCTGGAAAGAGCAGTAGTTGCTGCAGAAAGGTAAATATTTATCAAGCATTCTCACATATTCATGTTCTGCACACCCTTATTTTTTAATTAGGAGCTGCTGTGAGCCCAGGCAGCCTGTGACACTTGTCCCAACCAAAGGAGAGACTCTTCTGGTTTTGAGTTTATGCATGGGTTCAAATGAGTTTCATAAGTACAGGATGACCTTTTAAAGTAAAGCACTCATGCCTGGTTTAAGGGAATCTGTGCTGAACAGAGTGACATAAAATTAATTGGTTTATTAGTCCACTGAAAGCCTATAATTTGATTCAAATGTAACAGTTTGAAAGGCATTGGATTGAAACTTCATAAAATGTAGTTGTTGTATCTCATATATTTAGCCACACATACACACATATATAAAAATACAAATATGTATCTTAATAGCAAAAGGTAGTACAGAAATAACATCGGCCCATTACAGAAAGAGGATAGTCACCTAATAAACAGGGACATAGACAAGGCAGAGGTGCTTAATGCTTTCTTTGTCTTCCACACCAATGATGGGCTAAGGAGACCACAGGGCCCTGAGCTGGAGTACTATTGCTGTGAGAATGATAAACTCCCAGTCAGCCCTGAACTTTTACAGGATCTGCTGCTCCAGCTGGATCCCTATGAAGATTTCAAATTCCCTTTTTGAGTGTGTATAAAGTGTCAGATTTCTGGTAATTAAAAAGTCTGAACATTACTTTTTCTTACTAGTGCATGAACTTAAGGAATTCATGGTTGAAGTAGCTTTGAAAAGTCCAAATACTCATCACATAAGGTGGGGTGACCACTGATCTTTTCTCATTCATTGCTTTCATTGTGAGGAAAGCTCATACTGAACTTTCACATCCACACTGAGACCCTGAGTCAAACCCCTTGCAATATCCCCATGTTTGAGTAGAAATGATGCCTATGTAGAGCATTTCCAAACTAAATGGCCATTAGCAGCAACTTTCTTGTTGTGCCATATAAGAAGTTTTCCTTGGGCAATTAAATGAAACAATAAATACAAGAGAGATATTCTGTTGTAATAGATGTACTTCAGCTCCTACTGACAATCATACTGCGTCTCCAATGGAAGACAGTGGTGAGATTTGGTAACTGCAATGGACAGGTAAACAGTGACATTTACTGATAAATGTGCATTTGTTAGAAGGTCTCTGTTTCATCCCATGTAGGTACATTGAAAGCCAAAAATATTTCACTGGCATGCTGTTTTTTGTTTTTTTTTTTTTTATCCTTCAGTAACAGCATGTAATATATTGAAATTAGCTTTGTTGAAGCATATTTATTTATTGATGGTTTGGGGGTATTTTTTGCCTAGAAAATATCCAAATCTTTTTGTGTGCACATATTGTGAAGCCATACTTGCTGTATTTTTATATTCAGGAGATTGTGTTCTATTATTTTAAATTAATTAGTGCTTTTTGATAGCAAACTGTGTAGGAAATACAATTCAAATTGCTAGACAAAACAAAAAATGTTTAAAAAGCTCATAAATTACCTGTTGTGGTCCACCATCATTTCTCTTTTTGCTTAGATCAAAGAAAGGAGGTCGTAAATTTTCCCAGTTAGTGTGTTAGTGTGCAGAAGGAAGGATTTATTGTTAGATATCTCCATCATAGGATCCCATCTTGGACTGGGAAGGGTGTCCTAGGGGAGCATTGGGTGCTGAGCTCCTAAAATGGTCATTGGCCCTCAGGTTGAACAGTGCCCACAACTGTGCAGGGGATGGGAATCCTGAATAACCCCACACAGAGGAGCCTGGCAAACAGCCTGCTGGGCCAGTCTGCCCTCTGCCTCAGAAAGGTCCCTTTCTCCACTGGGCACTCCTTGAACACAACTCATGAAAGTAAGTGCTGTGCTCATTTTTATCCCAAATACAGCAGGGATCATGGCTGTATAATGCTACAGAGGAAACATGTTTCCTCCTCCCTAGCAATAAGCTCAGTGTTCAGGGCAGTCATCTGTGATGTGATAGACGGAATTTCAGTCCCCTCTCCTGTCTGATGGGAATTCTAAACTGCATCCTCCATGTTGAAGGGAAGTCCCTGCATAGCCTATTGGCCGTACCAGGCCCTGGCATAAAACTATTTTGTACCTCTTGTATAAAGACTGTTCATTATAAGATCAAGATGTGCCTAAACAAGCCTCAGAGGAAGGTGAGTGCTCTGTTTAGCATAATGCTTTCTTCTTTTTTCTGTGATGGTTTTTCCAAAGGAGAAGTGGTAAAATTGTCTTTCTTCTGAAATGGCTTCTATGTTAGCGATAGGCAAGGAGTGGGGAATGAAAGTTTGAACCTGTTTATGTCATTGAATAAATGAATATTTTTATTTTATATCCTAGATGAATGCTTTGGTTACTAAGACTGTAAGGAATTGGTGTCACTTTTGCACTGGGTGTCATGAAATTGGTATTTTTGATGTGCACTTTTTATCTCAAATCCATCAGAGATGGAGAAGAACCTGAAGAACATAGTAAATATCCTCCTGGGTTTGGCAGATATCATGTGGCCCACGTCTTGGGCTGTGAGCTTGGTCTCTCGTAATTCCATCTCCCCAGTCTCCTGGCTGTCCAGAGTGGCCTGTGTTAGCTGTGTTGGAGACTACTCCTGCTCTCAGGGTCCATTTTTGGATCTCATTTCTTTGGAACACATACTGTCTGCCCTCACCACCCCCTGTGGCAGCACATTGCAGAAAATCTCTACCAAGCATTTGATACTGTTTTCTTGAATCCAGATGGGCCACATGCTGCTTGAATGGAGCTCTGCCTGGCTGTGACAAGCTCCTGCCTGTGAGCCTGTGTGGACAGAGAGGCATTGGGGTCCTGGGTGCATGGATTTCAGCAGGTAAAGCACAGACAGAGTCACCATGATGTGATAGCAGCTGTGGGCTGGTATCTGCAATATAAACTGCAATGCAGTTTATCTCCTTGATATCTGATTTCCAAATCAGGATGTCTCTTTGAGTTTCTCCCTGTTCCCTCTCCTCTCTCGAAGAGTGATGCCATGTTTCCAACTCTTCTTTCAGCAAAGGGACAATTAGAGACTCCAAACACAGCTGATGAATAAATGTGTGGGGTTTTCTAGCATGGACCATCTTGTGAGGGAGAGAGGAGGAGTAGCTGTAATCAACACATTGCAAATTAGACCTTGCTCCCCAGTCAGCCTCATGTGTCTGACCCATAGTGCCCCATGTGCTTATGGGCAGCAGGAAACAGGAGGGAGAATGGAAATGAAACATTTGATTAACTATTCCTTTCTTTCTGACTGTAACAGAATCAGCATGCAAATGCCATCCCATGTTTTATTTTTTTGCATTGACAGTGTAGCTACACAAAAAATATTATGATCTTCTGCTGCCAAGTGCAACTGAATGAATTATTCTGAAGCATTCTGATGCCTGTCTTTGTCACAGTCTCCTATTTCAGTCCCTGTCATGCACTGTGCCTATCATTCATTATACTTGATGGGTTGAGGGCAGAAAGGTGTCTCTCGCCTTGTTCTCTGGAGAATTTTGTCTTGTCTGTCTCACCTTCAATCACTGCTAATAGCTCTGCTGGAACAAATTCAAGAAGGGGCTGTGAGGAGATGATGAAAATATTTCACAGGGCAGTTTATATTTTAATAGCTAGTTTTAAAAATGAATTTGCTGGAGCAGACCAAAATGAAGATTGCTTAGAGAGATTTTTCTTACATGCCTTTTAATTTATTTTTTAATTGTTATTAATCTTTAAGCCCTTCGTATTCTTTTTACATTTTTCCTGTGAATTGCCATGAAGGATTGGGTTTTACTTTGATTGACCAATGACCATTTATCTTATTAATTCATTAGGACAAGCTACTGTTCAACAAACACTGTGTTGGAGGAGAGAACAAAATAGTACTGCAGCTTTAGGACTGTGTTTTTGTAAGATGTTTTCACAAACTTTCAACTGCTGTCTCTACCTTGCTTTTTAAGCACATTGTGGCTGTGTTTGTGGCAGGTATCCTGTCATTGGTCTGATGTCCTGCAAAGGTCATGATGGGGGGGGTGTGACAGAGCTCACCATTTTGGCACCATTTAGGAGCTCAGTGGCTCACAAGTGGAATTGGTGGAATGTTCTTAAGTGGGAAGAACAGTCCACCAGTTTTTAGATTGTATTTATAATTTTCTTGCAGGACCTCTCTGTTCCACTAGAATGTCTATCTGAAAAGACAGAACTAAAAATCTTGTCCAAGAATTTAAGAAATACCATAATGCATATATGTTCCTAATTATTTCTGTGAGTATTTTTTCAACAACTGTAATTAATTGCATGAGGTAAGAGATATATTTGGCCATCCTTGGGAAAGGTTTATGTTTCAGTCAGCTGTACAAATAAGTATCAAGGTATCAAGTATCAATAAAAGGAGAGACCTCTTGACATCAGTAGTTTGAATTACTATTTGCTTTTATGTTGGCCTCGTTTCTATAAGCATACTGGATACAAGCTTTTAGATAGCAAGAAGGGATTATAACTCATTTCTGGAAGAAAGGCAGACATCTCTGTGGATATTAGTATAATCTGTGATTTAATTTGATTTTATGTCTACATCCCACAGTTTTTTTCACAAATAGTAAAATGTGATCAGAAGGATGGTATTAAAACTCAAGAGTGAGACTGAGAGAAATAGGCTTCATACCTGGCTCTACTGCAGGCTGTCTTTGGCAAGGTGGGAAAATCATCCTGCATGGCTTTTGCAGGAGATATACTTTAGAGTATCTATCCTTTGGGATACCAAACAGATTGAAGACTCATTCCTCTTGTCTCTCTCTGTTCACAGTCTCAACCTGAGATGCCTATTGCTCAATGTGATTTTCTTCTCAATATTAGGAGGCAGAATGACAATAAAATATGAATCTGTTCATACTTTCTAGAATGGTATGAAGAAATTAAATCTGATTTGAAGAAACTAAAGGTACTAAAGATGATTTTACAGATGACATCGGTGAAAAAAGTAACAATCTCTTTCATTTTTGCTGTGATTTTTTAGAATTTAATTGCTTTGACACAAACAATGTATGTTGAAGCCTTTTTAAATTCACTGATTAAGTGTTACCTTTTCACACTATTTTTTCCTCTGGGATTAGAAGATTAGGATTTGTTTGAGAAGAAAGTAGAGCATTTTGGTGCTAGACTTGATGAAATCATTGTCTGCAACTGTCAAGACAAAAATGACTTGAAGACGAATCATCTTGTTATTGGAGGCTTGCTTCAGCAGTCTGGAACTTACAACCAATTTAGTTATGTCAAAGCATTAAAACACCTTTTCAGTCAGGACCAGGTATGAAGTAGTAAATTAAGTGTGTTTTACCAGATTTTAATGAGAACTATTTTTAATTACTTGCAGAAACATGCAGTAATTATGTTAAAAGTTATAGTTGAGGAGTTCAGAGATTAAACCATTGACTTCATGTCCAATGGAAATGCTAACTGAACCTTTGTCCCCCATGTCACTAATTTTCAAGGATCTATGAATGTTGCAGTCTTTTTGCTGGCCTGTCACTGAAAGTTGTGCTGCAGGGGCACACTCAGTGAGTTCTGCTCGTGGGCTTTTGCGTCCTGGAACTGTGAAAATGTGAGGCAGGTCTTCTAAACGATTGCTTTTTAACACAGTGTAACATACAATTCTTTCTTTTCTTAAGTTGTCTGAGTAAAACCCCATCTCTGTTGCATCCAGCTGACACAGAAAACAAGGCTACTCTTTGATTAGCACAGAAAAACATGGATTCTGCCCTGTATGAGTAATGGAAGTGGTGCCTGAGTTTGTGTTTACGTAGACTCAGCAAATATTAAATTGTTTCATCTTGTTATGCAAACTTAGCTTAGAGAATTTCATTCAGAGTGTGTCGGAGTCCAGGGCATCCCTTTGGTCACCCTGGACGGTCAGAGACCTCGGCAGAGATGTCCGGAACCAGAGCAAGAGAGTTTGAAAACTGGACAGGGGGATTTGAGACCCTCGCACAGAGCCCAGGAAGACACTGTCTTTGATTTCAGTCCATGGGAAAGGCTTCCAGCACTGAGAGAGGAATTGCAAGTCACAAGGGTGTGAAAGACAGTAGTTTAGCTTATCACAGGGTGGAAAATTCTGTAGTTTTGTGTTTTTAGAATGGAGATGAATGAAAACAAAATGGAGAATTTTGGGTGGTGCCCCGGGTTCTTCTTCTCCTCCTTTGTCTCTATCTTTTGCTGTGACGATGGCACAGAGTAGTTCAAGGAGATTGGGTCAGAGTAGAGATGACCTGTTTAGTATAGATTGTAGGTATTTGTATGTGTTATGGTGTGCATTTTAGATTTCCCAAAGTTCTGTATCTTTTGTTATTAAATTTCTGTAATGGTTTATCCCTACACACCCCCCTCCCGCTCCTAGTTCATTGTAATCCTTCCCTGATAATACCCACTGCCACACACCCTAAGGCCTGAGTATTCTGGTGAAGACTAAGTGACTCAGCCAGGCACCAGGTTCCCCTCACTCCCCTTTTCCTATAGATGGCCCTCCTGTCCTTAGTCATTCCCTCCATCCCCTAACTTGGCTCTGAGTGTTGCCTTGCCCTGGAAACGCCCCCTATAGATAAAGGGCCACCCGAGCCTGAGAGCCTCTCTCTCCACACATGAGGTTCGAGACTGAATAAACCATCTGCCTCACACATGAGAGTCCGCTCCTTCTTCCAGCCATAATCACGTTTCTGTCTGAGGTTCAGACTCACAAAACTTGCATTTTATGGTTATCCGAAGAGCAAAGCTAGTTGGTGAAAGCAACTCAGAAGAAACCATAGGTATGTAATTGTAAATAAGGGATACGTAATCATCAATATAAAGGGCAGTGACATCCCATCGAAGAGAGAGCCGCTTGCTGCCCGAGCTGCTGCAAAGCCTTTGAAGAGTGACATAGACAGAGGTTACAATCTCTGGAAAGCACCAGACCGTCACTTCTAGCATCTTCCACCCCACACCCCAAATTTCTAATCTCGCTAATGGTATTGTGACCATTTCAGCTCTTGTGCAGCTCAGAGCTGGAAGACGGCAGAAATTCATATTTCAGGTGTGGGAAATGCTCCTTCTATTCTGATTCCATTGGAAGAGACTTAAAATGAGTTATTCTTATCCTTTTCCATTAAGCATTCCTCTGCTTAGTAGCATAAATGTAATTAAGATTGTGGGCCTCATGACTCTTTTTAATGGAATTAGACCTCATGACTCACTCAGGCATTATCTGAAGAACATCTCCCCATACAAAATGACTCAATCACTAAGATTGCTGTCTGGCTGCATGCCAAGATATTAGGACCCAAAGAGCTAGCACTTAATCTGATTCAGGGACATCTTTAATATTTTTTGAACATACATGCAAGCATATTCCAAATATCTTTCCCTCCAAAACAGAAGTTAAGGATTTATTTCAGGCACACTCTGCACTTAGAGATGTCTTACAACATTATTGATCCTTTTAAAGTAATTGAATTTAATTCTGAAACATTTTCCAAAATTTCAGTTGAAAAAATAGTGCATAAAAATCAGGACAAAGTTCAGGGCCATGAGGAGGTCACTGAGCATTGAAGGCTGCTACTACCAGCACTTTAATTTGTTTTGCCATTTTTTCCTTTTTTTACTCTCTTGATACCAAGATGGAGTAAAAGAATTGGGTCACACTAAATATCCCATTATTAAATCCCCACCATTACATTGAGTCAAAAATGATTAGGAAAATATGATGAGAAACAGCAAGATTTCTTGGTTGATGTCAAGCTGGACATGAGTCAGCAGTGCCCTGGCAGCCAGGAGGGCCAACCCTGTCCTGGGGACATCAGGCACAGCATGGCCAGCCAGGCAAGGGAGGGGATTGTCTCCTCTGTCTGCACTGGGGTGGCCTCTCCTCGAGTGCTGGGGGCAGTTTTGGGTGCCACAATATAAAAGAAGACATAAAGCTATTAGAGAGTGTCCAAAGGAGGGGAAAAGAGAGGGTGAAGGGCCTTGAGGAGAAAGCCATATGAGGAACAGCTGAGGTCACTGGCTCTGTTCAGCCTGAAGGAGACAGAGGAGACTCATTGCAGTCTTCAACATCCTCACGAGGGAAAGTGCAGGGGAAGCCACTGATGTCTTCTCTGTGGTGACCATTGATAGGCCCCAAGGAAAAGGCATGGAGCTGAGTTAGGGGAGGTTTAGGTAGGATAGCAGGAAAAGTTTCTTCACCAGAGGGTGCTTGGACACTTCAACAGGCTAACAGAGTTCAAGAAATGTTTGAGCAATGCTCCCAGACACACGGTGTGACTTCTGGGGCTGCCCAGGAGTTAGACTCAATGGTCCTTGTGGGTGTCTTCCAACTCAAAATATTCTAGGATTCCATGATTCTTGTAGTATCTTTTTCACATTCGGAGTATAGGTAGTGTGGAGAGGTTGAGAAGCTGGCTGAGAAATGGGAAGAAGATAAAGGACACAATAGCTTTCAGAAAAGACACAATGGCTCTCAGAACTAGAAGCTAGGACAAGGCCAGCATGAGGATGAGAGAGAGGAACTGAGATCATGAGAAAGAGGAGTTAAATGCTACAAGGTGATACAAACTGTTGCAATATGCTGATATAACATGAAGTAAACTATTGTATAGTCACTACCAATTAGGAGCTTAGCTTTTGCAATATGTATGAGTTAATTAAGCAAAGTATATAACTCAAGATTGTACTTAAATAAACTGAGTTCTGCTGATGACCATATGGTGTCTGCGTCTCCCTTCTCCAACAAATGGCGCCCGAACAGGGACCTGAATCTAAAACTACCTCTCGTCTCGACTAAAAGACGTCTCGACTAAAAGAAAAAGGGACGTGACTGGCGAAAGAAGAGCTTCCGCGCCCTGATAGAGAAACGGCGAAAGAAGAGCTTCCGCGCCCTGGTGCACGTCTGCCACGGTTGGAGAAGTAGGGTTGGGGCCTGATGCAACCGGGTCGGCGTTAAACGAGGAAGGGATAACGCCCTCAGGAGCCATATAGGTGGTCCTGAGCCATACGTGCTGCCGAAGCCGGAGAGTTGCAACAGCGCTGACGACATAATGGACAGGCAAGCAGCATATGATTTATTTATAACAGGGTTAGAGAAACGGGGGGTTAAGGAGATAAGGAAAGACCTCCCGGGGTTGCTAGCATGGGGATATGCTAAAGGTTATTTTGCTAACCCACATTCGGTGCATGAGCTTACAGAGTGGAAAAAATTAGGTGATGAGTTGTTTACTTTAGTTTTAGATGATGATAAAACAGCTAAAAAGTTAAGAAAACAGTGGCGAGCAGTACATAATGCTCTGCTGCAACACCAAGTAGAAAAACAAGCAGCTCAGCAGGCAGTAGCAGCCCAGGGAATGAATCTGATGTATTCATCAGAGTCAGACTTTCCCTTGCCTCCTGGATGTACAACAGTACATCTGCCTCCAGAGCAAATGGGTGCCACCAGAGGGGACACGGTAGCTGCAGACTCTGTACCATCGGCTCCCCCAATGCCTCCAGTCGCTGCGGGTCAGCTGACAGATTCATGTCCATTACCATGGACTGGGGAGAGCGATGAAACTATTCCGAAAGTTGAATCAGATTTGACAGTGGTAATGGCCAGGAATCGGAGGGAGGCATGGAGTGCCTTAGCTAAAAAAGAAGTAGAACGAGGGGATGCACAGATGATAGAAGCAGGGAGCTCGATGGCATGCCCGGTAATAAATAATCCTGCACCGGGAGGAGGTGTCACTGCCCAGTTGACTTCCCTTGATTGGAAATTACTTTCCCAATTGCGCTCCACTGTTAACCAACATAAAGTGAACAGTGAGCCTGCTTGGCAAATGCTGAATTGTATCTGAGGTACATATTTGCTGTTGCCAGCAGATTGTCAGGATATATATGAGAATAAAACAAGGTAAAGAAAAACCATTAGGCAAATTTGTAGATCAACTAGTAGAGGGAATAGAAAAAGCTAGAGTGCCACTCTATATGCAAGGAGCTATGTTAAAACAGTCTATACTCCAAAATGAGTTTTAGGCTACAAAAACCTAGTTAACACCTTGAGAGCTAATTGGTCTGTAGAAGAAGCTCTAGAGAAAGCAGCATCTGTACCCTCTGGGCCTCAGGCATTTATTGTCGAGGCTATTAAAAGGCTAGGTGAAACAGTTCAGAAACAGGCAGAGAGTAGTCAGGCTCAAGTTTTTGCTGCTCTTGCTCCACTCCAAGCTGCTGTCACCGCAAGTTAGCCGAAGCGAGGCGGAAGAGACCGAGGAAGGTGCTGCCGTTGTAAAGCAATAAGTCACTTTCGCCAAGAGTGTCCTGCAAGTGGAGTATGGTGTCAGAAATGTCGCTCTGATACCCATAACACAGGAGCCTGTCGGAGGAAATCGAGAAACGGCAAAACTAGTGCGCCATCCAGCCGCCGCGCCGGGACACAAATAGCAGCTGTACAGCAGCCAGCGACCTGCACCCCGCCACCTCCGGAAGCCTCGACCTGAACTTGGCAGCCACAGTGGACATATCTATTAAGGACAATCGCCCTGTGCCAATTCCCACTGGAGTAAAGGGACCAGTAACCTATCAGGGACAGTCGGTTCCTGCTTTACTTTTGGGACGATCTTCTACTTTTTTAAAAGGATTGGACATTACTGTGGGACTTATTGATGCTGATTTCACAGGAGAGAATTGTATTTTAGCACGGACACTGTATCCTCCAGTGCTCACTCCAGCTGGCACCCGGATAGCTCAATTGTTACCATTTTCGACCTTGGCTCTGAACATCGCTCGGAAACACAAAGAGGATACTATGGTTTTGGCTCTACAGGAAGATCAGCATTCTTAACACTGGATGCAAGCAGAGAATGACAGCACCCAGCAGTCCAGCAGAACGAGAGCGGCATCACCTGCTCCTGATCCTTCAACCTGTGATAGCTCGGCTCCAGCCAGTGTGGCCTAATCCTCTAGTAGTAGAAAATAAAACTGATGTACTAACATTGTTGCATGAACTACAAAGCACCTGACTACAATTAATTAAGAGTTCTAACTGTCTGCACTGCGACAAGCCTAACTGTGGTGCTTGGGTAAAAATATATTGTGGGGCTTGTTGCAGACAATGGTGGGTCTTTCAACAGCAGCTTGCACAGCCATGGTGCCCACGCTGCTCCTTTTATTGGCATCGTTATAATGGGCACACCGCCATAAAAAATTATACAGGGTGCAGTACTGTGCCAGAAGCAGTAAACCTTGTTCAAGATTTAAGTCAAAAAAAAAATAGGCTAGAATTGGTATTTTTAATAGAAAAAGAGGTGTGTCGCCTGTTGGCACAAAAGGCTACTCGCATATTGCAGACAACCTGCAAATATGGGGTGGGAATACCTAATATGCATCAGGTGGATCCTGCTGACTGGGATATGTGTTGTCGCCGCTGGGCTCACAGAGCTACCAAAAACAGACAAAAGGCAAAACATGTGGGTCACTTGGGTTAATCAATCTGGTTAGAATAATTTGTGTTTATCACCTGCCACGCCTTCCAATCCATTTCGCACTTGTCTAAAACAAAAATGTGCAAGGGAAGCGTGGAAAAGTTACATTTCTCATTGGCAAAACGAAACAACAGCACAATGGGAATATTGCTCTTGGTTTGCTGAAATCATTCAGCAAAGCAGTACTTTTCGTCGTAACCCTCTCCTGCCTATTGATTTGGCTATATGGCTCGGGAAATGCTATCTTCTTGGAGCCCTTGTTCAGCAATTAAAGAAAAAGGGGGAAAATAGGGGAAAGGAGAAAGACATTCAGGTATTAGAATGGTTACAGCCACCCCTACAACAATGTAAAACTGTTTTTCAAAAATCAGAAATGTTGGCAGTCCTTATCCATAAAGGCAGACAGCGTGCACGACAGATTATAGAGAATGAACCAGGCACTATTCTGTTGCCAATAGCTCGAGATATACTGCAATGGTACATTGAAAATCATGAGAAGGTGGGCCTTGCTTTGCTGGGAGGAGGGGCCACGGTTGTGACAACAGTAAAGTGGCCCCCACCCTTGCGATGGGTGGGAGAACAACAGTGGCTGAGCAAACCTCTGCGAAGTGAACAGCCCATCCCAGAAGCAATCACAGTTTTACAGATGCTGGGAAAAGGTCACAAAAAGCTGCTATTACATGGCAGCAGGGAAATGAATGGCAAGAAGTAATATTGCCTGCTGAAGAGGGGGATTCTTTACAAACTTTTTCGAATTTGTTACTTGTGCTTTGATCGGTACCGCAGGGAGACACCCGTTACTGCACTAGAAAAAGATACAGGGCCTCCCACCCACTTGGCAAGCCAGCTGTTTGAGTCTCCGGAACAAAGAATAATAGCCGGAGTACGCTGGGAGATAAAGCATCACGCTGCACGCTTGCTTGCTGCTGCACGCTCAAATATTTATGCTACATGCTGTGGTAAAACAGTAAGTGTCCCCAGAAGGTGGGCAATTCCAAAAAATGACTAGGATGATCTTTGTGCTCGTTTTGCTGAGATGGGGCATAAATCTAAAAAGAGAGGCAAACGCAATGCCTCCAATATGGGAAAATGCTAATGTGTGGGTTACTTGGGCAAATGCAACCAAGACTAATGTTTTTTGTCTGTCATTAGCCAGTGTCTCACAGCCTTTCAAAACCTGCCTGATAGGGTTACCCCTTAATCTTACTAATCCAAAAGACAGAGGATTGTTTAGCAAATACAGTAAACTTGCATGTTGGGCCATAAAGCAGACAAATGTTACTACGGAGGTCATATCAGCACTCACTCAGGACGTAAACAGCCTGAGACACACGGTTCTTGAAAACAAAGCCACTATTGACTTCCTTCTTCTTGCTCAAGAACACGGGTGCTCTGAGTTCAAAGGGATGTGTTGCTTTAATTTATCCGATCATAGCCAATCAATACATGCACAACTGGACTGGCTAAAAAGGCACACGACAGAGGTTAAGCTTTCACAAAATCCCCTAGATGATTGGCTAACCCAGACTTTTGGTCTAACACCATGGCTAACTCAGCCTTTGAAAGAAGGGCTACGATTTTTGCTTATGATTTTAATTGTGAAGGTATGTGTTGTATGAATTTGTCTGATCACTCACAATCGATTCACAAACAAATTCAAAAGCTTCAGGAATTGACACAACATCTACAAGTTAGCAATGGATGGGATATTTTCGATTGGCTAAAAAGCTTAGGATTGTCAGGATGGTTGCGTTCATTACTCATGTTTGGACTGTTGTGTTTAGCTGTGCTTATGATGCTAGTTGTTTGTATTCCATGCTTTTGTTCATGTATGCAACAAGTGATGAAGCAGACAATGATTAAAATGTGGCATAACACGCTGTTGGCACAAAAAGAAAAAGGAAAAAGTGTGGAGGATTTGGTTGAGGAATGGTTGAAAGGAAAAGGCCACAGTCGAGTAGATTTAATAGCAAGCCTAAAAACATAGCAACTTAGAGAATATGGAAGAAGTATAGAAATGTAGCAAACAAAATGCTGAGATGGCGGCTATTTGCAAATTCACCTCGGACGGACGAGTTCCAAGGGCCCAGGACTCGTCTCCTGAAATCTGCAGGTCGGTGATCAGGAAACCTCCGGGCTGAATTTGAGAACACCTGCATTGTGTTGTGAGTAGAACAGACAGTTATGTGTTAACCACAAAAATATAAAAGTTTGGCTTCCAACAGTGCCTATGATGATAATAGCTGATAATCAATGATGAGCTATGATTTTTGTTTCTGATTTTAATTGTCATTCTATGTGTACTCAGTCTTTAATGCTAGTAATTCTTAAAAGAAAAAGGGGGAATTGTGGAGAGGTTGAGAAGCTGGCTGAGAAATGGGAAGAAGATAAAGGACACAATAGCTTTCAGAAAAGACACAATGGCTCTCAGAACTAGAAGCTAGGACAAGGCCAGCATGAGGATGAGAGAGAGGAACTGAGATCATGAGAAAGAGGAGTTAAATGCTACAAGGTGATACAAACTGTTGCAATATGCTGATATAACATGAAGTAAACTATTGTATAGTCACTACCAATTAGGAGCTTAGCTTTTGCAATATGTATGAGTTAATTAAGCAAAGTATATAACTCAAGATTGTACTTAAATAAACTGAGTTCTGCTGATGACCATATGGTGTCTGCGTCTCCCTTCTCCAACAAGGTAGTAGTGGGACTTCTTGGTCTGAAGGATGTTTATATTTAACATCTCCCAGTGGATTAATCTTCCCTGAACCATTGGTTCAACCATTTTTGCTCCCACTTTAATCTTCTTTGGCACTCAAAATACATTTATGTACTATGCCAAATTCTAACCAACTTCTTAGTTTAAATCTTGTCTTCCAGTGAAAGTAGAAGAAATATGCTATAGACATTTTCTTAAAATCAGTAATTTATATCTGAGATGATACTTGCATAACAAAAGGCCAAATTTTCAATCATGATGATTTGTTACCAAAAGCCAATGGAACAAAGAGGAAGCGCAGGTACCTGTACCTCTGCGGAGTTGTTGGATATGACTTTATCCAGTTGGATCCTATCTGGACTTAGGCATGCTAGCCGAGATTTTAGTGTGCTCTTCTTATTTGAATTATTGGCCCAATTTATTTTTTCTCTGTTTGTTGCCAAAAAGCTGATACTTTTTACATATAAAAGGAAGAGGGAATAATTATTAAATTAATGCAATGAATCATTATCAAAATAGTTTCTATCAAGTATAAAATTTCTCATGGTCATAAATGGTGAGCAGTGTAATTCTTTGTATTTGTCCTAACTTGACAGAGGCCATCTTCATTTATGGTACATGGCTAGATGCTATATGGTGTTAATATCAGAATGGGGTACTTTCAGTCATCTAAAATGAAGTTGTGTGGCACAACACAGAATTTTGTGAAACCTCAGTGGATATACAAGAATCTAATAAGACCTATTCAGTGACCATGCAAGATCCTTTTAATTTCTGCGAGAGTTTTCCCACATGCTGGTGCTGAAACTATACCGCAGTCTAAAAAGATATTAAAACAGTGGCAAAACTTTCTAGAAGAGATATTTTCTGAGGGTTTAGTGTAAGCAGCAGCTGCATACATACAACTTTAATATGTTAGTTCAAGAAAACACTGTCTGCTGCCTCTTATATCTGTTCTAGGATGTGTGATCAATATGCTGCACCAACAGACACTCACCTATAGACCCACCTGAAACTTGAGACTCTGCCAATAACTGTAGGTGTTAAGCCTATGCTTATCCACTGCTGAGATAGAATTGACATGGCAAGTTGTTTTGTGCTTCAAGTAAATACCAATAGAGTTTAAAATAGTAATAATTGTTAAATTCTGTCTTAGCAACAGGGCCTGATCTATTGTTCAAGTCAATGAATGAAAAATGTGTCCTTTCTGAATTAGAAAGGAACTTTCTCATGGACCTCAGTGGGGCCATACTACAATATATGGCTTGTAGAATTAGTTGCCTGTAGATAAGGCCTATAATATTTAAAATTATTCAGAAAAAAAAGGTGATATTAATATTTCTCACTTATAAAGCATAAAACTAGACCAACCAAGGTGAATAACTGATGATTCCCACACTCTTAGCCATGAGCTTTTCTGGCTCCCTAGGTTGAGAGTTACAGGAATGGTTGTTCAAAATAGTGTGTGAAGCAATATGCAAGTATAAAATATTTGGAAACTTCCCCATTTGGCCCCAAAAATGCAAGGAGCTAGTTATCTAACACAGAGTAATTTGTTTTTTTACTTCATGACTTTACAAAATGCTCTGGATACCTGTGGATAAATAGTCTAATTGGTGAAAACTTTTGATTGCTTTGAATGCAACAGCAATCTGAACACAATAAAATGAGTGAGTAGTTAAATGATTACTGATGCATTTACCCACAAATGCCTTTGCCCACAAGCTATGGTTAATTTTGTTTTCAGCCTGTATTTTGACTTAAATACTTGCTTTCAGTGCTCATCATAACTGTTAGTATGTTTATTTCCTAGAGTAAGTGTTTAATTTTCTGAACCAATGGGGTTGTCATAAGGAAAACAGAATCTTGGTTAAGCAGGGGGAAGCTACACATGTGAGAAAGGATCTTTCCATAGACCTTTGACAAGTTTTTCTGTACTGTTCCTTACCAAAGGGGTGGAAGATGGGAAAGGTCAAAGTCCTACTACTGGAGTGCTGGACCTCCAAGTTATGACTCGACTCTTCTTTTGGGCCAGTCTTGGTGTAGCAAAGCTTCCCAACTGTGCTGAACTGTGCTGAGGGATACTGCTGAGTGCTCCATCTGTCCTCCTTTACTCTCTGCTGCCAGTAAAGCAATACAAAAGAAATATTGTATGCTTTCAGGTAAGTGGAAGAGATATATTAGGGAAAAAGAAAAGAAGCAAAGAAAAAAGGAAATATATCTTTCAATTATGAAGACTTTTTAAAAACATGGAAGAGAAAATAAATTTCCCTCACTGTAATGTCTTCTCACAGTCAAATTTTTTCCTTCTTGAAATATTTATGAATATTAATTTCTTTTCTTTTCCTTCTTCTTCCTTGCAGTATGTGGTTTTCACTTGGAGAAATTAGTCCAGTGTATCTTCAAAGCTGAACTTATCTGAGGAATGTCCATCAATCTGACAGATACACTGCTTTATTAAGTTTCTTAAAGACACTGGCAAAGCCCATAACTATGAATCTTAATCTTAAGGACCTCAATTCTAATTTGTACAATATCTTCCACTAGATTAGCACAGAGAAAAGATAAAGTGAAAAACTGACTCTGTGTACAAACTAGACAGAGCACAGCAAAGCCCAAAATCAATAAAAGCAGCAGAAAGTCTGCTGCTTTTCTTTAGAAATTTACTCATGGAGTGAAGTCATTTTTATCATCAAGTTACCTGGATTACAGGGCAGTCTTTATTTTATATGGGATTTTCCCTTTCAAGGAAGAATAATTTTATTGTGGAAACAGTAGTTTTCTTCTTCTTAGCAGAAAAAAGGCACAACCCATTTATAAATATAATAATAAATTCTTGTGATGCAATTTGAACCTTCCTAAGAGAAATTCCACAGATGGAGAAAGGGAATACATGGTTTTCAGGTACTGGTGAGCCAGAAAACAACTCCTCTCATGTGAGAATTTCAAGACCTTTGTCAATAGGGCATTCAAACATGGTATTCTGTGTAATGACTGAAAGCTTGAAATGCCATTGTATTTTTTCCCTTATAACCAGTTGGATCTTCCTCTGTTTAAATTAAAGACTACTGTCAGTTGTTCTCCCACATTCCCTCATTAAAGAAGCTGGCTCTGTCTTTTAACTATTGGAAAATTGCTGTTAGGTTCCCCCCAAGGATGTCTCTTCTCCAGACAAGAAAGTCACAGGGGTGTATTTGAGACAGTACACATTTGTGACTGAAGTCCAACACAAATTTGTTTGTTTGTTTTATTGTCATCCTTACAAAAAGACATCAGAGAAAATTAAGTGTCATTTTGCTGAAATAAAGTGCCAACATGGAAAGTCAAAGCAGCATGAATGCATTACCACCACCCCTCCCCCCCCGCCCCAGATTCCACTTCTTTACATAAATATATTCTGGGGAACAACTTGATAAGCAATGCTAAATTGAGGCTTAAACACAACTTAAAACTACCTAGTCTTTAGTAAAAATTATGGCTTTTTAAAGTAACAGTAATCTTATTCTTTCTACATGTCTGCACACACAACCCCTACCTAAACCAGATGTCAAACATTACTAAATTTATATTCCCTTGAAGAGGGAATTTGCCTTTTCAGTAGTAGCCATCACAATGAAGGCACTTTTGTAGTGACTGCCCCTGCTATGTCAGTTAATGTGTGCAGGACACCTCCAGGCTCATCAGCTGGGGTACTCATTTTAGATGTACAGATTTTTCTGTATCTCTTCACTACCCAAGGAAGCTCTAACTCCTGTAAATGGAAAGAAACAAAAATCTCTAGAGAAGACTACTTTTCAAACTCTCTGTGCTGGTTTTCCTTGGGACAGAGTTAATTTTCTTCAAGTAGCTATGAAGGGGCTGTATTTTGGATTCCTGCTGGAAGCAGTGTTGATAACAAAAAAGATGTTTTAGCTATGACTGAGCAGGGTTTCACAGTGTCAAGGTCTTTTCTGCCTCTGACCCCACCAGTGACAGTGGTATGATAAATCCTGTGTTTTCACCATGAGAAATAAAGAAACTTAGGTTTAAATTACTTAGTGCTGAATTGCCTCTTTGTAAAAAAATTCTCAGCCATATAAGTATTTTCTGCCCGTATACACTTACATGTATATTGATACAGTTTGGTAAAAGGCTTCCATATATACACAGACATTATGCTTTTTGTACTGTTTCTTCTCTAATTTACAAGTCAAGATGAATTTCCTTTTTCCATTTTTGACGTCAAGGCAGTGACTCAAAGTCACCTGCAGGTTCAGAAGATACTCCATGTACTTGGATACTCTTGTAGTGCAGGAGTTGTTATGGAACTTTTTTAAAATAAATTACGTTACAGAATAAGCTTTATTTATTTGATTACATTGCCATTGTGGGACAATCACGAGCAATTTAGGATATTAAACTGAAGCTGCACAGAAATACGAGAAGTCTATTTCGGGCTCTCAAGGTTGGATTCTTTTGATAAGAGGGTGTCTCGTGCCAAATGAATGTTGGGGTGGCCTTCTGATTACTTCAAATGTACACTGTAATTTCATTATGGCGACCTTGAATGCAGAGTTGTAGCAGTTCCTTACAGGCTGACTCATCTCTGCTACACTCTGTTATTCCATAAAGGGTCAAATTTCCACTTCTGACTTATTCATCCTCTATACAGAATTCCCATGGGTCTAAACCACATATGGTTTTGAGACACAACAGATTTTGGCCAATATCTTCATGAAGTATTTAATGGCCAAATTAAAAGATGCAGTGTCTCTAAGTTCATTATTTTGGATTTACCTCTGCATACAATAGCCTGGAGGGTAATTCTGCCTTGGAAGACTCCCTTTTGATTTCCCAGAGTGAAAAGGGGGTACAGATGCTATTTCAGGCACTCTGCAATACGCTTGTTTGGCTGCAAAGTGTATGACCTTGCTGGTGCACTGAGCACTATGACTGTAGCACATTTGTGAGCACAAGATAAGGCATTTAATCATTTCTCTTATGTCTATGAGCCATGACTTAATCGTGAGTCATATCTTGAAGAAGGGTGCCATTGTGCCTGCCATTTATAAATAAATCTGCAGTTTGCTCCTAAATGATGTACTAATGTTCTATAATGTTTGAGCAACGGTAACATTTTTTCAATTAAATTGGAAACATACTGTATGAAATGTTTAGACATTAAATAGAAGGGGAAAAGTGACTACAGAGTTGTAATCCATTAACTGTACATAAATCAATCTGAGGTAATTATGTAGCACATCTTAGACAATGAGGGTGTAACAGGCAGAGGACCACCTATCATCTTTATGCTGCGAGGGAAGGGTCACAGTTTAAAAAGCATATCTCTTTGAGAAGATTTGTTAAGTCAGTCACAGTACTGAACACTTCATCTGCTTGACTATGGCTAGAGCTGGGGTCATCACTCTCTTTTCCACCTACATGTGAGTTTAACTGAGACTTCACCCTTCCTGTGCCTTGTTACCAGTATCGAGAGATGTCACAGGGAACCTGTGCGACAATGTAATGTCCAGAACTCTCACAGTGACCCTAGAGCAGTCAGTGGCTTCTTCAGGGGTTTCCACCTCTCAGTAAGAGTGGAGTGATACTCGGTGCTTAAACAGTCAAATCAATGCCATAATCTCTCTTTCTACCCAGCAGTCTATACCTGCTCATATGATGATCTGCCACAGTTCCTCAGGAGGAGCCAGGGTTGCCTCCCTTGCCGTGGAAGCCAGAGGGTTGATAAATGCTTGCAGAGAGCTGCCTTGTTGGTTATTATGGGGCACCTCATCTCTGTTGTGGAGGTTGTGTTTGTTACTGCTTTACTTGATAATTCTTTGAGCTTGGACAATACAAATTACACTTGGGAGTGGCTATCACTTTGCATTAGGTAAAAGTAAACAACATACTTGACTTTTCTAATTGTTCTAGGCAGTTTTGTTGTTTATTTTTTTAAGACTGTGCTGTTTTTAATATGCTACCCTCTGGTCATTTTTCTGCTTTCAGAGAGCAAATTTCAAAGCAAGAATCATCCATCTTGTCCCAAATCTGCCAGAATGCTGTAGACAGCTATGCTATCTGATGTTTATAGGGCAAGATTGAACCATTGATTTTTTACATGAAACTCCCCATTGCCCTGAACAAATTGTAGTGAGGTAAAGCTAATGGCGTAACTGCAGACCTTACAGATGAACAAGACTTGGTTCATCTGGCATTCTGTTTTGTTTTACAATCTCTGATTCAAGCATTTCTCTGTTAGTATGCATTTCTTTCTTTAACTTGCTTTCAAACTGTTTGTGGTAAAGCAGTTGAGAGAAGTGTGTCTCAATTATATAAAATGCAGCAAATGGCTTACTGCAATTCTCACCTATGATGAATTAATAAATGAAAAAATTACTTAATGAAATTATTTTTCCTGTGCCAGTTCAAACCTCTGACACTTGCAATTTCTATAATACCTTTGAGAAAGAAACTTGGGCTGGAAATTGAGTTGCTTCAGAGTGAGATTGTAATCAGCTGTTCCCACGTCTCTGTGCAAAAATGTTTCTTAATCACTGGTGGTTTCTCAGAGTTGAGCAAGGAAGATGAGGTTGGCTGACTGAATCCTATGTTTGATATACAAGTGGAGTTCCCACAATTCCCACTCTGATTTGTAAAAAAATTATCTCTAGGAGAAATGGAGGAGTGTGTGCCAAGGGTGAAGCTGTGTGTTTTATGTTTAGAACAGCTGGTGATCCTAGCAACTCAACTGTACTCCAGATGAGAAATGATATCTCCTGCTCTGTAGGGCCATGAGTAGATTTAACCATTTTTTCACAAACAACATGGCCGTTTTCTAGCACTTCTGGCCACAGGTGTGATGGCAAAATAAGTCTACTGAAGACCAGAGCTATCATGTATTACAGAGAGAAGCCTGTCTGAAGTAACAAGCATAGAAATATGCAAACCCAACCCCCACTTTTCACTCCAAATACAAATTACAATAAATGTCAGGAGAGCAGAAATATAGCACAATGTAAATTATTTACTTTAAATAGAGAATTTTAAAATACAGAGCTACCAACCATGAATGAAACATTCTCTTGGAAAAGAGAAAGCTTGCAATGTGTGCTTGGCTTTCCCAGCATCTTATAACAGGAACATGTGGTACTTTGAGACTGCATTCAACTCAAAAAAGATTGAACTCTACACCCTTAAGGTTTTGCTGCAGATATTCCAAATTTTGCACCCACAAAATGATAGATACCCTCAATTATGGCCAGGAAATATTTTCTTAGTAATCTGTAAATAGTTTCATTATTATGTGCATTACTGGGAGTATTTTTCACTGCTTAATCATAATTATTTCCTTCTGTTTTCCAGTATTTTAGTCATTTTTGTGTTCTGTCTTCATTCTAACTTCCCTGACACTCACTGCAGGGATTCATTTCATTATTTTACTTCATTAAAACATTTCTATAACTTCTTGTATTTTTCCCCCAGCCATTTGTGAATATTGATGCAAAATTTGGATGGGGGAAAGTAAGTGTTTTGAATCCTTTCAGCTCAGGGCAGGGGAATAAAATACATAACCATGCTGGCTTCTGATAGATTAGCTGATTTCTTTCCATATGAATATTAGGGTACTGTGACTCTGCTGTGCAGTGTAAAGTATATTCTCCTAACAGAATATACTCCTAGGGTCTCATGAATTATCCCTTAGTGGCACTGAACATCTGGTGAGGTTTCTTTTGATCCCCTTGTTTCTCTTTTTGCAAGCCTGTGAGAGAAGCAGCTTGCTGGTTTTATAAGATTGGAGTCTGATTTCTCCTTTCAGGGAAGAGCCATGTGTTTCTGCATCAGCACGCCTGAATAATTGCCATGTTTTTGTGTTACTTTCAGGATAACCTCAAAAGGCTGACTTGTGCCACAGACAAATGTGGAGGGTGGACAACTGAAAGATGATTTTTTCAAGGGCTGATCACTTTTGGGCAAATCACTTTGGGGCTGCCAATGGTCAGCACGGTTAGCTGTGTGTCTGGGAGTGGATGGTGACAATTACTTGTTGCTTTCAGAGCTAATCTGTTTGACCTAATGAAATGCTTTTCAAGTGTTCTGTGTACTAGCTGAACACAACAGTAAAAATGACAAAGAAAGGTTAGCCACCTTTGAATTTTCCTGTATATTTTTCCTCCTTTATGCTTGCGAAGGTCTCAGGACCTCTGTCTGGGACCAGAGATACCAAAATGATACTTAAAGAGATACTTAAACCATCAACTTTGAAATTTAGTACACACTTTATAAATACACATTTGGAAAATTACAAGAAAGAGTAAGGATCTCATTAATCTCATCCTGCATCTAATGCACTATCTGGAAAGTTTCCATTGTGTTTAAAGAAGATGAAATTGACTTGCTGCTTTGAAACTGGATTCTCTCACTTAAATAAAGAGTAAAAAAATGTAGCTTATGAAGACAAAAAGCTATTTCTGAATGAGGAACTGTGGCAGAGGAGTTATGTGTGTGGGTGGAGGGACTGGGAATTTAAAATGTTTTGTTGTCTGCAGTATCTGAATTGAATTATGTGTACAGAGTAAAAGCAAAAGGGTGTACTTTATTCTGTGTTGGTCCTCTCTCTTGTACACTGTACATCAAAATACTGGTTTGGATTACAGGCAGATGTCAGTCTTTTTTACTGCTAATCTTCCCTATAAATGTGCTTTTTTCTTATCAAACGTGTACCTTGTGAGCAAACTAAAGGCATTCTTAATACCTTTATTGATACTTGTATCAATCATCTGGGAGAAAAAAGAAAATTATCACTTGCAAAATTTGCAGGTGACCTCAAGCTACTGGGAAAGTAAACAAAGAGAGGGACAAGCTAGACATATGGAATGAGCTGGATTATTCTGCAATTGGGTTGATCTGAGTTGTGGGCCTTTGAAGACAACTGAAGACTGCATTTCGAAACAAAGAATGTAGATCCCACTTTTGAGATAGGACACTGTTTTGCTGCCATTGAAAATATCTTAAGAGGAAGGTACAATTAGCAGGATAGGCATTTCCATTGAGGTAATTAGCCAAAGAGCTCCTGTGACCTTGGGAGTTGTCAGCAAAAGCACAGGCAGGAGGAAAGGCAAGGCCATCACTGGAATCCTTCAGCTCTGAGGTCCTAATGTTGAGAATTCTTCTGGAAACCTGAAAAGGTTTTGAAAGAGTCCAAGCCATAGTCTGGAGAACAGGTAGAAACCTGAACAAATTACCTTAAATTATTCAAGTTGCAGATCTCATTTCCTCGTTGTCTACAGATACCTACATGTAGGAAAAGCTTCAGAAAAACAGTAGCTCTTTAATGCAACAACAGAAAACTCAGGGCTAGGATCTTTGCTAGGCAAATGAAAATTTAAAACAAGTTGCAGATATTTTAAATGGTGAATATACCTATCTCCTGGAGCAATTCAAGGTAGATGTGGTGTATTCCCACTGCTAGAATTTTGAGAAACCTGGCTGGACATATTTCTGAAATATTTGATTTGGATTCAGCCAGAGTTCAGGGATAATATGGAGTACAATAGGTGAAGTTTTGGTTCCAGGGTTTAGACTAAAAATCAATGGTTCCTTCTGAATCAAGGATTGATGAGATGTTTAAAGATGTTCTGTTTTGGTGAAGAAGGACACTGTCAGCATCACTTACTGTGCTGAGAATGGTATTATCACACACTGGTTAATAGTTCAATATTACTGGACCTTTTAATCCAGGAATCTGCACGTTTTTAGATACGTGACTTGGGACATGAACCTCTCCCCTTTTTTGGGTCTCTTTCACTCCTCTATCTCATTTGGATGACAAGAGGGCCCATTGCCTGATAGAAGCTTCACCTCATGGTGGAGCAGAATGTCAGCAGGAGTGTGTCCACCTTCCCTGAAGCATGGGAATTGCTGAATCTGCATTAGCTGTCCCCCTCACCCACCCATTCACTCCCATATGACCCTGCTTGTTCCCTTGCTCTGCTCTGATGGCTTCACCAGGAAATGGAAGATTGCTGCCACTTGAGGCAAGGAAGGGGACAAGAAGCAAACTGTAGGGAAAAGACTGTGCAGAGGGCTTTGTCCAGCTCTGCTGAGGGGGAGTGGGGAGGAAGCACAGGTGGAGGCACAAGAGAACCAGGCAGCCAAGGCCTGGGCTAGTTTGTGCAGCACTCCTGGAGCTTGTGTGCAAACCAGCTTGTTTAGCACCTCGTAACTCTGTTATTATTCAGTAATTGTAATGGGGAGACAAGAACTAACAAAAGGAGGTGGAACATTCCTCAACCTCAACAAGTCCTGGAGGAAGACACATGCATATGAAACAGTCTGGAAGGAGGAAGACCTTTAAATCGGGTTGGAATGAGTTGTGGTGCTTTTAGGAATAGCCTGCTTGGATGCAGTACTCAGAGCTTCTCTGCTGCGTTGGTGTGCAGCCTGCTAACCTGACTCACAATCTTAGCTCAGATCTTGGCCCAGCTGAGAAGATCTGCACAGTGACAGGGACCTAGGTTCTTAGCTATGGGAACAGCCTGATCACAGCTGATGTGCAGTGGTTGCAATGACAGTAGTACCCAAAGTTTTACAGAGTTAATTAAACACAGGGACAAACTTTTCTGAACTTGGTCGGAGATCTCTAAACACCAAAACTTACTCAAGGTTGTAAATATATCTCCATACAGAGTCTGAACGCCTTGATTCAAAGAGCTTCCCAGTAAACCAGAATGTAGAAATTATGTCCGTACCCAGAAACAAATTATGTTCACCTTGTAATTTGATTTTGATGATATGTTTTGCAGTTATCTCCTTTGGCTCTGACTCATTACTCGTAGTGGAAATACTGACACATGTAATGGCTCAAAATGGCATGTGGAAATTTTCCACTCTTCCCTCTGTCTCTGCTCACCAGGACTCATTCACTCATTCATTGTCTTTTAGAAGCAGAAAAACATTAGACTGCTTATAGTCATGGGATATTAGAGGGCACCTGGAAAATGCTGATAAAGTTCTTATACAAGTAATGGTGATTCTTAGCCAGACTGAACTTCACCTGTGTCAAGCATCTGAAAGGATGAAAGACTTCTGAATGCTGAGGCTTTTCAGCAGTGTTTTTTTTAGCAATGTTTTTCAAAACCTTATAGGTTTTGTTTCACTTATTCCACCCTCTCTGAATTCCTACTCTAACTCTAATGCAGATTGTTAGCAGGGGCTGTACATTTTTTTTCTCTGCAATCTGAAAACCTGGAAGAATAGATAAAGGTCCGTAGTACTTTCTTGCAAAGCAGACAAGAAGAAAAGAAATGGATGCAGTTGAAAAGCCCCAAACCTAAAAAAGGTGTTGTTACAAATCAAGCTGCAGCCATTCTGCTACCTCCGTAGGCAGAACCAACTTCAAAAATTGACCAAACTGCAAAAAATAACAACTAAAACCTGCTTTTTTTCTAATTAACAGAAGCTGCCTTCCTTAACTTCCAGGTTGTAGATGCACAGTTGATGCTAACTTTCAGTGTTGATTTTAATCTGTATGTTACTCTTCAGTGTCAAAGCTAATTAAACTACAGTAAAGGCTAGCCCTGTTTATCAGCATTTTACTAAGAAACAGAAAATAAAGCCCATTTCTAAACTTACATGATCTCTAAGAAGCAATGTTTTTCTCCACATTTGTTGCTGTGACTGCACATGGAAAGTAGTCCTTTGTATTGAGAATTACGTAGATCTGTAAAAACAAAGAAAATATTGACTCCTGAAAACATTCTAGTAATAGTATTAATATTTAAAATTCTATTTATGCCCCTGACATCTAGGAGCAGTACTTGAAGCAATATTCATAAAAATGCTAACTCATTAACCAAGAAAGACTATCGCAGTCCAGCAACCTTTTCTTCTGCTGAGTAGAGGGAGATTGAGAAGGCATTTAGATTTAGAAACGTAATGATTTGCCATGGCTGCAGTGCCGACTGACAATTTTTCACATCTGTATTACTGCCTGGGCTCAGCAGGAAGGAGACTTCACAGGTGATGATTGGGGAGATGGAAAAGGGTCTTTTCCCGCCTATATTCCTCCAAAGAGCTTGATTTCATAAGCCTTTTTATGAAACTCATAGAATGTTCTCCCAGACATTTTAAAAAATGCAGCCTTGACTACAATTTTTTTTCTTTTTATAACATACAAGAAGTAGGTATGGTGTTTCTTTTTAATTAAATTGCCAGTGATTGAAGCATTTTCTAACAGATAGAAGAATTTCTGCCTTTTGAGCACTTCCCCTTCAAGCCAGAGAGGGTTTACACCTGTGTATCCTATCTCCTAGGAGAAGCTCTGATTAAAAGATTAGGCTAGGTCATGGCATCACTGACTCTTCACCTATTGGAAACAGGTCACTTCACTAAAATCCCTCGCAAGATCCACTGGGTGAAGAGAAAGAGGCTCTGTGGCTGTGTCTAGGACAACCTCCAGACTCGGTGGACAGCTCCTAGGCTCGGATGAGATAGCAAAGACAGAGGACTTGAATTTTGGGGAGATCCAGCCCAGCACTACTGCTTGTCTATATTTGGATTGGCTTCAGGAGGAACCAGAGCCTTTTTTAGTTTGCCTGTTTAATATTGTTGCTTTGCATGCCAATAGACTCGATACATACCATTTGTACTTTGCAGTTTGGAAGGAACTGTCTGACTTAACAGCTGGAGGACACAGTAAATCATTAAGACTTTAAAAGCGTCTTTGAAAGAGTAAAAAGTCCAAAGGGAAAAAGTAAAAAACCTTTGGCTCTGTGTACCAAAATATTGTATTTTGATGAAGTAAAGATCTGGGGAAACACACAGGGGCGGGGAATTAAATGGGGCACTTTGAAATGCTGAAGATTCAAATGAGAAACTGGAAAAACAGAAAGGGAGAGAGTGAGGGGGTAGGTGATACTAAACAGACTGATGGTGTAGACTTCCTTGTGAAAAGACTTTTTTAATTGTTAAAACTCTAGCAAGCATCTTTTTTATTTATCCTCTAGATACTTTACCCTGGAAGTCTTATTTAACACCATAATTACATAATTTTGTGCTCAGTTAGCTTTATAAGCCTCAGTGGAGGATCATGAGCATCCCTTTCACACAACCCTGCATTTTTCTGCTGTTAATTTAATGCTTATGAAGAGCCCATAAATTTGTATTGATTTTTTTTTCTCCTTGCAGACTTCAACCACATTAGTATATGGAACAGATGGGAGTCTTTAACTCATTAGAGGGAACCAGTTTAATACTGATCCCATCAATCTGTTCTATTTTTGCCTTGGAGACAGAAGTTCTTCTGTGCAGAGTGTAGTTATATGCATCTGCTGTTGTGTGTGTACCTTGATGGCAGGTTCTGAAGCTACTGAGGCAGAACAGAAGGAAGCAGGAACATTGCAGCGTAGATGAAGAAGAGACCTTTTGGCATGCTACCAAGCAGAAAGCATAATTAGAATGAATTTATAATCACAGTGCAGCTGATAGCATGGGGTTAAAATGTTTCTAAAAATCATTGGAATTGTATACAATAGATTCAGGGGAGGTGGAAAGAAAAGTTAGGCCTGGATAGGCCTGGGAAGGGAACCAAAACTATGTAGGCCCTGGAAACAAAGGTTAGGTTTGTCTTTACTAGGTCACGTACAGAAGAAACTGCACCTGCATAATCATCATGATATGATTGTTAAATGTAATGATTGTCTGGTACTTGAATATGATTATTGTTTAAGAATAATGAGAAACAATGTTTGGGGGGGCTGATGAAAACTATAAGAATTCATACAATAGAACAATACAGGTTTAATAATTAATATGTAGTTATATAATGAAAGGGTATAAAAACATGCCCATTTTGAATCAATGTTGGGGTCTGTATCCTGTACCCCTGATTCCCGTAGCTCTTCAATAAAAACACCTGCATATAATCATTCTGTGGTTATGTGGTTCAATGCTAACACAGCTACTTAAGGAAAAACAGGAATACACAAGCACGGCTTGATATGGTTCAGAGTTTGACCTGTTTATGTTTAAAAAACCCACACTAATTCTACTGATAAAGGCTCCACCTCCTTTACATTTAATCACTCTTGGACTTTAAATGCTCTGGAGTGTTTTCTACTTTAGTGCTCCTCTGAAACTGTAACATCTGGATGGCTTTAAGAACTGTTCTGAATCAGTAAAACAGAAAAAGGTGTCCTTCTGTGATTAACAGATTTCTTCTATCAGGTTAGCTTTCTCATTCTTTTGCTTTCATTGCTGAGTCTGGATTTCTGAAAGGTTAGTATATAAACAAGCAGGGAAAGATTACCACAAATAATGCACAAATAAATCACCAAAGAGTGAGACATGGAGAAAAGATGACATTAATTTAGTAAACAAATCTAGTTTTTGCAATGACAGGAGCTTCAATTCTAGTAATTATCACAGTATACAATATAGTAATATTTGTTTCTGCTTAATTTGGGAAATTCTCTTGAAAAGATGGCTGAAATATGGGAAAACTGCATCTTCTGAGAAACACGGAGACTGGATTTTACAACTTTATTTCAAATCAAGACCACAGTCTTCAAAACACTGAAAACACACCCAATAATTGCTAATTTGAGAAGTTTTAATTGCACTAGTGGCATTAGATGTGCACAGGAGTGTATAGTGCAAACAAAAACATGACTACAGAGTACATTTGGTTTGTTTTTAAGAGATTTTATAGTCTCAGAAAAACAGGAAAAAAAGTAGATATCATCCAAGATAGAAACATTTATAAACCAGACAATAGGTACATTGTGTGGTTTTCATCCTGTTTCTAGTTGGTAGGAACAGGCCCAGAAAAGTAGATCTTCTTTCTTCTAGAAATTTGTCTTCTCTTACTTATCATGTAACATGACACCAGAATAATGTCAGTAGTTGCGAATGCCAGCTAGATGGTAATTAATTTCATACCAGCAACTAATTATGGTGCCTTAAGCTGCATCTCCATCTCTTTTTACGTTTGTCCTCCCAAAGAACTGTGCTACTATTTCCTGAAAGTTCAGTTTGTTTCCTTTTAGGCAAATTACCAAAGAAGATGAATGTAATTTCAGATTACAGACTGAAGTAAGGAATGAACTGCAAGATCAGGTAAATTCATTTTCTAGATTTCATAAAATAAATAAATGTATAAGAATGATGCAAACATTTTCTAAATGTAAGTTTGATGGAAAGAATATATGTAAATCAGCGGCTTCAGACTAGTTGCTTAGTTAAAAGGCCTTACATAACATAAAAATTGTACAAATATTAATTTCAACTTTTTTCAAACTGAAATTTATTAGCAAATTATATATTATTTGTATTTTCTTTAACTAAAATTAAGCAACAGGTGAAAAAATGAGACTATTTATAATTTTAACAGTGAGGTTTGTAACTGGCCATTACAAATCCAATGTTTATGTCCTCACAAAAAAAAAAAAAAAAAAAAAAAAAAAAAAAAAAAAAAAAAAAAAAGCACAACACAAAACTTAGTCAAGGATTGAATTAACTAGCAGACAGCCTAATTTTTTTTTTTTTTGCATTTGTTGGTGCAGCAGATAATCAATAAAACACTGTAATGTCAAATTGTGTTGATTATACCATTGAGTTCTCCTGTTTTGATGTTTTTAAAGGGAAAGTTTGATTAACAGTGACTCTTGAATTACAATTTTTTTAAAACTTAGCATAATCAGTCCAGACACGGCCATGTACACTTTGAATCTCAGGCCACAACCCTGAACTCAGCTAACTGGCATAATTGTAATTTGCCCTGACAATCCCTGGTATTTGTTGAAATAACAGAAATCTCCTGGGGCCTGTTGCAACTGCCAGTGTGGGCCAAGACCAAAGCCCTTGCCTGCAAACACGGCTGAGCCCATGTTGAGCTGGTATCAAGTTAAAACTTTCCAGAAGTGCCATGTCCACGGTTAGGAGGTGGGTTTGTGTGGGGATGTTCTCAGCTTGCTTTCTGGAGAAAGGTCTGTATGTACTTAATTAATCAGGTGAAATGAGAATAGGGTTAGGAGGAACAAAACACCCTGAAGAATGGTGGTGAGTGCTGCAGGCAGGCCTGAAAAGCTGAGTCCAGTCCTTGCTCCAGACACAGCTTCTGTATTTCAGTAGATAGATACTGGCTGCTGTGGCTGGTGCTCAGGATTGCCTCCTTTCTCATCAAATGTCCTGACATCCCTGGCTAGAGCAGAGTCAGAGTCTGGCCGCAGCACAGAGGCACAACTTCAACACAACACCTTCATTGATAGCTGACGTGATTTTGAACCACTTCGGGTAAATAAAGAATGCAGGTCCTACAAGTCTTAGGCTTCAGTGCATAAACTGTATTTAAAAAAACCCAACAAAACAAGCAAACAATCAAACAAAGTAAAATTTATGAGTTTTGGAGAAACCAGGACCACTCTTGGACTAAATGTGGCCTTAACTCCACTGACCTCAGGCAAAATCTGAACCTACCAGTGTGTGCTAGTCTTGTTTTGAGCTGGTGGGCTGACAGGAGGAAGGTGTGGGAGTGCTTCAGAGCTGAGCTGTGGAGAGACCTTGGTCTGAGATCTGAATCAGTCTGCTAAAATGGGATTAAGCCTGAACTGGGACTTTGGCAGTCAGCACAGGACAAAAGCACAAATGTGGTTGTGACAGGTGTACAGTAAACAGTTTCTAGCACTGTCAAACAGCGGTCTCTGGATGGCATTTCTAGATGGTGATGATGTTCTCAGTTGTCCATATTTCTCCTACTTTGGCTCTTGGCTGCATTTGGCTCTGAACATTTAAAATGTACCTGAATCAAAATCAAGGGTAACCCCTCCACTAACTTCATCTGAGAGAGCAATTCAGGTGTTTGGGTTTTATTGTACATTTAATGTTATATCTGGAAAGTTTAATTCTCTTTGAGGTGATTTCAACTGTTTTGGAAAAGAAAGGTTGCCTAAATAAAATACAAAGTAAGTATAGTGTAAGTATAATAAACCAACACATATAATTTTAAATGGTCATAAAGTATTGAATTTTTAAATTGTCTTCTTAGAAATATCTTACAAATGAGAAATCCCAGACTTTCCCTTGGGTAGGCTTTCAGGTCTGATATCAAAGGGTGAATATGTGTGTATGAATCTATAGAAAATATTCTGTCACAGATTACCTTAGGCAATGAGGCTTTTATGATTTTAAATGTGTATAGCCCTGTTTTATTGCCTATATAATGCAGTGATACCTTGACAATTATAATATTTTAACTAATAAGTTTTTTTTAGAAAATGCTGTCTGAAAAAGCTTTGGAGATTTACTTGATTTAGAAATTAAACTGAAGCCCAGATTCTTATATGTATTAAAGTCCAAGAACCTGATGAATTGCTGCTGTCAGCTACATGCAAATTATGCCTTGAAGCAGAGCTTTTGCCTTCACTTCCAAGACAGCATAAAGTTAATGAGCCAAACATATGAAATACTCTTACACAACCAAAATAGAAGGGGAAAGAAAATTTTGGACTGGCAGTTGTTCAGAAATATTGAGACTGCTTATAAATATGACCCAAAAATGAACAAAACCCAGAGTCTACTAAAAAATGAGAATTTGTTGTCAGTGGGAACACTTTATAGTGGTAACAAGTTAAGGGTAGCATATGTGAAAGATGGCATGGTTTTGATTTAATTTGAACTATCAGTAACTAAAGTTCCCTGTATTGACTGAACCTACTTTGAAGGAAGCACAAGAGAAACTGAGAACTTACTAGTTAGTTTAACTTGGTTAGAAATTTTCATGTTTCTATGTATATCTGCTCTATGACCATGTCCTCTCAGAGGTTCAAGAGCCCTGCCCTGATTGCTCTGCAGACTGAGAGCAGCATGTGTTTTTCACTTATTTTGAGATGTTTGGGATACACTGGGGATGTGTGGGGATAGAGCAGCAATTTTCTATTTTTTTTCTCAAGAGTTGTTTTGTTGAACAAAATAACTCTTTACAGATCTACTGTCTCTCTGTTTTCCTGATACGGAGCCTCCCAGCTATCACCCCTCCATGATCAGGACTTCTTACAAAGAAGTACATGAAAAGTGTCTACAGAGCTGTTAAATAGCAAATAAAAGACACCAGTTTAATGAAGAACGTCATAAAGAAGTACATGGGAAGAACAAAAGTTTGGCTCATCTGCTACAGTGGCAGGTCTAAGCAAAGGAGACCTCAAAGATGGGACAGCCATAGGATCTACTAAAAGAAAATGACTGTCACAGAAGAAAAGGAGTATATGTATCTCTGTCTTGAATACAGAAGGTGTGTTGGTATTTTTCCCTGCCAGTTTTGAATTTTGCAAATGATGAATCCAAACATAATGACAGAAGAATAAAATAATTTAAGTCCAGATTTGGACTTTGATGGCAATAGAGAATGAGTGGAGAGACTATAATTTTGAATTATAAGCTTGATCATCAGTCAATAAATATCCAGAAAAGAAGGACCATCAAGACAGAGCCATGTTAACTATTTTCAAGTGTGATCCTTTCACATTAGGATTGTGGACAGCTCTGTTTGAAGTGGGAAATGGTTTATTGTTGGTGGTGTTTCCTATGCTATCCAAGGTCCACAGGTAAATAACTCTGTTGCCGGGGCTGCCTATTTGTTACCTGTCATAAACCTGTTATACTTCCTTGTCTGTTAATTCTATATAAATCTAGTTTCTGGGGTCGCCCGCTTAAAACACACACAGTCTTTCTCCAGGCTCTGTTGTGCTTATAAATGATACAGTTCCAGCCTTGATGTTTTTTTGCATCATTCTTCTCTAACTTCTACTTGTCATGTTGTTTCCCCCGCTGAGTTTGGCAGTTCTAGTTATTGAATTAAAACTTTATAAAATTATACCACCACCTCCCAAAAAAAGAAAAAAAAAAATCAGGAAAAAAAGCCCCTTCCTTGTTAATGTCTATCAAGATGAGGACCAATTTAAATCAGCCTGGAGCTTTTCTGCTTCAACATTAATCATGAACTGCAGAAAGTCATGTGTATTAGCACTTTTTGCCATTTGTAAGCTTATGATGGTGCTACAATTCACTGGTTTAATAATTTATCTTTGAACTAAGCTGTAAGCACCAAAAATAATCATGTGCCCTTTGCAATTTGCTGGGTTTTGCTTAAAGAATTAGAATTGAGTGCACAAATACTCATTTTCCAAACTGTGGCCATTGTTGACAAGACTTGCACTGCTCAAGATTCCTGTGTATTACCATGGTGTGGGGAAGGCAGGCACAATCTCCTGAGGGCAAGGAGATAGCATCTAGATCTCCTCCCAGAGTGATCTGAAAGCACTTCATCAGATAGGAAAATAACCATCCTGCATGCCTGATCTTGACTAAGAAAAAAATGGAGAATGAGCAGGGAGAATTGCATGTAATCATGTCTCTATAATGATTTTGGTGGAACTCTTCCAAGATATACCAAGGACAGAATGATCTTATGTTCATGTGGAAAAAAACCACTTTTAATGTGTTTGAAAATGTACACTGAAGCACTCAGCACTGTGGGTGGGATCCACTCTGTCTAACTACAGACACAGGCAGCACAGGAATCCATCCTAAGTAAATAGGATGTCACCTGGCAGCCAAAGGTCATCTGAACCCCAGGTAGAAAGTCTACACTACATCTGTAAAGTAGCTTAGGTCAGTCTGCTTTGTAGTGACCTTGTCAAATTAGGCTTTTCTAACTCTCCAACCAGCTCTTAGGGAACTTGGCCCACGCCCTGCTTTAGGAACTCCTTCCAAGAGTGGAAACACAAGGGACTAGCCCAGATTCACAGATGTCCTTCTTACTGAGTTTCAGTGCACTCTGCTGCCCCTTATCCCTGCATTATTTCCCTTTCTAGGGAGGACAAACCAAGGGGAAATAGCCCAGAACTTGTAAATTTTCCAACCCTTGAGGCAACTTCATGATTTCTTTTGTTTTGGTTACAACAGGTGCCTGTTTAATGATCTTGTCATCAAGACAACCTTCCCTGCCTGCAAAGGAGGTCGTTGATGTCTGGGTCCATTTCTTTCAAATAGTGTAGAATTTCAGCCAAAAGCCTACTATGAGACAATTTATACTGAGGAGTGAAGGAAGATGCACCAGAGAAGGTCATGCTTTCAGTAAATGCAGTAGAACCTGAGCATTCCAAAATTCCCTGCATCCGGCTCAAAAGGGAGGAAGCTTCTCTGGGTATGAAGGTCCTGGGTTAGAGTCCCTTCATGGACCACTGTGAAATACTGTCTTTCAAAAAACAAAACTCACTTCACAGGCTCCCTCGAAATGGAACACCTTGATGCTTGATGGTGCTTGATGCTTCATTCCTGGCTCCCTGACTTCCCACCCTGTTGGTCATTGCAGAGATGAGGGGACAAAAGACATGAGGTCACATGGGCCAGTGACAGAGCAGATTTCCATGGGAACATCCTTGAGTTAGTTGGATGTTTTGCCAACATATTTCCTGGAACATTTCAGTTCTGAAGCATCTGGCGTTTTCTGTCAGAGAAATGCCAAGTCTAGAAAAACTTCTGCCATGTCAGCTGTATTTTCAAATAAATGCCTATTTACATTAAAGCTTTGTCTTTGACACACTGTTGCTTTTCAGTTGGAATTAACTGAGATATTTGAAAAAGCTGCTTAGAACAAGTAGCCTTGAAAGGCACATGTATTTATGTCAACCATAACAAAAGGACTTGGGGTGATGGGGAAATAAGACTGTCACTAAATTGGTACTTAGTGGCTGGGAGCACTTTTGAGTCCTGACAGCTGGGCACCACTTTGCAAGTGAACAGACTTACATTACAAGAAGGGATCAGGAGGGTCCAGCATCTTAGCCCTTCCCTAGCAGAGCCACCAAGACCTAAGGGGAGTGGGGATGTCTGTGCTAGGACCCCCCGCCCTGGGCATGGTGTGTTGTGCCACTTCAGCAGCCCTACAGAGAGCAAAGTTGCACTGGAGGGATGGTGTGTGAGCAGTACAATAGCTGGCATGTATGGATCATTTAAATTGGTTTACTGCTGCATAAAAATGCTGTGTACAATGACTGATGTGAAAACAGAAGAGGAGACTTAGGTATGAGCAATGATACTTGGGTTTCTCCAGAGAAAATTGGTTTATCTTCCACTGGTCCATAAATTCAATTTGCCTCTTTGACTTCCTGTATTGATACAAATGGAGTAAATCAGATGACGGCTTAAGCAGACATGTTGAGGTAAGCATTTTTCATTCCCTTTTTTCAATTAAATGAGCTGCAATTGCATTACGGGCAACTCTGCTCGTCCAACTCATAAATATTCTTAATGCATTCTGTCTAGTGAAACCTCTGGTGACGCAAACAACTGGCCCTCTGACCTGTCCTCTCGATTCTTTGGCATATGCTTGGAGAGCTGTGTTTTGAATTGGAGCTTTTTCTTGCTGAGATATAGAAATACCGAGAGTTCTTTGTATATCTGCTTTCTTTCATATGTGGGTACAGAGTGTCTAATTGTCAGATGGCCATTAGACCTCAGCAAATTGTAGCTGGAAGCAGGATTTTATAGTAAAGACTTGCTTTTAAGAGCCATTCTGGTACTGGCTCAAAATTAACTTTCAAAACATTTTATAAGCCATTTTCTTGCCTTAGAGAATAATGCACTGGAATGAAGAGGAGTGCCCTCCTGGAATCTAAAGAGTGCTGATGCTTTTGCAAAGCCAGACAAGAAAAGATAAAAGAGTGTCCTGCATCATGCTGCTAATATACACATCAAAAATCAATGATTGTTGCAGAGAAAAGGAAAGAAATACGCATCATTATTCTTGTGGTTTTGAATTAACGTAAATTTACTTATACTGAAAAATGCTGCTTTATTAGCCTCTGTAGAAGTAATTTAAAACAGCCTACACATGAACTAGTTATTCATTGCACTTGCAAACAAAGAGAACATCAAGTCTTTCAACAGTATTGTGCTTTTTTTGTTTCTTTTTAAAAATCTTTTTAAGTGCTTTGGCTGAAAGCTTATCAAATGAGGAGGTTTAATTTAAGCAGAACAATCCTGCAATCCTGCTTACCAAAAGAATGCAACAGAGTTAACCAAGGGCTAATTTAACTCAAGAGTTTTGGAGCTCCCGTGAAAACCAGTTACTGCTTTCTAATTTTAGGTTTTCTTACTGGCAGTATAATAAATTGCCACTGTCCAAATATCCGTCTTTCTCCTTACATCTGATAAGTGTGAGAGTAATACAGATACTGAATTTTTTATGTAATATTTCAAGCAAGTTCTTCAGGATGTAAAGCCTATTGCAGCACTGTTTTGGTAAAGAGATGTAAAGGTAATATTTTCATGCAGCCTTAGCAACACACCATAATATTTGCACCATAATGATGAGGTTTGCTTTTCCACAGTGGGATATCATTGAATTCTAAGGTATTTTCAGAGCACCAGGTGTTGCCCAGAGTCACAGAAAACTTTCCTGCTGATGTTGTAAAGCCCCATGGAACTCTTCTTTTTAATTTATTTTGTCCTACAAGCCATGTTTAGTCCAGACATTTTGAGATTACTTGGCAAGACCACTAGGAATTAGTCACCCTGCAAGCAGACCCCAAGCCTTCCATCCTTCAGGTTAATGTTATAATCTGCAGGCTACAGAGTAAGATATTTATATTTCTCTTCTCAGCCTTGAAAGCTCTGATCTTGGCTGCTGAGCTGCAGGGAATTAATGGGTGTTTGTATAAAGAACATTGTATAGATACAGGGGGAGGACCTACTCCTGAGAAACATGTATTTTTAACACACTTCAGGACCTAAGTCTTCTTCCTAAGAGCATCTCAAGGTACTTTTTACTGGGAGTGGGTACTTCAGGCAAGACTGAAAGAGTCCATGCCTAATCTCTAGGATGGAGGTGAAACTTTTAATTAACTAGAATTTCTTGGCTGCTTTTTGTAAGAGGCATGTGATATTTTCGTATCACCATTTGGATCTGTGCCTAATTCTCTCAATGAGTTGTCTAAAGATGCCAGGATGTCTGACCTTGTTCTTCTAAGTTGCACTGCACAAGTCAGAAGTGCTTAAACTTGTGGATCTAATCTTCTATTTGTAACACAGAGTTTGTTAAAAATGTAGAAAGCCATCTTTTAAAATCAAACATAAATGAGGCTGAGTTCAAGGCAAGTCCCACAATGAACTTCGTGTGCTATGTCCTCACTTCAAGAAATTCTTGTTCAGATTGACATGACATGTCAACATGTAGAGTTGCTGAAGAGTACAGAAAATGAAATTCTGACACTGGAGAAAGCAAGGTCAAGTTTGGAGGCACAGTGCAATCCACCTCTCAAAGAGGGGGCACTTCTGGAAACTTATTGCATGGTGCTACTGGTACAAGGTCTGTGCTGCCTCTCAGGCTTCTGTAGCCCCTATTCCTGCTGAGAGGAGCTTGGCATACTGAACATTCCTGAGACTGCTCATCTGTGCTGGGAGACTTCAGTGGGTGGCCAAGCAGAAAGCTGCTGATATTACAGGATGATTTGCAGCAGCTGGACATAAGAGTAGCCTAGATGAGAAAAGCTTTATAGCTGAGCTGAAAGTGTTGGTCCAGGATAATGGAAAGGAAATGCAGTCCACTCAAAATTGTATGTAGCAGTCCTGGCTCGTGTTTCTGTCACTTAGTGTTTTCTGAGGGAGTTTTTGCACTTTAAAAGGAAGAAGGTGAATGGCTTGGTGCTATCATTCCTATATAAATATCATAAAAAAGTTTGCATTTACCAAACTGCATTTACAGTGGGTCCTGCAGACTCTGTTTAGTTGCAAATGGGAGATGTTGTGGACAATATACACAATGTGCTGTGGGAATACTGGGCAGAGATTAATTGTCATTGCATTTCAGTAAGAAGCTGTAGCCCAGGCTGTGAAGGAGAAAGTACATCCTGCCACTATAAAGACCTAGAAATCATCTGCTGAGCTGGATTAACAAATTATTTCTTTCTTCCAAAGCCTGCAGATTCTAGCAGTTCTTATAACGCTTTAACTCTGGGAAAAATGGTTTCAGAAACTTAAAATAACTTCACAGGTACTATTTAATGCTTTTAATGTAGGTCATGGCTGTAATAATAAACAGTTACTGTCTTGTTTTCTGGATAAAATATTAATACATAACATCTATTTCAGCTCACTATATTAAGAAAACCTCCATGAATTATAGAGATTTCATAGGTAGTAAGAGTAAAGAGAAAGTTCCCAGAAAGCAATACCTAAATCACACTTGAAATTCTCGCTAGTTCCAGATTATTCACAGCCCATAAGATTATGACATGAGCTGCTTAAGAACACAGCTTGAGTTATGCTGCTGTGAGGAGAGGCACATGTGGTCTCCTTGGACTCTGTCCCCACACAGGGTGCAAGGAAAGCTTACTGGTTTAAAGCAGCCAAAATAAACAAGTGTCTTTTTAATAATGGTATGGGGCTGTATGATCTCCTTTCAAGGGGCAGGCATGGTACTGACCACCTCTGTGCTCAGAAGCCACATCCTTCTCAGATTTCAGCAGATAGCAAATGCTCTTTGCAGTTTAAAGCAAAGCTCACAGTCACACTGACAGTGAGAATTCAGGGATTTTCAGAGTGTTTCTGAAAGCATTACAGTGGGGTTTTTTATATAGCTTGAATATGAACGCTGTCATTGGCAGCCATCTTGCACTGATGACAAATAGTTTAGTCCTTTATGGCCTCAACTAACCAACAGATGCCAGATGTTTTGTCTGAAAAGAAAAGCTGAAATACTTTGCCTTCCATCAGAATCAGAGCATGCCTTGCAACTTGACCAGAACCTAATTCAAGGTTCATCAGGGGTGTATTCTGGGAAGCTTGTGTAGGAAGAAATCCAAAGTGTCTCCTTAGTTCCTACTTGAATTTCATCAGTGCAATAAGGGAGACACTCAGAGTTGTGTCTTTCATATTCTGTACATTTTTATTATTATGTTTGTCTGCCTAATCTGTTTATGATATGTTAATGGTCTAACATAAACCTATATTTTTATTTGTTTCTATGGGGTTTTTGTTCAGTCAGAGGCAGTCTAAAACCCTTTAGCATAAACGAATCCTTATGTAGTTCTTTTAGTTCTTTGGATTATCAATGGCCACAGATAGAACATCCATCATACACTGAGACAAAGGTTTAGTGCTATATTATGATAAAATACACTATTTTTCTTGATATCTGTCTGTAAAAAATAGTCCTCTGATCCCTGCAACATTTACCTCTTCATATACATGAATATCCATTCCTTCTTTGTTGTACAGTATCTGGACATTGCTGTGAACATGCTGATGAGCTTTGCTAAGGTATCACACAGCATTCAACCAAAGACAACAAAAATTTCATTTACGCTTAAGGTGGCATAAAGTAGCAGATGCCTCAATTTATATCCCAGTTTCTGCTGGATTGTTTACAAGATTAATTATTCTTCCTAGGCACATCCAATAGCTTTACCCATAATATTTCTGTGTATCTGACTGCGAAAGGCATTAATAAATATACTTAATAAGTTAAGCTCATTTAGGACCACACATGTCAGATATTTTGTGGATTTGCTAATTAGCAGTGCTGCACACTCCAAATAGGAACCTCCAGAACCTGTTACAAGCAGTCTGGTATTCAGGAAGATTAATCACCAGGCTGCAGAGCTCAGATGCTGAATGAGAATGTTCAGTGGAGAAATTAAATCCCTCCAGGCAAACTGTAACTTGCATACCCTTTTTCCACAGTCATCACTCAGCTACATGTTTATTTAAGATAGCAAATTACCACTCATGCCTCATCGTAAATGACTTACTGAGAGATGAAAGAGGCCCATCCAGCTCTACCCACAGGTACTGAGCTTGGGTCCTAATAAAATGTATACACAAGAAACCAGTTATTTGGTGTTTTCTTCCACAGTGATGGAATAAAAACTGTGTGTGACTTAAAGCACCTACTAGATTTGTGAATATTATGAGAATCCTATGCCTCCTGGGTCAAATTTTCCCTTGTTGGTTTCCACGTATGTGTGGAGGAAAAAGGTGTACAGTAAACAGTCACGTATATTTGCCCAAAATACCAGCTTTGCAGAGAAGGACCTGGGAGTCCTGCAGGGCAGAGAAATTGGTTGTGATTCAGCAATGTGCTCTTGTGGCAAAGAAAGTCAATGGTACCCTGGGCTGCTTTAGGAAAGTCATGACCAGTAGGTGAGGAGAGACATAAACAAACTGAAATTAGTCCATCAAGGAGTCAAAAAGAGGTTTAAAGGATTGGAGCATCATTTCTATGATGACAGGCTGAGAGATCTGGGAATGTTCATTCTGGAGAAGACAAGGCAGAGGAGAGGGAAAAGGACTACATTAGAGGAAGCAGCCTTTTCTGGTCTTCTGATAAAATTTACAGATTTACATTATCTCCTGTCAGCCTGTGTTATGCAGCAGAAAATATGTACACTTTTTGATTTTGTAGGACAACTCTATAAATGATCTTTTGCCCTTTCCAGAAAGAAAGGCATCAGTGACTAACGACTTCAGTCACATTATATGGCAAAATTAAACACACAATAATATTAGGAAAAGCTATTTTTCTTCTCTTCTTGTGATGTTAATGACAAATGCTTCTGTGTCTAGCTGTAAATAGTTGATGACTAATTCACTAAATTAATGGTAGCAATTTAAGATGAACTATAGCAATATCAACCAAGCAGAAGATATGCTTGTGAAAAAAAAAAATTACAGTGGGTTCATTCTTCCTCTATATTTTAAGGTTTTACCTAGGATCATATATCTCTAGGATTTCCTTTAACAGCCTCATGTCCTTAAGCTTCTGTATACAAGAGCTGTTGTGGAAAAAGACAGAGCATCTGGACTCTGTCTGACATAATGCAATTTTATTTTTCTTCTAAGGTCAGCCAAGTTCATTGCTGAAAGCCAGCCTAACTGGGAAGATTATTCTGTGACTCCTATTCTTTTAAGAAAGCATGAAACCAGATTTCAGAGTCTGGAAATGTAATGGGTTAAAATACAATGATAGCTTTTTTTTCCTCTCATTTTTTATAAAATAATGGAGCTTATAAGAAAAAAAACCCAACAAACTACCTTCTCAGAAATAGCAGCAGCAGAGTCAGATTTATCATGTCAGTTTTCTCTGAGATGTGCAGCTTCCAATAAATTCAATGTGCCATCAGTGTGGAGGAAAATGTGTCCCTGAAAGAACAGGTATTGTAGAGCTGAAAAGATTCTCCTCCTACAAGCATAAAAATCACACTGAGTTCAAGATAATGTAAAGTTTTCAAATGTACAAGTTTTCTTGAGGGAATTATTAGACAGAAAAATAAAAAGGCCTCTAGTAATATTTTTTAAGTTAAAAATCTTATTGAAATACAGAATTCCCTAGGCATAGAAGGTTAAGCCTTGTGGCTTCGGCAAAGTCAGCTTTAGAAGTGACTCTGAACAGGCATTAAAGAGAGAGCTGGCAAAGAAGAATACTCCTAGTTTTCCTCTAAGGCTTTAGATACATTTTTAACTCTGAATAGTAATACCTGGAAGAGATCTATTCCCTTTATCCCCAAAGGGAGTAAGTGAAAAACCTGAATTTTCATGTTTTTGGAGTGAAACCAAAGCACTTCTCAGCCAACCCAAAAGATCCCTTTTGCAATGGTGGGACTGTATTCAGCCTGATGAGATGGGAGAGGGCAAGAAAAGTGTGCATTTCATCACAAACCTTCATAGCTGATTCTAAAAATCAGGGACAACTGATGTGCCTTTGTCATGTCCTAATTCCTGCCATCCCCAAATTAAGATGTTGATTCTTGCTTGTGCTATATGCATGCTTTATGTTCCAACCATGTGTTCTTTCTTGTAGTCTTGCTACGTGCCAGACTTCTGTTCCTGTGTTCTTATCACAAATTATTTGAACCAGTAAATAATTTTTAATTCATGCCTTTGGAGGTCATATGTTGGTATTTTAAACTGTATGAGACACTGTCAGGCAATCTGCAACCTGACCGAACCAATAAAATTGTCCACGTTTCCATACGTGGGCTCTTATCTGCAAGTAAACTAGAAAGTGTAGGCAACCTATAACCTTTAAAATGTAAATCTAATTTCCATTTGGTGCAAATAAAAACTACAGAGACAACATGGCATAAGCTGGCCTATGCAATTTTCATAAAGATCCATCCTCCTTCTAATTAAGAGAGATTAAAAGAGATTGAGAAGCACTGTGCTAGGCGCTACTTAGGCAATCAGAATGAATAAATAAGTTCTCTCAATGTAATTTATATTTTCAGTTAATGTGATTGTCTGTGAACTGCCTGCAGTGTATTTTTAAGGTATGACATTTGCATAGGTTCTTGCTGAAAAAAAAAAATCCAGCCATTACTGTTGTGAGTGGAATCTGAAGTAGTGAGAACATGCTGAGCAGCAGGATGAGAAGACTGGAGATTTGAGCCTTTTGGTGATC
This sequence comes from Zosterops lateralis, assembly GCF_965231275.1. Lineage (NCBI taxonomy): Eukaryota > Metazoa > Chordata > Aves > Passeriformes > Zosteropidae > Zosterops > Zosterops lateralis. The sequence continues at coordinate 28,229,227 of NC_139763.1, forward strand.
CTATCTTCAGAAGAAAAATTACTGTATTTTGTTTATTATCAATAGTGTAAAAAAATCAGAAACAAAGCAGTAGCCTCCTGTAGTGGAAGTGAACAGTGCCCGTGGAGAGATCTGAGGAGGCTGTATTTTCAGTGGGCATTGGTTTGGCTCAGGGTTTTTTTGTGTTCAGTATGAATGACCTTGCCCTGAAGTACAAGTTTCCAAGCCAACAAGTCATTATAAATCCTGTAAAACTCTTGTGGCTTCCTGATAAGCAACTGACAAGTTGCTACACCACACAACTTGGTTCACCTGGTTAGTAGTGCTTGGACTACCAATCATCTGATCAGATATGTTCATCACTTTCAGGAGGCTTGAGAAAATTTTAGGTCAAATGGATGTTTTGGATGTTTCCACACATGCGAGGGCAAAAGGAGGTATGATATCAACAGGTATTGATGTTTGTTCTGTAATGTCCAAACTTAGAGTATATGTACTGTGTTTAAGGGCTTATAACTATGTGATGGTAGACATGAAACTGTTATAGTTTGAGGTGATCAGTGTGTGCAGATAGGGAGAACATGCTTTTCCTTTTATATGTTTTTTTAAGAAAATAGATATTTATTTAATTGAGAATAGCTTTAGGAATTTTTGATTCTTAGCAAAACCCACAAGAATTAAGAAATTAATCATAGATTTTTCTGATAGGAAACTTAGCAATCAAAAAATAACATTTCATATACAGAGCACTTGTTCACATCATCAGCCACGTAATTCTTTCCCAAAAGTCTGAACTGGAGTGGGTATAAATAATGGGTTGCAGCAGATAACTTGATGAACAATCAATAGCAATTTTTTGCAGGAAGCAAAATCTTAACAGCACAAAAAAATCACCCCATTCAATTCTGCTGTTGTTACCATCATTATCATCACAAGCCCTTTTTCAGCAAAAGAAGTGGATAGCAAAATGAATAAACAGAGGACAAAAAATAAAAAAAGGTCCTAAAATCATCCCTGAGAATGATCAGAAAGAAAAAATGGAGGAAAACAGACAGCTCACCCAGACACAAAATATTTGCAGAAACTGTGTGAATTCTTTTGTAAGGGTTTGCTGGAAGAGTTGACACCTGCACTTTGCTGGTTGCAGGGCCTACTTGCTTATCCAGATGTATCTTGGTTTGGAAAGACAGGTGCCTTCCTTGGAATGGAGAATGTAAACTTCCTCCCTCCTAATTATAATTTTGAAATTAAGGGATTTCAGGCAAAGATACAGGTATAGGAATAACAGCTCTTTACTAGGAATATTAAAAATAAAAATGTAGTAGCACAAAAATGTAAACAAAAAAGAAAACACTGTCAGAGTCAGACTACAGCCTGACACCCTGTTGGTCAGGGTTTTTCGTAGCAGTCCAATTAACTCCTAGAGTTACAGATGTTGTTCTGTTGGAGCAGAGATGATCCTTTAAGGTGCAGTTTTCTCTGAAGTCCAATGGTGGTGAGATGCGTCCAGTTTTCCTCTGGGAATCCAGTGGAAACAGGCTGCCTTGGTGTTCTGACTCTCAGATTTTTATCCAGATAGAAATGCTTGGCTCCTCCTGCTGGCTGGAGCATCTCACAATGGGATGATGTAATTTTGTCAGTCATGCAGTGAGACTCCATGGCCCATTAGCAGCAAATATACCCCTGGAGGGAGGAAGGGCCATGGAAGAGACAAAGAACACTGCCCCACCTGGTTTTAACAGCTGGCCCATTAACAGAAGACACCCACCCCCTCTCCCCGGGAGTTATGAGGAATGGGTTACACAAGACATAAAGTACACACCTCCCCAACTGGTTTCAACAGATGGAAATAGAATACACCTTTTAGTTACACCTTGCATTGCAACCCAAGAAAAGGTGGCTTTGTTTAAACATGGAACATTTGGGAATCAGACATTTTAGTGCTAACCAAAATCACTTGAATGTCTTTTACTTTGGTAACTGAGTTTGTCACAGCTTCCTCTGTGGGATACTTTCAGGAAAGGAATTTCAAAAAAGACCTGCTTGGTATGGAGATTGTGTTAAATTTCCCTTGAGGATGATGAGAATTTTTTTAATAGTCTGTGTCTTATTAAATTGCTTTACTTTTAACTTAGTTGTTTCAAATACAGCCCTGATTAAGAGGCAAATAAGGCCATGGGATGGCAACAGAGTGATTTCATTCAACAATACGGATTTGCACAAGAAGTGTGAGGTAAGGAGAGAGAAAGACAGAGTAAACACCTGGCAGAGAGAGGGAGACAGAGAGCAGGAGTCCCAGCTCCTAGCTGGAACTAGGTCCCTGCCAACCCAACCATTCTGTCAAGTAGAAGTTGTATGGACTCCAGAAATATCTCCACAGCTGCTTTCTGCTGAGCAGGCCCTGGACAAGGACAGGGGAGTAGAGGGTGCAAGGCTTTATCCACAGGGTCAGCTACAAGTTCCCTTTGGTGGATGTTTTGTGTGCAGAATAAGAGTGCAAATGGTGAGAAGAGGCTTTGCAGCACTTTTACAGCCACAGCAAGCTTGGGAAGGAGCAGATGTTGCTCCTTGCCCATGCCAAACTCACACTGCCTTTCTACCCTGGCTCAGATCCCTGGCCATGCGCAGCCTTGGAGTGGGGCTGTGGTGGCTGCGCTGTCCCGGCCACACAGCCCTGCTGCAAAGGCCTTCCCAGCACAGTTCTCTCTCAACTCGGCTCAATGTGCAACTTTAGTTTGCCTTGGGAGAGCAGGGACAGCCCTGCCCTGCCGGCCCAGCTGGGAACTCTCCCACTGGGGCTGGGGGACTGATCAGTCACTGCTCACAGGGGATGCACTGGCAGTGAGTGTGAAAATACATCAGTACCTCTGAGAGACAGGAAATGGAATCCAGCAATTCTTTTCTTGTGCCTTATAAACCTTATTAGAAAATACAAAAATTCTTCAGTAATTGGAACAGTTCTGTCTTTCTTTGGTTATTTTTGGGGAAATTATAATGTATCATTACAACATATTGTATGTTCATGCTTTTATCTCATAGACTGTAATAAAAATATACAATATATAATAAAAATGAATTTGCTAGTCTTACTCATTCATTAAATTTTATCTTAATTTTTGTATTCTTCAATTCTTATTTTTCTTATTCTCCTTGTTTTAATTACTCTTTTTCTATGCTATTTTAACTACTCTTCTTCTCTGCTTCTGTGTTTCTAAATTCTTATTCCTATTACTTTTCTTCTTCTATGTATTTTTGTATTTTTAAATTCTTGTTGCTCTTCTTCTGGTTTTAAATTCTTATTGCTATTCTTCTTCTATGTATTTTTAAATTATTCTTCTTTGTCTTCTCCATCTTAGTCTTCATCTTCTTCATCATCTTTGTCTTCATCTGCTTTGTCATTGTCATCTTCTTCATCGTCTTCGTCTTCATCGTCTTCATCTTCTTTGTCATTGTCTTGGAGTAATTTATGCTGAGAGTCTGTTCCAGGAGCCTCTGTTTTATGGCCAAGAAATAGTTGCTGTGTCTTCCAGGCCCGGGGCAGGGAGTGTGCCCATGTATATCATCCTTAGCTTTTTGCTGCTGTGGATTTGTACAACAGAGCCAGCTGTTGGCTGTGCTGGCATCCTGCACTCCATGACTGGTAACAGCAGAGAGGTTGCCATGTCACACTTCCCTGTTCTCCCTGCTGTGGTGCCTGCACCTTGCACAGCTCTGTGCTCTCCCAGCCAGTGCCCTGCTCTCTAATGAATCCAGAACCTCATCTACAGAGCTATTCCTTGTAACTTCAGCTGCCATGTGCAGCAGACCACTCCCTGTGCTGAAGTTTTTAAGCAAGAGCCTGAAGTGTCAAAAGCAGGAAACACCCAGCTAAGTTTGCTCTTCAGGCATCAGCCCATCTGCTGACAGAGTCTTGCTGCTTGTTCTCACAGGACAGTGCCTTTGCCATCTGAGAGTGATGGGTTTTGTTCCTCATCTTCACTGGAGTCACTCTGTAAATGCAAAACTGTGTAATGTGCATGTATTGTACAAACAAAGGACAATAGTTGTAATGACAGACATGAATCCATAATTTAAGTACAGAATAAAGCCTCGTAGAAGCACAGGGCTTCAGTTCAAGACCATTAACTCTAACAAAAATGCACATTTTTCATTAGGCTCTAATAGCCTGCTGCAAAGTAGGGCAACTGCTGTGCAGTGTTTGTAGAAACAAATTGCTAATCAGTCAATAAGGATCTTTACTGTGCACTCTGCTACAGCCAGCTTTTCCCATTTTCTACTACACTGAATTATTTTAACTCCTTGAATTGTTACTTAGTGAAAAAGAAAATATGTTTTATTTATACAGCATTCACTGTGGCCAAGCATTGTGAATTTTGTATCTTGAGTCCACTTTGTTAACATTTATACAGGAGATTTATTATCACTTGGATTTGCCTCATGACTTTTTTTTCTAAGGTTCAGAAAATTTTTATTGTATACTGAAAGCCGGTAATGAATTGAATCAATCATTCTTTTAGAAATAGATTTTATAATTCCATTACAAGTGCCCCATGCAACTTAAATCTTAATGACAGGAGCTGTTGCTACTGGAGCACAAAAGCCTACTGATCAGTGTGGAGTGTATTATTCACACAGAGGAAAATTACAGGCCATACAACATATATGTGTGTGCGTGTCTACATATATAGAGATACACAAATGTATATATATGTATGTAAAATATATATGAAAGCACAGAACTGATTTTTTTTTTACTGTTAAGAAATAAACTTTAATAATTTGATTTCTACATATGATCAGATTTGTTCATGTTAATGAATAACACAAAACCCAAAAGTGTATTGTCTGTCTTGCAATCTAGAATATGCAAGAGTTGCCACATTTCTTTTAACAATAAAATAGAGCAACTATAGTGGTCCTTGCTAGATATGAACTGATGAAGTTCTGTGGTTTTATGACAAAAGAGAATACGATATAGTATAAAATTGTGTCTTGATTATGAATGGAATATGAATAAATTCCTTATTTCTCTAGCTAGTGATAACATTAACATTTTGTATTGAGTAGGATTTTAGTGGAATTGAAGTTTCTAGTTGTGGACAAGAAGTACTGATTTTAAGGGAAAGCCAGAGAGTCAAACGTTAGTAGCTTGGAAAATATTGCTGGGACCTGGAGAAATTTAATAATTATCTGTAATATTTAAATGTTATCAGGATTAAATATTAGTTTTATTTCTAATGTTTGACCTTCGGATAAGCTGGCATGAGAGACAAATTGTTAGTTGGAAATGGAGCAAATAATTAAATATGAAAAATAGCCCTGTAAGATGAATGTAAGAAATCTTAGACTTCGTTATTTTCAAAGAAAATCCCAGCTTCATCTCTGCCATGTATTTGATCCTAAGGATGAAAGATTTCCTCATGAATATTTGGGAGAAAAGTATTTGTTAATGAAATAATTTCATTATTATGACTGAATAGAAACCTGAATTTTAGCAGGATAAGCTTGAGAAATATTATATTCTCCATATTATGGTAGCGTTGTACATTGGTGTTGTGTGTTGGATTAGATTATTTATTACAAAGATACATGTATATAGTTCTCTATAAACAAGAGTATAAACTTTAGTGTAAAGGAAATGGAAAGCGGACTGCAAGAGCTAAAAGTAAAATACTTTTATGCATTTTTCCCTTGTGAGTTGCCACTGTGTAGTCTGAAGTAATTCAGGAGCTTTGTACTGCAGCATTATAAATGGCATTATTATCTTGGCTGGATGGATGCTATCAAATGAGTGTATCAAATCCCTTCTGCTCAGTCTGACAGAGCTATGGGATGCACATATTTGCCATTTCAGTAAGGTCGCTGATATAAGCTTCTGGAAAAGCATTTTGCTTTTGTACACTGACAATGAAGTTAATCCTAGTATTCTGAGAAGCACACATGCCATAAGGAACTGTGAAATACCTGCTTGTTTGGAAGTGAGTGGCTGAAGTGAATGCAGGCTACTTAATGGCTCAGGAGTTTAAGCCTGGGGGGTAACAAGACGGGATGATGTGAAAGCCTGGTAGGTGACACCTCATTATATAAAGGAGTCTGGAAACCAGTTACTAACACAGTCTTTATAAGCTAATACCTTTTCCTTTCATTCATCCTCTCATACATTCAAGAAAGGACCCAGTTACAGAAAATCCATTCAAGGAGCAACAAATCTAAGATTACTTAGACACTTCTATGCCCTATTTGTGGTGTCTCAGAAGAGTATCTGTTTGAAGCACTTGTTGGACCCTCTCAAGTTTGTATTCCTTTCACTCAGCGGCATGTGTCCATGACAATGGTGCCGCCCATTAGATCTGTAAATGAATTAATTTAGTATGATGAACTGCAGATAACATGCAAACGTGGTAGTAGCCATAGTCCATTGAAGTATAAATATTCCCACTGAATGACTGATCATAATTGAAACTTTCTATGCTTTCAAATAGATTTGCTCTATTTTAAGCATTGAATTTTAGCATAATGTTCTCCTTATAAGGGCTAATTTTTCAACTTTAATGTTTCCATCCTTTAGAGTTTTTACTCTGAGCTGATGATGCCAAGGTGGTTGCACTATGTCAGTGTGATGAGTGATGTGTTGTGTCCGACAGAATGAATCACAGAGACAATAATATTTAGAATTCCAGCCTTTGAGAGATGAGCTTTAGTGAGTTGAGGTTAACCCTCAACTTATTGAAACAGCCTCTTCCTCAACTAGATTTGAAAGAAATCCAAGGAACTAGATACAAGGAAGAAATTTTTTTTTGATGAGGGATGGCAAAACCCTAGAACAGGTTACCCACAAAGGTGGTGGTTGTCCCTGGCAACATTCAAGGTCAGACTGGATGAGGTTTTGAGCAACCTGATTGAGCTGAAGTTGTCCCTGCTCACTGCAGAGGTTTGGATTAGATGGCCTTTAAAGGTCCCTGCCAACCCAAACCATTTTATGTTCTATGGTGTCATGACCTGTGTGGAATGTCTTCATCTTACGTCTCAGTATTGCAGAGAAACACTTGGAGTTCTTGTGAGATTTTTTTTTTTGTCTGCTGCATGTGTGCAAGCTGTACTGCTCCACTTGATCATCTGGTCCCATCCTACTGCTTCTTCTGTGGGTCCTTGTCCCCTGCCTAGTCTTGCTTCTTGGGTAAAAGCACTTGGTTTACCTCCAGGGGTAACAGAGGGATATTAGATTTAGAGGTAGCAAGACTGCTGAAAGCAACCTTAACCCAGCACCAGGTTTAGTTAGCTCAGGCTAACTAAAATAGGCTTATTCAAAGTTGGTGAAGTTTTGTTGAGCACTGAATACATCAAGATGAACTCATATTTGCAGCAATACAATACAAATGAAAAGCTATTTCCAGACTCATGTCTAGACTCCTCCTTGGGAGTAATGCCAACAGTTTGAAAGGCAGATGAGTGGAAAAACTTTGCCCAAGAATATAATTCTGTTTATTTATTTGGTTCTAAAGCATTTTAAAGCTCTCCTAGCTTGTGACTATCTGACAAGCATAAATCTAGGCATAGAAATGTAAGTAAAAAGAAGAGGAACACTTCTGTTGCTCATTTTTTTCCAGGTATTTCACCAACTGGAGCTGCATGAAGAGGTGACTGCTTTCCTTGGAGCAAATTTTGTTCCTCTCGGAGACCTGAGGCAAAACAAGTGCCTGGTGTAGTGACACAGCTATGCTTGGGAAACATGTTGTGGCCAGTGCAGCACCCATTACTTTTCTGGTTATCTAGGGTGATGGAGCACTTACTGGGATGCTTCTCTCTGCTGGCTCTGCTTCAATGTGATCTCACACTGTGACCCTAAGTCTCCCAGGGCAGCCTTTATATTCTAACTGTACAGAAGCTATGCTGATTTCTCTCATATTGAAACAGCCTCTGGGTTGTTTTTTCTGCTTCACAATGGAAAATAACAGCTTTTCTAAGCTTCTCTCTTCATCTATACAGAGTCCCTCTGGAACTTTGTGCCACAGAGATCCAAACCTCAGACCACTCTCTTCCCCCTCAGGTGCTTTCTCTTCTGCAGGACACGCAACGGGAACAACAAACTTGTGTTCTTTGAAGAGCCTTTTATACTTCTAAATAGACTTGGACCTATTTAATTGCAAAAATTGTACATGACAGCTCAGAGACAATGTCATCCTCTGCTGACAGGTTCTGCACTGTGGTAAAATACTGTCCCTGTCAGGCTTGACATGCCTAACAGAAGCCAGAGCCCCTCAGCATCCCTCAAATCACATCTGCAAACTTCCATGAAAATACTTGTAAGTGGCAGAATTCCAAAAGTGTAGAAGGATATTTGCCCAGCAGATGTGTGAAGTTTTTTATATTTCTGTGTGAAACTCACAGGCAAACTCTTAAACCGATTACTGAACACATATTAAAATGAATTAGGCATTTTATCTTTTTGTGGTAGAAAATAGATTTTGTATTGGTAACCTTGGATTACAGCTGGATCCCACTAATTTGCACAGGAATACATCAGAGCTTTGCTGCTCACCATGCTGCTTGACTGGCTGCTCAACTGGAAAGCCACAAGGTAGTTCTGGTATGGAGTGAAACTTGTGGTTAAGGTGGTCAAGGAGCCACAGCTGGCAGGGGGCAAGCCAAACAAGTGTGATGTTCTTTTATCCTTTAGTTTGCTGAGAGTGGTTTTGCTAAGATCTCTGAGTTAGAGAGGTATTGGACATACCTGGCACTTTCAGCTGAGTAAGGAGAAATGATTCAAAGCAAATGGAAGACCTGGCACATCATCAGCTGACCCTCCAAAAGCTTTGGGTGGATATAAAATGGCTACAGGTTCTTAAGGAAAACAAATCCCCCACACTTCAAAAGACAGACTGTTTAAGGATGTGCTGTTTGCATTAAAGCCAATGAACACAGCCTTTTTCTCACCACAACTGAGGAGTGGCTGTGTGCTGAAGTACATCCTAGAGGACAGTGTCCTCAGCCATTTGGAATGAGATTAGGGTAAGGGTATGTCATCCTTGTCTATTCTGAGCAATTTTACTTTCTCTCAGTGGAAACCATGCACAGTGGAGGGCAGGAAGGTTGTGTGGCTGAGTCCTCCTTTTACAGATATGCAAGGGCATGGGCAGCAGAGTACAGATACTTGGTAGAGTTCTCAAGTCCGTCAGGTAAGACAGGACCAGAAGCTTAAATATTAAGAGTAATATGCTTTAATGCCTTACTAGACTATTAGTGATACATAGTAAAGCATAGAACAAAAAGACAAATGCAAATTGCAAACTTTTATAGTGCATGTTATTTACAGAGGGAAAGAGTGAGCCAGAGGAAAGAACACAGCAGAGTAAAAGCTATTCAGATGCTGCCTCCCTAGGCACAACACTCAGCTCAACCCTGGATTTTCACTGAAAATACACATGCATACTTTCATCCCAAGGGAACCTATAAACTAATGAAAATACAGATTATTGCTTCTCTCAATTTCTCATGGTTTGACCAATAAAGATTGTTAATAAAGCCAGAGCAATTCCTTTTGCTCTTTCATTCTGACTGGCATTAAAAGCCAGTAAAGTCTTAGGTGTTGCTTTTTGCATTTTTCCAAGTAAACAGGTCATCAAAACCACTGTCTTCCATGCAATTTATTGCTGAAGTAATGTTTTTGCTGTGAGGGAAAAAAGATATCCATCCACATCATGCAGCTTATGATTAGAACTTTTTTATTAAACTCAGAAACACAAGGAAAAAAATGATTCACTGCCATAAAAGACTGTAAATGTTCTAGGAAGTAATGTCCTGTCACCATAGATCAGAGAGGCATCTAAAGTCTTGCGAATCCACTTTACCCATGCTTTCACTATTGCATGCTCTTGTGTTAGACAAAGCTCAAAGCAGACAGTACCTAATTCTCTTTACTCAGATGCAATTGCCAGTTCAGACAACACCTCACTGTTTCCTTGATTTTTCAGCACTTGGGAATACAAAAGATCTCTGTACTGTTAGTGTTCTCTTGGGTTTCTTACTCAAAGCCAACTCTGGCAAACTGCATCTCTTGTGTTTTAGAATAAGTGCTGCTGGGACCCCTCTTTCTGTGGTCTCAGCACAGAAATGGCTGCTCAGCATTTTTCTGGGATATGAAGATACCTCAAGAGCCTCTGTGCCTAAAATGGCATCTCTCCAAAAGGAAAGCATGATGGAAGAGAATGGATTTATAATTTTATTCCTATTTCCACAACAAACAGTAGTAGTGCTTAAGAATCACATTCTTTTTCTTATTTTTCCTTCATACTCTTCCTAGCAATTGTGATTTGTACTGTACCATCAGCCTGAGCTGGGGTCATTTGAGCAGTACATACTGATGCCTTACTGCAGTAAGCAACACTGTCATTCACCTGCTTCAGTGTTTGCCTAGCTCCCTTTCAGAAACTAATTTGAGATAGGCTGACTTGAACAGTTAATTAAATTTGGGAGGCTGTGCAATTTGCCCAGCAATATTTTAGGCAGGTCTGTAAGCACTGGTTGTTGAGGGAAGAGGCATCTTTATAGAACATAAAGCAGAGATGAAGTCAGAAGTAATCCAAGGTCTCTGGTGTATTATATCATGGTATATTGGATCAGCAAACAGATACCAAGAACTCATTCCGGAAAAAAACAGCTGCAATTGCAAAGTAATGGTCACATATTTCTCAAAATTGGGAGAGTGTGACAGAACTGTTATTCTTGTATCAGAAATGCAAAAAAGGGGAAGCAGGACAACTCTCAGGTTTGTTTCATGGATCCACTTTGAGAGCTGTGATTTCTCTCCCACTATAATCCTGAAAAGTCTGTATTTTAATGCTCGTTGTAATACCCTTCCAATGAAAGGCAGAGAAACAAAGAAAGAAGAAAACTAATGCTTTCTTCTCAGAGACTTACCTGCTACTTATGCTTTTTATACAACTTCCTATTGAAATTATCTGAAACCTGCAGGCTGATGGAAACTCTGTACCACCAAGGGTCTCTTTGTACTGAGAGGATTTGCTTTTTTGATAGTTGTGATGTTCCCTATCTCTGCAGCCAGGATTTCTGGCTTTAAAAGAGGAGCACTGTCATTGGTAAAAAGCTGTGGAAGACCTTTAGGTGCACCCTTGTTGTCCAGAACTTCCAAAACTGGTGAAAATGTGGGTTTCTGTTCTGGTGTATAGATAGTGTTCCTTGTGGCAATAACCTGATGAATTAGATACCTTCAAATCAAACACCTTTAGTAAAAGAAAACTAAACTACAATTGCAATCCTAGTCACACATTTCCCTAATACTTGCGAGACATGGGGTTTTTTGCATATGGCATACTCTAAGTTTGCATTAACACTCTTTCACTACAATGTTAGGAAAATGGTTTTTAAAAATCTTTGAATAAATAGTAAAAAAAATTCCAGAAGAACTTTAAATCAACTACTCACTGTCAGTGAAATTAATTAAATAAAAGCAAAGCAAAGCAAACCAAAACTCTCTGTTTTGGTAAAAATTAAAAACCTCCAAAGAACCTCCAAACCCAAATATTTTTGCATACCTACATAGGGAGAGTGTTTTACTGGATGGTGACAAAACAAAATTCATCCCCAGTTTATAATATGTAGAAAGCTGAACCATTCTAGCTGAACCACTTGAGAGATCTGGCATGTTCAGCTCAGTGGCTCAACAAAATATGTTGCTGTCTTGAAAATGGCATGTGTATGCATAAACCAAGAGTTGCTTAAGCTGCTTTCCCAGAAGGTCATCACATTAAATGGTTCCAAGAAGACTCCTCTACTGCATGCTAAATCATAAAGTCTTTGCTCTACTGATGGTATTTTGCTTTTTCTTCCAGTACTGGGAGGTTTTCCATACTATGCTTCAGCCAGCATAGGTAAGCTTGGGATCTGCACAGCGGGATTTTAACCCTGGGTACACACAAGAGAGGAGAGGAAGAACACAAATCACCCTCTAGCTTTTTCAGAGCTAACTTTGGAAAGTGTGAAGACATAAGGAAGTAGTGTTTCAAATAAAATATCTAAGTTTTTCCCATGGACGTTCTTCCATCACAGCCCTGATAATAGGGCAGGAATATTAAGGTTTCTTTAGGTTCTGAATTTATTTGTCTGATTTGAAAGACATGAACTTGGAGAATTTCATTGAGGAAGTCATCTGTGTATTTGGAGCATATGTGCTGTGAAATACATTATTTAAGCAGTTTATGTAGGAAGAGTTATTATTAAGGAATATAGTAAGGGTATCCTTGTTTTTCATTGGTATCATAGTCTTCAACAAGCCTTGTTAGTCCCATTTCATCACCAGAAAATCAAAGCAGATATTCATATTTAGGAAAAGAAGGCCCTGAGTAGTCACTTGTATGTCCAAGTGTGGACATTGATAGCCCTGCCTGCACAGTACTCCTCTGTATTTCCCTTTCATCTTTATTTTTATTGGTGTTAAATGGGCAGTTTGGGGATAGGAAACTGCAGAACAGATTCATTACAGCGACTTCCTACCTCAGGCAGCAACAAGCTTGAATTTAAAGGCTACCTCCCCTCCCCCAAAGCAGAATGCATATATGAAGACAAATCAATGTCCACATCTCCCATTTGCGATAATTCATTTAGTTACATTAATAAAAGCTATCTATTTGATTTGTCAAATTGCATTACAAAGCCCGCTGGAGCTGACTGGAATTATCTTGTCTCCTGCCCTAGTGCCTGGCTGCCAAATCAGGGAGGTGGAGGTTAAGATCAGTTTTGCTATGGCTCATTTACTCCAGCTCTGCTGGTTTATTCCATTTAGCTCTAAGAAGGATGAAGGGAGACAAGCTTCAGCCAATTTGTCCTGTGCTGGAGTACAGCATTCAGCCCTGTAATAGCTGGAGTGCTGTAGGTACAAGTAGTGGAGCTTGTGAGCTCCTGCAGGTCATGAACTCTGGTAGAATGACTGCTTCTGAGTCACATGCTGGACTTTTGCCTAGTTTATGGGAAAGCAGCTCCTATGGTTGTTAGTCATTGATAGCTCAGGTCTCCAGCTGGAGCACATAATTGAAATTGTAAAAAGAGTTTGAGGGCTAAGAGAATAGGAAAGATGGGGGGTAAAAAGAATTAGAAAAGGCTGCATGCAACACTGCTGTAAGTCCAAGAAGTCACGAAGAAAGCAGCTGGAGAAACAGACCACAGCAGTAATATAAAAAAATGCTTTTATTCTCTTGTGTTTTTTTCTCTGAAATGCATGTTTGCCTACAATGGTGTTCATATGTCCATTTGGTAGATTGCTCTGTCCCATGTATCTTTCTCTTTTCTCTCTTTTTTGACCAGCAGATGGGGGAAATGGATTTGTAGAGATCTGACAGATGTTCTTTTTCTTAACAGAGTCCAATTTAAAATTATACTGTATAACCCTTCAGGAATGTTGTGAAAACCCCAGACTGTTTATGTCTCTGCATGGCACTTGACCATAGTTATATACTCTAGTCTAGCCATGCCTAGAGTGCTCCTGCAGCACTCAGCACAAAGCTGGGGAGCCAGTGACCATCTATTTGCCCTAGATGCCTGAGGTGTCTGCAGGATGCTGGCTCTATGGTGATTTAACCACAGGATAAGACACCTGCTTTTTTGGCTGATGTCAGCCCCCAGGGAGTGTAGGTATCATACAGTGAGGCTGAGCCGTGGTGAGATGCCTAATCTTATCTTTAGTGTGATAAGAGGCCAGTAGCCAGCAGGAAAATGTGTAGCATGAAAATGAAAGTGCTTTTTGGTCTCTGAATCCTGAGCTGAACGTCTGTCATGGCTTCGCTTTGCCCACAGGTAAGTGATGTTGGAGAAGGAAAACAGCCAGGCATAGGCTGCATGTTAATAGCCAGAAGAGGTTTCTCCAAGATGTATTCTGTGCAGTCACATTTCTTTCATTTATGCATAGCAGCTTGGGCAACGGTGAATCCCCTTTTTTTGGCCTGGCTTAGAGGCTGAACACAGCTGGGAATTTGCATTGAAGTCATAAAACCTTTACCTGCTTTCTGTAGGAGACAGCCTTCCCTTTCCTGATTCTCTTTACTAGGAAAAGAAGATTCCCTCCCTCACATCTCAATTATGACTGCACCATCCTGAAAATCTCATGAAGAAAGGGGCTTACTGAGTCCCTGTATAGCTGAGCAGAAATTAAAAAGAAAGAAAACAAAACCAATTCACTTCATGCAGGCTAAACTGGCCCTTGGAGGAATGTCTATCCAAGTCCTTGAAAGATTTACCTTGATGCTCACAGAAAAGCTATAAAACATATCCCATTTATAAGGATAAATGGATTTGTAAGGAAGACTTGAGGACATCTGAAATATTCCAGATTAAAACAGTTTTTGTCACAGACATTTAGTAAGTTGTTTAACTGGGAGACACACATGCATATTTTTAGTTATATATGTGTAAGGGCTTATAAATACTTCCCAGTAGCCACTAAGAAAAGAATAATCTGATTTTGGCAAAGAATCAAACTCCAATCTGACAGTATTCTGCATTTATAGGTTTTGAGAGATGATAAAAGTCAGTGTTTTAGTGGATGTTGTATTTCTGACCAGGTACGATTAAATGTTACAAACCAAACCCTACCCACTCACTTTGCTCCTGCAGAAGCACTTAGGATTTCTAAAAGCCATATTTTCAGTTGAAGACTAAATAGGGTAAACAACTGCAAAAGAGGAAGAAGATGACCTGTTTTGTTTGAGGAGGGTTTATTCTCATCCTTTACAGGAATGACTAGAAAACAAAACATCACCTTGGGTTAATATAACCTATATAGCTCAGTCTTGCTTCAGTGCACGTTGCATTGTGCAAGAGCAGACACAAGATGAGCTTAGCTGTATGCTAAGCTTGAAGAGAAACATAACCACATGATTCCTCTACCATTCACATTGTCTGTCCCCAGGCAGGTATTCAGTTTTTGTAAGTGATGAGCTCATTAGGATTTCTGCTTCTTAAAAGCCCCTCAGGGACATTTGTCTGTTTGCCATTCTGTATTTAAAGTGAGTAACTGCAAAAAAATTTATTGCAATGTCGTCACTCAGCCATCAGAATAATACCAATACCTTGGAATGATAACACAAATATCTTCCTAAAGATGGTTAATCCATGTTAGCCAATCAGCTTTGGAAATCAAATAGATCCAGAACTTTTAACAATATAACCACTTTTGTTTGCATGACAGTTTATTCACTTTAACATAGTTGTACTTTCAGTTGTCTATTCATAAAAATTTCTTGCAGGCTATGGGAATGTCAAGGCCAGTGTTTGCATCGCAGATCACCCATGAGGAGCAGTTGTAAGGGGGGATAGAGAATGGCTTATAAAATTGGACTCATGAGAATAAAAAAACCAAAATCAGAAACCACCTTGGAAAATGTCAGCAACACAAGCATTTGGAAACATGCTTTGTAGGAGAAAATCAAAACTTTTGGCTGCAATAGAAGTTCTGGACACAAGTCTGCCATAATTTTAAACTAGTGCACAAGGCTTATAAATGCCAAGTATATTCTGTCATGATATTGCATTCTAATAGTTCTCCTACATTAACTCCCTAATTAGGGCAGTCTCCTGTATCAGATGATATTTTCATTCAGAGAATGCACATTTTTCTAAGAAACTCAGAAAGCTAACTTAAAAAAAGAAAAAAGACAACTTTATACAAGAAGCATTCCATCTTCCAACTAATAATAGTAGAGAATATGTCCAGGTCTTTTTTATGTTAAGGGATTTAAAAGCACCAACAAAAAAGGATTTGAAAGCACCCTGACACAGATTGGGAGCAAAGCAGCTGTTTAAAGTGAGCAATACATCCAGGCTTGTAGAACTCCAGAAGACACAGATGTGGGGACCTGTATTAAAGAAGCTTGTGAGAGTGCAACTATCCTGAATGTGAATGAAGGATTTAATTAATGTTAAAATAGTCATGTCAAAGTTTTAGGCAGCTTGCCTTTGGTCCCTACAGGACTTCCTAGGAAGCTACCTCTAGAGGCATTCACTGATGGGGAAAACTAAGCTGCAGTAAATGCATGCTTATGCATACAAATAATAACTTTTTCTTTTTTAGTTTTTAATGCAACATGATGCCCCTATCATCATCATCACTGAGTTCCTGATACCACACATTCTTCATGGCTTTTTTGTAGTTCTGCAGTGGTGCTTCAGAGTGTTTTCTTCACTGAGCATTCCAATAGCTCACTTTTGCAGCTCTGTCTCTGGTAAGTTGATGAATCATTCCATTCTCCCTAATAAATAAGTCTTTTGAAACGGAACTTTACTGTTCGTATTGTTCTATGTCTAAATTGAGACTCATTCAGAAGCCATTTTTCAGATCTGAGGTGAAACTCTGTGAAAGCTATCTAAATATCAGAGTATGCAAAGAAGGATGGATCTATACTTCACTTTATTTATTCTGTGTACTGATACCTATGCATTGTCTCAGGGTCTTGTTAGTTCTTTTAAAAAACTGAGACATTAAATATCCTTCCAGCTTCAGCTAACAAGCAATTTGTGGTGTCTGCTGAGATGTCATAGCTGAGTGTACCTTGGATCAGCCAGTCTGACAAATGGCAAAGTTTTAGCAGCATTAAATGATTTTTCTTTTGTTAAAACAAAATAAAAACCCTTTAAAATTTACCGGCAGCTTTAGACTGGGAAAAGCAGAAGTGACTAGGACAACTCCTTTTTTTTCTCTTCTGATTTATTACTACTTAGATATAAGAATGTGATGTGATCTTATATCTGTTTTGCTGTCCTACATAAATACTGACATCACAATACTTTCATAGTCTAAGACCAAAAAAGGTACTGGGCGATATGACACCTGTGCCAAGACAACCCTTAACCTTGAAAGCCTTCATCCTCTTTACCCATTCAGTACAGGGCAGCTCCAGAGCTGTAACATAGCTTCACCTTTCCTCAGTGCTTTATTCAAACATACAATCCCATCTTCATTAAATAGTAGATTGCTGTATTGTTTTAATTTCCTTCTGATCTATGCCATAGAATCATTAAGCATAAGGTTGTAGAATCCAACTGTTAACATGGCACAGTGAAGTCCACTACCAAACCACGCCACCAAGTGGCACAGATACCTTCAGGGATGGTATCCTTCACCACTTCCCTGGGCAGCCTGTTCCAATGCTTAGCCAGCCCTTTCAGAGAAGGAGTTTTTCCCAATGTCCAATCTAAACCCCTCCTGGCACGACTGAAAACCATTTCCTCTCATTTGTGACTTTTGAGAGGACACTGACCCCCACCTGCCTACAGCCTCCTTTAAGGTAGTTGTAGAGACTAGTAATGTCCCTTCCTGAGCCTCCTTTTCTCTAGGCTAAACACCCCCAAGTCCCACTCCCCAACCCCCTGCTCCTCATAAGATTTGTACTCCATATTCTTCATAAGCTTTGCTGTCCTTTTCTGGGCACCCTCTAGCCTTTCAACGTCTTTCTTGCGGTGGGGGCCCAGAAGGGAACACAAGATTTGAGGTGTGGCCTCACCAGTGCTGAGTACAGGGGACAATCCCTTTTCTGGTCCTGCTGGCCACACTATTGCTGATACAGGCCAGGATGACATTGGCCTTCTTGGCCACTTGGGCAGTGCTGGCTCATGTTCAGCTGCTTGACCAGGAGCCCCGGTTCTTTTCCACCAAGCAGATTTCCAGGTACTCTGCCCACAGCCTGAAACTCTGCATCCCTAAGCAGGTGCCTTTATCATAGAAGGAGATCAGGTTGGTCCAGCAGGACCTGCCTTTGACAAACCCATGTTTGTGCTGGCTGGGCCTGAGCCCCTGGCTGTCCTCTACGTGCTGCATGAAAGCACTCAAGATGATCTGTTCCGTGACCTTCCCCAGCACTGAGGTCAGGCTGACAGCCTCTAGTTACCCAGATCCTCCTTCCAGCCCTTCTTGTGGATGGTCAACATATTTGCCAAATTCCAAACCCCTGGGAACTCCCTTGTTAGCCAAGACTGCTGATAAATGAAGGAAAGTGTCTCAGTGAGCATTTCCACCAGCTCCCTAAGTATCCATGTGTGGATCCCATCTGGTCCCACAGACACAGTGTGTAAGTGGTGTATCAGGTCTCTGACCATTTCCTCTTGGATTGTGTACACGCCATTCTACTCCCCATCGCTTTTTTCCAGAGTAGGGTCCTGGGTACCTGGACAACTATTAAAGACTGAGGCAATGAAGACATTACGCACCTCATAGTTTTCTTCATCCTTTATCACTATGGTTCCAATAAAGGATGAAGATTCTCCTTAGCCCTCCTTTTGTTGTTGATGTATTTATAGACATACTTTGTGTCATCTTTTCTGGCAATAGCCGACTAAATTCTAACTAGGCTTTGGCCCTTCTAATTTTCTCCAGCATAATTTCATGGCACCCTTGCCGCCCTCCTGAGTTGCCTGGTGCTTCTTCCAAAGGTTGTAAAATTTCCCAAGTTCCAGCCAAACCTCTCTGTTCAGCCAGGCTGGTCTTCCTTTCTGGCTCATCTTCCAGCACATGAGTATGGACTGCTCTGGTGCCTATAAGATTTTCTCCTTGAAGAATGTCCAGCCTTCCTGGACTCCTTTACTCTTCAGGACTGCCTCCCAAGGTAGGGACTCACTCAACCAGCATCTTAAGCAGGTCAATGTTTTCCTGTGCAAGTCACAGGTAGCCTTTCTGCTGACACCCCTCCTTACTTCAGTGGCCCTTTCAAGGGTCACTGTTTCACTCAGAAGGATTTTGAATTTTTTTTTTTTCTTAACTTTACCTGCTAGAGTTTGGCAGAGCTGGTTAATATTAGTATGGTCAGACAAAACCACTGCAGAATCTAAACTATCCCTCAAAATCTTTCATGGATTGCTGGTAGCAGCCCCTTAATATGCCAGTCATTATATGTTAAAGTGGAAGAGGACCAATATGCATCTGGGAATTTTATTTATTGGAAGCAAGACTTTCAGCATCTAAAGTTTTTCATTTCCCCCAGTAATGACCTTGCATTGGGGGCTTTGACTGCAACAAGATCAGAATTGATGGTGGTGATTTACTTCACTCTACTTCTTGATTCCACTTTGGTGTCTACACAAAATGATTGACTTGCAAAGTATTTCTTCTTCAGCTGGGCTTGGAGAGTGAGGACAAAAAATTGCTCTTTTTGGTCTAAGCTTTTAAGCTTTTGCTTTAAAAAGAATATCCACATACGGTTAATATTTCAGAAGAAGAGAATACTGCAACAAAGAAATAGAATGTTTAAAGTGAGCAATATATATATATCTGTGTATCTTTGAACACAACACATTTACTATGGAATTTCCCGACAGTTGTTGTGGAGGTCCCTTTGAAGTTTCACATACACTTACACGGCTCCTTAGATAATTTTAAAAGTCTACAAGAAATAGAACTATAGCATGAAAGGATTGTGAATGAAATATTTCTCTTTGTTATTGCAAGTCTATGTATTTCAAAGATTCCATGCTTCAGGTCTTTTAAAAATAACATATATTTAAGTTCCAGTTGTTCTAATTAAGTTCCTTCCCTGTATATGTCCTTGCAAAGTTACATGTATGTATGCAGTTAATTTTTACCACTCTCTCCGCACTTCTATTAAAATAACCTCAGTATTTTAGATATTATATTGCCATCCATCTGCAAAACTCAAGCTAAGTCTACCAAGAGGAATCTTAGCTAGTTGGATAACTAATCTGTAAACCATGCAAAAAATGGTATCATGTTAAGGGTTTGAGGTCTTTTAAAAAATATTTGGCCAAGAACAGGAGACAAGCATAAACATAAGTCCTGGGTTAAAGAGCTTACAGTTTAAAGCTCTTCATAAAATTATCTACATAGGCATGAAAAATTCATTTGCCATTAGAATTTTGTGCTATGAATCCTATGGAACGGTTGTTCTCTAACACAGGATTAGTATAAATATATGATATTGGCAGTATATGTTTGACAGGCTGTCTAGGGCATGTGCTATTACTCCAGGATTTCGTTAATAATTGGCTTCAAAGAGGCATTTCAGTATTTGGAAGAACAAAGAGTTGTTTATTCTGAAAGTGCAGCAATGAAACTCAAGTATCTTCTAGATCAGGTGTAAAGCCTTGAGCCTTAGATAATAAAAGCACAAATAAATTAGAAAAGCCATAGCACAGACCTTAAAAACAGGCTGGAGAAATGAACAACTACGGAGTTCATTACCTTCTAATCCTTCAAGATTCACATTTCATTAAAGAGGAGATCATTTCAGGCATTGAGACAGAGCACTGAATTTATAAGCCTCTGAGGTGTTTCTAATTTTCCTATCAACTACAGGAATGCTGGAAACCAGTAGGCAGCTCTTGTGAAATGAAATGACTCTTTAAACAATAATATTATTGTAAACAATTAGCAATTGCTAATTTAGCAGTAAATACTGTGCTAAACACAGTGCTTGGCTAGAAGTGAGTGTCTTTAAACAGCAACATGACAGGATTATAAATCCTCTACTACAGGAGATAGTTCCGCATGTCAAATCGCTAACACCACACTGCATGCACCACAAGGTCATAGAAAACCTGCCAGACATTACTCAGAACAAATGAGAGTCAAAGAACAGCCAGCTTTTGAATTAATTTTGCTAATAATGCTGGGGAAATGGCTGTTGAAGCAGAAGGCTAGGGATGTGCTCATTATTTCTATCATTATTTATATTATATCAGCATACAAGTATTCTAGACAACTTTAAGCCTTCTTGGGCACATTGCAGACACATAGGAAGTGATGTTGCCCTAGACAACTTAAAGCAAAACAAAATAAACAAGTGGAGGACAAGCAAAAGCAAAGAGGTGCAGTGACTTCTGACCAAGCAACATGTGAAAGATAAGAGGACACCCTGCTTCATCTCCTCTGCCCTGCTGCTTGTCCAGTTGGCCTAAACCAGAACAGCAGCATCAAACAATCATTGTGTAAAAGTGCCCAAGATGGTCTGAGACACCCAAGAAGATATTTTGGATGGATCTGCCACCCTTCCGATTTGCTGATCTACAGACAATGATATTCCCTTCCTGATCCCACTACACAGGTTATAAGACAGGACACTTAAGAGGCATGTAGCTTAATTTGGCATTGATTATTTTATTTTTAACAGAAAACCTATATAAATTGAACCTCAGGAGTTGTGTGGCCACCCTGTTTGTATAAACATTTGCCCTTCTCTTCCCATTTAATTCCTGGTAGCTTTACTTTATGTCCTCTTCTTCAGCCATATGGGAATAACTCTCCAGAACATCGATTGTCTCCCTATATATTTATGTTTTTCTTCAGTGCAGTGCAGTGAACTGCAGCCATTTCACCCTTTCAATAATTGTAAAAATCAACATAAATTAATGAGGAGAAATTAGACAAAACCAGAGGAATAGTCTGGTGCAAAACTTTGCTATGACAGAACAAATAAATCCAGCAAACAGATCCAAACCTTTTTATTATCTCATGCCCTTAGTGACAGATTAGGAAGAAAAAGATGGGAAAGAAGCAGTATGAAGACTTTGAAGAGGCCACATGCTTCCAAGGCCTGCTTCAGCTTCCTCTAATACATCATCCAGTGAAACTGAAATTATACCACTTATGTGAGTCCTAATCTTGTCCTCCTTGTCACAGACCCTCAGTTCTGTCTGCATACAGATGATATGGTGGATCTGGATTTAGAAAGGCAATTTCTTGTTGGCTTAATGATTGGCAATTACAAAGACTCTGCTACTTACCTAAAAATTTGGTGTTACAGCAGCCCTCTTGTTAGAGGGTAGAAATGAGCTGAGACTTCTTATTTATCAAAACATGAAAAGGTTTCTCTTGCAGCCTCTGACTGCTGGTTATTTCCTGCTAAAATATGACTGCAGGTATTAGTTTGCAGACTCTGACTGCAGGCTTTTACCTGGCTAGACTGTGACTCCACATTCCAACAACAGGCTCTAACTGCAGACCCAGACTGACCTCATAGCAGGGATTCTCTCTCCCCCCCGCAGGATTGTTTTTCTTCTTCTTCCTCATCATCACATTCATTATTCTCCCCTCACCAGCTAACCCACTCCCTTTTATCACACTTATCTTTATTAGATATTGCTGTGACTCATCAGGGATGAGGCTTTATTGGGTAATTAACACAGCTGTTACTTATCAGAGGCAAGGCCACCTGTATTTCCTTCTCCTACAGTTTAGTACCTCTCCTTGCAAAATATTTGTACACAAGTAATTGCTGGCTATAGCACAGGTCTGATGAGGTGCAGGACAAACACATCTAATCCATCCATTCCCATCCTAATTCGCTGGTGGTGCCTTGATTAAGAAGCAAAAGTTAGCTTGCTATTAGTAGCTATCATTATTCCCAACTTGCTTTCTCTCCATACTTAAGTTATTTAGTAAAGCACCATATTTTTTATTTGGTCATTATCCCATGGTGTTCTGTGTGGTGAGAACCATCTCAGACTGCATGTCAAGTGGGTTTGTAAACAAGAATTTCCTCACTGATAATGCCTGTCGCAGTGGCTCATTGTGTTATTAACAAGGATCTATTACTAATGTGACTTTTACTTTTGAATATTCAGTTATAGTTGGTAACTCTTCAATTGCATCCCCACTGCTTGTTTCCAGGATTACCCTGGCATATAGTGACAGCAGAGACAGGACCGTTAACCTTCATTACTAAACTGAGTAATAGAAATGCTCTGTGTTGTCCTGGTATTGTTATTCAGTTTCATATTGGCAAATGCCTATTTTTTCTAACATTTCTTCTCATGACTGTAGATACTGTAATAGCTGTGAGACCTCTGCTTTTTTATGTCCCTATTTTTAAACTCAAAACATGTTGGTAAATATATCTTTTTGTTGACAGTTTCTCTAGATTAATTAAAAACCTTTGCCATATTCCTTAGGTTGTTGGAAAGAGACATAAATCTACAGGAGATGTTGAGAGGGAAATGGATGAGCAGTGCAACTGTAAATGTTTTGCTAGGTTAAGTAAAAGGGAATGACATGAGAAATCCCTCAGACAAAACCTCTCTTTCTGAACATACGAGCTACAAGACAACTAATTTCTGGTTTTGCCTTGCTGTGGTGCATGTGTTTTTCTCATAGTACACCTGAATAGAAACTGCTTGTGAATGAAAATTAGTTATAAACAGACAGTGTCAAGTTTCCCAAATTTTAA
Source organism: Zosterops lateralis (assembly GCF_965231275.1). Lineage (NCBI taxonomy): Eukaryota > Metazoa > Chordata > Aves > Passeriformes > Zosteropidae > Zosterops > Zosterops lateralis. The sequence goes on from NC_139763.1 coordinate 28,252,383, forward strand.
TGCAAGCATTCATGCAAGATAAGCTAAACATATATTTTAGTCAGTTCATCATGCATGGGACTAAACTGTTTGTACAATCCAGGTTTTCTTATGTTTGTATTTCTGCTTTGAGCTGATTTAGTGTTCAAGGAGCAAACATCTAACTCTTTTTAAAAATGAGGTCACCTTAAAATATTAGCATTGAAGTCCTGTGAGAGATCCTGTTCAGCAATGAAGGGTTCATCTTTCCTTTTTTTAAGAAGGTAAATAAGCTCTTAATGAAAATATAACTATTTCATTTTCCTTATTCAAATAATATGTTATGCTTAATCAAAACTGCTTATGTTTTAAACTGATGGAAAATACAAATTTTATTTTCAGTCCTAAAACTGGGTAACTGTGCTCGTTCCTCAACATGGACACCTTACAAGCATAGCTGCTATAATAAGCGCATACACAAATATCAGAAAATATGCAAATATTGTATTAACTTACACAGTAGAACATCAATCAGTCTCTGTCAGCAACGACTACATGATTCCTGGATAATTCGAGATTTAACTCCTTGAGTCCAAATTTCCTTTCCTTGTCTCCTGTGATAGGTGTTTCTACACCTGCTGCCTTCACACAGCTGATCCTGCTCAACAGCATGATCCCACATGTAACATCAGGAAGGTTTCTATTCATTACTGTGCAATGGCTACAATTCAGAGGCTGTATAAGATGACTTTCCAGATATTTGCATTTTTGTTGTCAGTTTTCTTGGTGTTATTTTGAGTAAAACAATCTCCCATCTTAACTAGGAACCACAGTTGTTTTTCTTTCCTGTTTTCATAAGTCAGAGCCTGGTGTTCTGTATAGTTTTTTACAGATGAAATAATTAACTTTAATAGCCTACCTTAAAACTTAAGGAATAGAGTTTTCCTTTTCAGGTTGCCTGCCTTACATTTAGTTATTGAAGTTTATCACTAATCTACAATTAGTATATGATTCTGAGTGTATAATGATTAAAATGTACATTTAAAAATATCCAGCAGAACATATAATTGATGCAAAAGAATATCATGTCTTCAAATATTACTTTCCTGTTGCACAGGAAACAAGAATGAAGCAGAAGTTATTAGTACACTGCTCTGTTGGATCATAATATTTTCTAACAGTCTCACAGAATAATAAAGTTTACATAGCTCTCTAATACACAAGCCCTGAGAAATTATATTACTTCTTGTGTTCAGTTAACTTCACTGTCATATTTCTTTCACCTCATCTTTGTGGGTATGAGAAAATCTGTAGAGGATGGAAATCTTTTTTTATTGCTAACTACTTACATTTCTCTTACATGCTGCGCAACTAGGCTTGCACTTGGTGTGTTGGCAAAAGTAGCGGAGTGGGAAGAGGCCATTGTGGAGGGAATCAAATAAAGATGCTCTAGATTCCAAAGATGGTGGTATATAGAGAAGAAAAGAAGGAAACCTTAACATTGTTAAAGGAGCAATTGCATGTTATGCTGGGCAGTTCCACAAGCAAACTGGAACCACTTAGCATAACATGCAATCAAACCCAGCAGAACTTCACTGATGATATTTTTTTGTGTGTGATTCTGTGGAATGATGATGTGGTTTTTACAGACAACTCTCTCCCATTTTTGGCTGACTGTTAGTAGGCTTTATGCAAGTTCATACCCAGACAACTCATGTGATGCTGAGGACAGACTTATTCACTGTGCTTGACCATACATCAGAATAATGCAAGGGCCAAAGGATGGAGAGACAGCAAAAAGACTTAGGGGCTGGTGGGCATCAGGCACCTCTTCATTCCTCTCACCATGGCCATGCTCCTGCCCAGCCTCACAGGAGGATGAGCCTTACAGCCATGGCTCTGCAGTGGTTAGTGGCGTAACGTTAAAACTGGCTGTTGCCAAAATAGCACTGATCAAAGATAATCTGTTTTATCTAAATATGCTGAAACCACTAGAAACCAGATAACTGGAGCTGCCCCATGCCTTGACTGGCACTCCCTCAGTGACACATACGTTTTGGGAGCATCTTTCCTTTTCAGTCTTTTCGAAAATTGTGTCCAATGTTTTGATGGATGTGAACTGCTGAATAACACAAAGTGCATTTCAGCATTCTAATCTCTGTTATTAATACATAGATAATAATTATATTCCATTAGCAAATTGGCAGGATATATTCAATTTCTTTTGTTTGCAATGAAATTAATTAGCTTGGCAAAAAAAAAAAAAAGAGATCTTTTCCATTTAGAAAGAAGTAAGTGAATTTTAGTGCTTCAGTTATAATTGTGGAAAACTCTTACTCAGAAGAATTAACAAATGGCTAAGTGCCAGTATACATTGATGGATGCCATTCAAACTTATTCCAAGTGTGCTTAGACTCTTAGAATGATGCATGTTAGGACTAGGAGCAACATGAGATGTAGGTCTGTGGCATGCAGGACCTGACCATCATTCCTGTTTTATACACACAATCTATTTTAGCACTAATTCTGCTTATTGTCTACAATATCCCAATTATTTCAGAAATTCAATCATATCATAAGGAATTTGTTTCTAATTCCCATTGCAAATCTACTCTATAGTATTGTATACTCATATGCCTTTTACTTAATATATTTCTAATAATTAATATTGTCGCTTAATTAGTGTATTTCCATCTTAAATGTCTCCTCTCATTGATCTTTATATGTAAAGATAATCTTATCACTTAGCTTCCAATGCAAAGTGATTTTCTACTGCCAGATATTTTTCAATGATGTGTTCTTGCACTAAATACAAAGTTGAAACACTAGCACTGGTTTTCTGTGCTTTGACTGAGGCAGAAATCTATTACCCACAGGACTAAACCTGCTATTTTTTGGGCACTGCAAGAACCTTTCTTTCCCAGTTTCTGTCAGATTTCAAATGTTTACAGGGTCATATAGTTTGAAGTAGGATTTCTTTCACTAAAAATACTAATGTGTGTTTTTCCACACTCATGTTAAATTCTTTAGGCCTATATAACCTCAGAAAACGGTCTTTTCAAATCCTTTTCCATCTTGAGAGCCCATTCTATCGTCATTCTTCTACTCTGCATGAGAGGTTTCCACATCTTGCTTGCAGTTCTAGTTATTCCATCTCATTACCCACATTTCCTGCATTAGTCCACAAACAACATCGTTTCCTTTTGACCTCACAGTGTTCCCCAGGTCAATTGAATATAGCCAACCTGATCAATTCTTTCATTCACAGAAGTACTTTACTTCCCGTGCTCTCCACTACTTTATTCTCCAGTGTAGCCTCATATCTGACTACATCCTCATTTACATTGACTTTACCTTTTATTGATTAACACCAGTTGTTCACCTAGAATATGTCTCTCTTAGACACAGCATGTCCCCTGCTGTTTTTCTTTATCTCTTTTTCTAGTTTTGGTGGCTGAAGGTCAGTGCTCCAGACAGTCAGGTGCAAACTCACCCCTGGGAATTATGTTCTTTCTGGGAACACTTCCTGAAGGTTAAAATCCCCAAAGTCCCAAAGTAGAGTTTCCTAGGGAGGGTTTTGCTGTGTTTTTGGCCACAGCTGGCCTGCATATGGCATTTTCTCTATCATGTATTATGGTGAAACCATTCATAAATGTCTTCACTGCAATCATCAGTGCAACATTACTTAAGAGTTTTTTTTCTTTTTTTGAATCTGTAGGATTATGGACTTCCTTTTTTTTCTGAGTTAAAAGTTACAGGATACCAGGGATCTTGTATTAAAGCATGCTTCAGTGTTTCAAAGATGCAGGTGGGAATTGAACTACTAATTGCAAAAGAGACCAGAGCGTTACAGCCTCAGGGAAATCTCTACATTATTTGACACTTTGAAAACCTCAGACTGTGCTTATTCCATAAGGGAACACCTCAGTGCCCTGGAAAACAAACCAGTGTGCCTTATTTTTCCCATCTGTGAGTGGACAGCATTGTTCATGTATTTTTTCAAAGCATTTTGGGGATAAATACTCTGTATATTATTTGGCAATGCCATTAGCATTTGGAATACCATCCATTTATCTTTCCTGTGACAATCAAGCTCTTAATAGGAGTATAAAAGCACAGATTTAGTTTTCAATCCGGTCTTTTTTGTATTCCTAAGTAATTATATTTGTAACATATTCAATATCCAGAATGATTTCTTGTCCCTTGAGAAAGGGAAGAGCTGTCAGACCCTTTCTCCAGTGGGTTCACACAGAAGTGGATCACAGCTGCAGTCCCCAGGTGTGGGAGTTCCTGCTCCCATAGTGCATTTTGTATCCCTTGTCAAACTCACAGCCCCTGTCCCCTGCTGCTTGTGGCACCCCAAAGTAAAAGGTCCTTGGCAAGGGGTCTGCAGGAGGGAATCACACTGGATGTAGATTATCCTGGAGCTCAGGGGCTTTTCTTCTTTTTTGTGACTGTGAGGACAAGGAGGAGATTACTGAAATGAGAACTCTATTTCCAACATTGAAGCAAGATTTTGGGGTAGGGCTGTAGCCATTGTGACCATTGCTGATTGCCTGGGTGAGGGCCAGGGGGCCAGGTTTAGTCAGAACCACCTCATCTCTGTGGGGCTGTGCTTGTGAGACAGAACCTCAGGTGATGCTGAGTGATAATAAAATAAACGTCTTTATTTTTAATAGATGGACAAAACAGACCCAAAACCAGACAGTATTTTCCTGAAATGCATGGACGCTATTAAATACAATACAAATGAAGTTAAAACATATATATTTATATTATGCTTCCTATCTGCTTTAAGTATAATCTTAATATAACATTTCTGACACAGACAAAAATATACTTTTTTTAAAACTACATCCACAAATACTGCCCTGATTAATAGCAGATTTACAATAACTTACTAACTGCACATGGAACTTGACCAATACATTTAGGGGCAGAAGGAAAAATGAATAACAGTTTTTTCCTATGATTTCTTCTATTTGAAATCCTAAATTCTTTTACTATATGAAAATAAAAGACTAAATCTGACTTTATTTGATCTGCTTAATGTTTACATTCAGTTCAGGTTCACAAAAGTATGGTTTGTTTATAATATGTATACCATCCCATTTGGACAAGTAGAGATGAAATAATTTTTTGACATGTCAGCTATGTTATCAACCTCGATTTTATGAACACATCTCATGCAAAGGAGGTAAAAAATCCCTGTTAAATAAATGTTACTCACAAATGTTAAGAATATGAGAGTAAAATGTATTATTGAGTCATGAATATTTTATCTGAAAATTGTAGGCTCAGAAACAATAACCTCAGTGTCTGAAAATGATCTGTTTGCTTCGCTGATTATAAATCCAATTTACTGCACAGTACTACCATCCAAAAATTGTAAAAGGGGAGAAAAACTGATAATTCCTTTAAAAATAAAATCTACTTAAAGAATCACATCCTGTTGGCATTTTGCTTGTGGAAGTAACATAATCTTTGTTTGTTTGTTTGTTTAGTTTTTGTTTTGTTTTGTTTTGTTTTGTTTTGTTTTGTTTTGTTTTCCCCCACAGCTATCATTCACAGATATGGGTTTTGATTATATGAACAGCTCTGAACGAATTTGATGGTAGGAGAGCTGAGCTAAGGCAATAAAACCTGTAAACAGACTTTGCATGGGGTTGTTTGGTTTGGCTTTTGTAGTCCATCTAAACAGGAATACTTCATAAAATCACATAAATTAAAAAAAATTCTATAGGATAGAATGTTTAAAACATTCTGATAATCTTGAAAGCATCTAGTTTGAAATTTTTGGACTAACATTTTTTTTACCTACGTTTTTTGTGCATTTTAAAACTATTTACATTTTTATGGCAATAATGGAATACAAAAGAAATATATTTTCATTTTTCAATCAAAATTTCTTAAATTATTACAGCTCAATCTCTTTCTCCTTTCTTTTCTCCCCACAGCTGGGCATTTTGAAATAAATAATATAGAAATGTTGCTATATTTACAGCATCTGGTCACTATGCAGCATCTCATACTGAAATTCTAGCAATTCTTGGACAAAACTGAGGTAAGAGAAAAGTTTTTAGGAAGGCCTACATGGGATCCTCTAACTTAATTTGGAACAGTAGCATAAGGCATTGGCTTTGTAAGCAGATAAAACTGTGACTTGATATTTTCCCATAAGAAGTGATTCAGACTAGTGGATTTGGGCTGAAAATGGAGAATAACTCGGCAGTGGCTCTGTTCTTCCCCTCTTTCCATTATAAAGTCTATTTCCTCATCTCTCTTCTGTGGTTCATGGGTGAACTAATACTGCTGGGCTCATGTTTGGTTTGTGATACTCAGCACTCTGATTTTCGTTGGTAGCCTATTCCCTCACCTTGCAGGAATTTTTCATTCCTTTGCTATATTGGCTCTTCTGAGTTTTTAGTGCAGATCCTGGTTTTGATTCCTTCCACCCAGAGCACACTCTTCGTACATTGTACATTGGTAAGTACAGTAGTACTGCAGATAACAATGCATATTCAGAACTGAGTTGCAATGTTAATTTTAAATGCAGTGTAAGGAGAAAAAAAATAATCAGTATCTCTGAAATTAATTTTCTCTACTTATTAAATATATTTTTATATGCTGTTAAGACTCCACAAAAGGAGCAAAACATATTTAAGGATTCAACCTTTTGAAAGCTTATGTCAACATTGAATGCACAAGCTGATGGCTTCTTCCTTTAGCAGCAAAATCTATTCTTACATCTCCTATCCTCCAGTATAACTCCTCATGCTGTGAGTGTTAAAAAAAGAAATTTCACTGGTGACCAGCAACAGGAGGATATCTGGATTTCAATTGAACATTTTGCGTCATACACAGATTTTAAAAAGAATTATTGGAGCATAACTCTTAATTGTAGAGAAATGTAGCTACTAGAGCTTGCACTGAGAAAGGCACATACCAATGGGGACAGACACAATCATCTTGGCTGTGGGCAAGTGGAAACGACATTGCGTGTTCTTGCCGTCCCAGGCAAGGTCAGCAGAGGACTCATCTCCTCCCTTTGCTGCTTCTGGCCAGCATTCCATTGGTGAGCCAAGTCTTGTCTGCACCTGGCCACTGCTGCTGCTTTTCAGGCTCCCTGCGACAGCTGGGAGGACAGGGTTCAGAGGAGGAGTCCAGCACTTAGTGGAAGACACCACTGTGCCTCTCACTATGGGTTCAGCATTCCTTTCAGCTCCTCTCTAAGCTGCTCTCAGAGGCAAACACTTAGAGATGTGGAAAACTGTCCAGCAGGCCTGTTTTTTTGAGAAGTTTTTGAGGAAATTTTATTTTCTATGGAAAATCTGGATTTTCCCAGAGTAATTCCAGCATGACCAAGCCAAAAGACTTTTTGGCATCTTTAAGAATAACTTTTTTAAGTAAGTGAAAATTGGGAATTTTCTGCAAGGAAAACCGTCTCATCTCTCTTTTCAAGTGTTCTTGATTCTCTTTACTTTTCAATATTTATTTCATTGGTGAAGTTGCTTGGTGTCAGACTGCTTTGCTAGTACTCATTTTGATGATAAATCAAGATAAGACTTCTTCTCCCAACACTGAAAAGTTCTATTTAGTTTGAGTTTTTCTATAAGAGCCATTTTTCACACACTGAATTTCAACTCCACTTATTGCTCTAAGAATTTTGGTGACAGTCACTAACCACAGAAAAAGAAAGAGAACACCTATATCAACATATTTTGCTCAAGGTTGTTGTACATAAGATATAACAATTTTAACTGGTGATTTAATTTTAACTTTTACAAATCAATATACCATGTTTAGCACTCCTATAAGGAATTTATTACTACTCGTGCATTTTACTGTCTCATACAAAAAATAAAGTACTAGATTGTATTTTTTAAATTTCTTTATGAGGAAAAAAATTACCAGACCAAAACTCCAGGGAAGTTATCTATCTGTCTTTGCTCAAGCAACTAGATCTTTAGTAATAAATCACTTACAGCTGTGGCAATATATTTTCACTTAATGCCAATAAAATGCTAAGTGATAATATTTCAGACTTGCTGTATGATAATCTCTTCATATGATATCCTAGCTAAGAACTGTTTTCTTCTACCTATAAGTTAAATTTTAAATATTTTTTTAATTGTACAGTATGTAGCTCTGGATGGAAAGAATGGGATTGAGTGTATACTTTAGTAAACACTCTGTGATCTAATCCAACATATTAGATAATAGCAGAAAAGAGTTCCTCCCATGGGACGTTCCTGCTCCTAGAAATAACTTAAAGAATGTGCAGTGGTATTTTATTCCAAATTCTTGCTTTTTTCTGATAAAATGCTTCTTACTATTCTTTGTAGAATATCCTGCTTCTTATTGTTTTGCCTGTGGCTACATGATTTTTTAATTATCTTCAGTGTTGGACAGTTCTGGACTTGAATCAACGTAGTTGAAGGCTTCCTTGTTTGTGAAAGTTGAGCTCAAAGTCTGACTGTGTCGTGGATTCACAGGTGCAAGTTCATTTAAAACAATATTGTCACTTTTTACCAGAGTCGCTTTGTCCATGTGTTCTCTACTGTATCTGGCAACAACAGCATCAAGAAAGTCCAGCTTTGGTGGCAAAGTCCCACTTTCAAATAGGTATTTGGCTAAATAGGAGACTAGGACATTAGTAACGAAGGCGGTGAGCATAGAAAGTGTTTTAAATGGGAATCGCTGGATGTAGAGATTGTTGTCGTCTTGATACCAGCCAGGGTAGAAGATCAAGGGCTGAAGGTAGAGGTACGGTTCTCCTCCAGTTATTCTGAGGACAAGGCCAAAGAGGTATCCTGCAATGGCACCGTAGGTGTTGGTTCCTTTGATAAATAACACACACAGGAGCTGGGGGAATATGATGATATAAACGAGGTCAGAGCTGAGGTACCAGAGGCCGTACACTGACGAAGCCAGCAGTGCCATTGCTGTTGCTGATGCTCCAAACAGAAGAACAGTGATTCTCATGACCCACACAATCTCCCTGTCTGAAGCCTGCAAAAAAGGACAGTGTTAGGTGTTTTTTTCGTGTCTGTTCATGTATGTCTACACTTATATACACTCAATATAAAATACTGAATTGTAAAAGAAAGCTTTGCATGATTCATTCAATAATAATTACAAACTAATATCTCTATTTCAATCTCAAGCTCAGAGAAAAAACCCTAAGGGTTATGGTTGCCTTCCCAAAGCCATTACTCTTTAAATACAGCAAAAAGCTTGATGATGAGTCAAAGAGAAAAAAACAGCAGTGTAAGAAATAATTTTAAAATAGAATCACAATATGGCTCAACTAGAAAAAACCTGTCAGCATCAGAATTTCTTCTTCTTTGTTTCCTAAGAAAAACTCCAACTCATTAGACCATTCTGTTGCCAAATGATTTCTCAATAAATGAAAGATTAGGAAAATGTCTCATTTTGTGAAAAATTTAACTAGAACTTATGCTTCTAGCAACAGTAATTAGCTGTTGGGATGAAAAGCAGTTCCATAAGAACTCTTGACAGCTGCCCTCCAAGCCAGCTTTTTCATTTCTGTCATTGGTCACAACTATAATTATTTTTATAATTTTCAGTTTGTTCAACATACTGTTAATAATTAAATTCTTTTTCTAGCTATAGGCAGGAACATGAAAGAGGTATTTCATTATGAAATTATAGTCCACGTTTCACCTAGTTAAGGTCTCACCTAAAATTTTCTCTACAAGTAAAAACAAAAACATTGTCTCACATTTTGCCGAAAGGAAAGCTGGTAAATGTTCCGAGCAAACATAGAACTTGCTGATAGAATTGAGGAGTCAGCTGAGGACATCACAGCAGCAGATACAGCACCGAGGCCAAAGAACGAGACATAAACCGGGCAAAGGTACTGCAGCACAATAGGTAAAATCATATCTGCTTCTTTTTTGCTCTTGGGGTCAGGGACACCGTATTCAGTCTGGTTCCAAGCTGCAATATGGACACCAATATCTTATCAGTAACAGTAGCAGCCATAGCACCTCTTGACTTCATGTGTAGCAAGATATTCATATCACCAGGTTTTCATGCATGTTCAATGAACAAAGTGTTACTAGGGCCAGACCGATGGCATTTCAGAAAGGCAGTGTCAGACTAGTTTCTGTTAGGCAGATTCAATCCTGCTCAGCATTTTTCCTTGTCTCTAAAATAAAATTTAAATTGCTCATAAATGTAGTTTTATTCAATAAAATAAGTGTGTGATACACCTATTTTTGTGATGTGTTCAACCGCTCTTTTGGATTACAGACAGAGCTCAAAGCAATGTAAACATTTCTAACAGAATAGTTTAACAGTTTAGCTACCCAGTCACTGTGATGGGGATCACTCTTACTACGACAAAAAAAAACCCTTGGCAAGGTCAAGGTCAAGGTAAGAAATTTCTGATAAATCAAAGAGTTATTTAGGTTGGAAAACACCTTTAAGATCATTGAGTTGAACCATTAGCCCAGCACTTCCAAGTCCACTAGTAAACCACATTCCCAAGAGCAACATCTACACATATTTTAAATAGCTCCAAGGTGGTGAATCCACCACTTCCATTGAGCAGCCTGTTGCAGTGCTTGACAAACCTTTTGGCGAATACATTTTTCCTAATACCCATTCTAAACCTCCCCTGCTGCAACTTGAGGCCATTTCCTCTCGTCCTGTTGCTTGTTACATGGGAGATGCACCTTGCCACAACCTTCTTTCAGGTAGTTGTAGAGAGCAAAATGTCTTCCCTCAGTCTCTTTTTCTGCAGGCTGAATAACCACAGCTCCCTCAGCCATTCTGCTGTTACAACCAAATAAAAGTACCAGAATCTAATGCAAACATTGAATAGAAGCATTGTGTCTGTATCTAGAATACACAGAATTATTTAATTTCATCCACTGTGGTAAGAACAATTTCCTTTGGGAGAAATGTTCTATAATATTATTTTTCTCTGTAGTCTTCTGTTGAAGGAGTCATGAGTTGAAATATGATGCCACTTGGCTATCTAACCTATATGTCACCTATATCAAACACAAGATTTATTTTCACACACTAATTGCACTATTCATTTTCCATTTATTGTACTACTGATTTTTAATCATTTACCTGTAGATGCTCCAATTGCACCAATCAATACTGCAGGAATAGCCATCACAATACAGCCAAAAGCAGCCAGGAATGACAGAACTTGAGCATATGTGGCAGAAGATGAGGAAAGAACTCTCTGGAAATATGCTTGCCATGGAATTCCTCCTAATGTCTGCAAATACAACAGCATGCTGTGATTTGCAGGTAGCTGAATCATTTTTTCATCACCACACAGAGAACATGTACAGGAATCACTTGAATGCTGAAAGCCATATTGCTACTTTTTAATTTATTTATTGAATATCAGGCATCCAGTAATAACTGCAACTCTAATTCTCACTAGCAATGTCAAACCTATGTAAATCCACTTAAATACCATTCTTTTAGACAAGTTTTTTTAAATATAATTAGCATCAACACTTTGCACTTTCATAGTCTCTGTAACTCCCAAGTCTTTTGACTTGATAAAGCTTTATGAAAAGTACTATTTTCATATTTCATATCTGAATACTCCACCTTCACTAAAATTAGATTAGACTCTGATATCTTCCCTTGTGAACTGTGTGCAGTCAATTACAGAAGGCAAGACATTCTGTATACATTGAAAGCCAAAAGAAAGAAAAGTTTTGTTTTATGGTGAAAACCCTTATCTTTTATTTGGATACGTAACTGAAGATCCTGATTGGACTTAAAATTATTTCTGCAAAATATGACACAAAAGAGTATTACCCAAGGTTGGAAACTCGAGTGCTAACAGTTCTGTCTTGAGAGCACAATTTGAATAGTCTCCACTAAGCAACCAAGTGTCTGTCTCTAAACAGCATGGAAAGAAAACCAAGCAAATTTCATAACCCAGTTCTATACACTAAATGAGGCAGGAGGCATTTGGACCAGAAAGTGTGTATACAGGTGTTTCATATAGCTTCATGCACACATAGGGACTAAATTAATGTTTCACAGACAACTATGTTTTTTGACTTGCTATTTATAACTTTTTTCTTTGCCGTCTTGGTAATAATGTTCCTTTATCAAAGTTTTCCAAGAATGTGTAAATTTCTTGAGCTATAATGAAAGAGACAAGATGAAAAGCAAATGTGTCATAATTTGGCAATATCAGAACTTTCCTTTGGTCAACAGCGGAAATGAAACCGTTGCGCTTACAGGAGAGAATACAGCCACTTGAGCTAATGTCATACTTTAGATCTCTGAGAGAATGCTGAATAAAATAGCGTGTCTTAATAGATCAATTATAAAAAAAAAAGAAAAAGAAAAAAAAAGATTTTTAGTTGAGAGGTTTTTAAAAAAAGCCAGGAGATGTAATCCCAAAGTACAACACAACATGATAATAAAACCAGTGTAAATTTTCATAGGGACACTGTGAATGGAAAATGTTGGCATGTGTTTCTAGATCCTCTAATGGAAAGTACTTAATAACCACTGATCCCATGTGTAATATATAGGTATTAAATAATGAAAGATCTTGGTTCATTCTGGCATGTGTGCATGTATGAATTTATCCATCCTGCCATCAATCTCTGCACAGCTTTTTCTTTACCTATACCTAAGGCATATTTAATCATTTGTATAATGTATTTATTGCCTTCTGCAATATATGAATTTCTCTGCCAACAATGACATCAGTTAAGCATTAGCTGCACACTTTCATTTAATTTTAACATGTCAGCTCTTTCAGCCTGATGATATTTAAATTGCATTCCTGGCAATGCTGGCTGATATGTCACTGAAATCATTCAAATGTGCAGAAATATTAAGCAGGAGTCAAGAGGGTAAAAGTTTTCAGTTTGATAGAAACTCTTAACTAGACTCTATTATTTTCAGCTGTCACAGTAGCATGGCGTAAGCGCTTAAATGCTTCACTCCTTCATACAAATCACCACTTACCAGTAAAAAGAAATTGTCCAACCATGTGTAAATGTCAGCTGAGTTGATAGATCCAAGCCAAGGTGCTTGGTACACCTGGTGCACAGCCGTGAGCCCAATGTCTGTTACTGCAGGATGGGACAGGGCAAAGGGGACACTGATCCACTGTAACCAAAGAGAAAATATCTAAAGAAGATATTCTCAATCTGTGATATTTTATTATTAACACTCATCTAGCTTTCTTATTCTTGCTTGCTACAGATTAAATAGCAAATTATCAAAATGACTCGCAAAAAGTCAGATTATGTGCAGATGGAACATCTCTGAAATCCAGAGGGCTTGGTAGTGGATAGCTCATATGTGTCCTGGAGAATGTGAGCAGAGAATGAATAAATGGAAACTGCAAAGCAGCAGAAAATAAACATTTATACAACTTAATTTTATTTTACCTAACCTCCTCATGTATTGTTTACACTCCTTCCTGGACCACACAGCAGAGAAATATTTACATACAAATTTTCATATAATGGCATCGGGACTTAGCAGCATACAAACATAAGGCATCACATCTGGGGAAGGCTTGGGAATTTGTTTTTAATTCAATACTAAACTAAGTATGGGAAGGCTGTGAAAAGACAGGATTGCTGTTGGTGCAGCCTCATCTCTCTTCCTCTAGAATTAATATTAGCCCAGTGTTAAGCACTTTTGTGCCTCGTAGATGTTTTCTAGGGGTCTCTTGACCATTTTCAGTCTCTTTGGTTCTTATCTAAATCAAAAGGTCTTCCCAGTGATGGTTTCTGCCAGAAGGTCCAATTCTTTCATCAACTGACTTTATGTGCATTTATTTGCCAAGTCATTTTGCAACTGTGTAAGTCACAGACTTTCTGTGGAGGAGAAACTCATCAGCTCCAATCGAGGTGAAAACCAGGCTTTGCACTGTGTGGACTAGATCATCACAAGCACAGCATCCTTAAGGATCCAGTGATATCCAAAACCACACAGATTGCCACAATCACAACTGATCACAGTTAAGTGTATAGGGGAAATAGGGAGGGGAAAAGCCAAATATCTTTCTCTATTTTGTCACACAATTATTGCAATAATGTATGAAGAATATTTTGTAGCACTGCCTGCTGTTCAGGCTGTTTATCCTGTACCATAAGATTCTGTTCTCAGTTAAACTTTGTCAGTTTAAGCAGCTGGACAGAAAGACTCCCTTCTCAATTTCTGTCTGAGCTTTTTTGTGAAAGAGCACCAAAATTTTTCAAATGTCTTCGAGATATTTTAAGAGACAAATAAACATATTGTCAAAATTAATGGATATTAATACTCTTTCCTGAGAAATTCAGGGGGAACAAGGGTGTCAAACAGGTATTTTTATTTTTGTTTCTGAATCTCAAATGTCAAACATCCAAGTGATGAGCTTCTGAACAGATGTAGTTTGGCCATACTCTGCAGAGATTTTCAGTAGGGTAAATTTCTAAAAGTCCATCTGGAGTTTGCATGCCACTGCCCAGGATTTAATTGGTACTTTATCACAAATACTTTATGAGCTTTTGTAAACCATTCCAGTTCCTCACAGTAACCTAGCTCTTTATGGTCTCAAGGACTACCTTTTCATTAGTAAATAAAACAAATAAAGACACTTTGTTTGGTCCTGCAGTTTACTGGGATGTCATCATTTAGATCTATATATTTAAACTCCTTTTCCTGCCAAAAGTGACAGCCCTGAACTATTCCTGGGAATTATTTGGGGAAATATAGAGTTTAGAATGGGGAATTAATAATACAGATGAGTTGAAGAGATAGTTAATAGTGGGGATACAGGCTCAGGGAAAGTCTCACCAGGTGAGATAAATATGAAGACACGAGAATTGCAGGTGTGGGTACAGGAAGGTCAGGAAGGAAGGAGAGGTGCTACATGAGACCATAAAGAGAAAAATAAAGATGCACATGGAGTGGCTGGCGTAAAGCCTAAGGAAAAAGATGCAGCTGAAAGGAGGAACAAGGGTGATTACAACAAGCCTTTTGTCTTCGATAAGAACAGGAGAGAAATCAGATATTAGAGGAAGGACCAGCAAAGTTCTGTGACAGTGGGAGTAAAAACTGCTCCAGAGCCTGGAGGAGAAGCTGGGATAACTGAACCTGTGCCATCCTCTGCTGTGACATCTACTGTGACAGTGCCCCATCTCACCTAAACCTGCCTCCCTAGAACATGGCAATTTAGATACTGAGGTGGTCCGGTGTGTCTTGAGACCCCTGTCCGTGTTCCCTGGCCTGCCCTGGCACTGGAGCCGCAATAAAGGTACAGCTCTGTACGCTGTGATATGTCCCTGATCCTGAGAGTCCTTGCCTTTGGCAGAAGCGTGAGCAATGGCGAAGAAGAAGAGAGGACTCGTGAGAAATTCAACTGGGGTTTATTAAGCCCATGTGGGCTTGTACACACCCAGAGAGAGAACCCGCAAAAACAAGCTTTTCCCTCTGTACAGCACCTTATGTATGGGGACGGGGAAAGAGGAAGGGGACAGCCTGGAACCAATCCAATGGCTGAGGGGAGTGGCTCAGAACATAAATGACAGTCAATAGAACAAATCAATAAATCCAGGGGAGGGGAGAACTAGAACCCTGCCAATCACTTGATGTCCTCACTAGATTTTTTCAGACTTCAGGGTGAGGCTCTAAAGTGATGGACAGGACCTATAATTGTGATTGACACTTGACAATCATTCGGGGGAAACCAAGAGGTGTTTAACATTGGGGTATGGGACAAACCATTGTAAAACAAAGAATAGATGCATGCAGAGAACTGATAAAACCCAAAACCACACCACAACAAGATACTGACTCTTCAGCCACACTGATGACACTCTCAAGCTCATGAATATGGGTTCTTCAGGATTACATTATTGCTGTTTATTTCAAATGGGAAATTATATAAAGAGCCCAACCTGAATGAAACAAAAAACCTATATATACTAGCTAAAGTATAAGCATTAATATAACAATAGAATAATATATAATAATATAATAATTTGGAAGATTTCCATACAACCTTCATTTCCTTCCCATCCCCCCATCTGGTTCATGCTGCTTTTAATGTTACTCCCATAGGATCAGGCTCTCTAGTGGTTCATGAGTTGACCACACTGGAAGACAATTTCTGTACTTTAATTTATCTTCAGTTTTGAGAACTTCTGTAATGCGTGCCATCTGTAGAAACTTAATGTTTCACAAATATTAACATTTATGTTAGGGAAAGAGACGGTATCTTCCCTACTGTTCAGAAGAAAAAAGATACAAGGGAAGAAGGTCTGGAATAACTTCTCATTTCAGCTGGCCAGTTGGAACTCGGATTTGCTTTTTCAGGCTATTTAGCACTGTTTCCATTAAATCACTTAAAGGCCATAGTCACTATAGTAAGATGGCACAGAGTAAGCACATACAGAGAACTGGTTAATGACCACCTGTGTAAACACTGGCTGAAGCAGAGCTGAAGCAATTTCCCTAGAGCTGCACAAGAATTCTGTTGAAAGCAAAGAATGCCAAGCTCCCAAGGTGCCCTTTGGCTCCTTCATCTTGAGTGACTCCATTTATTTTAGCATATTGCAGTTCTCTGCACACCTGTGACTGTCTATTACTGCCACTGGCAAACAAAGTCAGCTGCTTCGTTGATTGCACCCTTGTGATCTGGACCCTGTCACACTGATGCTTTTCAATATGGGGCTTAAAGAGCAGCAGTAAATAAAAGGCTACCCACTAGCATATCATTGATAGCTGATGAGGGGTATTTGCACTACCACACTAAAATAGCCAAGACATCTGGTGAGACTTTTTATATTATGGTCTCCAAGGGTGGTGGAGGGAAATGAGGGAAAAACCAAGAAAGTTAACTAAGTTAACATGAGGTTAACTAAGCTATGTTAACATGTAGGTAACAACCACAGAAAAGAGAAGCAGTAGAGTATCAACTCTGCAGGTCCAGTGAGAGCATTTCTGGACGACTTTACCGACAGCTTCCTATGCCTGATGCCTCCTTCCAGTACCTGAATCACAGTCCTATAGACAGACAGGAAAGGAGTCTGCACCAGTCCTATTCTGAGTTAGATGTGTACTCAAGAGGAAAATTGCAGGAGTGGTTGGACTGCAGACTGGCTGGAAAAGAGCCAAAGAATCAGACCTCTTGGACAGCGCTACTCCCAAAGTACAGGCTGTACATTGATGCAAATGCAGCCTTTTTCAAGTCAGTACTTTGTGAGTCTGACCGGTAAGCAATGCTATGCCTGGTACACCCCAGGACACACTTGGCCCTTCAAGCTGTTCAGGGCAAAATCTTTGACAAAATAAGGCAAAAAAAGCCAAACTTACCAGTCCGAGGAAGATGCAGAAGAGCTGAACTACGTCGGTATAGGCCACAGAATAAAGTCCACCCACAAGTGTGTACATAGTGGCAATCAGGGCAGAAACAATGACTGAAATATTGACATTAATGTCAATGATCACACTTATAGTTGCACCTAAGGGGAAAAGCAAACCACTGTGTGTTAGTGTGTATATCACAGCATGTCTGATGAGAAGGTCCACCGTTGTTAAGTTGCATATGTTGGTCCTGGTCTAACACTTAATAACAGCACTAATAATTACCCTCTCTATATTCTGCACACCCTTTCTGCACCTTTGAAGGTAATGGGAAAAGAGATGCTCCCGTGGTCTAAGTTTGGCATCTGTCATTTTGCAGGTTCTTAGGAAACGGAGGAGAGAAGGGTCCCAACAGCACTTCCTCATGTTGCTCAAGGTCTGTAAGGACTACACTGTCTTGTTCTGTCTGGGAAAACCAGCTATGCACATCCCTGATTGCCACAGCAAAATACTGAGAATGCTCCTTCAGCACTACCAGCCAGCTGCCACAGCACTTGCAGGATGCATCCCCTGAGGTCCCATGAAACTGTCTGTCCAATGTATTTTAAATTTTCCTCATTTGGTTCTCTTCCAGCAAGTCTTCCTTGCATTGGACTTTCCCAGGCTTCTCAGAGTCCTGGGATTCCTAAAAACTGGTTTTACCAGCAAAGAATTAAGCAGAAAAGGCACTGAATACCTCAGCCTTTTCCACAACTTTTGCCACCAGGAGCTCCATCTGATTCAACAGCAGCCCACATTTTCCTTTTTGTTAGGATGAACTGTTCCTGAGCATTGAGGAGGTGATCCTCGAATATAAACCAGTTCTTCTTGACTCCAGGACAGTCTCCTATGGGATTCTTCCAAGCAGAATGTTGGAGAGGCCTAGCTCTACTCTTCTGAAGTCTATGGTGGCAGTAGTGATATGTGTCTTGTTCCCTCCTCTCAGGACCATTAACTCCACTATCTCATGAACTTTGCAGTCAAATCTGCCTGTGACATTTACACCTCTGACTTGTTCTTCCTTGTGTCTAAGTAACAGGTTCAACAGAGCACCTCCCTACATCAGCTCCTTGATAATTTGTGTCAGGAAGTTGCCAGTGCACTCAAGAAACCTCCTGAATAGCTTGTGTCCTCCTGCACTGCTCCTCCAGCATGTGTCAGGATGGTTATACATTTCCCTTTGATGTATTAGCTATTTCAAGTGATTGCAATGTTTTAAGACCATGTTTATAAAATTCCTCTCCCTCTTATTAGGATGATTTAAATGAAACATCTTGCAACAGCTTTTAATGCTTGTAGTCATTGTAGATGCATATTCTGGAGCACAAATTTGGAAGAGTTTTTGGCTTAGAAGACAATATGATGTGTGGTATGTGAAAGCTTCTGGGAGCTGACAGATGTGGCTTTTGCTGCACAATGAGCCCTCAAAATTCATGTGCTTAAGAATTACAAGCTCAGACCCCTTCTGCAGCTTTAAGATCAGTGTTTTCCATCTACAACCCTGCCAAGCAAGGAGTTGTGATGAAGAGCAAGCAGTGAAGAGTACTGGGATTAAACATTCATCAGTGAGGACAGATATGAAAAAGGAACCTTATCCACAGAATAGTTAAAAACAAAATCTTTAATGGTTTTTGTAATCATTGACAATCTTTAACTGTCGGCTATTATATAAATGTAGAAACCTATTCACACCACTTATGTTGAAATAAAAGAGAATGGCTTGTCCTTAATCAAAAATATTCCAAATACTCTGAGTGTTCTTCAAGTTATTCAACTCCAATCACCTCAGCATGCAATTTTTCTTAGTCTTTTAAGGATTTTGTGATGAAATTGTGGTAAACAAGCTCCCCATTGCTTTGCAGTTCATCAGAGCGCAGTTGGAGAGTACCTTCAAAGTTTATTTTTGTTTAAAATAGCTTATGCTAGAAGGCATTACCACATGCATGTGCATTATTAGTATGATTAGTTGGTAAAAGTCAATTACTGGTGCTTCAACTCAAGGGCTTTCTCTGTTCTTAAAGGGGTTGCTAAATTCAGGCCTGAAATATAATTAAAAACCCTGGAAGCTGATTTGTTTTTCAGGACTGGATGAGTATTTGAGTGATTTTATATTGAGTCATAGTTTCACTAATTCTCCAAATCCTTTCTTGGATCCGAAGTATTTCCTTCATTTTGTCAAGAAGAAAGCCATTTAGAATTGAAGAATTCTTCAATTTATTGATCAGCATCTGGTTTACTTCTATTATTTGTGTTATGGAATGTTCTGTATATGTAGATCTCCTATAGGCAAGGGATTATTTTGTTTAAACTCATTGGAAATGCTGTTACATATGAGCATTTTTAAGGGAAATTTTGTCTGGCTTCTGTCATCCCAGAGATGTAGAAGAAAAGCTGGGTCCGATTCGACACAAAATGGGCACTTGCAATGACTTATGTGACCCTCACTATCAACAGAAATTTGTTCCTAAATCCTTTCATGCTCTTTGAAAAAGGGTAACTTAAAGGTGCATGAAAATGAATAGATACTTTGCATGTCTTTCCCTTATCAAAATAATAAAAGGGTAACATTACTGGATTTATTTACTAGTTAGCATGGGTCTTAGAAATGTCACAGTCTGAATCATTTGGCTTAAATAGTTACCATTTGGAGCCAGAATTTTAACGCATTTCTAATATTCTTAATAATTTCCACCTGAAATATATTAATATTTATACTGCTTATTCCTTACCTAAAGCAGAGAAGATCGCAGCAGCCCAAAACATTTCTCCCATTAAAGCTGGAATAAACAGTAGTCCTCCCATCCTTTTTCCATAAATCTGCTGAAAAGGGTCCAGCATTGTCACATAGCCTTTGGATCGCATGGGTTTTGCAAAAAAAAGGCCACCTACAAAGAAAAAGCAGCATAAGACACCAGCTGGACTTTAGAAATGCATTATTATTAAGGGATAATTATCCATTGTCAATTAAAGATACAAAAATTTCACTAATACTGTTTGTTTGTAAGTAAGTAAAAAGTACAATTAAAATATCCTCTGGAACTCTTACATATGTCTACAGAATTACTTAAACACACACTCCATTAATATCTATAGTCTGATAATTTAAAAAAAAAGGCTTTTTCTTATTTTTTCTGGCTCAGTTTATGTAATCTCCCATTATGGATGCTGCCAGAGTTTTGTCTAATTTTGGATTAGTCTAAGGAAATGGCTTTTCCACCTAATCCTGTTGATTCTTTGACCAGAATCCCACATGAAGTTTCATATAGTCCTACCCTAAAAATAAAACAGTCTGAGATTTCTGAATCAGAAATAGAATTTCACATGTGGTTTAGTACACACACAGCAAATCTGATTCATTGCGGAGAATTCAGATTTATCATGTATGTTTGAAACAACTTTACCACATCTGCAGGATAGGTCAGAGGTCTTCTGTGTTCTGCCCATGTCAGATTCCATGAGTATTTGTCATACAGTTATTTCACTTATGTATGTTCAGGAATTTTGATACATCACAATTCCGCTTATCCTGGCTGGTATATGGGCTGGATATGTACATAAATGTCCCCACCTCAAATTCTTTCTGTCTTGGGGAAAAAAATATGGACCTATCTCAGGAAAGCTGAAAGAGCCCTGGAAACCTGTGTAGTTGAGATCTGCACATGACTATATCCAAGTAGACTTCTACCACAGGAAAACTGCTGTATAAGGGATACTAACGAACTGGAAACCCTGTCAGTTCCCAACAAGATATACTGTATGGCATTTGGCAACCCTTAATTAGGTTCCTCATGACAAGATATGTCATTTATTCATCGTATTGTGCAGAAGATTTTTCCAAATTTCTATGTATTGCCTTTTATAACTCATATTTCTCCAAGCTCCCTGAACAGAAGGTACTGGGTCACACACTGTCATCTCAATTTATAGTGCTCATGTGAATGATGTGTTTAGGCAGGTTGGCAGGTTGGTGCAGAAATCCTTCAGCTTTTTTTTTTTTTTTTTTTTTTTTTTTTTTTTTTTTTTTTTGATTCTTGGTTTGGTAATGGAACCTTTTCCTTTTCCACTTGTTATGCCATCATTTCATAAGACAATTAAAGACGAAAAAACATAATCTATTAGGATGTTCAAACATCCGTCAAAGGAAATAGGAGTTATCTTAACCTTTAAAACTAAATTGCTTGAAAAAATAAGGAAAATAAAATTGTATGGAGAACAAACAGGGAGATTACATCAATCTTAAATGCTTCCTGTCTGAAGCATTAATATTTCTCCCAGCCTTGTATTAATAAATTTGATTATTTATTTTTTTAAAGAAGGATAGAGAATTCCTCCCGTCAAACTTTCATGTACAGACCATGCCTACAGAAATTCTTCCCTCTCTGTGCTCCGCAGAGAGATATATGATTACACATAAAGACTTTCTTTCTCTGCAGTGCCCATTATAATTTTCAGGAAAACAAATCTGGGTATCCATAAACAGCTGAAAACAAGCAGAGAGGCTAACTCTTCTAGGTTATTGTTAATCTGTGTCAATTCTGCAGAGGCTGAGAGCCAGGAAGATGGTTTTGACTCCAGTCCCAACAGCTGGTTAATGACATTGATAGCTCGTGACCCTCATGAGCTCATAACAACACCAGCTGATCTCCAGGCAGACTTGACTTGTACAGTCACTGTTTTCCTCACAGGAGATAGAGCTGTTCTCAGGAATGGCAACCACTGCCAGAACTGGAGCTGGCCTGCACATGCCAGAGAGGAACATTTTCAATGGGGAAAGTTTCTGCCTGGGAAGTGAGGATAACTAGGACAGGCCATTGGAAAGCATTTTCAATGGGCAAAAAGAAGAAAGAAAGAAAACAAGTTTTATAGGAAGAAATAAAATGTGAAACAGAATAAGCAACCAAAGGAAACAAAGGGACAGATTAGGTAGGAAGACCCTGAGAACACACAGAATAGACTGAGAGGTTAAGTAGTATCAGCAAGGGGAGTATATCAGTCACATTAAGGAGATATGAAAAACACAGGGTCTTTTTTTCTGTAACAACATGCTTTTTAAACAGTTGCATCATTATTGTAGCATTAAAATTTCTAATGCTGCCTGTATATTACACTCTGACCCCGCATATATTGGGATTCTGCATTTGCATTCTGACATGTGATTTAGAGTTTTGTACTACTTTTAAGAGGTTGCACGTTCCAGTTTTAAGGAAATAGTTTCCAGACGAAGGAAATATTGATACATACTTCTTACACCAAATTTGAGAAGCTACCTAGATTTTGGCAAAGATCTACAAAGCACTTTCCTAATCCAAAAGGTATTTATTTAATTCCAAGATTTATAGGTGCACTGATACCTGGGTGCCTGGATCATATTCCAGATCATATACGCAATTAAAGAAAACCTAAATCTATAAAACTTGGTATTGATAATGTAAACACACCTCCCCACCCTCTATCCCCTACCCCTAAAGAATATGGTTGTAATAATCAAATAGGTCTTGACAAGGAGTTTAGGAGACTTGAGATTTCAAACTATAGAGATTTTCTGTTTTATTTTTCAATAGCCAAACGTACCAGCAGAAGGGATCCAGTTTATCTCAGCAACCTTTTATCAGACCCTAGTTTTTTAATTTCAAAGAATGGACCTGACATCAGAACTCTTTAAAAATGAGGGACTATTAGTTTTAGTCTTTGCTTACCTAAAATCAGGCTAAGGGAATATCCAATAGGGGCCTGAGCCCAAGCCAGACCATAGCCTGGGACATACACAGCTTCTGCTGTCCCATTGATGTAACCTCCTCCAACCCATGTGGCTGAAAAGGAAGAGATGGAAAAGTCTTTAATGTCCACAAAGAAAGAAAAGCTCACACATTGTATAATAAAATTGTCATTATGTATGGTTATTTTTTTATTATAGGAACAATACAAGTGCGAGGCATGGCATCCTTTTATTAAAGGCAGCCCTAATTTGAATTTACAGCCTAAGCATATTAAATAAAAAGTCAAATGGACTGAGACACTCATTAAAGTGTCTAAGTCTCTGTACAGTCAGTGAAGACATGAGAGCTGAGTCCCCCATTACTTATTTACTATTTTGTTTGTGTTAATACAAATGAAAGAGAGGTATAAGGGGAGTCTGAAGAAGAACATTTAAGTCAGGCAAAAGTTTAATGAACACATTATTCACCAGGACCTTCATGGAAAAAAAGCCTCTTAAACCTTGTTGAATTTTAATTGTTGCTACATGAAGCATATTAATAAATTCTGAGTTCTCAAAATATTTCTCTATAGAGTTGTGATGCTTTTTTTTGTTGCTGTGTAAGTTCTAAACTTTGATTCTTTTATTTTTTGCTTCCTTGAGCCATATTCCATAAGAGATATGTGCTATCTCCAATATTTCTGATTATGTCATGCTCTCCAAAAAGCAGTATTTTTAATATATCAACCTCTGACATTTAATGAGTTGATTCTCTGCCTTTAAGGGAAGTTTCTACATTTGAGAATTTGGGATCAACAGTATATATGATAGAAAAACTCCAACATAGAAATTTATTGTGATTATATCTGCAAAAGTACTTAATAACAAATCAAGTAATAAAGTTTACTTCCTATTTGCAGATTCCATGCAATTAAAAAAAAATTATCTCTACTGTATAATGAGTAAGTTTTATAAATCTAAGTTTGTAGTTTGAACGAGGTCCATTACAGACCATTAAAAGTCCTAGAATTTTGTAATGCTGTCTTGGTTTGTGTCAAAAGCCTTTACTTTTTCATATGAGAGGAGTCAGGGTTTCTATGCAAAAAGTCGTAATAGCTCAAAATGTATTTTCCTTAAACTTTCCTCAGAATTTTCCCATCACCTACCATCGTACAAGCAAACTTGATTTTGTGTTTATGACAAACAATTGGAGAGAAAAATGAATTAAGAAAATTTAATAAAATTCCTTAAGAAATTTCATTAAGAGCTAAATAACCTCTCCTTTCCGCTTGACTGTGATATCGCTCAAGTACCATTAGAGATTTTACTACTACTAGAATTTTGCTGAATTGCACTATGGCTTTAGAATCAAAGATCTCCAGCAACTAGAGAATTACATTTGTCCCCTTTTCAGCAATTTGAAGCACAGGAATGGACCATTCTATTGTTGGAAATGGTATAATGGACTTTTATGAGGGGTGTGCATGCAGAGAAAAACTGAAACAAAAGAAGTGACCCAAGGAGACCTGTTATGAGTAGACTTTTGGTTATCAAGAGCTATTGTGTACTACAGAGATGAGGGGTGGGTGACACTCATATGGGACCACCTGCAGGAGAAAGGTTAAGGCTGATTCTTAATGAGAAGAGCAAGGAGACATAATCTACATAAAAAGTTGTCAAACATTTGGAATTTGTGATTCTTGACAGTGTGAATTAAGATAGAGAGGAGTATGATACTTTGTTTGCCAGAGTTCGAAAATTATAGAATTGTTTGTGTTGAAAGGGACCTTAAAAATCTTCTATTTCTAACCTGTCAGTGGTGGGCAGGGATGCCACTCACTAGACTAGACCAATATTTGGTTACAGGTGGGAATAATATCCCATAATCAAGGACAGATGTCCAACATTGCTGCAGCTGTGGTGAAGGGGGCTTTCAGTTCCAGCATTGATTTGCCAACAGTTGCTACAGAGGTTCTCCAAGGGGCACTTGGATGCCATGCCTAGCTCCCTTATTTTCTTCTGGAGGAGATCAAGTCAATTCCCTTCTGTGTGATGTTGTAGGGGTCATTACCCTCCACTGTTTACCCAGCAGACAGATACTGCTGTGTAAGGTCCCATGAAGGATTTAGCGCTTATTTTTAATTTTATTTCTTGATTTCTAGATTGGGGTTTGAAAAATTGCTGCTAATCAATTTTTCTGTGCACATGACTGTTCTGGAACATCTGTCAAGGACCACAGAGCTCTAGGAAGGTGTTATATGTCTTTTTCTGAGGGGATGAATGGGTAGTCAGCACGTACACTGACACAGGTAAATACATTAGAAATGAAATAAAGGGATAAGATAGGACAGGATTGCAACCTTAGATATTAATTTTCTGATCCTCATTTGCTAAGCTACAATTTTTAAAGTTAGTTTAATCCCTTTATTTTTGGTGATTTTTTTTTTTTGTTTTTCTTTTTGTTTTTACCTAAATCAGCAAAAAGGAATACAATATTTAATAATCTATGGAAGCATTAATGTGGTAATCTATTTTAATCTTCTCTTTGCCTGCCATCTGAAGAAGACGAAAATCCAGTAAATACCAACATCCATTTAAAACATGCACCGTAAGAAATGATCAGAGAAATACTGAGGGTAAGGAGTGCAGTTTTTCTTCTAGTTCCTGTGAGACACATAAGCTGATCTCTGAGTTCTTGGTATATATTGATATATATACCAAATTTTTTGGCACGTCCTCAGAAACAATTCCTTGTCTGAGCACATAAACTCCTCAAGTTCTGTAAAATAAAAATTCTCATCCAAGGATTTGAATAAAATAGAACTGTTTAATATTTCTTTTTCATTTGGAAGGTTACGTAGCTCTATCCAACTAAAATGCAAAAATTACATCAATAGATTATTAGACCTCTCAGATCATGTTTGTAAGCATTTAGTTATGTAATATCAACTATTTCCTTTGAGGTTTAAACTCAATCACCAAAATCAAATTAGATTCAATTTTGTTGCAGATATCACTTTTTAAAAAATTCATTCACGAAAATAAGGAAGACTAGTATTTAATGCAAAATTTTATCTGTAATTATGTAAAAGTTATACACAGATTAAATGTGTCTTCTATGGTACGTTATTTCATTTTAATAGAAGCTGCTGTGATCCATCCACAATTCAACCTTTTCACCCTTTCTATATTCTTACTTGCAGACACACTCAACCTTCAACAGGCTTTGTGTTCAGCAGTTCAGTAGCTGGTTGATATAGCTTTTTCTTCTTCAAGATCATAGTGTATATCCAAAAATATGCACAGCTGTTATTCATAGGTAGTGCTTTAAGATTTTTCAATGTTGTTTAGAAAATCAACTATAATTACTCTGGAATCTTGAGTTTGATGCTTATGTTCTGAATTTTATTTTAGATTTATAGGCTAAGTGCTGTCATCCTCTCCACTAAATAACCCTAGAAACTTCTACCACTTTCGTAGCCAATACCCGTGGAACACTCTAGAGTTTGTCTCAGGGAAAAAAGAAAGACTAAGGCCTTATCGCATAACCCAAAGTGCTTCATGTACATCCTTTCTGGAGATCTTTAAAACAATTCTTGTTTTCATTTGTGGTGTAGGCTCTGCTTTCTAATTTGTATTTAGACAAATAAACCTGAAAAATATAAAGACGATGTTGGAATAGTCATGTATTGCAAATAGTCATGGTTGCGAGGTGCAAAATCACATCGACCATTTTCTGAAAAGCAAGTATGGCTTTGAATAAAGTATCCATTTTGTAAAAATTATCAACTTGTAAAAATTATAGTGGATTTTCATCATCTTACTTTCATAATTGTTTTGTTATGACTTTAGAAAATGCCCCAAATGCCCTCCCTGAGACAAAACTTGGACTAACCCTTGGCTCAGCAGATTTGTGCCCACGTCTTGCTTTATGCGCCAGGTGCCGTTCGCTACGACTGAAAGGGTAGATTAGTTGCCACATCAAGCTTTAATTGCCAGATTTAAGGAAGGCATAGGTGAGAAAGAGTGTCAGCCCTGACAGTATAAAGTCCCTGACAGTTTTAGGTACCCGAAGGCTTTGGGATCAGTCTGATATTCTGCTGCAAAGATGAGATACTGTGCCATCTCTAGAGCTTGCACAATACAGGATGAACATGCGTGGGTGTGAATTGTGGTGGCTACAGAACGTGCCTGAGATATAGGAAATTCCAGTTCAGATCTAATCTGTGCTTCAGCTGTTACACAAAATTTTCCTGTAAAATGGGATTAAGGAGACCAGAATTTGTATCTTCTATATGCAAAGCCATTAGCCATAGCCACTTCTGTGGGAAATGCCTTTTTTCATCTTGACTCCTCTGATTTAATATTTTGTGGCAACCAATATTTCTGCCGAATATTCTGGTTTCAGTGCTCTTGAAAACATTTCATTCAGCAGAAAGCAGTCTAACCAGCTCTTGCTATGAGCAGACTCTCATTATATCTTATGCACCTGTAGATGATGGATTTGTGATACAGTAAATTACAGCATAGTGCAAAAAGTAGAACATCTGATGGTATTCAAACTTCATTGACTTTTACAAATTCTTTACTCAATATCTAAATTTTCAGTCTTTGAATGAGCAAAATGCCCCTGCAAAAGAATGTGAATTTATCTCAAATAAAGAATGCAGAGGTTTCGCCCAAGTTTTACCTGGCTCTTCCTTATTAGATAATTGTGAAAGCAGAACAGGGCAAAACAGCAAAACATAAATATAGTCAGATAAATTCAGTTTGACAATTGAAAGGGCTTTGCCTGAATAGGATTAAGATTAAATTAAGAATAATAAAAAAAACAACAAACAAAACCCACCCCAAACCCCGCCCTGCTGCCCCCCCCCAAAAAAACCCCCAAACCCTCAAAAACCAGAAAAACAAAAAACAGAAAACAAAAAACAAACAAACAAAGGATGCTTAAAAAATATTTTTCCTTAATATAATGGTGGGCTAATTCACTCATCCTATACTGCATTTTTGTTTCAATACCATAGTATAAGTTTTGAGATTTTGGACAGCATTGTGAACATCTTATTTACCCAGGTGAGACGGCTGGTTTGACTGGCTCTGAGAGTCAGAGAGCACTGTTTACAAAATCAGTGAAGTGCTCTTCCTTCACCCAGCCTTTTCTTACTGATACTACTATTGAGAGTAATGCATTATTTTGTCCAACTACTGAAAAAGAAGCTTAAAGAATCCACAAAATAAGTTTGCTGAAATCTGTACAATTACAGGTTTGGAGTTAAGCCAATTTTCTTTTAGAAAGTTAATTTATGTTGTACACCCTCTTCACTATTTTTTCCCTATGAACTTTGTTTTATTCAGGTTAAACAAACCCAAGAATAATGCACAAATACAGATGGTTTTAAAAACGATAACAGTTATTTTAAAACTTTCTAATTAATCTATATTATTTCCATACTTTTGTTCCAAACATATCTGATATACAGATGAATATGGAATGAAAATATACGAAAAATAATGAAAATATATTCTTCCTCAAAGATTTACAATTATTTGTTGTTTTTATGACGATGCTACATTTGGCTGTTCATTAAACAATTGGATAAAAAGTATATTTATTTTCCCCACTTTATATTACTCAACATGCAGATTGCAATTCATTCACATGGAAAACTGACAAGTTATATGCTGGCTAGGAAAAAAAAAGGCGTCTTTTTACATACCTGTCATTGTAAATCCACCAACTAGCAAACCAATGTCTCTTCCACCGACTATAATAGCTTCACTGCGATCTCCATCACTGCCGGTGTTCTTGGTTTTCCAAGAAGCCCATATCCCTACTGCCAGGATTGCCAGGTAGAAGACAATTATGGCCACCAGTCCCTCCACATGGAAAGCCATGTTGAAGTCCCAGCTGTTTCTTTTACCACTATTTCATTAAGACCTCTGGAGAGAATGCAATAATAGGTCTGCTTTTAACATGCCTGCCTTTCAGAATCAGCGCGCAAAACCCCTCAGATGGTTATTAAAGAGACTATTCTGGTGAATTTATGAAATGAGAATTTCAGATGTAATTGAGATTAATGTCACATGCCAATTAAAACGCCTATGGAGCAACAACCAGTGGTTATAGTCTCTGAACACAAAGGGGAATGAATGACGTGGCTGAAAGCTACACTATCCTTGAAGTCAGTTACTGAGCACTGAAACATTTGGCATCACCGACTGCTCAATGCCTGGGAACTTTTCAGTCACAGACTAGTTTGCTACAAGAGATGGAAGATCTCGACCATGTGGGCTATTACAAAAATCTCTGTTTTGAAGACAAAACTGCCTTAAGTAATATTAGAACTATGTAAAAGTAATAGCTGTAACAGCAAACCACATCTTTTAAGTGTTTGTATTGGAATGCTGAGTCCTGTTCCCCCTGTAACGTCTCCCGTATTTTAAAATCTGCGATTTCTTTCTTGCAACATTTAATTGTCCATCATGAAACGCGTGAATCTGTTCTCTCACAACATGGGAAGCAAACGGAAAGCTTAAAAGCTGTCGGAAGGCAGAAATGTTGAAGTACACGAACTGCAGCGGGGGAGAACTCCCGAGCGAGGCGGACAGCAGCAGCCCCGTACCCGGCCTCTCCCGGAGCCCCCTCCCCATCCCGGCCCCGCCGCCCCGCGCTCGCTCTCGCACTGCCGAGCCGGCAAGACCCGTCCGCGCTCCCGACGGCTCCAGCGGCGGGGCCGGCCGGCCGAGCCAGCCCTACCTCCCGGGGCTCCGCCGAGGCGGCAGCGCCCGCCCGCCCCGCGCCGTCGGGCAGGAGAGGAGCCCGCGCCCGCCGCCCACCTGCGCTCCGCCGCCGCGCCGCCCCGCAGCCCGCGGGGCACGGCCGCCCATCCCGCGGGGCCGCGCCGGGGCCGGGCCGCCGGGAGCTTTGTCCCCGCCCGGGGCTTGCCCGCTGGCGGGGGGAGGGAAAGGAGCGAAGGAAGGAGCGTCTCTTGCCCGGAGGTGCCGACGGTGCGCTGATGGCTGAGGCTGCGGCGGGGGTCTCGTGGATTAGAAAGAGGAAAATCCCTTTATAAAGGAGGAGGGTTCAGTGGGGTGAGAGGACCGCGTCCGTCAGAGCTGGGGGGAGGAAGGGGGAAAGACGTCAGAGTGATAGGGGGACGTTGGGGGGAAGTAAGGATGACTCAAGGGAGACTGATTGTCGTGTCATGGCAGGGAAGCAGGGTTAGGAAGTGAAATCGAGGTGAGAAGACAAAAGGGAATGAGGTGAGACAGGAAGGAACAGGATCATATTGAACCAACGGGAAAGAACAAGAAAAGAAAGGGCTGTTCTAAAAAGACATATTGAAAAGAGTGATGGAGAAAGGGAAGAGAGCAGATGTAGGGAGAGGGAAGATGAGCACTGTGCTCCCCTTATCCTCCCTGGGAGCCTTTCCTTGCCACTCCTCGGCCTAGCACTGGCAAGCACCAAGCAAAGGTATGTCTGTGAGAGGCTGGTCAGGACCATGTTTTGCCACACCTCCCTTCCAAACCTGGTTGAACATGCATTGGCCTTTCCCAGATCTGGGACAGCCAGTTCTTTGGGAGACTCCTTTTTCTTTTGCTGTGCCTCTTATAAACCTCACCTGCAGAGCTATGGTCATACCAACTTTCCTGTGCTTGCTCTTCTGCTCTCTTGTCTCCAAATGATGCTGGACAGTGAGCTTCTAAGTGCTGGGAATAAGGGTACATGTGCAAAGAGGAGCCACATATGCCCTTACCCCGGTTTTGACAAAGGGGAAATCATGCTGATCTGTGGCATTCTCTGTCAGCTCTTGAGAGGCAGTTAACATGGACCATTGGCCCATGCAAGTTGAAAAGTAGAAATAAAAAGCCCACAGGAGTACAGAACTGCTACTGGCAAAAGAACTAACTTGAAGCAGAAAATCTGAAATCATCCTAGATTCAAGAGGAAAACAGCAATAAGAGAAGATGCAAAATCAGAGAGGAGAAAGGTAGCAATTCATAAAAGCTCAGTCCACTGCAAAGAATGACCCAAAGGCTGGCACTTTCCTGCCAACTGCCTGGCCAGCTTGGCTAGCAGAGCAGCTTTGTCTGCCTGCTCACGAACTGCTGAGCACATCACACCACATTAGTCCCAGCCATTTATTATGGGCCTCAGGGGCAATAAATTATTATTGTGCATTCATAAATTGATTGTGTGCATAAGACTGCTTTCATGTCTGGCCTCAGTTGAGAAACCCAGTTAAAGGTGGCCAAAGAATTAAAGGTTTGAAATGTTACTATTTTTGTCAGCCAGACTCATGGGTTGGTCAGTGATTCTACTGGTGCAATGCTTGTTGGGAGTGTGCAGTAAAAACCTCCTCTCAGTACTAGGCAGCTGAGACATATCTTAGACACTGGTGAGCATCAAGGCATCACCTAAACAGAAATACTGCCATGGAGGAAACACAAATAGGTATTTAAAGGTATTTTTTATATATTTTTATATATGGTTAATATATAAATAGTAGGTAGAAATCATACATCTCCTTGGAAACAATGAGGTTGTCTCAGGAAATAAAAACCAAGTTCTAGCAATTAAGATAGGATAGAAAATGCTTGGATGCTAAAATGGATGTTAAACTAAATTCACACAAAGTTTTAATTACATTTTAGTCTGATTTGGTTCAGCTTTAATACAAAAAAAAATGTCATGACAATGCATAGCATGGCTCAAGCCTGTCTTAGGCAAATTAAAATAGTATTAACCAAAGGGAAAAAAAATCCTTTCTGAAATTAAATCCCAACTCTGATCTTCAACGATGACTATAACAGATTTCTTTTGTACTTGGTGGGTTATATTAACACTTTTTTATAAAATTGGAATGGGAAATTATTTTTTATTATAATTATTGCTAGAAAATTATTAATTTTAAATAAATTATGTTTTAATGAAATTCATTAAACCAAATCCTGAACACCTATTGTTTTTAATTTATGTAGACTCTTGTTACAAGTTTTTTCTCTTTGATGCTCTAGCATGATTTACAACTGTCCACCTAATGAATCAACTCTGTCCAAGTTTTGCCTTACATGTCTACTTTACTCCTGTAGTTACTTAAGTACAAATAAGTTAAATTACGCATCCTCTCATGCGATTTTCACTTAAGCTCTAGGTTCCTTTAGTAGATATGGCTTTGGGCTTTGAAATTGCCTTCACCTGGATTTAACTGAGAAGGACTGAGACAATTATTTTAGTGAATATTAGTTGATTTAATAATTTACTATCCCTTCTTTTCTCTGCTACTACTGTATCAAGTAGATTTCAGGTGCTTTCTTTTGGGAAAGGACTGTGCTGTGCAGGATCCCTGTGTGCATTCTGCCAGCTGCACCCCAACAGCCTCCATCAGCCACAGCCCACAGAGCTCAGTTCTCATGGTATTTGAGGATGTGCACAAATGAGTACAGCAAATTTTATGTCCCTTGGGAAAAGACATGCTTTGTTGCTAGAGATACTTCATGCAACTGCAAGACTGATTCCATATGAGACCTGACCACATTTCCAAAGAGAGTTACTTCTGCTGCTGAAACACTTAGAGCTGAGGTCATCTCTTCCAGGAAAAGAGGCAGTACACTGATAGTTTTTGTCTTCTAAAGCAATTGCATTGCATCTAAGCTTAATTTTCTTTTTTTAAAAGACCATTGCTTGAAAATACACTGTTTGAAAAGAAATCTTGAAACTTAGTTTTATCTATATTTAAGAAAGGACACGCTTTTTAGTGGAAGGTGTCTCTGCTCATGGCAGGGGGATTGGAACTAAATGATCTTTAAGTTCCATTCCAACCCAAACTATTCTATGATTTTATGAAATTTGACATAGACTCCTGCTTTTAATCACATTTTTTGATACAGCTAATAAGAAGTGTGTCATGGAAACAATGTAAGTTAGCTTTCATGTAAAATACCTGTCTTTTATGCAGAGATATTATGATATTTACAAAGATTTATTGAGTCCACATATGATTATTTGGACTCCCTCTGGGTAATAGCACAGATTTTTGAATTTTTAAATCCTTGTCCATCACCAAGACTTTGCTTGGGAAAAGGTCATCCTGGATACAACTGAGCTGATAAAAAAAATAAAACCATTTTTTAAGGGAAAATTAGGCTAAACAGTCACCCGGTTTTGTTTTTTAATGCTTCCGGCTAGCTGGTCTCTCAGAGGAATTTGAGTAATAGGAAATGTGAGGGACAGAAACTGAAGTCTACTGCCAGTAAACATTTATGTGGAGGGCTGTAACTCACAACATTAAAGAAGTCACAAGTTTAAGTCATGATGTAGAACATCTAAACAATAATTATCTATATGACTATATAAATTTTTGAGGCAAAATTCTAATTTCTCATAGATTCTAAGGTTAAAATTTTCATGTAGTAATTATGCATTTTATGATTTCGGATTACAGAGGTACTTAAATCCACTATTATTCTCAAGAAAAAACAAACAACAACAACAACAACAAATAGCCAACTGCAGAGTTTTGAGGTGTGCTCCTTTTATATAAAAAAGCTTTTATTACAGCTTAGTTTAAGGGCTGTATTTAGAGTTTTCCTGACACTTAAAGAAAGGTTTATGTAGAATTATTCTAAAAAATGAACCTCTCCATCTTGTGGTTTTTGGAGTAGTATCTATCTTAGATTCCTTCTGCAGTTTCTCAATTACCATGGAGTTCCCAAAGAGATTATCTATTCATTTGCTCAACAGCTCACAAAAACCCCACCTGGATGAGAACTCTTTTGGAAGATATATTTGATGGTTCTTGCAGTCCCTGGTTACCGTGCTGGGAAGATACAGCTGCAGTTCTGAGCTTTTAGGATTCCAGACAATGTAGATCACTGATGTGACTCTTTTGATAGTAAACTGGATACATTATCAAAGAAACAGACTTTTTTTGTACTGTGACAAATGCTATGAGATACATTTTTTAATGGTGTGCTGTGGTTGCAGACAATTTTTAGTATAAAACAAACAAGTAGAACAAAACAAAGAATTATAAGAATCTAAAGTTTAGTACTTAAAAACATAAGAGAAGCAGAATTAAGACTGTGTGCAAAATTTTAATGTCCTCTTGTCCATGTATTTTTCTAGTCTTTAACTGCATAATCCCATACCAATTTTTCTTTGAGATGCCTGTCTCTTCCAGTAAATCTTCACTATTTCTTTCTATTTCTCATTAACCATATGGCTTTACAAGTACACTTCAATTCAAACTTTGCAATGAAAATAAAACTGGTGATTTTCTCCAGGTTTCTGTGGTGCAAAGAATTAGTGCTTCAAAAATACAGATAATTTTATCTACAGAGCACACTAAGGAAATACGGGACACCTTTGTATAGATTTATATATTTAAAAGATAGGTCCAGTCAATTTCTGTTGCTGCTTTATGCAAATCTCAGAAACAACTAATATTTTGTATTGCTTCGTTTTCTTCTGAAGTTCTGAAGAAAAAAAATCAATATTCAATCTAAGTCAGACATCTGGCATGAAAAATTTTAACTTGTAGCCTGGTGCCTGGCAAAGTTGTATGGAATTAAAAATAAGCCTTTTATTGTGAGAAAATTTGGGCAACCTGAACTGAATTAGATTTTGAATACCTGTTGTAAGAAAGCTGTCATTAAAAAATTGAAATTAAGGGATTGAAAGACAAAACAGAGTGTGTTCTATTGTTTCTTTGGCACTATCTGTATTGCATTTTTCCTGTTTTACCTTGTATAAGAGCAAAGCAGATCAAAGATGTACTGCTTTATGGTGAACTCTTATATTTGAATTATACTAATTAAAATCAAGAAAGTAAGGAAGTTGTGCATTATTATAATTATTGAATACTGATATTCCCAGTTGTTTCCAGAAGCCAGTGACATCAAAACTCCATCAAAACTGCAGTAAATGCTAAGCAAATGTATTGTAGAGTGAAGCAACTGATGGAGAAGCTGCATATTTTTTTTATTCTTTTCTGCAGTGCTGGTCAGCATCACTGAACAAGATGAGAAATAGGAAAAAGAACTGTAACAAAATAAAACTTGAATGCAAATGATGGGTTCTTAATATAAGACATAATAATAAATATCTGTTTGGCAAGCTATTCAAAAGTAATTCATGTCATTATTTTGACTTTAAAAAAAATACTGGGAGTTAGACTCAGTAAAGGGGAATAGATAAACCACCTTTCTCTGAATACCATGAACTAAATGAGATCAAGTTGATTGAAATGCTGATTGGATTTCTGGGAAAATCTGTCCCTGAGTAATAAATCTATCTGAATGGACACCCAC